>NC_091134.1:22752039-25152039 GCF_041381155.1 Argopecten irradians
ATCCCCTTTCGACATATGTAGATGTATTCTATACCAATATCCTGACTGATTTGTCCAACAATGACCCACCTCATGTACCCTCCTGAAAACGGAATGATGGCACTTAGAGGGGACCTGTATATTTAATGCATGCTTTAATGCCCTCAAACCATTTCTGGATGCCTGACGACAAGAGACTCCCTGCGTTAGATGGTGGTGAAGAGATCATAACTATAGAAGACTGGATGACAGGGAAGGAATGTCTTTTAATTAGGATTGTTTTCCATCAGAGATATGGCCATGGTGGCATGGTTAAATACGAACATTTGATTGGCCGTATGATTAAATAATGCTGAATGCGTGTTGACAAGTGACTCAATTCCTATATAGTTACTGACATGGTAGCCAATGATGAACAAAAAACCCTTTGTATTCACGGCTTGGTTATTGGTTACTTTGGACAATGATGACATACCACCTGCCTATGGCTTGGTGCTCTGGGACGTATGCTGACCTGATAACCTATCTATGGTTGAATCAACAATGGAACATATCTTACCGTTAGACGATAATGGAACGTAGGGCCCTAACGATGTGATTTGGTGCTGACCTTATCAAAGTGTTTGACAAACCATACCTGACAGAGAACAAACGTATTTACTTAAGGGACTATTGACACAGTAGGCTTTTGCTTTGTATACAATTGTTTGCTCTTGTTGCATGTCTAACCACCGTTCTGCCCCGGTCAAGAGGGGAAGATTAAATTCCATCATGTCCTGGACTTAAACCTAACAGTTCTAGTCAACTAATGACTAATCTTGGTGGGACATCTGGGCCATAGCTTACACTCACAAATATAGGATGTGGGGGTGTCCAGTTTTCGTCCAAAACATGGCAATTGTTTTTGTATACTAAGGTATTACACATCCGTGTATTTTTAGAAATGGCCGTGGATGGTTTATTCACAACAGGTAGCAGAGAAGCCTGTGTACATATTTACCTGTATTTTTTACTAGGGCGGAATTATTACAGGGATGATAGGAATGTGTACATATAAACGGTGTCCATTTTATATTAACCAAGTATAGCAAGCTTGTTTACGACCAGGTCGCGCATTACATACGTACCGTTTTTTTCAAGATTTTGGTTTAATATTGCAAAACATGCAAGCAGTCTTCAATAATTTACAGGAAATGCCAGATATTTACTGGAAAGCCAGATACTCGGGTAATTGTTCATAAACAAACAGCAAACTTACACAAAATGCATCTAAACTTTACACTAACAAATCATATAGCGGACCCAGCACAACCAGAAAAATAGCTGAATGAATAGTAAAGATTTAAAAAAAAATGTTAATTAAATGAAATTCATACAGATGCATGACAAAGGATAAACATAACAAAGAAGATGTAATGACATGAGGAAAACAAGTAACTGAGGTGAGGGAGATAATTTACAATGAAATAACAATACCAAATAACAGGGGGAGATAATTTAAACCATGAAAATGCATGAACAGAGGAAAATAAAAATAAACAGATAAAAATGGCAAGATAATTAACCATGAAATGAAAGGAACGAGGATAAAACGATCACACGAGGGGAGACAAATAAACAAAGAAATGACAGGAGCTATAAAAAATGCAAATACCATGGGATAAATTAATACACCCAGAAATTGCAAAGGCCCAGGAGGAGATAACATATCAACGAAAATAAAGAAATATTAAACAGGTATATTTAAGAAAAACAAGATTGAAGTGGTGGCTTCAAAAAAATAATGGTTAACAACAAGTTCTAAGGACGAAAAAAGGGGAAAGTAATTAGAAATCAAAGAACAGGGTAGATAAATTTTCAAAACCATTCAAGGGACAAGGAGGTCCTTAGAAGGAAGGATGAAAAAAGTCTCACAATTGTCTGCTATCTTGAGATAGGAATTATAAGACCAATAAATCCCCCAATTGAGCAGTTAAAAGCTTATAAGTTAAAGAGGATCAAGAATATCATCTATAGACCGATTAATGTACAGCATGGAATTAAACTGAGAAATTACTAAGAACAATTTACAGATTGTCTAAGAAAGTTAAATGATACAAAGGTTATATATGTGCAGCACAATAAAAGATTTTACTAAACAAAGGGTTTATTATTTACATTTTTATCCTGTATGCAATTTACTTTGCCATGAAAATAAATATTAAATCTAGAAGTATAAATTTTCCATTTGTACAAAATGTAATCCATATTCTTCAAACAGATTCTGTGCATTCCTCATGATAAAAATAAGCACTGAAACAAACATAAAAGGGCATAAAAAAACCTGTAACAAACACTTAATAGGGACTAAAAACAAGACATCACTTGGATTATAACTATATGAACACACCCTACAATGTTTAGTCAAGAATGAATCGCAGGTAGGGGTAGATGTCGGATTCTACTATCCTTTGTACGATTATCAAACTTCCTGCAAATGTGGCATAAGTTTTTAGATGTAAACGATCACAGAATACTTCTGAAAATCTTTAAAACAAGGGACTCATTCTGAACTTATTTTATAAATTGTTGTAGATGTTGCTTTTTGTTATGTTGTTCACACCACTCTATTAAGTTTAATTTGATAACACAGTATTAATTTATCCTCTGGATAAAGAAAACTGATTCTTGTTTCGGTTGGGTTTTTCACCATTGTGCTGAAACAGCTCTCCAGCACTGACATCCATTTCAAGGGCGCTACATATAATAGTGGTATGAATAGGGGGAAAAAAAAAAAAATTGTAGGTAATTCAGCCAATCAAACCCCACTTAAATCTTACAATTGAAGGTTTTTAATGAGAATTGACTATATATTAGAATTGGTAAGTGGGGCAATACATCAAATCAGTTCTGTTTTTATTGGTTGTCATATTATCAATGGATTTGAAAACTGAAAGAAGGACTTAAGGTATTGAATTCAAATTACACCAACTTGTTTCAAGGTAAACCTATCGAAAACAAATTATTGACAAAAATTGTAAAATTTAGTTATACAGTGGAAACATAACATGTTAATACAGTTTAAGAAATAACATAACTTCTAGTGTTCCTAATCACCACAAAAAGACATAAAAACACAGAGTGAAAATTGGCATGGAAAATTCTCCTAATGTCATTCAACTGTAATTAGCAACCAGGCCAGGCACGTAGATGTGTTGTAATCAAACCCGGTGCTTATTAGGGGACTTTCCTTGACTCCTTGGACACATTAATCTGTCCACAGTAAAGCATTGCCAATTATTTATATTGCACTTTCTCCCCTTAAGATGCATTATTTTAAATCAAGTTTAACACGTGAAAGACTTTAAAATTTAAGTTCATTGGATTCAATGCTGATGTCCAAAAAAAAGCATCCATGGGGGAGGTCGTTTAAATTAAAAAACTTCTACTCCTCTTCTAGAAGAGGGGTGGGGTGTTTTTTATGGGGATAGTGCGTTGTTTTATTGAGAACTTCCTGTATATATTGTATTTTAGTGACTGTGAGACAGCCACCAGCTACTACAATATAATTTTTTATGGAGTCTTGATGTGCATGGGAGACAATACAATTCAATTTTATTGCATAACTTGGTTTTATTTAGTTTTTCGTTCACATTGTAAACGTGGGTGTGCGAGCAAGGCGTTATAACAAAACAATCAAAGCCAGAACAATCGTATGGTAATGCATTGGTACAATTATTTCTGAAACCAGAGAAAACCACACCATAGGTCAGGGTAGAAATATAATATTGGGACAATATTTTAATGGCATTTCTCTATTAGGTTTTTGTAATATCAATAGACTAGTAAGGATGGGGCTTAGTACCAACAGACATTTAAACTGGTATCATTTTTAAAAATAAGGCATTTTCGATTCTTGAAGGTTCCTTCTTTTGATAAAGATACATAAAACAAGGGATAATTAAAACCTGTGTAAAATTAAAAACCAGGCAGCGTCTATTATCAGCAAGTCTTATCGTTTTGGCGTTGGCTCACTGATCAGTTTCTAAATATACCATTGAACCTTGATTCATCATCATTTCTATAGCATACATAACAATTATTTGTGTCCACAACGAATTAGATATTCAATTGTGTTTTGGCTTGCATCCTTTTCTTTGCTTTTACAAACGATACATGTTACGAAGTAATCCAGGATTTCAATTTATTCCTAGATTCATATATGATATAAGCCTGATCAATGTACAAAGCTTTAGCTAACGTGTCAATTTTTCAAAGAGAGGGTCAGGCATTTATCAGCATATAATTATTACAGTCGTATCTATATATACAACATTTACAACAACAAATAAGCAATCATCGGTGGTTATTTTTCAGAAAAAGAAAGGGTTGTCTTCTCAGGGAATATGTAACAAGTACCACTATCACCCTCAAGCACAAAGATACCACAAACAATTGACAAAATAATTGCATACAATAACTAACAAATTAAATGGCAATTTTGTATAAAAAGCAAAAACCAATGAACGTATTGGTTTTTCCATTTTGCATTAATAAAGATTTAATATTGACGGTATATAAATGAGGCTTATGAAAATAGTGGAGAGGGGCCACTTGAGACTTCTAGTGCATTAATTATCATATATATAGAGTACAAATACGTATATCCAAAATAAACAAAAACTGTCCTGCATTAATTTAATTCCACAAACCAGAATTTCATATATAGTACTGGATTTATAGTATTATGAAACCTTTTATGTTCTATTGTTGTTATTTATAACTACAAAATGGATAACACTCGAACAGGGATTCATGGGGTTATATGTTCAATGTACATCTACAACATCTTGATACTAAGTCCTCACTGTATAACTTAGTCTCACACCTGTACTTCGTTTTTTGTTCCCACTTACATGTGCCCCCCCACGCCCTCCTTCCCTATCCATACACTATATATAAATAAACATTACCTGGTCCATAGAGTATTACACCTTACGTAACTCACTAGTAGGTAATACCTATGGTATGTTCTTGTATAGTGTTGTATCTGTTACAAATGTTTAGGTCTATGGCCAGTACCATTGGTGTACAATGTACAAGAGAACTTCCAATAAAATGTTCACTAAAGATGGGTAACCCATAAATAGCTGGTTAGACAGCTCACATTAAAGGAAGTGTTTGTTTTAGATGTTAATAATATATGAGATAAATAATGTATTACTGTAAACGTGTCAAATACAAGGTGTTCGCGGAATATTTTGTGTACCTACAATTCAAATTTTTGTGGTGGTACATTAGGGGTCTAAAATATTGCCCTCTTAAAGCAAACGCAAGTATGGTCTTTAATATACACATTTAAATACCAATTTTGTAGTACCCTTACCTAATAATATTTTCCTATAACAGACCAAAAAGTTTCCAAGTGTAAACTCTAGATTTTCCAACCGGTCATACGATCATGAATAAAACCAAAAGTATTTTATCCATAAATCACACATATAAAGAATGTGATGCTTATATAGATCCTTCAGACAAAACACCAATTTCTCAATGAAACTAGAAAAAATTTGTAAAGACCTAAAAGTCCTACAAGCATAATTATAAAAAAAAAAAAAAAAAGTGACATTCTGTAACATATGTGGAAAGATACTATAAATAAGTGTAGTGATGGACACATTCAAGGGTCACACCATTACCAAACACTATAATTCAGGCCACCTTATGCCAGATTTTGTATGGGCCTGTCACAGTTGGACAAGCTAGCTACTATTAACTTTACATAAGATTACTAAAAACAATACCTTACAATCTCCAGCTCTCAATAATACCAGGATTGTTCCTAAGAACGCCTTAAGCGCTTTTTCCAGAAACTGAGTTAAAGGAGTACAAATTTAAACCATTTAGACATCCCACATCATAATATTTAAATACCACATTCAACAATTTTCAATGGGCTTGTAATTGCGCCCCGGAGGGTTCATGGCTCAGACTAAATAATACCAGTGTTTAGAAGTAGGTATTAACCATATAGGTAGATAAACAGTCTTAAAAAATACGGTCCTGGATTAATGTTTTATAATCCATCTCCGTAAATTAACATGCAATGCGATTTGTGCTATTCCCTATATGGTCAAGCCTGGTTCAGTAGCAAAATGTGGTCCCTTATTTTGAAATCTATAAGCTGCTCTAACCCTGATTAAATTGGGGAGGTTTATTGATAGGAAAACGGAGTGGACTCATATCTAAAATCAATGATTACATTCTAGCAATACCTCGGAGGTCTGCACATAGGGAAGGCCTGTGATACAGTTCACTAAAATAACACTTTGTGTCTGAAATAAACCCAATCATATATATCTAAATTGCTTACTTATATATCACTGAATAGATGTACTTTATTACATAATTTCAATTTAATAGTGTCCAGCATATACATCATTCTAAATCCTGTGTAAATGAACATAAAAAAATTAAGGAATATTATTTCCCTTTTCCTCCATGGAGAAGGTTAACGGAATCGGGGTGACGCAAGGGTTGCGTACCCTTGACTTAGGGGGCGCTAGAGGCGGCGGCACTATGGGGGAAGGGGGATCATGTCTATATGGAGTAGTCTACTTATACCAAATGTACTGAGACAGCTCCTACTGGCATCATGACCCACATATAAGGGAACTTTGTAATCATAGTGGGTCTACAATCACCTTATGTCCCCTCCCCCCTATTTTATAATTCTTTTCTGACACCACTTTCAACATGAACTTCCCTTTCCCGGTCCCAATCACCTATATCTACCACAAATACATGTCTCATAATATTTTTTAGTACTTTTTTACTCTAAAAATATACATCTTCAGAAGGACCTTTGATGAAATTGCATACATCTACTATAAGAAAATTTAAAAGTATCTACATCAAAATATGTTCTTATAACGATTCAAAACAATGGCATTTTCAATTTTTCCAATAAGCACCCCAATAGACTTCTTACATCTCCATCAATTACTGATATTCGACCTAATAAAGCCATCATGGCCCTAATATGCCGCCCTTATTACTTCCTTTTTTGAGACCTCAATTTCACTTTACCCTCAACTTATACAGAGGTGATACATTTGAAAATTTCTCTTATTTGACTTTCTTGTTTTAAATAGATTAATGGGGCTTATTTTGTGCACGAGTTTTGTGAAAGGTTAGACCTATATTTGGTCTTTCATTGATGCTCCCCTTCATTTTTCTCATAGGCATCCTCGGTGTTATTGGGTCAAATACGGTATAAAAGAAAGTTCAGTATTAAACTTTTCCTACTCTCTAGTAGTCACCACTCATTTAACAGCAAATCTAAAATTCTCTTACCAATTTATTATCACATATATCTATATGAAGTTGTGTATGATGGTAAACATAGATTGACCCTAGATTATAAAAGATAGTACAGATAATGGTATATAAACGAAAAATCCCAATATGATATACTGACTACTGTGTATCTTGGGTAAGGAATATTTTCACATTATTAACCTTAACCGATAAATAAAGTTATAATTTAGAAAGTGCTGCCCTTATGTTAGCTTAAAAAACACTCATACTTTATGGAAAAAACATGATGTCTTGGGATCTCTTTTTTACTGACCATATAACATCTATTCTTTGGTCTATATTTTGAAAGTAATTCTACATTTATTTATTGTATTTTATCAAACCTTGAATTGATTGCCAATTAGTATTGTTCAATTATTACGATGTATCATAATCATGTATGTATCAGGTCTACAATTCAAATTATATATTCAAGAATTAAGTGCTATTGCCATCACTGTAACATCTTATGTAAAATTACATGCATGCATATCAGATACATCACATTATCATTTTGAAGGGGTTGGGGGTGACGGCGGCCATCTACTTATAGGAGATGACTCTACAGTATTTATCACTACCCGCCTTTATTATTATATAACACTGTATTTCTGTTTATGTATCTAGTCTATGGTGCAATTATTTAATAAGTTATATTATCATCTCTGTTACAATCATATTGCAACATTATATCAGACGGTCACATGCAAGTATTGTATGCTATCAGTAAATAATACATACAGGAAATCCACAAAGGATTAAGGGTATATATCAACAGGAAAATGTTTAATATTTGTATGTTGTGTTTCAATAGACTATCAATAACTACCCAACTTTATACTTCTAGAAAACTGTGGTGTTGTGTTATTTAGTGTATTGATGGGTCCACTCGCGATACCACTTCCTATTCTAGTACATATCGGCCACTAGTCGCGGCTGCAAGGTGGTTTTCCATAGGCAGATACAGAAGGCCTAGTGAGAGCTATCAGGCTTATGGACCCTCCCAATACACACACAAGTGAAAATATAAATACAGAGTATTGACAAAATAAAATGACGTCATACGAATACCAATATTACATAGCAGCATACAAAACATAATATTTGAAATATGAATTGCATATAATTGTGTGAGAGGGTACGAATGTGTTATCTGAAACTGTCGTCTGAAAGTGACATCGATTTGGGGACATTTTTTGTCGACTGATAATCGAACACGGTGATCATCGTCACTATTAACACAAAAACGACAACCCCACTTACCGAAAGGTTGCTATTTTATCACAAAGAGATAATTTGTCGAAACTGTCACAAGATGAAAGCATTCACATCTCCAGATAAAAATCTACATCGTGTTTCGAATAAGCAATGGATTCACCCAGATGGACCGAGTTGACTCAAGAGGTTAATTCTACAGGTGCGCTGCTAGGTCTCTCAAACGCTTGTAAACAAAGGATTTTGATAAGGTTGAGCGGCGTGTCTCCTCTCAAACATTCCACCCAGACAATGTGTATTGCACTACAAACGCTTGTTCTCGGCGGTTATCATTGTTTTTACAAGCGTTTGTGTGATAGTCAACAGTGCATCAGCACTTATCAGAGTTTCAGATGCTGGTATTAACGCGGCATGAAACGAATGACTCGATTTTTCTCATTAGTAAACTGATCGATATATATTACTTGCCATTATGAATTTTTATGAACTACGTTGATAATTATTTCATTGTTAAAATGATAATTTGTAATTATTGGATGAAGCATTGGTTAAGATATAGAATAATTAAATATTGCATTGATTAGGACTAAAGAATGAGTGGTCACAATATATATATCGAGTTTGTATACGATAAGGCATTGATCGAACCAGTGAGTGACACAGAATTTGATTAGGGGCTTCCTATGACTAATACCAGCTGACGACATACGACACTATATATTAGAGTATATTTTTGTGGTATTTGAATAAGACCTTCGGATTATCTCGGGAACCAAAACTTTCCGTCGGAAGATACACGTACCCGCAATGAGACACAAAGAGAGGAGGTAATGTAAAGGAAAACTTGATTTACTATGATGTATGCGTCATGTGTAGGTTTGAGACAGATTATTTCTGTTGGGAGAATATCAAAATCGTCGTCGTCATCATCATCATCATCATGGAATCATCGTCGTAGTCGTCATCATCTTATCATCATCATCATCACATCATCAATCATCATCATCATCATCATTCATCATTCATCATCATCATCACTCATCATACATCATCAACAACCAACAACAACAAATCATTCATCATCATCATCATTCATCATCAACATCATCATCATCATCATCATCATCATCATCATCATCAACCACAACAAAAACAACAACATCATCATCATAATCATCATTCATCTTCACCACATCATCATCATCATCATCATCATCTTCAACAACAACAACAACAACAACAACAACATCATCACCATCATCATTATCAATCATGGACTCATCGTCGTAGTCATCGTCATCGTCATCATCATCATCATCATCCCATCATCATCATCATCATCATCATCATCACCATCACCATCATCATCACGTCATCATCATCATCATCATCATTATCATCATCATTCATCAACAACAACAACAAACAACAACACATCAACGATCACCATCATCATCACATCATCATTCATCAACATCATCATCATCATCATCATCATCATCACCATCATCATCACATCTCATCATCCATCATCATAATCATCAACAACAACAACAAACAACACTCATCATCAACACATCATCATTATCATAATCGTTACGATTTTTATAATATATTAGCTGCAATATTGTAGCTCATAAAAGACTTTTAGACAGAAAATGGTGTCGTCTTTAGAGCTACAATTGGTGCCTATTACTGCTAATGGAGCAAAGTAATGATTATGCAAACCATTATAAAAAAGTTTGTTTTGCATTTTTATCGTACTTGTTTGATATCATTTACCTTCTAGGCAATAAAAATGAACCACATAAAATATAAAATTCTCATCGAGGCATTTTTTTTTTACATAATACATATGGAATGTCTTTCTGAAGGGAGTTATATAACGGCAAGTCTAACAAATTGTGAATTTGACGTCTTGTGAGCGTTACGGTAGATATTAAGAATGGTTGTTATGTTTGTTTTTGGACAAAAATAATATGTAAATGCATGTATACGCATAAGATAATTGGAAACCTACAAAAAAGTAAAGTAAACGATGCCCGAGTGATTTTCGGAGGCAGTGCTCCACTACGACACATAGGGGACCAATTCGTACCCGACTCCGAAAGGTATAGTAGGCCGGGTACGTATATATATCTACAGTAGTTAGTGTAACTCATTGTCTCATCATCATGCTAGCGTAATCATTATCGTCGCCATTCGCCTTCGTCATTTTTCACCTTTGCATTCATCATCGTCATCGTTACCATCTTTGCGTGAATAA
Organism: Argopecten irradians; assembly: GCF_041381155.1. NCBI lineage: Eukaryota > Metazoa > Mollusca > Bivalvia > Pectinida > Pectinidae > Argopecten > Argopecten irradians. Next base: position 22,762,838 of record NC_091134.1, read on the forward strand.
TAAGAAAACAAAATATTTTCAAATGGAATATAATTATTCGCACCGAACATACGGAGCTAATCTCTAGATTAAAATAAATGTTTAAAGGCCCATTACCTTTTCCGGAGCAAAATATAAAGTGTTTCTTAAAAAACATTAAATAACACAGAAAATGCATACCGATGATCTAAAATAAGGTTACGACAGCAAACATATGCAAGATTGCCTGCGTAATATATGAAAACAGCGGAGAGTCAATTCGCTGTTTTGCCGTCTGGCGCAGTGATAGTCAACTACCGCGCGGTATTTAGGACGACGACGGGAAACATAATACGACCCGCGTTATGAAAATAAACATTTTATTTATTTTAATCAAATCGTTCAGAAGGTGATGATAAATGTAGTATTAACGGTAAAGTTAATAATTTTTAGGACTCTAACAAAATTATCGATCCTGTTTTACATTCCCATTTTAAAAATTAAAAGCCGTTTCGGAAAGGTAGTGGGCCTTTAAGACTCCCTAGTCATTGATATTATCAAACCTTTGTTATATTTGAATTGAAATTTTTGCTTTTTTGCTCAATCATTGAAGTGTATTACTTTAATGGCATTGAAATAAGTTTAGCGCTAAATTCTTATTCGCGCTAGCTCCTATGTTGATATATTAGAAGTCTTAGGAAAATAAATTATATTACATGGATAATACCGCAGGTGCGATTGTTTCTCACCTTAAGATTGAGTATGTAGGCAAAATATATTCCATACTCGTTATAGATGTGTCACACGTCAATGAATTAGAAATTTAATTTCATTCTTAAGATTTATAGATAAAACTGGTTATGTCATTAATATTGTCTTCACTGTTTAATTATTTTACTAGTTTGTATTTCTTCAGCTTACCAAGTCCACGATGACCGAATTCAGGAAAAACCAAGGCCACAACTACATCACAGGAAACCTAACACTTTCCTGTTTATTAATAAAACACACCGCAAAATACCCTCATTTCAGTCTACGTTATTTTTGATTTGACGAACAATAGCTTTCTCACTATATATTTTTTGTATATCATATAACTTACACGTAACATCCGTGTTCGCTAGTATCGATTGATAATATTTGTTTTTATTTCCATTATTATGTCCTTATTTTAGGAAAATGGTGAGGATGGATGTTTGCATATGATTTAATAATTTTAATCTCCCCTCCTTTACCACAGTAGTACGGATATACATTGAATCTCCTCGAATCAATCAAGAACTACAGAGTTATCTCCCTTATGCGCTTAAAAAATATCGCCTTATATTTACGAGGCCACCAACACTAGTTTTTCACTATATTATCTCCCCCTAGGTTTAGAACTATAATCTGAAATCTAGGATCAGACAAGTAGTAAAGACAAAAGAAACCAAATAAACTTTTTTTTAAAAGACCAGTTCTATGCGCTTGCGCTAGGCTAATCTAATCACAGTTTTAACAACAATTTCCAAACCAACCTAAAGTCATCGTCGGAGCAACAGGCCGCGTTTCTGTATAAGTACACTGGTTGTCTGCCGTGTATATTAACAAACCCTTTTTTTCCAACAAAAAATAAAAACAAATCCTATTTATCAATATTTAAGGGGAATGAAAGAATTAATAAGTAAATAATAATAATTATGCCTCCACAACAGTCCACCTTTCCAGATTAGTTGGTAGTTTTCATAGAACCAGTAAATATACCCGTCCCGTAAACAATGTCATTTTTTGAGGTAGATGCTTACATTGTGAATACTGCTGAATGAAATTGAAAATGACCGATGACAACTTTGCCCCTTTTCCTGAGACGGTTGTGGTCAACACTTTCTCACATTCTTTAATGGTTTTCCAGGAAAACGATCATATAGAGATGAAGCGAAAAAATGACCTTCATCTGAAAAAGGCTCTATGAACCTAACATTAATTCAGAGAATCTGCAGACACCGCTGTAGGTGGTAAAAGAAATGATCATATATCTTCTGATAACTTATTAAAATATCATAAATCGTCACTCTTTATTCGAAATAAGTTCGGGTTGTAATTTGCTATTTATACACAACTGCAATAAATATTACTTAGTATAATCACGACATTGGTGGGCATTGTTTTATCTCGTCTCGACTTCTGCAGACAATGACATTATTGTTCGTCACCATTCCTACTATGACGTCATTGTTAGACATTGTTCTAACTGTTCTCAAAGTACATGAATATAACGTCATTGTTAGCCATTGTTCCAAACTGTTCCAAAGTATACGGAATATTACGTCATTGTTAGACATTGTCCAACTGTCTCAAAGTATACGGAATATTCACTTCATTGTTAGACATTGTTCCAACTTGTTCTCAAAGTATACGGAATATAACTTCATTGTTAGGCATTGTTCCAACTGTTCTCAAAGTATACGGAATATTTGTAAGACATTGTACCAACTGTTCCAAAGTATACGGAATATTACATTATTGTTAGACATTGTCCCAACTGTTCCAAAGTATACGGAATATTACTTCATTGTTAGACATTGTTCCAACTGTTCCAAAGCATACGGGATATTACGTCATTGTTAGACATTGTTCCAACTGTTCTCAAAGTATACGGAATATTACGTTATAGTAAGACATTGTTCCAACTGTTTCTCAAAGTATACGGAATATTTGTTAGCATTGTTCCAACTCTTCCAAAGTATAACGGAATATTACGTCATTGTTATGCATTGTTCCAACTGTTCTCAAAGTATACGGAATATTACGACAATGTCGGACATTGTTCCAACTGTTCTCAAAGTATACGGAATATTACTTCATTGTTAGGCATTGTTCCAACTGTTCCAAAGTATACGGAATATTACTTCATTGTTAGACATTGTTCCAACTGTTCCAAAGTATACGGAATATTACGTCATTGTTAGGCATTGTTCCAACTGTGAATTATTCCCAAGTCCAAAAACGGAATATTACGTCATTGTTAGACATTGTTCCAACTGTTCTCAAAGTATACGGAATATTACTTCATTGTTAGGCATTGTTCCAACTGTTCCAAAGTATACGGAATATTACTTCACTGTTAGACATTGTCCCAACTGTTCCAAAGTATACGGAATATTACGTCATTGTTAGACATTGTTCCAACTGTTCTCAAAGTATACGGAATATTACGCCATTGTCAGACATTGTTCTAACTGTTCTCAAAGTATACGGAACATAACGCCATTGTTAGACATTGTCCCAACTGTTCTCAAAGTATACGGAATATTACGTCATTGTTAGACATTATTTCTACTGTTCTCAAAGTATACGGAATATAACTTCATTGTTAGACATTGTTTCTACTGTTCTTAAAGTATACGGAATATTACGTCATTGCTTTAGACATTGTGTCCAACTGTTCTCAAAGTATACGGAATATTACGTCATTGTTAGACATTATTTCTACTGTTCTCAAAGTATACGGACTATTACGTCATTGTTAAGCATTGTTCCAACTGTTCTCAAAGTATACGGAATATTACGTCATTGTTAGACATTGTCCCAACTGTTCTCAAAGTATACGGAATATTACTTCATTGTTAGACATTGTTCCAACTGTTCTCAAAGTATACGGAATATAACTTCATTGTTAGGCATTGTTCCAACTGTTCTCAAAGTATACGGAAATTATTTGTAAGACATTGTACCAACTGTTCTCAAAGTATACGGAATATTACATTATTGTTAGACATTGTCCCAACTGTTCCAAAGTATACGGAATATTACTTCATTGTTAGACATTGTTCCAACTGTTCCAAAGCATACGGGATATTACGTCATTGTTAGACATTGTTCCAACTGTTCTCAAAGTATACGGAATATTACGTTATAGTATAGACATTGTTCCAACTGTTCTCAAAGTATACGGAATATTTGTTAGGCATTGTTCCAACTCTTCCAAAGTATAACAATGTATACGGAATATTACGTCATTGTTATGCATTGTTCCAACTGTTCTCAAAGTATACGGAATATTACGACAATGTCGGACATTGTTCCAACTGTTCTCAAAGTATACGGAATATTACTTCATTGTTAGGCATTGTTCCAACACTTTCCAAAGTATACGGAAATATTACTTCATTGTTAGACATTGTTCCAAATGTTCCAAAGTATACGGAATATTACGTCATTGTTAGGCATTGTTCCAACTGTTCCAAAGTATACGGAATATTACGTCATTGTTAGACATTGTTCCAACTGTTCTCAAAGTATACGGAATATTACTTCATTGTTAGGCATTGTTCCAACTGTTCTTTTACCAAAGTATACGGAATATTACTTCACTGTTAGACATTGTCCCAACTGTTCCAAAGTATACGGAATATTACGTTCATTGTTAGCCATTGTTTCAACTGTTCCAAAGTATACGGAATATTACGCCATTTGTCGGACATTGTTCCAACTGTTCTCAAAGTATACGGAACATAACGCCATTGTTAGACATTGTTCCAACTGTTCTCAAAGTATACGGAATATTACGTCATTGTTAGACATTGTTCCAACTACTGTTCTCAAAAGTATACGGAATATAACTTCATTGTTAGACATTGTTCCCTACTGTTCCAAAGTATAAACGGAATATTACGTCATTGTTAGACATTGTTCCAACTGTTCCAAAGTATACGGAATATTACGTCATTGTTAGACATTGTCCCAACTGTTTCCAAAGTATACGGAATATTACTAGTCATTGTTAGACATTGTTTTCCAACTGTTCTCAAAGTATACGGAATATTACGTCATTGTTAGGCATTGTTCCAACTGTTCTCAAAGTATACGGAATATTACGTCATTGTTAGACATTGTTCCAACTGTTCTCAAAGTATACGGAATATTACGTCATTGTTAGACATTGTTCCAACTGTTCTCAAAGTATACGGAATATTACGTCATTGTTAGGCATTGTTTCTACTGTTCTCAAAGTATACGGAATATTACGTCATTGTTAGACATTATTTCCAACTGTTCCAAAGTATACGGAATATTACGTCATTGTTAGACATTGTTCCAACTGTTCTCAAAGTATACGGAACATTACGCCATTGTTAGACATTGTTCCAACTGTTCTCAAAGTATACGGAATAACGTCATTGTTAGACATTGTTCCAACTGTTCTCAAAGTATACGGAATATTACGTCATTTTTAGACATTGTTTCCAACTGTTCTCAAAGTATACGGAATATTACGTCATTTTTAGACTGTTGTGTTCAACTGTTCATTGTTAGACAAACTGTATACGGAATATTTCATTGTTAGCATTGTATTCTACTGCAAAGTATACATTGTCATTGTAGACATGTTTTTACTGTTCTGTTCCAACTGTTCTAAAAGTATACGGAATATTACGTCATTTTTAGACATTGTTCCAACTGTTCTCAAAGTATACGGAATATTACGCCATTGTCAGACATTGTTCCAACTGTTCTAAAAGTATACGGAATATTACTTCATTGTTAGGCATTGTTCCAACTGTTCCAAAGTATACGGAATATTACGTCATTTTTAGGCATTGTTCCAACTGTTCCAAAGTATACGGAACATTACGTCATTGTTAGACATTGTTCCAACTGTTCTCAAAGTATACGGAATATTACTTCATTGTTAGACATTGTTCCAACTGTTCCAAAGTATACGGAATATTACTTCACTGTTAGACATTGTCCCAATTGTTCCAAAGTATACAGAATATTACTTCATTGTTAGACATTGTTCCAACTGTTCCAAAGTATACGGAATATTACGTCATTGTTAGACATTGTTCCAACTGTTCTCAAAGTATACGGAATATTACGCCATTGTCAGACATTGTTTTAACTGTTCTCAAAGTATCCGGAATATAACGCCATTGTTAGACATTGTCCCAACTGTTCCAAAGTATACGGAATATTACTTCATTGTTAGACATTGTTTCTACTGTTCTTAAAGTATACGGAATATTACGTCATTGTTAGGCATTGTTTCTACTGTTCTCAAAGTATATCGAATATTACGTCATTGTTAGACATTGTTTCTACTGTTCTCAAAGTATACGGAATATTACGTCATTGTTAGACATTGTTTCTACTGTTCTCAAAGTATACGGAATATTACGTCATTGTTAGACATTGTTTCTACTGTTCTCAAAGTATACGGAATATTACGTCATTGTTAGACATTGTTTCTACTGTTCTCAAAGTATACGGAATATTACGTCATTGTTAGACATTGTTCCAACTGTTTACGATTTTATGCGTACGATTATATAATTGTTGGATATTAGTTCAACTGTCCTCGACATCTGGATATAATTACATCATTGATCATCATTGTGGAACTACCGAATAATGACGTAGTAGTCCGCATACAGTAGAAACAAATGTTACAATGCTTTGCTGGGATTGTTCGCAGAAGTCATGAACAGTTGAGAAAAAATGCATGCCAATGACGTAATTATCCTTTTCCTCCGAGAACAGTTGAAGCAATACCGAACGATGACGTAATATTCCAAAGTCCACTGAGAACAGATAATCAATGCGGACAAGCACATTATTTTAGGCATTGTCCCAACTGTTCTCAAAGTATATTATATTTACGACATTGGTGGGCACTTCAGCACACAATTACATCATCTGCGTACAACTATATAATTGTTAGACATTGCCCCAACTGTTTTCAGAGTACACGGATTATGACGTCATTGTTAAGCATTATTTTAACTGTTCATGGAGTATACGGAGTATTAAATAGAGGATCATACACAAGTGGCTATGTATTATGAAATTTATCAAACTGGTTCAATAATATTATATGCCACGAGCCTTTCGGTGAGTAACATATCAATTATTTAACGAGTTTGATATCTTTCATATCACATAGTCACGACTGTAACATTTTATTTTTGTAATCATCACATAACTTTGAAATAATATATAAAACAGTAGAAATCCGGCTCGGATGTGACGTTTCCGTCTACTGAGACAATCATGCGACGTCAAAACTACCAGTGATGTCATAATAGTGTTATTACGTATGACATGGCTTAAAGGGCTAGGTAAGCTATTGTTTAAAAAAAAAGCATTATTCCAATTATTCACGAAGTATACAGAGTATGACGTCATTGTTAAGCATTGTTTTATCTGTCACGGAGTATACAGAGTATGACGTCATTGTTAAGCATTGTTTTATCTGTTCGCAGAGTATACAGAGTATGATGTCATTGTTAAGCATTGTTTTATCTGTTCGCAGAGTATACAGAGTATGATGTCATTGTTAAGCATTGTTTTATCTGTCGCAGAGTATACAGAGTATGACGTCATTGTTAAGCATTGTTTTATCTGTTCGCAGAGTATACAGAGTATGACGTCATTGTTAAGCATTGTTTTATATCTGTTCGCAGAGTATACAGATGTATGACGTCATTGTTAAGCATTGTTTTATCTGTTCGCAGAGTATACAGAGTATGACGTCATTGTTAAGCATTGTTTTATCTGTTCGCAGAGTATACAGAGTATGATGTCATTGTTAAGCATTGTTTTATCTGTTCGCAGAGTATACAGTATGACGTCATTGTTAAGCATTGTTTTATCTGTTCGCACGGAGTATACAGAGTATGACGTCATTGTTAAGCATTGTTTTATCTGTTCGCAGAGTATACAGAGTATGACGTCATTGTTAAGCATTGTTTTATCTGTTCACGGAGTATACAGAGTATGACGTCATTGTTAAGCATTGTTTTATCTGTTCGCAGAGTATACAGAGTATGATGTCATTGTTAAGCATTGTTTTATCTGTCACGGAGTATACAGAGTATGACGTCATTGTTAAGCATTGTTTTATCTGTTCGCGGAGTATACAGAGTATGACGTCATTGTTAAGCATTGTTTTATCTGTTCGCAGAGTATACAGAGTATGACGTCATTGTTAAGCATTGTTTTTATCTGTCACGGAGTATACAGAGTATACATTGTTAAGCATTGTTTTATCTGACGCGAGTATACAGTATGTCATTGTTAAGCATTGTTTTATCTGTTCGCAGAGTATACAGAGTATGACGTCATTGTTAAGCATTGTTTTATCTGTTCGCAGAGTAATACAGATTATGATGTCATTGTTAAGCATTGTTTTTATCTGTTCGCAGAGTATACAGAGTATGACGTCATTGTTAAGCATTGTTTTATCTGTTTCGCAGAGTATACAGAGTATGACGTCATTGTTAAGCATTGTTTTATCTGTTCACGGAGTATACAGAGGGTATCGAGATGTCATTGTTAAGCATTGTTTTATCTGTTCGCAGAGTATACAGAGTATGACGTCATTGTTAAGCATTGTTTTATCTGTTCGCAGAGTATACAGAGTATGATGTCATTGTTAAGCATTGTTTTATCTGTTCGCAGAGTATACAGAGTATGACGTCATTGTTAAGCATTGTTTTATCTGTTCGCAGAGTATACAGAGTATGACGTCATTGTTAAGCATTGTTTTATCTGTCACGGAGTATACATAGTATGACGTCATTGTTAAGCATTGTTTTACAGAGTATGACGTCATTGTTAAGCATTGTTATTACGTCATTGTTAAGCATTGTTTTATCTGTTCGCAGAGTATACAGAGTATGACGTCATTGTAAGCATTGTTTTATCTGTTCGCAGAGTATACAGAGTATGACGTCATTGTTAAGCATTGTTTTATCTGTTCGCAGAGTATACAGATATGATGACGTCATTGTTAAGCATTGTTTTATCTCTGTCACGGAGTATACAGAGTATGACGTCATTGTTAAGCATTGTTTTATCTGTCACGGAGTATACAGAGTATGACGTCATTGTTAAGCATTGTTTTATCTCGTCACGGAGTATACAGAGTATGACGTCATTGTTAAGCATTGTTTTATCTGTTCGCAGAGTATACAGAGTATGACGTCATTGTTAAGCATTGTTTTATCTGTTCGCAGAGTATACAGAGTATGACGTCATTGTTAAGCATTGTTTTATCTGATCGGCAGAGTATACAGAGTATGATTGTCATTGTTAAGCATTGTTTTATTTTATCTGTCATCTGTGGAGTATACAGAGTATGACGTCATTGTTAAGCATTGTTTTATCTGTTCGCAGAGTATACAGAGTATGACGTCATTGTTAAGCATTGTTTTATCTGTTCGCAGAGTATACAGAGTATGACGTCATTGTTAAGCATTGTTTTATCTGTCACGGAGTATACAGAGTATGACGTCATTGTTAAGCATTGTTTTATCTGTTCGCAGAGTATACAGAGTATGACGTCATTGTTAAGCATTGTTTTATCTGTCACGGAGTATACAGAGTATGATGTCATTGTTAAGCATTGTTTTATCTGTTCGCAGAGTATACAGAGTATGACGTCATTGTTAAGCATTGTTTTATCTGTTCGCAGAGTATACAGAGTATGACGTCATTGTTAAGCATTGTTTTATCTGTTCGCAGAGTATACAGAGTATGACGTCATTGTTAAGCATTGTTTTATCTGTCACGGAGTATACAGAGTATGACGTCATTGTTAAGCATTGTTTTATCTGTCACGGAGTATACAGAGTATGACGTCATTGTTAAGCATTGTTTTATCTGTCACGGAGTATACAGAGTATGACGTCATTGTTAAGCATTGTTTTATCTGTTCACAGAGTATACAGAGTATGACGTCATTGTTAAGCATTGTTTTAACTGTTCGCAGAGTATACAGAGTATGACGTCATTGTTAAGCATTGTTTTATCTGTTCGCAGAGTATACAGAGTATGACGTCATTGTTAAGCATTGTTTTATCTGTTCGCAGAGTATACAGAGTATGACGTCATTGTTAAGCATTGTTTTATCTGTCACGGAGTATACAGAGTATGACGTCATTGTTAAGCATTGTTTTATCTATTCACGGAGTATACAGAGTATGACGTCATTGTTAAGCATTGTTTTATCTGTTCGCAGAGTATACAGATTATGACGTCATTGTTAAGCATTGTTTTATCTGTTCGCAGAGTATACAGAGTATGACGTCATTGTTAAGCATTGTTTTATCTGTTCGCAGAGTATACAGAGTATGACGTCATTGTTAAGCATTGTTTTATCTGTTCGCAGAGTATACAGAGTATGACGTCATTGTTAAGCATTGTTTTATCTGTTCGCAGAGTATACAGAGTATGACGTCATTGTTAAGCATTGTTTTATCTGTTCGCAGAGTATACAGAGTATGACGTCATTGTTAAGCATTGTTTTATCTGTCACGGAGTATACAGAGTATGACGTCATTGTTAAGCATTGTTTTATCTGTTCGCAGAGTATACAGAGTATGACGTCATTGTTAAGCATTGTTTTATCTGTTCGCAGAGTATACAGAGTATGACGTCATTGTTAAGCATTGTTTTATTCACGGAGTATACAGAGTAATGTCATTGTTAAGCATTGTTTTATCTGTCGCGGAGTATACAGAGTATGACGTCATTGTTAAGCATTGTTTTATCTGTCACGGAGTATACAGAGTATGACGTCATTGTTAAGCATTGTTTTATCTGTTCGCAGAGTATACAGAGTATGATGTCATTGTTCAGCATTTTTTATCTGTTCGCAGAGTATACAGAGTATGACGTCATTGTTAAGCATTGTTTTATCTGTTCGCAGAGTATACAGAGTATGATGTCATTGTTCAGCATTGTTTTATCTGTTCGCAGAGTATACAGAGTATGACGTCATTGTTAAGCATTGTTTTATCTGTCACGGAGTATACAGAGTATGACGTCATTGTTAAGCATTGTTTTATCTGTTCGCAGAGTATACAGAGTATGATGTCATTGTTAAGCATTGTTTTATCTGTCACGGAGTATACAGAGTATGACGTCATTGTTAAGCATTGTTTTATCTGTTCGCAGAGTATACAGAGTATGATGTCATTGTTAAGCATTGTTTTATCTGTTCGCAGAGTATACAGAGTATGACGTCATTGTTAAGCATTGTTTTATCTGTTCGCAGAGTATACAGAGTATGATGTCATTGTTAAGCATTGTTTTATCTGTCACGGAGTATACAGAGTATGACGTCATTGTTAAGCATTGTTTTATCTGTTCGCAGAGTATACAGAGTATGATGTCATTGTTAAGCATTGTTTTATCTGTTCGCAGAGTATACAGAGTATGATGTCATTGTTAAGCATTGTTTTATCTGTTCGCAGAGTATACAGAGTATGATGTCATTGTTAAGCATTGTTTTATCTGTTCGCAGAGTATACAGAGTATGATGTTCTTGTTAAGCATTGTTTTATCTGTTCGCAGAGTATACAGAGTATGATGTCATTGTTCAGCATTGTTTTATGCAGAGTATACAGAGTATGATGTTCTTGTTAAGCATTGTTTTATCTGTTCGCAGAGTATACAGAGTATGATGTCATTGTTAAGCATTGTTTTATCTGTCACGGAGTATACAGAGTATGACGTCATTGTTAAGCATTGTTTTATCTGTTCGCAGAGTATACAGAGTATGATGTCATTGTTAAGCATTGTTTTATCTGTTCGCAGAGTATACAGAGTATGACGTCATTGTTAAGCATTGTTTTATCTGTTCGCAGAGTATACAGAGTATGATGTCATTGTTAAGCATTGTTTTATCTGTCACGGAGTATACAGAGTATGACGTCATTGTTAAGCATTGTTTTATCTGTCACGGAGTATACAGAGTATGACGTCATTGTTAAGCATTGTTTTATCTGTTCGCGGAGTATACAGAGTATGATGTCATTGTTCAGCATTGTTTTATCTGTTCGCAGAGTATACAGAGTATGACGTCATTGTTAAGCATTGTTTTATCTGTTCGCAGAGTATACAGAGTATGATGTCATTGTTCAGCATTGTTTTATCTGTTCGCAGAGTATACAGAGTATGACGTCATTGTTAAGCATTGTTTTATCTGTTCGCAGAGTATACAGAGTATGACGTCATTGTTAAGCATTGTTTTATCTGTTCGCAGAGTATACAGAGTATGATGTCATTGTTAAGCATTGTTTTATCTGTTCGCAGAGTATACAGAGTATGATGTCATTGTTAAGCATTGTTTTATCTGTCGAGAGTATACAGATTATGACGTCATTGTTAAGCATTGTTTTATCTGTTTGTATACAGAGTATGATGTCATTGTTAAGCATTGTTTTATCTGTTCGCAGAGTATACAGAGTATGATGTCATTGTTAAGCATTGTTTTATCTGTTCGCAGAGTATACAGAGTATGACGTCATTGTTAAGCATTGTTTTATCTGTTCGCAGAGTATACAGAGTATGACGTCATTGTTAAGCATTGTTTTATCTGTTCGCAGAGTATACAGAGTATGATGTCATTGTTAAGCATTGTTTTATCTGTTCGCAGAGTATACAGAGTATGACGTCATTGTTAAGCATTGTTTTATCTGTTCGCAGAGTATACAGAGTATGATGTCATTGTTAAGCATTGTTTTATCTGTCACGGAGTATACAGAGTATGACGTCATTGTTAAGCATTGTTTTATCTGTTCGCAGAGTATACAGAGTATGACGTCATTGTTAAGCATTGTTTTATCTGTTCGCAGAGTATACAGAGTATGACGTCATTGTTAAGCATTGTTTTATCTGTTCGCAGAGTATACAGAGTATGACGTCATTGTTCAGCATTGTTTTATCTGATCGCAGAGTATACAGAGTATGATGTCATTGTTCAGCATTGTTTTATCTGTTCGCAGAGTATACAGAGTATGATGTCATTGTTAAGCATTGTTTTATCTGTCACGGAGTATACAGAGTATGACGTCATTGTTAAGCATTGTTTTATCTGTTCGCAGAGTATACAGAGTATGATGTCATTGTTAAGCATTGTTTTATCTGTTCGCAGAGTATACAGAGTATGACGTCATTGTTAAGCATTGTTTTATCTGTCACGGAGTATACAGAGTATGACGTCATTGTTAAGCATTGTTTTATCTGTTCGCAGAGTATACAGAGTATGATGTCATTGTTAAGCATTGTTTTTAGTCTGCATCGCAGAGTATACAGAGTATGACGTCATTGTTAAGCATTGTTTTATCTGTCCGAGTATACGATATGAGTATTGCAGCATGTTTTATTGATCGCAGAGTATACATATTATGACGTCATTGTTAAGCATTGTTTTATCTGTTCGCAGAGTATACAGAGTATGACGTCATTGTTAAGCATTGTTTTATCTGTTCGCAGAGTATACAGAGTATGACGTCATTGTTAAGCATTGTTTTATCTGTTCGCAGAGTATACAGAGTATGACGTCATTGTTAAGCATTGTTTTATCTGTTCGCAGAGTATACAGAGTATGACGTCATTGTTAAGCATTGTTTTATCTGTCACGGAGTATACAGAGTATGACGTCATTGTTAGCATGTTTTATCTGTCACGGAGTATACAGAGTATGACGTCATTGTTAAGCATTGTTTTATCTGTCACGGAGTATACAGAGTATGATGTCATTATTCAGCATTGTTTTATCTGTTCGCAGAGTATACAGAGTATGATGTCATTGTTCAGCATTGTTTTATCTGTTCGCAGAGTATACAGAGTATGATGTCATTGTTCAGCATTGTTTTATCTGTTCGCAGAGTATATAGAGTATGACGTCATGGATCGGAAGTGATTCAGCTGTCCTTGACTTTTAGGGACGATTACAACAATGCTCCACATTGTCGAATTGCCGGATTGGTAATGACGTAATTATCAAATTATCAGTGTACACCAAGAATAGTGCAAACAATACCTACAATCATGTGGTTCTCTAAACATAAGTCGTGAACAGTTGGAACAATGCCTAACAATGATGTGATTGTCCAATTAAGTCGTGAACAGTTGGAAAAATGCCTAACAATGATGTGATTGTCCAATTAAGTCGTGAACATTTGGAACAAAGGCTAACAATGGTGTCATTGTTTGCGTTAGTCGTGTACAGTTTGAACAATGGCTAACAATGGTGTTTGTCCACTGTATCGTGAACAGTTGAACAATGGCTAACAATGGTGTTTGTCCACTGTAGTCGTGAACAGTTTGAACAATGACTAACAATGATGGGATTGTCAACAAAAGTCGAGGAGAGATGAAACAATGCATAACAATGTCATGATTATTTAATACTCTGAGAAAAGTTTAAAAAATTAGGACAAGTACATCATTGTTCGACATTGTAACAAATGTTCTCAGTGTATACGTACTAGTATACAAAATAATAACGTTTGATGATAAATAACTAATTACAAATGGAACAATGGCTAACAATGGTGTGCTTGTCCTCAGAGGTCGTTTACAGTTGGAATAATGATTAAAATGATTTGATGGTCCACTTATGTTGTGAACAGTTAGAACAATTGCTAACAATGATGTTATTGTCCGCAGAAGTCGTGAAAAATTGAAACAGTAAAAAATAACAATGATGGGATTGTCCAAAACAGTAATGAACAGGTAGAACAATGGCTTACAACGCTGTTTGTCCACTGAAGTCGTGAACAGTTGGAACAATGATTAACAATGATGTCATTGTTCGCGTAAGTCGTGAACAGTTGGAACAATGGCTAACAATGGTGTTTGTCCAATGTAGTCGTGAACAGTTGGAACAATGGTTAACAATGATGTCATTGTTCGCGTAAGTCGTGAACAGTTGGAACAATGGCTCACAATGGTGTTTGTCCACTGTAGTCGTGAACAGTTGGGACTATGGTTAACAATGATGTGATTGTCCGCATATGTCGTGAACAGTTGGAACAATGGGTAACAATGCTGTCATTGGTCGCGTTAGTCGTATACAGTTGGAATAATGATTTACAATGATGTCATTGTTCGCGTTGGTCGTGTACAGTTTGAACAATGGCTCACAATGGTGTTTGTCCACTGTAGTCGTGAACAGTTGGGACTATGGTTAACAATGATGTCATTGTCCGCATATGTCGTGAACAGTTGGAACAATGGGTAACAATGATGTCATTGTTCGCGTTGGTCGTGTACAGTTTGAACAATGGCTCACAATGGTGTTTGTCCACTGTAGTCGTGAACAGTTGGGACTATGGTTAACAATGATGTCATTGTCCGCATATGTCGTGAACAGTTGGAACAATGGGTAACAATGATGTCATTGTTCGCGTTGGTCGTGTACAGTTTGAACAATGGCTCACAATGGTGTTTGTCCACTGTAGTCGTGAACAGTTGGAACAATGGGTAACAATGATGGGATTGTCAACAAAAGTCGAGGAGAGATGAAACAATGCATAACAATGTCATGATTATTTAATACTCTCAGAACAGTTGAAACAATGAGGACAAGTATATCATTGTTCGTCATTGTAACAAATTTTTTCAGTGTATACGTACTAGTATACAAAATAATAACTTTTCTGGAGATTTTGAATAAATAAATATATTTCGTTTTGGTTTATATAGAACTTCTCGAAATTCACCAAGGACGAATGGTTATTGTCTTGTATAGTAATACAGATTCTTGTGATGGCCTTCGGAAACTGTAAAGTATCCCCTCCCGTCCGCGTCCCACGCCACAGCCTCCGCATCTTTCTCGTGGTGGAACGAAACGCCAACCGGGCTCTCAAGGAAGGTTTCTTTGATACCGACACTGTCGTGTGTATGCCAGTAGAATATTTGGTGATGGGTCTGTATCAGTATCTCCTGACCGTCAGGAGAGATATCTCCACCAGTAGGATCGTCACTTCCGGTGGAAAGCGGAAGTGTGACGAGGTGGGATACAATTGGTAAGGATGAAGCGTTCCAAGCTGAACTGGCGATCATGCCTACTCGTCCTTCACCGTCAGCTACCTGTAAATATAACAACACGATATCTTTGTGTTCTATTGATAGAAACGCAATTTATGTTCAGTTTTGGGTCGCTAAATGTGAAATGTTCATTATTTACAGTTTCATTTCTTTAATTAAGCTCCTAGAGCTACTGGGAACTCTATAACACGATTAAATTAACAATATACAGCATAGAAGCATAGTTATTGGATTAAAGCACAGGCGTCTGCATCTGGTTTTGGAAAAATACAATGTCCTACTCCTACTATATAAACAAGGTGAGACACTCCATGAACCGGAAGTTGAGGATACGCTCCAATTCACTTTGAAATTAGAACAAATTTGACGAAAATATATTGAGTGTCCGCTCGTTTAATCGTACCTTAATTAAGATCCTCTTTTTGCAATGTATGCCAAGTTTTTTTTCGCGAAGTTAGGGTTTTTCAATATGAAACAGGACACGAAGTATCCAAGTAGCGGACGATGCATCAACTATGGAACGGAAGTTGATCTTTTAAACAAGCAGTTTTGTAAGTTGCAATCTGAATGGTTAATCAAATTAATTGACCAATCAGATTGCTTCTTGCAACTTCTCGCTTGAAGAGTTCCACTTCCGTTCCATAGTTGAAGCATCGGAGTGTCTTGTTCATATAGTAGGGGTAGGTTATTATATAATTTTATCAAACCAGAAGCAGACGCCTGTGATTAAAGTGGCTTCAATACACCCAAGAAGAATTCAAAATTCCATCACATATAATGTTGTAATGTTGGTGATACCTCTTCCTAAAACCCTAATAATGAGTTGTCAATTTGTTATAGGGTGAAGTGCTGTTGAAAAGGAAAGTCATTTAGGATCCAGATCAAGCCATGATACAAATAAAATTAAATTTCTGAGAGAAAAACTTGAAAATATAAGATAATCCTCTTAAATGTAAGCGATGGCACATGCCACATGTTGCTATGACTTACATGATAAGCTTGAAGTCATATAAACATTCTTATCTCATGCATATATTGACTTAGATATAGAACATAACTGTTTCAAAATAAAAGCGGTCTTTGAATAACGATTTGCTATTTTGTTTTCTTTTATCTGTTCAGAATTATTGATAATTACTTTGGATAGCGTTAAAGATGCTCCACCGCCGACAGAGAATAAATGATATTCATCATTTGAAAAAATAATTGGTGTTTAATCGTGTATATACATGTCTAATTTATACAAAAAATAATATGAAATAATTTATTTCGCCTTTGGTGCATGCGCAATCAGTATTTCATTCCATATAGGATATAGTGTCACGGATTTTTTTCGGGATGCAATTAATTATATTTCATGTTTTTAACTTGAAGTAAAATTAGAAGCTCAAACTTTTCAATTGCGGTAATGGTGTAAAGAGAGTAGCTTTTGTAACTGAAGAAAAATACTATATCGTCTGCTCCTGTTTTTGATAGTGAAAAATTACCATTTGTTAGCGGTGGAGCATCTTTAAGTAAATACCCAATATATACTCTATATATGAGATTTCCCTGCGTCATCATCGATACTCAAGGGGTTACTATATATATATAATACTGTCGCTATTATGACAGTGATAGTATCCTCTGGGATATCGAGGATGCTCGCATGTAGCATCCATCACCAGTAGTACTGTTTACCTTTGATATGAGATATAAGTTACGCTGGGGGTCCACCATTAATGTTTCACTATCCTGTTGTTGTGGGCTCCAACTGAACACATAAACAAACACTTACCAAATAAATAAAATAATAATTTTCACCAGGAGCCAAAATCGGCATCAATACGTATGGATGATAAATAGATAATACACTTTGAGTCAATTACAAGAGATTCCATGCCGACGGGGCTCCAACAAAGTTAATACATTATATAAAGTGACCCGATCAGTATTTTAATTCAATACAGAAGTATGAAATATTTTATCTGCAAAATTGATTTATTAAATACGTTATATATCTTCCGAGTAATTGTTTTAGAGAACTATTAAAATGCTGTACTTATAAGTAAATTATAGGATCCGTAGGATACTGTAAATAGGTAAAATGTCAACGGTCTATCTTCCAAGCAACTGACATTGTGTACTGACATTGACATTGGCCATTTGTCTGATAAACGTTTCGTTAGTATATAATTCCGAATTTTCATTACAACTTGCCGTACACAGTGCTTCGGGTATCAGTATATCATTGACACTTCGTTACAGCGGTAAACTTTGAATCTGAATCGAAATGATGTCAGTAATAATATGAAGTCTACTTACATGAAGCGAATCAGAGCCTCTACATCCAGAGTGATATCTCCATGTTTATTGAGTGTGACCGGCTCCCGAACTTTGTAGATGATGTTACGAGCACCATCTCCAGCATGATCTCCAGTATCACCTAAACAGGAAACAGATAGACTTCTGCTGTCAGAAAATTCACTTTATATCAATTGACTACTGTTAGAATACTGATCGATTTCTTCATCGTTTTACAAAAGAAATTCAGGAAAACCACAGGGTCTGTTTTAAGCAGAAGGGATTAAGAGTCAGAGTTTGAATTGTACCTATGTAAATACAATGTCCGCCATTTTCGTCGCATGGACCGCATGCAATATCTTCCCAGTCGTAATTATGAGCGCCGTGAATCCTTATTGTTTTCTGTAAAGCAAAATGGAATGTAGCAAAAATATGATTGTCTGTTAAACATTTCTTTGTGTTCCTGAGCACAAAAATGTCGATGATATAACTCGACAGAAGAGTTATGATAACAGGAAAATATTTTACCGTTTCATATTTTAAAATGTGACAATGAGCAAGATGTCATATTATGTTTGGCTGATTCATATCTTAAGCTATTAAACAACCAATGTATATAAGCATGCTAATTATAAAAACGTACTTTTAATTCACCATCGAGAGCACTCAGGGCGTATATTGTTGGCCCGTCTCCTTTGTCATTGTGCGCATACAGGATGTTGGGGTGTACTCTACTCGCGCATAAACCGGAGGTTTCGTCAAGTGCGTTCACGTGACCTAACGGAGTTCCAGGCAGGAAATGTGGAGTTGCTAAAACTTGATTAAAACAAGGAAATGATCATTTCATTTCAATGGTGAAAAATGATAAAATATTTCATAAGTACCAGATAGAACAAATATTTTCATACCAAAGCACGTTATTCCAAGCAATAAAATTATGTATCGATCACAAATATGAGTCCCAGTAATTATGATAAAACTGTTGTATTAAGTCTTGATAATAAGGTGACTGTAAAAAGTTTTGTATAATAAAGCATGTATGATAAACTTTTGAACATCAGCAATATTCTTAAGTATTTTTAGCTTGGCTAATATAACATCCGCGTTGACATTTACTTATTGAATATTATATTAGTATGATTTTTCAATATTTGTTTTTAATTATAAAAAAAATGTTTATACATATAAAGCCAACATCTAACCCATTTAATTCGAACTAGGATATGCATGTATCTCGAATTAGCCTATTGCTTAATTTGAAATGAAATATAGTCCATACCATCATGTTTTCATTGTCCTTGTTTCCTTGGTTAATGATGCTGAAATTCTGTATTTCCAAATGACTCCAATATAAACACTTCTATCTACGTGATTTACCGCATTTCGTGTTTTGAAATGATAAATAGAACCCCAAGCTAGTCTATAAAACAATGGCAGCACTATAACAATAGATCAAGTAGTGTATATTTGCGTAATTGACCTTTCCAAATTACTCAGACGATGTTGAAAGTGTTTCTAACGCAACAAAAGATATGAACGTCTATTCTAACTAAACCTTGTTACCTTTTGTTTGTAAGGAAACAGAAGAACAACACAACTCGCCTAGAAGGTACAGGGCTCCGAGAAATTGTACTGACATGGTTACTTGTGAGACTAGATAAAGCAGGTGAGACTTTTATAGGTAAGTATAGCCTAGGTGGAGATAAATAGTGAGATTATATGTAGAATGTTTGTTACCCAAAGGTAAAAATGCATTTTTGTTCATCTGAAATAAAATTTTCCTATGTGTATTTTATCAGTTGGACTAGGCATTTTATAGCGTATAGTGTTGACTTCTGACAACACATCACACAATAATTACAGTGTTTTTAATGACAGAATTTATGGCAAACAATATGCAGGCAAAATATTTTCAGAAAAATCTGAAATTAACATGAAAATGACTGGAAGCTCAGAAAGGTCAATTTCAGGTCAATTTTCGGTTAAATTCTTGAACCTGAATTTAAATTTTTGCCCCTTCCAGGTAAATGTTCACCTGAAGTTTACCTGAATTTACCTTAAAAGATTTTACCTTTGTAGAAGTCTTTATAAAACTACACGAATATGTGATATTTATATCGTAGAAATGAAGAGAAGTTTAGAGAATCAAGAACACTTTTCCTATCAGTTAACATTAAACACACAATTTTTCACGTCTGTTGCTCTATCGTGGTTTATCACAACGTTAAAACAAATTGAGCGACAACTCGAAATCGTATAAGTTGGGGAACTTAATAAGTTTGAAGTATTTAGTCAGTCTAGGTCAAAGCTTTTCACAAGGAAACCATACTTTAAATTTTACCATTATCCTTTCGACTTGGAATTGAATAGCATTGTTTGTGTTGAGATAAGCTTTGACCGATATTTACTATCGTGGAAGTCCATTTGATTGTTTGATAGTGACCATGTGTGGACTGATGCCCTTTCTCGTTAGGTACTGGTAAACTTATTTGCGATCATAACACAACCCGAGGACTCGTGGTGAATTTTAAAATTTTAGTTACAGATAATCTTCGAACTTGACCCATATTTCAATACCTTTCTGTATTGCCTTTTAGCGGCTTACCAAGATTTCAAGATTTTTTTATTCACTCATGACATATGAACATATGCAACAAGAGGTCAAAAGGAACAAAAATAATAATGATAAAATAAAAATAAACAGGGAAATCATAGATGGACACAGTCATTAATAGACAAATTTAAATACATTGAAACTAACAATTCTATTTTTCCTTATATAGTTTAAAGAAGCTTAATTACTCTCTGAATAAAAATACTTACTTTACTTAATAGAGCTGTATTGCATATAGTAAACATTCCTTTCATTTTGTAAGAATTATGATTAGTAAAGTAATATCTTGGTATATAAATTTCTCGTAATGCTACAACAGTTTCATTATTACATACATATAGATAGTGGTACTCATCTCCAACACAATTTGTACAGAGAGGACATAACCTTTCCTCGCGAGGGATGTTATTCCATCTGCCTGACTCTATATAGGGAATTTTAAATTAGAAGTTCTAAATTTACACAGATATTTATGTTGGTTATGTTTCAGTTTCAAAAGGTATGGTTCAAAATTGAATTGAGACTTACATAAAGAATACATTTGTCCTCGCGAGGAACTGTCAATTTCATGATACCATTTTTGAATAAATTGATCTTGTAGTCTTTGTTTAATAATTGTTTTAACATACATAAGACATAAATTCTGACTTGTAAATAATGTTTACAAGGCATCGTACATGGTTTTCTGACCATTTGAATGATTATCACACCTTAAAAGAACCTGATGGTTTTCAATAGTTTCTTGAAGAAAAAAATGCATGCCTATCGTTATCACAACGTTAAAACAAATCGAAATCGTATAAGTTGGGGAACTTAATAAGTTTGAAGTATTTAGTCAGTCTAGGTCAAAGCTTTTCACAAGGAAACCATACTTTAAATTTTACCATTATCCTTTCGACTTGGAATTGAATAGCATTGTTTGTGTTGAGATAAGCTTTGACCGATATTTACTATCGTGGAAGTCCATTTGATTGTTTGATAGTGACCATGTGTGGACTGATGCCCTTTCTCGTTAGGTACTGGTAAACTTATTTGCGATCATAACACAACCCGAGGACTCGTGGTGAATTTTAAAATTTTAGTTACAGATAATCTTCGAACTTGACCCATATTTCAATACCTTTCTGTATTGCCTTTTAGCGGCTTACCAAGATTTCAAGATTTTTTTATTCACTCATGACATATGAACATATGCAACAAGAGGTCAAAAGGAACAAAAATAATAATGAATAAAATAAAAATAAACAGGGAAATCATAGATGGACACAGTCATTAATAGACAAATTTAAATACATTGAAACTAACAATTCTATTTTTCCTTATATAGTTTAAAGAAGCTTAATTACTCTCTGAATAAAAATACTTACTTTACTTAATAGAGCTGTATTGCATATAGTAAACATTCCTTTCATTTTGTAAGAATTATGATTAGTAAAGTAATATCTTGGTATATAAATTTCTCGTAATGCTACAACAGTTTCATTATTACATACATATAGATAGTGGTACTCATCTCCAACACAATTTGTACAGAGAGGACATAACCTTTCCTCGCGAGGGATGTTATTCCATCTGCCTGACTCTATAAGGAATTTTAAATTAGAAGTTCTAAATTTACACAGATATTTATGTTGGTTATGTTTCAGTTTCAAAAGGTATGGTTCAAAATTGAATTGAGACTTACATAAAGAATACATTTGTCCTCGCGAGGAACTGTCAATTTCATGATACCATTTTTGAATAAATTGATCTTGTAGTCTTTGTTTAATAATTGTTTTAACATACATAAGACATAAATTCTGACTTGTAAATAATGTTTACAAGGCATCGTACATGGTTTTCTGACCATTTGAATGATTATCACACCTTAAAAGAACCTGATGGTTTTCAATAGTTTCTTGAAGAAAAAAATGCATGCCTATAGTTACGACACATATAACTTAATTAATCAACACATAAAATCGGGTAATTAATAAAACAAAATGTTCCCAGCCGTCATACATCATCTATGATATAGGTACATGTATATATTATCCGAATAGCGTATATTGAACTTTGATTCCTAGGTGTGGCAACATTATAAGATTTTTCAAATAATTACATATAAATGTAGATCTGCTACCCTGTTGAGATCAGCCGCTTGATTTTTACACTTCAACTTATCCTAAACATGTTCCCTAACAGGCTTAGTTGAATTCGGACCAGTTGAGAAGATGATGGAATTGTTATGTTTAATGGTGATAGACGACAAATAAAAGTGATGTCGATAGGTAACCTGCCTGGGTGACCACCTTATCCTTAATAGTCCGAAGGCCTGTTAATCTGAACGTCCGTTAGTCCGAACGACCGTTATTCCTAAGGCCCATTAGTCGGAAAGTCTGATAGTCCGATAACCGATATAAATGTACAGACTTTAATTACAAGACTCAGTAGTAAACTTGCTAAGATATGTGTAACTCTAGATTGACACCATCTTCAGTGACCTGTAACTTTTCGAGTCGGGTTGCGTATTTCAGCAATCACCAAGTAAAAGTAATATATAAGGGATTCGGTTCCAGCCTAGCACTACTCCATAAAAGAACAAAGTCAGGAATAAAAATCAACTTATGATTTATTATAATCACAAATCATCAAAGTACAGGTACTGGATACATCGAGATTTACAAAGGCTATACAAACATTCTACACTAAACACTGATCTATATCCTTGAATACATTATTGGAATATGGAACATTTCCATAGATGGAGGTGCTTCCATCTATACTGGTATAATAGTATCCAATAAAAAAAACATAATCTTGCAATACATGTACGTAAACGTATCCGATATGAAAGAGTGTATATGTACACTGCAATCCTGGTTATTAGTTTCCCAGAAATTACCATTATGCGAACCATTTTCATCATTGAAAAAAGGGGAGGATTAACAAGTAAAAGGAAGCAGGAAACACAAAACTAAGTCGGGAAATACTTATTTCAAACATGCAGGCAGGTTAGAATTGGTGATATATATCATCCATTCATGCAGCCATGTTATCCCTAATGCAATCAAATTGCAGTACACACAAGCTTTACATTAGGCGTATGTTTATAAGATAATTCATAAAATGTATATTTATGTGACATCTTATAAATGTAAGATATTTTCTATCTCTTTATGATTTTTTTAAATTTATAATTTTGATGTATTTATCATGCAAAGCTCATTGAAGAAATCACAACTTGCCGTCCATAGAAGTTTGCAGTTAAATAATTTTAAAGAATTGCCGAAAAATGTATTTATCACAATTTATTGAAAACATCTCAAACTATCAATTTACATGAAGTAAAACAACTACATAAATTGCAATATTTTCTAATTTTCGGATTAACGGGCCTTCGAACTATTAGGCCTTAGCGGTTCAAGTGACCTTAAAATTAACAGATGGCGATTACTGCTTACTAATCAGACGGCACGACCAGACCATTATTACACGATTATCATATAATAAACAAATTTTTGAAATTCATAGTTCAGAGAAAAAATACTTTGACAACTCTCGGTAAAGAAATTGCTATCAAATATCTTCATCTAGCTACAACCACATGCACACAATTATTTTCATTAGCAATCCAATATGGCGAGTGTTATCCATTGTTTGCGCATGTGTAACAGGAAGGCGACAAGTCGACAACTCGACAACACGACAAGTCGACAACACGACAAGGCGACAACACGACAACACGACAAGTCGACATTTTACCGCGACAACACGAGATTCTGTACGCGCTAATTAGCGTGTTTGAAATGTCGACTTGTCGTGTTGTCGACTTGTCGTCTTGTCGTGTTGTCGACTTGTCGCGGTTCGAAAACGCGACAAGTCGACATTTTAACTGTTAAATCTCGGGTTGTCGCAATTTGAGACCGCGACAACTCGACAAGGCGACAACACGACAAGGCGACAAAACAACAACACGAGATGGCCGTAATCAGCCACCATACGAAACGAAACCGACACGACTGAGAAACACATGTCCATGTTGACATTTCCACGCAGCCTCGTTTTCAAAGAGTTCGGCGAATTTATATTTAGAACTGTGCTAAATTTACACGGGGCTTCCCCAAAATTTCAATGGTCAAAACTGGACACCGTAAGCAGAACTTGACCATCATTATGGTATACAATGACTTTTGGAAGGCCAAAGAACGCATTTAGACTGGTTTCCTTTGCCCGACTATTCACTTTAAGAAATAAACATATACCGAAATTGAATGCAGTTTGAGTTGTCATGCTTCTTTTGTCTTCACACCTGTAAGTAAAATAAAATACAAAATCACACACATTTGTATGGAGAAAAACATCTATTCTATATATCCATTTTACATCTAAAAAAGCCGAACCGTTTCCAACAAGTAATGAATGTAAATATTCCTCTTGGTCATCGGCTCTCATTTCGGTCCAATCAATCAAATGCATGTTAAAAGCTCAAAACACAATAAGTATAGGATAGCATAATTATGAGTGAATAGTAAAATTTTTCATGTTTTTATAGATCTACATTATAAAGTCTTGCCAAACAAATATAAATTTGAGTCTATCTCAATAAAATATCACGTGGCATAAACACGGCTTCAACAGTGTATTCTTATAAAATTTATAAAAAAAACACGATTTAAAGGAATTGAAAGTCAAAATGCGTTAAATATTAATTAATGTGAATCTAAGATATACAATGTATATAAAATATCTAATATGGGTCAATATCAACTAGTAATTATAGGACAAAGAAGTAATTCTTTAGTTCTTTAGTTATACAAATGTAAGTGTAAGCACATGTATATATATATAAGTAGTGTGGACAAAGACTGACCGAAGGGATCATTCAGACAATACGCATAGATTCTAAATGTGTTCATTGTTTATGTTTTTGTGTACGTCCGTGACCGTCCTTAACATGAAATTTTATTTGTTCTTCTTGTGTCTTGACAAAGGGGTAGATCGCCTCGAAAATTCGACAATCTTTTGTCTACACTGTTAGAATTACTTCTTTGCCATATATAAAATATCTAATATGTATAGTTCTAATTCCGATAAAGCGTTATTTGTAAAACATATTTTAATATAAGGGATAGTTGTACATTATAGATTATCAAATTATTATTTGTTAAGTAGCATACATTATGGTATAAATTTATACTTTTTATTGACTCGTGATCACAGTGATCGACACCAAAACACATCAGAATTCCATTTTTGTATTTATGATATATAAATTAAATACAAAAATGGATATTCATCAATCGATTTGAAAGCAAATATATTCATATGTTTTTGTCCATAGATATACTAGACTTTTTTGTCTTAGTAACGTTTATGTACTTTTTCACATTCCGGATATATTTGGAACCTTTATTAGTGTCCGATAATACACTTCCGGTAGAATTGGCGCACACGAAAGGTTTGTTTTTGTTGTATTCTGGTGGCAGTGTACAGTAGATTTGAAAAATTCAGCAAAATTAAGTGCAGGCTTTAATTATGTACACACAGCTTTTTAACCTTAAATGACATCTATATCAAAGTATATGAATTTTTAATCTACACAACATTTGCAATTGTTATGCAGAGTTCATTTTTGGACAAGTCTGCTTTTTGTGGTGTTGTGAGCCTGTAAAAACCATGGTAACCAAATTTGTTTTTTTGAAAAAAATGCAAAAAATTGGGATTTTCAACCCAAAATTACACCCCCTCTAGGAGAATTTTTTTCTTGAACACAGTTTAAAACCAAGCATCACTGCCGTGATAGCGGAACTGAGCCTATTTCGACATAGGTATATCATTAAACTTTTGAGCAATCTTACCTCGTACCCCGGCTATCAATTTCTGCTGCTACAGTATTGAGTTTTTCCATCTTAGACGCACATTCGGATATCCTCTAAACCATTAATCTCGAACCCATTTTGGGGAATTTCTTTATGCAAATGTGAAGCTTGCATATAATTCTCTAGATTGAATTCACCAATTTTAGGACATATACATTTTTGAATTTTTTATGCATATAATAAAACAGGTGCTTTCTGCTTAATAAAAATCTCACCCATGGCCATTCGGTCTTACTGTACACTGCTACCTCTCTAACAAATATTGAAATATTGGGCTGAAGGTCTCACGTGATAAATGAAATATCTGACGACACATCACAAAGAACATCATAGAAAACCCTTACTATCCTGATAGGTGACCAGCAAATACATTACAGTAGATAGGACCAGTTTCCTTGTGAGATAGCTATAATGTACATCAGTACTGATGTAACTGTTAGAGGAAAATATACCAACTTCTGATATCTTTTCCGCTACAACAGTAGCTACTTGTGAGACCGCGAGACACGTTTGACATGCATGACGTTATTACATGTAGTCTTACGTAGTCGTCGTTTTGGCTAAAAAAAAACACAACAACAACGAAGCCAATGTTCTTATGGTTATCAGAAGTAATCATACAGCACTGCCAAGTTTAAGTTCGTAATTGACTGTAAAATTAAAGCATGTGCATGGTAAGTATAAAGCTTAAAAAGTTCATGTGTTAGCTCTGTTACAGTAATATTTAATTTTTGTGGTGAATAACATATTAAAAGCTCTCTCTGATTCATGAGTATGACTATGTAGTGAAACAGGGTTTGGTTGAGTTGTCTCAATTATCGGAATGCCGCTGGTATTCGGGATACCTCGAGTATCTGTGTGCGTCCGATAGGTAGTTGACAAATCTCGCCTGTCTTGAATCCAGCACCAGCCAGTAAACACGTGAATTACGTACATATTTAGTATTGACATTGACTATGACTTGTATTGACTGTAGATGATATGTATGTTTATGCCTGTACGCGCCAAGAGCCACAGTTCCTGGTGAGTATACTTTTATTATCAGTGACCGTGTAGTTTCATGTGTGGCATTGCACGAGGTTTTACAACATTGGCGTCGTCGCAAATTACAGACCTGGCATTTTTGTTGAGTTTGAAAATCACGTGCATTGTCGCCATTTTGATTTTTCATGTGTCGCTGATAATTTTTGTTAAGTATACTGCTGTTGCAAATTTATTTCACTGTTTTGTTGTTTTATAAACAGTGATATTTGAGGCTCATTTTTGTATGTAATTTTTGCTGTTTTTGTGCAGAAAATTTCGTCTGCATAACTTCATGTCTTGAGGCTATTTTTGTATTTTATTGAGTGAATTTCTTGGCAAGTTTGTGATTGTCATTGTTTGGCAATTTACATTTTGTTGGGTGTTCATTTAATTAATTGTAATTTAGCCCTTAAGATATTATATATTTGATATAAATGTTTGTTTACATAGCTTTTTTCAGTAATATTTTTTCCAAAATTTGCTGATATTTTGTGAGGAATGCTAGTTTATCTTTGAAAAGTTATTTTTCGCATTGCTGTGTAATTTCGTGTGGTCTCAAGTTCATTCTTTTGAATAACACGATACTTTGTACTGAAATGACTGCCACATCAGAGTCTTTTCTTAGGGTAAGAGAGAAGGTAGTGGAGACTGAAGTGCCAAAGCAATTAATGGAGCTTGTGGACTTTGAGCCCAATCCTGACCATAATAATGAGATGGATGGTGCCAAGGAATACAGGTTTCAGCTCAGTGTTAGTGGGGAGGAGAGGCCAGCTACAGCTGAAAGGATGAACACATTCCTGTCATGGCTAGCACTACACCTTATGGAAATGATGTGATACCACAAGTCTCGCACTTATCAACATCACCCATGCCCATACCGGTGAGTAGCTATCCATTAATGGCAACTCCTCAGCAGCCAACAGGGACAGCACTTTCATCAAGTTCCACCTGGTAAAGGTATGTACCCGACTGACCCATTGAGCATGTCCAGGCCTAATGGCGTGTATGGTGGAATACAACCCCCATACATGTCACAACCACCACCAGGGTACTCTCATGGATACCAGATGTTCCCCAATGGATACTGGCCAGGTATGTACCCAAACTATGGATACCCCACGCCTCCACCACCAGGATATCCAACACCTAGTCCACCGCCTGGATATACAGCTCTGATGCCGCAAGGTCAAGTACTTCCTCAAGGTCAAGTTCTACCTCAAGGTCATCTTGGAGAACATTGATATAATCACTTCCAAGGAAATCTTCAAGATGTACGTCCATGACAACCCCAAGGTCATGTTCCACCCGAAGGTCAAATTGGAGTACACTCTCAATGTCAGCACCAAGGGAAACTTGAAGCTGAATACCCAGGTCAGTGCCAATATCAGCCTGAAGGTCAGATGACTCCTGAACAAGATCAAGTGTCATCCCAAGGTGAACTACCAACCCAAAGTGAGCTACCAACCTAAGGTCAGGTACTACAGGAACATCAACCTGGAGAACAGTCAGTGAACCTGATACAAGGTCAGCTTGGATACAAACCAAGAGATCCAACCCAAGATCAGCATGTAGACCAAACACAAGATCAACCTCATGGGGAATTATATGATCAACTTGAGGGTCTTGTCCAATATCAACCTCAGCCAGCACCTGCACATGGACAGCAAGCCCCAGATGGGATTGATTCAGACTCTCTGGATGATACCCCTCCAAAAGGTTTAAAGTTCAACGGTGACGATTACTGGGTGGGCTTTAAATACAAGTTTATGAGGTATGCTGAGGCAAGAAACTGGACCCTCAACGAGATGAGAGACCAGCTATGTTGGAGCTTAGAAGGCAAAGCCAGCGACTTCTATGCTTCAGCAGTTCAACATGACGGGAGTCTTGGGTTCAATGCTCTGCTACAGAGGTTGGAGAAAAGGTTCGGAGGTCTGATGTCACCGGACACAGCACAAGACCAACTGTCAACTTCTCAGCAGAATGTTGGCGAATCCATTGATGACTGGACAGATAGGGTGATGCAGTTAGCATTACGAGCGTACCCTAACTTACCTGATGAGTTTATGATGAGCCAGGCGATCAAACGTATCTGCCATGGTTGCATGGACAAAGAAGCAGGACAATATGCCGCTAACCTCAATCTAGGCTCTGTCGAACTGGTGGTAAACAAGCTAAAAAAGTTTCAGTTTAACCATCAGTCGATTTATGGCATAAAAGACACAGAGATTTGTCTGTCCCGCAACCAGGAATCAGACGGGGGAAGCAAGAGGATACCCACTGCTAACATCTGTCAACTAGACCAATCCGAGGATCCCACAATAGACAGACGAATAGACAGCCTGGATGAACGCCTGGACCACATGCAGGCGGATCTCCAATCTCTGCTGCGCCTTCTGGAGTCATTAAAATCGGAGCCCAGATCAGCAAGCAGCTAAAATCTCCCCAAAGAGACAAGACACCAGCATCAGTCCATGGTAAGATCAACATGACCCCAAACATTGAGTCAGATTTTACTCTTAATTCCTGATAAATAGTTTTGTCATCACATGAATTTGATTTGCGCGGTGCTGGTGTGAAAGGTTGGGGCTGTGTTTGCGGTTGTAATTACAGTAATCAGGCTCCAATCATGTTAGAGAAGATCCATCTGACACCAATTTTGTGGGAGAGGGGGAAAGGCACTTGGAGAAAATGCTCGAATTCAGGATTATCTAAGTAGCAGCATTATCTTTAAAGTGTTAAAGCCAAAGACTCCATGCCACCTTCATGGATAATGGTATTGTAGCAAGCATCTGTTTCAAGAAATGAACTGTGCAACAACACAACAGAATTCCTGCTGGTCAGCAGAAGTCTTGGAGCATGCAATCTACAAAACCCCATTATTGGTTAGCTTCATGTCAATGTATAGTTGTGAGCTGAAGCTATACTTTTTTATGATGTCTCATGTCATTATTTATCATCGTTATGCGCGGAGACATAATTAAGTATATATGCAGACTCACAAGGTCAGAGGTCATACTCAATACTCCTGGATACAACATCTAACAGGTAATAACGTTGGGAGCTTATACTTGGCTTCCTATGAAGGAGGAACCTTAAAACGGGGCAGAGTGTAGTGAAACAGGGTTTGGTTGAGTTGTCTCAATTATCGGAATGCCGCTGGTATTCGGGATACCTCGAGTATCTGTGTGCGTCCGATAGGTAGTTGACAAATCTCGCCAGTCTTGAATCCAGCACCAGCCAGTAAACACGTGAATTACGTATATATTTAGTATTGACATTGACTATGACTTGTATTGACTGTAGATGATATGTATGTTTATGCCTGTACTCGCCAAGAGCCACAGTTCCTGGTGAGTATACTTTTATTATCAGTGACCGTGTAGTTTCATGTGTGGCATTGCACAAGGTTTTACAACAACTATGAGTACAGCACATATAACTTTAAATTTCATATGGCACCCCCTACAAGAAAACTTACTTTCAACTTACATTTTTTAGCATTTGATGCAGACATTTTGATGGCTGAATATGGCAGAGGTTGCATCTGATGCAGGTGGTCGTATAAAGGTTTGTATTTTATCAAACTTATTAAGCTAATAAATAATATATTTTAATTCACCATTGGCTCAAAATGTACTTAGCACAAGAATAAAAATCTGAATGAAATTAAAATAATTAGACCACATTATTAAATATATACACCTATATGTAGATAGAATGAAAAACATAAAAAGAAAAATATAAAAAAGACAAGCAACATAGCCAAGAAATTGAACATATCTAAACAATCATTCACTACAAATACTTTTGTATATTATGTGGAAAATATTTCAGGGTACAACAGTGATAAAGCCATTTGTGAACGGTAACATCGCTCGTTACTTTGGGAAGAAAAGGGAAGAGGATGGACACACCCATCAGTGGACAGTTTATGTAAAACCTTATAAGAATGAAGTATTATGATGATAAGCTTCTGTGAAAAGTAAATTATTTTAATTAATACTGTTTTCTCGCATATCGGACAGGGAAATCTCACATGATACACAGGACTAGATTTTTCTATCTCGTTTGATCTGTCTGAGGAACCTGTACATGATTTTTGGCGGAATTTTACCCCATTCATGTAACAGTCTATGCTTGTGACATCATATACTCTCAAATCGGTGATATCACCTGCTTCAAATTATCCGTATTAGAAATATGTGCATTCAGTAATGTACCATGCATTGTTTGGTTGTTGTTTTTTAATTATTGAAGCAGTATCATGTACCAAAGATGGGATAATTTGACTCTCTGAACTTGTATATATAGATTTTTAGGTCATCTGACCCGAAGGGTCAGGATGACCTATAGTCGTCATGTTTTCGTCCGTCGTCGTCCGCCGTCCGCCGTCCGCCGTGCGCCGTGCGCCGTGCGCCGTCCGCCGTGCGCCGTGCGCCGTGCGTTAACTTTTCACATTTTGAACTTCTTCTCAAGTTCTACCAGTGCGATTTGGCTGAAACTTGCATGAAATGATCCTGACATAGTCCCGACAAAGTGTTGTTATTTTTCGGGTCGATCCGAAATCCAAGATGGCCGCCAAAGCCGCCATCTTGAAAACACATTTTGAACTTCTTCTCAAGTTCTACCGGTGCGATAAGGCTGAAACTTGCATGAAATGATCTTGACATGGTCCCAACAAAGTGTTGTTATTTTTCGGGTCGATCCGAAATCCAAGATGGCCGCCACAGCCGCCATCTTGAAAATACATTTTGAACTTCTTCTCAAGTTCTACAGGTGCAATTAGGCTGAAACTGGCATGAAATGATCCTGACATGGTCCCGACAAAGTGTTGTAACTTTTCGGGTCGATCCGAAATCCAAGATGGCCGCCACAGCCGCCATCTTGAAAAACACATTTTGAACTTCTTCTCAAGTTCTACAAGTGCGATTTGGCTGAAACTTGCATGAAATGATCCTGACATGGTCCCGACAAAGTGTTGTTATTTTTCGGGTCGATCCGAAATCCAAGATGGCCGCCACAGCCGCCATCTTGAAAACACATTTTGAACTTCTTCTCAAGTTCTACCAGTGCGATTAGGCTTAAACTTGCATGAAATGATCCTGACATGGTCCCGACAAAGTGTTGTTATTTTTCGGGTCGATCCGAAATCCAAGATGGCCGCCACAGCCGCCATCTTGAAAATACATTTTGAACTTCTTCTCAAGTTCTACAGTGCGATTAGGCTGAAACTTGCATGAAATGATCCTGACATGGTCCCGACAAAGTGTTGTTATTTTTCGGGTCGATCCGAAATCCAAGATGGCCGCCAAAGCCGCCATCTTGAAAACACATTTTGAACTTCTTCTCAAGTTCTACCAGTGCGATTTGGCTGAAACTTGCATGAAATGATCCTGACATGGTCCCGACAAAGTGTTGTTATTTTTCGGGTCGATCCGAAATCCAAGATGGCCGCCAAAGCCGCCATCTTGAAAACACATTTTGAACTTCTTCTCAAGTTCTACCAGTGCGATTAGGCTGAAACTTGCATGAAATGATCCTGACATGGTCCCGACAAAGTGTTGTTATTTTTCGGGTCGATCCGAAATCCAAGATGGCCGCCACAGCCGCCATCTTGAAAACACATTTTGAACTTCTTCTCAAGTTCTACCAGTGCGATTAGGCTGAAACTTGCATGAAATGATCCTGACATGGTCCCGACAAAGTGTTGTTATTTTTCGGGTCGATCCGAAATCCAAGATGGCCGCCACAGCCGCCATCTTGAAAACACATTTTGAACTTCTTCTCAAGTTCTACCAGTGCGATTAGGCTGAAACTTGCATGAAATGATCCTGACATGGTCCCGACAAAGTGTTGTTATTTTTCGGGTCGATCCGAAATCCAAGATGGCCGCCACAGCCGCCATCTTGAAAACACATTTTGAACTTCTTCTCAAGTTCTACAGGTGCGATTAGGCTGAAACTTGCATGAAATGATCCTGACATGGTCCCGACAAAGTGTTGTTATTTTTCGGGTCGATCCGAAATCCAAGATGGCCGCCACAGCCGCCATCTTGAAAACACATTTTGAACTTCTTCTCAAGTTCTACCAGTGCGATTAGGCTGAAACTTGCATGAAATGATCCTGACATGGTCCCGACAAAGTGTTGTTATTTTTCGGGTCGATCCGAAATCCAAGATGGCCGCCACAGCCGCCATCTTGAAAACACATTTTGAACTTCTTCTCAAGTTCTACCAGTGCGATTTGGCTGAAACTTGCATGAAATGATCCTGACATGGTCCCGACAAAGTGTTGTTATTTTTCGGGTCGATCCGAAATCCAAGATGGCCGCCAAAGCCGCCATCTTGAAAACACATTTTGAACTTCTTCTCAAGTTCTACCAGTGCGATTAGGCTGAAACTTGCATGAAATGATCCTGACATGGTCCCGACAAAGTGTTGTTATTTTTCGGGTCGATCCGAAATCCAAGATGGCCGCCACAGCCGCCATCTTGAAAACACATTTTGAACTTCTTCTCAAGTTCTACCAGTGCGATTTGGCTGAAACTTGCATGAAATGATCCTGACATGGTCCCGACAAAGTGTTGTTATTTTTCGGGTCGATCCGAAATCCAAGATGGCCGCCACAGCCGCCATCTTGAAAACACATTTTGAACTTCTTCTCAAGTTCTACAGGTGCGATTAGGCTGAAACTTGCATGAAATGATCCTGACATGGTCCCGACAAAGTGTTGTTATTTTTCGGGTCGATCCGAAATCCAAGATGGCCGCCACAGCCGCCATCTTGAAAACACATTTTGAACTTCTTCTCAAGTTCTACCGGTGCGATTAGGCTGAAACTTGCATGAAATGATCCTGACATGGTCCCGACAAAGTGTTGTTATTTTTCGGGTCGATCCGAAATTCAAGATGGCCGCCAAAGCCGCCATCTTGAAAACACATTTTGAACTTCTTCTCAAGTTCTACCAGTGCGATTAGGCTGAAACTTGCATGAAATGATCCTGATATGGTCCCGACAAAGTGTTGTTATTTTTCGGGTCGATCCGAAATCCAAGATGGCCGCCAAAGCCGCCATCTTGAAAACACATTTTGAACTTCTTCTCAAGTTCTACCGGTGCGATTAGGCTGAAACTTGCATGAAATGATCCTGACATGGTCCCGACAAAGTGTTGTAATTTTTAGGGTCAATCCGAAATCCAAGATGGCCGCCACAGCCGCCATCTTGAAAACACATTTTGAACTTCTTCTCAAGTTCTACCAGTGCGATTAGGCTGAAACTTGCATGAAATGATCCTGACATCGTCCCGAGACAAAGTGTTGTTATTTTTCGGGTCGATCCGAAATCCAAGATGGCCGCCACAGCCGCCATCTTGAAAACACATTTTGAACTTCTTCTCAAGTTCTACCAGTGCGATTAGGCTGAAACTTGCATGAAATGATCCTGACATGGTCCCGACAAAGTGTTGTTATTTTTCGGGTCGATCCGAAATCCAAGATGGCCGCCACAGCCGCCATCTTGAAAACACATTTTGAACTTCTTCTCAAGTTCTACCGGTGCGATTAGGCTGAAACTTGCATGAAATGATCCTGACATGGTCCCGACAAAGTGTTGTTATTTTTCAGGTCGATCCGAAATCCAAGATGGCCGCCACAGCCGCCATCTTGAAAATACATTTTGAGCTTCTTCTCAAGTTCTACAGGTGAGATTAGGCTGAAACTGGCATGAAATGATCCTGACATGGTCCCGACAAAGTGTTGTAAATTTTCGGGTCGATCCGAAATTCAAGATGGCCGCCACAGCCGCCATCTTGAAAACACATTTTGAACTTCTTCTTAAGTTCTACCGGTGCTGTTTGGCTGAAACTTGCATGACATGATCCTGATATGGTCCCGACAAAGTGTTGTTATTTTTCGGGTCGATCCGTAATCCAAGATGGCCGCCAAAGCCGCCATCTTGAAAACACATTTTGAACTTCTTCTGAAGTTCTACCAGTGCGATTTGGCTGAAACTTGCATGAAATGATCCTGACATGGTCCCGACAAAGTGTTGTTACATCTCTGGTTGATCCCAAATCGAAGATGGCTACCATGACACTATATCTAATTAATTTCCTACATGTTAAGGCCCTTTGGCCTCTTGTTTGAAGTTAAATTTGTTGAAAGAAATTGAAAATGATCCTGACATGGTCCTGACAAATGACACCATATGAAATTAGATTTACTATTGCCAAGGTAGTCAGATGACCGTTAAGGCCCTTTGGGCCTCTTGTTTTTTTGTATCTTAGAGGTGTGAGAAAAAAATCTATTACCTGAAAATGATCAAGATCGGGTTATCTCAGTGGAGGGCGAACCAATTTTATTAATCATTCCTATCAGCAGCTATGATTATTTGACAACTTTGTCAGTAATAAATTATAACTCTTCAAAAAACGTAACCTTAAAAACTAATGGAATACTAGTATCAGAAATCTACAGATATATTCATTTGTCTAACAATTCTGCAGCTATAGTCTATATTAGCTCTGGCATTGTTGGACATAATTAAGTTTTTGCATTATTTTTTAGTGATATACATGGTGCCCTTGCTTTAGGCCCAAACCCACTTATTATAATCAACAACTATAATACAGGCTGAGTTTCGAGATCCCAAAATGATGGTAAAGAACTATTTAGTCCCACCTTCCAGTGATTGTGATATCATCTTTTGAGGTGAACTTTGTGACTTCATAATCAAAGGTGGGACTAATTATATTCATGGATAGTAATTATATAAATTATACATATTTCGGTTTATCTATGTTGATTTGGGAACTCGAAACTCGGTATTGGAATGCTTTTTATATTGATGATATAGATATTAAGATTTTGAAAAATGATGCAGGATAGTTCAATAACATTATCTTTGGCTAGAAACCGATGTTTTGTCCAAAGATCTACCATTTGTGTCTTTTTCAACCCTCTCAAAATTACAGTAAATGTATATAAATTGTAAAATATTGAAGTTGCTCATGTATTTATGTTTTCATAGGATCTGTCAGGCTACATAAAGAAAATTCACTTTAAACTTCATGACAGTTACCCAAACCATAATAGAGGTAAGTTATTGTAATCCATTTAGACAAGAGCTGTTGGAGAACAGCAAAGCTCGCCTATTCAGAAGAAGTTGATGTTCAAGTATTTACTATTTAAAAATATCAAGCAGTGCTCTCAGTCTATATTATTTTGCCTCCAACAGAAGTTGAAATGTCTTCTTTTGCAGTATAAAATTTTTATGGTAAACACAGACAATGCTATGAGACCATGTGAAAAATAATGGCATCTTTAACATGGAAATATGACAAATTAACAGACTCAAAAACCCCCTAAAGGGCCCCAAATTGGTTGTATTATCACGTTCAGCATCCATACACATTAGGAAAATAAAATCATAAACATTTATGATGACTTAAGCTTAAACAATAGACAAAATAGAAACTTGCTCAAAAACTTTAACATGGAAATATGACAAATTAACAGACTCAAAAAAACCCTAAAGGGCCCCAAATTGGTTGTATTATCACGTTCAGCATCCATACACATTAGGAAAATAAAATCATAAACATTTATGATGACTTGAGCTTAAACAATTGACAAAACAGAAACTTGCTCAAAAACTTTAACATGAAATGGGACGCCAACGCTGACGCCGACGCCGACGCCGACGCCGGGGTGACAACATTAGCTCCCCCTATTCTTCGAATAGGCGAGCTAATAATTGGATTGACACTTATAAACAAGGAAACAAATTAGTAGTTGTGGCTAGCCAATTTACCATTATTGATTTTGTGCATTATAAAGTGGCCAATTTCAAAGTATTAATTTTGATTGTACACTATATATATGTATTATAGCCAATATAATGCCAATACAAAGATTTGGTAGATACACTGAATATATACAGATACTATATATATTTAACAAGAGATCCCAGAGGGATCTCGGGGCCAACCAAAGATTGATCTACTTTTCAAGCTTCATCTATCAAAATCCAAGATGGTGGCCTGTCAGCCATCTTGTTGACCAATCGGTCCCAAGATGCACTTTTAGTTGTTAATATTACATTTTGTGACCAATTGGTCAATAAAATGGTCGACCGGCAGCCATCTTTGATTTTGGTAGTTAAAAATTTGTTAACGCTATTTCTCAGAAAGTTCTGTAGGTCTCATTCTCAAATTTCAAATGTGATTTGCATAAATGCATTGTTGGAGCGGTTGGCCAACAAGATGGCTGACAGACTGCCTTCTTGAATTTTGATAGTTGAAGTTTGAAAAGCAGAGAAAAGATCCCTCATTCATTTGTCTTATATAGATCATTCTTTGGTGTGCGCCAAGATCCCTCTGGGAGCTCTTGTCTTTAGAAGTCATACAAAGAAAGAAAAACAAAAATGCTTATAAGGAGATGGGTGCTTGTTATGGTATGAATCCTGTAGTCGTATTCAGTATACAATGTACATGTACTTACAGTAACAGTTTTCTTGACTGAGTATCATCTACGTATACACTTAATGAAATCACTAAAACCCCATCAGCAGTACATATACCGAGTAGTAATGAAGCATCATTTTAACTTCCAGTGGTGACAAAGCCTCCATATGAAGTTACAGAGACTGGATGGGGAGAGTTTGAAGTCATCATCAAAATCTACTTTGTGGATCCAAATGAAAGACCAGTAAGTATATCAATGTACTCAGTCTCACTTGGACTCGACTGGTCAGGTTTACTACATTTTATACTACCTGTTCTCACCATATCTCACTTGAACTCAGCAGGTCAGGTTTACTACATTTTATACTACCTGCTCTCACCATATCTCACTTGGACTCGACTGGTCAGGTTTACTACATTTTAAACTAACTGCTCTCCCCCTTTCTCACTTGGACTCGACTGGTCAGGTTTACTACATTTTATACTACCTGCTCTTCCCATTTCTCACTTGGACTCAGCAGGTCAGGTTTACTACATTTTATACTACCTGCTCTCCCCATTTCTCACTTGGACTCGACTGGTAAGGTTTACTACATTTTATACTAACTGCTCTCCCCATTTCTCACTTGGACTCAGCAGGTCAGGTTTACTACATTTTATACTACCTGCCTCTCCCCATATCTCACTTGGACTCGACTGGTCAGGTTTACTACATTTTATACTAACTGCTGTCCCCATTTCTCACTTGGACTCAGCAGGTCAGGTTTACTACATTTTATACTACCTGCTCTCCTCATATCTCACTTGGACTCAGCAGGTCAGGTTTACTACATTTTATACTACCTGCTCTCCCCATATCTCACTTGAACTCAGCAGGTCAGGTTTACTACATTTTATACTACCTGCTCTCCCCATATCTCACTTGGACTCGACTGGTCAGGTTTACTATATTTGATACTAACTGCTCTCCCCCTTTCTCACTTGGACTCGACTGGTCAGGTTTACTACATTTTATACTACCTGCTCCCCCCATTTCTCACTTGGACTCAGCAGGTCAGGTTTACTACATTTTATTCTACCTGCTCTCCCCATTTCTCACTTGGACTCAGCAGGTCAGGTTTACTACATTTTATTCTACCTGCTCTCCCCATTTCTCACTTGGACTCGACTGGTCAGGTTTACTACAATTTATACTAACTGCTCTCCCCATTTCTCACTTGGACTCAGCAGGTCAGGTTTACTACATTTTATACTACCTGCTCTCCCCATATCTCACTTGTACTCGACTGGTCAGGTTTACTACATTTTATACTACCTGCTCTCCCCATATCTCACTTGGACTCAGCAGGTCAGGTTTACTACATTTTATACCACCTGCTCTCCCCATATCTCACTTGGACTCAGCAGGTCAGGTTTACTACATTTTATACTACCTGCTCTCACCATATCTCACTTGGACTCGACTGGTCAGGTTTACTATATTTTATACTAACTGCTCTCCCCCTTTCTCACTTGGACTCGACTGGTCAGGTTTACTACATTTTATACTACCTGCTCCCCCCATTTCTCACTTGGACTCGACTGGTCAGGTTTACTACATTTAATACTAACTGCTCTCCCCATTTCTCACCTGGACTCAGCAGGTCAGGTTTACTACATTTTATACTACCTGCTCTCCCCATTTCTCACTTGGACTTGACTGGTCAGGTTTACTACATTTTATACTACCTGCTCTTCCCATATCTCACTTGAACTCAGCAGGTCAGGTTTACTACATTTTATACTACCTGCTCTCCCCATATCTCACTTGGACTCGACTGGTCAGGTTTACTTCATTTTAAACTAACTGCTCTCCCCCTTTCTCACTTGGACTTGACTGGTCAGGTTTACTACATTTTATACTACCTGCTCTCCCCATATCTCACTTGGACTCAGCAGGTCAGGTTTACTACCTTTTATACTACCTGCTCTCCCCATATCTCACTTGGACTCGACTGGTCAGGTTTACTACATTTTATACTACCTGCTCTCCCCATTTCTCACTTGGACTCAGCAGGTCAGGTTTACTACATTTTATACTACCTGCTCTCCCCATATCTCACTTGGACTCGACTGGTCAGGTTTACTACATTTTATACTAACTGCTCTCCCCATTTCTCACTTGGACTCAGCAGGTCAGGTTTACTACATTTTATACTACCTGCTCTCCCCATATCTCACTTGGACTCAGCAGGTCAGGTTTACTACATTTTATACTACCTGCTCTCCCCATATCTCACTTGGTCTCAGCAGGTCAGGTTTACTACATTTTATACTACCTGCTCTCCCCATATCTCACTTGGACTCGACTGGTCAGGTTTACTATATTTGATACTAACTGCTCTCCCCCTTTCTCACTTGGACTCGACTGGTCAGGTTTACTACATTTTATACTACCTGCTCCCCCCATTTCTCACTTGGACTCAGCAGGTCAGGTTTACTACATTTTATTCTACCTGCTCTCCCCATTTCTCACTTGGACTCGACTGGTCAGGTTTACTACAATTTATACTAACTGCTCTCCCCCTTTCTCACTTGGACT
Source organism: Argopecten irradians (assembly GCF_041381155.1). Classification (NCBI taxonomy): domain Eukaryota; kingdom Metazoa; phylum Mollusca; class Bivalvia; order Pectinida; family Pectinidae; genus Argopecten; species Argopecten irradians. The sequence continues at coordinate 22,803,444 of NC_091134.1, forward strand.
CAGCAGGTCAGGTTTACTACATTTTATACTACCTGCTCTCCCCATATCTCACTTGTACTCGACTGGTCAGGTTTACTACATTTTATACTACCTGCTCTCCCCATATCTCACTTGGACTCAGCAGGTCAGGTTTACTACATTTTATACCACCTGCTCTCCCCATATCTCACTTGGACTCAGCAGGTCAGGTTTACTACATTTTATACTACCTGCTCTCACCATATCTCACTTGGACTCGACTGGTCAGGTTTACTATATTTTATACTAACTGCTCTCCCCCTTTCTCACTTGGACTCGACTGGTCAGGTTTACTACATTTTATACTACCTGCTCCCCCCATTTCTCACTTGGACTCGACTGGTCAGGTTTACTACATTTAATACTAACTGCTCTCCCCATTTCTCACCTGGACTCAGCAGGTCAGGTTTACTACATTTTATACTACCTGCTCTCCCCATTTCTCACTTGGACTTGACTGGTCAGGTTTACTACATTTTATACTACCTGCTCTTCCCATATCTCACTTGAACTCAGCAGGTCAGGTTTACTACATTTTATACTACCTGCTCTCCCCATATCTCACTTGGACTCGACTGGTCAGGTTTACTTCATTTTAAACTAACTGCTCTCCCCCTTTCTCACTTGGACTTGACTGGTCAGGTTTACTACATTTTATACTACCTGCTCTCCCCATATCTCACTTGGACTCAGCAGGTCAGGTTTACTACCTTTTATACTACCTGCTCTCCCCATATCTCACTTGGACTCGACTGGTCAGGTTTACTACATTTTATACTAACTGCTCTCCCCATATCTCACTTGGACTCGACTGGTCAGGTTTACTACATTTTATACTACCTGCTCTCCCCATTTCTCACTTGGACTCGACTGGTCAGGTTTACTACATTTTATACTACCTGCTCTCTCCATTTCTCACTTGGACTCGACTGGTCAGGTTTACTACATTTTATACTACCAGCTCTCTCCATTTCTCACTTGGACTCAGCAGGTCAGGTTTACTACATTTTATACTTCCTGCTCTCCCCATATCTCACTTGGACTCGACTGGTCAGGTTTACTACATTTTATACTAACTGCTCTCCCCATTTCTCACTTGGACTCAGCAGGTCAGGTTTACTACATTTTATACTACCTGCTCTCCCCATATCTCACTTGTACTCGACTGGTCAGGTTTACTACATTTTATACTACCTGCTATTAACTGTACAAGATAGTTGAAGTGACCAAATATCATTAAACCCAGTATTATTCAATATATCTCTAATATATAATAACCACCTAGAACTGATGCAACTTATACACTAATTTATACATTGTAGTAGGCAATTTCGTTTCCCCCGTTACGAGTTTATGCCAGAACATAATGATTTTTGTTTTTATTTCAATTTCTAAAGGGAACCTGCCCAATTCACCATATACCATATAATTTGGTGTACTAATACGGACATTTAAAATCCGTTTACAAAATTGTAAGTGTAATTTTTCTATACTCTTGATATTTTCGTAACCCCATATTTCACATGCATATAATAAAATTGGCATCACAAGTGCATCAAATAGTTTTAACTGTAAATCTATCGGTAATGAAACATTTCTTATTTTTGTATACAATGCGTACATGGCTTTCCTTGCTTGTTCAGATAATTTACTTTTGGCTTTTGTGAACCCACCATTAAAATTTAATATCAATCCAAGATATGTATAGGAGTCCTGTATATCTAAAATCTCATTATTGAACAAGAAATTAACGTTTCTTCGGCCTTTTCTTTTTTTCAAATATTAATACTTTTGTTTTTTGTGTGTTAACTGAAAGTTTCCATTCATCACAATAGTTTTTAAATTCATTTAATGCTTTCTGAAGACCATCGGGTGTTTCAGCCATAAGAACGGTGTCATCAGCATATAATCCATGTTTTGTTCACTTAGTACATTTACTTCATTCAAGGATGGGACATTTCATTGAGATACAGGGAAAACAAAAATGGCGACAAATTTTCCCCTTGTTTTAACCCGACATCACACATGAAGAATTCAGAGACTTATCCTTGCCATTAATTACACAGGATTTAGAATTTTTATATAGATTATAAATTACCTTGAATATTTTCCCACTTATTCTATTACAATGTAGTTTACTCCACAGCCCCGCTCTCCACACAGTATCAAACGCCTTTATGAAATCTTATTTTCTTGCCTTTTTCATGTAGATTTCAAATCTATATAGAAAAATGGGTGTTCTCGAACTACCTTTTGAGATATTTGAGCTTGAAATATACCATCCGTACAAATTTGCTGACCGCAAAAAGAAAAATTCATAAAAATATGTTTTCCCTAATTTTAGGGTGAATGTAGTCTCAATCCTGTTGATTTTTTATCCTTGATTTCTAACGATAGAACAATATACAAAACTATTGTATTTTTACAAATGCTAACTAATTTTCTTTATTTCCGAGGACCGTTTCTGTACGTAATTATCATGTTTTGCCACGTTTTCGCCCCTAAAAAACAATGAATAGGCTAAAAAAGAAATGAAAACCCATGTCAATTTCACAATAATTGTATATGATGTGCCCAAGGTAATACATTTTTCAAATACCATATAAAAACATAGGGTCCTTGATCAAATTTTTACAATTTTGTAAGCTTAAAGTTTGTAACTCACAACCCTACCCCCATTTCATCCAGGGCTAAGATTGGTCATATTTGATTATTTTTTTTAAATCATGCCACAAAAAATATTCAACATCAATTCATATGTTTTTTTTCATATTCTATCTGGTTTATGTCTGTTTATTTTTATGATTTTCTCCAAATTTTGTGTTTTAAGTAAATCCGTAGGCGATTTTTTTAGAATTCCGGAATTTCAGTCCGGACGGGTCCCCTCTTATCATTTATTGCGACGAACGTTACTTCCGGAGTATATTTATTTAATGATTTTAAACATTCAATATTATATGTAGACAATTTTCACCTATTGAAAAAATATCCAAGTGGAATGTCGTAGCGTATCGGAAACCATTCTGGAATTCAAAACAACCTCGGCAGCTTCCGGTTTAGCGTCATATGAATTGGCGCGGTTTTCAAAATATGGACCTACCTTAAGTTGCCATTGGAATAGATTTTTCCATTTTAGTGAGTTGATAATATCGTTTGTTCAACTACACCATCCGTCTTGTTATGTTTAAACGCAGTAATCGATTTATTATACTTAGATGAACAATCGGTGCATATAAATACAATGTAGTTTGGTTTGGTTTACTATATTAACGCAATATTAACAGCCAGGGTCATTTCTGAATAACCTCCCATGTGTGCGATGTCTGATTGTATGTTTTGGGTTGCTGTGGTAAATTCGTGTTGTGCGTGAGATTGTCTGTATGTTTTGGGAGGCTGCGGTATAGTGGTGTTGTGCGTGTGCCTGTCTGTATGTTTTGGGAGGCTGTGGTACATTTGTGTTGTATCTCCTTGTAATAGTGTGTTTTGGGAGGCTGTGGTATATTTGTGTTGTGTCTCCTTGTAGTAGTGTGTTTTGGGAGGCTGTGGTATATTTGTGTTGTGTCTCCTTGTAATAGTGTGTTTTGGGAGGCTGTGGTATATTTGTGTTGTGTCTCCTTGTAGTAGTGTGTTTTGGGAGGCAGTTATCTCCCTTGTAATAGTGTGTTTTGGGAGGCTGTTGTATATTTGTGTTGTGTCTCCTTGTAATAGTGTGTTTTGGGAGGCTGTGGTATATTTGTGTTGTGTCTCCTTGTAGTAGTGTGTTTTGGGAGGCTGTTGTATATTCGTGTTGTGTCTCCTTGTAATAGTGTGTTTTGGGAGGCTGTGGTATATTTGTGTTGTGTCTCCTTGTAGTAGTGTGTTTTGGGAGGCTGTTGTATATTCGTGTTGTGTCTCCTTGTAATAGTATAACTCGTTTTATAGTGCTATATCACTGAATCACTGGCTTCGAAAGCACCGAACAAGGACACTCCTTCCAGTATCATTATACTGACAACGCACAAACCAGTCGTCCTACACTGTTTCTGGTGAACGGTAAGCAGGAACAGAAACTACCGCTTTTATATATTTTGGCGTGTCTTGGCCAGGGGACAGAACCCAGAGCCTTCCTTGCTCAGGGACGAGCGCTCAACAGAAAACCAAACGTGAGGCGGCCCAAAGGAGACCGAATAATTTTTTCCTTTCAAAAATACAAGTTTAGTAAATGTAGTTGCCTTTTACGATCATACTAATAGGTGTATATGGACATACATTTAATATTGATAAGATAACAAGCATAGATCTGTAATTAGTAACAAAATTTACTAACATCAGTATTGCTCAACTAACTGAAAAAGTATGCCATTATTTTACAAAATAAAAATAATTGGGACAGCTACTTAAACATTGCAGAGATCATGACCTTGCGTAGTAATACAAGATTTCATGATGCCCCTCGGATACGGTATAATAACCCCTCCCGTTCGCGTCCCACGCCACGGCTTCCGCGTATTTATTATAGTGAAACTGTACACCTACAGGATCCTGAAGTAACGCCTCCTTGACACTTTGTCCGTCTGCTCTTTGCCAATATAAAACTTGATGGTGGGTTTGTATCAGAATATCCCGGCCGTTAAGGGATATATCTCCGCCAGTAGGGTCGTTACTTCCGGTTGAAAGCGGAAGTGTGACTAGGTTGTCTACAGAAACTGTTACTGATGTATCATTCCAAGCAGTGCTGTCGATCATCCCAACCGCACCTTGACCATCGTCAACCTGTCAACAGATGGTCTAAATTTCAATGTTAGCTATGTATAAAAAGCAAAATAAAATTTACATTATCTTCATACTTCTAATATATATGATATCAAATTGTTATAATTAAAATTTCAATTTAATTAACATTTGAAATGATATACTTCTATATTTAACCTGTTACTTAATGATTGTTTCCGGTTGGAAAATAGTAATTCCTTTTTTATTGAAACTGACGATATCTCTTGGGTAATATATTTCAAATGCATAAACCGAAATATGTCTCTATGGTTGATCAATACGTTTTAAAACTATAATTTATCTTTTCTAGCATTAAAGGGCCACTACCTTTCCGAAACGGCTTTTAATTTTTAAAATAGGAATGTAAAACGAGATCAATAATTTTGTAAAGTCGCAGAAGTTATTAACTATACGTGTACTAGCACACTTATCATCACCTTCAGAACTGTTTAATTAGAATAAATAAAATGTTAATTTTCATAACGCGGGTCGTTTTATGTTTCCCGCCGTCGTCCTAAATGCCGCGCGGTAGTTGACTATCACTGCGCCACACGGCAAAACAGCGAAATGAATCTCCACTGTTATCGTACATTAGACAGGAAATCTTGCATATGTTTGGTGTTGTAACCTCATCTTAAGCCATCGATATATATTTTCTTTTGGTATTAATGTTTTTAAGAAACCTTTAAATTTTGCTCCGGAAAGGTAGTGGGCCTTTAAAGTACACTAACATAATTTACTGCGATTATATTATTAGTCGGCTTTAATAGAATATTAGTCATTTATTTATTATTAACATTTCATACCACTGATATTAAGTAAATATTTCGGTTTGGGTCCACCATCAGCGTTTAGCAGTCTTGTTGAGTGGGTCTCCACCTGGATTTAATGTGAATCATGCAATCTTATAATCATACTTAAAACATAGTTGTTATGTCATCTATTGTTGTTTCTGTACTTTAACTCCCGGATTATCGGACCATTGCCTGTAACTGTCCTATATGTTACCTTTTACTGTCTTCTATGAAACTCTGATATAAGACAATCTCTTAGACAGTGAAAGGTAGCATATGGGAGAAATACGGGTGAGTATATGTCTCCCGGCAAAATCCAAAATTGTCCCTAGAGTAGTCGAGATTTTAAATCCTCTGAATTCAATGAAAGTTCTGGGGGCACCGACTGTTTTGAACTGTCCTGAAAATCACTGTTATATGCGATAATTTTAGCAAGAAAACAAACAAACGCCTAAATTGTATGTCTAGTTTCATATGTCATTTCCTTACAACATTAGACATTGGAAAGCAATAAAAGTCACCAAAGCCACGTTAATTTATCGCTTAAATTGAGAACGTACTATCCCTCCATCACTGTTGGCAGACATGGTGAAAATGAATTTACAGATAGTTGTCCAACCCAAAAGCATGCTTCATGCATTCCGTTTATGAATGCTATTCATCACATATAAGACAGGCAAAGGTAATTCTATGTTGCCATTATCTATATCGGATTTATCATGGTTGAATGCACATTGGTAAAGTTACCTGAGCTCATAGACAAAGGCCAAAAACTGGCTTAAATTAGAAATAAAAGTGTACTTTATTAGCACAAAGACGTACTATGTTTTAAGTTAGAGATAAGCCCCAAACTGTAAATATGTGGGAGAGATAACTGTATCGACGCCCGTCAGAGCCGAGTTTTCGTCTTATCTTTGAAATGATACCATAACGATATCTCGAATAAAACATATATATCATCGCACTGAGTCGCCACTTGATTTAAATCTAATTATGTACTTATATTCTTCACAAAGGCTTCAAACACAAAATGTAACTGGTGGGCGATGAATTATTATCTCTTATTAAGCTCTTACAGATAGTAAACAATTTGAAATTAAAGCATTAAGACGTCAATATGAGAGTATATATAACGTTTGTTTTAGTTCATGGACAGAAATCTCCTTATTCGATCATAATTAGTATAGACCATTTAATTGAAATGGTTCGTAATGACTTTTCGAAGAAATTGCCTGAAGAACAATGGATGCTAAAATTCGTGGTGTAAATCGTTACAGAACAAACCAGCTCCTTAAAGTATAATGAAATTATAGATAAACATTAATATGGACATACTGGAAGGTAATTTTTGACTCCACGTCGACAGTGATATCGTCCATGTGGTCTGTGAGAACTGGCTCTATGATTTTGTAAATTATATTACGAGCTCCATCTCCAGAATGATCTCCAATTTCTCCTAAACAAAACAGGTTAGCTACATGTATTTAATGCATACTTGCAGCAAAATTTCTATCTAGAACGGTATTAGGCTAGCACAAAAATTTTGTTGATAGAAACAGAAATGTAAATTTGTTTGATTAAATCAAGTTCACAGGTTTTCGTCAGCAAACGCAGAAGTTGCTTTCACGAACAGACACAGGACATGTAGTGATTGTAACATCATTTTCGAAAAAAACCTGTTTTCGAAAAACTATTCTTAAAATGCTTTTTTTTCAATTCTGCAAAACGACATATTTTGAAGGTAATTTCATTTGATTTTTTCCCATATATAAATAAACATTTATGCAATTAGTGTTTTCATTACTATTTCAAAGATGAATTATTGCAATCGTTCATTTGTCATTACACTTCACAGCTTACGTTCTAATATGGTATAAACTTGGCGCTGTCAAAATACAGTAAGTATATTCAAAGACTAGTTTTAAAGGGGTCGAACATACCAATGTATATGCAATGTCCGCCATTGTCATCACAAGGGCCACAAGCGATGTCTTCCCAGTCGTAGTTATGGGCGCCGTGAACATGAATTGTTGTCTAGAAAATATTAAACAAAAACAATAGGCCATATTTAAAAACATAAAATGTCAATGCATGCAAGCGTAAATGGCATACATATTATGTATGCTGTCGCGGTTCTAGACCACTGCAGTTAGGGGTTCGAGTTCATGGCTCGATGCATGATATCTGATCGCGCATTTTCCTCTCCTTAGTCAGTAGAAAAAGAAGAAGAAGAAGAAGAAGAAGAAAAAGGTTCAATTGAAAATTTCTTAAAATATCTAATCTACAAAATAACATAATTTACCTAATTGATGCGTGTTACGTAATTGCATTTTGAAAGTTTGATAATGCAACATTTTAAAGATTTTTTGTTAGTGTTATAACCACGAAATATACAATGTATGTTTACGTGTTCTTGTAATGAACAGATTACCTTTAACTCTCCAGTCAGAGAACTGATAGCATAGAGTTTCGGGCCGTCCCCCCTATCATTGTGACCGTACAGGATGTTCGGATTGCTCGCGCATAAACCGGAAACCTCATCCAGAGCTACCACGTGACCTAACGGAGTTCCAGGCAGGAAATGCGGAAGAGCTAAGGATCCAAATGATGTGGCGAATTAATTTACAAAATAGAATGAAAAAAAAATAAACATCTACCTGTTGCGACTTTCTTAATTGTAGCATTCTCGAAATACGGCATTTGTAACACAAATAGCTATAAACATGATGATGAAAAAAGACGTCAATTATTTTTTTTTTTTTTTTTTGTAAAACTGTGCGGATTTTAAATCACTTCAGTTATCTTATTAATGCTTAATTCGCAACTTTTGAAATGTTTTACACTAGTTCTGAATATTGTTGCAGATTTTATTTTAGATATCCATAAGCATACTATAAACAGCATCTTGAAGATAGTGTTAAACCAATTACTATCATTTTCAGTACGAGATGTACAGGTCAGTTGACAATAAAAATGTCACGTTTGACGTGATCATATCGTGTTCTAATTTTTGACCACCATTTAAGACTTTTGGAGTAAAAGAATTATCATCAGACATAAACCAAACGTAAGAACTTAGTAAACAAACCTTAATGTAGTTATGGAATCAATACACGACCTGATTGCTTTTGCATTAATGTCACTATTAAAATAACTTTTGTAAGAATCCGCGACGCTTTTTTTTCATACTCCGATAAAATTAACAAAATAGTGAAATCTATTGTGACGTCACGATAACGTCGAGGTTTCGCTCCATTCTCGGATTTTTTTATTTAAGCATTGATGTCACTATTTTTTAATTTCATCGGGGTATGAAAAAAAATTGTTTGCAAACTGTGTGAATCCGCGTAGCGGATTCTCACAAAAGTTTGCAAACAATTTTTCTTTTCATAACCCGATAATATTAAAAAATAGTGACATCATTACTTATAATTAATTTTATACTCTATTTGATAAAATGCAGTATGTTTAAATGTAACATTACAGTGGTTTTTCAATGGACTCTTTTTTCCGAATCAATACGCAACGTCAATGTCTCTATTGTGACGTCACGATAACGTCGGGGTTTCGCGCCATTCTCGGATTTTTTTTCATAGTGGTATGCAAAAAAAATATTGGCCAATCAGAAAGCCAGATTTGGTATGAAAACAAAGAAAAAATAATTATAGTGGTATGCAAAATTTTTTTGACCAATCAGATACCAGATTTGGTATAAAAACAAAGAAAAATGATTATTTTAGAAATATTTTTGATAACCACAAAAATTAAAAGTTGCGATTGATATCATTATAAAGGTACTTCGTTACAAAAAGGACATAACCAAAAATAAGAAAGAAAACCTACGGAAGGTAACTTATATAAATTAATAAAAAAAACACCTCTAAAATAGATGCATAAAAATCCTGCTTTTGTTGATAAGTTGCTACCTCTTTCAATTGGTATGGAAGAACCATGAGTACTTCCAAGAAAGCTGAGACAACATAGGATTAATGTGAACATGGTTAGGTCACTGTGTGTTTGTCGCCGCCTACTGTTGACCAGGCCTTATATATCCACGATGCTAGATAACAGGTACTGAATTTGAAGGACATCGAGTCGACCGATAAATTTTTCGTGTATTCCTTTCTATTAGTATAGTTCATATCATATAGTTCTTTATATCAATAAGTAACAGTCCTATGTGTTCAACCATAGAAACACTGACATCACAATTCATCATTTATTCTTTGATATTCGAATGTAATTTATTTCTCATTCTCCTTTTGTACTCGATTGGATTTTAGGTTCTGAAACATATTTCTTTTACAAAGACTTACATAATGCAGCGAACTATTTGAAAGTCAAGACAATTTAAAAAGGTGAGTAAATTATCATTTTCTGATATGTAAACGAGGGCAAAAAACATATACAGTTGTATGATTAAAAAACAGCTTGAGGTATATTCGAAATCAAAGATGATTAATACGAATAAAACAATTTTTGTTTACTTTTCTCGGGAATAGTAAATATTGAAACAAAATGACAATTGCAGTGCTGCATTTAACTGGGGAACGATTTTTTTTCTTTTTATCTTACCGATCTCCATTGAATCAATACTATCATTGATCATATTATCATTTATTTTATAATTTAAATTTCTTTTTTAAAATATCAATAAAAGAATAGATATAGTATATCTGAAGATACCAAAAAAGATGCAAAAATATAATCAGCTAGTTATTTAATTCAATTTTTATAATCGTGAAAAAGAACACATTTATTTCTTTTAAATGGAAATATCTTTTTAAACATTTTTTGAAAAGCAGTTATACTATAAAAATATGATGAAATCAGTAGGTCTTTTTTTCATTCTATGTTGATTTACTCCACATATATCCCATAGGCAGTATGCGAAGAAAACATTTGACTGATAAAAAATTATCAGTGGCCTTATTGTACTAACGTGGTTCCGGATTCTATCACTTATGGTGTTGACCCGTTTTTAAACTAACACTTATGATCTTCGTATCAAACCTTGTGATAAAACACACATTACATCTACTTCTATGGTTAAGACAAAAAACTTACATCAGATGGTACAGTTCAATTAAGCATTGATGTCACTATTTTTTTTAAATTCATCGATATATGAAAGAATTTTGTTTACAAATTGTGTAAATCCGCGATTATCAAAATAGTTTGCAAACAAAATTTATTTCATAACCCTTTGTTATTTTTATGAGTTAAAAACAGTGTTATAAATGCTTAATTGAACTTTACCACCTGATGTTTGTTTGTTGACGTACCCACAGAAGTAGATGTAATGTGTGTTTTATCACTAGGATTTGCTTTTTGTTTCACTCTGTCAGTATTCAGGAAGTAAAATTAAGGGAAGTAACTCGGATAAATATTAGGACATTTCCTGTTTGGCGACTTATATAGGACAATACGTTTTTCTCTTCACCAAAGAAAAATAAGTATCACAAAATATCTCTTCATATTTTTAGCCCGCCATCTGATGATGGTGGGCTATTCAAATCGCTTTTTGTCCATGGTCCGTCGTCCGTCCGTCCGTCCGTTAACAATTCTTGTTATCGCTATTTCTCAGAAAGTACAGAAGGGATCTGTCTCAAAATTCATATGAAGGCTTCCCTAGGGCCCTAGTTGTGCGTATTGCATTTTGGGATGGATCAGTCAACAAGATGGCCGCCAGGCAACCATCTTGGATTTTGATAGTTAAAGTTTGTTATCGCTATTTCTCAGAAAGTACTGAAGGAATCTGTCTCAAATTTCATATGTAGGTTCCCCTAGGGCCCTTGTTGTGCATATTACATTTTTGGACCGATCGGTGAACAAGATGGCCGCCAGGCAGCCATCTTGGATTTTGATAGCTTAAGTTTGTTATCGCTATTTCTCAGAAAATGCTGAAGGGATCTTTCTCAAATCTCATATGTATGTTCCTCTAGGGCCCTTGTTATGCATATTGCATTTTCGGACCGATCGGTGAACAAGATGGCCGCCAGGTAGCCATCTTGGATTTTGATAGTTAAAGTTTGTTATCCCTATTTCTCAGAAAATGCTGAAGGGATTTTTCTCAAATTTCATATGTATGTTCCCCTAGGGCCCTTGTTGTGCATATTGCATTTTCATACCAATCGGTGAACAAGATGGCCGACAGGCAGCCATCTTGGATTTTGATATTTAAAGATTGTTATAGCTATTTCTCAGAAAATACTGAAATGATCTGTCTCAAATTTCATGTGTAGGTTCCCCTAGGGCTCTAGATGTGCATATTGCGATTTGGGACTGATCATCAACAAGATGACCGCCAAGGAACCATCTTGGATTTTGATAGTTGAAGTTTGTTACTGCTATTTCTCAGAAAGTACTGAAGCGATCTGTCTCAAATTTTATGTGTAGTATATGTTTGAAAAAGTTTCAAAAGTAGAGAAGATATCCATCTTTCCATTGTCAGACATAGATCATTCTTTGGTGGGCGCAAAGATCCCAGTGGGATCTCTTGTTTCTTTTGATTTAATACGATTTTTGTCACCAATAAAGAACTTCTATTTTCATCATGGAGTTGCTATGATCCTTCATATACATGTATGCATGTGCCCAATTCCCTTATATGTTTCATCTTATTTCTTTAGCACATAACATTACATGTACATGTAAACAATACAAGTCTATAAACATTGACATAATTTATTAAATACATGTAAGACAATTGTTCTATAAAATTACATATTTGGTTAGGTTGATTCCTAATTTATAACTTTAAATTGCATGGTTTATTGCCTCATGTAGTAATACATATTTATATTGACTCCCTCAGAAGCTGTATAATAGCCCCTCCCGTTCGCATCCCAGGCCACGGCTCCGGCTTGTTTGTTATAATGGAAAGGGACCGCCACAGGGTCTTTGGTTAAGGTCTCCTTGATGCTTTGCCCATCTGCCTTTTGCCAATAGTAAAGCTGGTGTTTGGTCTGGACTAAAATATCACGACCATTAGGAGCAATATCCCCACCGGTGGGGTCATTGCTGTTAGTGGACAGCGGAATAGTGACCAGGTTATCTACATTTACTTTGACAGACGAGTTATTCCAGGCTGTACTGTTAATCATTCCGATTTTACCTCGACCGCCATGAACCAGTCAATAAAAAAAAAAAATGTTATTTTTCCCTTCCGAATATCTAATGATTCGTTAATTTAGAAAAAGAAACAAAGAGACAATTTCAGTTTTCAAAAAAAAAAAAATCTTTTTCTTTTATTCTGGATTGTTGACATGTAGGTCTGTATTGAAGCAGTCAGTCATATTATCAGTCATATTAATATAGACAAAACGAAAATGTTAATATAGCAACTGAGAATGTTTTGAATTATATATTCTTTTTCAAATATATAATAAAACTAAAAACAAAGTAATTGTCTCTTACACCGACACTTTAATCCCTATGTTTTAAATTCTTGTTCTATTCAACTGTTAAAGACATCTTTTGAGGGATTCGGATGTTATGCCAATCATGTTAAGATGTAATTGTCTTGTATGTCATACCCGACTTTACCTTGGATATTAAGTAAATGTTTCGCTGGGGGTCCATCATGAGTGTTTCGCAATCTTGTTGATGGGGACTCCACCTAGATGTAATGTATTTGAAATATGGGCTACGTTCTTTCTATACGCAAAAATAGATATGTTTTACATATATTTATTATAAACATTAAAACAATCATAATTATATTATTATAAGTGTATAACCCTGAAATGGGTAAACATTAATTTCTGTTACCTGGTTTGTATGAAAGATGTGCGTTGTAGTAAAGTTTAGAATATCCCTTACCACTATATTAAATCACTATTTTGTTTTTTCGTTTTCGTTTTTGTTTTTGTTTGTTCGGGTTTTTTTTAATGATGATTTCGTTATTAATGTGATAGCTGATTAAGTCGAAGTAATTTGCTAAACGAGACCAAATATTTCACGGTATTATTAAGGCTGACTTTACTCGAACACTATAATGGATACATGACAATTTTGTGTTACCTGGTGTCTAAGGCAATTTATGTAATCATTAATATGAATGACATACTGGAAAGCAATCTTGGACTCGATATCGACAGTGATGTTACGGTGATTGTCTGCGAGGACAGGCTCTCGGATTTTGTAGATTATATTTCGGGCTCCATCTCCACCATGGTCACCTGTGTCCGCTAAAAGTCAAATAAAAAAATCCAAACAATTATATTTGACGAATATGAAAAGACTTAAGAATGTTGTTGTTGATTATAGTTATTGACGTTTTGGCTGATAGATTTGTAGTAACATTAGTTTTTGCACAAAAGACTCGCTGATAAACGAATTGAACTTTGATAAATTTTTTTTTGAAGTTCTCTTTCAAATATGTTTTTTCTTACAATGGACATATCTACACAAATATGTTTATTGATTTGAGGCAAGTGACTTACTCTTTTATTTATTTATTTATTTTGTAACAGATATCATATTATTTTTAGCCATTATTTTTAGGGCATTTACTTATTTTTTGAATACTTCCAGTTTTGCCATTAATAGCCTTAATCGACGCACCAAAATGAAAATGTTTAACGCATTAACGAGAAAGGAATATAGACGTATTAAACTTACCTATATAGATGCATCGTCCGCCATTGTCATCACATAAGCCGCACGCAATGTCTTCCCAGTCATAGTTATTGGCGCCATGGATGTGAATGGTGGTCTGTTTGAATGTGTGTAGTAAACAATACTTCGTTATAATTATTATCATAAGAAAACCGTGAACGTAAATAGATTTATATGAAACAAATATGATGAAAACACAATCTAGTTATTAAGAATTATTCTCAATATCTTTTGGGTTTACGTCTTATCAACAGCCCGAGTCATTTAAGGGTTGTGAATATCTGTAATCCTTTTTAAGGGGAGGGGCTGTAGTATCTGTGTCTCATTGCAATGTCGGAAATCCCTGCCTTTTGTCATTTATAAAACATAATAAAAATAATAGATTTGATCTATGGTATTTTAAGAATGGCTTTGTTCTTATATATTTCTATACACATAACTTATGTATGGTTAATTTGTGCAAAATCTTTACCTTCAACTCCCCATTCAGGGAACTGAGAGCGTAGATTTTCGGTCCGTCCCCCTTATCATTGTGACTGTATATGATGTTGGCGTTAATTCTGCTCGTGCATAAACCGGAAGCCTCGTCTATAGCCACCACCTGACCTATCGCACTTCCAGCCAGGAAATGTGGAGAAACTAAAAATACACGTCGATGAAATTAATATAACAAGTCGTCAGAATATGAAATTTATCACAGAGAAAAATCGTTACGTTTTGCCTGCTAGCATGGTACTTGTTGAAAAGTCTTTCCAAACCTCAGCGTTGATAAAATGCTTGATTTAAACCACAATAACTTCATTGGTTTTAGCTATAATTCATTTCTGTAAACATGAAGTAGTTAATGCATGGTGATTTAATATACACATTTTTACCGCAGTCCCACTAGGTAACCTTACCAAGCGCAGTTAGCAGTCATATGAACAATGAACTTCAATTGCTTATTATGACGTCATTGTAATTGTGACATCACCATCGTTGTGCCAGCGATCACGGAACGGCTGTTCAAATGGCTGCTCTATCCTTGACGATAACGAATCCTTGGGTATTTCAACATAAAATTGTAGCCAAATGCAAATATAAGCATTGAATGTCTTTCAGTTGGCATTCATAGACAATGGACAGAGGCAAATCCAACATGAAGCGCGCTAGTTTGCCTCTGTCCAGTTGGCATTCATATGGCGTCCAATGCTTAAATATGAAAGCAGCTAAATAAGGGATTATTTCCACAATGTTTCATATTTATTCATTATGTCATTTTTTAAAAGATAAGAATATTATTTTTAGGATTAACAAAGTTATTTAGTGATTTTGAATTTTATTTCACATCGGAAAATGAGATATCTTTATAACCAGGTAGACATGTGCAAATGTAGTAATCTTCTGTTTCAGAATTCTTCATATTTGAAAAATATTAAATATCCTAAACGTTTTGTGTTCGGATTAATGTTAATATCAAATGTTAAATTAATTTTGTAATTTTTTAATTTGTTATAATACTGGGGTTTCCAAACCGCCTCAAAAATGAAACCGCTTCTCATTTCATTACTGATAACAATAGTATATCAGTTCGATCAATATATATTAATTTTTTTAATTAATTTATCATTGGATAATGAAAAAACCCGAACACAAAGTCCGAAAATTATTTCAGATAATTTCTAAAACATGTCTGAAATAAAATATCCAATTATCTATCAAAATGATTTCGATTTCAAATGAACATTTTTGGTGAGGTACCATTTTTGATATTACATTATTGATTAAATTAAAAGTTTAATAATATCTTAAACAACAATCGTTTTTGGGAAAGTACTCTTTAAAATAAACATACCCCTGGTTTCAGTGGATAGTGGAGAACCATGTATACTCCCGAGAGTGGTGAGGCAAGTCAAAACCAATGTCAACATGATGATGCTGCCGTGGGATTTGTCAAGAACGATTATGATTCGGCCTTTTATATAGATAAAAACTGAAAATCTGAAGGACGCTACGTACTCTACGAGATACTTCACGCGTGCGTTTTCTATTTATAACCTCCTTGTCAGGTTGTCTTGCATTCAGTAATCGTCACTCCCACATATTTAAAACGATAATCTTAACGTAATAGGCAAATTCAGTGATATTTGCAAAGTCTATATAGTCGTATCACCTGTCTAGTGCAACTGAATCAGAGTAACTTTATCATTTGTTAGTATGTATCATGGCCACTTAAGAATTTGTAATTTGAAAAAGAAATGGAAAGTTTTGAAAAATATTTTTTTTTCCTGAGAAAACACGCAGACATCATTCTTACGGTTAGTGTCAATATTTCTTGTTTAACAGGATCTAAAAGAACATAAATTGTTTTTCATCTTGAAATGAAAATGACCGGTATACATGACATCACACAAATATGTTAGAAATAATGACACATATGAACATGCACAGTGAGAAGAAATAATGTTTTCATAGTTAAACCTTGTAGTATAAGTCTCGTTTTCCGCAAAGGTCCATGTGTTTCTCCAAATAATGTGACTGAACTGTGTATTAAGATTATTTAAACACTGCCATTTGCTTATCGTTCATATCTTATATCTACACACATTTGTTTGTTTGTTTGTTTGATTTATTAACGTCCTATTAACAGCTATGGTCATGCTCTACACACATATATGTAAGTGTAATTAAGTCAGTAATGAGATAAACGCACTCCAGCAAATGACGTTGGTAAATATAAACGCCTAAACATCGGCAAAAAAGATAATTTCTTCAATAACGCAAGTTAAAAGTGAACTAACATTTTTCCTATATATAAAGCTTATATTTATTTTAACTTTTTCAATTTCTCATTATTTTTTATCCAACATTTGAATATTTCGATATTACAAGTATTTCAATATTTGCACGAAAAGAAGAATTAACCAGCAGCCGTGTTTCTGCTCGTATCCTTATAATGACAACTGTTAATATTGAAGTGTAATATTGAGAATGTAAATATATTATCGACAAGAAGTAAGTAATCTTATTTACTTCGTTAGGAAATGTCATTTTTGATGATCTTTAATCTATTGTTGAAAATGAAAATGCCCATTTCAGTATTTTTGTAGCGATGCAAATTCAGCTCACCAAAAAAACTCCCAGTTAAAGAATACTGACTGAAAAAGATTAGGCACGTGCTTAGATAAATTACCTTGTTACATAAACGTGGTTTTGTGTTCGGTCACTTATGGTTTTTAGATTTTTCCCCCAAGTAACGCTCTTGACCTTTTAACATCATCACTTGTGATAATGTCACGTTATTTTTACCACGATCAACACTCAAATGTCGTTTGCACCGACAAGGTAGCAAGATAAAGTCGTAGGCGGAAATTGGATAGATAAGAGACTGCTAATGCTAGGTTTACACTATGTTCCCGGCGGCCACGGCAGCCCCGTTTCAGACCACCGTGGACTGAACGTGGTGACCGCGAGACAACGTGAGACAGCGCAGAAGGACGTGATAGACAAACGTAAGCGGTCGTGAATACCGTGGATGCCGTGCCAGATTTTTAAACTGTCAAAAAATTTGCCACGGCAGTCACGGTAAAGATGGTGAACGCCACAGGACGTAATAAAACGGGATTGACGTAACAAAACGTAACAGTGCGTACGAGGCCGTAACAAAACTTCCTGACGGTCCGTGGTGGAACGGGCAGCAAGCACGTTCCCCGAAATCTCACGGTGATTTCAAGTTTTGTGACGTTCTGTTGAGTTTTTTCCACGTTTTATCACGGTTGATGCAGATTGGCTGCACGTTTTGTGCCGTTTTGTCCAGGTTTGTCAAGGTTTTGACGGCAAGCCAAGGTGAAAGATAGCCGTTTCGATGCGTTCTGTAAAGGCACATCACGGCTTGTAGCGGTTGAAAGCCCGACGTGATACGACGTGTTGCGTCTTACTACGGTCTTACGTTGCAAGATATATATGATGGAGTATCATTGCCTGACCTGGTACATATTTGCTACTTCATGGAGTTATTTGTATTAATAAATAGAAATAGTCATTATCAAACACATTTAAACCATAAAATCATACCAAGACTATTATTGCAAAAGGCAGATTAAGTGAGAACCATTGGCTATAATAATTATAATTTTGTAATCAAAACGTGTTTGAAATGACATTTTCGGCAATAAATATTGTTTCATTTGCTCCAAAAAAGCCCGGCATCAGACTTTCATCCCTAGTAAGCCTTTGCGGACCGTGAAAAAAAGTATCGGAGCTTGATCAAAACGTGTAAAACGTAGCAGATCTCATCATATCGTAACAGGCCTAGAGAGAACGTAGTGGTATCCTTGATAGACCGTGCTATAGCCGTAGTGTACCTTTATGCATCTACACACTTACAAGTAACAACTAAACAACCATATTGAATGAATAAGGCCACCCTCACAGAGGGTGACAGGGTATTTATTAAATCAACAGCAAATGATAATCAATAAAATACATGACAAAATTTATGTGAAATACACATAAAACAATATTTGCTTCAAGAATTAAATAAACCAAAAAGCCAATGTGGGGTTTACAAAGTAAAAACCGCCAATTTTTGCTTCAAGAATTAAATAAACCAAAAGGCCTAGCCCGTATATGAGATATACAAAATAAAAAAAAATAAAAAAAACCTTTATGGGGGGTGGGAAAGGGCGGGAATTCAAAAATAAAGTCTAAAAGCCAAATTCAAAACAGGTTAAAACTGTTGAGGAGGAAAATTTCAATATGGCTGCCTGAGGCTTAGGGTTCTGATGAAATATTTGGGGTCTGTGAACCCTTTCGGATACATTGACCAATCAAATGCCCTTCCTCTATCCCAAAGGGGCATAACTCGTACCGACAAAATGTAAAATCCATACGAGGGGGCATAACTCGAATTAGTCTATATGCTGAAGAAAAGGACATTATTAACACAAACAAATTCTACAAAAATCTAATAAAATAAAACTTGTATTGGTGTTTCCGATGCATAAATTAAGCTAAATACTTAGCTGCCTTTTATGCATCTACACACTTACAAGTAACAACTCAACAACCATATTGAATGAATAAGGCCACCCTCACAGAGGGTGACAGGGTATTTATTAAATCAACAGCAAATGATAATCAATAAAATACATGACAAAATTTATGTGAAATACACATAAAACAATATTTGCTTCAAGAATTAAATAAACCAAAAAGCCAATGTGGGGTTACAAAGTAAAAACCGCCAAAAAGACATTGAAAATGTCTTCCCCACCACTTTCCCCTATATCCACGGTCCACCACGTAATCCGTAAAATACCGTGGCAAAACTTCACAAGACCTAGTTCAACTTGAATGCAGAGACAAAAATAGCCAAAATTCCACGGCGCACCACGTTTCGGGCAAACGGGGCTACCGTGGTCGCCGGGAACATAGTGTAAACCTAGCATTAGATACATATTTTCAAATATTAAATCAGAATGACGATTTTGCGCCGTGCGTAAGACTATTTATTAAAAAGCCTACTCCTCCTTAACACTGGGGTGGATTACATCCATATTTGGTTTGAAATATCATTGGGCAAAGATAATGATATTCTATATAAATGCTGCTGTAAATACTGTACATTTTATATGTTCGACCACATGTGAGAAGAGTCTTTGTCTCAATGTGCAATCGAATGAAAATAAAGTCAACTAGATTTGATCGCGATCAAAACACGGGATTTCAACCTATGTATTGATATAAGTAACGATAAGATCTTTTTAATATTTTTTTAATCTGAATTTTAATTTGACTCTTTGGCCCCGCCTCTCAGGCACCTTTTGATCTTCTATACAAAGATATTCCGAATAAACTTGTAGTACTTGAAGCCTTTTACCAAACTACAGTTGTGTCATGGACGTGAGGTTGGGTTGGGGAACTCGCTCTACATGTCTTGATACTTCACAGCAAAAACTACATATGTTTTTTTCAACTCCACGTTCATTCTCCTTACTTATGAAGATCTTCGACCAATGGGGAATAACTCGTACAATTAGAGTGACGATTCTCTTCCTTTGGCCACATAATGTAATCTCATCACATTCGTACAACTGCATGATACACAACATCCAACGCACAAAATAAAATCGCCGAAAGGACAATTGAAGTGTTATATCTCCGCCATTTTGAATCATATGACCTTGAAATTAGTCATTATATGTGTCTGAGAACATGCTCTTTCATATCCAATCTTCATAACATTTTTATCGGAATCTCATACAAACGGTAAAATTTACGTTAAAAATTGAACGAAATGACATGTTCGGAGGGCTATATTTTCGCCATTTTCAAATTCATGACTATGAAATTAAAACCCTGTACAGATAATATACCAATGTCTATATTTACATAAAAATCAACACCCTACATTAAATGATAAAAGCACGACAAGCTCACAAATTACGGAAAAAATAAGGAAATGGGAAAAATTGCCATATTTGGAGAGCTATATTTCCGCAATTTTTCTGTCGACAGGGAAAACCGAGATGACTCGGCAAAACCTCCTCATCTCATCGCACAAACGATAGCAGTATCGCTATTAATTATAGCAAAACAAAAATGTCCAACGTTGAAAATATTGCAAGTACATTCATTATTTACATAAACCAGTAATAAGAATAATCGTTTATTTCATCTAGACTAAACAATTTGTAAATCCCATACAGCGCCCGCAAGGAGATGTCCTTGGCCTATCGCTACCCACGATGCTCTCGATCGTGGTCTTATATTATGTAACTTTTCATGGGATATTAAATCTAGATATATCTGTTTTCGATAGTTAAATTTCTATGAACATGTGTAAAACAAGCAGTCTCAACTGCTATTCCGAGACTGTAAAATGCAATCTTGGTCACCTCAGCTAAAACACAGGGGCACGCAAATTATGACAGAAACGTTTACTAGCAATTTGATACGTATGTCATTAAAAGTATTGGAGACCTTTTGATATGCACGTGTATATCATGACGTTTCAAGTGGCTGCCCGTATTATTTTTTGTGAAAAATGAATTATACATATATGTTATAAAATTAGATTAGCTTTTTGATTGTCATTATTGTTATGTACACTGTATGTGCAATCTAATCAAAATTAGAACTTCTATGTCGCTCTCCGTACCGTCCGCTCGTAGAAGCGGACGGTACGGAGAGCGACATAGAAGTTCTAATTTCAATTAGATTGACACTATGTGATATTTAAACGAAAACACGTATTTTACCTAAGAAGCCTATGGTATATATAATGTAAGTATCGGTTAGCTTGTAAGAATAATAATAATAAAAAGAAGAAAAACACAGAACAAAAACAATTAATCTGCACAACATATGCATTTGCATTATGATATTCAGATAGTATTTCTCCATTTCCTGTGCTAATCTGTCAAATATCATGACTTTTGACCCAAAATTGCAGAAAAATGTACACAATACTTTCAAAGAATCCTTCAAAAATGTTCAGTCTGTGAAGGAATATGTATCTGTTCGTATTTTCTATGGAATTTGTCAGCAGTGGGAGATAACTCCATATTGCAGGAAATTTTGAGCACCAGCCATCCCATAAACTTACAAACCTGGTGTTATGTGTTTTGTTATGTAAGTTGTTGTGCATTTAATACATACTGTTTCCGTAAATTAGATAAAAAAAACCACAATGATCAGAAAAGGATGGATGTAATGAGTATCGGGTAATGGGTATGTCCAGACCATTGGTCTTTTAATGAAGCAACCCACCACCGGCCACCGCCCTCAGATAAAAAAATAGGAATGCGGTTTTATTATAATTTATAAGTCATACATCTAAAATAAATATTACATGAATATTAATAACAATATTATGTTGTCATACCATTTAGGGAGGCGCTATAAACATGGTATAACAAGAAACGAGACATGTTGATTTCAATTCTGAAAAAATACAGCCCCCCCCCCACACACACACACACCTAACACACTATATATATATATACATGATAGGGTGCACATTTATGTATATTGTATGTACATATACATGTGTGCCAGTATACATGTGTACGTGATGCATGTGTACACATGGACTTGCTCATTCCCTCATCCCATTTTATCAAAAATAAACTGTTTCCTTAGATAATATCTCTTAATTATTTAGCATTACGCTGCTAAGTAATTTTGAAAATTAACAAAACAGCAAATTACCTCCCTTTACCAAATCCAAATGAAAACTTATTAATGGTATGAAGTTATACTATAATGGTACAGCTAAATAAGGAATAACAAAGCAGTGAATTTGTGCATGCCCTTTCAACGTCAGTTTTCAGCATTTTAAATGGCAAATCATGATCAATTTTTTAAAGATGCTCCACCGCTGACAAATGGTATTTTTTCACTATCAAAAACAGGAGCAGACGATTTAGTATTTTTCTTCTGTTGCAAAAGTTACTTACTTTACACCATTACCACCGTTGAAAAGTTTGAGCTACTAATTTTACTTCAAGTTAAAAATATGAAAAATAATTAATTGTATCCCGAAAAAATTCCGTGGTACTATATTCTATATGAAATGAAGTACTGATTGCGCATGCACCAAAGGCGAAATAAATTATTTTATATTATTTTTTGTGTTAATTAGGCTTATATATACATGATTAAACACGAGTTATTGTTCGAATGATGAATATCATTTATGCTCTGTCGGCGGTGGAGCATCTTTGAACCATGCAATGTCATTTAGGGATGTGTCAGACATAATGATGAAGGAAAGACTAAATGAAAAAGGCGTAAAAAAACGTATCTATGTAATTAACACATTCATATTACCTAAAGAAAATGAAATTTCCTTTGCTAGTTAATTATGTTTATTTATCATAAATAAATGGAATTTGTGTTTAGTGTTGGTTTTTTTCATGTGTTTGAGGTGGTGGGAGGGGTGGTCTGCGTCTGTATACATCACTTTTAGCTTGAAAGCTTTTGTTTTACTTTTTTAGTAACTGTTTGCCATGTATTAAAATTCAAACATATAACATGTGTACATTGAACATGTACCAGAATACATGTATATATGTAGAAGTAAATGTAGATCTACAATAATCTCTTATCTTTGTTGAGGTTTTATCCAAAGTTTACAAAATGTTAATATTTTACACATTTGACGTCACACGTAGAACGCTTTCCAGTCATCGCTCATATTTTAGCGTTCTGCCGAACAGCACGGATACATTTTAATAGATCCGGCCTTCGGCTGCCACTTGCCGAAGTGTAAATTGCGCTCCATTGTGCTGCATATTTAAATATTTGTCAACTGTTCGCATCCTATTATGTAATTATGTATGTCTTGATAAAGAGACAGATCGCCTCGAAAATTTGACAATTGTTTTTTGTCCACACAGTTGGAATTACTTCCTTGTTCCATATTAACCATTGGAAGTAATTCGTATCCAACAGACATACGTTTGATTGGATCCCATGTCATCTGGAAAATCCCTTGATATTACTTCTTTGACCCTTATATTGATTATCAACCACTACTTATACTGTGACTTTGTTGTTTTGTGCCATGAGTCAGATGATCGTTAAGGCCCATGGGCCTCTTGTTGTTGAAAGAGGTAAACTTTTTTGTAATTATGATCTCGAGATATTCGTCGAATATTCATTGAATAGACTTTCATGATATGGATACATGTATAAGAAATTTATAAGTTGATTTAAGGTCCTATGATCGGCTATATACGACCTCTCCTGTATGCACATAAAGACACCGAGCAGCACACCCCTTCCAGTCACATTATACTGAAAACAGGCAGTAATGGATATAACAGGAATATACCACAGTCTACCGACACGTTTACTCATCAAATTTAAATCGCCTTAACTGTTGAGAGATGTTAAAGATGCTCCACCGCTGACAGAGCATAAATGATATTCATAATTTGAACAATAATTGGTGTTTAATTATGTATATATATGTCTAATTAACACAAAAAAAAATTAATATCAAATAATTTATTTTGCCTTTGGTGCATGTGCAATCAGTACTTCATTCCATATAGGATATAGTGCCACGGATTTTTTTCGGGATGCAATTCATTATTTTTTATACTTTTAATTTGAATTAAAATTAGAGGCTCAAACTTTTCAATGTTAGTAAAGGTTAGTAAGTAACCGAAGAAAAATACTAAATCATCTGCTCCCGTTTTAGATAGTGGAAAAATACCATTTGTCAGCGGTGGAGCATCTTTAAAGAAAATCGAACCATTCCCAAAATACAAATGTTGATGACTTTATTCATACTTGCTCTCCCGAAACATCTGATTCTCTCGTCACTATCTTCTATGTTTGAACACAATAAATTTTATTCACCTTATTCATCAAAACAAAAACAAAGGCAATTATTGCTTTTTAAGAAAAACTACTTTTACATCTTAAAACGAAATCACTTACTCAACGAATTTTTTTCTTGTTGCAAAAATCAAATTCACAAAGGTACATGATCTGCAAGAATAATAATTTGCAGGTGCAAATATTAGAACTACCGAGACTATGTAAAGGGTCATGTTATGAGATTTATATATGGTCTAACATATATTTATTGCATTGCGAGTTTCAATTGGAATTGTCTCCCTTTATGTAGAAATCTTACAAGTCTTGTTTGATTTGATCACTGACTGGTAAAAACAATTCTTTCTAATTTCTGTCTATTGTTTTTTTTTTGTTTTTACTACAAAATAGCAATTAGTTATAGGGGCCACGATGGCCGAGTGGTTAAGATGTCCCGACATATTACAACAAGTCTTCCACCTCTGGGATGCGAGTTCGAATCCTATGTGGGTACTGACCGCTGGCGGTGGTTTTTCTCCGGGTTCTCGGCTTTCCTCCACCAACAACATGGCATATATGACCCTGGTTGTTAATAGGACGTGAAACTAATTAAACAAAAAATGCAATTAGTTTGAATCAATAGCAACACCTTCGTGTGTGCTGTATTGTCAATGACAATTATCGTGTCTTAAGTGTAATCTTTACAACAAATAATATTGAAATATATGTTTCTCAGTTCTAAAGCTAGCCCAAATCAGTGGTCGAACCAAATTACATGTACTTGGTATCAATACATTTGGTCTTTGCACTGGGCATTGCCTTAATTGTATCTTAATTATCTCATCGTAAATGTGACTTGGTTTGCTATTGCTTAACGACTCCAGAGGACTCATGACTAGCTATGCCATTTAAGGATAGCATCACTTGTCTGTAATGTATTCCATATATTTATTGCTTGTGTCGTTTGTAGACTGTTGTAATTATGTTTGTGTTGTGTCCCATTGTGATAGCGGAATTAATGCCTTTATTATAATTTTATCTTACTAAAACCTACTGCTAAAGTAATATGACTGTATGGTGCAGTATAAGTATTCGGTCATTTCACATTCAAATTATTCTTCATTCGATTTTTCATGTCCGACATTTTCTAGAATTTCACAGCGTATTGTATTGTCAACAATTTTTGTTTTATTTTGTATCATTCGTTACAAATTACATGCTCTACCAGGTGCGTATTATAGAACGGATACACAAATGTTTCTTTTGAAATTGTCGAGAGATGATTTAATTATCTGTGAAATAAAAGAAAAAAAATAACGATTTCTATAGGCTTCATGGAATCTGCTATAGCATCATATATATGCTTCGCATTTTTAACGCAGATCAATCATGCCGGTACGTGTATTTTCTCAATATCTGCTTCCAATTGTAAACATTTCACAGATGATGGTAATACAAAACAATCGACATTACAGACGTGTATCCTTTATTTGATACCTTCCTAACAATAAACATGTCTCCGTACTCAAATAAATTGTGAGAAACCGCAGTCTTATTGGAATCGTGTTGAAAAAAGACATGTTCTATTTGTCTATAGCATGTTATAAATAATCTCGGACAACCAGAGAATGGCTCAATAGGATATATATATATATATCAGATATACAATAATGTACATACAACTCTATCCTCTTATTGGTTTACCGTAAAACACTAACTGACAGGTTGTAGAGCGGTAGTGTGAGTCTTCTCTTATTTCGATTAGGGCGAGGTGTTAGAAAAGAATAGATCGTTGAGATATCAAGATTAAAGTAAACTTTGTGAATTACTCCGATATAAATAAAACCCTTGAGCCTATCATGAGTTGTATGATAATATGGATATATGTATTGATACGTCAGGGTGTTATTAGAGGACTCTGAGTATTTATCAATATTTGATAGTCTACTTATCCTTTGTGTACTATAAGCTTATATAAATACAGATGTTTTATCTGTTATAAATCCAATTAGTAAATATAATAAATCATAAAAAAAGTACATTGGATTAGAAAGATTTGAGGTAGGTTGGGATTACGTATGATTTATTTAACAGTTTAATGATTATTTCAGGGAAGTTTGTGACGGAGTATAGAATGCGAAATCTGTGATCGCCGGATCCTTTCAACACCACTTTTTGTTGACTGAAGAGCATCACAGACCAATTCCTGACAAGTGCGTTTTTGAAAAGTGATCATCTTTATTTTTTTACATTCCACAAAAAATATTGAATTTGTCTTTTTCTATTCGATTAATGTTAACATATTTGAATGCATAATGTTTGGATTTATTCTACAGATAGCTATCACAATGTCAATATATCAGCCATTTTTATGTATTTGTGCCAAATATTTGTCATATTAATGTATTATTTTTATAAACGGCTCTAAAATTGCTTATTGATAATTTTAGTCGGTGAATGATTCAAGATGTTACTAAAACGATATTCCCATAAATAATATCAATGGATGTGTATCCTATTTACTTCCAGGACGTATGAGAAGACACCATTTGTACACTGTTTGCTTTACTTGATATCTTCATATAAAATGACAGGTGTCGCCTCGTACGTCACAAAATCATTGACAAAGTAGAAGTAAAACGACACATATACTGATGATTAATTGTGATGTATCATATTAGGAATATAGCAGGTAAATCAACTGATCAATTTGCCGTCCAAAAATTGATTAACCAAAAGGCCAAAGACCATTATGGTATTCCGTCTTGGACGTTTCAATATTCAATATTTGCGTAAAAGAAAGGTGTGTATCTGAAGTGGAAGGTCCTGGTGATTATTTGAATTCTAAAACGGGCAGCGTGTTATATCTTAAACACAGCTCCTTAACTCCACTTGTTTTATATTTTGAAACTGCTACGACAAATAGAAATAAATCAATTAGGAACTCTTCAATTGAAGGTCTGTATGTTGCGAAAGTAGCGCATTGAAACAGAAAATAATCATATTTAATTTAAGTCTTTTTTATCTTAAGACCTGTACATGGAAAATACAAAGTCTTGTAATAATATCAACTTCTTAACGATACCTAAGCAACCACAAAGATATATATCTTATGGAATTTGATTTATTTGACAATAATACAAATAAAACTAAAAACGTCATGAAGCAACAAGATAATAAATCAAGATGGTTTTGACAACAATCATAATCCAATGATACGTCATATAGACCAATCCATTTCACAATGGTTTTCATACCAATATTTTTATTTTACGTTAATATGTATCATATAATTGTAACATCCTTTGAACAGTCTAATATCAGATTAAATTTAGTTTTAACGTTCTACCAACAGCTAAAATGTGGAGGTGGAGACTTAAAAGTGGAAACGTACAAATAGAAACCGGCCTACGGTTAGTACCCGACCATTGACCCACGAATGACACGCATCGCGATATATAATTACAATTTTAATGACTCTGGATAATATAGATTATCTTTAAGTAATATAATTATATGAAGAAGAAATTCAATGCAATAATACATTATTTCTTTCTTATTTTTGAATTTGTGATATTAAACACAATGTGCCCTTTTTTAAACATGATTCAATGGAATTAAATAAAATTATAGTAAAATGCATAATAATGACGTTGGGCTTCCGTTCTTGGTAATTATTTCATCATATCAGGTTAGTACAACATCATATTGACCACATTAAAGGTCAATGACTGATAATTATACGTATTCACGACTAAACAGAGTTCACAAATAAAGCATTTTACATGCGTTTGATACTTTGTATATTCCATACGCTGAAACTAAAATATCGTTATTGGTACTGTCAATATTAAATTTTGAAAAAGACTTAACTTTAACTATCGGGACCACAGACATATTGAAAAAATAATAAGCGCATGAAAGCGTTACGCACACAATTGAAGCGGCGTTTGAATCAACCATACCGAATGTCTCACAACCTTGTTCTAAAGGTAAATCAGCTTAATCACTTACATTTCACAATTATAACTAAAATCAGCAATTAGGTAAAAATGGAGAACTTAATAATCTTACACAAAACTAGAGTTAACATTACTTGAAAATTGTCGTTAAAATGTGATTAACCTAATCACCTTTTGTAAAACTGATCCCTATATGTTACAGGTATCATACTGAGTTCCGTTCGTAATGTACACTAATATAGAAACACCAAGACAAAATGTAGTCAATAGGCGAAATTTGCTTCAATACGAAAAATAGTGCTTTAATAAAACTGGATGTAAAGTTTTTTAAAAGAATGATATGAAAAGAACTTTACAAGAGAAACATAACATTTTGTTGTTTTGTTTCATTTTAAAGTTAAATAAATGATTATAAACAAGATGACATCACTTAAAACCAACAACAGTTACAATAATACAAATACAGTTTGTCTATAAAGGAACAAAGTCAACGTTAATAATACTACAAAATAACATGAACCCGTTTAAAGAATTAGGACACATTTTATACAATGTAAGTTACAATACTAGCAGTGTGGATTTCCTGAAGCATGATAAATCTTCATTTTATAGGAAGACTTAGTAGACAGCATTAGTACAGTGTCTCCTAATATCAATGTTATTAAAATATAATTATACAGTGGTTTATTACAATAAGATATGAAAATGTTAATTTCGTGAGGTTTCATTATAATCTCTAGTAACTGTCTGAATAAAACTGAACACTCGATATTTTAGAATTTGATATATTTATATAACTCAAATTTAAATGTTAATCTTATCCGAAGTGTGCTTTTTATATCTATTTAAAGAAACAAAAATAAACGTGATAACTGCTCTAATGAAAACTCAAAACATTTATTCCAGTTAAGCTTTGAACTTAAAGATTAAACTTTTTAACAAATGCACAAAACTCTTTGAAATAATAGAAAAGTAATACAAAGCAAAATTATACACAAAAATGGTATATTCCGTTTTTGTATATGATAACGGAGACACAATTATGATATAGCATCGTTTCAATGTACATTTATACATTTCATAAGAGTGGTTGTCATCACATATTCTCTTTTACTAGAGAACAGATTGGTGATGGTAGTTATAAAGTCAGAAAATTGTGTCATTTTAAAACAAATAACTACTCTAAAATATGACCACATCATGAATATTAGTGAAAAATGTTTTGACGTGAGCAGTTTTCGATTGTTTTGTCATGGGTCTGTATGAAAAACATCGTTTATACAAAAAGTGATGGCGCTGTACTAAAAGCAACTGACTCAGCATTTTACTAAGGACAAATTACCACGAATATATTACATGGCAGAAATTAAGTCATTTAAAGCAAAAAACTGACATATAACAGGTGAACAAAACAATATTTGACATTCCATTTCCTTAATCAATATATACAATACCCTGTATGTTATCCAGTGATTACTTTATAATAGGTTCTAACGCTTTCTGCTCTGTGATTAAAATCTTAACAATAAACAAATCATATGAAACGATGAAACAAAACAGAGGGAAAGGGAAAATAAATAATAATGTAAAACACACATAAAACATTTAATAGTTATACAATGGCTGTATGGAATGATATGTTTTAAGAATATATCAAAATCTATCAATCGCAAGAACGTCTATTACGCTTCAAGTCAACGCGAGTGAAACCAGACAATAATATATACATACAATGTAAATCAATACCACTAAAGCACAAGGTCAACATTGTATACGTCTTCATATCAAACAAAACGGGTAGTCATCAAATCTAGCGAAAACTGCTCCGTCTATACACGAGTCTAGCTGGTCAGTAATATCCCCGACATTAATATCCCCATCCCGTCAGTAATATCCACAATAACATGTAGCAAATATGTAAATATTAGACCTAATTGCTATACACCAGCTAACACAGCGTCCTCATTAATGTACACCAACTAGCTGGCAATCCAAATTAACACAAACCAACTAGCTGTTAATCTCCATCTATTAACATACACTAGCTAGCTGGCAATCCATATAAACATACACTAGCTACCTGGCAATCCATATAAACATACACCAACTAGCTGGCAATCTCCATTATCTTACATTAGCTATCTGGCAATCCCCTTTAACATAACTAGCTAGTTGGCAATCACGTTTAACATACACCAGCTAGCTGGCAATCCCCATTAACATACACCAGCTAGCTGGCAATCCCCATTAACATACACTAGCTAGCATGTCAATTCCCATTAGCATACAACTACACTAGCTAGCTAGCAATCCCCATTAACAAACACCGGCTAGCTGGCAATCCCCATTAACAAACACCAGCTAGTTTATAATACAAGTAACGTAAACGAAAAATTTGATTATCCATTCTAATAAGACGCAGTTATTTGGTAACTTACAGATAGTTTCATTAACGTAAACGAAAAATTTGATAACCCGTTCATACATAAAGTAGTAAGTTGGTAATTAAGAGCTAGTTTATGAACCACACACCATTTTAATGATAATTCCCAGCTATCAATCATCTATAAGTATTAAACACACGTCAGCAGATCATTAAAACTAGCATTTACCACCTCGCAAGTCCTTCCCATTAATCTGCAAATCATTAACAGGGACCCCTAACAAGTACCATACATCAATTATCATTTTAAGTATCAATAATTCTTTCTATGTATCGTCAATATTATCATACACAAACATAACAAAGTATATAAGTTAACTTCATATCAATATCAGTTTTTCAGATCACGCAATTAAACAGTTGATTTAAAAAACGAATTTAGCATAACAATACCACCAAACTACAATGAACGAAATGATAATGCTTAAGGACAAACGAAATAAAGTGATCTTCCTACTCATAATCGTGAGTTGACTATCCCATAACCATGAAGTTGTAATAAGCTTTAACACTCGCATGTGTCTTCATACTAATACATTATCACGCAATCGCCTGTAAAAATGTATTCCCTTGGTGTTAAATAATCTTATGTCTTAATGGTATGTTTCAGTCAAGATTGCAAAACGTTATAATGGATAAATATACATATATTATCCTGGCATTTGTCGTCAAACATGAAATAAATTAGGCAGCATATCAAGATTTCATTTTAAACTACATATTGTAAGATTTATCTAACTTTCAATTTGTGGTTGGCAGTCACAGGTCACACATTTCTCTTCCTTTTGTATTGTTATCAACCACATTTTCGCCTTTGCATGAAGATCTCATAGTGATATAGGGGCCATTTTTGTTCCTCATGTGGCAATTACAGATAGGTAGAATGACCAGCATCAAGACTAACTTTCCTATTGACGTCACAACCTGTCGAACGTCTCCATGTGTGAGTATTGTACCCTAACAGAGAAAATATATACATATCTTTGCACAAAATACTATATAACAGGTTTCTATCCACTATCTCCGGGGAGCCCGTGTGGTGGTGAGGACGGCCCGGTGTCTGCCTCTAGATCTCTCGCCTTGTGTTCCTGTTGAAGAAATCAAAACTTAGATTTACAAGTTTAAAGCCACAGTTCAGTTCTTCATTATCATAATTCATAATTTGACTATTTTTCATCAATATCTTATAGCTAAAAAGTATAGATAATGTATATAGAAAACTGAAAACATTTTCTGGTATTTCTTACAACTCGTAATGTAAAGAGATCGCGCAAAGGAAGTGGTTAAAGTACAATTGTATGGCAGAAAGGTGCAGTATCCATCGAAAAATAATCGACCTACACATGGTCAGACATAACTGTCCGATATGGGATTCGAACCCCCATCATATACCAACTATTCGGCCAACCCATAGGTTTCATCATAAACATGATAGCTTAAAATCAACAGCTCTCATCTCATTGATATATCGTGAAATATCTTTACATATGTTTGCATTCACAATAATGAGCATGTGGCCTTCGACTAGAGCGTCTTATTGCATCACATGTGGGATTTCTGATCAAATCTAATCTTATCATGGTCTCTATTTTAAGATCTCAGTCTATGAGAAAGGTGGGTGTAACTTCAGCCAACGATTCTAGCTTTAAAGCGTGGAAAGCTGCACTAAGGCTGAACTCGAACGTTATAATCAAAAAGAAAAAAAATATCGGCCATATGAAACCTATCAAACTTAGCGCATACAGAAACTGATGAACACCAGCTTTTTCCGAGATTGAATTACAACCAGGAAAATTATAATAAAAGACGAGACGCGCTGTCATTAAGACATCAAAATCTGTGGGAATGACGGCAAATTACGAAGGAAACCATAAAGGATTACGACGGAGAAAGTGCAAACACAATCAGTAATTTGTAACGTGCTAGCACTATGTTTTTATTGGCCTGAGTAGGTAGGAATTATATTATTGTTTTTAGTGGATTATACAACACAGCCGACAGAATTGGACAGACGGGAAACATTCTACTGGCTTAGTGTTTAAAATATGGGAAAGCTTTTCATTCAAATTTGAAGGGTTCATCAACCAAACACAATACTATCTAACGCAATTAAGGCGTTAATTACCAAAGTGTTTACATGTGTCGTGTTGTGAATGGGTTGAATTTGTATATTATGTTCATAATCACATCTACTTCTTTGACAGGAAACATTTCACCATTAAATAACATAAAAAACGTATTTTAAAAGTCGTTAAAACAGATTTTAGCTATATTTTAATTCCCGGAGCAACAGCATATGTTGACATTAAAGAGGCAATGAAGAATGCGATCGGAAACATTGATATAAGAATATTTAATATTTTTTTGTAGTGATCATTTGATTGGAATTAAAATTCATGTTATCATCTCGTAATGCAGAAAAAGTGGCATCTTTTATGATGTTGCTTCTGATGGGATGAACAATAATGAAGTGATTTCTTAGAAAATAAAGAGTCCCTCATGAAATTTGGGTGTTGACGATTTGCACAGAAATATAGATTATAAGGAATGACTTGAATATAATTTATGTCATGGCCCTATATGAAAAAAAATCGAAATCTGTTATCATAAAAAAGTTGACAAAATAAAATTCAAATATTTCAATGAAATAAATTATTTGGTGCAAGTAACCATTAACAGTTTATAAATTAATCATCCTTATTGTGATGGTTGATGTAACATAAACGCATTAAGTCATTTATTGTAAAACAAATGTTATTTGCATGATAAATTTAAACATTTAAAAAAATAAACTATATGGTTCTTTTTCGTTTTAATATTCTTTCATACATAATACAACGATAGCTTTATAGTCCATCAGCCATATGCATTGACAGACAGGACTAATTCTGCTTTAATTGATAACTTTGAGTTATACTTAATTATTATTTCCTGGATACTGAAGACAATATTTCTTTGGTGATATGTTGTCAGCTATGTAGATAACACTTATCTAGGGTATAATTTCTTATATTTTTAAACTTACTGCTTGTATATCAACAACTGTTACACTTACCTTCAGTTTTGCAGTTCCGACAATTGTTTTTATTACATCTTTCTTTCATTCGACACTTGATGGAACCGCCCTGCAATGATAAAGATGGTAAGTTAGTTTTAGATTCAGGATCGCCTATACCCAACAGTCAATACGAACGAAAACGAACACAAGAGCTCGGTTAAATGGGGGTTCAAAACTGTTGACCTCGTGATCATCAGTTAGTATTTGTGACATATAGGTGTCACATTTGTTATGAAGATAACACAAGCCTTAAATTTACTACCTTGTCGTTTATTGGTTAAAAAGATACCGAAGAAATAAAATAAAACAACAAATAACTAAATATAATAAATAAAAAAATCCATCTATTCTTATTTGAATTAATAGCCTTATTTATGCGTAATAGCTTACAGAGAGTGAACTTATTACATATCAACATAGAAACAGTTTATTATAATATGTCTCTGAATTGGAACCCTTGGTAACTTTATTTATGCGTAATGGATTACAGAGAGTGATACATTTGACACCACACTAGGGTGCATAGTAAAGCAACACATTAAGTTAATACACTAACTGGGTGCGAATGTTGTGCGAGGGCGAAAACACCTTTAATTGAGGCAAGCAGATCCTGAACAGTGAGAACTTCCCATATAAAATGTAACATGGTAACATTTATATGAACATAACAATAAAAGGCGCGGCAAATCAGCGTAAATCGAATATAATGCATACATTTATACGGGAATATGTTCTATTTTATCGTACATAACATCAGAAAACGTGCGAAATTTGACTGGAATTTAATTTCCGCCATTACTCTGCCATGGAAAGATGAAATGATGTTCCGGAAATGGCAATGAAGAGGGTGAGTTTCTGTACGGTAACAATTAGATACACACATAGTTGGGAAAAAAACTACAGAGCCATACTGAGAACTTCTGGGCTAGATTATATGTCCGCGCACTGAATGATAACATTCTCAGTGTGAGATATGATTGGAAGCCACACACATGCAATAATACGCATACAAAAGTTTACTTATAAACTAAAAGGCTTTTTGGAGGATGAACTTTTTTGGCGGTTTACTAAACTGTCAAAAAATGAACAAAATGTATACCGATATTAATGTGAAATCTAGACACTTAATCAATAAAATTGAAATATTCGCAAAACCACAAATTTTAAAACGAATTATTTTTTTCCTTGGTGCGCGATCGATTTAAACATCTCTTTACAATCTACTTTTTCGAAGGAATTATATTGGGTTTTGTTGAGGCTGTGAAGCTGATCATGATCTATGTATTTCTATTACTTATTTTGAATCACCAACTATCATACCAAAACATTTAAAGTATTTTGCATTTTGTTTGTTTGTTTGTTTGTATTGTATTTGTTTTGGTTTTTTTGTGTGTGTTTTGTTTTTGTTTTTGATTACATATATATCTATACTATACAATACAATAATGACAAGTTCACTGTACAAGCTATAGACAGTACTCTAATTTTTAATCATTTCGCGGTTACTGAGAGGACATTGTGATTTTTGTGTTTTAAATATCTCCATTGCATAAAATATCTTAATCTTTAAATGTCATAAAACATTAATAGTATCTATATAGAATATAATATGAGAATGTTAAAATGATTAAATTTTACACATTACAAATTATACAAACCATTTTGGTATGATTGAGTACAATATATGTACAGCGATGTTTAGTTAGAATATTTATTTAACGTTAATATGCGAAAAGAGCTAGAAACAATTCAAATTCCTTTCTGTTATTTCTAAGCAAACACATCTAACAAATGATAGTATTTATGCTGTCGTTTGCAAGAAAAAAAAGCAATCGCAAATATGAATCCAAAGAATTAATGAGAACGCAGATAAAATGAACTCGGAATAGAGTAAGTTACATTATAGTTATAGTAGAGCGTAATGAAACAACTGGGACATTTTGTGAGTAGATAATAAACATATTATCGTTAGAGAGAAATATTTTTTTTTCTCTGTGAGTACATGATGGTATATAAGAACCAGTCAAAAGAAAGTTTGTACTTTACAAAATCAGTCCCAGATGCAAGATTTTGGAAATCTTCACAGCTTTACACAATAACCTCAGAAACAAGAATCAGCCATTCGTTCGCGTGAATTCGACACGTGCTGACATAAGGACTGCTTCTAAGCACGTGCGCGTCTTTAATAATCAGATTCTATATTTACCCGACATCTGCAGACATAACAATTCCGTAGGCCAAACGGCGGAACACGACTCCATTGCGCTGTTGCTCGGGCTTCTTCGGAACATCCTGAAATGCGTCAAAATAACAGTAAATCAATGATACACTATTTAGTATCTAATGACTTCAATAACGTAATCTTGAATCAGTAGTCACATATATTTATCATATATATTGTTATATAATTAGGACGCTGCTTCTTACCCCTCTTCTGTGGTAGTTCCGGT
Source organism: Argopecten irradians (assembly GCF_041381155.1). NCBI lineage: Eukaryota > Metazoa > Mollusca > Bivalvia > Pectinida > Pectinidae > Argopecten > Argopecten irradians. Next base: position 22,839,854 of record NC_091134.1, read on the forward strand.
GGTAGAACAGACGGAAGTGTGGCAGATTCTTTGGGAGCTGGTGGTTCTGAAACTGATGTCACACATATTTCACATATCACATTATAATAAATATGATTATATATCTACTACCCATATATAACAAATATGATAATATATCGACTACGCATAGAACATGTGAAGACGGTTTCAATTCCGAAAAAAAATACTCAGGTGATTTGTATTAATTCAACAACGTTATTTATCGCTATGTGCACCGAAACAGATAAAGAGTGAAAACGGTTGTATGATACTCATAACACTTGCTATGTTGTCAATAAGAAATACACACGATATTTCTATTTCAACGAGGCTTATATAATTATTGACGAAGATAAAGTTTACAGGTAAAGAATAATTCTTTATGCCCATCTCATTGGCAACTTTTAGAAATCGGAAATTCGCGGCGAAACGTGCTTTGAACATAGCTCTTTCAAATAGTAATGTTTCGTGGATTCAGTGTCAATATTAGTAAAACCAATAATTATTTGATTAATGTGTTATGTATCTAAACTTACCAGCATGTGGACATGTCTGACAGCAGTCCGTGTCCTTCAGTCGTATTGCCTGGGAACGTGGACACTCTAATGCCGGACATTCTTTCCGGACACATTTGTAAGAGTCACTGCCAGGCTGTGTTAAAAACATTTATAATATAGCCATTAGAAAGTAAAATGAAAAAAATATCACCTCTTACATGAACGGAGTTTGCATTGACAATACAGGTATAAGATCTTATCCTGCAACTGCAGCACATACTGACGGATAACTAATGCCGGATAAACTTATGCTTTATCCGTCAATACGAAATGCTTTATCCGTCAATATGATCATGTGAATTTGTTCTACATCTTACGGAACATTTTCTAACTTGACCCCGCACTTTTACCTTTGAATGAAACGTCAATCAGTTCCGCTAAAACGTGGCGCCACATTCAACGGGATGACGTCATTTTTACAATATCGAAGCTCGAATGGCGGTGTCGTCTCTTTCTTCGCTCATGACAAAGGTTTGAATTGTAAATTACATAATTGTAATTCTTTGATTTTTTGGAGTATTTTCATATTGTTTGAGTATTTTCATATTGTTTCAGTCATATTACACACTGAAAAGAATTACTGGTACTGTTTGTGAACGCGCTTATATATTTCCCACGACAGTAAAAAGGAGTACACACTCATTCAGTTTAATGAATTAATCTTTTCCTCCGCATCAAAGACGCGTCTCGCTTCGGGCGAAACCAATTGAATAACTGGGATTTTCTGCGTTTTGAATGTCATAATAGTTGCAGGATAAACAGAATACACGGTTAGTATCTTACAACACAAGGTTTATTTTGGTGCTCGACAAGGAAAGCCAAAATAAACCTTGTATTGTAAGATGCTAACCATGTATTCTCTATGTTTGTGTTGGTAGATTAACTACCTATTAACAGAAAGGGTCATTCAAAGACAACCTCTCGTGTATGCGTTGTGTTGCATGTGTATAATGTGTGCGTATTTTGCGATAAAGAAAATCGTAAAAAGGGAGTCTCGATTGGTCATGCGACATTTAAAGGAGTATAGGGTTTACATAGCTAATAGGACTGTTAAGCAGTTACCACTAGAGCATTATAATGGCAGCAATATGGCATTTTAAATAACAACATATTTGAATAGGATAAATGTAAATCCTTGTTGCTCCCATACTTCACAGGGATATCCCGTGGTATCCCGTCATCAATACATGAGGTGTGCATTCCTGTGATAATGACACGAAGAAAAAGCTGGGACGATTTTGGCCGTCAACCATCGGCAAGCCTCGAGCCTCGAGTTGCCAAGCCTAAATCTTTTACTCGGATTGAGATATCCCTGTTCAACTGACACCCATTTACGATTCTATAATTCTTCCCCTTTTGTCTACTTTGCCATGTGTCTAACATTAAAGAACTCTCTTTTCATAGTGCATGGAAATGGATTCGAACTGGCAACCTGTTAGGTACAATCAAAATGGTATACCACTAGATCATTATGGTAATAATTATAAGTTAAACAAAGTATTTGAAACATCTGCTAGTATTACAACCCCGTAACATGGCGGTACTTATGTTGGCGAGATTCCGGAAACATACCGACCTAGCAATGAGATGTGAACGATTCTCTACGAGCAATTTATCCCAGGTGCAAATGGCGAGGAACACATATTCTACATGCTTAGACACTTGGACGTGCTAAACAGGCCTTCTAAATTCAGTTTGGGTAACATGTATAATGTTCATTATATTTACAGTACAAATTGAAGTAATGTTTCGTCAAGAGCATTTTGCAAGTGGTCCTTTGTAGTGTTCAATTCGTGTAAAACATGTGGTTTAAAAGACGAAAAAGGAGGCTATTACGCTAATTGCTCATATTATGAAGATGTTTAATATTGCTAACAAACTGTAGAAGAGGTAAATACTTTTATAATAGAGATTTATAAAAGAAAACAATAAATGGATGTTACATTGGAAAACTACAGCACAAGCCGTAAACAGAATAGGCAACACTTCAGCCATACGAATAACACAAAAGGAGAAAAGTAGAATATAATGCGTTGAAATTATGGTTCAAATAAATTTTCGTTAGAACCGATTGACATTTCTGTTCCCTTAGGGGCTTCTACAGCTTACGTCTGTGAGACAACAAGGCTTGCCGAGTGCTAACCAGTTGAACAATGCTACCCGTTTTGTGTATATTGTATTTGTATTTAAGCTGCATATATGTGTTATCTTTTTCTAAATATAGCACAACACAATTACATTCGTATTAAGCCCAAAAGAAACTACAATATGAAGCATTTTCGTCTCTGAATTGTATGCCAAACTTAAGGCTAAAACATTGAAAGGGGAACGCGACTGAAGTGTATACAGAAAGTGCAAGATGTAAACAAAACAGTTGGTAAAATATGTTATACATTGCACTTACACAAAACCTAAACAATTATCACTTTGTCGTTACTATAGTTACGTGCACACTTACTTCACAACTGCATATGGAACACGTGACATATCCAAATGGTGGGACATACGGGTACCACTGCGTTCCTGCTGGGTGCCATCTTTTGTCCCCTGGGTAATAACAAGACGAGTTGGCCTGTGGAGCTTCGTCCAGTTCAGCTGTTTCGTGTTGATAGGTATCATCTGAATTGATTAAAAAGAAAAACATGAAATTTAAACAACCAAACTCACTAGGAATACACGAATGTAAGGCAATTAGCATATCTTTTTCATTCAATAACAGCATGTAATACAATAAATGTAAGAATATGCTATATCAATTTGGTATTGAAGTTTTTTAAGTTAGCGTATCCTCCTCACGTTCTAGAAGTTAGAGATAATTGAATATTCTCTGATAGATAATGTTGTCATACCAGCACACACTGGACAACATCCGTCTTCTGACATTTTCTTTACCATACATGTCAGTTCTGGACATACAACGGGGTGGCACTGTACATCTCCTCTCTGAAAGTATCAATTTTAGATCTTAGAATATGTAAGAATTCAGTTTGAAGTAAAATGTAAATCGAGTAAGACTCTAGTCAGACTCTGTCTATAGTATGGTGGCAATTTTTAAGAAAAGAATTGAAGAATTGGCGATACATACGCCACCTAGTGTACGTAGTAACGTGGTTATTTATTGTGAGGAGCTGAAGTGAAACAGTTAAAAAAGCATACGTTCAAGTCGCTTATTTAGATTTCGTAATTGAAATGAAAGAACATGTTATTCTATTTAATTGCACAAGCCTATTACTTTGCGATGTGTTTTTATGTTATTTAAATTTCCATAAAGGTGTTCAAAGATTTGGAATGGTTATCTTCAATACTGCTCATGATACGAACCAATAACCTCGTTTATATAGTAAACAGGTATATAGTTGGAGTTGTGACAAACTAAAGAGCGTACTCACATTGCAGATACATGTTGCACATGACGTGATGTTTTGTCGCCAGGTGTCGCTGTCTCTGTAGACGACGCCATTATATCTACAGTTGAGCCGAGGATTATGGGTAGTGATTGGATTACCATACTCGTCGACAAACACATCTGGTATCTGATCGTTAAAAACTTGCCAACAATTATTTGGAATTGTTAGCTGCAATGAGAAAATTAGTGAAATTGAATTTGTGGTAAAATGTTGGTTGCTTATAATATTCTGATAATAATGGACATTGTTCAAGAAATAAAACAATTCACAATTTCCATTGAATGTATTTATACTGCCTTCAACGGCACTTGGCACATGTGGTCAGCTTTAATGAGCGGGTATACTTAATGCTCAAATTTCCATATCACCATGAACAATGATTTAAAATACACAATGCATGCGATGACAAAAGGAAACTAAAATATCAAACTGCTATAATCAAATTCAGAAATTTGGGCGATTATATTCAATAAAGACGTTTCAGATTCATAAATAGTATACTTACATTTGTGCGTATTTCTCCCTTCCTTTGACCTTTAACCTCAATATGGAGGAATGACGTCCCTCTATTCAGACTTAAGAAAACTTCCTCAGACATATCTGCAACTGTTCCACGTGCCTTAAATCAAGACCAAGTATTTATGGGAATCAGATCAACCAAATTCCATCTAACTACACGGGGAAAATCCGAAACGTTACAATGACGTGCGAAATCAATAAAATATGCCATTAACAACGTCGGCAATTCTAGTATTGTATAATTTCTTATTTTGGTTTTTATCTCATCAAAACGTTCACGGACACCATCCAAAGTTTAGGAAAGTTTTTACTTGGGTTTACCAGGCATCATTGATTAATACTTCTTATTATTGAAATTATGACTTCATTATCATATTCGTGACACCAGCTTAATCGAGCAAAATGTTTGCTCGAACATGTAACCATACTTATCAGTAACATTTAAGTTTGACAACTTTGTTAATCATTATCTAAAGTTATCTGTGCGGTAGATTTATTTATAATATTTATGTAAAACTTTGATAAATTATGCTTGGTAACAAATGGAAAATTCTAGACGATACGACTAACCGATATATCACATTCAAGCCATCAAATGATTAGCTATTACATAAGATCACCATCACTGATTAAAGCATTCCTAGATCTGCTGCTCTGAGGTAGGTAGTGGATGTAAAATGTCTCTGTTTTCTCTACACAATTATTACACGGATATATCACAGTACATTTTAATGGGGGATAACTTACACCTGAATTCGATGTAATCAAGACTTGATGAACTGCCCTAATACCCTAAGCCACTCCGTCATAAACAACATCTGTTTAATATATTCAATATATTTAAATATGATTGATAATGACAGGAGATTATAACATTGCCACTTCGTAAATATTCTATATGTTTTTATAATGATGTAATCATTCTGGAACCAATTTCATAACGATACCCCTACTTCACATCTCATCAAAAGAATAAGTAGAATTCATATAGATTAGTCGCATTTTTTAATAAAGACTACATCAGAGTTGTTTAACGTCCATTTCGAACTCTACTACGATACAAATGGCTCCTGATGGTGATAGGTTTTAACACATCCTGAAAGTAGGACATAATACATCTTGAAAAGTAGGAAATATTGCAGAATGCATAATTCAGACCCAAAAATCCATAATTTTAAACAGGTGAAGTACTTTTCTAGTGTTCAATTTTGAATAAAATAATGGAAACAGTGCTGTCTCCATATATCGCGGTTATAATTATAAACCTGTTGACTTTCAAATGCCATGGAATGGGCATATCTGCATATTTGAAATTTTAACCGTTGTCATCGATAACAAAATAAATGAAGGGACCGTCAAAAGTCTTCTTATTTTTGACGGTTTACACCCTCAAGTTCACTGAAGTACAATGCGATGACACCGGCATAATGAACAAAAAGACAGATGGCATTGAGGCACTTAGATGGGTATAAGAGAAGACATTTAGACGGTGAAGTCAAAGTCATCTACTGCACACAAAAAACTCTTCTGACAATGGACAAAAAGTAGAGGAAAAGTGATAGAATATGTATAAGCGATGACCCAATTTTGTTCAGTTTATCGAAGATTTGTTCACTCACTCTTTTCTCTCATATAACAAATTTTCTCTCATATAACAAAGTAATTTCACTTATGATTTTATTCTCGTGTCCATATGTCACAAACATCTAGTCGCCATTTATGATCGAAAAGTCATCCACTTCCAGTTCAAAATTTCGAGTCTCCCTAAGGCAATGGGATGCTACTATCCTTTTGGACTATTTTGACATCGGGTCGTCCAAAATGTACAAAGCACACAATGATATTAACATTATTCGACAGCATTTATATGAAAAAAAAAATAAGTTACCTTGCCATCGTGGAAGTCTGTGATGATAATGGTATAGATGGCGTTGGTGCTGACTGTAGTATCATAATCTCCCGTGATGAGCGCTGTCAGATCTTCATCCTGTCCTCTCCAGCCGGACAACACTATCTGATAGTGTAATACACAGTCGTCCCCAACAGTTATCCATGTATGACCGGCCACTCCAGTCGGGGACGACTTGGTAGACATCAACATGGTTGGAGGATCTGAGTATAATAAAAATAACAATATTTAAAAATAAGAATAGAATAGGAATATATGGTTTTGTATATCAAAGGTAAAAGAGTTTATCACCTATTGTATTAATATGTAACTTTGAACGTATTCCGTTTTAGAGATTTTATGAATTTATTATATTTTAACTACGTTTCCTTAGTAATTTTCAACATAGACTACTATAGAATCAGTCATCTATACCAATGTAAGTGAAAAAAAAGGAAAGTTATGACAACTTAAATGATTCTGTTTTATTATTTACATAACAACTATAAAATATAATATTAAAATCAAAATAATCAAAAGTCTTACATTATAATTATACCCAGTGGTTGTTCAAATATAACTACAATGTAGCAGAGAAGGGAATACTTTACAATCAAGACATTTCAGTACCAACGTTACAGACGTTTTAGTAATGCGCTCAGTACAATTAGTGCAATGTGAACCAAATCCAGTTAAGTTATGACAATAATGCGGTCGAAAGGCATTGACACGGTTTCGTAATCATAGCCAATTAAAAAAATGCTATACATTTTCGCGACTTTGTAGAATATGGTTTCCTAAATAGTTTTATAATGTCACTCTACACACATGTTCACACCAATATACAACAGTAGATATGCCTTCGTCATTTTCGTCTCTGATCATAGGGAGATTTTTGTAGGAACATTTCTGAAGTTATAGTAATAATGAACGCCATATGTTAATGTAGCTTATCAATTTTGTTGTAATCACATAAATATAGCCATATTCATAATCCAAAACTGCCTTAGAAATAATGGTGTTTATACAACTATGGATTCTGTACTCTTGTGTAAATTACCAAATTCCTGAAATTTTGAAGCAAAATAGGAAGCAACATTTACTACATTCACCTGTACAATAGACGTATTGAGTGGTGTTATAACTGAATTCGTATTTAAAATTATAAGACCTTCTCATTTTCAATATGCCAGTGTCCTCTCCATGAAACAATACACAAAACGTCATAAAATATTTCTGTCTTTAACCGTGGTAAAGGACAGCTCACACGCACAAGACAATGCCGAGACGTCATCAATACATGCGATACCAATATTAGCGACGACGGCGTAGTTTGTTTGTTGTTTATTAAACGTATTAAGACGTTCCTGTGATAACAGTGATATGAAAACAGTAACTACGTACATTTATCAGCGCATTTCACGTCAGAAATTGTGCGTTAAAATGACAGAGCTTATATTGTTTTTTGTATATCATTTACATTTTTACATAGAAATTGCAAATATGTAAAATGTGCGAACGAATCATTGCGATAATCTGTTCAAGATCGTTTATGTTAAAAAAAATACGTATTGTCGAGTGAACAGGGTTATCCTAGCGCTCATGAAATATTCTGGCCGTCAATATTCGGCAACTCTTTCTGTGGTTGATATATCCCTGTCCATCTGACCGAACCACGTTATATTACATTGAGGTATCTACTTTCTACCGGAAACAAGATTTAATTAGACCATGTTACTTTTAGCATAAAACATCCAACTTACATAATGTTTACTCTTTGGGTCATAACATATTTTGATGACTTTCGTATTCGTTTAGGTTTTATTTATTGGCAATGATGTTAAGTTGCACCTTTTACCAAGTTAAATACGTGATTGTGTACAATGATGTATATAAATCTCATTGAAGAAGAAAAAATATTTACATTCAAGGAAATATTAATTTTCAATGTTTCATAGAATGCAATACCACACACATTCAAGTACAGGGGTTATCATGAAATATATAAACAATTTATCGTGTAATAAAAGTGATGATGTAATATATAAACAATTTACCTTTAAACATAGGAAATGATGTAATACGAAGATTGTTTACCTTGAAATATATTCACGTGACTTAAGTAGTCCAGGCGTTGTATACTTCCGCGTAGAACACTGATCCGGTTGGCTATTGTCGCCACGTTGATATGGAGTTTTCCTGCCTGTAATAAGGCTATGTCTCTGGCCTTCAGCTTTGACAATTTACCAGTCGCCTGAAAAAATGTAAGAAAGAATTAATTTCAACTGTAAAAATCATCTTAATTAATCTTAAATAAAAACAATAATATATATCATATATACGTCCTATCGCGGTTAATAAATTTCGCAGTTTCCACATCAAAATACTTTAGCGAAGATTACATTCGTGAATTTTTATCAAAATAAATGATGAAGATATCAATACCAAAACCCATGTGGATGAAACGTAATTGTAAGACCATGAAAATGAGTAGGTATACAAGTCTAGGGCTAAGCATTGGTTCGAGAATCTGGTTTCTTGTAAACATTACCATTCCGTCGTATGAAGTCCCGTTCCTAACATATGTCCTTATAACATCTCTCATCCGACTATTCCGTGATCCAGATTTTGTCGGAGTATCAACACTAATACTCGTAACAATGTTTTGCATGTTGAACAGTCTGATCTGTAAGACAAGTTTGACATGTTGTCTTGTCAGCTAGTTGATCACAAAATGACATTTGAAAGATTTTTTTATCAATATTACAGATGCTTCTCATTTGAAAAGTAACTACTCATATCAAATTATATTCATCTATAATACTTTCAATAATTTCCCAATAACAATATAATAAAGAATATAAAACAATACACGATATCGCATGTAATCAAGTAAAGGCAACAGTCGCCAGGTTCAAATGGACAATAGCATAGGTGTCGAAATGTCCATATTACTCCATCAACTAGTTTTCGGTACTGATGACGATCACAGGAGCAGACGATTTAGTATTTTTCTTCGGTTACAAAAGTTACTTAATTTACACCATTACCGCCATTGTAAAGTTTGAGCTTCTAATTTTACTTCAAGTTGAAAATATAAAAAATAATTAATTGCATCCCGGAAAAAACCGTGGCACTATATCCTATATGGAATTAAGTACTGATTGCTCATGCACCAACGCCAAAAATTATTTTGTATTATTTTTTGTGTTAATTAGACATATATATACACGATTAAACACCAATTATTGTTCAAATGATGAAAATTATTTATGCTCTGTAGGCGGAGGAGCAAATTTATGGTATTGTATATCAAAGGTAAAAGAGGGTATCACCTATATATTATTATGTAACTTGGAACGTATTTCGTTTTAAAGATTTTATGAAGTAATATATGTTTACTACGTTTCCTTAGTAAATTTCAACAAAGAGTCTTCTATACCAATGTAAGTGAAAAAAGGAAAGTTATGAAAATTAAATTATTCTGTTTAATTATTTACATAACACCTATAAAATTTAATATTAAAATCCAAATAATCAAAAGTCTTACATTATAATGATACCAAGTGGTTACTCATATATAACTGCAATGTAGCAGAGAAGGGAATACTTTACAATCAAGACATTTAGCTGTTGGAGAACAGCAAAGCTCGCCTATTCAGAAGATGTTGATGTTCAAGTAATTACTATTTAAACATGGAAATATGACAAATTAACAGACTCAAAAACTCCCTAAAGGGCCCCATATTGGTTGTATTATCACGTTCAGCATCCATACACATTAGGAAAATAAAATCATAAACATTTATGATGATTTAAACTTAAACAATAGACAAAATAGAAACTTGCTCAAAAACTTTAACATGGAAATATGACAAATTAACAGACTCAAAAACTCCCTAAAAGGGCCCCAAATTGGTTGTATTATCACGTTCAGCATCCATACACATTAGGAAAATAAAATCATAAACATTTATGATGACCTAAGCTTAAACAATTGACAAAACAGAAACTTGCTCAAAAACTTTAACGTGAAATGGGACGCCAACGCTGACGCCGACGCCGACGCCGACGCCGACGACGGGGTGACAATATTAGCTCCCCCTATTCTTCGAATAGGCGAGCTAAAAATTGCTATTAATTTTCGCGGCTTTGTTGATTATGGTTTCCTAAATAGTTTTATAATGTCACTCTACACACATGTTCACCAACATACAACAGTAGATATGCCTAGATATGGATTTGTGCTTAGTAATGACTGTTCTTAGTTCGTTTTCTATAACAAATTGTATTATTTTATATTTTTCTGTGTTTATTGACCACATACAAAAACAATCCTCATTTCTTACCCGTGATGATAGTAATTAACTCTCGTTTCGTTACATTATAACACTAATTCCAGGTTCAGAATACAACTTTAAGACAAGAATGCGCAGACACTTCAACGTGCAAATTTCATTTAAACGCGATTTTCTGCTGAAATTCTTAGATAAAAAATAATAACAACATAACAAAACAATACCTTATAGTCGACATCTCCGTTATCATGAACATCAAAGACAGCAGATCCAGCACTGGCCAACGGTCCCTGTCGGCCATGCAAAGACTGACCAGTCGATAACACCGCTTGGTAAGCTGCACGAGAGGTCGATGTTGTTTTAATGTAATTATTTAAAATTGAAACATTAATAATTATCTATCAAGATATTGTGCAAAATTTGTGTTGCTTAAACATAATTACAGTCAAGGAAGATTTTTGCATTGTAAGGGATTAGGTTGTAAGATTGAAGGGCATCCGATAAACTCTTATTAAATCTATAATCAAAAGATACCGCGGCTTCATGGAGGGTACTTCATACAAAATCATATGATGTTATTAGAAGTCGCAAGTAACTAAGGGCTTTTAACTTTTAAAACAACTTTTCTATGAACTGCAAACTTATCATTACTATTCATTCATCAAACTGTCAAGGTAGCAAAAAAATTAAATTTACGCTCTTATATTCCCAAACTTCAAACGAACTACATCCCTATGGTATGTGCATAGTATAAAATAATCCTCGGAATGTAATGCACTTTATTAGTGGAGTCTAAGTTTTAAATGATTTATATATAGAAGATCAGAGGAGACGAAGGAATGATTGAGCTAATACAAAAATGCCACTAATGATTAAACATAGTTTCCCTACACGTTAATATCAAATTCAATATTGCAATTTTGCACCATGCAATTTGTAGTAAAATGTAAACGATATTCGGCTCATCATTTCCTATCAAGCGTGGGCTAACATCAGAGTTACAACTGTTTTTCTCTTTGGAACATGATTACAATTTTAAGTTGAAAGTATGTAATAATCCTCGAGATTTATATTTTTCAGGAATGAACCAAAGAAAACGCTACAATTTCCACTGAAAGAAAGTGTGAAATCGCCAAAAAAATGTTTGATGCGACAGTGCTATGGACATAGATTTGTGAGGTAATATATATAACATCCTACTTCTGCCATGACAAGCTACTCCTTGTATTAAGCAAAATATGAAAGACATATACCGGCTTAAAATACCTCAATTCCAAATTCCTTTTGATTATGCACGAAGAATTACATTTTGTATTGTTAAGAACAGTGAACTAAAGTGTTGCTGCTGTATCTGTTGTATTTTCAAGTTTCACTTGAATTAATTAATTTTTGCGGTTTTACGTGTTTGCGAAATTCATAAGGAGACCAGCGTAATATTTCGTTATATAATGTATATTTCGATTTGAAATGGGATCATTTGATTTCATTTAACTATCCTACTTATCAGTTTTTACATTGGTGCCCCAATAAGGTCCGAATGTACAATTAAATGCATTATCACACAATACAATAACTAGCAAACCAGTCGTGTATTTCAGCATGGGCAGAAGAGAGAATGACTGGTCCTAAGGTTACAATGTCCTATAGTATTTACGTAAATCTTGATTTTGAAAATAAAATATATAACATCTTAAAAAATTAAGATGCATATTATGATCGCACAATGCTAAGATAATGAAGACATTAAATACGAGATGCTAGGATATACATATGTAATATAACAGTATCATTTTAATCGTGTCTGAGTGAGAAAAGTGTATGGGGTAGCGTTTATTCTTTGTATCTGGCAAAAAACATTTTAAACACTTTCTTCTTTATTGAATATTATCTCTAATGTACGAAGCTACTTACGAAAAGGTTTAAAGCTCCTATTAAGACCATGTCAGTTTAAAATGTTTAGAATGCAATAATTGGATAAATCACAACTCTGAGAGTTTCTGCAATAAAACGCACATAACGTGCACGCGTTACCCACAGCTAGCATTGACGGTACAACCTGTAGGTAGACTTTCTGTACGCCGCACCAGGACCCCCCACACTCACTCACACATTTCAGGTATACTTACTTCCGCACGTAAACACTGGCTTTATATAGCCGATAATGCTGCTGCCCCCTTTCGATGTCAAACGTAGACGAAGTCTTCCTCGCACCAAAAGTTTACGATTTTTCTTGTTAGTGCTTTTCCAAAAACCTCTCATCTTATTCTGAAAGAAATTTTAATTATTCTAAATATGATTGCATGAATATAACATAAACAAGATTATATTTTGCATTAGAAATGAACATTAAGACCAGAAATAAACGAGGCATTGTTAAATGTCTGTACTTTTACATTTATTAAGATGAACGAGAAAGATCTATATATTGCCATTGATGCACATTTGTCCGTAACATCATATCTGCAATGATAAAATAAATGTAGCGACAATGAACAGATACCATATTGTAAAAATATTAAACTGTGGTAGCTAAACGCTGTCACATGTCTACTGACTATTTTACAAAGTACATTCTATAAATGCAACACTTCCTACAATATGGCATTTTTTACAGAATCATTAATCCTTATCTTGTAGATTTGATATTTTGTTTTAGCTTTACCATAGAGACATCAAAGAAAGTGTCACCCGATTCGTACCTTTCTTCTTGTTTTTCGTGTCTTTTGATGTAAAATCTTTGTTCTCTTCTCGATCGTTATAAAATATTCTTGTCGTTTACCTGAACAAACCAATAAAGTTCTTATCAAATTCAAACGCCACATTTCCCAGATATACATGCAGTACAGTAAATCATATATTACAATAATGGAATTGTTATCAACTCAACATAGCATAACTGTAAGTTGTGAAGTATTGGTGAAAATGGCATCAATACAGACATTTTACTCTCAATAAGGTAGTGAGTATTTGTTCAGCCCAGAATTCACCCTCATACTCTTTAGTCCTTGGGGGCAAGAAAATGAAAAGTTAATGTAAAATCATTGTCTATACTGAATTATGATGATTAAGACAATTGTTTGATATATGAACATAAAAATTCAAAATAGATTAAAACTACAATTTTCTCTAGTTTTACAGAATAAAACAAAATCTAGGCGATGTTCTCGCTAACCTTGACACAGTGCCACTGAGACACTGGTAACGTTTGACGGACATGTGGTACAGAACCATTACTTAATGCTTTGTACTAAATATACAGCATATATCTTATCAGCCATTATAGTTTTTAATAAGTGAAATGTGCAATTCCAATCAGTATCGCCTTACGTTTGCTGTTAAATAGCCCATCATGGATGATAGTGTACGATATTCTCTTCTTCTTTAGTCCATACGTTAAAGCTGCATATCCGCCAGTTCCGTCTAACTTTGGCGATACCAATAGTGCACCAAATGTTTCTGTACACAAAATGTAAAAAGAAATGCAAGAAAAAATGCATAAGTACTTGATATTGCCTCAGGTTTCCTGTAATATACGATAATGGGTTAATTTTGGAAACGTTAAAAAAGGTCTTTAAAAGAAAGATGTTTAGTTTTTTTAAACATTTATGCTAGACATTTTATGAAAGTTTGGCTAAAATTCGCAATGAACTTTGTGTCCACATTCACACTTCACTGGATGTCCGCATTAACCGTCTGTATTTTTCAGAACCCTAAAAGTTAAAGGGACTATTCACTCAGGCTAATTCTTTTACATTACCAAAAGCAAAATAGATGTATTGTTCTACATTTGATGTATTGTTCTACATTTCTTATGAAATAAATAACATAAAATATTGACAAATTCCACGTCATTGATTAGTATTTTAATTGATATCGTTGTAATTACAAATCGTTGATCAATACGATTAAGCAGGTACAATATGTATGTTGTACCCATACCCGAGCCAAAGTCATGCACGTTAAACAATTGAACTACATAACCACTGAATTCACATAATAAGGTAAACACACTACTGTCAGAGCGATTGGAGCAGTTCTGGACAAAAGTAGCATTACTCTACGAGCAAAGGAAAGGGTTCGGCATACAAGATGTTCGACCACATATGTAATGGCGGACAGCGAGCGAGTTTGAACATTTCACACGCATTTCACAACCATGGGCTTTTCTAGCATGTCACAGTAAAACCGATTGATCTTATTTCCATTAGAAATAGGTTTTTCCGATATATGTACAAATTCTAATGTTCTCTAAGACTGAATTGTCCCTTTAATATCAAAACGGCATGGAAGTTAACTCAAAAAAGGATGTCATACATGATTTTGATATAAAAACCTAATAATGACGTATCTTTATTTTGAATCATATTATATATATTTAACTGGCATCAATTGTCAAATAAACAAGGATGATAATGTAATATATGTTATACTGGCGCAATATGAACAATTACAACAATACATTTATAGAGGAAGAATTGCACAATGAATTATTTGTTGAAGAAATTAACGGTCACCTTTAGCAACAAGGACTATATAGTAACTATATAGTCCTTGTGGGATACAAGTTTTTTTCTTTTACTAAAAACTGAAAGTAATGTGTCATTTAATTAATTACATTGGTGAAGTAATGGAAATTTAATAAATTACATTGCAAAATACATGTATGGTAATGATAATTGTAATGCCATTTTAAAATGTAATGTGTAATTTAATTAATTACATTGCTATGTAATTGAACCCATTCCTGATATAGTTATAGTACATACCTGGATTTTTTCGCGTATCTACTTCCGGTCTGCCGCTTACTTCCCCTTCCGGATATGAAAAGGTTGTTATAGTGATGAGGATTTCCTTTTTATGTAAATAACGTAGATAATAAAACGGTATTGATGTCCATTCTCCACAATACTGAAATAAAACAATGCAAAATGAAGAAACATTCAAAATAAAGAAATAAAAGTCTTCATTAAAACACGGAATTAACTTTGGTATTGGGTTTAAAAATTGTTGTTTAAACTTGCTATACAAATGTAGTTAAAGCTGGACTCCATCATGGTTGATAAGGTACATAAGGGCCAAGCTTCTTCTAAATTGATTATTCATGTAAACGGCAGTACACACGCTCCGCATTGCATCAACTACTTTCATTTATTTTTTATTGGAATATTGTCATTCCAATAAAACTAATTTTGATAAAATGCGATTGTTTTATAAATTATAGTTGGTATTATTTTGGTTCATTATGCACGCTTACAAAATGTATTTGACAGATGCCTTTGTTAAATATTCAAATTACTAAAAGCGCCAGTATAACAAAGAAGTAACAAATCGGTTGGGAATACGAAGGAATTGAGATATTGAAATGACGTCGTTTGATAAGGCCCGCCTTCCTGTGAGAATGTATGACATCACAATCACCTGAAGATGGAAACTATTGTGCTCAAACAATGTTTTCTGTATCAGAACTTTTATTTTTGTAAACTTATGAACTTATTAATTAAATATCAACGACAATATGATGATGCAAACTGTTATACGACTGCCCCACCTAAATATCATGATTAGTTCATCTTACGAGATTTATTTGCATCTATCAACGTCAGTTTAATAACCCATAAAAACGTAAATATAATTTCTGATAATATGCACAATTCAACGTATCACGTAAACTTAATTAACATGCTGTAACGAATTAAAAAGTATAACTAGGCGATTGAAAAATATCCTGATGTTAGAGACTCGGCTAATCTGGATTTGGTTCATGGATTGACGGATGCCACGAATCACACATTATCTTCATGCATAGCGGATAGAGGTACGATCTAACTTGGTAGGGTTTTCATCAACACCTGGTGCCGGGATCCGGAAAGTATTATAATTATCTCCAAATGGTGCATGTTTTCTATTTATAGTGAAATTATTTAAGTGTGATTTTATTCCGGTATGTAAGTAAAGCTGATATAGAGATTACACCGGCTATCGTCATATTACGAATTACTTTCAAACAATTTAAAAAATAAATCTTAAAAAGAAAACCAAATAGTTCAATACATTTTACTGTAGGAAGAATTTATCCAATCAGTACTTAAATACAAATTGTACAGTGTACACTAACTTGAAGCAAACTTATCAAAGCGTTTCCTCTTTCATATCAACAAATTGATATTTATTTGTTTAAAAGCACTGTCATAAATATTTCTATTGAAAGTTCCTCGGCGGAATAAGTATACTTTCATATTCACATGTTGATTTCAAACTATTCAAATCGACATGACGGCACATGATAAGTCACATTGCCATAACATATATTTTATCTACTAGGTACTATAATTTGACCAAGATTATGTGTAAACCTGCAAGAAAACGATAATTATATTGTTTATTTAAATAAAAGTTTTTTAAATTGGTATTGGTTTCTTATCAATAATAACTTCATACTCTGTTATGTTATGGCAACTTTTACGAAATAAAACTATTGCTCTTATACGCATAGGAGAGAAAAAAATACTTTTTTGAGCAATGTAGAACTTTCTCTTTCAGTGTAGCAGTAACGAAATAAACCTTAAGCTCTCTCAATTGAGACAAATTCAAACGACTTTTCCAGAGCATACATAACACAATCTCTCCCTGCGATATATATGATGGCAGTAACTAAATAATTACATTGCTGTTCTATCAATTGGAAAAATCGAAAAACTTTTCTAATGCAAACAATGTACATCTTTCTCTATCAGTGTTGCCTGTCCTTATCTGTGATAGCATACCCCACTTTCCATCTTAGTAATCCTGATTTCTCCGTTCATAAAATACCTTGTTATCGTCTGAAGGGGCGTCCAGGCGCTTCTGTATCAGGACGTTTCCGTTTCTGTCTATCACCTGAATGGATTTCGGTCGATTTAATCTGTGCGAACAAATAAAAAACACAGACATGAATTGATATCGATAATTTGTTGGTTACGTTATAATTAGACACAACGGAAGAATGTATTGTTTGAATAAAATGTCTTTTTATCTGCAAATAAGACAATCAACAGTAGGGCACATATTCAAAGTTACCATAGGGACCTACTATTGATACTAATAATTCCTTAAATCTTAAATTAATGCTAAATGAGTTTATTCCGTATTCTATCAATTATGGAGATTTAGTTGTGTATTTAGATAAACGGTTAAAATAAAAAAATAAATAACAGTTTTGAAAAAAAATGCGTTTCTCAGCAACAAACGATCATAGAAGAGCACAGTTGATAAAGAGGTCGACAACGTTGTAAGTTTAAATTTTCTAAAAGAAAAAATGGTATTTTTGAATTATGTCTTCTGTCTATTCCAGACATTCATATGTAACATAAAGTAACTATGTAGTCGTTTCACTTATGTTCTGTTTGAAAAGGATTCATAAAAAAGTTTTGTTTTTTTTAATAAGTTAAATATTTCATCAGAAACAGAGTCATAAGAATACAAATGTCCATCACTGAAAAAGAACTCAGAAAAATTTTAAAGAATTCAAACATTGGAAAATAGTTTGGATAATTTATTTCAAACTGTTAAAACATTAGAAGTATTAATATAATGTTTTTGTATCAATTTGATATCTTATTAGATTAAACGAGAGAAGAAATCCAGTGCAGAAACACAACATTAAACCTGTGGCACAATTCATCAAACTTTTGACGTGGCATGTAAACTTTGGGCGAACCTTAGGCCCTAAAAACTCAACGATCAGTGCGCACCATCCGACAACTTAATTACAGCGGCACATATCTGATAAGTAGATACTACACCTATGTGTTAACTTAACATCTTGTAACATAACCACAGATAATGTAATAAAGACAAACTTAAACACCATCAGTACAAGTTCGTTAAAATGTTTTAAAAAAATGTTCTGAATGGAATATCTGTAAAAATGGTGTTATGGAGTGTATTGAGTTGCATGTATGGGTCATGTCCGTACATTCTCGTAGACTTACACGTGAGAGCGTTAATGCACGAACGACTGCCACCAATGACGTTAGGATTTCACCTTTACGATCTGAGGGGATGATATTTTTACGGCACAAAGTATATCCCAACGTGTAGTCTGATACCTCCTAGCTGAGTATGTGTTGATAAGATAGTGCCTATAGCTTTCACTGGCATAATGAAGTTTATTTTGCCGCAAACAATGCCGTGAACATCGCCTTCCGTCTCCATCAATGGAAGCTGAAGGATCGCGCTGAGAGGAAGAACCAAATAGAATTTATGGGCGTTTTATCACATGTTTAAGTACAAGTAAAAAATGCTCGAACGTATTCTTAAAATTCTTCACGGTACCAATCTGGTAGTTTTCTTCTGAATGGCTACAGCTCGCTGCACACGATTTAACTTCACAATCTACGATACATGTAGCCAGGAATTACAACCTACGGTTCAAATTCCGAAATACCCCATATAGACGCTGTCACGTACTAGGAAGCTTTAAATAGGGACTCTACCAGCGCGTGAAGATAAGATAGAGTCTTCTCTATGTATGGTTCACAACCCCTAAGTTAGTTCAGATTCACATCAGCACTGCAGTCCTCACTAGCCCTCATGGTTCGTTATGTTAAATGGTAATTCGGGTTAACATCTTTTATTTTGAATAAATTTTCTAAATAATAAATATTACGTGTTTCATTACTTAGGAGTTCACAATAAATATTACGTGTTTCATTCCTTAGGAGTTCACAATAAATATTACGTGTTTCATTCCTTAGGAGTTCACAATAAATATTACGTGTTTCATTCCTTAGGAGTTCACAATAAATATTACGTGTTTCATTCCTTAGGAGTCCACAATAAATATTACGTGTTTCATTCCTTAGGAGCTCACAATAAATATTACGTGTTTCATTCCTTAGGAGTTCACAATAAATATTACGTGTTTCATTCCTTAGGAGTTCACAATAAATATTACGTGTTTCATTCCTTAGGAGTTCACAATAAATATTACGTGTTTCATTCCTTAGGAGTTCACAATAAATATTACGTGTTTCATTCCTTAGGAGTTCACAATAAATATTACGTGTTTCATTCCTTAGGAGTTCACAATAAATATTACGTGTTTCATTCCTTAGGAGTTCACAATAAATATTACGTGTTTCATTCCTTAGGAGTTCACAATAAATATTACGTGTTTCATTCCTTAGGAGTACACAATAAAATGTATTCGATGTACTATATGCAATACTTCTAAGTCAAAGTCTAGGACAGTCAAATACTGCCGCATTACACATTTTAGACGAGCGAAGTGAAAGTACCGAAGGAGTATATTCTCTAGAACAATAATGATTAATGCATGATATTAACTTAGAGAAAAAACTCGTGTCTATGCAACTTTTGAAACCCTGTGTTTATACAGATTGGAAGACTGGGAAATGTATAAATAATAACAGCATTCATTAGACTAAATGCTATTTTCTTTGGAAAGAATGTTAAAACACACATTTTAGCTTTATATTTAGAGTTTGTGAATAACTTCAAATACCCTCGTTAATGGTTACTGTCGTTCACTGAGTATTGTGAGAAACGTCAAATGTAAAAATTGAACGCCACTGGAACTCATCTTCTGTTATTGAATCCAAAACCATGTGTTTACCCAATAACCATGCTGACTTTTGATACATTAAACACATAACATTCTATGCCATTTCGATTGAAATGCCAAAACATCGTTACATTGAATATGACTCCATCAGGGTGTTAATCACTGTAACAGAACGATCTGTCTCGCTTGATTGATTTTACAAAACAGGTAAATGTTGGAAACCTATTCACCGTTTTGTTAATACAAACACAACGTGTCTGTCTGACGGAGGGTGATGATAATCACATACGGTCGTGATACAGATTACAGAACTGTGTGCCTTCATGAGTATAACAGTATTATGATATTTAATACAGATAATATAGCTGATAACATTAACACATTTTTGTTGGACCTAACAGAAAGAATCGACATTCCAGCCAAAAAGAAGCTTAGTGTATACATTTATTGTAAACTATAATAAGCAAAAGTGAGTAATAAAAAGACTACAGGCACGACGCGGTTTGTCAAAATGCTAATTAGTTAAACGGTCACGATTGTTTGATCTTTTGACTTTTGGTACAAAAAATAGGTACATTTCGCTAACGATCGCAACGTCTCGATTCAAATTGTCGCGCTACCTCTCCGCGATAGAAATATTGTCAATGTCATTTTAATATGCAGTGAATAAATAATAGGACGTTAATATGTATCGTATTATGATTGGAATAATAAATAAAGAAATGATACATGTATATTATACAACAAAATTAATATTTTGTACTCGGATCCCTTCAACATTTCAATATTGTTCTATTTTCTTTCGAAAACATGGCAGTGAGAGCAGGCTATTGTCAATGTGTAAATCTTAGAGTAGAAATATAAACATCTTCTATCTAAATGCACGTGACTTGTAAGTCCCAAACTCACGTGCATGATTAGCCAGAACCACCTGTTTACGTCGGTGACGTTGATGGATGTTGGGTACACATGAATTGCTTGTGTCACTTGAGACGTGGCCGTTAGTCAATGTCAAAGTCAAGCTTGGCTTCTGTACAAGTGCTTATAGTGATCACCTGATCACAGTTAATTAACTTCGTTGAACACTCATCTTTATTCCGTAATTTGTATTCAATATTGAATATAAATTGAGTCTTTCCATATTTTTGTTTTTATCTAAAGCTAACAGTGCATATTAGATAGCATACTTCTGAGATTTTCGAAATGCAAAATATAATGAAGAAATTTTGTCAGCCTTTATCAAACTCATTACTTACAAGATTAAGTTTCGAGTTACTTCAAGTGAATTGCATTCGATTCTTATGAAATTATCTTAAAACGACTATTAAAATAACTTAGTATAACGATGATCCGAATTCTAATTTTGTTAAAGAAAAGTGATTATATTACTTAATCTGATTTTAGTGTACATTTTTTATTATTACCTCTCGTGACGTAACGTGTACTGGATTCCTCCTGTACTGGTCACCTTGAGTCTAACCACAGCCACAGCACGGGTATACACCGGTATCCGCCCCGGGACGTTTCGGCCCACTAATAAGGCTATATAATCTAGAAAAAAGATAGTGACTAATAAGGCTATATAATCTAGAAAAAAGATAGTGAAATGAACCATATTGTTTCGAATGCAATTTTAATATATCAATTATTTCAACATGTCGATACCAAATTTAAAATTAGGCATATCATATCACAGTTTGTTTTCTGTCTTTGTATATTTGCAGACTTATTTCCTCCGCAAGAAGGTATCGATTGTGACATTTGCAAATGTAACGTCATATTTTTCAGACAAAATGTCGAATCGTTCAATCTGACACTTGATACAACTCAGTCTGTCTGTCAAGAGTATGGTTGGACGAGAATAGAGAAACTTAAGTTGAGTTTCACTCACAAAATAATGAAGCCTTCAATACCTTTCAGCAAGAAAGAATATATCTGAGATACGCAAAGATGGAATAACCTTATTACTTTATTCCATGTTTTCAGGGGATATAAATTTACATTTTAGATTTGTAAGAGGTGAAAGCAAAAAACGAACTAAATAGTTTGAAAATCAAGGAAACAAGAAAAACCAAAATGATTATAAAAAGTAGTCAAGCATTCTTTCATGTTGATTTTGCTCGCAGCACTGATTTGTTTGCCTTCAAATAATCAAAGGATGCAACAAGAAACATGCTACGCGTATAACTATGTTTTAAGCCTATATTGATAATTGCAACTGAGACACGGAAATAACTCACTTTTTGATTTATATTTATCTATCGTCTTTCCGTCTCCGGTAAGAGCCGCATCAACTTCCGCTTCTAAATCCACCGGAAGTAGAGAATATCTGTCTTCAAACGTCATTGCTGAAATCAAATAAAGCCAGAAACATACTTGAGGTACTTGAAAAGCATTATTTCCTTGATTGGGGAATATGCACTATAGCATGTTTTATTAGAGCAATGCTTAGGATTTCAATATAAAAGTACGTTGCTTATGTTCATAAAACCGACTTTGAAACAATGAATTATTCCAATTAACAGTAAAACGTTATCCTTTGACATAAAATCAGGGTTGAAATAGGTTTGATATCTATCATACCGACGATTCAGAAAACTTTGTCAAAACTCGTTAATCTCTATTGTGAACAATTAGATAACACTATTTTCATTTTAAACCATTTTCTTCAAAAATCGGCTCGCCTTTCTTATTGTAATTTGTCAACAACTGCTTCTCTCAATGCAGCTTTAAACGAGAGACCCTTTAACAGCGAGCGAGCTGAAATGTGTGTTTCATTCATAAAAATCGCATTAAAACGACAATAAATGTTTCTAGATGCTTCACATAAATGCCGTTAATATGGTTATTTGAGTGCAGATCAAAAAAAGTACTTAAAATAAGAGAGAGATTCCTTGTAAAGCTTATTTAACAGTTTTGTAAAAGAATATTTCATAATTGATAGATAATTGAAATATGTTAAATATTTTTAGTTTATTTTTGAACCATTTTTTATTCCTTTTAATATGCATTTTGTGGCATTTCTTCACTTTTAGTTTTTAGTCTCATCATTAACGAGTCATAATTAAATATCTTAATTCATAACTGTTTAAGTATCATTCAGTGGTGACATGCACTTTTAGAATTTTTTCAAGATTAATGTAAAAGAAAATGCAAAGAATAACCGATGATATCTGAGTACCAACACTATTTGTAAAGAACGTCTTTTTATGATTAAATTTATAGTATTAGCACACTGGTAAGATATATACTTTCAAATACAGGACAGTTCACTTTTGAAAATATATTGTTTATGCACTGTACTTATAAACCAATTGGTTTAAAGTAATAAAAAAACTCTACTCACCATTTACTGTACTATGAAAATATAGCGAAGAAATATTTAACTTGTTGATTGCCATTTACAATATAACAGAGAATGTTTAATTTTTATAGTTATTTTATAGTTTACAAACACACAACTATTCAATTTGATGAAGGTGTTTTCATCAAAATTGGACTCATTATCCCTTTAGAATACTGAAGATCCACTCGTTGTTTAGTTAAAATCTGGATTCATCGAACAATCACCTGTTATCTGGTAACATATCACTTGTATGTACGCATAATATGTTACTAGTGAAATAAGACTTGAGGCAATTTTCAATGTCTGTGCCCGACAGGAAATCCATTTTGACTTCTTGATACGAAAATTGTATGACGCCAAGAAAATATATTTATGAACTTCATATCACGTTCAAGTTCTAATTTTAAGTGGTTGCTGTTGATAACAACTGAATGCTGACCTCTGCTCACCTCTGATCTATAGACCAATGGGGATGAACCACAACGAAGACAAAGGGCGAAAGACAATATCTAAACAAGAAAACCCTTGATGTTTAGGATCCGCGAATGCCTGTCAACACAAACTCCCAAAACAATGTTTGTTGAGACTGTGGGGAAGAGGAGTTTATACAACGCCTGTTAGGGTATCTTTATTGTTTACAGTTATAGTAAACTGATCATCGTCATTAGCACTAATTAGAGGGTGGAAGTATAGCACGTGTTGACATATTGAATACGGCGGAAAGAGTAGTGCCAAGAAAATATCCAACAGGGTTGCAATGTAATATACATATACAAAATATGTAGCTACGTCTACAAACATTTATTTCTAAAAATATTAAAATATATTTATTTATTAACAGTTTGATTATTTTGAACGTAAATCATTTTCAAGTATCCTTTTCAGTTTCAATAATAAATAACGTTTTGATTAATTTTGCGGATTTTATGTTAATATTAGACACAAACGTCGCATAACCTTTTGTCTTTTCAAATAATTCTGCAATATTGGCATACGCCATTTGTTGGCGTTGGCAATGTGATGCTTATAAATATATATTGTATATGTTAACAGAAATAGTTTATGTCTGTCTATAACAATATTGGATACCGTCGAAGCTCTGCAATGTCTACATGAAGTCCAAGCATGACTGAATATTATTTTTATCTCATACTATAATTTAGCACATTGAACCTTTACTTTTATTTGAAATGATCACTAACAGTGATTGGGCCTTTAAGAAATTTTCTACTCACAAGCAAAAAAAATTAATTTTAAGATTTTCACTCTCATGTAACATTTTTCCGTTATACTTAATTAAAATGAGAAAATCGTCTGAATATTTTACCCCGTGTGGAATTTCTTTGATGAATATTAGAACAATCTGTTTCAGTTAATAATGATGCATGTATAGCAGTACAATAAAAATCGAATCCATGTTAATTATATCCTACTATGGGACTCTCCGAGAGTAACAAAGTGAGTATACCTTATACAAAACGTATGTACAGAATTATAACACAGACTGAGCGCGTACTGAGTATAACACTATAGTCCATATACCCATTATATGCTATGAAAATAAGATAATATAGAAGTGTTTGAACAGGCAATTGGGTTTAATTGGGCGATTAACTTAAGATGATTGAACTTGCTCACCTACGGGACACAGAAATGTACAAACTCATGTATTTCATGTGAAACAATTTCATACTCTTTTCATCGCTATGTTCTTTATGTATACTGTATAGGGCGAGGTGTAAGGCACCTAGAGGTGACATATATAGGGAGACAATAAAGGTTCTGATCATTAATATATCATCAAGCATTAAAACCCTCTTCATCACACTTTACTGATGTTTATTATTGGGTTTCTATTCTATTATTCTATTTCTGAAATAAGTAATGGTAATATCGTCTTCGATGTCACATTTAGATTTAGTCCCACATGAATAGCTAGAAATTCATCGAAGTCATTAATTCAATACAACAAAAACGAAAGGCTTATTTATTCTAGATAAGTTTAATGAAAGTCATTCCTGTTCTACAGCTATTGGTATAAGGTCATTTTTTTGTTAAAATAAAAGTAAGTACTTATGAGATCCTGATATGATGGGACTTTTCTTCCTCGTGCAGTAACTAGGTCATATTATTACTATTAACTTACAACGTTAAATATATCACATTGTAAAACTGATCAGTCATGTGATAAATTATGAATTGTTTAGAGAAATATAAGTCATTGAGACTGATACAATACGAATACTTCAAAACTTTTAATTTTCATAATTACGTTTATATCATGTGTGGTATTCTTGAGTGAAGCTTCTACAGCTGGTAAGACAATATCCAATCGTACACTGATATGTAGAACATGGACGATTGCTGTGAGTCTCCATATATACATCTTAGTGGGTGCTATACTTCTGTAAAAATCTTCAAACATTTTCATGTGCAGTATTTGAGAAATTTATTCTTCACTTGACCCCGGTCAAATATGTACTTGACGACAAAAGCCAGTATATTTTGAGTCATAGAAGTAAATGTATCTATTACTTTCGTAACAAATAGTCGTGGCGGTAAGTGTTTGTCGAGGAACACACTCCGTGATAAGTACTACCCCCATGCCGAGGCGTTATCCCACATGGCCAATAGTTCCTTCTGTTTGCTCATTAAACAATTATTACTCGCTATTTCTCACTCCCGGTGAGACAAGCCCGGGGATTTAAACGGCGGGCAGGTATGGGAAGAGATAAACCCTTAAAAGACTTATATAGATGACACGCTATAAATAAGTATCTGAAAAGTGCACAAATGCATCACATGAGATGGCTTTACTTGTCCTTCTGTGACATGATTTACAAGCGAAAGAGAACAATATTTTCACTACAACTTATGGCTGTTTAGTTCTTTCTAAAATGTTATATACAAAATGAGATTAATTATACTTTCGCCTAATTAAATTCTTCATCGCAGCCAGCAGTTTATTTTGTTCTTGGATGTGCAAAGAAGGAAATTATAAAATTATGCAAAGCAGCAGGGAAAATTAGAAAAAAAAATTACTTAATCTCTCGATTATACAATGTAATATAGCAAGTGTACATATCAAGTGAATGGATATTCTCTGGTTAAAAGGAAATTATAATAATTACCCATAAGGCTTTATGTCTTTAAGTCTGTCTAGTCCAGGTATGGTGTGTTAATTGACACTATTCAATCATCTATATTTACTCTACTGATAGACATTGATATCCAAATAACGTCGTAATGGCTATAAAATGATTGCGCAACTTTTCACATTCGACTATCACCCCTTTCCGTCATTGTTTTAGGTCGCACGCCGCAGAAACAATCTGGTATTGATTTGTTTGGGTTTCACAATGAAATAATCGTTTAATTGTCTTGTTAAACTACCACAAATACTTCGAAATTTTTTATGTTGAGAGATTTAAACTATAAAAATATCGGTATGTCTATTAGAATTACGATAGGAAGGGTGACAACGAATGTATGTCAATCTTAATATGATTTGTTCTCTATAAAAATAGGAATACGGAGATAATAACAAACATATGGATAAATAATAGAAAGGACGTCATGGAGATTCCAAAACGTATCAAGGGGATAGAACCTGGTGTTTCAGGGGAGTAAACGTTTTATACCGGAACGAATGCACCCATCAAAGAAGTTTGCTAAAAACGGATAGAAAACTTACTCGCAAAACCTTTTGATTTTTTATTGAAAGACCTGTACTGATGGAGAAACGTCACCGTATTTCAGAGAGAAAACATAAGTTGTTCTCCTCATTTATCATTAGGATTATCCCAAAGCTAGTTATCTGAGAATAAAAGGTGTATAAATGTTAGAATTAAAAGCATAATAAACTATTGGTAGTGCATTTGGTATGTCTGTATTTGTTGTTATCTTTCTTCTTAATCATTGTATTTAAGTTGAATAATTACCTGTGAAAAAATCAAACACTGAAACAAAAATATTTGCCATCGTATTTTTCTTTTGTTGATGCCCTTACACACCCTATCAATGCCATTCTACAAACCTCAATTGCTTGTATAATGAGTTATTTCTTTGTATTGTGGTTTCATTTAAAGCAATTTAAAATTTACTCACGTGTTTTAATATGTCGTGAAAGATCTCGCCTTAGTTATCTTTGACAATGACAAGGGGATATTATTGAAAACTGGACAATACATTTAGAAGTAAGTGTTCTGTATAAATGGCAGCAAACATTTCCTCACAATATTGAAACATGGAAACAATTAATAGAATTTGACAAATTCAGTCAATATTTGAATTTGATGTCGAGGTATTTTTGGTAAGAAAGGGCTTTAAGACGTCTGCGTCTGTTTGGTATGGAAGGAAGTGTGCTTAAACACTTACAAGATCCTCTCCAGCGGTCAATATATGTTTGTACTGACCTGCATACCTAAACATAATTGCCATTGATACATTCCACTGACCTTGTGGAGGATCAGAGATTTTTTTCTGGTGTCGCAAGGATTTTAGTAAACCATGAAAACTTCACTTACTTATTACTTAATGTTCTGAGAAATGAGCAATTCATAGCATTTATTTTAGAATCATATATCAGACCTTGAACAATTATTCGAATATTATAAAACATTTCTTTGTCGTTACTAGGAAATCAAACTGATTTTATTCGGAAAAATCGGTCCCATGTACCCTCCATATATTTTTCTTTGTGAACTTTTTTAAGGTTTGGAATGCATTTCCAGCTCTGCCTTCACCTCACTGAAATCAAAACACAACATAATCAAACTGTTGTTGTTGTGATGGTAGGTTTTATGATGTTATTATTGCATCCAATTTGCAACGTCGGTTGGTATCTAAAGGTATTAATTACTTTACATCCATACTCAGCATTAAGTTAATTTAATGAGATGCCGTCAATATGGATATATATTTAAATTTGTTTATTTAAAAAATCTGCATTCCTTTGACATCTCTATTTTAATATGGCGATTTTTGGTTATTTGGAAAATTCTGTGTAATTTCCATTGTACATTATTTCACACGTGTAGAGGCGATGTCAACAACCCAATTAGAGAGGATAGCGATGTCCGCCCCAGCGAGACAGGTGTGGCACCGATAGAGGAAGGTTTGTAATGAAATGTACATCTGGTAATTTTGGTAACTAGCCGTGAGTCAGAGTGCAGGTGTCCTCGAAATATCACGTACATGTTCGACATGTTCTCATCATTTAACAATGAACTTTAAAACATACTTTTTCGCACGTGCATCAATCGCTTACTTAATTAAGTGTAACTACTTTCTCAGACATGAATCGCTTATCCGTAAACTTAAATATGTTCCTTTAACATGCGAATGATTATCTGATAATATTTTTTAGAGAAATATTAAGTTACAGTTTAAGATCTTAAAGAAGTATTATTGACATTATATATGTATGTTTTAACACATTGGTAAATATGCTAAAAGTGACGGTTTTACCAAACAGTCTTCAAACAGGAGATTTGAAAAGCTGATGTTCTTTAATAGTGTTCCATCACATTGAAACTATATGTTTATGATATAAAAAGAAAATAAGGATTATCATGATATCAAGAAAACTGATTGTTATATGTGAATTATACATCTATTTTTCATTGAAAACGTCAGAAAATCAAGTAAATCATTCACGTCGCAATCTGAAGAATTTTGTGTCAAAAGTGCCATTATTTTTAATCAAACTAGCGTAACCTTACACCGTATATTGTAAAATATTGTGCTAACTAGGTAACTGTACTGCGTATATTGTAAAATACTGTGCTAACTATTGTAACCTTACAGCGTTTGTTGTAAAATATTGTACTAACTAGTGTAACTTTACTGCGTATATTGTAAAATACTTTGCTAACTAGCGTAACCGTACTGCGTATATTGTAAAATATTGTGCTAACTAGTGTGACCTTATTGCGTATGTTTTAAAATACTATGCTAACTAGCGTAACCTTCCCGCGTGTATTGTAAAATACTGTGCTAACTATCGTAACCTTACTGTGTATATTGTAAAATACTGTGCTAACTGCGAAACCGTACTGCGTATATTGTTAAATATTGTGCTAACTAGCGTAACCTTACTGCGTATGTTTTAAAATACTGTGCTAACTAGCGTAACCTTACTGCGTATGTTCTAAAATACTGTTCTAATTTTCTATTTGTCCTTTTCATCTATATTGCCAAAAACAACATGATCTTCTTCGGAATTTTACTTCAGCACTGGTTCCATTTGATATTAAAATTTGACGAAAAAAATTCTTAAGGATCTTTTGACATAATTACCCAAGTGTTTTAAATACTTTAATTTCAATTAAAACTAGTCGTATCCCTTATTTTCAACGGGACTGTGTTTTACTCTTTTATATCAGAAAATGCATATCTATTTTATTCCCTAGAACTTTAAGTATCAGAGAATACATATTCATTTAACTTTCTTTTGTATAAGAAAATAAACAGTATCAGGCTCCGATTTCTCGAAACAAATGTGCAGACTTAAGTCAAAACTTAAGTTTTTCTCGTTATGTAACTTATATGAAAACTTCAGACTTAAGTCAGTTTTGGACTTAAGTTTGTTTCGAGAAATCGGAGCCAGTAATACATAATATATAGATATACATATGCTTAACATGAAAACAGAAAACTTACTTTCGCCCGGACATGATTTGCAGCACTTTCCCGGAAGTAGAACGGGATTAGGACAGTTTGGTAGCGGACACTCATTCTCTAGTTTAACACATCTCACTTTTCCATAATGATGTAAAATCCCTTTCTTCATCAACTGCACAACAAAGAAAACAACGTTAATCATAAAAGTAAATCCATGGGACTAGAATAAAAGACCTTTCATATAAGTCTCTGAAATTAACTTTATCAAAAGGGTCACCAATTTCATATTTGTTGAACCATTGGAGTAAATTCCTTGTATTCATTTTAAGTATAGTTAAAAACCCAGTCTGTTAAGAACAAATCAGTTGCAAATTCTAGGGTTTTTACTACGGTTTCATTGGTACGGGGTTCCATATTTTACAATATTACTATACGTAAAAAATATTTGAAAAATCTTTAAGATAATTTTTGAAAAAAAAAATGATGATAATGTAACATAGTGTGATGTCTTTCTAAGCAACTTTAGTTCTTTTGATTCGTCAAGTTTTGCTTCCATAAATTGTCGATACAATGATTGCACAATACTGATAATAATGCTAGATAATATAATCATTTCTGCAAATTTATCTATCTCTTAAGAATGAAGCAAACCCTAGGTAACGTTTACGTTAAAGATATACGTTAATATAAGTTTTAATTTCGATTTGATCGACGATGATGAAAGTCCACGTAAAGGATTACTTTCATTCGATGTGACATCGAGTAATAACGAAGAACCACTTCCTTTATTACAAGAAATGTTGATCTTGTCACCAACAAAATCGTTATGTCCTTTCGCATTGAGTACGGGGATAGACAACAATTATACACGGTATTAACTTCAGATTAAGGTTAAGCTGCATTCATGAGGATATGAATAAGGCATGAGGGATTCATTCGTCACACCCTTCACCGTAAACCACGAAAACCTGGATGTACTTTAGATTATATTGTTAGAGGAGTTTGATCAAGATTTCACGGTTTAATTTCGCATTAAGGTATTTGACGGTCTCAGAAGGCAGATATCCGTACATGGTTAACTTGAATTTATAAAACAGACAATTACGTCAATGATTTCTTATCGTATTGACTAATTAACAAATTTAATAGAAAATGTTATTGTGAAAATGAAGCTGTTGAAATTGTTGGAAATCGTAAAGATATGAAAAAAGTTTTGTTTGTGAAATTGAGATATCATATCAAGTGCACCAAACCTACCACTGGCCGGCAATATTAAGAGGTAGTAGAGATGTTTCACCAAGAAAAGGAAATGTAAGATACATTAGATCATTTAACAGAAAGATCAAATAAAACGGAGGACAAAATAAATTTATTGCAGCATGACATATTTGAGAAGATTCCACTTCCGTTGGAATACTTCCGGTGGACAAACCACTTTTGTAGAGAGCGACATTCTATTGAACGTACATTGTATTTATTTAATGAAATACTGATAGATACTACTGAAAAATACTAAATCGAAATAATTACATCAACGAAAGATTGTGATCGATTATTCATTACAAATGACGCATTTGATTTCAAAACCTTGGTTCGTCCATAAATCTTTCCTAATCCCTTTACGATTTTAGTGTCTAAAATTG
Source organism: Argopecten irradians (assembly GCF_041381155.1). Taxonomy (NCBI): domain Eukaryota; kingdom Metazoa; phylum Mollusca; class Bivalvia; order Pectinida; family Pectinidae; genus Argopecten; species Argopecten irradians. The sequence goes on from NC_091134.1 coordinate 22,871,701, forward strand.
TCGGTTTTCTCAAACAAATTTAGCAAATTTGTTTTCATCAAGTGGCTACATGTCTATATGTGGTGACATTGGCAGATGCAAAAACATTCCTTTCTTTCTTGATACATGTCTGTCATCTATCGACGAGAATAAAAGATTACTTTTATTAACATGATAACAACAGGTCCTCGTCGTCGATGATCCTTGCTAAGACTGCTGAAAGCCCCTAAAATCCCTTAAACCAATCTGACTAAATAAAGTAAACAATCTAGGTGATAGGAGTAATGTTTTACTTACAAGAATAAAAACACTTTAGCACAAATATGGAAGAACTTCAAAGAAATTGAACATCATTCCAAGTTTGATTAAAAGTCAACTGAAAAGGAGAAGGGATCCTGAATTTGAATCATTTGAAATTCCTTAAACTAACTACCACTTCTTATCTCGTAGACAGGATTAATCCGCGCCTTTATATATTCATTAAACATGTAGCTTTAAAATTAGACGGAAGCTTTATCTGTTCACCGGCGAACCTTTTCACACCTCCGAAACTCATGTATGTCATTCATATTATCAAGAGGGGGATTCAGAGGACCATTGTGTCTCTAATCCTTCCCTATTCACGCACCGGCATATCCCGGCCTAACTCAAGTCGATGGCGGTCTGTGAAAGTCTCTAGATTGGTTGACACTGTAACAATTTCTCCTTCCAGCCCCGACAAATTTAATCTTGTGGTGGTGATAAATTATTCTAACGAATAAAGTCCTAATGAAAAGGCTGTCCTCCTTTCCACACCCCACGGCTTCTCACGCCCGCCGCCACCACACCAGAGTTTGTTTACACAATTAGTGATAATTCATTGCCTACCATTCACTATGCTGCTGACAGAGGTCGTCCAAACATTTCGGCAGAGAGGAAGAAAATTAAAATAAAAAACACGAGTCATTTCTTTTCTCTACAAAACAGTTTTAGTTTGTCAGTGTTATTTATGGAGAAAATACTGCGATCTGTTTTAAAGATTTGGATTTTTTTTATTTCAGGATAAAGTGTTGAAACCTCACTACATTACAATATTGAAACAGTAATACAAAAATATATTTAAAAAAATGTAAAATACAGTTATAAGAAATAACATTTACTTTTCGGAATTAAGACATTTATAGGAAATGTGACAATTTCTCATCATGAGACACAGGTAGGGAGATTTCTGGTGTGTAGTCTTTTCTGGAAATCGCAGAAAATGGTGATTTACATCCAATTCACATTGAATTTTATCATAATATGATCATCGATAAACAGGAAATTCATCACATTTAAATTAAATTACTTCACAATTATGTTTATATTCGACAATTGAAAGCCAGACTTTTAAACTAGCAGAACAGTAGAACGATATTGTCAGTTTTAATGCAACAACTGCTAACATATTGCATTTGAATATTTGTATAGAGAATACATTGAATCATAATGTCCGACTATATATATACATAATAAATTAGATATCCACATATTTATATAATATACATTATCACTTGTACCTGGGCAGTAACCAATAATTGTTTACTGTTATCCACTTCATTTTACGAGAGATAAAAAATCGCATATTTTCCTCGCGGGAGCTCGAACTCAAATTCAAAAATCAAATTGTATAAAGCATACATGTATATATGAATGCACGATTTGTCAGTAAGAACACTTGATCGCGAATCCATGTATTAACGAATATGATGAAAATAACGCTAAATACTGCATATGCGAAAATAAAATGGTTTTGAGTAATAAAACGCCTTCGGATATGTCGTAAAATAATGTTTTAAACATTTAGACTACATTTATAATCCTTTAAACGTGTCTGTTAAGTTCCACTACATCCTCTGGGTGATATGACAGAACTGCACTAAAAACGTATTGACCCATAATGAAATATAAGATCATACAGCGCTAGCAGGTTTGTATTGTTTTTTTAGACGTTCAATTAACAACGATGGCCATTTATGTCTGACAGTTATAACTTAACGTGTATTGATCAGTGATAATGCCGAAAAAGTATCGGTTGGATATATGTCATTATGTCTGTGAAATTCGATAGATCCTGGAAGTATCTAGTGTCGTTATTGCTCTAGAACAAAGGATATTAGCCTTTTACGAGCTTTAAGCCGCCATTCAGTTTAGTTTACATATCAATCTTGTCCTTAGCCTGAAACTTCTTGTCTAATATCAACAAAGACAAAGTAATGATACTGATGAAATCTTTATCTGGTAATTGTGGATTACGATTAAACGCTTTACATGAGGTTTTGTGCATATAGAAAACATATACTGTCGAGTTAATGAAGGGCCTAAATCATGTAAAAACATTAATTAATTACACCATTTCGAGTAGGATTAGATCTTTATCCTATCCGTCAATCTGCATCCTTGAGCTATCATCATTTCCTTTGTACATAGGTTTTAACGTAGATGTATAGCTATAATTGCATTTTATATCAAATGTTACTTAGTATAATGCAGGGAGAAGGGAGAACTTATTAGTAAGGAAACAGAAGCGCTTATTATTCCTGAACGTTTGGTCTGAATTGTTCAAAATGTGGTAGGACTACATGTAATTTTAACTGTGATTCTTCAATACTGATTTATATAATGTAGCACTTCCCCGTGTTTGTCAGCATTACCATTGTATCTGTTGTAGAACAATAGTGAAGTGAATTGTATTCAAGAGTAAGAAAAATATATTTGTACTATCACGTATTTCACACCTATCTAAATATTCTTTAATGTCGAATGTCTGCTACATGATTTATGTAAATCTTACATTGAAAATAAAGTTTTAATCTGAAAGCAAAATATCTCTCATAAACTATTTCTGGCAGGCAAATCGGTTATCAAACACCTCATATATTCATAAATCATCTAGTTTCTGGATACAAAGCACTTCACGAGTGCACATGTTCGCTAGAAAACAAACGCATAAATACACGACTAGTCGTTGATAGTAGTTTTTTTGTAAATATAACATGAACGCAGAGATAAAACACGATTCCTTGTTTACTTACATGAATATACAAACATTTTTATTGTTACAAAAAACTTTATTACAATACTTTGTTGAAATTTAAACTTCCGTGGTATATTACGTAACTATATTTATTGTTATTTTCTCGCAAATAAGTTACAGTTAAATTCTAGTTATTAAAATAAGAAGTTTTAATTAAAAATTTCGCTATGATGAATTCTGACGATATTGTTTTTATCTCAAAAAATATAACTAAGATCATCAAAAGTTCATAAACTTTCAATACGAACAAATGCGTTTTTATCGTGAAGGAGTTTTAGAATATGTTTGTAGAATTTCTTGTCGATCTTGGAGAAGGGTAGAATTAATGACATAATGTCGATCGTGAAGAGATATTTTGAAAAACCGTATAACCGTTTCGCGATGATGATATTTTCGCGATTTCGCGGGACATCACTATGATAGAGAGAATTTGACCCGCGAAATGTTGAAAAATAGCCGAAAATTCAAAACCTCTAAAATATATTTTTCTATTTTTAATTGAAAATGTTGACAAGTATAAAAGACGATAAAACGTACTAATATATTTTAGATGATCTCCTATTTCTTAATGTTATAACCCTTTTTTGATAAAAATATTACAACTAAGCAGGAAATAAGAGTCGCGTCAAGCAGACTATCTTACAATTATATGAATCATCAAAACAAATCGTTTGTATTTGGTTATGGCTAGCATCTGAAATAGTGTTATTTGGTTATGGCTAGCATCCGAAAATATGTTATTTGGTTATGGCTAGCATCTGAAATAGTGTTATTTGGTTATGGCTAGCGTCTGAAATATTGTGTATTTGGTTATGGCTAGCGTCTGATATATTGTGTATTTGGTTATGGCTGGCATCTGAAATAGTGTTATTTGGTTATGGCTAGCATCTAAAATAGTGTTATTTGGTTATGGCTAGCGTCTGAAATATTGTGTATACGGTTATGGCTAGCGTCTGAAATATTGTGTATTTGGTTATGGCTAGCGTCTGAAATATTGTGTATACGGTTATGGCTAGCACGGAAAGCTCGGTTTGATACCCAAGACACCAAAGCGAGGTAGGATACTTCAAAAGAAAGGCTGCCAACCTTAGTTTCGTATTTTAACTACCATTAATCAAAACAAATACAGATTTTTTTCTTACAATAATGGTTTATTACTTGACAACAAAGCATTTAACTGCAAGCAATATGATATCATATATATATTAAGATGAAATATGGACATTGTTAATATCACTTTCATATCTAAAATCAATACCATTTCTTCAATAATGGTCATTTGCTCCGTCAAATAGTGGTGTATAACTTGAAATCCGCCTACTCTTATACCTCAGTAAAACGTATCTGTCACTTCCTTACAAACCCCGAATTAGATGTTCGAGCAAATTATGACGATGTAGTGGCATGTAATTTTATCTGCACACGTGAATTTGCGCTCGTGCTGTTTGTCGATTTGAGATCTACAAGTAAATTTACATGTCAGTAATTATCCGTGACTTTAATGGCCTTTTGCTATTAAGATGGCACTAAACCAAAATTTAATTGTCTATTTAGTTTTAACACATCGGAAGTGTCGATGGATTTATGCCAACATGTTAAGGGTGGGATAGATATGCTCTAGGTGAGTATCTCCTTCCTGGGTTCATAAAGCATTTAGTCTCATGGATAGACCGTCAGACACATTTTCTTCCTTACGTCTATCCCCACAGTTTAAAACTTGCCGTTACCCCCTATGCTATGTTTAAAATCTTATGAAACGTGGCAAGTTTTCAGAATATACTCAGATATTTCTGTGCTCTTTCAATTTTCAAATATCCGAAAATACGAAATTTATTGAATTACGAGGGTATTGTACCTTTGCTGTATTAATTTAACAGTTCACCCGCCTATTAAGATTCCCTGGGGTTTTACATTTTCACACTTCTGCCAACATTGAAAGGACGTTTAAACCATTTAATGCTTTTAAAATGCACCGTTTAACATGCGTTTAATCCGCGGCTAAATATAAATAACCACGTGCTTCCATTATTTGTTATTGACAATCGGTCGTTATATGAATGAAGTGACTGGCATTATACCCAGAGTTTTCTCCCCTGTGATCACAATATACACGTTAAGGAGTTTCCAAGGATTGGCCAGTGATTGGTGATAAGGCATAAACAAGCCAAGTATCGCAGTATCAGTTTTTATATATGGGTTCCGACCTGTTCTCTGGCGGAATTTGATGTAATCCTACATAAATGTTGTAAATAGGGTTTAAGGTTAACTGTAAACTTATTTAAAATCAGATCAGCTAGCTTTCTGACAAAACGGTGTTGATGACGTTCCCAAATTATTGTGTTATTTTAAACACAGAACCATAATTACAACATGAATGAAACTGGTATACTAGAGCTTCTAAACGTTGGATATTTCTCTTTTGTAATTGAGTTTTCTGTTGTGATACTGACAAGATGATTGAGTCACTTGAATGTGCCATCTCGCTGAATTCTTGAAACATTGACATGTTGGCATAACACTCAAGCCAAACATAAATATCCTTATAACTTTCTTTGCAATGGTACTTAGTGTAAAATCACCTGAATCGATTTTGCAGCATAATGCACATTAGTGGCCCAACGTTGGCATCAGTAACGCGATTATTGGCATAAAATGAAACAACAGGTTTGTTTTGTTTTTTATTTAGCGCGACGGTCTATCAACATCTAAGGTCTTCGCTGCATATAACGTGACCTGTATGGCGAGAACTTGTTTTTTTAGGATGTTCGTGTTTGTTTAAAACAGCTAAAATTTAATTTCACATTTTTTGTCGCGGAAGCACACTACAGCACATGTTTGAGAAATACCCGATATTTTCATTTTTTGGTTTAATCTATCTGTAATCCTGTATTTATGCGCCGCGGTGGCCGAGTGGTTAAGATGTCTCGACATTTTACCACAAGTTAACCACCTCTTGGTCGCGAGTTCGAATCCCACGTGGGGCAGTTGCCAGGTACAGGCCGCTACAATGGTTTTTCTCCAGGTACTCAGACTTTCCTTCACCAACAAACCTAGCGAACAAGATAACAACTGTAATTCTTATAGGTACGTTTAGCTAGTGTCCAAGCTGTAATCCTTTTAAGAGATTAAAAGGTGCATATACCACCAAAACATATAAACGGTTATTAATTATTTCCCTCAAATTTTATTGGTTTTCAGGATCACGAAATTTTGATCCGTGCAAAAAATAACGGATAAATTATATAACCCATTGTTATACCCCATCACGAAAATGTATTTCGTAAAAATTCGTTACATCATGTTTTAAACGGAATTTTCGAAAGTTTGCGGGAAAAAACGGATACAGTATCTATGCTACTGATATACTTAAATAAGCGTTTTAACTTATAAAAGAAAAACTAATTAGTTTTCTTATTTAGTAAAACACAATGTAATTTCGGAATGAATTTCAGTTTAATTGGCTATTCGCGCCATACAAAAGAAATTGATGTAATTCCTTCCCTTTTCCAGGAGAAAATAACGAAGTTGTTTTGTGAAAACATTACCGCATTTCACAATGGTACCATGGCTGTTCTTCGCTATTCATATAAAAGTATACTTATGCGAAGAAAGAAAAGAAAACAGAAATGTAAACGAATGAATGTTTCATATTTACTACCATAACTTCACGTCATTGTTTTCTATTTTTTTACTTTATATCTCATTATGTGACAGGATAAAAGTATAAGCCAAAAGTAATGGCAGAATAGCTTTTTTTATCCCTGTCACAGGAACTAACTACATTAAATGAATTCTTAGAGCTAACGTCGATGCGAAACCTCCTGGACACATTTATCAAACTCTGAAACATGTGAAACATGAGGATTTTCAGAAAGTTTTAAAGCTTAGAGATCGTTACAACCAGTCATACACTTATATAAGATTTTTTTCGCCTTATAAGGATTTCTTTTCCATTTCACGAAACTTTGATAATGGCACTAATCAAGAGAAGCTTTACAAATAACGTAAAAGGGAATATTACCAGCATATAATGTGTCGCTTTAGTCGTGTACAACATCCCCTGTTATAAAACACACGTGGTCGATATATGGAAATCAGTTGTCATTACCATCAGGACTCACCTCTAAGACTTCTGGCCGCGAAAACAATTTGAAAGCAATGCGACTGGAGACTAATTGCCTTGAAACGCCAATGCGGGTGCTAGTCCTTGAACATCCTGAGAGCTTTATATCTAGCTTAAAAATCTGTCTTAATATTTACATTTCAAGAAGATCTTGGTCCTTATACTTCAATTGTGTTATTCTTTTATCACTTTATGGAAAAGGATACAGCAATGTTCAGCTTCATTTTTTCAAGAGGAGACTACAATACGTTTCTTTAAAATTGTATCTTTCAATCAAATTTATATTTCACTCTGCAGAATATTTTCACGAGGAATAATAATTGTTTAGGAGTACAAATATATATATTTATAACTTATATTTATGCATAACTATTCCGAAGGTCAAATAGGTATAGACATCTATTGATTTTCGCCATTGATTAAGGTGACCGATTCATGGTTTTTTTTCTATTTCAGCTAGTCCTTGTTTTGTAGTTGATTGATTTGTATTCGTGTCTCATTTAGGTAATTATGTCATCCGGCGGAAGTTGACTTTCGACTGGAGTTTTCTCCCGGAAGCTTCATTCTGAATGCAAAACCATTAGCAAGTTCGAACCATAAATAACCACCATTAACTCCATACTTAGTACCTAAAGTACGCAATAATGTCATTTCACATTCAATGTTTACATGCAGAAACTTTAAAGCTATTTAATGTAATGTCTTTTTTTAATTTTTGCGATAATCTAAGTTTTCTCATTAATTGAAATAAGCCCTTATTTGGTCAAATTATACCAGGTACTTAACTTTCCTGAATATGATCGTTTTTTTATTTTCTACTGCCCTACTTACATTACTTATTTTGATGTTTCCTATTTACACTATTTTTGTGAAGTAAAAATATATGAAAACGTGCTTAGATCTCATCATACCAATCTAGGTCATCCATAGGTCAAGTCAAAAGCAAACATATACTAAGCAGTTTTATAGCTTAATTAGGAAATCGATCGCATTATCTGTAATTCTGTAAAGATTTATCATTTCGTCATTGATGAAAAGTTTGTAACAAGAAGGACATGCTTATTATTTTAAAAAATAAGTCCATACTTTCTATTTTGACTTACACTGATATTGACATTATTCAAATCAAAAGATTACGAAATTTTACAAAAGGATTTTATTGCAAGCTGTAAACCTTGAAATCGAGATATATTATTCTTTAACATGTTCTTGTCAGTAAAACCGCTTACTAATTGCAATGACTAGACAAATGGAGGAAAAAAACTGATGAGTTTTGTAAATCTACACTAAATTTTAAAAGTACATTACAAAGACAAACTATTCAAATTAACAAAAGCATGAAAAGTAGGTTTCATGGTTGTTATATTTCCAAAGACACATTATACTTTCTCTGACAACTTACGCATGATGTAAACAACAATGCAAATGATACCACGATAATCCCTTATAGTCGTATTCGTTCGGCCAAGACATTACTGTTCTTCTTGTTACAAACGGTACAGGGCAGTTAATGTCTGTCAATGTTCTAAACGTTTTAATTACCTTTATTGGAACACAAACTGGTTCCATCTGACTGATTCTAATTCAAATTTCCATATAAGTGATGATTATCTGACGAATGGCCAGATGTCATCTACGATTACCTTACAATGAGATGTCATGAACTAAGGTTATCCAAGTTTAGTAAGCTGAATTCTGGAAGCCATCTAAACACGACCTCCTGACAAACGTCTGATATCAACGAAGTAAAAACCGGTGTATAATGAAGATATGTGTTCTACTCAAGTCGCTGGTTTTCCGTTATCAATTATCAATACGAGATCTGACAGGATTGAACCAGGGGCACCACGGTAGAAAGCGCATGTAATAGGTAACGAATATCGCTAAAATAGCAAAGCTAAGGCAAGGTTATATAACACTGTATCAATGATATATCTATATATATCCTGGGACTCGTGAAAAAGGGAGGGTGTTGTGTCAGCCAGCTGTTTCGCCATTCTAGAACTCGATAGGTCTAGGCTAAATAATTAGAACAGGTGTATGGTTAATACTACTACTATAATCGTAAATGTTATGTATCATTCAATAGCAGTCAGATTCAGCGTAGCCTTGCACCTGTATTACTTTAAATGTAAGAGGTCAAGGTGCCATTAAGTACAATTTGGTAAAAATAAGGATGATATAGTTTAAATTGTAATATTACTGTCTAGAAATGCGGTTCATGGCATATTTCCTGCCACATCAAATCTAACATCACAGGTTATTCCTTGTAAATTTTGATATTGACATTAAATCATTTTCAGATTGAAACGAAAGTAAAAAAAGATAATGATAAACAACGTAAATAAGATCATGATCTTTAAGAATAAATACAAACGGTAATTCTTACAAATAATACTATATAATACATTTGCCTTTACATCTATTGTGTTGCTATCATTAGCGAACGATTTCTCTCTGTAACAGTTTAGAGCTCGGGTTATAGTTAGAGTTAGGAGAAAACTGCTTAGCTGTATTGTTTCAACAAATACAAGGAAACTGGCATCCATTGGAAGTCTTTTATTGCCGCCAACAACACTAGGGCTAAATATATAGAATTACCAATAAGTACTTACATAAAACACTTCTGTTATTATCACGTGGTTCTCAAGTAAAAGCCGGTATAACTAGGAACAGTAACGTAGCACAGGAAGACACAAATCTGTAATATGTTCATCTCAGACTGTACTTCTGTGAGCATATGTAGTCTGTCTAGATTTAGGAAACCAACTGTTTGTTGTGTATGTGTGAGGAAAGCGTGTACTCTAGTGTATTAGTGTAAGAGATATATATGCAACAAGTAGGCTGAGGAAAATGAAAACAAGTGAATCTTATAAATGTGGCTAAAGTTTATAGTGTTATCATTTTGAAATGACGCGTGTTTTGAGATTTTCTTTCTTCACGCAAAAAAAGTTAGCTTTTCATTTCCAAATCATATGTAATTAAATATTTCAAACCCATAATAGATATACATGTATAATTAATACTGAATAGAAAACATTAATGCATAGAAACGAATGTAATTATAATGACACTAACTAACAAAATTAAAATCTTACCGGTATACACTGACATATAAGACAAAATTAAAATCTTACCGGTATACACTGACATATAAGACAAAATTAAAATCTTACCGGTATACACTGACATATAAGACAGTTCATCTTTCCATAAGGCTCTATAGGAGGGCTGAATTTCTCTTTAAGACGATAATGTTCATTACCCAAAACACAGCCTGAAATACAAAGAAAATTGATAGAGTTCAGATTACATTAGTGTTCTCGCTTATTATAATAAAGGAAAACTTAACAATTATAAACAATGATAATATTCCATTTTCTCGAACGGTTTTGGGTAATACTGTTTAAGCCATACGCAAGAAGTTGCCTATTGTCAATATAATATATCCTCATACTATGAGCAGTTATCTTTTCGTTTTTGCTTATTACCATTGTATCTCCAATAAAAGAAATCATAGGATGTTGATGACACACTTAAGACGACGAAGATATCGTCTTTTTTATGTCCTCCTAATATCCAAGATAGACCTATCTGAAATAGTTGTGGTTTACTGGTCGAAGGTTTGTAGTTATCATCCAAAGTCTTTTATGGGTATCCCTCACCCTACGAAAGGTTTGTAGTTATCATCCGAAGTCTTTTATGGGTATCCCTCACCCTACGAAAGGTTTGTAGTTATCATCCAAAGTCTTTTATGGGTATCCCTCACCCTACGAAAGGTTTGTAGTTATCATCCGAAGTCTTTTATGGGTATCCCTCACCCTACGAAAGGTTTGTAGTTATCATCCGAAGTCTTTTATGGGTATCCCTCACCCTACGAAAGGTTTGTAGTTATCATCCGAAGTCTTTTATGGGTATCCCTCACCCTACGAAAGGTTTGTAGTTATCATCCGAACTTTTATGGTATCACCCTACGAAAGGTTTGTAGTATATCCGAAGCTTTTATGGGATCACCTACGAAAGGTTTGTAGTATCATCCGAAGTCTTTTATGGGTATCACTACGAAAGGTTTGTAGTATCATCCGAAGTCTTTTATGGGTATCTCTACGAAGGTTTGTTTAGTATATCATCCGAAGTCTTTTATGGGTATCCCTCACCCTACGAAAGGTTTGTAGTTATCATCCGAAGTCTTTTATGGGTATCCCTCACCCTACGAAAGGTTTGTAGTTATCATCCGAAGTCTTTTATGGGTATCCCTCACCCTACGAAAGGCTTGTAGTTATCATCCGAAGTCTTTTATGCGTATCCCTCACTCTACGAAAGGTCTTATATATCACAAACCAGCTTATTTTGGCGCGGGATTCAATTATACGTATTTATTAATCTAAGGAATATTAATAAAACAAAAGTGAATTACTCGCTTTTCAGAGATAGAGTACGTGTAAAAGATTAGCCGTGGTTAATCATGAAATGATATCGCCAGAGGAAAAACATAGTTTAATCAGTTTAACGTCCAATTAACAACACAGCCAGGGTCATTTAAGGACCTGTCAGGTTTGTTAATGGAGGAAAGTCGGAACTTGCAACTGCCTCACATGGGATTCGAACTCGCGACCCAGAGGTGGGCGGCGGGATAAAAGTCGTTGCGAAAATTGTTGACTGTACGGTATTCCATTGCAATGCATATGTCTATAACTTTGATTAAAGGGATAAAGTTTTATGGATTTTAAAATACTGTTTATCAAAAATGTTAAGTCCTGAAAATCGCAGATAAAACATCGCTTTCGTACCGAATTAACCAACTAGTCTAGGCAATCGTCGGGGAATTATCATTTTTGATACAATAAACACCTAAATTACAGTAACGATAACCCCAGGTAAGAGTAAAATTATTCACAAAAATATTTTAATGGGAAAACATTGGCGGCGTGTAATTGGAGTACTAGGTTTCTGTGTCAAGGATGATAATTCCGTAACAGCTTCTGAACTTATATTTCTTAATCCAAACACTGCGCCGAGTTTCTGCTGAAACTCTCTACGTTATTGCAGTGTGTTAGACATTAGTATCAGCCAAGAGTGAAATCCACATCTTTATACATATCTTCGTAATGCATCTGGAAAAGCATCGGCAGCTTAAGGCTGTAGTTCAAACCATCCATTTATCCATAGCTTAAACATCATTTTAAATTAACTTTGGCGAAAGCGGATATTAAAATTTTATTTCAAGACCCTCTCTCCTATTCATATTTTAAAAAGTAATCAATTCGGTACTTTTGAAATGCGTTAGTCACAGTTTTTTTTCAGATGATGATTTCCAACTTGATATGGTGTATGTATTATGATAAATCATCTAGCCTTGTTAGATTCAGGGAAATTACTGTATAATCCATTGCTCTCTTTAAACAGTCAATGCTTCAAACATATCATATTGAATATTCATTTCATTATTTCGTCACTGGATTTAAATGGCGTAACATACAACAAATTAAACAATAATATTTTCATGACATCGTGGTATCTTGAAGCAAACTACAGGAAGCTGACAAGACCTTATGTATTATAGTATGCGCCATAAAAACATTTTCTCCACACTTAAAAAACATCATAGGTTGTATTTACAAATCTATTTCACTGTTTGAATAAATATAAACTACAAGTCAAACTAATTAGATGTGTTATACAAACACTTGAGGTTAAACAGTTTTAAGGGGTTTTTTTTCCTCGTGAAGAAAAACGTATCGAAATTTATTTGAGGTTTAGGAATATAACAACACTAATACTAATTATCTCCTCCGACTCTACTGTAAATTCCAACACTCAATGTGAAGTATTAAAATTACCGGTACATGCAACATCAATCAAAATTGTTATGTTAAGATGTGTGGACAAATATAGAGGTCTTATTATAGAAACTTCATAATTGTTTCAGTTGCAATGAGGTGTTTCTTGCCGTGCGAAAACGAAATTGTCAGTGTAGTGTAGTGCCTTCAACTGTACATGTACCCAGACAAAAATAAAGAAAAATGTAATATTTTGATGAGCAAGAGTTATATGTACAAATTTTTAATTGTATATTCCGTTTAAAGGTACAGTATTTAGAAATACCTACACAAAAAGAGAGAATAAACTGAATGGTTAAAAGTAAGCTAAAAAGAGATAGCAAAGAGTGGCTGCAACCTCCTTACTTCGTATCTCATGGATAAATAGGATCTCAAGTGAATGTCCATTTCATGTGAAATTCTATGAAACGAGTGTAAAAATTTTGAACTTTTGCATGCCATGCCGAACAAAAATCAAAACTTTCAAAAATATATCGTTTGTATTTATCACAAATTTAAGGTCATATAACTACAGTAGCCTAACATTCAAAGAATTTCAACACCAACATGTGCTGTAAAACTACAGCGGAGGCGGTCATTTTTACTCGGGCAAGGCTATCAGAGGTGCCTTTGAACTGCAACGTATGCATCATATAGTTACGAACCATATTTAATGGGAAAAGATCAATGTTATAGGCAGTGTACTGCCAAAAACGATAAAATGTTCACCTTAAGACAACACTTAATCGTCGGTTAACAAGTCGATGTTATGTGACAGTGTCGTCTTGCACTCTCTAACTAGCATATGCCGTACTCGAGTAAAGATGAGAGAGAAATCGAGAAACATCGCTACCAGCGAGAACAATGGATCGGAATCTCACGCGGTAAGCTTTGTAACAAACACCTGTCATTTCCATGGGTAAACATTTAGTTAAACCTCCTGGTAGCCTTGTAATGGATTACAGCATTTATATCAAGCCTATCATTACGTGAGATTAAGAAAATAACAAACATGACCTTTAGCGCTTCGCCTTACACGTTGGAATCACTATGTAAATGTGTCACTTCTAAGTCAAACAAAACTGTAGGAATTGACCCTCCGTCTGCACCGGTTGATTTGTGTTCTTATGGAACAGTATCACTAGAGGTTAAACAGAATAATGAATTGGCATTACAAGGTGTTACTCATAGATTGGTATGTACGTTATTTCGTTAAATCACTCTCTAATTGAGCATGGGGAATGCTACGAGTGGTATCAAACATACCGGGTGCATCCGAAACCAGTCATTTTGTTCGGTGACGCGAGCAACGAAGGTAAAGATAGTTTTACATTGGAATTAAGCCCTTTGGTCTTAGATATATGAAATAAGAAAACAATGAAAAAAGGAATGATATCTTCTTTGATTTTTTTTATTATTATTGACATGATTATAGTTATCGATTTTTTTTTTAATTTTGTCTCAATTGCACTTTAAAATCCATATCAAAAGGTATATTCCCTTAAAAGCTTTTACTTATACATAAAGTATGGACAGACAATTAGAGGATGGTTAAGAGGGAGGCTTCTCTCTTATGCAAATGTATATAGATCTAATACATATTTAAAAAATGTCATTTGTGCACAGTGATTGTCACAGGTCAATCACAAATGCACCATCAGACATACATGTACTAACAAACATCAAGCATGACTTGTCGAATTAAATGTATATATTTAATTAGTAAAGTACAGAAGCATGAATTAGATAAAAAAAACACCAATCCACAATGACGTCGGTGCCAAAGGTACTTCCTGGATACGGATATTTTAATCGAATTTATGGATCTCTAATGAATGGAATAATGAAAGGGTGGATATGAGAGATCACGTTTTAATGTCAGCTATAGATCTCTTTATCATTCGAGGCAGGTCCTCCCTGATCATTCATAAATATATTTTGAAACAATTTAGAGATTATTTCATGGAGCGTTATGTCTATCCTGCTAGTTATAGTTATTACAAAACAATATCGTCTGTCTGAGATAAGGACCCTAATCAGATGATCGGGATTATCTTGTCTCATTGTAAATATGATAGAGGGAGGCCAGTTAACACTCTGACACCTGTCGCCTGGGGCATCGCAATCACCAGGCAGGGAGGGCGGACATGCAGAGACACATGCTCGACATTTCGATTCTTCGCAAGATGTAGATTTTTGCGTTAATTCACAGAGATTTATTTGAATATTCAAATCTCTCGTGCGCATTTATGGAAATAAAAACAATAGCGCTTGACGCAACGTTGGTATCATTGTTATCATACTTTTTAAATAAATTGATTTACGTGTGGTTCAGAGAGATAACACTTTAAATACAACTGTGTCTACTTCAGGGAGAATTCCTTTCATGTTTACATGTTTAAGATATACAAACAAGCAACTGTGCATTCTGCAAGAGAAGCCCTGTTTCGTCGATTCGCATTTCTTAAACCGAAGTTACAAATCATGTTTTGTTATATGTTAAAGATATATTATTAAAGCAACACTTACTTTTAAATGAAAATAAAAAATGATAATACAAACAAACAAAGAGGTTTTTTATCTGAACAAACATAACTACTTACCTTTCCCGGTACTTTTCTCAGTTTTACATATGAAAAACGTTTATTTTATATGTGGCATGTACAGAACACTAGACAAAAGTATTCACTTGAAGATAGGTCGATTATGAGATAGATCCCTAATATACCTCTATATGGCTAGCAATCCCATTGTTACCTTGTTTTCTATCGAGATTGTTGATTTGACTTAGTCGTTGATTTATACAGTATCTTTATCAATGAAGCGACGCTTTGTCTTTAGAAATACATGGTTTCACTCTCATCACACTTTTCAAAAGTTGTTTTTTTTTAATATTTTTATAGTGCTTTTTATTAATGATTTTCTAACTCAAAGAAGAAAATCCATGTGGTTTCACATTTTATCTGTGCAGATCAAGGATTAGCATATTAGAAATGTCGATAAAATGAGTGGGAGTTACATTTGAATGATTTCAAAGATATTCTATCGGTTATAATTTTAATATTTACACCACGTTATCTTAAAGATTACCCCGATAAGTTATATTTAAGTGAAGACAGATCGGTGTCAAACTATATTTTATTTTATTTTAATCTGCGTAATGAATAAGCTTGTGGGCAAAACATACAGCACATTGGCATTGTTACAATGACATTAACGAGGGCTTTCCCACGTAATTATAATAGATATTTGCATAATTTGAAGAAAAAAGCTTCATTCATAGACTAAATACCATCGTACCGATTCTCGACGGCCATAAAATGCATTGCAGAATACAGACCGAAGTAAGATCGCGTTTCGAGATATCGCAACAACGAGACTTTATCTTGTTGACGAGATCAGTGTCAGATTGTTAGGGGTTAATACACTCGCTGCCTGTAGTATTGCACCCACTGCTTGTAAACATTGACGCCTTCAGTGACAGTATACTGCTCCCATGACACCAGTTCAAATGTAAACAGTCGTGGATTGGCCCTGTGGGCGTCCATTGTTACGGAGGGACACGACTGGGGGAGGAGTGATGTAATAGGGATATGTGGTTCTTATTAGTACAGATGTCAAAAATCCTAATATTACTACTAGCATTTGTAGACTTGCATAAAGTATTGTATGTAAAGAACTATCAACTACCATTTCAAGAGTTCAACGTTGATTTCACGTTTGAAGGCATTAACGATAATATCGCTTTTGTATAGAGATTCACAATTTAACAAGAATAGAACCAGGTGTTTCTGAAGAGGAAGGTTTTCTGTTTCATCGACGATATTCTTTTCATCGATCAAGATCAAATTTTGTCAAGTTATCTTAACAATATAAAAGCCTGACATACTATAGACCAACTTATTTTACCGTTCGATTGAAGTTCGCGTTTTCTACGGGCGATCAGAAATAGCGAAAGTCAATTGCCGCAAAATGTTTACATGTAGAAAATAAGAGCCTTTATAAAGTCAAAAATTAAGTCAGTGAAAGAGACATCAGACAATTTAAGTCTCCGCGAAGATTAACTGGTTTATAGGCCACCACTGACAGCTCTGACATAATGACAGAATGTTATTCAAAATAAATAAATCATGTCGAACATAAAACTTCACCATAGTCTTCATCAGCTTCCACCTCTCTAATCAGTGTATCCATGATTTATCCGTCAGCAAAGGAAGCTTTCTCTTCAGAAGTTAATATTTTTATATCAGATAAATGATGTTTCAGATTTGGTTTATTTGCTGAATGATATCATTCTAGTCATTCTATATAGTTCTCACTTTGCAATTTCGAATTATCCGAATTATACATAGAAGAACGCTTAATTCTCCTAACGCATCTTATCAATTGAGTACTATTTCGGTAAATTCCAAATTCTTACTATAGCTTATTGTATTACCTCTGTTTATCAACCGTAAATGAAGATAATAGTGCAATTACTTTCCGGACATATTACCGATTGATCCTATATCAAAAAGAGAATACCTAGCAAGTAATGCTAGTGGTGCACAAATAATTCGATTCCATGACAATGTTTAACTACGTTATTTGACAATAAATTCACAATTTTGAACAAATATTGCAATTTTTGTGTTAAAAGTTATAACCGAGGTCTTATTTCGAAGAAAATAATATCAATTTTATGTTTGCAACATATCACATATAACTTTTTTTCCATTTATATTTTTCTCTTATCCTACGGAGCGGACTCTATAGGTAAATATAACAGACTATTTAACCTACCGATAGCATATCTAAATTGAATAATTTGTTTCTTTGCAATAATTTTAGACATACGATTTTTTTTATTTTCCTAGCAAGACGATGAGGAGGAGGAGGAGGGGATATTATACTTTAAAAATTTAGTTTTTATACATTGTATTTGATATTGAAAGGATTTCCATCATAGAAATGTAGATATTATCGGTTCAAGAGTTGCCTGCCGGAGGAGATTTTGTGAGATAGTTTTGTGGTAGACATGGGCTTATTGGGAACGTTCGCTCTTGCAATTTTAAGTCAAACATTATCTGTGATCGCCGATATTCCTTGTTTTCACCTTAATTGTCATTTCAGGTATGTTAATTAACACTGGTAAGACCCAGGTATTGCTGACATGTGTCACCAGTAAAGCAGGGGACGCTCTCACTTCGGGAGTACATGGATATTTACATGGGAAAAAAAGAAATGTTTTTGATAGAACATCTCATTTAAAGAATGTTAAGTTTGAGAAGGTTTACTATCACAATGAGATAACGTTGCTATGACACTAATTTCTACGTGTTTCCTTTTCCTTTTTTTTCTTCTTTTTGGGACTACATTTTTAATCATTAAACTACCATTAATACAATTTATAAATTCATATACATAGTATATCATATTAACATAACTTATATGCACACTCCCTTAAGAGTATCCAAATCTGCGAATAGACATTAAAAAGAATCTTAACATTTACGTAACATCCCTTTAACAATACATAATCTCACAGCCTTGGGATATTCAGTTGTACCACAAATTCACACAACTCTCGTGTCTCTCCGGAAACGATTTTAATCCCGATAACGTTCTAGTGCAGGGTAAGATTTAATAAAGATAGCGGTAAGATTGTATATAGATTTTTGTTTTGTTTAATTGTATATTCTATTACAGTTGTCTTCATATCAGCAAAGTAAACATAACTTAAACAATTTAGAAAGCGAGTTATCGTTTTTATAGACACCTTGCATAAGATTTGAAGAACAAACGTACGTTTTTTTATCGTTACTTTGAGTGAGACTGATATACATGTCAGAAAATAAACACACCTGTTGTCAAATTTACAATCATTTACTAAATTTTAGGTTTTCATGTTTATCTACTCACTTAGAAAACATAGAAAACGTTCTCGTCTGCTAATAGACAAAAACTTTTGTTCGGTTTACACCAAGAAATAGATGTAAGATTAGAAGGGACATACAAAAGTTGAGATAAAAGCTACATTCATCATATTGCAATAATAGAATTTTCATCAAGCATGTACAAACACTATTCTTCCTAAATCTTTAACTCTAGGCTGAAAAATGGATTTATTTTGAAGCATTATCGATATTATGTTAGATGGGTTTTTTTCGCCATTGTAAGACACGAAAGTAATACCAATAGTCAAAAATGTTTAAGAAGAATATTAATTAAATAAAAAAGTGATAAATGTGGAGAAATATTTCAAGAATTCTTAAAACTGGAGAAGAAATCATTTTATATAAATTTGGAAGTTTTCACTTTGTGTCTATCCTACTAGTTATAGTAATTACAAAACAATATCGTCTGTCTGAGATAAGGACCCTATTCAGATGGTCGGGATTATCTTGTCTCATTGTAAATATGATAGAGGGAGGCCAGTTAACACTCTGACAATTCGACAATTTAATAATTTCGTCTAATTCACATAACTTTCGAAGGTTTCCCGAAAATTTCAAAGAATTGCCTATGATATATAGTAGAAATTGGGGACGTTTTAGTTCTCAAAAAAATATATGCAGGCGGATCCAGATAATTCATATCAAAATAGATAACCAAGCTTTCAAGTTATACTTTGACTGATGAAAAAGTTTCATTGACTATTTTCTCTGAACTTTCGAGCTGAGGGGAAGCAAAACTTTAAATCGTCATAAGATGTAAAATAGCTTTAGGTTTACTATAAAATGTAAATGCATAAGTCGTCGTTTTTCTTCCTTTCCGTTTTTCCATCAGATATGCATTACGTTACAGATTAGTTGATTTGACACGTGTAAAACCACACAAGTTTAGTGAAAATAGAGAGCATGAAGATGAGAAATTTTAAATGATATCTTATTTTTTCGAGAATATTCAGGTATCTACCGGAATGGTTTTTACTCATATGCAAAATGAGAACAATTAATTTAGAAAACATACCTTCGTTATAAAATATAACATAAAATGTTTTACATCTTATCATCTTCGAGAACATTAGCAAAGGACTGCAATTTATAATTACATTTTAGCGGAATGAAATTCACAAAAAGATACCATAATGAATGATGTTTTATGAGAAACATGTAAACTGTGAATTTATTAATCATGTGAAGGTGTTAAATCACACTCTCATCATCAAGCTCCTAAATGAATAATACCCTGTACAAAGTGTTAATTTTCTACAGCTGATTCTCACGGAATGGCCAGATGGCACCTTAGTATAACACAGACCGATGAGACGATCCTATGTTCGGATGTGAAAGGATCATTTGATGGACCTTATAGCTAAGAAACTTTATATTACGCTGTTGTATTTAAGTACACAGGGCGATGATTGAAGTGCGATTTTGTACTACTAGAACACCAGTTTGTATCCCTAAATCAATGTTATTATTTATTTCTCTCATCACTTTATATACAAGATACATTCCGTCTCCAGTAAAACAACCTCAAATGGAATCAGATATTAGCCCTGTATTATACGTTATCATCAATGTGATTCAGATATCTATTACAAAATGTACACTAAAACAACTAATTTTATCTAATCTTTTCTTTTCTTTTTCTTTTTAACGTTACTTATTGGTTGACAATATCATGCAAGACTATTCTGGTGCTTTCGTGAAGAATATATTTTGATGTAAAGAAGGGAACATGTTAGCTTTCATAACATCTACACATTTGATCAGTAATCACCTATAATATCAATACTTCTCTATTTTATCATTCCTTCAGAATCAGCTGTAATGCATATATATTTTTTTTCTTTTTTTTTTATCAACCGTTGTCAATTGATAATTCAGAATCTGATTTGTGTGGTATCACTACCAAGCATATCTATTACATTGTAGACAACCACTGTAGCATCTGAACGTGCTGACCGGCCTGGCTCTGAGGACCCCTATAAATAATATCTAATACTGTAGTAATAGCTAATCTTGTTCCGGTAGAATGGCCCGGACATTTAATCGTATTATCGATTTGTGTCGATCAATTAATTACCAGAGATCAATAATACCGCTAGGACCATATACACTATTCATATAATTGCTTAATTACCCTATTTAGGAGATGCAGAAACAAAGTGCGATGGAAATTGGATCGTATTATTGTCACTTTTACGTATTTTGTAAACAAAAATATTATTAGAAATAGTCTCATTTGTAAATGGTACATGTAAGTAAGAAAGAGAATTAATCAGAGATTTTATTACATTGTTTAGAGTAATTCGACATCGTTATATCCAATGATAAAAAGAATAAATTAACGACAGAATAATCCTATTGTTCATACCAAACCTAGACCAGACCAATAACTATATAATTTTGAAAAATAAAAGCTATACTTGTCAATGTAAAATAATAAATATGAATTCGAACTGACCTGGTAAGGGATTAGGGTCCACCCATTCCTTCAGAGAAGAGAGCGATGAAAATCTATCTCCTCCTCGACCAATAACACACCCAACGAAGGAAAAAAACACGTATCCGAGGAAAACACAGCCAGATTTCATTATTCCAAATCTAAATAGCACAATATATCTCCACTACTGCCAGTGCACGTGTTATTATCAAACACACATGTAGCCCGAGGAAAGATGTCGCGTCGATGTCACATTTAAAACTTTAAAGACAGAAGCTGTACGATATTTTCGCTCACATTATGTAAATTGCATTAAAACATAATTTCCGTTTTCAGTGAATGAGTTGAACTATTTTCATTAAATCCATCCGATGATTTCACTCCCTATACTTTTTGGTAGTAGATGTGCGAACATTGTACAGGCGATGACTGTGGGTATAAGAAATGCAAAAAAGTGCAATCCTCAGATCGGAGTAGGTTATCACTGACGGTTATTGACGAACTGGAAATGTATAGTGCTTATATCGCAGAGAGTATATATGTGTATGAATCGCACTATAATAAACTCGAGTGTAGTCCCTTTAGTTTACACTGTAAAGTAAAGGGCGTGAAACGAACTAGTATAGAGGTACTTTACGGTAGATAGTGACATACAGTAGCTCTCCACACAAACCCATAGCATGCTTTGTCCCGCTAGCTTCCACAATGAATGAAGGCGAGAAGTCTTGCAATATGATTGGCTAAAACTTGATAAGCAAACGCGTAGAGGAGGAAATTTAGGATAAAAAAAGAGTTGAATGGTGTTTATTTACAACGCCAAGATACACAATGGTATTAATTTAACTGAATTAATTCCACACTGGTACAATGATTGATAGATTCCGCTCTAAAAGGGGGCGTGGCTTCTTTAAAATTACCCACGTGTTGAAACACTCGACATTTTTCTACTTTCGTTTTGTTCTTAATGTTTGCCGGCAAAACAAAGTGAAGTAGGTAGGGATTAGGACTGGCTTTTATGTACGGTAGCACTTCACACCTCGGATTGGACTTGGTAAATACAAACAATTACGCAACTACACGGCGTTTTTTCTTATTTTGATCATACTATGTAAACATTCTGGATGAAACAGCTATTCTGAATAACAAATAGTGTGGGCATGCACTTAGAATTCATCCGCTTGTTACAGCGATGCTATGTTAAACATAGAGAAAGTAAAATTGACAGTTTTGTACTTTTTTATAACAAAATGATTCATACAAAAGTATGAATTGAATTTAAATTGTAACCCGATCATGCATGTCTTATCCATAATTAGGGCTAAAACATTAATACTTGTACTACCGTATAACCAAATGCTTCGTTATAAATAAATACACCGGGAAAAACAGAAATGCAGAAAAATATTATTAAATAAAAGGGTACACTCAGTTTGATTTACTTATCACTTTGACTTATAACTGGCATTTCACAGTTATTTACATATAGAGTATGACATAACTATGTGATTACCAAATGATACTAGTTAGTATTACCTGTCATTTCATCAAGTCCTAATTTGATATCGATGATTTGACTACATTTCATAAATATAGGAACAGGCTAGATAAAATAATTGTTAAATCAGGTCGTTTTTAAGTATTTCGATCAATTCTAATAATACAGTAAAGTTCAGTTTTGATTAATATGTAACAAACAAAAAAACAAAAAAAGATTCAGATTAAAGGGTTATTAGGAAAGTAATAAGACACCTTTACCATTCTGCCACAGCGGCTAAGAGGTGGAGAGCTAAAGGAAGAATGTCCGACACCTTTACCATTCTGCCACAGCGGCTAAGAGGTGGAGAGCTAAAGGAAGAATGTCCGACACCTTTACCATTCTGCCACAGCGGCTAAGAGGTGGAGAGCTAAAGGAAGAATGTCCGACACCTTTACCATTCTGCCACAGCGACTAAGAGGTGGAGAGTTAAAGGAACAATGTCCGACACCTTTACCATATTCTGCCACAGCGGCTAAGAGGTGGAGAGCTAAAGGAAAAATGTCCGACACCTTTACCATATTCTGCCACAGCGACTAAGAGGTGGAGAGTTAAAGGAAGAATGTCCGACACCTTTACCATTCTGCCACAGTGGCTAAGAGGTGGAGAGTTAAAGGAAGAATGTCCGACACCTTTACCATTCTGCCACAACGGCTAAGAGATGGAGAGCTAAAGGAAGAATGTCCGACACCTTTACCATTCTGCCACAGCGGCTAAGAGGTGGAGAGCTAAAGGAAGAATGCTTTACCATTCTGCCACAGCGGCTAAGAGGTGGAGAGCTAAAGGAAGAATGCTCGACACCTTTACCATTCTGCCACAGCGGCTAAGAGGTGGAGAGCTAAAGGAAGAATGTCCGACACCTTTACCATTCTGCCACAGCGGCTAAGAGGTGGAGAGCTAAAGGAAGAATGTCCGACACCTTTACCATTCTGCCACAGCGGCTAAGAGGTGGAGAGCTAAAGGAAGAATGCTCGACACCTTTACCATTCAAGGCTAGTGGCAGAATATCAGACACATTATCCCCTCAGCAGGCCAGGGGTGTAGGGGTTAGTGGAGGAAAGTCAGATACCTTTCCCATTAGGCCACATTGACCAATAGGTGGAGAGCTATATTGCTAGAGTATCAAACACTTTAACCACTAAGCCAAAGCGGTGGAGGGTGTTAGACCGCCAAACCACTACATAATGAACAGTGTAACACTTTTACATCGAGACGTTACACTTTAGAGGATGGTACAGAGCAGTGCAGAAATGCACCTCCCTCCCTTCAATGTAACTCGAGATTCAACATTCTCCACCCCATAAAATTTCAACTAGTTACATCTCAATCACGGAAGTATATAAAAATGGAGAGGAAAACCTGCCCCCTAAATTGTCAGTTTTCCCTCGTCACGCCCTAAACGGTAGTTCTTTTATTGTGTAGATTAAAGCATCGACGAAAAACTCACATTAATGTCTTCAGGGTAATTCTGATATTTGGCAGGCTGAGTGCATATCGGACAGGTTCGTATGGGTGGGAGGGGGTAATAAGGGGTTGAAGAGAGGGAGAAAGAGAAGAAATAGGACCAGGGAGAGAAAGAGTAAGACTAACAAGGGGTCTAGGGAGGTGAAAGGGGAACGGGCTCAAAATGAGAGGAGAGATAGGACAAATCCAGTGGTCATAGAAATACATAAAAGTGAAAGGAACTGGAGAAAATTAAAGAGAAGAGAAATTAGCCGACAAGAAATGCGAGTAAGAGGGAATACAAAGAATCGGAAAAAGAGAGTTTGGGTAAGGAAAATGTCGGGCAAAGGGATGTGTTAAAAAGAATCGAAAAAAGGTGGTCCGGTGGTTCAATGGTATGTAAGCACTTTCCCTTCATCAATACGGTCGCGGTTCGGTTTTTCGATTGGGCGTGAAAAATGTATGTGGTCTAAAGCTGTATCAGGTGGATTTCCTCCGTGAACTCCCTATTTCAGGTCCTCCTGCAAAATACCTCTAGCGCGTTAACATCTTGGCCAACCAATGTGATTAAAATCAATAATCGTAAAGTTTATAAAAAAAATAGTTTTATAAGAATCGGGAGAAATACCTCATAGGAGAATCGGCAAGAAAGAGGGTTTTTAACCCCTTTTTCACCTTCTTTATTTTCACTAATTCGCCGTGAATTTAAAATCTAACATAAAGACCAGTGATTAGTTAGTTTATAGAAGGGTAAGATCGTCTAGGCCAGAGACATGGTTGTCGACTTCATATCATTTTGATGTCCAGTGATTACATTAATTTCTAACGTTCCCTTGTAATTGTACCATCTGATACCCGCGATCAGCGGGGCCCGCTCGGTTCACCCAAAGTCCTTAGGTACAGTCGCCGGCTCGGGTTTCACATCATATTGTGTTCACAATTTTCATCTTTTATTTCTTCAGTGATTTGACAAAATGTGTTATATCGTATCGTGAGGGTCTAGAGTTTTCCTTCAAAAGCGAATTTGTATAATAAATTACTAACAACAAAATGGATGGGTCATTTCTTTAGCTGAAGCATGAGCATATCTCTAATTTTGGTTTCAGTCATTTATGCAATGGATATTTAAGCAAGGAGGGAGAAAAATATATACGGTATCATATCAATAAGTTCCAGATGGATTGTACATAGCTGGATTTTGTTTCCATGTACCTGAGGGTGGCCAAGAGGCCGAACATTTGGTAAAATAAGAAACATTTGTACTAATCAATATTATGGTCTTTAATGAAATTGATTTGAACTGAAATACGCAATTATTTAGCTTTTTTATTAATGGGAATTTATCTAATTGTTGAAAGCGAAATATTTTGTAAATATCAGTAATAAGTCGTCATCAATTAATGTAAAACTGGATAGAACATGTCATTTTACGGCGAGGATGGGGATTGAGTTACTGGGAGAGGGGGAACATACAAATCAAATAAAAATGAAAACGAACCAAGATCGTAAACAACACCAACAACTTGTAAAACCTCCCCCGTACCTACCCTTATTTGATATCCCTATCTACATTCAGTGAGAGATGTCAAGCAAAACGCTCGTTATCCTCCGACACCGGAACAAAACTATTTATTGTGCTCTGCAATTTCTTTAATTTCAAATTGATAGTCAAGTATTAGTTTGTAGTATAAAGCTATATAAAAGCACTACAACAGTGACACGGGGTACTTAGATGGACATTCTTTAGACAGTAAATCATAGAGCGTGAACCTCCGTCTTTGCTTAGCTATAGAGAGTTAGGGCAAACAAAGAATTCATAAGAACCCTTGCACGGAAGTGGATGTGTCGCGTGCAACTTAAATTATTGCACTGAAACAAACGGAATGGCTTTTTTTAGGAACAGTGACATGACTTTTGACCTTCTGGTCTGAAATCAACCTAAGGAAGCAGTTTTAGTAAGGATAATTTGTATAGAGTTTGAAATTAATTGTACTAAATGGATTTTAATTTATAATGATAAAGAATAATTGATATTTGGCTATATAAACGTGGTTGAAGTTTGAGTTTGAAAGGTTTAAGAAAACTTGAGTTTTCAGTCGAAAACCTCTATGCGAATGGCTAAAGTTGACCTCTTTTATATCGTCTTGCACGCGAAACACAACAAAAAAAACTTGTAAATTATTCTCCCCTAAAATATGTTGTTAAGTCGTTGAAAACGTCCAATCAAAGAAAAGTGAACTCAAAACATCACATGACGTTGACTTACTCTACAGAAATTATAATTACACGCAACACCAATGAACTGTTGGGGGTCCGACATTCTTTCAACAAATTGCCACTTTGTGACTGCATGGTTGCTGTTCAAGCCCTTCGATTTTGGATTTAACAGTTAAAATGTTGGGTCATTTTATGAACAGTCAATATTTCCCGTACGTAGGTCGGTGTTTTTTCTCTGGGAAATCCTACTCCATTCAATCATTCGAAACTTGGGTGTTCATCGTTGCGAAGAGAGTATATTGGAATACCAACGATTACGCACCGCGCGCCGTTCCTTTTTACGCAAAGTTGGACACATGCATGTACCTGTCTACAGTACAGATGTAGGTATTTAGTGGATAAAATTACTAGCAGTAAATCTTAAGCATTAATATAATGCATATTAGATAAATATTGTATCAATTAACATATAGAAGGTGTAAATAAGTGTAAGATAATCGATAATCAGTTTAGCTGTCGTTTTCTCGGAGGGCTATTAACTACCAATATTGAACATTACAAGGCGAGATAGTAAGACATTCACAACAAAAATCTACATCAGAATCGCTAGAGGTTCAATAATTTCCCGGAAATGTATTCTTCGTGTTTCCGACAGAAAATATATTTATGGAAATATTTTAGTCCATATATGTTAAATTTGTGTGAGTAAATAGAGAAAAGCATGTTATTTACCTGTACAAATTACCGCGATATAGACTGAGATAGCCGGGTAATGACACACGGTAATTGTACGTGCGTGTCCCACCGCCCTCCCCGGTGGAGGATAGCCAGGCCTAACCAGGTTGTTGACAACTGACACATTTTTTTTCTCTCTTGATAATCAATATCAGTGATCAGACAATTCCCAGCACTTACAATTGTAACGGTTCCAGCCAATAATTCAGATGTTAAAGACAATACTAAATATCGATCGGAGCAATTAATACACTATTTCGAGAACCGTCAGCAAAACTCATTGTATGTTTCAGTACATTTAAAAAAAAAGATAAAATAAAAACGACTATTGACAGAAACGAATTCATTATTTAAACAGAGCATCCACGAAAATGAAAATATGGATTTTATATAGGTTCGCACAAAAATTTCTATAAGCGTACGAAATACAAGTGGTCTATTGATGAAAATCTCAAAGAGACCAACCCCAATTCAAGCAAACCCAAAAATGCCATCAAAATATATAAATTTTATTTGCATTTTAAAACAGAAACATGTATTAGTAATTAAGCCCATTACCAATAATTGGCAATACATTTCTGAAAGTGTTTCTTTCTAGTTTTAACAAGTGAGATATTAAGTATATAAGTAGAAGTAAATGTAATGTTTTACAAGGATTTGTCATAAAAGAATGTTCCTATTAGATACATGCATGGCTACCACAAGCAAAAGTGTAGTAGAGAGCTATAGGGCTAGTTGAATAACGTAAAACACCTTGACCACCAAATCGCAGAAATCCAGCGGTAGCATTCAGATGTATCGAAGTAACTTCCATTTGTTTGAAATTGTTTCACTCCGTCAGTACTGACGGAGCAACCATGCTTTTTGTTTGTCGACTAAGCCGTAGCTCCCTGAGAAGAATCACCGATCAACGGTCCGTACAGGATAGTTGTTGGCCGTGGTGGGATTTGAACTCAAAACCCAGTGTTAAAGCGCATGTGGTATTATGAATGTAAAACTTTAACAACGCGGCGACTACATCAATCAAGACTACATATACTTATGTAATTATTGACTTCTTTGCGAGACACATGTTTATCATGTCATCGGTTACTATAATCACAGCATACTGTAAAAGAGTTTATTTTACGGCAATTTAATTTTAGCGATTTTTTCAAACAGGCTATGACAGTGATAAACGTTACACATTCCTAATTAATGCTGCAATCACGATATACAGACAAAACGAAGCTCTGGCGCGAAAAGCGAGAACAAATGATTATCGCTGAGATATGTACGTTTATTAGTAATCAAATGAGATTTTCAGATATCTCATAAGACTTTAGTATGTTTTTAAAATAACAGTTTTACTCACTGTAAAAGTTCATATTTTCTCCCAATTATATCACTGTCTGTGTGACAAAGTGGGGATTACAGGAACTGATAAAGTACACACGACCTTATCTAGGTGGAAATAAGCCTGAAAATACAAATGATCTTTACACACAAGATAACAACATGTTTAATAGTAATTAATAAATACGTCTGATTAAGTTACGGCGACTCAAGTATGGCTGTAGGGAAAACCGTCAAAAGATCAAATTACTTGGCCTAATGAGCATGCTTGCTAATTTATTCAAGATTTAAGATTTTATCAAATGGATTCATTATGTTTAAAAATCCGTTTGCACTTTAGGGTTTTCCTTAAGGTGGAATCCTGACAGCTATACGTACTTTGCGGTGAAGTACATTTCCTCCGAACGCCAACACTTAGGGGTTTCTGGTTGAAATTTCTCAAGTCTAAAAAAGACTGCTAATTGATATGGACTATTGTTTAAGAAAAGGTTGATGCAAACAGACTAGAAGATGAACTATTATCTCGGGATGTATAAATTATACATCGTGTTATCTTTCATACCGCAGACCGAACATTAGCTTAAACAGTATTTATTCATGTATCGATATATGTACATACAAAATATAGAATATTTGGGGATTGAAAAACAACATTTAAGTCTACATAATTTTCTCATTTATGAGTTATGAAAGCATAACCGCGAACCGTTCATTATGACGTCACTCTGATAACCATCGTCTCATCCTTCACGATAACAGTACTATTTTACATATTTGTTAGGTTTATGCCACTCGGGGTGTCCTTTGCAAAATCATTATAAAAGTAAATATCATTAATCCGCTGTTTTGAAAGTTTTAAAACGCACTTAAAAAATAAAGGCTAGCAAAATATGTCCCGTTATACCCGTACCTACGAGCTCGTGACGTTGTTCTCACGACGCATGCGTACGTATACGTGACATCTTGCAATATAGTTTGATCCATATAGTACATGTTTTCTAAGGAAATGTATTTATTATTCTGATCCACGCACTTATCGAAGAATGTCATTTTTAATTCCGATAATTAATGTCAATAGTCAACACGGAGTATCTGTATCAAAGCGGCTTAGGACCAGAATAATTAGGGGTTGTTTGATTCGCCAGCCCCTCCACGGCCGACTCTCGCGCTTGTTTAAACTGTAGTTTATGGATCCCTAGTATAACGAAGGGCACTCGCAGGGATGTGATTACCCTGGAGGCACGCGAACATACGGGTGGTTTTAAGTCCAATGTCCCGGATAGTTTTATGTCCAATGTCCCGGATAGTTTTATGTCCAATGTCCCGGATAGTTTTATGTCCAATGTTCTATCACCATTATCTTTGTTACCCCTGTGCTTCAATCAAGTTGTGATATTTTGATTCACCACAATGGAATTGATTTTTCACAAATTCGGGGTTTATTTCGAGTAATTCGTTTTGGATAATATCAGTTTTGCCCCTCCTTTGGCTTCTTCTTCCTTCATTATCTTCTGCTTCTTCTTTATATCATTAAAAGACAAAATCATAAACGACTGTAAATGATCATCAAATGAACATTATAAACTCATTGTCTCTGCCATATTCAAAAAGTTTCAAACAGACACATAGTTCTATTGTCTTGCGTACGAGATGGTACCTTGGCGAAGAGGTACCTTACCGTGCAGGTAGGACGTTAATATTCCTACCATTGTCTCAATTGCATAATAGTAAAATGCGACTTTTGTGATATTATCTTTTAACTTCTTTACGAGAAATACCTTTCTTTGACATAGTGTCTCATTGACAATTGACATCTTCGAATCGAGTCGTGCATTCGCCACTGTAATACAGGATAACTTACATAAAGTAGAATCGGTCCTCACGGTTATGATACTTCATACTAGTGGTCTGTTACACTACTACTTAACCGACGCTCTGCATAAATATAAGGGGACGACTGGTTTGTCAGTATATTACTGAGTGGGACTTGTCTTTGGCAATGATCTCCAGCACTATAGGCAAGAGTTTCGGGACCGTGGGTATCACATCTACTTACAAATGGAGACTGAATTTTGGACAATGAACAACATCTTCTACTGTCCTTTAGATGAAGATTGACACGCCAAACTACAATTGTACAATACAAAATCTGTATGTAATTCGGATATGTTTACTTAAACTTTTGACCTATAGTTCAGACATCCAATGGCAGTGCCAATTGCTTTGATGCACATTTGACGCATCATGTAAAGAAACTGAAAGTGTCTAAACCAAAACGACAAGATTTAAAACATATTTTGTCTCTTTACATATGAGCGGGACACACAGCCAAACTGCTTTGTCGTTGAGTTCATACCATTTCTATGACAACAAAGAGCGAATTCAGGCATGTTTCTGAAGGAAAATGTGAAACACACTGAAGAATTAGAAGAAGCGGTATAGAAGCCAACAAAGCGTCATCTTAAGATAGAGCCAGGAGTACAATGGTAACGCCGTATAGGTAGGCTGATAATGAACAAGGCAATGTTTGTAGGCATTAACTCATTCACCACTGCTATAGATATAAATAGTGTAATCAAAAGATGATACTTTTACTGTGTAAAAAATCCTCACTAAAAACACTGAGAAACGCCTTCTTGGTAATAAATGTTCGTAAAAATCAAACCATTTCAAATATTCATTTACCATCGTGTAAACAATTCTAATACACATTTCATAAGACACTGGAGATATTGAAACGAATGAAAAAAATTGTTGTTCATCATCAATATCTATCTTTTTACGTTTGCATATATAACGCAGCGCGCGCGCCATTCCTTACATTATCGGATAGGGTAGGAATGAAAAAGATAAGGTGACTGTTATTTAGTGTAGTTTGGTTCCACGTCACTTGTTACATAAACATTGATACAATACACATTTATGAATACAAAACTTCCCACATCCCATCTTCATACTGCGGAGACAAGGCTTCTCAAACAAGTTCTCTGTTAGGGGCTTCTGCCTACGGAGAGCTCTCCATGCATGGTTGAATCTGCGTTTCGATAAGTACACAGGATTGGGAAGGAATCTAATCAGTAGCAGCCGTTAACTAGATATAATATTCCTACAACGGACAGTGACCATCTCTTGCTTTTTCCGGGTTTGCTTTGATTTCTGGACCTGTACTAAACTTTCGTGATCATTTTTCATCATCCGTGTACATCTAATACACGAACCCGAAGTCCGGAACGGTCTGAAGCCGGATCTGGTTGTACCATCTCTACCACAGAAGGTCAGACGAACCTCGTTACCTGTGTGATGGAGTAATTAACATCAATTAATCCCACCTGTCGAGGCTCCCTAAGGTCACGGAAGGAGGCGAGAATCTCCCTTGGGGAGGGGGAGGGGGGGGGGGTTGTAGAATAACAAGAGCATGAGGCTAATAAGGGGAGGAATGGTGGAGATACCAATATAAAAGGTATTTCCAGATAAAATTATTAGGTGAAATACAAAGTATGAGTTAAGAGCCGAAACAACATCAGCTCGGACGGTCTACATAATGACGTTCATTTACGTATTGTTGTGGAACTCTTTAGGTTAGGACTGACATTATCCTTCTGAAATTATTGCACTATTAACTACAACATCAAAGTGCACATTTTTGCGCTGTGGGTTGCTGTTGTGACGTCATTTGTTTTCAAAAATACGTTTTAAGAAAACAACGTCTTTATTTTTATAAGCAGAATTCATCAATAATCAACAGTCCGCAAGTTTCCCATCTAAGCAAAGTATATCGTCGAAAAAAAAATCTTCGGCGGATAGTTCGGATTATTTGTTCATTGAAATTGATGACGTCACAATAAAACTATTTAGTATTTGCTTCCAAATGCAGAAATACCTACAATGGCGAAAAACCTCATCGCATTAATCTGTAAAAACATCAAGTCTATCGCGTGCTGAAATGACAATTTTACACTGATTATGTTATAAATAGTATACATTTAATTTATATCAAAAGGTCTGCCTTATCAAATTTCAAATGTGGAATACGTTTCCTCTGTGACGCACCACTCCCCCAACTGTTGGGTTTACAGTGAAATCAAACCAATCCAACATCCACTTTCGCTCTCAGACTTTGGTTTCCGAATATGATCAGAGGTCCTCAACCCTCAGTCTCGGTTTTTTAATCTCCAACTATCGGTTTTCGAATATGATTAGAGATCTCCTGGAGCTGGCGGTCAACAAACACACAATGTGTTGTTCGCGGAGCTGGAAATCCGGGAATATTGATGTTCGGAACGAATGGTTATTTATACGTCAAAGTTATTGGATTACGGAGCCAAGATGAATGTGTATTTGATTAAATTTCTTCATGGCTTGTTTCCAGCATTAGGATAGAACTGATCTAGCTTGCTGCAATTAAGGTGACAGATTATACAAGTAATTGGGCGGACATCCGCCTGTCCGACTCCGAACCGCCATTTAGTAGCATTGTCGGGGACCCTTTTTCATTTAAAATCACAATAAATAATGGATACGTGTAAGAAAATTCGTGTTTTTGTAACACTAGTTCAGCAAGGTCACGTGAATACCATAATTCTCCCATTTTTACCGACTTCGATTAAAAGGACATCTGACATCATAAAATTGATGTGGCTGCTGTCAAAATCTTTTAAGGGAAGACGAATTACCTCCCTTAGCGCTGTTACCAGAACATGGTCGATATATATGATTGGTCTGGCACGATTAATTTTTATATGTATAACCATAATTATTATCAGGGCAAAATCGGTCGACAACACGGGCTATTTTTATCAAACCTGATTATTTTAAAAAATGGGTTAACGCAGCGGATATTTATGGTTACAAGTTTTGAAAAAAACAAGATTGACGAAGTTATTTTGCTTGTCTCGCAAATGTTCCTCACCTAAGTCGATTTATGATAAATCATATACGACTTGACAGGAAAAACTAATACCTTATAAATCTACATATGACTTGACATTCCATTTTTTGCGCTATTTAACGGGATATCACTAGTCGATAACATAGACGTCATATCCATTGATTTTGCCTTCAAAATATCTCTAAAAACTCCTCTATAATCATATTCAGTTGATAAGAGTAAAATTTTCATAAAAACAGAAAACAGTTTCTAGGAAAAGATATTTTGTCTTTTGTTCTCTTTAACAAACCTTTACCACTTGTAGAAAGTATAACGCACGTTGGCTTGGTCTTAAATTTTAAATAAATCCTCTTACTGTTGCTAAGGTTAAAAAAGTATTTCAATCTGCTCTATACGGATGTGAATTATGGCAACTATCTAATACAGAATTAATTAAATTAGAAAGGACACAAAATTTTATTGCAAAATCTATTCAGGGTCATAATATGAGAACTAGAACTGATATGGCCAACTCCCTGATTGGATGGACATCCATATAAGGATATATTGATATTAAACAGCTTTTATTTCTTGGTCAAACAGTAAGTACCTATCTCATACTATATTTCTAAAACGTTTATTTATGTATCATTTGAATAATTCTTGCCAGCATGGCTTCATACCCGATATCGTAAGAATACTCTGTAAATATGATTTGTTCAGCTATCATCTTTCGCATTTTATTTCTGATGCCGTTTTTCCAAATCGTTCACAATTGAAGTCAAGTATTTATACCGCTGTCTATAACTTTGAAGTAATCACAATGTTTAACAGAATGCAAAATGATACAGATTTTACTAGATTTCAAGTATTTATACCGCTGTCTATAACTTTGAAGTAATCACAATGTTTAACAGAATGCAAAATGATACAGATTTTACTAGATTTATGCTCATTCATAACGTAATCACTCCACATATTCTATGGTCAATTGGTCTGAAATTTCCTGAACATCTTAGAATGATAACTAATATGGTTCACTTATTATTATTATCTTTATTTCCTCCAAAATTGAAGATGACATAAAGAATGACATTTAACATGAAAACAATAAACAAAACAAAGCAAATAGAAATTTACAAAATATGTACAAGTTCAAGACTTATAATAAGTAATTAGTTGAGATTATTCAAAGCAATAAGGATCGCATGCTTTCAGGAGTCTATACAAAAAAGATACATTTCCTAATCTAAACTCCTCTAAGGCACTGTTTGAGAAATCGTAGGCAAATTCTTTACCCAACAAGGTGTTACATAAATCAAAATCTGTTAAATTGTGAAGAGATGGCATGAATTCTAATCCAAAATTATTCACCAAAAAACAGTACTCGTCGCGAATTTCGCTATTTTTATCACAATGCAAAATAATATGGGTAACATGATCATTAAAAAGCATTTCACAATATTGACATAATTCTATACAATTTGATATTCGTGAGTTTACACAAACATTCAAAATACAATGTACATGATTATTATACTGTGGGAAATTTACAGTGAGTTCCCAAAGAAAGTGCACCTATTTTTAGGGTGAATACATTTGAATCTAATAAAATCTATATCATTTGACATACGTTCTAGATGTGATCTTTCATCAAATGTGTAAACATTTTTATAAACAAGTTTTCGCCAATATTTTTCACTAGGAGAAGTACCCGATTTAATATAATTAATAAAAGAATCGTACAATGAGTATTTTCGTAATATACCTATGACGTCTGGTATGAAATCTTGTTGTTTTTCTGCATTCAAAAAATACGTAAAAAATCTGCTGACAAAAATTTTGTGAATCAAGAGTCCACTATCCATGGCAATAATTCTTCTTCCAAACAATAATTTTTGATGACAATATATGATTCTATGGTAACCCACCCGAGCAATGAAACACACATGTCAGGCCTGATCCTCATCCTAATGCCTTGAACACATTTGACAATAAAATTCTGCGCTCGTTCTAGCATATTTATCTCTGAGTTATTAAGAAGCCACAACTCGCATCCGAATAGAGCATATGTTTAGATCTTAATTTTGACCAATTTGGCAACAGTTGCAGGGTTAAGAGCATTAGGATGTGCACCTGACTTTAGAAGTGGCATAATACCAGTTTTTAACTTACAACATGCCCTTTTAGTTCTTTCGACACTATTTTTAAAGTGATTTTTAAAACAATATATCAACGTGTTTGATTTCCGTAACTACTGGTAGAACACAATTGTAAAGTAAAATATTAGATACATTATATTTTGTGCGTTTATTGGAAAAACCATAATATTACTTTTAGTTGAAGAGAACGTAAATCGCCACTCCCGACTATAATTTTCACATATGTTAACCATGTCTTGCAAACTTTGATAATTTGTACTTAAAAGAAACAAATCGTCTGCTTGAGTGGGTATATTACCTTTCAAATCAACAATCAATGAGCCTTTACCACATTTTTCTATTTCGTTTAATAATTCATTTATGAAAATCAGATACATTTTGGAAGAGAGCGACCCCCTTGTAAAATTCCTCTCTCCATTAAAACACTTTTGGACATCAAAATTTTTATACATTACAAACCTCTTAACATTGAAATACATTTCCTTGAGGATAACTCATACTTTGCCTATAAGCCCCATATCATGAATTTTGTAGAGCAGACCGGCGTACCACACAGTGTCAAACGCCTTGTTGCTGTCTAAAAATGCTACATACACATTTGAATTGTGTTTAAATTGCAATTAATACATTCATGTTAATTAAATAATGCACATAGACTACATAACTGGCTTTGGTACGTAGACTGTTGTCTGTTTGGAATATTCTGTCCGAAACTATCATCTCAAACAACTTAAAAATCACTGGTAATAATGTAATGCCCCTATAACTGTCCGGATTTTCTTTTGGCTTTCCTTGGCCCTTATATAAGGTAATAATCAAACCTTTTTTCCAATGGTTAGGTACATACTCGTTATCTATGACCATATTAAATAAAAATGCAATATAATTAAAGATGCTCCACCGCTGACAAATGGTATATTTTTTACCATGAAAAACAGGAGAAGACGATTTAGTATTTTTCTTCGGTTACAAAAGTTACTTACCTTACACCTTTACCACCATTGAAAAGTTTGAGCTTCTAATTTTACTTTAAGTTCAAAATATGAAAAACAATTAATTGCATCCCGAAAAAAATCCGTGTCACTATATCCTATATGAAATGAATTACTGATTGCGCATGCACCAAAAGCGAAATAAATTATTTTACATTATTTTTTTAGTTAATTAGGCGTATATATACACGATTAAACACCAATTATTGTTCAAATGATGAATATCATTTATGCTCTGTCGGCGGTGGAGCATCTTTAACAGTTTTTTGCCACCATATTTAAAGTGTTCGTAAACTATGCCATCATGCCCTCCAGCCCTGTTGGTTTTTTTTTTTTTTTTTTTTTTTTACATAAATTAGATATTTCAACACTTGTAACAGCGGTATCGATAAACCATTCCTTCTCAGCTTTGACATTAGCCGTTATATTTTCAACTTTTGTATTGATAAAGTTTGCAAATTCAACATTAAATAAATCACCATGATTGTCTTTAAATATTATGCTAAACATTGTGAATGCAACGCATATAATATATCAGAAGGTTCCCTAAGAGTTTTTCCATTATATTTCAATTCTGTTATAGTATGCGTTGTTTGCCATGCTTTTCTATTGTAAAGTTGCCAAAATAGAGTTTGATTTAACTCGTCACATTTATCAAGTTCAGAAAACTGTGCTGACTTATAATTATCGAATGCAATTCGTAAGTGCCTACGGAAAGTACATTTGCATTCGTTATAGCTCAAGAAACTAATTTCTTCTGACCTTGGCCTACCATTTGCAATCCAAAGTTTCCTTTTATAGGTCATGATATTGTGCCATTCTGATAACTCCTTACTCCAATATGGTTTCAGAAATGTTTTTTTTAATTTACTTATTGGCATTGTTTTATTTGCGGCACACTTAATAGAACGTACAATACTCATACAAAAAGTTTAAATATTTTCAATGTTCCTGAAGTGGGTATAGTAACTGAATCTAGATATTCGCTGAGACATTCTCTGTATTTCTTCAAACAATTATTGGTTCTTGCCTTCTCCCAATTGTATTTAACATAACCCGACCTAGCGTTTAAAGAACATATAACTGGGCGATGTTCTGATAAATTGTGAGGGTCATCATCCAGTACTTCACAATAATTTACTAGATCTTCAAATTTGTCTGGATTAGGATATGATCGATTGCCGTAGATTTCCCTGTTACCGGATAAAAAGTATGCTCAGGTCCGAGGCAATTTTCCTGGACATTTACAGATAACATATTGGTTCTATCTAAAAAGAATTGAAACACAGATGACCTTACTATCGAAGTTACATCGGTCTCCTCTAGTTTTAAAGTGAACAGTCGGGCAAGGATGGCTAAAGTCGGTAAAAATGGTGTGAATTTATCCAGTATAATTTCTTATGAAATAGAAAAATAAAATCTCTCGTCAAATTCTGTCTGCGTACGAAGAAATTAATTTAAAGTATAGGAATCCTAAAACGTCCTCCGGCTGACTATGTCCGTGGTTACATTTCCACGCAGCCTCGCTTTCAATGTTTTCAACTTTTCTTTATTTCAATGGTCAGAACTGGGAAACGTAAGCAGAAACTTGACCGTCGTATTGGACATTTACAGATAACATATTGGTTCTATCTAAAGAGGATTGGAACACAGATGACTTTTCAGTACTATCGAAGTTACATCGGTCTCCTCTAGTTTTAACATTAAGGTCACAAACAATAATAACTCTTCCTTTCGAAGAATACACTTCTACCAACGACTCTAGTAGTTCAGTATGCTCAATGAATACTTCAATAGGTCGAGAGGATGCTGGCATATAAACTGAAAAACAATATAGACACTCTTACTCTTTGTTAGGCGTTTGGATTTCCACGCCTACTATTTTAGGACTATCGATAGCTAATTCTGTCAATATGAACTTATCGATTTACAAAGAATTGCTACACCTCCCCTAATATTACATTTGTAACGAAACGGGTCAGTTTCATACACAGTTTAACTATAGGTGTATAATCGCATTGTCTAAATGTATCAAAAAATGGCAAATTATATTCCCTAATCCAATGTTCAGATATATACCACAAATGTCCACTTGGAATTTATTAAGGCATTCTAGCAGATAATGAGTACCCACCATCACACCTTCGATATTCCAACACATGATATTAAGTTTGTCAACCATCATTAATTTGGTTTAGAAAGACTTGTCTCGGGATCCTTTCTCTCATGCCGATTCCGCTTGGCCAGAAATTCCTTGCCGTCACTATAGGGGTATCATCTGCAAGGAAGTTCAACTGTGCAGAGGCAGTTGACAACCAACGACTTTCAAAATACCTTAAGTGAGTAACACGGACACCGGCTTTGTCTAGGAAATCTCTCATCGCCGACTCAGACGCTACTTTCCTGTTCATTTCATGTATGTAGAAACGACTAACCTTTCTTTTAAAGGACCTGTATCCTACGAATTTTTCAGCTAGATCTGTCCCGCTATGCCTAGAGGTTTGCGACTCACTAACGAGAGCCTTGCTGCGTTCTGACATCGTTTGACACATTGGTGAAGGAAAGTGCACAGGTATCGTACCAACATCTGACACAACATCGCTATACTGGCGAATCTCTTGTAGTTTTGTACCTGTTGATCTGTCGATATCGCCTTTAGGGCGCGCGATGTTTGCTTTCTGTATTTCCACTGTTTTCTTAGGACTATCAGTGCCATTATTAACGACAATCCTGGTATGGGATTTTGGCCTATATGGATCTGTTATGGTCTTCGACTGTTGTGCTGCATGTGAAAAGGAGT
Organism: Argopecten irradians; assembly: GCF_041381155.1. Lineage (NCBI taxonomy): Eukaryota > Metazoa > Mollusca > Bivalvia > Pectinida > Pectinidae > Argopecten > Argopecten irradians. The sequence continues at coordinate 22,911,135 of NC_091134.1, forward strand.
CCCACTGGGTTTCGAGTGTTTCATGGATGAGTTGTGTCAATTTTGTGGTATTTTTATAACGACCGTATAACACATATAGCTCTACACTGCTCCAAAACTGAAAGTCATAAGCCGACTTATATTGTATTATTTGTACGGAGTTTGCTCCAGAATTAAGCACGTTCCTCAAATCTTATCATATTATAACCTTATTCATATACTTCTAGGATGAATCCTACATTTCCAGTTGAATTCTACTGATAGAATGAAGTTAACTGAGTGTTCTATATATTTTATAAATAAGATTTTGCTACAATACGAACGATAGTGCAAAAATTTAGTAAATGTAATAAAATCATATACATCAGATGTATTTGGAACTGATCTTTCTCGAATTATCATATTAGATGTATTATGTTTCCTTGATTTTGTGTTTGCATACCTTTTTCAATTATTTGTATAATTTATGTCACTATTAACAAACATGTTTTTTGTGGGTTTTTTTTTAATTATTTATTACTATTATTGATAATATCTAATTAACTGAGGATGAATTAATCTTATTCTTAGTAAATGTTATACAATGTTTAATTTGTACGTTTAATTTTGCTACTTAAATGTATTATGTTGTATTATTATGTAATCTTCATTATGGAGGCAAATAAAGAAATAACAATAGAGGTCGTATCCATTTTACCTTCAAAATATCTCTAATAACTCCTCAATAATCCACTGGTTTCTGACTATCCTTTTTATGCATGATAATATATTCCCCTACGTGTTTAATTAGAGAATACATGGCCAGAGTCTTAAAATATAAGCTGCACTTTGGCAGGGAAAGACAAAAGTGGAGAGCCTCCGACTCCCATGTAATATACTCTTGTCGTCGGATGCTGTATTGCATGCAATGTAGTCACGTGACGTAATTGCGTCAATAATCTTTATATCTTCACGGTAACATTTTAACGTTATTTTCATAAAATAGACTTGTTTACTTTTTTAAAAAATGCAAACGGGATCTGCCATAAAATAGCACGTAATTTTCCTGTATGGAGAATTGATTTGCAGTCTCAGTTTTCTTGAACTTATCCTAAAATGGCGGGATATTATAGTTGTAAAATTGCAACAAACGTCGAGGTATGAAAGAAAAAATCTCTTTTATATGTGAATATGAGGGGTAGGATATTCTAGCCCAGAGCCATAAAATGTAAACCCGGGACTTTTCTTACAGTAGTACTCAACATTGTCCATAATTCACGTTCGTCTCGGCATTAAAATAGAAATTAAACATCGATGGGTCAATATGACGCACAAATATTTCAGCGAAACATTTAAGGCCAGCTTGGTATACTTTCACTTTTGCTATTCTGTAACCAAGACATCAAGTTTGGTTTTATCTTTTTTAATACAATAATACATAAATTTGTAACGATAAATAAAAACACATTAAATTGGCTTAACATTTTTAGAGTAGGATTTTCAGAAGGAAGAACTTACAACCCACCTAGTATAAAATATGTAGATCTAAGTATAGCAGAGGAGATGTCCAATAACAATGGCTAATTTTCACAGTGAACATGTTATGATTGGTCAATAATTTTGTGAAATCTATTCCACAGTGTAGACTTTTGTCTGGTTGGCTTTAGTACAACCATCACCATTTACCCGCATGACACCAATAGGCCTTCACTTAGGTGTCTCTGGCAACTATCTTGTCGACACCACTATTCAGTTTAGCACCAATATAAATACGTACAAGTGGTTGTTGCGGACAGTTGGCACATCATCACTAACCAGCAGGACACCAACGGACCTATACCTGGGTGATTGTGATATGATCAGCATCACCTTCCAACAGGACACCAACGGACCTATACCTGGGTGGTTGTGATATGATCAGCATCACCTACCAGTAGAGTACCGATGAAACAAGTGACTGGTTTACTGGAGCAACTATAACAAACTGCTAGACAGTACTACAAACGGGACGGACTTCCGAGTTACTATCGTATAGCCTTCACTAGCAGGATACCAATGAACCTTTGTTTTGAGGGGCTGTGGTATGGCCTGCAACCCTGACCCCAGGACACAAATACATGAAGCTTTCCTTGGTGACTAAGGCATGGCAAACACCACAGATCAATAGCACCAATAAACCTTTGTACTAGCAACTCTCTTGCCGACACCATTGTTTAGATTGGCACCAATATAACAGTAAAGTGGCTGTAGCAGACAGCTGGCCAGAACCACTTAACAATAGAGCACGAACGGAATTTCGTCTGGGTGACTTTGGAATAGCCAGCACCACAGAGCCACAAGGCACCAATGGAGTTTGGTCCAGGTGACTTTGCAACTGGCTTACTGATACAACTGCAACTGAGAGTTAGATGGAACTCACCGGCAGGGCATCAATGGACCTTCGTCTGGGTGTCTTTGGTATGGCCAGCACCACTTACAAGCAGGACACCAAGGGACCTTCGTCTGGGTGACTGTGGTATGGCCAGCACCATTTACCATCAGGGCACAAATAGACCTTCGTCTGGGTGTCTGTGGTATGGCCAGCACCACTTACCATCAGGGCATCAATGGACCTTCGTCTGGGTGTCTGTGTTATGGCCAGCACCATTTACCATCAAGACACCAATTCAGTTAAGTGTCTCTGGTACCACTATATAGTATGGCATCAATATAAATATGAACGACTGATTGTTAAAGACAGCATCACCTACCAGTAGGGCACCAATGGACATATATCTGGGTGGGTGGTTGTGGGCCAACAATGGACCTTCCTCTTGACCTCTACCTGCGTGACCATTGTGGCACCATAACCCTGAACCTTGGCACAGGTATGTCAAGACCATTGTGGCACCAAATAGACAGCTTTACAAGAAAACCTTGGATACAGGACAGATGGAATAGGCACATGGAATGATTACAGGACAGACAGGCCCTTTATTCACAACTTCAACAAAGGTATGCAAACTGACTAAAATAAGGGACAAATCAAACTTCTGAACTTCACATATGATCAAATATTTTTGAGGTCGCCCAAGAACAAATCATTTGCCCGTATACTGAACTGTTCGCATCACACCTCATTTCTTAATTAAATTGTTCCATGTTTGGTCAAAGTCTAAGAAACTGCATATGATTAGTCAGAATTCCAATGGTAGTCAGCCAATCAGAAATCACTTTCAAGTCCACTCAAAGTTTGCTGAGCCTTTCAGTCTGAAGACATTGTCTGTGAATTCATTCCTACATCCAACTCTACTATGGAACTGGAAAACAAAGATACATAAGACAGTATTTAGATTCCATTAAAATTGGGATATTCAGGAATATTAAAATGATATATGTCATGACACAAAAAAATGGTTACATACTTTTTCTACACCTGTACAGGTACAGAATGGTTACATACTTTTTCTACATCTGTACAGGTACAGAATGGTTACATACTTTTTCTGCATCTGTACAGGTACAGAATGGTTACATACTTTTTCTACATCTGTACATGTACAGAATGGTTACATTCTCTTTCAACACCTCTACAGGTACAGAATGGTTACATACTTTTTCTAAACCTGTACAGGTACAGAATGGTTACATACTTTTTCTACACCTGTACAGGTTCAGAATGGTTACATACTTTTAAACACCTCTGCAGGTACAGAATGGTTACATACTTTTTCTACACCTGTACAGGTTCAGAATGGTTACATACTTTTTCTACACCTTTACAGGTACAGAATGGTTACATACTTTTTCTACACCTGTACAGGTACAGAATGGTTACATACTTTTTCTACACCTGTACAGGTACAGAATGGTTACATACTTTTTCTACATCTGTACAGGTACAGAATGGTTACATACTTTTTCTACACCTCTACAGGTACAGAATGGTTACATACTTTTTCTACACCTGTACAGGTACAGAATGGTTACATACTTTTTCTACACCTGTACAGGTACAGAATGGTTACATACTTTTTTTACACCTGTACAGGTTCAGAATGGTTACCTACTTTTTCTACACCTGTACAGGTAAAAAATGGTTACATACTTTTTCTACACCTGTACGGGTACAGAATGGTTACATACTTTTTCTACACCTGTACAGTTACAGAATGGTAACATCCTTTTTCTACACCTCTACAGGTACAGAATGGTTACATACTTTTTCTACACCTTTTTCTACACCTGTACAGGTACAGAATGGTTACATACTTTTTCTGCACCTGTACAGGTTCAGAATGGTTACATACTTTTTCTACACCTGTACAGGTACAGAATGGTAACATCCTTTTTCTACACCTGTACATGTACAGAATGGTTACATACTTTTTCTACACCTGTGCAGGTAAGAGTTAAGGTACAGAATGGTTACATACTTTTTCTACACCTGTACAGGTACAGAATGTTGACATACTCTTTCAACACCTCTACAGGTACAGAATGGTTACATACTTTTTCTACACCTCTACAGGTACAGAATGGTTACATACTTTTTCTACAACTGTGCAGGTACAGAATGGTTACATACTTTTTCTACACCTGTACAGGTACAGAATGTTGACATACTCTTTCAACACCTCTACAGGTACAGAATGATACATACTTTTTTCTACAGTACCTTTTTCTCTACAGGTACAGAATGGTTAAGTACAGGTACTTTTTCTACACCTGTACAGTACAGAATGGTTACATACTTTTTCTATACCTGTAAGGTAAGTACAGATGGTTACATACTTTTCTACCTTACAGGTACAGAATGGTTACATCCTTTTTCACACCTGTACAGGTACAGAATGGTTACATACTTTTTCTACACCTGTACAGGTACTTAAGGTACAGAATGGTTACATACTTTTTCTACACCTGTACAGGTACAGAATGGTTACATACTTTTTCTACACCTCTACAGGTACAGAATGGTTACATACTTTTTCTACACCTTACAGGTACAGAATGTTGACATACTTTTTCTACACCTTACAGGTACAGAATGGTTACATACTTTTTCTACACCTTACAGGTACAGAATGGTTACATAGACAGGTACAGAATGGTTACATACTTTTTCTACACCTGTACAGGTACAGAATGGTTACATACTTTTTCTACACCTGTACAGGTACAGAATGGTTACATACTTTTTCTACACCTGTACAGGTACAGAATGGTAACATCCTTTTTCTACACCTGTACAGGTACAGAATGGTAACATCCTTTTTCTACACCTGTACAGGTACAGAATGGTTACATCCTTTTTCTACACCTGTACAGGTACAGAATGGTTACATACTTTTTCTACACCTGTACAGGTACAGAATGGTTACATACTTTTTCTACACCTGTACAGGTACAGAATGGTTACATACTTTTTCTACACCTCTACAGGTACAGAATGGTTACATACTTTTTCTAAACCTGTACAGGTACAGAATGGTTACATACTTTTCTACACCTGTACAGGTACAGAATGTGACATACTCTTTCAACACCTGTACAGGTTACAGAATGGTTACATACTTTTTCTACACCTGTGCAGGTACAGAATGGTTACATACTTTTTCTACATCTGTACAGGTACAGAATGGTAACATCCTTTTTCTACACCTGTACATGTACAGAATGGTAACATCCTTTTTCTACACCTGTACAGGTACAGAATGGTTACATCCGTTTTCTACACTGTACAGGTACGGAATGGTTACATACTTTTTCTACACCTGTACAGGTACAGAATGGTTACATACTTTTTCTACACCTGTACAGGTACAGAATGGTAACATCCTTTTTCTACACCTGTACAGGTACAGAGTGGTAACATCCTTTTTCTACACCTGTACAGTTACAGAATGGTTACATACTTTTTCTACACCTGTGCAGGTACAGAATGGTTACATACTTTTTCTACATCTGTACAGGTACAGGATTCTAACATCCTTTTTCTACACCTGTACAGGTACAGAATGGTTACATACTTTTTCTACACCTGTACAGGTACAGAATGGTTACATACTTTTCTACATCTGTACAGGTACAGAATGGTTACATACTTTTTCTACACCTGTACAGGTACAGAATGGTTACATACTTTTTCTACACCTGTACAGGTACAGAATGGTAACATCCTTTTTCTACACCTGTACATGTACAGAATGGTAACATCCTTTTTCTACACCTGTACATGTACAGAATGGTACATCCTTTTTCTACACCTGTACATGTACAGAATGGTTACATACTTTTTCTACACCTGTACAAGTAAGATCTAAAGTACAGAATGGTTACATACTTTTTCTATACCTGTATAGGTAAGAGTTAAGGTACAGAATGGTTACATAATTTTTCTACACCTGTACAGGTACAGAATGGTTTCATACTTTTTCTACACCTGTACAGGTTCAGAATGGTTACATACTTTTAAACACCTCTATAGGTACAGAATGGTAACATCCTTTTTCTACACCTGTACATGTACAGAATGGTTACATACTTTTTCTACACCTGTGCAGGTAAGAGTTAAGGTACAGAATGGTTACATACTTTTTCTATACCTGTATAGGTAAGACCTAAAGTACAGAATGGTTACATACGGTACTTTTCCACACCTGTATAGGTAAGAGTTTAAGGTACAGAATGATTACATACTTTTTCTACACCTGTACAGGTACGGAACGTTGACATACTTTTTCTACACCTGTACAGGTAAAAGTTAAGATACAGAATGGTTACATACCTTTTCTACACCTGTACAGGGAAGAGTTAAGAAACAGAATGGTTACATACTTTTTCTACACCTGTACAGGTAAAAGTTAAGATACAGAATGGTTACATACTTTTTCTATACCTGAACAAGTAAGAGTTAAGTTAAACAATAATTACATACTTTTTTCTAAACCTGTGCAGGTAACAGTTTAGCTACAGAATGATTACATACTTTCACAGGTGAGAAGATTGGGTGTGGAGGGGTGTATTCTTCCTCCCTATACAAGTCAGTCAGGTGAAGCCAAAGTCCATCACCTCCAACAGCTGCAAGTTGTTTACATATCTCCATGGCAACCTAGCAAAAACAAGTCAAGACAATATCTTTACACAGTATTCCTTTCCTTCAGTATTACTTTCCTTCCTTTACATTCAATATTGGTATGCATGTTATTTTAAACCTTTTCAAGTCAATATTGGTATGCATGTTATTTTAAACCTTTTCAAGTCAATATTGGTATGCATGTTATTTTAAACCTTTTCAAGTCAATATTGGTATGCATGTTATTTTAAACCTTTTCAAGTCAATATTGGTATGCATGTTATTTTAAACCTTTTCAAGTCAATATTGGTATGCATGTTATTTTAAACCTTTTCAAGTCAATATTGGTATGCATGTTATTTTAAACCTTTTCAAGTCAATATTGGTATGCATGTTATTTTAAACCTTTTCAAGTCTAATAGTTGGTCAAAAAGTCAATATTGGTATGCATGTTATTTTAAACCTTTTCAAGTCAATATTGGTATGCATGTTATTTTAAACCTTTTCAAGTCAATATTGGTATGCATGTTATTTTAAACCTTTTCAAGTCTAACAGTTTCTCAAAATCCTCTTAATAAAATAGTCCGAGATTTGCAAAAATAATAAATGTGCACATATGTCAAAATCATATCAGAACATGTATAGGTGTGAAAAAGCAAACAAATCCTTATCATTTACAGCTTTGTACATATCAACTATACAATACTGTAAACCAACAATTTGTATTCCATTTTAACAATTTTCTATGATGATATATTAATATCAATTCTAAAAGAAACTATATTACAGTGTATATTTTTTATAAAATCTGTGCAAAATTAAATTGCTTACAAAAATGTATTGGTTCATGATATGTAAGTCTATTCCTTTCAAACTTGTTACCTGTTGTAGAGGTTTTGGCTGACGTGAACTGAGGTAGGAGACACACACACAGAGGATTTTGTCCAGACAACTCCCAGACAGGTCCAGCTGTAAATTCAATACAATGACAGTTATTCACAGAGGTCTTTCTTAATTTACCTCTTTGGAGATTATCTTTTTACTTATTATCCTAAATGCTAAATGTGTTCATGAATTTAACCTTAACTGAGTTATATCAGAACATTATAAACAAAACAATATCTGCCAGCGAGATTCCACATTAGATATCATGGTCATTAGATTGAAGAAATGAAGTGAACCATCGAGATTTTTTATATGGATTATTTTAAATGAAAACAATTTTAATGTCATAATGAGCACTTTCTTCTTTTATTTTTTCACTCATCTAGATATGAAATAAAAACAAAATTCAATCACATCTGACCATTTCATGTAGCTCATACTAAATGTAGTGGGACATTTTTAGAGCAACAATTTAATTTAGTGCATAAAGATTGTAGTCTTTTGTCTAGATAAAGTAGCTATTCTATATCTGTACCTGTTTGGTAAGGCTTCCGAGAACCTGGAGAGCTTGCTGTTGTAATCTACAGCTAACTGTGTATATGTAAGCCTGACCAGCATGTGAGCTGAAACAAAAGCTCATAAATACACAGTCAAACCTAATTTAACTCTTAAATCATCGTAAAAGTTAACCAAGTATTTAAGTCCAGTGTCTTGAATATAATTATATACCATCTGATTTAAAGTTAAGGCAGGAGCAGAAAATACAATTTGTGCTGAGCAGGAACTTTGAGTTTTCAAATTTTAAAAGTTCAAATGTAGATAATAACAAGAGTATTAATGTATTATGGAATTCATTGAACAAGTTCTACAACTTGATCTATAAAATAAGCTCTATGTTTTTACAAAATAAAGAGTGTTGTATTGGCATATTCTATCTTACCAACTCTCATCAAACCAAGGCAATATCTACATACAACCAGTCAATTTGCCTTCTCTATATTTTTCATTTGTTTCAGTGATTATTAAAATGAGTCACACTCCTCTGTAATGTTGTACCTGATATGTGACTGTTTGTCCAGAAAACTTGTAATGACAGGCAGTACATCCTTCATCACCCGCTGTTTAAGGAAATCACCACTTGTACAGATCATCACGGACAGAACCTCCAGGGCCTGGTAGGAATAACCAGTGACAGTTATTTAAAAAATGACTGATCAAAATCAAAGTGAGGAAGGGCTTTGTAGGGCATATGTAGTGCAACTTTCCCATAGAATTTTACATGACTAACTAGAACTTAAGCCAATGGTTTACTAATGCCCCTGCCCGCTACCCCTTCTTTGATACCATAGCAACCAAATTATTCCCATTATATTTCCATGTTAAAAATATTTCATAAGTTGACTGATCATAATTATTGAGAAGAAGAGAGTAACAAGTTTTGATGTGAATAATCACCACAGAGTAGGAAAGACTAGATATATCTATGGTAACTTTTTGTGCTGGTAATTTAACGAGAAATGGTTATCATTGTGTTTTTTTGAAGAATCTAAATCAACATCAAAATTGAAGTGGCTAGAAAAGTAAAAACAAAATTCTCACAGACACATTGTAATATCAATGGACATTTGATGAAGATTATAGGCCACAACAACCTATTTAATTCAATGACACGCTTTTATTTTGTCACTCAATTGAACCAATGACAAAATATATACCGGTACTCCTATGATTGATAAAGGCATTCACACATCCTATAGACCAATGATACTGCTGTTTCCACTTCCATCAAAATAATATCAACATATTGAAATTACTTGATATATGACATGTTTGTATGACCCTTGAGGTATCTGAAAATAGCTATTAGACTTCTAAAATATTTAAATGACAAGGGTCAAATAGATGTCTTGCAAGGTAAATATGCTGATTAAATTTGATACTTGCCTTTTTAATGACCAATTTTTCTTCATCAATAAATCTTGTACTGAAGGGGACCCAGACTTCATGTAGCAGAGGCAACAACTCATCTATAAACACACATCATCAAACAGGGCTCACATCAGATCATTGGTGGATCATACAACTTGATATCTCCTAAATATACAGTCTGACAGGTGATTTAAATACATAATGTTATAATATTTTTGCTGATCAATATTCTTTTGTAATGCTGGAACACATCTGGGTTCATTATAAATGGTATATCCTAATTATAAAAGGATAACCTTCATCTTTTCTTCATCTGATAAAGTTTTTTTCAGGAATACAAACATAAAGTATTTTGCCTCAATATCATATTTGACCTTGACCTACTTGTGTGACCTGCGAGAGCTTGACATGCTTGACTGATGGTGTCTAGTACCAGAATCCGTAGCCGTGCATTGTGAGAAGACAGAAGATGCTTACAGCGCATCATTACCTGTAAAAGACCAAATATATCCCTATCGCTAGTATCCATTTATCAATCCATTGTAACAGAAGAGGAGAAAATGTACCGGCCAGACCAGGGTTTGAACCTGGGACCTCCAAACACTAGCCGAATGTTCTACCAATTGAGCTACTTGGTCGCCAATGATTGACCCATCCTCGATACTCCAGGGGTTACTATAACTTACATTATATCCACCCCTGGACTATCTTAGAGTAAACCTGGAGGCAACAGAACAGAACAGGTAATTAAGTCCTTTGGTGTACATTAAAAGAGCTGTATAACTGTACACTGTGGTTGACTGTGTCGCTTTAAAGTTAAGCATTGCTCTCTGTAGTCTTCAAAAGAAATCTTTGAAGGCCTGTGATTGGTTCAGATGTTTTTCTACTAAACTGCCTTCAGTTTTGCTATGAGACAGTCCAGGGGTGGATATAACATCAGTAATAGTAACCCCTGGAGTATCCAGGATGTGATTAACCTTGTCCAATTCCAAAAACCATACAAGAAGCCTCATGTTTGCCATTATTTCTAATGGGTAAACTAATTTGATATTGTCAATAGTGAGTTCTTCAAGAACAAAATCATGCAGGATATAATTGTAAAATCCTAATATGAAAAAAAAAAGTATTTTTTAATTTTGAACAGCTCACCTGTTTCAGGAACTTGATAAAATTTGGTTCAGAGTTATCTCCCTTTGCATTTTCATGTATTGTGTCTGTCTCGTCAATGACATCGTTATCTGTGATATCATCCTCGGTAACGTCCCCACTGGCCATCCTCTTCTGCTCACAATAGTTCAGTATAAAGGGCAGGAGTGGTGTTCCTTTATTAGATTGTTCTGATTCTTGTTTATCAGCTGTCCCTCCACTCTACCAAAATGAGGAAAACATGTAGCACATTTGTGGTGACAAATGTGGCTCCCCTATAAGTGCCTTGGTGTCTACTTATAGACCAAATTCACCCTGGTACAACTATCACTACATGTACATTATTTCATAGGGTATATGTCTGAATTACAGATGCATGTTGAAGTACTAGTAAAATTTTATTCTGATTATTAGATCTTAAGATACCTCAACCAAAGAGAAATATTTTTATTGGTTTGTATCATAACTTGACCTCATTTGTCTAGAAAACATCAACACTTGGTAGGAGGCCTTTACGATTAACTAAATATGTGATCAATTGATGTGACAGTTCTCTGTGATAGAATTCCTTGTGGAACATGTAAGCATTTGACAGGAGTCATTTCAAAATTTCATATTCACAAACCTTGACTGTAGGGAACCATCTGACAATGGCTTTGGCTAGTTCGTGTAACACTCCCATAAATAACACTGCTTGTTCTATGTGGTGGTCGTCCAGTACGTCCAAAATCTGGAACAAGGGAGGCCATTTATATCATGGATATCTAAGAATGATGGGCAATGGTTTGACAGGTTTGTTTTGCTGCTTTTAACATTTTATTAACTGAACTATTAAATTGAGATTTGGTAACCCCAAGCATCCATTAGCTTAAAGAACAGATGATGGATTACTTGGCATTACACAAAGGGAAACAACTCTGAAAAATACTGATACCAGTTTCAAACAATCAGAAACCGAAAATGAAGTAGAAATAGCTATTACTCTAGAAAAATGAAATACTAGGTCTGGCACCATAAAATGTTTTTACCTATGTCTATGTAAAATCATATACTTGAGTAAAAACATAACTGTCTGAAAACAGTTTTATGGTGCCGGGCCCTGATATCATACTGACACAGAGTTAAAAACAATCTGTAGGATTAAGGTATCAGAAGTTACGTACCTCCTGTATGGTATCATCTATCAGGGTTAGGAGATCACTATTACTGTACTGCAGCATGACCTTCAAAACTAGAGGACTGTGTTGGTTGTCATGGAAATGGCGAAGTCTCAGAGAAATGGCATTAACCAGATAATCAGCATTTTCCTGGATCAGTTCAGCGATGGAGCTATCGGGAAAAACAGGGAACAGAAAAAACATCATGACATTCTTGTTTGGAATTGATCGCCATTTTTGATAGATGAGAAAGCATTACAAAGATATATCAGACTTTTAATATTATACCAGTATAGCTCATAAAACTTGAGTGATGTTTTCTTGGGAGATCATCAGACTTACCTGTAATTACAGGCTGTACAGGTCTTACATATTGATGGACTTACCTGTAATTACAGGCTGTATAGGTGTTACATATTAATTCACTTACCTGTAATTACAGGCTGTACAGGTCTTACATATTGATGGACTTACCTGTAATTACAGGCTGTATAGGTGTTACATATTAATTCACTTACCTGTAATTACAGGCTGTACAGGTGTTACATATTAATGGACTTACCTGTAATTACAGGCTGTACAGGTGTTACACAGTGAGATGTAAGCGGAGGTACTGATAACAGCTGTATTGTCACCTAGCTTCTCCAACAATGGGTACAGAGTCTGCATCAACAAGGGTAGATAACTCCTGCCTAGTACCTAGGATATACAATTAGTTATTTACTCTTTATCACCAATGTCACTTAAACAATTTGGAATAATAAAGTACCAATACTGTAAATTTTAAACACATAAACATATGCAAATTGATTGGAAACAGGTTAATCCAAGGGTATACATGTTATCTCCAGAGAGACTGCAATATTTATTTGATAAAAAAATAATTTCATTTCCAAGCATAAATAATATTAAGACAACGTTACCTTAGCGAATATTCCTAGTCCTTCCAGTAGTACACATGTGAGAACAATGTTCCTGTTGTACACACTGACGCTGTCCTCATTGGAAACTAGAGTTATGGCCCTTAGTGTACTTCCTGGCAACTGGTCCTGTTTCCCACTTTTCTCTGTGGCCGTGGTCACCAGGTAAAAGTTTCCAGGGTATAAATATTCTTCCACCAACATGCTGTGATATGATAATGTTTTAATTATATTAAGCTTTAAGCTATCCTACTTTTCCCTCTAAAATTCTTGATCAGAAATATACATTCATCTTTGTATAAATACAACACAGATTATGTTACATGAACACTTAGCAAGAGTTCAACCTAATTTTTTTCCTCAAATTCTAAGAAATAGCATAGAGCCTGTTACTCACATGACAAATCAAAACATTAAAGTAGATATCACTCCGACATAAAAGGCTGAATAACCAATTATTTTTCAGGAATGATATTTTCGAGATTTCGCAGTACATTGCTTTAATCATAAAACTTTGATCTGAGAAATGTTAATGATTTAATCATATCGGCATGTGCCCTTTAAGCAAGATCACAAAAATTTAGCTAGAACATATTTTTCTTGCTTTTTAGCTAAAATCACGAAAATGTTCACCTACAAAAATAATCTGCTATATGGTAATAAGCTTCAAGTCTGACGCCCATACCTAATAGTACTCCTGCGTTGTTCATCAGCCACTGATGAATCCTTAGGTAAGCCTGTTTTCTCTGAAAATAAATCAGAAGTTGATATATAAAAAAATAGCTCATATCTCGATGCAATAAGTAAAGCCAGCAAAATGAAGCTTCCAAGAAAAAGATCAGCATATCCTAAAGTTCATTATACCTCTAACACAAATCACATCACACAGTGTGTCATAAGCATTATATGTGTTTTACAATAAGTGTATTTTAATGAATGTGGCCTTTTCTTTAAATAAATCACCTGGTGATTTTAGGGACATCTTTAAATTACTGTTCTGTTGTTTATGCAGGATTCACTTGATTTATTTAGTATTCCTTTAGAATTTTTAGACATGTGTATTCCGCCCGTATTTCTGTTTCAATAAGATATGGAGTTGATTGGTTCTTACCTGTAGTTCCGCTGATGATGTCGTTCAGTATGAGGAAGGCCTGAGGTCTGTAGGCCATTGATGTATGGGTGATATCTAGTACCTGATCCACCAGTAATGGCGTGCTACCTGTCAATCATCATTGATGATTACAGATCAAAAAATCTTATCAACATTTACAGGTGAAAACATCATCAACGGTTACAGGTGAAAACATCTCATCAACAGTTACAGGTGAAAACATCTCATCAACAGTTACAGGTGAAAACATCTCATCAACAGTTACAGGTCAAAACATCATCAACGGTTACAGGTGAAAACATCATCAACAGTTACAAGTGAAAACAATATATCAACAGTTACAGGTGAAAACATCATCATCAGTTACAGGTGAAAACAATATATCAACAGTTACAGGTGAAAACATCATCAACAGTTACAGGTGAAAACATCATCAACAGCCACAGATGAAAACAATATATCAACAGTTACAGGTGAAAACATCATCATCAGTTACATGTGAAAACAATATATCAACAGTTACAGGTGAAAACATCATCAACAGTTACAGGTGAAAACATTGTCAACAGTTACAAGTGAAAACATGATCAACAGTTACAGGTTAAAATATTATCAATAGTTACAGGTGAAAACATCATCAACAGTTACAGGTGAAAACATCGTCAACAGTTGCAGGTGAAAACATTGTCAAAAGTTACAGGTGAAAACATGATCATCAGTTACAGGTGAAAACATCATCAACAGTCACAAGTGAAAACATCATCAACAGTTACAGGTTAAAATATTATCAATAGTTACAGGTGAAAACATCATCAACAGTCACAAGTGAAAACATCATCAACAGTTACAGGTTAAAATATTATCAATAGTTACAGGTGAAAACATCATCAACAGTTACAGGTGAAAACATCATCAACAGTTACAGGTGAAAACATCATCAACAGTCACAGGTGTAAATATTATCAATAGTTACAGGTGAAAACATCATCAACAGCCACAGGTGAAAACATCATCAACAGTCACAGGTGAAAACATCATCAACAGTCACAAGTGAAAACATCATCAACAGTTACAGGTTAAAATATTATCAACATCACAGGTGAAAACATCATCAACAGTTACAGGTTAAAATATTATCAATAGTTACAGGTGAAAACATCATCAACAGTCACAAGTGAAAACATCATCAACAGTTACAGGTGAAAACATCATCAACAGTCACAAGTGAAAACATCATCAACAGTTACAGGTTAAAATATTATCAATAGTTACAGGTGAAAACATCATCAACAGTTACAGGTGAAAACATCATCAACAGTTACAGGTGAAAACATCATCATCAGTTACAGGTGAAAACATCATCAACAGTCACAAGTGAAAACATCATCAACAGTTACAGGTTAAAATATTATCAACAGTTACAGGTGAAAACATCATCAACAGTTACAGGTGAAAACATCATCAACAGTCACAAGTGAAAACATCATCAACAGTTACAGGTTAAAATATTATAATCAAAGTTACAGGTGAAAACATTATCAACAGTTACAGGTGAAAACATCATCAACAGTTACAGGTGAAAACATCATCAACAGTCACAAGTGAAAACATCACACAGTTACATGTGTTAAAGAATATCAACAATTATACCAAACTAGAAATGTCTGTAATGACATAAATACCACCACCCCGATATGTAATCGGTTCAGGACATGACAGGAGAGATCACTAAGTACTGCCATGGAAGGGACAGGATGGTACAGACACATGATTAACATCAGAACTTATTACCGTAGTGTCCTAGGCATTGACAAGCTTGCTGTAGTTGTTTGTAGATCCGAGTGTCATTAAAATGCTTGAAGTATTTCCGTAGTGGTAGGACATTTGGTGAAGTATCAGGATTTAGGGCACTCGCTCCTATAACATGGAAAACAAGACATTTGTAAGACACTGATTCAATAATTTCTCTTTCCAGAAAGATAGTTTTTAAATTGCTTTGATTTATAAACATGTACAATCATTTCAATAAATTCTGTAAAAAAATTATTTATAATTAGTTTTTTTATTAATTATTATAATTTCCTAAACAAATATGATTTCAGAGTCTTAATTTTTTTTTTTTTTTAAATCTTGTGTTGACCATGCAACCAAGATGTTTCGCTTTGGTTAAGATATTTCTATCTTACTGACAGACCCATAAATGATTCTAAAAGTTTCTTGGATCTTGAGTTACTAACCATCACCAGTGATAGTGGTGCGCTCCTCCACTATCCTTATATCACTGTAATCCATCTCCAGGACTTGGACGAGTGACATCAGAAGTTTACGTCCGTGGGAGAGCATCAGACTGTCAATCTGGTCCCCTGTTCAGAAAGGGCAACACATTTTATACTTTAAACCAACGCTTTTCTGCATGCAACTACTTTTGAGAATTTCACGATCCAAGTTATTTTGAGAAAGTTTATCTCTACAAATTAATTTCTACAGCATTTAGACTAATATGAATTTCATCATTGCAAATTTGGAAAGCGCAAATTTAATAGCCATGATAGAAACTGGTTTAAAGTAGTCTTTTTCTTGTTTTATTGTTAGAATGTTCAAATTAACATCTTTTATTTTATTTTCTGATCCCTCACATCCAGCACACTATCTCAAGGATTTGATTCAGGACAAACTAAAAATGTCTGTATTCAAAGTCATAAATGACCCTGCTTCTACATGAAATCTGTACTGGATGTGATGGAATGGAACAGAATAAGATAAGACAGCATGGTGGTTAAGACTACATTTTGTCCATCTTATGTTTGAGCCATAAAATAAGATTCAAAGTGAAAATAGTTCAAAAGAAACATGATATGAAGTATAACTGTACCTAGGAGTTCTAGGTAACCAACCAGCAGCTGAACCACAAACAACTTCTCCTCTTCATCTGAAACAACAAAGGCACTTCACGTCACCCTTGTGACAACATATCTTGGTAATATATTGATAACCAGCACTTAAGGGAATAATATTAATTAAGTATTTTCACCAGGTCAATAAAATTTGATGACATGAAAATACTAGTAACCTGCATGTAAACATATTTCTTACACTTCTAGTAAATCAATACCTCTGTAATCTAATGAGAGAAAACATTACAATTTGACCTTTCAATTTTTTGTAAAGATTAGAAACCATTTTAATATAAAATACCTGTGGTGTTCATTTGTCGAGGAAGAGACATTGAAAGACCATACAGATTCTCTTCCAACATCTCCACCAGGGGGCGACACTGTTTCCCATCGAGTGAGGCGGCAAATTTATCCAATCCCTGTCGGCTATGTGTGGCCACCTTTGGGTAGTCGTCTCCAAGACGACCGACCAACACAGCCAAGAGATCAGACACACTCTCTTCTAGACTCCTACAACATTGGAAGACAAGATTTGTGATTATTTTAAAATTCAATCTATGCTAAATAATCTGTCAATGCAAAAAAGATATCTTGTCTTCATTTCTATCTATGTATTGAGACAGTGTCAGAACTAAGCTAGATTGACACTGATTGCTGCAAAAGATATTCATGTTTTGTGCTCGTGAAAAGTTTTACCGAAGTTACTGGATTGTGAAATGGCTCTCATATAATCAAACTTTGAAAGGCACATTTTACTCACCCTCGACAGTGGAGCAGCATGTTTCTGACCCAATCAAGCTATGAATAGTACATTTTTCTATGTCTATGACCTATACTAACCCTCGACAGTGGAGCAGCATGTTTCCGGCCCAATCCACCAGAGCCAGTCTCACTTTCCAGCTCGAGTGACTCCTCACCTTGGTCACTTGTTTTACTATCACAGCCAACTTTGACCCTGTAGCTTTTATCCAATCAGTGTTTCTCTGGACCACCAAGCTCTCAAGTTTGGAATTTGCTATAATAATCAAAAGAACCAAACATTTTAAGAAGCTGTGATTTAATTACATGAATGTCCCAGACATTAAAAGGGGAAACTTAACTTCAGCATCATCATTCCTTCTCCTAATATACAGTTCCATAACAATGACACAATTGGAAAGTTCATAGTAACAAGGTGGTTTAAATGTATGTTGTATACCATTCATAGATATCAACTCTATCTCAAGGCTATGGTGACTGAATGGTTAAGGTGTCAGTAATTCTAACAAGTGCCTAGATATACAGTGTGGCCTTGACCTGTTTATACTGACCTTTCACATTGTGACCTTGATGTTTGGTTTTTGATTGACTCTCTGTGACCAGCACATCATCCAGTACCAACCTCATATACTTTGTAAGAAGGTCCAGGGCTGTCTGAAATTAGAACCATTAACTAAACATATAACCTGGAGAGTAATGTCATAATAAACTTAGTGAGCAGCTCTAGGACTGTCTGAAATTAGATACATTATAGAGGGGAAGGGTCAGTGGCTCTAAAGCATAGGTAAATATTATTATATATTTAGTAAGAATGTCAATGACAGTCTAAAAGAATAACTAAATTATGTAATCAGAGAGATATAAAGTCAGAATCTCTACATCTACTCAACATCATTTAACTTCGTGAGAAGGGCTGGGATCCAGGACCATCCATACAAGGTCAAGGTCAGAAATTCTAAACTTATAACTTCCGTTACAATTATTCTAAAGTCCATAAAGATAACAATAGCCATACAAAAGTAAATGTTTGGATTTTCATTTTCAACTAGGTAAAGAAACCAGACAGGAAATGCAGCTATGTACATGTATTTAATTATTTATTGAACTTTAGGGTCTGTATGAAAATACACTGGAAATAGACAAGTAAATCACTTATTTTGAGTGAATTAAAATGTAATAATAATTCATGCTTGTAAAAAATAGAAGAAAGCCTCCAGATATTTTCGTTCTTGTCACTTGTTGAGTATTAAGAGAATGAGTTCCAGGACACACACCTGTATTATGGCCTGTCCTTGATGAGTATCACAGCTGATCAGGCGACCCAATGTGATGGTGACTCCAGGAAGGAAGGAAGCCAGCGTATCCCCCAGCTTCACTCTCATACTGGTACAATCTGAAATAAGCTCAGAGTTACAAAAACTTCAAAAATCCAATTAAAGCAATATATTCATCATTTTCTCCTCTACATAGAGTCAGATACTTTTATATAGACTTTAAGGTTATTTGATAGGGAATTAATTCAACAAATTGATCAATGTTTAGTTTTAAAAATTTGAGAAACATTTTTCCATAGTTTTCTTTTTTTTTTATTATCCAACAACGCAATTTCTTTTCTTTGCTGCTTTATCTTTACCAAACAACTTGCTATAAACATTTTTATAAAAAACTCACAGTTCCTGTCTTCTTGACAGAGCTCTATGAGAAATCTCAGAGCAGCCATTTTCAATGGCCTCAGTCTTTCTTGGTCAGCAAGATTTAGTAACATTGATACAGCATGTCCTAACACTGGCAGACTTCCCACAGCAAACAGGTTCTCTATGATGCTGTAATACAATCAAAGTACTGAAAGTACTGATGATTATAGATAGTCATTGATACAAGTTCTCTGTGATGATGATTGCTAGATACTGATTCAGATTTTTTATGATGCCATAATGCAATTAAAGTACAGAACTTAACAAAGACAATTTAGCTGCTGTGTTGGTAGGAGTTTAAGAATTACATCACATTTAAAAAATATTTTATACTTACTTGAAGTCGGAACTCTTCAGTAGTGATAACAGCATCTGAACAACAGCTAGCTTCAGCTCCTCTGATAAATCTGGCACTAAATGATAAAAAACATCAAACAGTGAAATAATTGGTATCAAGGTCTATTCAACAGTTATCAGTTTAGACTCTTATATTACTGAGCAAAGTTTTAAAAGCTTAATGTAGTTAATCCCAATTTTCTTACAGTGACTGCAATACGCAATCCCCACACAAAAAATGAAAATGGATCGTAACTCCTGAAGCATCCAAACTGATAAGCTTGCTAATTAAATACATGGGTATTTTATTGCTTCTAGAGGTGAATTATTCTTTTCCCTCAGTCATTCCATTTTCATGAGTTACATCTAAACTTAGGTTTTACTTTATATTAGCCTTTATTATTTTACCTTTGGATGGATCCCTTGGGTCACTAAGTGCCATACAAGCAGTATTGAAGATATCTAGAAACATGTCCCATCGTGTGACACAACTACGAGACAATACATACTCCATACACTGGTAAATATCAACGTACAGCTCCTCACCACTGAAATAGTTAACACACATCAACCGAAAGTCAATAACTGTCTACTGGTTAGCTGATCAGCAGGGACTGTGATGTCCGAGGGGTTAAGATGTCCTGACATATTACCACAAACCTTCCACCGCTGGGTTGCGAGTTCAAATTCCATGTGGGGCAGTTGCAAGGTACAACAAACCTGGCTTGTCATTTAATGACCCTGGCTTTCAAAAGGATGCTAAACTTATAAAACCAAGGATAGCTCCGGACCTGTAGTTTATCAAACAGTAGAATATAACCCATTTCTATATAGGTATATGCAACTTTATATGATGTATTTTACAATCAATGTGCAACCAAAAGAATGGAGGCTGGTGTATGTGAAGTTGATTTATTAATATTTTTTCTGGTTTATGGTATCAAACATTGGTTTTGGTTTTATCATTTTAATGTCTTATGAACAGCCAGGGTAATTTAAGGACGTGCCAAGTTTGTTGGTGGAGCAAAGCCGGAGTGCCCAGAGAAAAACTACCGACCAGTATCTGGCAACTGCCCCACATGGGGTTCAAACTCGTAACCAAGAGGTGGAAGGCTTGTCTGGACATCTTAACTAATTGGCCACCATGGACCCTATCTGAGTATATACAATTTATGTCTTACATTTTTCTCGTCTAACAGGAAATAGAATACAACCGAGTGTGTTTACTATACTTACTATTTTTTCTCCTGTTTGAGTATTATCCGGAGAGGAAATAGAACATATTCCTGTAACTCCTGCATATACTTCCTCTCCAGACCATTCAGTGCCTTGGAAAGAGCAGAAACATTTTCCCGAGTATGTTCCCTGGTAAGCTGGACACATATTGGACGGAGACGTTCAAAAAGTCCAGACTTCAACATGCTACTCATGGTTTAACTTATCATCCAAAATTACTCTGTAATGACAAACAAGAGATGCCATAGCATTAAGAATAAATGTAATAGACCATAAAAGCTTATAGAATATTCAAGTTAAAATGATATCTTCAACTAAATCTGGCGAGGTACAGTCTACAGGGAAGGGCTTTTTCAGTACTTTGGGAATAGGGCCTGTTGCTTTGAATTTGGGAAAATGTGCGACAAAACCAAGATTTGGAAAAAAAAAAAAAAATGAAATATGAAATAAAGTATAATGAATAGGACTATCCATTCCAATGTACTTTTCTGTAGAAAATACACAAGTATTTAAAGCCTTAACCAACTAACCATGAGTTCATCAAAAATTTTTAATAGTTTTACTGTAACATATGTACAGCAGTAGCACTCACTAATCAGATCCTGAGCCATCTGATGGTTCCATTGGTATAATCAAAGTCATTATCATATGTACAAAAGTACAGTACATATTACATATGAACAGGGAATAAAGTAGCCCTAAAAGTATATTTTTGACCCTCAAACATCAAACATTTGTATTTGACCCTGGAGTTTGAAGCACACATCTAATTATCCTATAATTTGACTCTCCATATTTCTGAGAAATGGCTATTTAGCTTCTGATACTGCTAAAGTCATGGTTCAACTGACCTGTATGAGTGATGATTTTACCACTTATAACACTGGGCATGTGAGCTTTATCAAAGACACATACTCAGTTTCTGTTGTTATATAGATTGATAAACAATTGTAAGTACGTATACATATATCACATTTCTCTCATACCTACACGTGTAATACTGGCTGGTCTGGGGCAATACAGCTCATGTGGCCTGAGGCTGTATTGCATGGATACCCATGCAATAAAGCCTCATGACGTCACAGCGTCAACAAAATCACTATTTTCTAGGTACAATTTTTTTTCAGAAACTAGACTGGATTAACTTTAAAAGATACTAACAACAGGATTTGTGTTGAAAATATCATGCAATTTTCACGTATGGAGAACTTGCAGTCGCGTTTTTTCAAATTTATTTCAAAATGGCGGAAAATCATAGTAGTAAAATTGCAATAAAAAGTCGAAGTATGAGAGAAAAATACTCTTTCATACGTGGATACATTGTATATGAAGGATACGGATATTCTACTCTTGGATAGAATAATCCTATTCTTCATATCCACACATGAAAGAGTCTTATATAACGTAATTAAACACTCTCTTAATTTTGATTTAAGCATTGATGTCACTATTTTTTAATTTTATCGGGGTATGAAAAAAAAATTGTTTGCAAACTGTGTGAATCCGCATTCACAAAAGTTTGCAAACATTTTTTTTTTCACAACCCGATTTGAAAAAATCAATACTTATAATTAATTTTATACTCTATTTGATAAAATGAAGTACGTTTATATGTAACATTATAGTGGTTTTTCAAGGGATTCTTTTTTCCGAATCAATACGCAATGTCAATGTCTCTATTGTGACGTCACGATAACGTCGGGGTTTCGCACCATTCTCGGATTTTTTTTTATAGCGGTATGCAAAAAAAATATTGGCCAATCAGAAAGCCAGATTTGGTATGAAAACAAAGAAAAATTAATTACATTAAATATGAAACAACTTTTAACTGCAATTTAATTACAAGATATAATTTCATTAAACTTGTTTAAAATTGTATTAGCTTGATCTAATAAGCTAAAAGGTGCATTTAACTGTTTCAAATAATTACGCTTATTATGAAACCTTCTCAAGCCCTTGAAATTTTGATGCCTTGAAATAACATTATGCATTTGATTTGTACAGAACTAATGGATAATACTTAGTACAAATAGTAATTTTAATCTAGGGGAGATAATTTAGTATAACTAAGAATAATCAGCTTAAAAACATCTTATAAAATCTTGACTGTAATATATAAAAACATAAAAGCAAGTTCCTGGTATATAACTTTACAAAAATATCTGTATGTACACTCTGTATATATTTACATATAATATACTGTAGATCAACATTGCAAATTTTACAATGTGACGTTCTGTCAAAAAACGCATAGATATCTACCTGGTAAAAAATATTCCATTTTACTTTATGTAAATATATGGGTTGACCTTTACCATTGAAACATAGAATGTGCGTAAAGATCTGTAAACTAAGATGGAAATGCTATAGAAACTGATCAAACAATATTCACCAGTTCATGCTTATTCCAATGGGCGCAGACATCTTTGTTTTTATAAATTTAGAATCAACTATGAAATCGAAACGAAAATAAAGGAACTAATTTATCAGTGCAAAATTATTGCTTAAATACTTAATATCGTTAATTTTCTTTAATTTATTTCTTTTAAATGCGTGTTTTAAATTTTTTTAGTGAATATGTATCTTTATTGTTGTTAAATAATCTAAATACAAATGTGTGGAACTCTTCAATTTTAGAGGTAAAAAAAACGTGACGATTTTTCCATGCTGTCGTCATCGTGGTACCGGTCAAGCTTGCAGATTAAGAACATATTTACTGTTCAACTGAGGTTTGTTGGTCTGTTTTACATATTCCACCATGCCTACCATTGCCGTGAATAAAGAACAGCTGTTCAAATCACTCGGAAGGACATACAGTAAGTTGTTACACGAAGCATCCCCAACCAAGATGCCAGACAGATGGTACAAATAAATATTACTGATTGATTACACGATTGCATCATACTGTAACTTCTTTCGTGTATACATTGGATTGCATTGACAGTGTATACATTTAAACAAGTGCTTAATGCAACAATAATGCGTAAATAAAAAAAGGACGGGAGAAAATGTGACCAAGGTTCCAACTGCTATTAAAATACATGTACTAGCAAGATGTTCTCGAGCTACTGTTGTAGCGGAAAATATACCACCTTCTGATTGACTTTTCCAGTCAGAAGGTGATATCTTTTCCGCTACAACAGTATTTAGATGTTCTCTTGAGCAGGTTGGGCACACTCCTTCATAGGTATAACAGTCATGCATTTGAGTAATAATTTTGTGGCTCAAATGCAGGATTGATTGTTTTAAGTTGTTTGTTAAATATTCTTATCAAAATGATATAATAATTTTTACTTGACACCTTCACTAATGTAGCAGGATTGGATCGAGTCAATAATTGATGACTGGTAGCTAATTAAGTCGTTGGAGCATTTGGCTAGTGTTCGGAGGTCTGAAGTTTGAATCTTACTCTGGATGCTGCATCTCTTTTTTTTTTCTGTTACAAAATTGGCACCCAACTAAAATACCCATAATTGTGGTATAAGGGTCATGTATGTCTTTGAGGCAGAAGACTTCAAGAAAGGAGGAAGGAGTGTAGCAGGACTGGACTGGATCGATCATCGGTATCCAGGTAGCTCAGTTGCTAGAGCAAACGTCTAGTGTTTGGAGGTCCCAGATTCAAAACTAACAGTCTAGCAATCACATTTTCTTCTCTCTTGTTACACTGATATAACTTTGTACAAAATTAATCAAATGTAGACAAACTTCATTGTCTCAGTTTTCTTAGAAGTCATAAACTAAATCACTTCCAGTCTTAAATCAGTTCTTATATGTAAATCTGAAAAATATGATGCCCTTTTTTTGATACATTTTTTTAGAACAACTTTATTTATTTTTCATTTCATAGAATCCTGCATTTTGTTAACTAAATAATTACTTGAATGACTGTTTCCCATGTGCTGGAGTGTGTCCAACCTGTTATGTTACTTGGTCATGGTAATCAACCTAGCCCAGTTCTGCTACAAAAGAGTTAAATTTATTTTATTTATTTGTAAGGAGGTTTGAACATACCCAATTGTGAAGAAATTGCATCATTCAAGGAAGTGCTAAATGGCTAGGGTTTTGTACTGGTACTTACTACTTAGGTGTCTTTACGTTGTGAAGGGTCAACCAATGAAATCAACCACAAAGAAAAGAAAGAAATTCTTCATTCAACTTGTTCCTTTTCATTTCAGCATTCAAGGAATTCAATGATCTGTGTTTTGAGTTTGGTTTGGAGGCAGAGGAGCCGGTAAGCTACATTTTTATTTCTGTTAATTTCCCTTTTGACACATGATCTGATATGAATAGATATCTACAAATATCAGAATTGTTCTTGTTTGTTTGGCACAATAAGCACTAAGGACATTCAAAATTGAGAAAAATGAGTGGAATTATAAAAAAGGACCACAAAGTAAGCTACAAATAAATTTATAAAGAACAAAAATAATAAAACTATAATAGTATTCATATGTTCAGTTTGAATTCATCAAATCCAATATAATGCAATTGTATGTTGTCTGAAATACATAGTGAAGAGGACATTTATTGGATCAATTCTTGATATTCTTACAAATTTTTGATGTTTTTCTGCTTTTTATGTATCTATTTCGTTGGCACATGTATCATATTTTTAGGATGAAGAGGAACTTCAACAAAACCCAGAGCTAGCACAAGAATTCAAGGTGGACATACCAGCAAATAGGTAATATATCTTAGAATTCAGGTCACAAGTTATAATGTAAATGTAACATGTTAGATTTACTTTATCCGTACCTTAATTCTGCACTGGATTCCATGCTGGAATTTCGGACTCCTCCCCAGACATTTGAGCAATACGTCAGAGTATTATTGTATGTTCTTGTGTATTCTGATGAGGTTGGAATTATGCCGAAACCCTGCCTGAAAAAAACAAGAACCAATGTGCTTGGCATTCACAAATTTGTTTCATAACAAAAATATCTATATTTTCCAAGGTTTTTATCTTACTGACAGTAGAATGAATGCGATCGTCGCCATATTGTTTACATTGATGATGACAATATTGGAGCACATCGTGGGAAATTCACGCATTCTGGGTTGCATGACAGAAAATCTGTACTTTTCTGATACCAAAATGTTTGTTATAAACCGATGATGTTCTTTTTGCATAAAATTTCATTGTGTAACTCATATGTTGCCTGCTTGACACAATTAATCATAAATCAGGTAGGGTTGTCAAACCGGTCGAAATTTGCTAACCCGTTACTCCGAAAATCTTCCGACCGAGTAACCGGTTTATTGGTGATATCACATTGAAATAAACAACAACAATTTAATAAACTGTTATACATAATGAAAGTAATAATTTAACGTATTTGCGCTACAGCTTCAGCGAGTTCAACAAACAACCATGACCTAAACAACTAAATTACCGACATTGTTCAATTACAATATTTCCAAATATATCTTAGTATATTGGTAGAGCAAAAATTCATATTGGTAGTGCAAAATTTATCATGTTTATATAATGTTCACTTTTGACCTTATATAATTGATCGTTACTTCTTGCGTGATTAAAACCCAGGGCTCGAACTCAAATATATATAATATATATACGTCTGATTATTCGGTAACAGAATTTTATAATCGGTTAGCAAACTTCCGATCGAGTAACTGGTTAACCGTTGACAACCCTAAAATAAGGTAATGCCAAGTACATATGTATCTAATTACCGCTTGTATAGGTACCTTAACAGGGATGAGACGTCATGTTTTTCTGTTGTCTGTGTTTGACAATGAGGATGAGACAGCATGTTTTTCTGTCGTTTGTATACGACAATAGTACAGAAAGAGTTGAAAATCAATTGATAAAATGTTAATAATAAACACATGAAAATAATTGATTAATGAAATAAATAAAATAAATTAGTACACATACTCTTGTTGCAGCAATTTTAGTACACATACTCTTGTTGCAGCAATCTTTCAGTGTTAGAATACTATTTTAGCGATGTTCAATTAGAGCTGTTGTTTCTGATTACAGATATGATTTACTGTGTATTGAAGGATTGACTCGGTCCCTTAAAGTTTTCCTTGAAAAGTAAGTACATTATGTGGTTAATATAAGGAAAATCAATAACATATGTATACAGTGAACTTATGGAATAACGATAAAAAATAGTCTGGTCTCTCCTTTAAGCGTAACTGGATCTCAATTTTTCAAGCTATATTTATTAATCATTTCATTTGTGATCAATTATGCTGAAGTAAGTGGAATGTTTTTTTCTTTTTGTATAGAATAAAATGCAAGAAAACTTCTTTATTTTTTGTCAGATTAACCATCAATAACTATAAAACTTATTGTGATCAGGCATGGGCACAATTACTTAAAAATGTAATTAATTAATAATCGATTACTTGGGAGAAAATGCTGTAATCGATTAATAATCGATTACAGGTACCATTGACCTGTAATCGATTACAATCGATTACTTTACAAAAAGTAATTGAAATTACTTTCAATTACATTCGATTACATATTTAGTTGATTTATTAAATTTTATCTTCTATCACAATATTTTCAATTTTTCCTTTTAACGATTTGATAGCATTCGAATTCCAAGACCAGTTATATTTATATAAAATAGTTTCATTGGATTTAGTTAAACTGTTTATTTAGTTTCAAGTTTACACCTGTCCCACATCATGCTTTTTAAACTGGGGTGTCTTAGAAACGACCATGTGCATTATTCGTATGGCAAAAATGTGACTTATGCTTCTGAGCTAAACAGATAAATCTTGACTGTACAGGTATACGTAAAAAGAACAGTCACTGGGAATATCAAACAGAATTAATTGCCTTTTCATTGTTTCTTAAAACAACAAGTTCAATGGAAATCTGAGGACATACTCCCTGAAACAACTAAATTGATCTTATGATTAGTCAATGCCTGTTGACTTTTTGAAAACACTGCTTTCCATTGTTTAATACAATATGCTCTTATGCCCATGGGCACACTGGTGAAATTTAAAATTAGCTATAAAGTGTACTTGTATAAACAATTCGTTTGTATACTTTATTTCTTTGAGCCTTACAGTTAATCAGAAAACTAATTATAAAAGATATTTATAGACCAATACTCAACACTGTTACATTTATCTTCAGTTTTAGTTGAACTACAGCAGACAAGTTGAACTTTACACTTTCTAAACTTAGTATACTGGCTGCTAAATTCAACTTATTATTAGGTATAATGTAATTGAAAAGTAATCGAAATGTAATTACGATTACACAGTAAATTTTTACTGTAATCGATTACGATTACGATTACAAGTAATCGAAATAGCCTTCAATTACTGATTACTGTCGATTACTTGAGAAAATGTAATTAATTACAATCGATTACGATTACACGATTACGATTACCCCATGCCTGATTGTGATTAAATTTGCTGACAAATTTTGGATATTTTGTTTGCAGAATAAAGGCTCCAAGATATGAAGCATTAGAACCAAGCGCTGACAAGTTACAGGAACTTCGAGTTCTCCCTTCTGTAAGTATTAAAATATATCTTATGTTACAGTAGTTACTATGATCATGACTCTTTATTGAGCCAAGCTTTGCCACACAAAGTGCATGATTTTACATTCAACTTCCCCGCTCAAGTAGGAAGCAGTTAATTGTTTTCTCTGTTCCCAGGACCTATTCTGCAATGCATTTTTGGGTCATAATTAAGCCTTCTTCCCAATGAGCCATATTTTGTTCCCATTTGGTAGCCAAATATACCCATTGATACTTATTGAAACAAAAACAAAAAAACAATAAAAAAAATCACACATAAAGCATGAAATGATTTTCTTGGAGAAATATTGAGCTTTAATTTCACCATTTACCACATTAAATTCCCAATTGAAAGGCCCTGAGCCATGTCTTCCAAACCAGAAAATAGGCCAGACTGATACCTATACAGTTACATGGTACTTGTGTTTAATTATTCTTTTACATTTATTTTCTTACAGACAGCCCAAGTGCGTCCCTATGCTGTAGCTGCTGTTCTCCGAAACATAACCTTCACTCCTGTAAGACCGTTATTACAGT
The DNA here is from genome assembly GCF_041381155.1 of Argopecten irradians. Taxonomy (NCBI): domain Eukaryota; kingdom Metazoa; phylum Mollusca; class Bivalvia; order Pectinida; family Pectinidae; genus Argopecten; species Argopecten irradians. Next base: position 22,940,277 of record NC_091134.1, read on the forward strand.
ACTCAGTTCATTCTAAACAAATTGCATTTTCATTTGAAATTAATTTTTTGTAGTAAATTTATTTATGAAGTTAAAAAAGATATATCAGAGTTTATCCAGCTCCATAGGAGATGACAATGGTTATAACACACAAAATGATGTACAAGTATAACTTGTCTAAATGTCACCAGAACCAGCATATTTGACTAGTATAGCCAGGTTCCTGGATTATACAAGTTTTAATCACTAAAATGAAGAAAAGAAAAGCCATGCAATGAAGCTGGAATATACAGATATCCACATTAGACAAGAACTGTTTTGACAAGTTATACTGTACTAGTGACCAGTGAGGTCTTGAACAACTAAATACAGCACATGTGAATATCTTTTATATTATTTTCTTTCAGGAAAGATACAAAAGTTTCATCACCCTGCAGGATAAACTGCACCAGAACTTGTGCAGGTAAGATGTTATAATGTTACAATCTTGGGTGTTACAATCTTGGGTGACCATGGGTCCAGCTGCTACAAATTATATTGTCTTTGTACCTATAGATCTTTGCAAATATTGATTTGTAGCCTGATAATTTGACTCCTGTCACTTCTATTGAAAAACTGATGATTTACCCATTGTATCTCTTACTTTTATATAGGAATGTAATCTCTAATTATTATGTGGTTTGTAGAACTTCTGTTGCTATAAAGACAACAAGTTGATATTTTCTCATTATTTCGTGGTTTCTAGGAGGAGAACACTAGTTGCTATAGGAACTCATGACTTGGATACTATACAAGGACCATTCATGTATGATGCCCAGCCGCCAGCAGACATAAAATTCAAAGCATTGAATCAGGAGAGAGAGATGACAGCACCTGAGTTAATGGATCTTTACTCGGTAAGAACTCAACTCAAAATTTAAATAAAGCTTTAGGGACATTTTCACCTTATAGTTATTTCTAGTCATAATCACTGAATTTTTCCTTTATACTGTGTCGTTTTTGTTTCAGACTGACAACCATCTGAAGCACTTCTTGCCGATTATCCAGGACAAGCCGGTATATCCTGTTATCTATGACCAGAATGGTGTTGTTCTGTCTATGCCACCGATCATCAATGGTCAGTAACTAATAGAAATTACAAAATGTACTACTTTTTGTATTGCCTGCAACGCAGGTGCGACACATAAGTATCACAATGTCGGCACCCGGAAAACAGTTTCCGTGCGATAAAGTATTTATTGTCTGATTTCAACTAAATTTGGTATATTGCTTTATATTAAGGAGATCTTGAATGAGTTTGATACTGGTCAAGATTTGTCTATATTTGCAAGAGTTACGGGACTTGATAACTTCATTTAGTTATTAACAATATTTTCAACTTAAATAACTATTTTTTGTGATGTTTAATCTGCTGTAAAGGCGATACATCCACTTCCGTGGAATTCTTGTATTTGACAAACTTTCACGAAGGTCTTCAATCTTAATACTGTATAGCTGGTTCATTCTTACGGGTCAAAGATTTCACTGTATCAGTTACATGTATATATTTACCCAGTACTTCTTATTTAATTGATTAAATATCCACGACCACAGTGTTCATTGAAATCTTCAAAATATCACACTTCACTTACTATACAATATCTGGTATTGACGATTAATACTAGATATAAAGATATTAAGAGAATTCTGGTTAAAGTTTCAGTATATGACCTATTATCTGGTGTACAAAATTACAGGTTTATTCTATTGTTTTGGTTTCAGGGGACCACAGTAAGATCACCTTAAACACTCGTAACGTCTTTATCGAGTGTACGGCAACAGACTTGACCAAGGCCAAAATGGTCATCGATACACTAGTGGCCATGTTCTGTGAATACTGCGATAAACCCTTCACGTAAGTGAATATCCTCAGCACTTTCAGACATGCGAATTGTTAGCCTATGCATAGAATAATTTTATGATAAAAATAAATTTCGAAAAAAGTTTCAGTCTCGTTAAAATCTCATTTCAATGTTAGTCAAAGAGTTCTTGTGATATTCAAAAACTAATTGTCTCAGAAATTTTTTACTTTTCACCAGAGCTGGTCCTTAATATAGAGATAGATTCCATTCCTTAATATAGAGATAGATTCCATTCAATTTCTAAGTCCTCGAAAGTTAATCTTCTCAGATCTGTTTTGGTATTGAAAAAGCAAAATTTAGTAGCCGCAAAAGAAAGTTAGAGTACAGTAATTCTTATGTCTTGTCCAATTGACGAGCAGGACAATTTTCTCTTTTTTCATTGTGATTGTCATAACTTCCTTTTGAGAATATAGTTGTTGTAGTTTTCATGTCGTTGTGTTTTTACAGAGTTGAGAAGTCCAAGGTGACAATGCCTGATGGGAGTGTTGCTTTCTATCCTGTGAGTATACACAACATTATATACATCTGACCAATCATATAACAAAGGATATTTTGCAGGAACAATAATTTGTCTTTGATATGTTCTGCTTGACTCTCAAAGATGAGGGGACTTGTTTGGATTTTTGTTTTAAGAAAGAAATGAAATCAAAAAGAGGCAAACCTGATTGATACACTGATTGCTGTTGGAAGAGTTTGTGGCTTTGATCTTGGTTAGATATCATCTGAATGGCCCCAGATTTTGACCAGATGATTTAAACCTAAATAGTCAACAGGAGCCATGTTTGTACTGAATCTTGTCATTGTTACAGCAAACCACGACTACTAAATTTCGTGATTTTTTATTTCAAAGTACATGTATATTCTTGAAGATAAAATTTCGCCAATTTGAAATTAAATGAAAATGCCTTTCAAAAAAACTGTGAGTGATATCAATTCATAGAGATTAACATCCGCGAACTCACAAAATTTGCATAAATAAATCGTATATGAAAGAAAGTTTGGTTTACAGTGTGTTAATAGCCTTACTGATCTTACTGCTTTCTTTGTAGGATCTGGGATACCGGATGGAGAATGTGAGCGTTGATATTATCAACCGAAATGTTGGCATTAAGTAAGTATTAACCGTATCACAGGTTCATTTATTAAATAAGTTCCTAATGACTTAATTGAGAAGCTTTTAAATTTTATCTTAAGAAATTAACGGTTCATATGTAAATGCCTTTAAAAGAAGCGATACTTCAATTTTTTCATGTACCGGTACTTTGAATTCACTATTATTCTAAGAAATGTGTTACAGAATAAGCCCAGAGGAAGCTGCACGCTTGCTAACACGGATGTGTCTGGCTGCAGAAGTGATAGAAAATGGAGCTCAAGTGAGGGTCGAGGTTCCTCCCACTCGTCTAGATATCCTTATCTTAATATATTTATGATAGAATATAGGTGTATCAATGAGACTAATTCACGTACCACTTGGTACCTGATAACGTTTGTGAAGGCCTATGGTTTCTATTGGAGAAGGAATGACATCAAAAGGTGATATCGTCATTTCAGTGGGAAGATTACACAGAGTTACGTTCCGTCACCACTAGAGATACTATTATCGCACAAACGTCATCAGGTATCACATAGTATATGAATTATTCCCTTTAAGAAAATAGGATTGCAGAGACAAACTGTACATCAAGAGAAAAACATAAAATGTGTTGTTGAAAATAACTTCAAAATTTAATTATTTAGACCTGATTTAGATAGCTTACTAGTAGTCTAAATGTAGTATTGACCTTAATTGTGTGTACATGTTATCCATGCTTGTGACGTTGTTGAGGATGTGGCGATATCCTATGGTTACAATAACATCAAAAAGACGATTCCCAAAACAAACACAGTAGCCAATCAGGTAGGTACCTCAGTATGAATGTAGAATAGTTTTAAAGCATGCACTGTTACTGACAGTAATATATCAAGGTTTTTGCAAGAAAGTTCCCATGGGTAGGATTATGGATTATTTGTTTGTTTAACTTGCACTGAAAATTACTCTTCAACAACTTCTGACTTGTCACCGGAAACCACAAGTCACGAAAGAGACTTGTGGGTTTTAGATGATGTTACTAACTAAATTTATGGAAACATCACCATTATTAACAATGATCTGTGATAAAAAATGCATGAAAGTTTAAGATCACCACTTATGACTGGATATGAACAAGTTTTCTCCTCGATCATGTCAATGTGTACCCCCTAAAAGCCCCTAACTATAACCAATGTTTTTTTGTAGTTACCGATCAACAAACTAACTGACCTCCTTAGACATGAAATGGTAGCCGCAGGTTTCACAGAGGTCCTTACTTTTGCGTTGGTGAGTAGATTTTCTTGCACTTTCCATATATGTTTGATTTGATTCTTTGTAACGAAGGTGTATAGATGAGCTAGCTGAGACGATTCAATGATCATAAAAGAAAACCTAAGTGTCATTTACCTACAATTTACTAAACATTGTAAGGTTTTCACCTCCCTTTAGCAATTTATTTTCCTTATTATATTAAAGACCAATATCAGTATTCTATATTTGCTCTTTACTAAAAAGAATTTATTACGTAATTCAGAACTCCTTTCTGTATAAAAACATTCATAAATACTAAATATGTAACAGTGCTCAAGGAGTGATGTGTCAGACAAGTTAAGGAAAACTATCGAAGAGGCCAACGCTGTTCACATCTCCAACCCAAAGACACTGGACTTCCAGGTAACATAATATAGCTCTGGTTAGGGGCATCAGTCAAAATCTGTTCAGAAGAGGTTTCTAAATATAGTGTAAAGGTGAAGACTGAAGTTCTTTTAGAGCAAAATCTTTGACCTACATCTGTCAATATTTGGCAATTGCCCCAAAGGGGCTTTGAAGTCACCACTCCAAGATGGATGGCTTGTTGTGTAATATTGGGCTCATTGAATTACGGGACCATGCTGCGACCTCGCCAATGGATTGTCTGGTTACCATGAGAAAGTTCACAGTTACATTCTGTGTGTGATAATAAGATATAGACTGAAACCTTTACCATTAAACAGTCTTGGTGACAATAGAGCTTTTCTAGACATTTTACCGAGGATATTTCCACCAGAGTTATTTAATTTCTGTTTTGTGACTCTCCTATTTGTATTAATTTGATGTCGTTGATCCTCTAACAGATAGCCAGAACTTGCCTACTACCTGGAGTGTTGAAGACTGTCAGCAATAATCGGTCAATGCCCCTGCCACTTCGTCTGTTTGAGATTTCTGATGTAGTGTATCAGGATAAAACTAAAGGTAAACACAATTTTTTTGCACATAAATTAGTCGAGAAAATCAAGGAAAGAATTAAATCTATTAAAAAAACCTTCCATCTCTGTAAGGCAACACTCTGTTCTAATCAAACTATCACATTCAGTATCAATCATGGTAACAATATTCATTGTCAGTACTTACCAGTCAAAGTCATGTTTATCTGACCTGTTTCTAGATGTTGGAGCCAGGAATGACCGACGGCTCTGTATAGTTAACTACAACAAGTCCTCTGGGTTTGAGATTGTAAAAGGAATGCTGGACCGTGTGATGCAACTTCTGGAGGTTCCCATGACGACAGACGACAATGGTTACCACATCCGAGAAAGTTCTGGTAAGATACTGGTGTAATGTTAGATTATTCATAATGTATAAAAATCATGCTGACCATTGGGTTCCATCTCACCATTTGTTTGTGGTATTGCAAGAAAAATATAAGTATCTAGATAGCAGTGGTAGAGTTTTCGGCATTATCAATCATGCAGATGTTTTTCATGTAATAGCTCAAGTTACATGCTTATCATCCGATCAAAAATGTTTGTATGCAATTGTTTTTCTTGTGAAAATTAAATAGAATGGGATTCTACTCAAGGTAACCAAGTCGCTATGCAGATTTGTAAAATGGCCATCACTTGTAAGAAACATATCGCATGTGTCTGTAGAAGTGGTTAAGTTTTTGGCATTATCAGTCATGCAAATGTTTTCTTGGTGAAAATTCGGGCCACATGCAAATCTCTCTGACCAGAAATGTTAGTATAAAATTGCTTTCCCTGTGGAAATTGAATGGAATGGAATTCTCTGCAAGGTATTCACCATACACAGATTTGTAATTACATGTAGTTTGGAATCAATTTTGTTCAAACTTGGTCAGTTGTTGTTACATGATTAAGGATGTCTATAATTCACATGCTTGGTCAGTTATTGTAACATAAGGATGTCTATAATTCACATGTTCCAATTACATTACCATGGATATGTACAGGGTAATGAAGGAACATTTGATTGTCATTGTCTGGGAGTATTAGTTAGTCAATGGCTTACAGTATTTTAGTTTGAGATGTTTGTTGTTTTTTCCATTACAGATCCAACCTATTTCCCTGGCAGGAGTGCTGAGATTATTCTCCGAGGGAAAAGCGTAGGTCGTATTGGTGTCCTTCACCCGGAGGTTATCACAAAGTTTGAACTCACCAATCCATGTGCTGCATTAGAAATGACCATTGAACCTTTCCTATGAGGATTTCCCATAGTTAGTGTAAAGGAACATTTTGAGAGACGTAGTGCTAAAAATATCTGATTGCTAATATAAAGAGCACTGCATCATAACCCTCTTTTTGATTTGACATTTTGAAGACAACACAAAGATCATGTGCCTCATAATTTGTTAATTGAAATGTTGACCTGCGGTGTGTTTTACATAACAACTGTTTGCTGATTAACAGTTTCCATGGATATGTGTTACAACAACAACAGATTCAACAGAACAATAGGGCTAAGATAGTTGCTATGTACATGTACTCTCTTCTGTCACCAAAAACACTGCCATATGATTGATTAATATTCTAATGACATTTGATAAGACATAAAATCTCAAAGCCAGCCTCCACTTGAAAGTTATTACCACGAAAAATTTTGGAGAAAAAATCACTCCAATGACAAAATAGGACCAATTGTCTAGCACGGAGTCTGTGCACATTGATGCATTGATATTGACAAATATTAATTGCAATGTATCAATAGTTAAGTGTATTGTTACACCCCTAATGTACACTTACGCAAATAATTCATTGACCATTTTAGATATACTGATACCTTTTTTTTCAAATCTTGTGTAATCAACATTTTTTTCTCTCACATTTAAAAACGGTATCAGATGGTAATCAATTTTTGCAATCATCATTCAGGTTGTAATATCTCGCTTCTCTTTTTTCACACAATATTTCCTGGTACATGTAATTGGAAATGTGACTGTTTGCTTTCAAATGTCCAGTGATTGTATTCAGATATAGATCTAGTCTGTTTAATACATCAATATTTCTGAAGTATGCTGTGGAATCAATGATATATATGTTGGTCATTGCTAAAATACTGGTAGTGTGATCACACTTGAGAATTTGTCCTTTACCGTAAGATATTTAAATACAATAAGGCTGACCCTGACTCATGCTCAATTCTTCATCAAGACTGAAGACCAAGTAATTTCTAAAGCATGCGAGTAAGTGTTAAGTTCTTGTAATGTTAAAAAGTAAATGTGATTACAACACCATTTTCTCTTTGACCTGACAAGGTGTCTGATTTAGGACCAGGACAGTACAGATTGCAGCATTGTCTGTTATTTATTTGTGATTACAACACCATTTTCTCTTTGACCTGACAAGGTTTCTGATTTAGGACCAGGACAGTACAGATTGCTGCATTGTCTGTTATTTATTTGTGCAATTGTAGTCTATACAATGTATATAAATAAATCTTTTTACATAATATTATTGGCATCACATCGTTCTTCGCAATATATTGAAGCCGCAGTGAGAGCGGTTAACAATATTGTGTTCAGACGTATTAATATTACCACTAGCCAGTACTTTTGGTTTTCTTTCACCTTCTAAACATGGCATGTCCTTACTTAACTTGGCTGTAATTTGACATAAATAAAACCCATTTAATTGATATTTGCGACAATGAAGAGTCTTTATTTTGCCAAGCAGTACCTTAGGAGCAAGATAATATTTCCTTGAAGTCATATTCGACCCGGTGAGCAGCACCGGCATGTGGAAAGTTGAATTGTAGACTTTCAATTTTGCAAGAGAAATAAAATTAACTACAGTATATATGTATTCACAATTTTCGTCTGTATTTAATAAAGACTTAAATTCAAAGTATGTGAACTTTTGAAAAAGGGGAGGGGGCACTCATTTGGTCGAATATGATATACAATGATGTAGGAAAGAAAAAGATCAAAAAATGATTAAGTATAATGGTTTATTGGTATTGGATGTATTCCATTTTATATCAAATTTAAAATTACACAACCAAAAAGCTGTACTCATAATTCAATAACAGAATACATCAACACTCGTAAGATTACTGAGTATGGTACACCTTTTACATTCTTTCTTACACTTATATCTTAGGTGTGAAATGCAGTCTTTTACTGCACCGTATAAAAATCAAATATAATTCAATTTCCTGTTTTTGCTTATCAGTTTTATAAGCTTCTTACATTTTTTGCTCAAAAATGAAAAAAGAGTCTTATTTGTATTGAATTTGTTGAATTTGAGATCGTTATTATTTAAGTTCATACTCTAATTATAGCTGTACTTCTTTTAATGCAATCAAGATATACATGCAAAAACATTGATTTTGATGACTTTTTCCAAAATCAGAAGTCAGTCTGTTACTTTCTGACAAATACAAAGGATAACACTTTGCTATCAAGGATAGAACAAACTCTCTTATCCGTAGCCAGTGCTGTCACATATGATATGCACAATGTTAACCTCCACTCAAGACACGGGACCCAAACTCGCCCCTAGAGGTAACAAAGTAAGAAACATGATATTGGACTTCAGATAAGAACAAAATGTGATATCTAAGGTATTGCACAGGTATGTTTACACTCGAGCAAAATAGAAATTATTGAATGATTCATTACAAAGAAAATCAGGAAAATAATATCAGACTTGCATAATATTTTATAAAGGGGAAAAAGCATAACATATTGTTTGTGGGACTAAATGTACAGTTTGTTGGTAACTAAATGAATCTTTTTAAGTTTCATAAGCATTACTACAAGGAAGTAGATGTGCATGAATATAAATTGTATCAGATTCAGATGAATTTATAGCAGTTAAAATGTAATGCAGTATGGTGAAATTTTTTTCGGGATGCAATTAATTATTTTCGGTATTCGGTATTTTAAACTTTAAGTAAAATTAGAAGCTCAAACTTTTCAACGATGGTAATGGTGTAAATTAAGTAACTTTTGTAACTGAAGAAAAACATTAAATTGTCTGCTGCCTTTTTTGATAGTGAAAAAATACCATTTGTCAGCGGTGGAGCATCTTTTAAAGGGCTGAAATCTAATTCGCTAATTTACTATAATGTCAATACAATCGACTTTGAAATGGTAAGGAATATAGAAAGAGAAGATAAAGATGAAGACACAAAAGATCAGATACAAGGGAGAGAAAAGGGACGAGCATTCAACAAAGAAAGGACAGAGAAAGAGAAGTAATATGACAACAACCAATTACATGTAGTAACAAAATATACTTGCTCTCATTTCTAATACACACTTCAGATGTCCATTCTTGTATAATATGATGCAAACTTATTAATGAAAATGTCTCAGAAACATACATTCTATAACATATGTATAGTAACTCACTCCCAAAAATATCAACAACCAGACACAAGTTGGCTGACAGCCATAAAAAACATATTTATAAAGAAAATGGACTTTTTCCATTTGAATAAATAAAAAATTGGATACATTGAAACAGAGCCAAAATTTATACAAGTTCTGTTCCCCTTCCCCAAAGGATGTTTGTGGCCAAATTTAGTTACAATCCATGCAGAACTCTAGGACAAGTAGCGATTAATAGAATTTACCTCTATTTTCCCTATTGGGCCACACCCGTCCTGCCCCCGGGGGGCCAGAGCCAAAATTTATACAAGTTCTGTTCCCCTTCCCCCAAGGATGTTTGTGGCCAAATTTGGTTACATTCCATGCAGAAATCTATGACTAGTAGCGATTCAAAGGATTTACCTCTATTTCCTCTATTGGGCCCACCTCTCCTGCCCCCAGGGTGTCAGAGCAAAAATTTATACAAGTTCTGTTCCCCTTCCACCCAGGGTGTTTGTGGCCAAATTTAGTTACAATACGTGCAGATCTCTATGACAAGTAGCGATTTAAAGGATTTACCTCAAGTAGCGATTTATAGGATTTACCTCTATTTCCCCTATTGGGCCCCGCCTCTCCTGCCCCCAGGGGACCAGAGCCAAAATTTATACAAGTTCTGATCCCCTTCCTCCAAGGATGTTTGTGGCCAAATTTGGTAACATTCCATTCAGAACTCTATGACTAGTAGCGATTTAAAGGATTTACCTCTATTTCCCCTATTGGGCCCCGCCCCTCGTGCCCCGGGGGATCAGAGCCAAAATTTATACAAGTTCTGTTCCCCTTCCCCCAAGGATGTTTGTGGCTAATTTTGGTTACAATCTATGCAGAACTCTAGGACAAGTAGCGATTTAATGAATTTACCTCTATTTCCCCTATTGGGCCCCGCCCCTCCTGCCCCAGGGGGTCAGAGCCAAAATTTATACAAGTTCTGTTCCCCCTCCTCCAAGAATGTTTGTGGCTAATTTTGGTTACAATCCATGCAGAACTCTAGGACAAGTAGCGATTTAAAGAATTTACCTCTATTTCCCCTATTGGGCCCCGCCCCTCCTGCCCCCGGGGGGTCAGAGCCAAAATTTATACAAGTTCTGTTCCCCTTCCCCCAAGGATGTTTGTGGCCAAATTTGGTTACATTCCATGCAGAACTCTAGGACAAGTAGCGATTTAAAGGATTTACCTCTATTTCCCCTATTGGGCCCCGCCCCTCCTGCCCCCGGGGGGTTAGAGCCAAAATTTATACAAGTTCTGTTCCCCCTCCCCCAAGGATGCTTGTGGCCAAATTTGGTTACAATCCATGCAGAACTCTATGACTAGTAGCGATTTAAAGGAAATGTTGACGGACGGGACGGACGACGGACGACGGACGCCGCGCCATGACATAAGCTCACCGGCCCTTCGGGCCAGGTGAGCTAAAAATTGGATACATTGAAACAGCAGCAAACCAGTTTGTAAGGCACTACAGTATGATCAGTCTGCAATTTTGTATTCCCAAGGATTGGAGAGAACTTTGTATTACTGAGGATTGGAGAGAACTTTGTATTACTGAGGATTGGAGAGAACTTTGTATTCCCAAGGATTGGAGAGAACTTTGTATTACTGAGGATTGGAGAGAACACGATCCTTATACAGAATTCTACTGCTGTTTGGATGTCTAGTACACATTCTATCATAGAGTCCAATAGGGTAGTACATATAAAGTTTGGTTAAAGTTTTTAGTTGAAATCAAATTATATAAAATATGTGTCCAATGTATATATCTGAATCTCCATTATCCAACAGAGTTCAGTGTTTCCGTGTGCGTAGCTTCCTCAGCACAATACCATGGACATCATTTGTGGGGGTATTTGGCTGCAAAACATAAACGTTTTGTTGTAGATTACCATCGATCATGTTTGGTACCACGATTATTATCAATACATAACCTTTCATTTATAGTCGTAAGATTAGAATACTTCAATGTTGGAGTGTACCTTCACCCCAACTTCTACAGAACTGGTATGTATCTTGATTAAACATCTGTATACAAATTGTACCTTAAAAAGGTAAAATTCTGAATATTACCGTAATGCATTTACATATATCAGATTAAGTGGATTATCCTTTTGTACTGATTTAACTTGTGATTGCTATGATCTAAGATTGAATACTCACCACAAATATTCCACCTTCCAGCGGTTCTGATATGTGTAGATTTTCGTTGTATAACTTATGGCGTTTCCGAGAGCGTTTGGCGCGTTGTTGCTCTTCCTCTTTCCTCCCACCTGACATCTGAGTACTCTGGTCCTCGACCTCTACGTAATGACTGTCGGGCGTGGACGGGGTCTTGGGCACAACAGAAGGCTCCTGTGTTGGTTTGGTAGGGGATTCGGAAATATCATCTAATAACTTCTTAGCTACAAGAGAAAGTAAATGATATCTTGTGTTTTATGAACATAATATCCGGTTTAATATTAATTACTGGTAATTATTTTTGACTTATTTAGTATTGTACCATGCCAGAGATGTGTGTAAAGACTGAGAGTTCAAGGTTATCGTGTGTGGAATCTTGAGAGATTCTTTGTAAGAAAGAAATGAGTGTTGTAGAGTGTTTCTTGTGTATGACCTGAGAATTTAAGCATTTCCCCAAAGCCTTGAATGTAAGAGGAAAGAGAAAAGAAAAACATTTTGTGTGATAAACTGTGTTAAAGAGATCCTGTTTTCAGAGTGGAGGCTGGAGCGTTTCTGGTGATAGAAAAGAACCCTGTTGTGTACCTGAACGCGTTAGAGATGAGTTTTTGATAGCAGACACAATGGACCCTATACGTCCTAGGCCTGGTTCCTCCGTACCTTTAGTTCCTCTCCTTGTACGACGCGACGAAGACGGCCCTGTGTTCTCCTTACCCTCCTGTACAAATAAACAGATAATCCCTTGTTAGGTAAATATGAAAATGAAACCTAAATGAACATATCAATATCATTGGTAATAGTAACAATGGCACATATATACAGAAATAACTACTAGCCAGAAAATATGTTTCATAATTTGGTAATTTTTTTTTTTAGATCTTCTGTAATTTCTAAGTGTACTCATATAAATCATAAAGTTGAAATGTTAGGAACTTTGAAAATTCCTTATTTGGTTGGGTTCTAGACTAGTTTTTGAGACGAATTTAATATTTAAAGTCTGTTTATACCATTAATGTGTCTTTAAACAATGAGCCAAGTTTGTAGAAATGAAGACATCAAATGAAATCTCACCGATTCTGTGTTGCCATGCTTTTTCCGACTTTTCCTGAGGTTTTTCGCTGCCACTGGAGGTGTAGCATCTATCTGAACATGATCAGAAATACTGCTTTCCTCAGAGGCAAATGTGGCATCAAAGTTTTCTCTCTTCTTGGCTGGCAGCTGAAAGTCAATTAAGTAGATAGAATATAGAAGTGTAATTATTATGATCATAATGTTACATCATATAATTCTGAAATGAAAATACCAGATTGTTTCTATCATAGATTAAGATGTTGTGATGTATTGTGCAGTTTCAGTTAAAGAGTTTAACAAAGACATTTAACCCCAGATAATAAAACCAGCAAAACAAGATTAATTCAAATGAAAAATTGTTATTTCAAATTGTCCAGAGTAGGAACATAAGAAAGCCTTTCTTCAAAGATCCATCCTATTGCATATCAGATCATACTCAACATAACGTACACTACACAGACAATAATTCACTTAAAATGTACATAAGCATTTAAATCAGTAGTAAAATCTGTCTCAGGTTTGTTGAATGTACCTCTAGCGCTGACTCGCTTACTGATCTTCTCTTACGACTTGGCCTACTGGAACTCCGGTGACCCCTGGTTGTCTCTGGGTTTGGTGTCTTTGTCAGCGGACACTGGTTTATCGACGCCTTAAACAGTAATTCAATTACACTTACATATTTGTAAGATTTAAAATTACAATTGTAATTGTTTGAAAATTATGATCATGAGAGATAGAGCTGCATTAAGTACCAGAATCCTAAAGATACATCCAAACTAATTAAAGTAAATAATGACATATTGACCTTATATTTTTTTATTTGAAATCTGACCTTGCGTGCACTGTGTCTGTGGGAGCGATGAGTTGTTTCTCTCTCTGGAGGCGGTGATTTGAGTCTATCATCACTACCACTACTGTCAGTAGAAGGAACCTCCTCTTTCACATTAACAGGTGACAAAGCCACACTACCTTGGCGATGTGCTCTGTGACTTGACCTTGTTGGAGATAAAATTTGATCACCATGGTGACGTTTACTATGACTGGACCTGACAGGTGATAATGTTTGGTCGTCATGATGACGTTTACTGTGATTTGACCTTCCTGATGAACTTTCAGCTTGATAATGACCTTGATGACTTGATTTTAGGTGTGACGATTCTTGATCATCGTGTTGCTGGCTCCTAAAGCTTGATCTGACAGGTGCTGGTGGTCTAGCTGGTGGTAAGTTAGTCTCCTCCGGATGATGGCGGGACTTCGATGGTGACACCAAGCTGTCTTCAAGGTGACGACCGCTTTGACCTGCCCTGACCTGTTCCTTGAGGTCATAAATCTCCTTCTGCTGTTTCTTCATGATACCCTCTAGTCCAGCCACAAGGTTGTCTCTCTCTGTTCTCCATGTCTAAATACAAACATGATTAGTTAGGACAACTGGAAGGCTTATTTACATCCTGACATAACATCGTGTAGGAACCATAGCATTACAACGGATCATACAAGATATTCTCAAAAGTGTCATCATAATTTATCTGATAAACAGAAAGTCTAAGGTTAATTTATCAGTCTGCAGTGTTATAAGCTTAAAGATGCTCCACCCTAGATAAATGGTATTTTTTCTCTATCAAAATCAGAACCAGACGAATTTGTTTTTTCTTCAGTTACAAAATTTACTTACTTTACACCATTACCACCATTGAAAAGTGTGAGTTTCTAATTTTACTTCAAATTAAAATTACAAAAAATAATTAATTGCATCCTGAAAAAATCTGTGGTACTATATCCATATGGAATGAAGTTCTGACTGCACATGCACCAAAGGCAAAATAAATTATCTTGCATCATTTTTTGTGCTAATTAGACATATATATACACAATTAAATACCAACTATTGTTCAAGTGATGAATATCATTTATGTTCTGTCGGCAGTGGAGCATCCTTAAAAGATGTTAATAAAAATTTCTCAAATTTTATTGATATTTTTGTTTCACATTTGCTTATGATATCAAAATGAACAACTCTTTCTTCTTTCAATATTAAGTGTTTTCACTTTGGCAATTATCAGTACAAAGCAAAACTAAAATTTGAATCATGATAAAACGACAATTACTAAAACAGAGAAAACAGACACTGACCTTGAGTTTATCCTCCTTTTCCTCTAACGTTTGTTTGACCTTCACCAGTTCTGTTTCGGTCTGCTTCACTTGTTGTTGTGCTTTGTTTAGATCCTCCTCCATCCGTCTCAGTGCTCGTTGGGATTCTCGCACAACATGCTCTTTCTCCTACAGATAAAGGAAGACAAATTAGAAAGCCTGAATCCAACAATTCAAAATCTGATTGAGAAACAACTAAATGTTGATCTGATTAACAAACAAATCCCCTCTACCCCAAATATCGCAGGGGAGATAAATCTTAGAATGAATAGGGTTGTTTTTTTTGCCAAGATAAAAACAGTCATTCAAGTGTACATGGTCAGGGCCCAGTTATTCACTTGATGATAGCTAATTACTTCATTAACAAAATACTTTTTTCTCATTTGTTGCAAAAGCTTGCCGTAAAGTGTCAATGCAATCCTCCCAAGCATGGTAAAGCAAACCTATCTGCCAAGAATCCCTGTAACATGCATGTTTATTATAAATATTGTTTCATCAATCTTAATCTTAAAATTTTCTCATAAATATCAAACATTTAATTCAACACTTACCCTGATTTTGACTTGTAACAGAGCAGCCTCTTCTTCTGCCTTTTCCATAGCCTCCGACTTGTTCTCATTCTTGGAGCTTAGCTTTTCTCTAAGACTCTCAGTTTCAGTGCGACTTTCTGACAGTAACTTCTCCAGGTCTTTCAGTTCTCTATTGTTTTCCTTTAGAACGACCCCTAACTTTTCTTTGTCCTCCGTCAGTTTGCGGATCGTAGTTTCCTGTTCCTGGAGAGTCTGGTTAAGTTTGCAGACCTTCTCGTCCTGCTCTTTGAGCTGCTGGGAATGTTCAGTGACTTGACGGGCGTTCTCTCTCGTCAATTCCATCATCTTTCTGCCAGAATCACCACTTGTCTCTAACACCTGGCGGTACTTTTCCGTGTACTTTTCCAGTTCTACAATGAAGTAATGCATACTTCAGATATAGTTTGTAACTGTGTATGATCTTCAAAAAGAAAAATCACTTCGCAAATGCTACAGGTAGTGTTCATGATCCAAAATACTAATATTAGATATAAGATTCATGAAGCTACCACAATCTAGGTGACATTCAATGACTTGTTGAAATAATCATCCCACTCGTTGAAACATCAGTGGGGTTCTTCTGTTAATTGTTTGAAACATTCTAATAAGCTTTAATGGGTTTTCATTTACATGTATTGCAATTAAAAAAAATGATGGCAAAATTACAGGAACCTAAATACTGAAATTGAAAATGACACAATTACCCTTTTGACTCCTATTGTCTATTTTGTTGACAAAAATACTAAGTAGGCTTTTTATTGGTTTACAATAAAATGATGGCAATGATGTTGTGGGTCGTGTGAATATGATTATTAATGTAACCCACCTTGAGAGAGATTTCTGATCTCCTCCTCTTTTCTCTGGAGGTAGGAATCCTGTTTCTCCATGGTCTCCTCCTGTTCAGTGATGGCATTTTTCAACATCTCAATCAGAGACTCATTAGCTTTAGCATCTATGGATACAAACACAATATCAAACAGTCGCACAATGTCATTCTGACAGGTTCAGTCGAGTTTTTCTCTGCTCCCAGTAAGTAAGTTTGCTTAGTTCAATATTCCTAATTTATTGCTTTGTATCTTGGTAAATAAAATGTTTCTAGTTTGTCATCAAATTTTCTTTTATCAGTTACAAGGTAGTCACTACATTGGGTGATCATCAAACTTGACAGCTATGTATTGTTGATTCATGTAACCTTTAAAAGCACAGAATAATTTCATGAATTCTAAATTCACATTTTTGAGGAATTTGTAATGAACAGGACAAACCTCTAAGTGCAGCTTCGAAATCATCCCTCTCCCTCTCCATGGAAATCTTGAAGTCCTTCAGGGCCTGTGACTTTGTTGCCAGTTTCTCATCGCGACGGATCAGGTCCGACTGGAGTTCCTGTATTTGTCCCCACCTCTGTTTCAGCTCTGCCTCCAGGCGACACACTTCAGCTACTGTGCTGGGACGGCCACTACGGGAACCAGGGTTCTGGTAAAACATGAAATATTCACATAAACAACTGTTCTAAGTCCGTTCATGGTAAAGCAGAATACTGTCTTTCAGTGTGAAAAAAATTCAATAAGATTTCCATTAAAATTAGATTAAGATTATCTCTGAAAGATGCACCTTTTCAGAAAAAACGTTAACAAGTCAATAAAATTTGTTCTAGCTCATCAATGACGCATCAGACAATGACTTTTACCTTTAAGGCCTGAATGGTGTCTTCAGCATCCTGAATGGCCTTGACCTTGTGTGAGAGTTGATCCTCAAGGTCACTGACCTTTTGACCTAATTCCTGGAGATTGGTGCTTGCCTGCTGTAACTGTCTCCTCAAAGTCTGCTCCCTCTCCTGGCTCTACAACATAATAATATGTACATGCAACACGAGTTCTAAATTAATACTTGGTACAGAATTAACACAGAATGTTACAGACATTAATTTCATTATTTTAAAGACATATTAGACATGTTTTTTGAGGATATATTACAACAAGCATGCAAATGTGTGGTATTTGCAACATTGCAAGCATTTACACTGGTATCCGATGAATTTGACTTCAGTATGCAATTGGTTTAATATCAAAACTAAGAATACTAAGTGTATATCATATATTTCAAAAGGAAAATTATTGTGTGACATAAAATCTTCTACAAACATGAAGATAGGACGGACTATGTTATGGGTAATATGGGTAACACTAACTAGGGACCTCATTTCATGGCGAGCACATAAGAAATTAGAGCAAATACAGGAAATATATAAATGTAGTCTAACACAAAACCCATACTAATTACTTACACGATTGAGTTCTCTGTGAACTGTGGGACTGGTAACAACAGAACTCCTCTGTAGACTTTCACGTTTCCGTGGTGATGAGAAGATTCTATCCTGGAGTCTCACTTGCCCCTCCAAAGTCTCTATTTTCTGGTGACACTCCTGCAGTTCTAACTTTAATTTCTGTGATTCATCATTATTGTATTTCCTTGGACTGATTTGTAATGTGGAGTCAGCAAGTCGCCTTTCCAGGGATGCGATTTTACATTTAGCCTCCAGTAGAGAGTTGTCAGCGTCAATCTTATCCTTACGTAATCTCCGGACGCTGTTACTCTCACTGCCTGGACTAAGACAGGCTTTCACACGCATTTCATCCAACAGCTTGTGGTATTCCTCACTCTTCACCTTCTCTCTATCCAGAGCATTCTGTAAGTCCTCCAGCTGTCTGGTCATGTCCTGCCTGTCCTTCTTTGGACTACACGTTTTCAGAACTGCCTCACTGTTCTGTAGTTTGGTCTCTAGCTGGTTAATTGTATTTGTCAGCTCCTCAATTTTCTTTGCTTTCTCGCTAACTTCCAACCCTAGTTCATCTGATTTATTCTGATTACCTGCGAGGTCCTTGATTTTAGCTGCTTGGGAGTCTATAACGCTCGACTTTTCTTCACAAGCTTTTACTAGTGCTGAGACTTTCTCCTCTTCTTCTTGGACCTGAACCTTGTGTTGCTCACTCTGTTCCTGAATTTTTGCCTCCAGATCTTTTACTTGTGTGTCCCTGTCAGCAATCTGTGTTGTCAGATCAGTTACCCTAGCCAAGGTAGACACAAGATCATCATCTAAACTCTGGTTTTTAGATTCCAGATCCTGTTTAAGGGTTTCCAAATCCACCAGCTTTCCGTTCACTGATGCAATCTCCTCCTTAAGTTGAGTCCTCTTATTGACCTCCTCATCACCTTTAACCTTTGACTTCTCCTCCATGTCCTGTAGATGTTTTGTTTTGTCCATCAGCTCCTTCTTGGCCCTTTGGTGGAGTGTCTGTGTCATGTGTAAAGCTGACTTAGTCTCAGCTAGCTCCATCTTAACTTTAGAGAGTTCAGTGTTTGTTTCATCACTAGACATTTTAGTCTTATCTTGCAGGTCCGTTAACACTTTTTTGAGTTCTATTAACTGGTGATCTTTATCATGTAAGTTGTCATCTAAAGTCTCAGCTTTCTTTTCTAACTCACATTTTTCACTCATCAAATTCTTTATCTCAGACTCTGTTGACTCCAATCGCTCTACAAGTTTCTCAATTTCTTCTCTTTGAACTTTCAATTCGCCCTCGTCTTTTTCTCTCTGGCTGTTTTCAGTTCACTTATTGTCTTTTCTCTACCAACTACTTCTTCTTCCTGGAGCTGAACTAGTTTTTCTTTTATACCTTCCAAATCACTGAGTGCCTGTTTGTGATCTTCTAATTCCTTTTCTATTTGTTTATTTTTCATCTTCACTGTTTGTAATTCACACAGCTGTTCTCTTAAGCTCTTTAACTCACTCACAGCTATTTCATTTTTATCTTTCACTGTTTCAAGTTCACAAAGATTTTGCCTTAGACTTGTTAACTCATTCTCTAGCTGTACTGTTTTCTCCTCCACTGTTTTCAATTCTGACAGTCTTTGAGATTTGTCCTCAAGCTCATGTTGAAGTTGTTCCTTTTCCTTTGTCACATTATCTAAATCACTAAGTTTACCCCTTAGACTGGCCAACTCATTTTCTAGAAGCTCATTTTTCTCTTCAACTTTCTCTAAATCTAAAAGTTTCTGTGATTTCCCGTTCAGTTCATTTTCAAGGTTTTCTTTTTCATCCCTCACATTTTCTAATTCGCAGAGCTTCTGTTTCAAGCTGACTGTTTCATCCTCAAATTGTTTCACTTTCTCCTCCACCGTTTCTAATGCAGAAATTTTCTGTGCTTTGGACTCCAATTCTTCCTCAAGTTCTTTCATCTTCTCAGAAGCTACCCTATCAGATTCACTAAAGCCCTTATCTTTCTCTTTTCTAAGGGTTCGTAGGGTGAAATCTTTCTCATCTAATTCCTTCTGGTTCTGTTCAAAAAGGTCATTGAGGTCTTTGATGGCGTGATCCCTATCAGCGATCTTTTTCTCCATGGCAGACATCTCTGTCCTCATGCTTTTCAGCTCGCCTTGCAAACTGTCAATTTGGTGTGACTTGACAACAACTCCTGTGTCAGCTGATGACTGTATAGCCGACAACTCAGCTCTGAGTCTCTCTATTTCAGATTCCTTGTCCTTGACCTTTTGACCTAACTCTTCACACTGACCTTCTAGCCTCTCTATGACTTTCTTGCTGCCTTTGCTACCTTTCTTTGCAGCCTGTTTTAGTTCGTCTTTGACTTTCTGGAGCTCCTCGGAGCTATCCTCAATCAGCTGTGATTTAGCCACCAGCTCTTGTCTGACTTGTTCTAGCTCTTCCTTCAGCTCTTCAGTATACTGTGTCTCCATCTGCTTATCTGACTTGTCTGTAACATATATTTTTATGATATGAATCAGTGAAAGAAAGAAAAAACAAACAAAGGTGATAAAAGAAAACAAATAAAGCACAATTGTATAAACCTAAAGATCAAAATCCAATGTACATTTACCTTAAAAATACTTTATAAGATATTTTAGTTCATTTTCTTATACTTTATATTATTGTAACATGAAAGATGGTATCATTATTACCTTTGGTGGCAATTTGTTCTTTCTCGCTAGTAATCTTTGCCAGTTGTGTATTAAGATCTTCAACACACTTTTCTAGCTCCTCAATTTTAGCCTGTAGCTGATTGGCCTTTTCCTCAGACATTTTCTGATCCTCTATGATGTGTGACCGATCAATCTGGCTCTCATCGAGTTGGAATTCAAGGTCCTTGATGTGAGAATTCAGCTGCTGTATCTTCTCCTGTTCTTCCTGGACAGACAATAGATATGGGTAGAGTTTTCTTCATATTGATAGATGTGACAGTACAAGTATCTATATGTCTAAGCTATGGAGGCCATTGTTTTAAACAAGAAAAAACTCTCCATAAATCTTTATTTGCTACTTCCTTCTAAATGTATTTACAATAAAGACATAATATCTATAAATCTACCTTATGAACCTCATCTTTCATGTGGTCTAATTATAGAAAGTAATGGCTCCATTTTCCTTAACAAACCTTGGTATATTAGTTATAAGTTTAGATAAATCTCAGCTAATTTACTAGAATTATGGTCAAATTCTTGATCTTTCATCATTTCCGTTGAGAAATCAAAATGCTTAATACTGTTCAACACTTTACCATATCTTAAATTCATAGACCTCTTATTTAGCAGATATAATGTTATAGTGATATATATTAAAAACCTTACGTAAACCTTGTGCTATATCCTCAGTTAGTATTTGATTTGATAAGGTTTCTATTGACTTTAGTCACTTTTCCTGACTCACCTTATTAGTTTTTTTCATTGTATTGAGCTCCTCCTCCAGTTTCTGATGTGCCTTGACAGTTGTTGTCAGTTCGTTTTTGGTGGCTTCAGATTCGTGTCGAATCTCTCTCATTCTACGCTGAAGACTGGAAAGCGGACTACTTGGTGACAGCGCACTCTGTTTTAAATCCTCATTTACCTAATACACAAAAACCATATCCAGTTAATCAATGTTAATCAACCAGGTTTGTAACAAGCATTATGATTGGCTTAAAAATTTATTGAACAACCCATAACTAAAACATAATCATGCCCTAAGTAACATAACTTCTGATTGGTGAATACCATGTCTAGCATATTAAATGACTTCTAAGTTTATAGGCTGCCTCCCCTGTATAACTTGTTCATATATATCATGAGTTTCAGTAAATAGACCATAACCTTAACATTATATAATTCACCTTGAACATAGCGGTCAGCTCTGTAAGTAAATGATCTGTGACCTTTACATTATATTTTACCTTGACCTTAGCAGTCAGCTCTGCCAGTTTATACTCTTTAGCCTGTAGGTCTGCAGTTGTCTGGTTGATCATGTCTCGTAAGCCAGTGTTGACTGTCTGCAACTCCTCTACTTTCTCTGTTATGGCTTCCAACTGTTCATCCTTTCCGACCAGAGATTCCCGGAGTGTTTCCACCTCCTTCTGAAGCTGTGCCAACTGATCAGGGTATTCTGCACACTTCAGGGATTTTAGTTCTTCCTCCAGCTCTGCTATTAGGCCTTCTGCTTTCAGGTTCTGCTCCACCTTGTATGTATGAATACATGTACTTAGATATATTGGTTTGTTAAGTTTCTCTTCACATAACAAATGTAAACAAACTGTTCAGCACTTGTTGGCATAAACTAAAGGCTATTGTATATGCTAAATAGAAGGGATACAATTAATAAGAAGACAGGTCAGGTAGCCCATGGACCAGGTATATTTGGTATGTGACAAATTGTAGTCAACTACTAGTTAATAATTACAAGGAAATATAATTTTCTTCACATTTTTTATTTTTAGGTGGGCGTTGTCATTTTTTTCTTTTTTCTTTTCTTATTCAAATTTTTTTTGGGGTAATTTCTTTAAGGATTTCAGAATATTGTTGATACATCTAAACAAGGACTAATTTGTTTTGATCCTCTAAAAGGTACTGTTGATCTTGACCAGTGATCCTCAATCCTCATCCTAGACCCAATGAACTCTTACTGTTACTTTACCTTGGAAGCTAGGTTCTGTTCTCGGTCCTCAAAGCTGTTTTCTAGCTGTGTGACCTTGACCTTCAGCTGTTGTAACTCTTCATTCTCCTGCGAGAGTTGAGAGAGCTGTACCCTGGTTTCTGCGTGAGCCTCTTTTTCCTGGCCCAGTTGTTGTTCCAGATCTTCACTCACAGCCCTGAGAAATTCAAATAGATGAGGTTTATGATTTAGATTTTTTTTACTGAAAAAAATGACTTAAAAGTCTGGCCTTTTCCAATTCAAAATTCAAGGTACTTTTTTTTTTAAAAAAAATCGTTATTTTTAGCATATTCGAAACATTTAATCACTTGCATCTCATTATAATCCAAACAGATTGTTTCTCAGAACTTTGGTATGACAAAATCAAACAAAAAATCTTTATTTTTTTGCTTCACAATACTCAAATTAAAAAAACATTAAAGTAATGATATTTGAAGAGTGTAGATAAAAAACTTTTTCTAGAAAAAAAACAACCCACATTTGATCAATCCCCTCCCCTACCAAGGATTATCATGAGTTTATAGCTATATATGATAATCATTATCATATGACATAATTCCACAAACCTAGCCGTCTCCAATGCCTGTTGAAGCTCCAGCGTAACCGCTGAGTTTTTATCTAGTTCCGACTGTAACTCCTTCAATTGGACGGACAGGTTCTGGTAGAAAGTGTCTTTATCCTCATCTGGTCCTTTCTTCCTTGGAGAGGAGTCACCATGGGCCTTGGTGATGCTGGTGTTGGATTTCAGCTCTAACATCTGTTAAATACAGCAGCAGTCAACAGAACTTATATCTCATACAAGCTATCAATGTACATATTATTTACTAGTAACTGTCCCCCCCCCCCCTCATTGCTTTTGAGTTTGTTTGATTTTACCCAACAATATAATAAATAATACTGCATAAAAAAATCTACCTGATGTTTGAGTCTAGAACTCGCAGCCTTAGCATTAAATCATTTATAAGGACCCATACCTTCCTCTCTCATACCTACAGGAGTAGTACTGGTTTTATCTGATGAAATACAGATGTTGGCTAAGGCCGTATTACAAGGCTACCATGCAATACAACCTTGTGACATCACTGTGTCAACAAAATTATTATTTGATCAAAAAATTTTAACATCGTTTTCTGAAGCAAGGCTGATTGTACTATAAGGACTGCAAACAACAGGTTTGTGTTCAATGTATTACACAATTTTCATGTATGGAGAATCAACTTGCAGTTGCAGTTTTCTTAAACTTTTTTTCAAAATGGTGGGATTTCATAGAGGTATGTGAGCAAAATACTCTTTCATATTTGGATATGGACGATAGATATTCTACCCTTGGAATCACAAAATGTTGTAAAACCTTCAGAGAGTGTTATAATCATTATCATCAATACTATATTTACCTGTTGTTTGAGTGTAATAATCTCAGCCTTGTAGACATTAATCACGACCCACCCCTTTATCATCCATATACTATATTTACCCAGCCTTGTAGCCATTAATCATGACCCCCCCCCTTTATCATACATACTATATTTACCTGTTGTTTGAGTGTAGAAATCTCAGCCTTGTAGCCATTAATCACGACCACCCCCCCCCCCCCCCCCCTTTATCAACCATACTATATTTACCTGTTGTTTGAGTGTAGAAATCTCGGCCTTGTAGCCATTAATCATGACCCATCCCTTTATCATCCAAACTATATTTACCTGTTGTTTGAGTGTAGAAATCTCAGCCTTGTAGCCATTAATCAAGACCCAACCCTTTATCATCCATACTATATTTACCTGTTGTTTGAGTGTAGAAATCTCAGCCTTGTAGCCATTAATCAAGACCCATCCCTTTATCATCCATACTATATTTACCTGTTGTTTGAGTGTAGAAATCTCAGCCTTGTAGCCATTAATCACGACCCCCCCCCCCCCCCCTTTATCAACCATACTATATTTACCTGTTGTTTGAGTGTAGAAATCTCAGCCTTGTAGCCATTAATCATGACCCATCCCTTTATCATCCATACTATATTTACCTGTTGTTTGAGTGTAGAAATCTCAGCCTTGTAGCCATTAATCAAGACCCAACCCTTATCATCCATACTATATTTACCTGTTGTTTGAGTGTAGAAATCTCAGCCTTGTAGCCATTAATCAAGACCCATCCCTTTATCATCCATACTATATTTACCTGTTGTTTGAGTGTAGAAATCTCGCCTTGTAGCCATTAATCATGACCCATCCCTTTATCATCCATACTATATTTACCTGTTGTTTGAGTGTAGAAATCTCAGCCTTGTAGCCATTAATCACGACCCATCCCTTTATCATCCATACTATATTTACCTGTTGTTTGAGTGTAGAAATCTCAGCCTTGTAGCCAGATTAATCACGACCCACCCCTTTATCATCCATACTATATTTACCTGTTGTTTGAGTGTAGAAATCTCGGCCTTGTAGAGATTAATCAGACCACCCCTTTATCATCCATACTATATTTACCTGCTGTTTGAGTGTAGAAATCTCGGCCTTGTAGACATTAATCACGACCCACCTCTTTATCATCCATACTATATTTACCTGTTGTTTGAGTGTAGAAATCTCAGCCTTGTAGAGCCATTAATCACGACCCACCCCTTTATCGTCCATACTATATTTACCTGTTGTTTGAGTGTAGAAATCTCAGCCTTGTAACAATTAATCAAACCCACCCCTTTTATCATCCATACTATATTTACCTGTTGTTTGAGTGTAGAAATCTCAGCCTTGTAGACATTAATCAATGACCCACCCCTTTATTCATCCATACTAATATTTACCTGTTGTTTGAGTGTAGAAATCTCAAGCCTTGAAGCCATTAATCATGACCCGCCCCTTTATCATCCATATTATATTTACCTGTTGTTTGAGTGTAGAAATCTCAGCCTTGTAGAGATTAATCACAACCCACCGCTTTACCATCCATACTATATTTACCTGTTGTTTGAGTGTAGAAATCTCAGCCTTGTAGAGCCATTAATCATGACCCACCCTTTATCATCCATACTATATTTACCTGTTGTTTGAGTGTAGAAATCTCAAGCCTTGTAACAATTAATCACGACCTCAACCCTTTATCATCCATACTATATTTACCTGTTGTTTGAGTGTAGAAATCTCAGCCTTGTAACCTATTAATCACGACCCACCCTTTATCATCCATACTATATTTACCTGTTGTTTGAGTGTAGAAATCTCAGCCTTGTAGCCATTAATCACGACCCACCCCTTTATCATCCATACTATATTTACCTGTTGTTTGAGTGTAGAAATCTCAGCCTTGTAGCCATTAATCACGACCCACCCCTTTATCATCCATACTATATTTACCTGTTGTTTGAGTGTAGAAATCTCAGCCTTGTAACAATTAATCAAGACCCAACCCTTATCATCCATACTATATTTACCTGTTGTTTGAGTGTAGAAATCTCAGCCTTGTAAGCCATTAATCACGACCCCCCCCCTTTATCATCCATACTATATTTACCTGTTGTTTGAGTGTAGAAATCTCAGCCTTGTAGCCATTAATCACGACCACCCCCCTTTATCATCTATACTATATTTACCTGTTGTTTGAGTGTAGAAATCCAGCCTTGTACCAATTAATCATGGACCCACCCCTTTATCATCTATACTATATTTACCTGTTGTTTGAGTGTAGAAATCCCAGCCTTGTAACCATTAATCACGAGACCCCACCCTTTATCATCTATACTATATTTACCTGTTGTTTGAGTGTAGAAATCCAAGCCCCTTGTAACCATTAATCAGCTGACCCATCATCCCACCCCTTTATCATCTATACTATATTTTACCTGTTGTTTGAGTGTAGAAATCCCAGCCTTGTAACCATTAATCACGACCCCCCCCTTTATCATCTATACTATATTTACCTGTTGTTTGAGTGTAGAAATCCCAGCCTTGTAACAATTAATCAGACCCAACCCTTTATCATCCATACTATATTTACCTGTTGTTTGAGTGTAGAAATCCAGCCTTGTAACCATTAATCACGACCCACCCCTTTATCATCTATACTATATTTACCTGTTGTTTGAGTGTAGAAATCCAAGCCTTGTAACCATTAATCACGACCCCCCCCTTTATATCATCCATACTATATTTACACTGTTGTTTGAGTGTAGAAATCTCAGCCTTGTAGACCATTAATCACAACCCACCACTTAACCATCCATACTATATTTACCTGTTGTTTGAGTGTAGAAATCTCAGCCTTGTAGAGATTAATCACGATTTACCTCACCACTTCACGACCCAAACCATCCATATTATATTTACCTGTTGTTTTGAGTGTAGTAATCTCGGCCTTGTAACCATTAATCACGACCCACCACTTAACCATCCATACTATATTAAAGATGCTCCACCGCCGACAGAGCATAAATGATATTCATCATTTGAACAATTATTGGTGTTCAATCGTGTATATATATGTCTAATTAACACAAAAAAATAACATAAAATAATTTATTTCGCCTTTGGTGCATGCACAATCAGTCCTTCATTCTATATAGAATATAGTGCCACGTAATTTTTTCGGGATGCAAATATTTTTTTTTTTTTTTTTTTTTCTTGAAGTAAAATTAGAAGCTCAAACTTTTCAATGGTGGTAATGGTGTAAGTAAAGTAACTTTTTTAACTGAATAAAATACTAATCTCTGCTGCTGTTTTTGATAATGAAAAAAAATCACTAATCTTTCGAATCTCAGCCTGCTAGAGATTAATCACGACCCACCACTTTATCATCCATACTATATTTACCTGTTTGAGTGTAGAAATAATGAAAAAATACCATTTTGTCAGCAGTTTAGCATCCATACTTTAACCTGTTGTTTGAGTGTAGAGAAATCTCAAGCCTTGTAGAGATTAATCACGACCCACCCCTTTATGTATCATCCATACTATATTTACCTGTTGTTTGAGTGTAGAAATCTCAAGCCTTGTAGCCATTAATCATGACCCACCCTTTACCATCCATACTATATTTACCTGTTGTTTGAGTGTAGAAATCTCAGCCTTGTAACCATTAATCACGACCCACCCCTTTATCATCCATACTATATTTACCTGTTGTTTGAGTGTAGAAATCTCAGCCTTGTAGCCACTTTAATCATGTAAATGGTATCATTTCAATCCCTACAATATGTAAATGGTATCATTTCAATCCAAACAATATGTAAATGGTATCATTTCAATCCCTACAAGATGTGAATGGTATCATTTCAATCCCTACAAGATGTAAATGTATCATTTCGATCACTACAATATGTAAATTGGTATATCACTTTTCACACAATCCCTACACGATGTAATATGGTATCATTTCAATCCTACAAATTTGATGAATGGTATCATTTCCATCCTCTATAAGATGAGTGAATGGTATCATTTTCGATCACTACAATATGTAAATGGTATCATTTCAAATCCCTACAAGATGTAAATGGTATCATTTCGATCCCTACAAGATGTGAATGGTATCATTTTGATCACTACAAAATCTCAGCCTTGGTATCATTAATCAATGGTATCACCCCTTTATCAATCCCTACGATGTAAATGGTATCATTTCAATCCCTACAAGATGTAAATGGTATCATTTCAATCCCTACAAGATGTAAATGGTATCATTTCAATCCCTACAAGATTAAATGGTATCATTTCAATCCCTACAAGAAGTAAATGTATCATTTCAATCCCTATAAGATGTAAATGGTATCATTTCAATCCCTACAAGATGTAAATGGTATCATTTCAATCCCTACAAGATGTAAATGGTATCATTTCAATCCCTACAAGATGTTAAATGGTATCATTTCAATCCTCTACAATATGTAAATGGTATCATTTCAATCCATCTACAAGATGTAAATGGTATCATTTCAATCCCTACAAGATGTAAATGGTATCATTTCAATCCCTACAAGATGTAAATGGTATCATTTCAATCCCTACAAGATGTAAATGGTATCATTTCAATCCCTACAAGATGTAAATGGTATCATTTCAATCCCTACACGATGTAAATGGTATCATTTCAATCCCTACAAGATGTAAATGGTATCATTTCAATCCCTACAAGATGTTAAATGGTATCATTTTCAATCCACAAGAGTAAATGGTATCATTTACACGATGTAAAGTGGTATCATTTCAATCCCTACAAGATGTAAATGGTATCATTTCAATCCCTACAAGATGTAAATGGTATCATTTCAATCCCTACAAGATGTACATGGTATCATTTCAATCCCTACAATATGTAAATGGTATCATTTCAATCCCTACACGATGTAAATGGTATCATTTCAATCCTATACAAGATGTAAATGGTATCATTTCAATCCCTATAAGATGTAAATGGTATCATTTCAATCCCTACACGATGTAAATGGTATCATTTCAATCCCTACACGATGTAAATGGTATCATTTCAATCCCTACAAGATGTAAGTGGTATCATTTCAATCCCTACAAGATGTAAATGGTATCATTTCAATCTCTACAAGATGTGAATGGTATCATTTCAATCCCTACAAGATGTGTAAATGGTATCATTTCAATCCCTACACGATGTAAATGGTATCATTTTTAATCCCTACAAGATGTAATGGTATCATTTCAATCCCTACAAGATGTAAGTGGTAACATCATTTCAATCCCTACAAGATGTAAATGTATCATTTCAATCCCTACACGATGTTGGTATCATTGCAATCCTGCTAAATGTAAATGGTATCATTTCAATTTCTATAAGATGTAAATGTATCATTTGCAATCCCTGAAGATGTATTAAATGGTAAATTTTTAATTTACAAGATGTAAATATCATTTCAATCCCTACAAGATGTAAGGGTTCATTTCAATCCCTACAAGATGTAAATGGATTTCAATCCATACAAGATGTAAATGGTATCATTTCAATATCTTTTTTACAATTGTTCTGTATCATTTAGACAATCCCTACAGATGTACAAGATGCTCTGTTGGTCAGTCATTTCAACACAATATGTAAATGGTATCATTTCAATGGGGTTACAAGATGTAAATGGTATCATTTCAATCCTACAAGATAGCTTTATGTGTACATCATTTAAATCCCTAACGATGTAAGTAGGTATCATTTCAATCCCTACAATAAAATGTAATGGTATCATTTCAATCCCTACAAGATGTAAATGGTATTCATTTCATCCCTACAAGATGTAAGTGTATCATTTCAATCCCTATAAGATGTAAATGGTATCATTTCAATCCCTACAAAGATGTATTAAATGGTATCATTTCAATCCCTACACGATGTAAATGGTATCATTTCAATCCCTACATGATGTAAGTGGTCTCATTTCAATCCCTACAAGATGTAAATGGTATCATTTAATGTATTAATTCCTTCTACCATGTAATTCTTTTGTCAATAACTTTACACTAAATACTGACTGAAGTCAGGAGATTTTTGTTATGAGAAATCAGGGGAAGGACTATAGCTGTGCAGTTGGCCTTCATACCTCCTTACAAGAAATGACAGAGTTGCAAACTTTGGCTGATTTCTTCCTTTCTTTGGTTTAACAATACTCACCATGTTGGCTGTCAAAAATTCTCAGACTTAGGGAAATTTGCTTTGGATAAAAAGATAGTAAAGATATTCTTCATTTTTTTCCACTGTCATGCAAAAAGAGCATTTGAAAGAAACCCAGAAATGAAAGAGATACACATTTCCAACGTCTGGACATTAACAGTGATATGGTTAACTGGCAGCCCCTCCCTGGACATCACACCGTGCTCACCTGCAACACAAGCACACGCCTATCAGTAATCAAAGTCATAGGAAAATCACCTCTACAGTCATAAATAAAGGTCACACAATTATATCAAACATCTAAGTTTTTGGAAAAATCTCCTTGTGAATTATGAATGCTTTGAAAAGCTTTACTATGAATGATATGATCATAAATTTAGTTGTCAGAGCAATGTTACAGAAAGTAACTTACCATATAAACTTGTTGATACTTATACATATTAGGAAAATACTGAATATCAGAATGACTGAACTTGTTTAAATTGTTCAAGGCAATGTATCTGACATACAGGTGAGTGTGGGTGGGATGGGGAGAGGGAAGCCAGCATTCTGCCAGAAATAACCAGAATCACAAAAGTCATTTTCAAACAATACAAACTATCATTCATATATCACATTATTTTATTCCATTTTCATTCATTGATCACAATCACTGAGAATTTTAGTATTACTATTCTAGTAAATATGCTTGTACAATCATCTCTACCTTTTCAGAAGGTGTAACAAAATGTTAAGAGAAGAATGCATATTCACAAGTTCCATATTTTCATTTTGATGAAAAAATCAGAAAAAAGTATCCAATGTTAAAGCATACAAAATTATATATAAGTAATGTTTTATTGAAAATTCTAGGTGTAAAAATAATCATGATCTTATTGCAAATTATAAGAAAAAATGTTAATCAGCAATTTTATTTGATAGAAGTAAAGTGCTATTTCATAACGGTACAGAAATATTTGTAGTAATAACAGTAGCAAATAAATTTTTCAAAATTCAACATTATTGACTGTCGACCAAGATTTGAACAATACCTGATAAAGATATTCTTTTGTAATTCTTTCACCTTTAGCGATGACAAAAATTGTCAGAATGAAATCCAAAAACATCAGAAAACAGTCCTTAGATGGCACACTTGTATCACAGCAATATTTTAATGAATATCTTTCCTAATCTTTCTAATCGAATCAGCCAATATATACCAGACAGGTCCCCCCGACTGGGTCCAAAGTAATGGAATGTGATTGTTTTAAACAAGACAGGAACTGTCTTATCCATTTTTGGTGTTCAATTATCTTCTGTTACATGATGCCATACCTAATCACTACAAACATATTTAACTTTTGAAGAAAAGAAAATAGAATATATGGGAATCACATATTTGTATGCAGTTTTAAATATAGATCACTTGTATTGTCAAGGGTGAATTGGAAGTTGATTTGATTTCCATCTTGTATCGTATTTGATGAGTTGGGATATACATTTTATATGATGCAGTCCCTATTTGAAGTACATTTTCAAAGACATTGTTGAAACCTGCTCAGCTGCTCTACATTTCACAATAAAGACATGAATTAAAATATTTTTAAAAAGCTTCACAGTATTTTAAATATGAAAAAGTATTCATTACAATATACTGTATTGAACATAGGCAGTTTTTAAATGTGCAGGTGAGTACAATTTCACTGACTTGGTTTACACAACAAAAAGCAAAAAAAAAAAGAAAAACCACACACATGTGGATATCACAAAGACAGAAAAAAACCTTGTATGGCCATTATGAAAGACATGAATAACAAAGACATACATTTCATCATTCATTGTATCTGCTTGCAAGTCAGATTTCTATTTATAAAAACTTAATGTAAGTCAGATAAATAAGTATAACAGGATGGAATTCAAGGTTCTCATATCAAATCCAGAGCTTCAAGCAAATATTCAATATCATAAAAATTGAAGTCTTAAATCACATCGTAACCTCTGAACATCAGAACCGTTTACTCCTTAGGTTGTATTTTCTCCCTGATGACCGTCTTCGAAAATTCTTGTTTCCACTGAGACGACCTTTTTTTAAACTCACTCTCCGTCGTTTGCTTAAACTGGTATCATTATCGTCGACAAGCTTACGCTTGACGATTTTCTGTCTTTTAGGGTTTTCTTTCTCAACGTCCCGATAATTGTTGAGGCATTCACGACCTCGTGTTGGATCTTTAGCAGGAGAGTTTTTCAATCGCAACAGACTTGTACGAGTGTGATGGGCCATGATTTTATTTTGGAGAGGAGTTACAATCAGTTGGAGAACTCTCTTGCTCGGATTCAACCTCGACATCAGCTCTGTGCTTGGTCTCAAAACTACGTTTTTATTCTGGCTAGTGCTGGCTAGGTGAAGGTCAGGGAAGAAAGGGGCAGTGTGTTTTACTCTCGTACTTTGGGACTTGGCTTTAGTACCTTGTAATTTGGCTTTAGCCTCATTTTGGGTAGCGGCATCCTCCTCTTGTTTTGTGAGACGTCGGTCAGCAGTGTTCAGGGCAAGCTGGCTCTCTCTCAGTGCCTCTTCTAAGTCTGATATGGATTTACCCTGAAACAGATAATACAACCATCAACTTTAGAACTTCACACTGTGAATTTTTTTGTAAACGGTTTGTGTTTGCATTTCACTGCAGTAAATATAAGGCTTTGCTTTCAAAACTGGTGTATTTTCAAGATATCTTTAACTTCATGAAACCCACAGCCTAATTTGAATTCTGCCCTATCTAGGTTTAGGAGTATCTAGTATGTAATACTGCATCAGCACAATATATCATATACATAGTAAATGTGCTATTAAAAAGTCGCATATCAACCATCATCTGTAACATGCTGACTTTTGTGGATCACACAATAATTAATCATTATTCATTCTGAAAGTTGCCGTTTTTAACAATGATTTGTGTTTCCAAATCATAAAGAACAGATCATGACAATAAAGAAATAGAAAGTTCACCTGTTCTTTGATCTTTTCTTCATGAGTAGAAATGAGTCTGTGTAATCGTGACAGTTCTGTCTCTTTCTCGGCAAATGTCTCCCCAGCTTCCTCCAACATCTCATTCAATTTCTCAATCTCTTCATCCTGTACAAATATATTCATATGCCTTAAGAGATCCTTGTAAACAATACTTTAACACTATGCAATGTATACTGATCATTTACCTTTCTATGCCATATGTCCTAAAAATCTAATTTCGTGCAGCACCAAAATGTCCCTCTGAACTTTGTAAACTTTGCTCTAAAATCCTAGAGGGAACAATATCTTTCTAACGATTTTCATAACTAAAGTTTGATTTTAAAAATGTTAAACACTTTCAACTCTACAGGAATATATGTATACAATACAGAAAATTCAATCAACTCTACAGAAATATATGTATACAATACAGAAAATTCAATCAACTCTACAGAAATATATGTATACAATATGGAAAATTCAATCAACCCTACAGGAATATATGTATACAATATGGAAAATTAAATCAACCCTACAGGAATATATGTATACAATACGGAAAATTAAATCAACCCTACAGGAATATATGTATACAATATGGAAAATTAAATCAACCCTACAGGAATATATGTATACAATACGGAAAATTAAATCAACCCTACAGGAATATATGTATACAATATGGAAAATTCAATCAACCCTACAGGAATATATGTATACAATATGGAAAATTCAATCAACCCTACAGGAATATATGTATACAATATGGAAAATTCAATCAACCCTACAGGAATATATGTATACAATATGGAAAATTCAATCAACTCTACAAGAATATATCAGGCGGGGATCCAAGGGGGGCAATAGTCACCTTTTCTGTAATAGTCTGTCGTAGTTCTGTGAGTTGATGTGACATCTCCTCTACTACAGATGTCTCGTCAACATTAGTAGCCTCCTTAGTATCCTACAAAATAAAATCATAATGGAGTCAAATGTATCTAAATCAAATGGTTTTGTACAAATAAAAGTAAAACAAATCACTTATACAGTTTTCCCCTATTCAGTTCATATTATGATTACTTAACCATTAAGCAATTTCATATAACAAGTTGTAAATATGAATCAATTGTTTATAAGTTCCCCTAAGAACGAAGTGCTATATTAATAAAAATATCAGGAAGTAACTGCTTATAAAATAATATACTCACAAAATCAATATCATGTTATCATCTTTAGCTACAACTGATTTAAACAATTACTGTCATGTCGGCCTTACCGTTGACAAAATAAATGATGTAATACCTCCGTATGTTGAGGGACAGATATTATCAACTGGTTGAGTGGTTCTATCAATCATCTGGAAGGCCGGAGTTTACATAGCCTACCCGACGTCAGGCAATAGAACAAATGGGCAGATATGTTCTGCAATATTGCTGCTCCCAATAAGATAAACGTTTGTGAAAGATCTTAACAGGGTACTGACGGACGGTAAACTTCATTGTGAAATACTTGATCTTCATTATCTTTTCATGAGATTAGTTAAAAAACTGGTGTGATGAGAGGAGGTTGTCACGAATTTATAAAGAATGTGACTGCATGGGGGGGGGGGGGGGGAGAGACGACATTTTACCCCGTCACCTGTTCATCGGAACCCAAGCAAAATTACCAACAAAGTCTTACAGTTTATAGAATATGAGAAAGTTAAACAATATTCAATTAACAGTCATGAAATACTGACCCGTTTATTGGAGAGGAATGTTCGTACGGGGCAAACAGTTCCATTTGCTAGTAGAGACACATAAATTAGCTATGACGCGAAAAGTTATCAAGTTTCTGAAACACCGACAGCAGCTCATGAAAACCGCGTAACCTCATTTATTGCTAGAGCTATGGACTTAATTACACAACAATTGCACTTCTTTGAAAAAGCGTCTGTTGTAAAAGCTGCAGGCAATAGAAAGTATAAACACAACCTGCAGTTCTATGAATACAATAATACCCGATGAGTTCAGGATAGATCTATCACACGTGGGTCACAAATATCACATAATAAGCCACGCCCATCAACCAATCAACTCACGTCTAGCATTATATTGTATCCCAGTACACAATAAATATTGCGCAAGTTGCGCGGCGAGTGCGTCACTGTCAATGGTAAGGCCGTCACCACAGTAACACTATAAAGAAGCCATCTTTTACCTTCTGTACCAAAGTCTTTATCTGCTGCTGAAGTCTAGTGATCTCCTCTTCTTTCTCCTAAATAACAAGGACATTATGTATCAGGATAAGTAACCTTGACCTCAATCTTTTGAAACTCATTTCTCTGAACTTTGAATTCTTTGTTATTGTCAAAAATGGTCTTTAGAACAATTTAGTATAGGAATACATTAAAATTTGCACATATATCGGAAACAAACCAGTAATGATAGTGAGATTAGTTGGGTTTTAATGTGATATGCCAGAAAAGCCCACTGTGGTGAAATGTGTGTGATATGTTCAAACTCACTCGCTGTCCGCCACTACACATTTTGGTCGGACATCTTGTATGCCAAACTCTTACCCTTGCTATTGGAGTAAAGCAACTTTAGTCTAGATTTACTCAAATAACTTTTACAGAATCGTATTTTCCAGAGTATAAGTTGCAACTTTTTCCCCTGAAAATCTTGAGTGCCACTTATCTGTTATTTCGTAATGATTCTCATGTGAAAATCATAAGTTTTACTCCCTAGTTTTGTAAAGTTATACATCGAAAAAATCTCTGTAAAAGTGTTTAAAAGATATATTATGTATTGAAAATATAATAAAAATGAAAATGATTACGTACCAAATGCATGTTCAATCGTAAAACTGTTTAATTCACGTAAAATAAGTTGATTGAGCATGGTTGTTTACACCGTTGTGAGTGTTTTTGTTATTTATTTACAGTACAAGTTTACAGGCAGTTTTAGCTATTCTAATCAATCAATAATCGTTACTGTACTTCAGAGATCGATCATATATACACAGAGGGTTACGTGAGTACATGGGTCTAACTTTTAAGTGCAATTTATTTACCAGTGCGACTTAAACAAGGACCCAATGGGCCCGAATCGCTCACTTGCAATCTGGAAATCATACATCGTTCATATTTAACAAAGAGTAAATAAGAATTTATATCATTCCTAAGCACATTAGAGGCCTCTTTGCCTCTTTTGGAGATTGTACCGTCTCAAAATATCGATATTTAACTATGATTTTACCATCTCAAACTGCCGATCTTTAACTATAAATTGCCTTGAACAATATCTAAAGAAAACGATTAAACTAATCCAATTCACTGTCAGAATTTAATATTATATCAAAATGCAGTCATCATTATTGTCCTCACCTGCTGAGCGATAGCCAGGCTCCCCGCCATGTTTTTGTAGCCGGTTAGTGATGCTGACTGATCTAGCTCAGTTATCTGTCTATATCTTATTATTACTTAAACCCTCATAAATAACAAACCCACAGAAGACCCTGATTCTTCTCTTATTAAATAGTCATAAAAACAGATGTGTTCCGAGTATCATATTACCGATAACAGGTGGTACATTCTAGAGACTCCACAAACGTCATTTTCATTTTCTTGTCAATATGCCATGATAAGCGTGCTAAGGGTTAAGATTTTTTTAACGATTTTTCTGCAATTAACCACCAAAATTAGAAGGTGTCTGTGATAGATTAAATAAATTCAAGGCCTATAATTATGTTTTCAAGGCTATACTACCATTTTTCAAGTTCCTAGGCCTCTTGGTTATTAAAAAGAAGTTGTTTAAAGATTTTAGCCTATTTGACCCGTGACTTTGAATGAAAGTCAAGGTCATTCATTTGAACAAGTTTAGTAGTCCTTCATCCCAGCATGTTACATGCCAAATATTGGGTCTCTAGGCCTCTTAGTTATTTAGAAGAAGTCTGTTAAAGATTTTCACCTATTTGACCCCTGTGACCTTGAATGAAGGTCAAGTTCATTCATTTGAACAAACTTGGTAGCCCTTCATCCCAGCATGCTATAAGTCAAATTTCAGGACTCTAGGTCTCCAAGTTTTGGAGAAGAAGTTGTTAAAATGGAAAAGTGGATGCCGGACGGCCGGACAGAGGGACGGCCGGACAACGGACGCTGCACCATAGCATAAGCTCACTTGCCCTTTGGGCAGGTGAGCTAAAAATCATAAAAGAGGCCTTTGTGTCTTTGCTTAATGGTATTGCTATACGATTTGAAATTTCATCCGTTTCAATTAAAATAGTTCACAATGTTGGTGATTTTTTCAATATTTTACATTCATAAAGAATGTAGAACCATACATTTATGCCATATTTTGCTTCATGGTTATGTAACAGAATAAGCCGCACATAATAGTCCACATGAAAGTTGTGTGAATCATGATAAAAAAATCTGTCCAGGAATCAATCTCCTTGATCATTGACAAGAATTTTCCATTATGTGTTAGCGACCTTCTGACCTTCACCTTAAAATGAATGTATTAAAAGTATCTCTGGAGAGTTTCTTCTTCATGGAAGAAAATAAACACCAATTGTCCTCAGGGTGAGATCTGACCTACCTTAACTTTGACCTCATGATGTAGAATACTGGAAACAAATTATTTGTCCACGGTTTTATCCGACCTCTGACCTACCTCAACTTTGACCTTTTCCTGGTGGAGAAGTATGCTAGACACCCATTCATCATCATCGTCCTCCATACGCTTGCTTTTATTGGATTTCTTTGTCGGTTTCATTTGGTCACCGTATATCGCATTTGTTAAGATTTTGATCCTCTTCTCCATCGTCTCCTCTGCCTGTTCTTCTGTCCACCGGATCCTCTCCCTGTACAATATCTCATATCATTGGAACAATACTATAAACCAATGGCATTTATTCACGTACCAAATGATACTCGATAACGTTTGTGCAAGCCTAGAATCTTCAGTGGTGATGGAACGTAACAGTTAATCTTCTCGTTGAAATGATGTTAGCACGGAATATAAT
Source organism: Argopecten irradians (assembly GCF_041381155.1). NCBI lineage: Eukaryota > Metazoa > Mollusca > Bivalvia > Pectinida > Pectinidae > Argopecten > Argopecten irradians. Next base: position 22,978,406 of record NC_091134.1, read on the forward strand.
CTTTTTAAGTCATTCCATTACCAATAGAAACAATAGTCCTGCACAAACTTTATTAGGTATCATGTGGTATGTGAATTATTCCCATTCATTTTTGCAGCAACTTAATTTGAATTTTCATGTATACCATCATTTTCATGTAGATTTAATGTCCCAATATAATGTCATACTCTATGTTCCTACTTTACCTGTGCTTTTAACATTTTCCTGGCTATAAATTTTCACTGTTTCTCATTGCTCGCGAAATATTCAAAGTTTAAATGCAGTAGGTAATTTAATGAATGCTGCATTAAAGTCTGTCAAATATGAAGATTATCCTCTGTTAAATAAAATAACTCAGATAATACATGTAATTCTAAACACCAAATGAACAGTTATGTTATTAAACTCATCAGGATCTAAATTTTCTGTATAGTTGAGTCCAATGACAAAGATCTGTGATCTGCCATGGTTCCCAGAGACAGTTTAACAATGGCGACTATATACCTGCAATTTTCCTCAATAGCAACAAATTGTTTTTTCATTTCCTGGCACACTTCTTCACGGATATGACCTTCTTGGTGCCGCATCTCTCTTCGCAGTCCGCGGATTTCCTTCTCCATTTCCTCTATTATATGTGTAAGTTCCTACAAATATTTTCATACACTAGCTAAAAATCATACCCAAATAGATGAAATTGGAAAAACACAAAACATTTTCTTGTCAAATTTATACTGTGTGGTATTTGTTGTGTATGTATATGCAAGTTTTCAGAAAATGATAACCCATAAGTGTATCAAACTCCCCAGATCTCACCCCAGATCACTAAAAACGGCAAGAATATGGTGATTCAACATCAAAGACAATTTATCTAAGTTACAACAAAAATTTCCACCACAAATATGTTTTCTTCCAACTCATGGAATCATCCAAAGAAATCATTCTATTGTTTTCTATGAATAATTAAACATTGTACAATTTAAGTTCACCACCAGAAAATCTAGGAATGTTTGCATGATTATAAAGCAAGGGAGAGATTTCCTATACTTTACCATATACATGAAATAAATGAATTTGGCTTCGAATTCATTATCAGGATACCTACCGCCACCTCATCCGCCTCCTCTAAGTTATCATCCTCATCCTCAGGGAGCGGCACCTTCTCGGCGGTGCAGAGCTGTCCTACAGTTTATAAACAGGGAAACTTCACAATAGTGAGAAAACAACAAAAAAAAAACTCACAATTTAATGAGAATAACACAATTTGAATAAAATTGTAATTTTTTTTGTGATGATGGAGCTAAAATGCAAATAAATTTACATAATAAAAGATAAAACAGTGAATAAATTGTATTTAAATGTCAAGTTGATCAACTTTTCCCAGTGCAGGAACAATTTTCTTTTGTTATTTAAACATATACAACCACATACCAAACTAAATAATGAATCAAATTTATGGTTCAAACTCGTACTGAGCAGAAATAACTTGTAACAATATATGTTATAAGCAGAGTAATAAAGCCTACCAGGAGTAGCCCACGCTATTGAAGGTGCACGAACTGATTCAACAGGAGGGGGGACAGGCAATGTAATATACCTGGGACGGGGTGGAGGGTCGGGCTTCTGTGCAACAACCACCTACAACATAGTCATGGCAAACATCTCTAAAAGTGTACCAACATAGCTGAAAGCATATCAAATTGTTAATGTTATTGAATTGGAAGAATTTGATTTGATTTCAGACATTTTTTGATTAATATCATACTTATTCAGTGATGCGAGATTGTCACTGATTGTTCAAGGCATTACGTATACTTGTCCAAACTGGCCCTTGTCTAATCCAGGTCTTTGTATATTCTGACAAATCTATATGGCATTTTCCTCTGAACTTCTTTAGTAATGAAAACCTTATAATCCAGACACCTGGCTATACCAGCTAAAAAATCTGGTCCTGGTGACATTCCGTTTAGATAAGTCTAACTGTATATTACTCTGGTTCTAGTGACATCCTGTTTAGATAAGTCTGACTATAACTATTATACAAGAAATAGGAACATACATGTACATTTAATAGGTCTACATACAAAGTTTCATTAAGCTTGGTGCATAATTACTCACATTACCATGTTCACAAGGTTCAATAATCATAATGTAAAGGGTAATAATTCCGTAGATAAGTCGAATCAAGCTTATTTTCAAACTTGTTCAAGATATTTCCAATGTTAGTCTATATGCAAAGTTTCATTAAGCTCTGATCATCTTTACTCAAGTTATCATGTCTACAAGATTCAAAAATTATAATCGCAAAGGGCAGTAACTCCGTAAGTTACAATTGAATCAAGCTGATTTTCAATCTTGTCCGATATCTTTCCTATGTTAGTCTACATAAAAAAAAAAAAAAAAAAATAAAATCAATAAGCTCAGTGCATATTTACTCAAGTTATTATATGCACAAGATTCAATAATTATAATTACAAAGGACAATAACTTTGTAAGTTATGATCTAATCATGGCGATTTTTGAACTTGTCAGAGATCTTTCCAATTTTTGTCTAAATACAAAGTTTCATGAAGCTCGGTTTGTATTTACTAAAGTAAACACGTTTTCAAACTCGTCTGAGATCTTTCAAATGTTAATCTACATAAGAGTTTCATTAAGCTTGGTTCATATTTACTCAAGTTATTACATTCACTGTGAAATGTTAAGGGACGTCGCACGACGCTCGACGTACCATGACGAACGAAAGACTATAGCAATAGGTCACCATGATCTATGGTCAGGTGACCTAATTAATCTAAATACATCACAAACCTGCTTTGCTATGGCAGAGAACTTAAAGACATGAAGCGTCTCATCAAACATGCTGGCACACTGGTTCACATTAACTATCATGGCCGCCTTCCCACGGCCAGAAAAGAAATTCTGAAATAGTCGTGTCAGCTTGCTGTCTCGAAACGGAATAATCTTTGACTTCTCTCTGTAAAGAAACAACACAATTTCATTTGTCTCAAAAGAAACAACACAATTTCATTTGTCTCAGTGTATCTTTATCTTCAGGCCAAAAAAAATTTAACTTAAGTTTCTCAGGCTATTTTTTTTTCCAAATCTAATGAGGCAGGCACATGTTGCTTTTTTTTTTTTAATTCCCTACCAAAACGGTGTGGAAGGTACATTTTTTTTTACAAATGGCATGTTTGTAAATATCTTGTAAAAATCTTTTGTGTATTACGTTATATAATATGTTAGTAATAAAATTGACCTACATAGTCAAATTTTTTTTTTTAAAAGCCCATCCATCTACTATCTACAGTTGATACAATACAGTATACATGTTTGAAGCAAAATACATTTAACACTTCAAAAATCTTTTTAATATGGCAGTTTTATCACGAATTCATCAACTGAAAATACCAATATAAAACTGTTATAGACATAATTAAATGTGATTTAAACAAGGAAGGTCTTCTACACTCTTTCCGTACTCATACAAATTTCCCCTCGCCACTGGACCAGAAGTAGATATTGGCTTCATGCATCTCACTGCAGAGATCGTTGTAAACGATGTTTTATGACTGTCTGTTACTTATAACATCGTAAATATGTCTAATATTAGTTATTACCTTTAATTTACATGTATAAACCTGATTGTCGATTATTTCATTGAACACAGCGAAATTATTTGACAGAATCCAGAGCAATACATCTGTTTACCGACATTAGTGTATAACACGTGTGCAAATTAGTAGTCATTCAGAAGATTTAAACCATTGTACAGTTCAACATGCATCTGGTACGTGATTATTTTCATTTTTATTATATTTCGGATACACATTATCTAATTTAAACACTTTTACCGAGATTATTCTTATGTATAACTGAGCTAAACTGGCGACTAAAATGAAAGTAAACTTACAATGCGCTGGTCTGTTTTTTATTTTTATTTATTTTGGCGATAAAAATAGGTGGTGAAGGCATAAAAATCACGTGCAGCGGGCCTCAGAAACTAATTATTATTTTTTTTTTTGGCCTTATGGAATACAGGATACAGCAATATACCATGTGTCCTTTCTCTCTTTCCAAAATTATCAAATGGATAGAAGATACACATTCTAAGTTCAAGTATGCTTTTAACCAGAAATTTCTAAACCTTCAATTTTCTAATCTGATTGAATACAGATCCTTATTATCACTACGTTGGACAAGAGGATCTGACAACATCTCGCCCAAACAGCACAATAAAGCTTACTGTTTATGTGTACTGGGACGAAATGGCGTTGTCAATTGATGGTAACAATGTGTAGAAAAAAGCATTTGATCTAAAGTACACATGGTACAAAGGTCATCCGAACATGACCCCTTATGGGATGTTGTCAGATCCTCTATTTAACGGAGTGGTTATAAGGATCTGTATTTTAATCAGATTGTCAATTTTCAGAAGGTTTAATCTGCACACACTTAAACTGTTAAGTCATGAATTTGAAAGAATCTGGTTTTTAATACGAACATGTAAACATTACAGATCCTAGAGCTATATTGTAGAAATATCTTAATCATTGACAAAGTTAATACTGTAATGAAATTCTAGTGAACTTACTTGTGGTGTTGGTTGTATCGTAACATTTCTATACATCTTCCCAGAGTCATCAGAGAGGTGTTAATGTTACCAGCCTCCTTTAAACGCTCTCCGTTACCTAGTGTTTTTGAAGTTCGCTCTGAACCAGCTAAATCACAAAGGGTTAACCTGAAACAGCACAGTTACACAGTCTTATATAGCTTCTGTATCATACAGTATATAATACACATATGTATGAATGCCTAAGGCCCGTTTTTAAAAACCGTTTTTGTTAAAAAATTTTAATTGAAACAAATTTTAATTTAACAAAGAATTACAATCTTTACACTGATACTGCCTCTCAAAACTTTCCAACTTATTTTTTGTCTCTTTAACAAAAACAGACAAAATCAATGTATGGTCCTCTCTGACAAGATTCAAACATGCTCTTCCTTAAATTAATCATATACAAAAATGAATGGTACTAGCCATTGTTTTATACTTACATGCTAACCCTGGCCACATTAGGATCTTCCACATCCATCACACGTAAAATCTTGATGTTGAAGATACAGTGACTGTAATGATTGAATTCACATATATATGGGGAAAAATACACAAAATGGTTTTTTTTTCTCTTCTCTTATCTTGTAATTTGATCAGTAATATGATGAAATCACATTTTATTCAGTTCACTATCTTTATTTATTTATTTCTATTATAGATGATATAAATGATATCATGACATAAAATCTTGATGTTGAAGATACAGATTATATCAAAAATGAACAATGCTATGAAACAACAGAATTTAATGACAGGCTCTATACTGACCTCCTAGATGACTGATGGTTGAGCTTGGTACATGCTGTGCTCAAATTCTGTTTACCAATAGTCAATAACTTGTATGCTTCATCTGCAGAGGCCACATGGATTTCTCTTAGCCCTACAGAAAGGAAAGAAAGTTGTGATAACGATTATGAAAAAAAGTTGAACAATAACTGTAATATTAACTTCTTTGTTCATAAAAAATGGGACAATAGTCAGATTTTGACCAATCATGTTTTGGGCATTAACCTTTTTAACAAATTCTATATATCTATTTACCTGTAAGTGTCTTTTGTATTCCTAATTAACTTATTCAGTGTCACATTATTAAGTTTAATTCAATCAGAACATTCTATTAAAATGAAAGTGAGGTATAATAATAAATGTTATACACAAACTAAATTTCTTAAAAACCAGACATAAAATTTTGAAAAGAAGAAACCACTATATGATGGTAAACTTTAATGACCATGCAATGAGCCCAGAGTCAAATGACTCTTAATGGTTAATGCCCCCTATCAAAACTCGAGATGGAAATGTTTGGATTTCCTCCCCCCCCCCCCCATCATCATCAATCAAGTTTCAATCAAATAAAGTTTCACCTTTGATGTAGGGACTGCCTTTTTTGTCGTCGCTTAGTTTGAGGACAGGCCTCCTCACATTCTTCTTCTTTGGAATGGGGACCAAAAGATCAAAGATTTGTTCATTGTAAATTTCTGCGAAGGAGACCCAGATGGAGAATTTTATACTTCCCTGATCCTCCACACTCACAGCTGTCTCTTCTCGCACACGATGCTCAATCTCATTAAGTAGGTCCTCTGGATCCAGAGACGCTTTCAAACAATAAAGAAATAAATTATACAAGAGCTGTTTGAGAACAGCAAAGCTCGCCTCTGGCAGTCTTAAAGACCTAAGAGCCAATCATATGAGTACATTTTTAAAATAATTGTTCATACCCATCACAACACTTAAAATCATACATTAATGTAGAAATCTATACAGTGGACCCTCGATAATCCGGACACCTTCGTTCCCAGCCTAAACCGTCCGGATTACGAGTTTTCCGGACTGCCGAATTCCGTGTTCTTAGTCAATTAAATTGGCACGTACGAGTTACTCCCCTTGACCTTGTAATCGATGATAGGCTTTTATGTAATATACGTGTATCATAATTAATACTTCGTTTGTTATGATTTATAGGTATTTTTTATATCATTACGTTAAAAATATTGAATAAACGTATTTCTTCTTCAAAATACGAAACCTAAAGCCATTGTTAATTGTGTACTATGTATGCATATAGCTACGTATCCCACTCTTGATCTATCGTACGGCAAATTGCCTAACAAAGGATCAATATCATCTACGTTCTTGGCATAAAAAAAACTATGATAACGAATAGTTGTGAACATTTTATGAACTCATATAATTGTTATTTTGTATAATGTGTGTGTTTTTAATGACCATTTCTACGAGTCTTTGCTTTCTGACTTACAGACGTTTGTAACAACCACGCGCCCGTTCATGTCTAAATTCGTGCACAATGTCACACACGTGTAAATGGCATATGCCGTAGCCTTTATATCTTATACCATAGGCGATGAATTCGAATAGATTCACATACATTTAAAATTCGTATTAATTTTGTGAGTATTTTCTCACTTTGTTGTATCCGATACTCATAGAGATATATTCTACATGCGAAACAAGTAAGGTATCTACAGCATACGTACCCGTACCCAAACTCAAACTGCATGTTTAAAAGCGTGTGGCTAAACATATATTGCGTATCTCAATAACAACACTGAAGTTTGATCTCCTATAGAAAACCAATGAACTGTTACATGACTGCATGTACCCGTGTGAAAGGTGTTCAGGTAAACGCCCGTGGCTATAATCTGGCAGCCGTCGTTATGACAATACACTCAGTGTCAAGTGATTGTGTGTATTGTACACATGACTGTAGCTGACCTTGGATTTTCTCTGCACGTGGCAACAACAAATTGTCCGGATTATTGCCGGAATTTATTAACGAAAATGACATTCCGTTCCCAAAATGGAGGTCCGGATTCGGAATACGAATTTCCGGACTAGTGAGTATAAATAACGTTACGGAAATCCGTTCCCTGACATTTCCGTTCGGATTGTGAGTTTTCCGGACTACCGGCGTCCGGATTATCGCGGGTCCACTATATCTGACAGTTGTTTCGGATTTTATTAAAAACTCTTCTTGATTTGTCAGTATGAAAGTTAAAGAACATATTAAACATTAAATGGCCTTCTTCTCAAATCACTGTATTGATTAATGACTGACCCCACTTTGAGCAAAACCTACCTTTCTGTCTGTTGGAGGTAGCATATGACAAATTAGAACTCTCAGAGCATGATGTTGTATTAACCGTTACATCTGAAGCATCGTCTCCTAATAAGCTCATCACATCTGGCTCCTGTTTTAACATCGTGTATAATGAATCAATGTCAAGAAATTTTATTTTTCAGTTACACAATGCTTAAATTTGTTTAAAGATAATGCAAATTATTGATTTTAAATATTTTACTAAACATCTGTGGATTTTAATCAAAATTATTTGCTCTCTAACTGTAAGAAAATTTCAAACCCAAACTCACATCATCATTGCTCATTTTTAGTGTCTTTTCCTTAAATTTTTTCTCAGCCTCCTCCTCAACACTTGAAAGCCTCACTACATCTGTGAACATCTTTGGCTTGAGCTTCATCCCTTCCACCTGCTTCCCATAGATGCTGTTGAACAGAACGTCCAGCGCTCTGGGGAGGACACCAGCATCACTTGGCTGTCCTGCAACAAAATTAATATGTTCTAAAAACATTCAATGGGTGTCATATACTACAGCTATGTATGCATGGTTTCCATGGAAGAAATAAGTCCTCATTCACATGATTAATTGGTGGCAAGGAACATTGGATACATATCATAATGTTATGCATCATAGATATTACTTGTGCCAATCTAAATGAAATAAACATTTCTGGTAAAAACAATCCACCATACATCAACCATGTACTGTCCAATTTAAAGCATTATAAATAATGGTGAATGTGTGATAAGGCAATTCTTTCGAAATTCACAGATTCTGAAAATCTTAGGGTGTGAATATCATTCATTTATTCAATCTAAACATCACTTTATATGTAACTCTGTATATCTTACCTTGAATGGTGTATGTTTTCCCGGAGCTTGTTACACCATATGTAAAGACCAGGCAGTTTTGGCCACTGATAAAGTCTTTCACTAGACCCAACATAGTCTGGTCGAACAGGTCTTTCTGACTTGTTGCCTCATTGAAAATTTTGGAGAAAGTGAACTTGTGAGTGGTTTTTCCAAGGCCATGAATACAGTTCTTAAATGTGTGCGAGTCTTTAGGGGCACGAGTTACAACATGATTATCATCTTCAACTTCAACACATCCCTAAAACAAAAAGTACAAAAATAAGTCCTGCAGGATCATAAATAATGTCTTTGTATATTATTCAACTGTAAATCTACTGGTAAATGTTTCAAGCTTAATAAGAAATTTACCCTTGAGCAATACTACCGTAGACTAGATTTAGTAGGTTATGAGTTGGACCATATCACTATACTAGAAGTATCCATTCATGACATTGCATGTGTATTTGTATGGTTACATGCCAATGTTCGTGAATAAATAAAGTCATCTTCTGATAGAACACACTAAAATGCAAGTACCGACAAAATATTTTGTGTAATCATACAAATACTCGACAATCACAAACTCAAACAAGTAAATATTTAGGACTAACACTACAATAAAAACCTAAAATGGGCCTGGAACATACACAAAAATAATATCACCACAAGCAAATTAAATGCAAACAAGTAGAGTTTTTAAAAGCACAACTTAAAAATCAATTCACCACATATAAAAGAACATACATACAAAGCACTAGTAAGTAGGGCTGAAACGATTCATCGCGATACACATTGAATCGCGATATTTGTATGTCGATACGCTTTTATGATACAGCTTTGCCATTTCGGTTCGATACGATGCAGCCTCTGCAGTGTTTAGACTTACACTTGAAGCAATTAATCTTAGCCATATTAAGATTATCAGACAATGGGATCATATCCAAAAGTGATGTACACACTCTCTAACCATTTCCCCACCTGTTTTGATTAACAGTCTGAGCCTATTACAGCGTATAAAATTGAAGTGTGAACAATCAAACATATAAACATATGTACCTCCTGTCTAGTGAGCAGAATACCTGTGTATAACATTTAACCCGCCAACATCGACTAACAAACATTCTGTTTGGTTTGGGGCAGAGCTACATTTGTACAGAGAATTCGGCAGTTGAGTCTACACAGACCATGTGTATTGACATTATAACTAACGTTACGCACGTGGTACTTGTTTACATTAAAGTAGATTGATGTTCAATCAAATTAAACAATATATTCTTTTCACATTGGGTTGATTTCTTATTTATTATCAATGCAGTAATATATACCGGGTATTACGGTCAAAGGTCAAAGATAGATGATGGCGAAATTGGTCAGTTTAGGTTTTTGGCTGATGTTGATGGTTTAAGGTGACGTTGGAAGTTTTCCATTGCTCTTCGAAGCAAGAGTTTAACCTGCTTTATCTAAAAATCATTTGGGTTTGAACTAAAGTGTTTGCTTTTAATGCAATAAACGCTAGAAAAATGTCTACGAGATGACATAATATACAACGTAATTATTACGGTCACCAGTGTGTGCACAATGCTTCGTTCTTGTTTTCGATACAGTATAGTATATTCAAATCATAGTACAACTACAATGATCAGGCGTTACGGATCATTAATCTACAAATAATAATAATAAATAATAGAACAGTTTCAAAGTCTTGTTATATGCAAATTTAACACACTAATTTTAAAGATGCTCAACCAATGACGGAGCATAAATGATATTCATCATTTGAACAATAAATGGTATTCAGTTGTATATATGTCTATTCAACGCAAAAAAATAATATGAAATATTTTATTTTGCCTTTAGTCCATGCACAATCACAGTGCCACGGATTGTTTTCGAGATTCAATTAATTATTTTTTATATTTTTAACTTGAAGCTCAAACTAATTTTCAGTGGTGCTCATGGTGTAAAATAAGTAACTTTTGTAACTGAAGAAAAATACTAAATCGTCTGCTCCTATTTTTGATAGTGAACATTTTTAAATAAATAGCTCAACTCGGTGGTCTCACTGCGACGTCAAACGGAAATAGTACTTTACAGTGGTTCCTCGGCCCGGACAGCTGCTCGATTGTTCAAACGGTTTCCATTGTTTATTGGGGAAAGATCGGGTTTATATAAACAATAGAAATTATTATAATTACCATCTAAAAACTAAGATATACGAGTAATTCCATATCTAATAAATTAAATAGGCTCAGAATAAACGTTTACCTGATTTTCTTGTCTGTTCACTTCATCTTCAGAGAGAGGCCGAACTCGTAAATAAACTTTCATATGCTCTTCTCCAACATTCAGATTCGTCTCGTTACAACTCGTTTTAGAGAAATCTTTTAACAAGTTTCTACGAGGATCATTGAAAAATACATCCTCGTCATCTGTTTCATCGGACTCAATTTGATCGATTGCAATAGAGTCATACTGTTTACGAGCAGCCATGATGGTGGATCTTGTTCTTTCAATTTGCCCGCTATGTGTTTGAAAGCGACCAATCAAAACGCCTCAAAGCAAGGGAGATAAATAGAAATACATTACACAGAGTTGTCTTTCTTTACATACAGGATTTTTTTAAATCATATACAGTTCAATGTTATAAACTACTGAAATTTTCAAAAGTTAAAGTTGATTTTTTAAATCACTGCTACATAATACATATATATGCATGATATTACTTCATTTTCATTAGTAGGATGAAACATACATAAGTTGATTTTAATGATTTTAATTTTAATGATTTTTAAGATCATTTTAAATCCATTTTCTTTCTTAATGGGCTTTGCGATTGGAAACATTCATCATGTGATATTACATTTTTAGATAAATATTAAATCAGTTCCCTATACCAGAAACATATACATTTATGAAAAAAAAAATGTTTTTTTTTATATCATAATAAAGTTGATCAACGATATATAACAACCAGAAAAATATTTTTTTTTGTAAATATTTAATTCGAATTTCGACAGAAAGTCACATTTCGCTAATTTTGCGATTTGTTAAAAAATTAATAACTTTCATTTAAAGAATGTGCGCGAGGTGACCGCTCTTCTTTTCGATGACATGCTGAATTCTACCTACAAAAAATCTTCCTCCTGGAGATGGACTGCATACACGGGTGGCATTTTCATAACATTTCAATCATTATAGGGGATTTTCCGGCTGCATTGTAGATTTCAGTAATTTCAGCCTGAATTTTCATGGTGCGGGAAAGTCACTGAATTGTTACATCGTCGATGATGTCATCATTTCCACGATGGCATCACTATAATTTCACACAATGATGATGTAAACTGTACATTTGTACCCATATTAACTTAAACTCCTGCTTTCCACTCATTTTGAATTTTCAAAATAAGTTTAGTATTGCAAAAGTTATTACCTGTCAAAGTCGGGTCATGTTTTTTGGGACACCCTGTACATACACTAACGGATTTTAAAACTTATCTTAAATTTATTTTCTTCCTTCCTTTCTTTTTTTCTCAGTCTTTTCTAAAACATAATAACAATCTAGGACTTAAGGACGACATATCTTATAGCCCTTTGAGATTGGAAATTAGTAGAATTTTCCGTTTTTGCCCACTCCATATGGATTATGTCTACAGAATACTGCCCACCACTGGTTAAGGTGGATGGAAGACTTTCGGTTGATACTAGATAGGCCTTCTAAGGACTGGATAACATCTGACTGATGCCTTCTGTGGTCAAAAAAAAGAGAAGTTAATGTTTTGATGAATGTCACATGCATACCGTAGTATACAAAATATTGCAGGTCCGTCAGGATTTATACTTGAAATAATTACTTTAACAAGCGGTCGAACCGGTTGTTCCGAAACGAAAAAGGCCCTGGTGTTATTTTTTATTATTAATTAATGAATCACTCTTTAGTGTGAAAAAAATGCTTCAAAGGAAGTCCATGTCCGTGTCAGTTCCGAGGAGTATTCGAACGCTCTATTAACATTTTGTTTTTGAAGCAAATTTTAAAGAGACTTGGGGACAAACTATTCAACTAAAGTCTTTACCATCATGATACAAATATGTAGTGGTAAAAATAGGATGTGGTTCAGTCGGTAAAGGTTGTACTTGTACTTGTACTTCAGTGGCGTAGGAAGATGAAACGTCATGGGGGGGGGGGGGGGGGGGGGGGGGGGCAAAGGTCCTCAATATTTTGAAACCCCCCCCCCCCCCCCCACACACACACCTACAGGAGGAGATTAATTCAACTCCCAAACCATATAATATATGCTTGATGTACATTTTTCATATATCACTAAATTTAATCCTTGTACACATTTATAGACAGTGGGGTCGCTAAAAGGAAATTAACGAATACGCAAATTGGCCAAATTAGCGTGTGAGCGTCGAAGGCGCAAGATTTTGGTGTTTTATTAGGGGTCTGAGGGTGACCCCCGGGATGAGTTTTATGTATTTTGATGATTTTGCGATCGCCCGAAAGCATGAGAAATTTGGTGTTTGGGGGGTTCGGGGGTCTCCCCCGGGAAAAAATCACAATTTAGAAAGGCTTAGATGAGTTTTACGATGCATTTTGGTGAATTTGCAAGCGCCCAAAAGGCGCGAGAATTCGGTGTTAGGGGGGTCCGGGTGATCTCCCCCGGGAAAAAAATTACGATTTAGAATGGCTGAGATGAGTTTTACGATAAAGTTTAATGATTATAAAGCGTTCTTAACATGGTAATTTTTCGATTTAAAGCTATCTGCATTTAGAAATGATAATTGTGTCGTCATAACATTATGGAACCCTACTCGATCTGAATATACCGGCTTCACACCATCGGTACATTGTTGTGTAACAGAAAAAAATGAATTAATTGTCTCGCTAAGACATATAAACAAATTGATCTTTTAAGAGACATTTTTTAAATAGTACATAGAATCCCTTGATGGACATTTTTAGTCTAGTTTGTGTGTATTGAATTTTTACAATTTAAGGTTTGACATTATGTGCTTGAACCTTTTAGGAAATGCGCCGCGCAGCGGAAAAAAAATTCTAGATTGAAGTACGAAAAATGTGCAGGAGGACCCTTTTTTCTTTCAAATAAGCTTTTTTAGAAAATTTCAGTCAGCGAAAATGGGGGGGGGGGGGCAAAAAGACATTTTTTTGCCCCCCCCCCGTCCTGGGGAACGGGGGGGCAGTTGCCCCCCCCCCTGTCCCCCCGCTTCCTACGCCCCTGAATATCGAAGCAAGTTAAAAAAAATAGTTGAAGGTAGAAAAGTAGATTCTACTTTAATATGGTTATCGGACATTGGAAAATAATTTTGGTGTAATTTCAGAGTTTTTACTAAATCCATTCACATATAGTCTAGTTTAGTCTATGGAACGACTTCAGCAAAAAAGAAATCTAAACAAGTGTATTTAAAATAAAATTCACCAAAAAGCGCGCCAAATACTTTAATCACTGTCACAGAGACGCTCGAAAATACCAAACGTTTTCATGATAAAGATCAGGAAGCAGACGAACTTTCTAAAATCTGGATTTTTTTGTTTCCGATGGTATTTTTGTTAGATGTATACACATTTGAACCTGGATTATAATTATTGAATATGTTGCAGTAAGTTGCGCTGTGTCAAGAATTCAAGTGATTTGTTCGATGCTGCGTTGTAGATAAGAAAATTACGCAATGGAACACTTTCTTCAGTGTTCAGATGGAGACAACTTGGACAAGCTTATCAAGAAAGTTGGTAAGACTACTGTGCCATTTGATTATAGGCAATGGTAAAATAAAGTATGTGACACGTTCTATTCAAAAGGAATTATATCTAAGAGAGCCACAACAAAATATAATATAACGTTTCTAAACATTTGCCTAGTTCAGTAGTTGGCTTAATGTCAAAAGACTTTAAGTGACTGTGCATGTTATCATGTTATCAGGCATCCTCGAGACTCCAGGGGTTCCGACAACATAATAAATCTCTACACCCCTGGACTATCTCATAGTAAAAATGCAGCTCAGGGGAACAAATCTGAACCAATCACAGATTTTTTTTAAGACTTTGAGAGAGCGACACCCTACTTCAAAGCCACACAGTCAACCAGTGAACCACAATGTGTCGTTATACGGCTCTTTTGATGTATATCACCTGTTCTGTTGCCTCCAATTTTACTATGAGATAGTCCAAGGGTGTAGAGATCGTAAGTGATCGGAACCCCTGGTCCTAGTGGAATATCGAGGATGGTTATCAGGTATACGCATTTCTAAAGGTGATACCGTGGCTTTACAATTTATTGAGGTCACAGGTAGTAAAGTTCTTAGATTAGGGGAAAGTAGTCAAATTTCGGACACCTTAATAGTAAAACCTTTGTATGCTTGAAACCTATCCACATACCCCCATAACTGACGTATGAGCAGAAAGAGAATTTTCTTTTCTTGCATTTATCACTTGAAACTTGACACAAATACTAAATTTGTTTTATACCAGGCCAAAGTAATCAGCAATGTATAGCTGTTCGAATTTCAGACAGGGGTGTTCATAATTCGGACATAGGGTGTTCAAATTTCGGACAGCAATTAAAAACCAATTAAATTAGGATGATTTTCATATAAAACATGTATATTGTTACATAATCATGAATTTCATGTTAGCAAATGTATGTGCATTGAAATAAAAAGTTTGTTGAGTTTGTTTAGTTAATGTAATATATATTTTTTGTAACTTTCATCATATTTACCCAGATTTTGGGCTCAATGTGTAAGTACCCTTAAAGGCTTTAGCTGATAAACATGTTCCCTTGTTTACTTGCACTTTTATTTCTAGGATATAACTGGTTACCCTAGTTACTACTTCTACTTTTTTATTAATTTATAACTAAGGAAAGCTCTGAATTACTAAAATCCATTCAGAACTTTATAAATGTTATGAAAATCGAACAATATTTAAGTATTTATCGATTATTTTGGACTGTTCCAAATAAGGAAATTTTCATATTAGTAATGGGTGTTCAAATTTCGGACACCAAACTTTATATAGGTAAAGTGATGGTTAATTCCCACTGTATTGTTTATTTTTTACTCAAAACAATAAAAGGATGTGTTTAAACAAAAAAAAATTTAAAAAGTTTAATGAACACACTGAATAAGACATGTTTGACATGGAGTTCCATATTGCGTCATTTGACCAGTTCATTTTTGTATATTCAACCGCAGGAAAGGTCGCAGTCACATATTCATATTCAAACTTACCATACAAAATATAATGCTCACACATCTGTTCTTCAATCTAGTTAATTTCCAATTTGAAAGTAAAGCATAGGTCAGTTTCAATGACTTTTTATCAAATATCTGGACTATTTTATGAGTTTTAAAGTATTTTCTAATTACTGTCCGAAATTTGAATCCGTCCGAAATTAAAGTTCTTAGATTACTTTTTTTTTACTATTTTAATAATTATAAAAGAAAATTTTAACATTATTTATATCACTAGCAAAAGTAAAAAACTATAATCCATAGAATTGTATTCGATTTTTTTCCATATCGATCGCTGAATTTAATGTTTTTGTGCCATATGACATGTTTGAATGTATTTATTCCACTAGAATTTGAAAACCAGAATTGTGTACGACTAATACAAAAAGAAAGCCAACAAATAGAAGGTAAGAGTTTCAATGTAAATTGAAACACATTTTCAACTGCAAAGCCTAAATTTTATTGTTTCTAGTCTTTTTTTCCCCGTCTCATCATGTTACCTTATCATTCATTTTGAATAATACTCCACCAGTTTACCTTGTACCATGGCCATAAAGGTGTGTTTTGTTGATTTAAGTACCTGGTACATGTGTGTATGTTTATTTGGCAAATTTCATCGCTGTATCATTCTTTATCATTTATGATTTACTTGGACTTTTGAAATATTTTTTGTCATCATCAACATTTTTTAACAGCACTGCAAAAAGAAATATCCGATGGAAAGTCTAAGATCAAACAATTAGAAGAAAAAATATCACATGTGGATGAAGACATTAAACAGGGTCAACGACAGTACACATATAATCGTGATAACTGTGAAAGGTAACACAAATCCTAGAAAATATTTTACTTTATCAAAAGAAAAAGTAAACGGAAGCAACATCTTAATACCCATAGAAATTAAAGTAGGTATTGAAATATAATAAGCATATATAAAATTCTTTAGAAGATTTGCTCTTTTGATTCATTTTCAATTTAATCAATTAACTCCTTCATTTTAAAACTCTAGGTTTTCATTTTCATTTTGGGATAGATTTAGCCTGTCAGAAGATATCCCAAGTCACCATTTAACATCATATCTCTATGAAACCTATTAATATTGGTTCTTTCCTTATTTTTCTGATGCATACTTACATAAGGTAATCAAAACATACTGTTTCTAGTTTAAAGAAAACCTTGGTTGTGTTGAAAGAACATGATGCAGCTCTAGACAGACAGGTTGCAGCCTCGGAAGACTCCGTGGAACAGGAGAGGTACAATAGAGTATAGTAATCAATTGAATTAACCATTAAATCTGTTAACATTTTTGTCATTGTATTCTACAAAACTCATAGCCAGGATATGATTAAGAAATCTTGTGTTAAAAGCAAAATTATTATGTGCATTATGAAAAAAAAATCTAAAAATTGTATATTTTAATGTATGATTAGAATAAAATAGTCTTTCTTGATGTTTTAATAAATCTTTTTCTGAGTCTTGTGAATCACAGATGACTGCTGATTAGCCAGACATTAAGGTTAAATATGTCAGATTTATTATCTGTCTGTGGAAATGACAAAATGGAACATCCCCCACTTTGCAATCTATATATATTAGATTGTTAGACATTTCATTCAGCCAGATAAACTTTCATCTTCATTTTTTATATTTTCTAATCATCAAGAAATAGGCGCAAAGAAATCCTTCAGCATTACAATGCTGTTTGGGAAGACTACCAAGGCAAATACAAAATGTTTCCACTGGCACTTGCTCTGGAGGAAAAGCTAAGTTGTGTTTCATCTTTGGAAAAAAATCTCCAAGAAATGGAAGCCAAAATAAAACAATTGCACATTCAGATCAATGAAACAAACGGTAAAACTTCATATTATTTAGTTTATGGCCAGTTTTCCATATCAACTAAAACTCTGCTTAGATATTTTCATGAAATGATGAAAACGCCATAATAAGAGGATATCTAAACCTCTGAAGTGATAGATGCATGCATAATCCCAGCTTGAATTTACCCCATTATCCTCAGAAAAAACTATACATAGGATCAATTTATATTTTTTAAAGGGACAATTCAATCTAAGAGTTCATTAAAATTTGCACATATTTTGGAAACAAACCAGTTCTAATAGAAATTAAATTAGTTGGTTTTACTGTGATGTGCCAGAAAAGCCCACTGTAGTGAAATGTATGTGAAATGTTCAAACTCGCTTACTGTCAACCATTACACAAAGTGGTCGGATGTCTTGTATGCCGAACCCTGGCCCTTGACAGTGTAGAAAAGAACATTTAGCTAGAACTACTTAAATCACTCTTACAGTAGTATGATTACCATATTAGATGCATGTTCTTGTCTAAAAACAATTTCATTGACTCCTTAGTGGTTATGTATTGCATTTGTTTAACGAGCATGACTTTGGCTTGGGTATGGGTACAGCGTACATGTTGTACCTGCTTAATATGTATTGATCATTTCAAAGGTATCAATCAAAATTCTTAACAATGTAGTGAAATTTGTCAATATTTCTAATTATATGTTTCAACAGGAATGTAGAACAATGCATTTATGTCCTATTTTGCTTCGTGGTTATGTAACAGAATTAGCCTCACTGAATTGTTTCTTTCAGAGAATTAAAGCTGTGACAGATTGTTACATTTACATGCGCATTTTTTCAGAATCAGAAGATGATGAACTCAAAGACATAAACAGAATTATTGTGAAAATGTATCCTTTGCTTTCTTACCTGCTTAATCTACTGTTATCATCAAAGATGTTATATATGATCAGGTTTAAATGTAGAAGTACATGATATTTCTTTTTTCTTTTTTTTTTTTTTAGTACATGTATAAATTCTCTTGAAATAGTCAAGACTAAGCTGCTGTAACTCTATACTGTGTTGATCTGTGAAACAGAATATCCACTTAGTATTTGGAAGTCCTGGGTTCGAATCCGGTTTGGCTGCTACATTTTCTCCTCTCTTGTTACATTTTCTAGTCTGATGTTTTTGAATCCAAGATGGAAATGGTTGATTGTTTATTGATTTTCCACATTGCTTTAATAAGGGAAAATGAGCCTTCCACCATCCTTAACTTTTTCCAGAGCAACAACAAAGTTGTCAACTGAATCAATATATTTTAAAATCAAACAGAAGATTGAGATTAGGAGACAAATACAGGATCAGATCAAACAGGTAAAAGTATCTCCAAAAATCTGATGTAGCATATGTAATATCCCTTTATGCCTGTTAAAATTGATGTCTTAAACCTTCTGAGCAAATTCAGGGTGATTTGGATATCTGTATCTACTCCAAGATTTAAGATTTTCTTAACTGTACATGTAACATTATTTTCTCTAATTTTACACTACATAGCATCAATATATTTTGAAGTTCATGAGTTCTTTAGTTGGAAAGATACGCTATTTAATCATTGGGTGGAATGTTCTTAATTTGGAATCACATGTACATATAGATAACAAAGTCTAAGAAATCTCTCAATCTAGGACAGGTTTTGGTGAATTCCATAATCAAATAAAGTTGTCATTCAATTATTTTCAATTATTAAGATTATTACAAAATCTGTTTGATGTTGAAAAGGAAAAGACCAAACAAGACCAGGCAGCAGAGAGTGCTAGAGAGAAAGACTGTGCTTCTGAAGTTGCCATGCAGAAGCCATCACTTGAGGGTCATGCTGAGCCTAATGTGAACCAAGAACATGTTGCACCTAATGCGATTCAGGAAACTGTTCAAACAAGTGTTTCAGAGCATACTCAGCCAAACTTGAGCCCAGAGCCAAATATTGAGTCTGGTTCAGTTGGTTTTCAGCCACATTTAAGCCAAGAACAGACAGAGACTGGGATGGATGTAGAGGAAGATGATAGAGGCTCTGTTTTAGTAAGGTAGTTTCTTCATGATATATTTTGCAAGAATGGGTATTGAAAATTAGCATAGCTATTAAATAAATATCAAAGCACATTATATTACTGACAGCAAGATTTCAAGATTAATAGCAAAATCAATTACATGTATTTGAAAATTGTTCTTGAACGGACAGAGACACTTTTATCGTAATCTAAGGATAAAAAAAACCATTTGTATCAAATATTTCCTCTTTCATTTTCCCAGTATGTATAGTGAAAAACAAGATGATATAGATAAAAAGCAGAACTTGCAGACCAATGTGAAGCCTACACTACAGCCGACAACATGTCACCCATTAGTGACGCTCCCACAACATCTGTCTTCCTCAAAGTCACCGCAGAGTCAGCCTTGTCTAATGCAGCGACAACCTCAACCGATAACTAGCCAAAGGGTAAGGCTATTGGTATACATATAGACAGATACAAGTATTTTACCATGGCAGGTAATGATGGTAGAGCAAAGCTATAGATTGTGGAGAAAAAAAACCAACCGATTGTCGGCTATAACAGTATAAATTCTTTGAATGTATAAACAATCATCAATAGTACAGGAATATTCCCTACATAAATGTACAAGAAAGTAAGATTCCTTGCTACCATGGTTTGTTCCAAAAGAAAAGTGAATCATGTAAAGAAAGCATTGATAATTAAAATTTAAGAAAAATATTGATTGAAATTACAGGTCAGAAGGTAAGATATCTTCATATTGTGTTTTTAAATACATTTAATGTTCATTTTTGCATGTATAATGATATACATGTTTAAACTTTTCCTGCAGAATCAACAATCACAAGAATCACAACAGGAGCATTGCCCATCTGAACAGGAACTACACCAGAGGCAACAGCAGATACCAAAACAGTCCCAACAGCAGATACAGCATCAACAACTAACTCATTCAAGACAATTTCAACAACTACCTCAGGTTCAACGACTACAACAATCAGCCCGGGTACGACAATCACAACCTCAGCTACAGCAATCTCAACAGCCAACTCATGTACGTCAAGCTCAAGAACCACCTCAACTACAGCAGATCCAGCAGTCAACACATATGAGACAACTTCAACAACCATCCAGGGTTCAACAACTTCACCAACCCTCTCAGATTCAACATCAACAACAACTTCAGCAACCGATGCAGGCTAGACCACCTCAGCTACAGCAATTTCAACAACCAACACAAATAAGACAACATCCAAATCAAGTACGACAACCTGTACCACCAACTCAGCAACAGCCATCTCAGATTCAACAACCTGAGCAGTTACCTCAGATTCAACAATATCAACAACAGCTACCTCAATTACCAAAACAGACCCAACAGCAAATGCAACAAGGATTAAGAGAACTTCATCATGACCAACAGCAGCAACAGATGCGCCAGCATCAACAACTACCTCAAAAGCAACCCCAACAACAGTCACAACAACAGTCTCAGCTGGAGCTCCAACAGTTACAAAAGCAGCAGCAGTTTCAACGAATACAACAACAGCAGCAGAATCAAATACCTGCAACAATTGCTCCAAGCAGCAGGCCTATATCAGTTCCAAAAACTCACACATTAGATCAAATGTCAGCTCCAAGAACTTCAAGCATCAGTCAAATGTCTGCCCCTCGTACTCCAAATTTAAATCAAATGTCAGCACCAAAATCCTCAAGCATCAATCAAATGTCTGCCCCTCGTACTCCAAATTTAAATCAAATGTCAGCACCAAGAACATCAAGCACCAACCAAATGCCTGCTCTTAGGACGCCAACCTTGATTCCAGTATCAGCTCAAAGCGCTCTTAATAGCATCCAAATGATAGCACCACTGACACCAAATTCTGATAAAATGTCAACCCCAGGAACTCAATTGTCATCTCCAAACTTCAGACAGATATCATCATCACAAAGAACGTCTCCTCAGACCTCAACAGCAGAGAATGTCTCAACCTCTTCACAAAGTAAAGTATACATAGGCTCCTCTTCTCGATGATGTTCTGGTACATTTCTTATTTTCCTATTCCATATCCTTTCTATACAGCTGGTATACTGGTGCTTGTGTCTTTTACCAGTCTTCAACTTTTCCAATTTTTAAGTAACCTTACCACAGGTCATGGTGACCTATTTTGATAGTTTTTTGTCCATCGTCGTGCGTTGTGCGTTAACATTTCTTTGTGAACGTGATAACTTGAGTAAATATAAACCGAGCTGAATGAAACTTTGTATGTAGACTAACATTAGAAATATCTCAGACGAGTTAAAAAAATCAGCATGATTCAACAATTATTTACTGAGTTATTATCCTTTGCACTAATAACTATTATTGGACCTTGTGAACGCGATAAATTGAGTAAATATAAACCAAGCTTAATAAAAATTTGTATGTAGACTAACATTTAGAATATCTCAGACGACTTTGAAAAACAGCTTGATTCAATGAACAGTTATTTATGGAGTTATTGCCCTTTGCACTAATGATTATTATTGGACCTTGTGAACACGATAACTTGAGTAAATATAATCTGAGCTTAATGAAACTTTGTATGTAGACTAACATTTGAAATATCTCAAACTACTTCGAAAAACAGCCTGATTTAAAGAACAGTTATTTATGGAGTTATTACCCTTTGCACTAATAATTATTATTGGACCTTGTGAATACGATAACTTGAGTAAATATAATCTGAGCTTAATGAAACTTTGTATGTAGACTAACATTTGAAATATCTCAAACTACTTCGAAAAACAGCTTGATTCAATGAACAGTTATTTATGGAGTTATTGCCCTTTACACTAATAATTATTATTGGACCTTGTGAATGTTATAACTTGAGTTAATATAAACTGAGCTTAATGAAACTTTGTATGTAGACTAATACTGGAAATATCTCAGAAGAGTTCGAAAAACAGCTTAATTCGACAGTAATTTACGGAGATATTGCCCTTTGCACTTGTAATTATTGTTGGACCTTGTGAATGTGAAAACTTCAGTAAATATGAACCAACCTTATTGAAACTTTGTATTGAAACTAGCATTGGAAAGATCAAGGACGATTTTGAAAATCAAATTGATTTGACGGTAATTTACGGAGTTATTGCCCTGTGCACTAATGATTATTATTGGACCCTGTGAACACGATAACTTGAGTAAATATAAACTGTGCTTAATGAAACTTTCTATGTAGAGCTATTAGATCTATTTTCCTAATTCGTGAACAAAAGACATTTGTTGGCTGGTAAATGACATAACTAATTTGTATCAAATATCAGGTGACCATTAAGGCCCAACGGCCTCTTGTCTGATCAAAATTAATGATTTATTCATCAAAATTAATGATTCTATTCCTTTATCGATCAAGCATTGTTAACTATCTCTCTTCTGTTCTATCTCTCATTTCCACCACGTCGACAAGATAAAATTTCGGCCTAAATAATTTCAGAAAATGATATATATGCATTATCACTTAAATATTCACTTCAATTAATATATATATAAACATGTAAACTTATTTGAAAATTTGTAATAACCTCATTTGCAGATGATACCGTGTCCTGTTCTCCTCAAACACCTCAATCACGGCTTCGCCCTGAAACACCACCTGCATCGAAGATGGGTGAGTTATTTCTAATACAAATACATGTACCATTATTCTCTTTAATGAAAAACAAAAAGTGACAAAATGGGGACGAGATTTTGATTTCATGAATTTAACAATCTCAATGCACTGTGAACAAATAACTCAAACACTTGGAACCTAAGGATTTATTGACCGAACCAAGAGAACATAGCAAAGATAGAATAACAAACTAGCAACACAATATGTATTTGGTACCTGGAAATGATTCATACAGCTAACAGCAGATTATCACTGTAACATATGTCACGAGTGCAAAACTGTTGACAAAAAATTGGAGACAAAGCAAGTCAAAATATGCAACAAATAATGATGTAAAGAAAATTCTTTCAAGAGACCTGAAAGTAAAATCCATCCATCAATTTTACGGTTTTTAATTTACTAGTATTGTCATTGTGTCGCCTGCAACGTAAGTGCGACACATAGGTATCACTATGTCGGCGTCTGTGTCGGCTTTGGCGGCGTCCGGAAAATGTATTTATTGCGGCGTCCGGAAAATGTATTTATTGTCTCAACCTAACTTGCATATGTTGCTTTATATCCATGAGATCTCTGATGGGTTCAATATTGGTCAGAATCCGTCAAATTTGCGAGAGTTACGGGACTTTAAAATCGTCAAAACAGATAAATCCATAGTTTCGGCTTGACAAATTTGCGAGAGTTACGGGACTTTAAAATCGTCAAAACAGATAAATCCATAGTTTCGGCTTGACAACTTTAGTATTTATTTTCTGGTTTCAACCAAATTTGATATATTGCTTTATATAAATGAGATCTCGGGATGATTTAATACTGGTCAAAATCCGTTTATATGTATAAGAGTTTAAAATCGTTAAAACAAGACAATTTCTTAGATTCCGTTCAATAACTTTTGTATTTATTATCCGATTTCAACCAAATTATGTATATTGCTTTATATCAATGAGATGCCAGATGGGTATGGTACTGGTCAAAATCTGTCGATATTTGTAAGAGTTACAGGACTTGATAACTTCCCTAAGTTATTAACAATATTTTCAACTCTAAATAAATATTTTTGTGATGTTTTAAACTGCTGTGCAGGAGACACATCCACCTCCGTGGAATTCTTGTTTTACATAAAAATCATGAATGCAAGTTTTAAGGAATAGGTTGTAGAGTAGTTGCTCCTACAAGTGTCCACGATTCTTGCCAGGTTATGAGGGAATGGATACAAGTCCTTTTGATTTTGAGAAACATCAACAAAAAGTCAAGCTCCTGTCTAAGTCTCCTGGACCACTGCCATTTTCCTCACGCTCGATGTTCACGGAAAAACAGGTAAAACTATGTTTAGTATATTAACAAATGAAGATGATATTAAGACAATAATAATGTATGTTTTAACAATTGATATTGAAAGCTTAAATTTTGTTACATAATAAAAAAAAAATTAATAATAGTAATAAGAGTTGTACTAGTAAGCCCAATGATCTTGGTAAATTAGTCTTGTTCCTTGATATTACAGAAGCATTGTACTGTGTAATTCCGTTTCCATGTTCCCATCTGTTAAAAATCATCCATCCGTTTTCCTAGAGCTTATTATGTTGATGCTACACACACACAAATTATCCAGCATTCATTCAAATTTTCAAATTTTACCCCAAAATCTGCAACAGTCCCTGTCTATCAGATGTACAATATCATTTGAAAAATAATGCTACATCTATTATTGGTCACTGAGTATTACATATTTTATTTGTGTCACTTTGGAGTTAATTTAAAGGAAAAGTTAATGAATAATTTGTTGACAATATACCATGTTTTACGCTATACTAGCATTAGGAGTTAAGAAAATTTGAAAACATGATTTAGATGTCCCTTATATAAATTATTGATGGCACGCAAGTTTTCCATTGTATTTTACAGGATGATGGTCAAGACAGCATGGGAAGTTTCCTTAATCCTTTCATGGGAGAGGTAAGAAACATAACTACAATGTATGTTGATTTGCAGCATAAAGTTTCTGTCTGGAACCTAAACATTGTTACAACCCACATTGAAAAAAATGCATTTTTAAGATATGGTGCAGATTCAATGCACTATGAAAAATAATTTATATCATTTTGCGTTTTAGTATAGATAAACGCACTTTGAAAAAAAAGGTGTTCCATGTATGAAACAAAATACTGTGTAAAAATTAGAAACATTTAATACTAAACATAGATGATATTTTTACAAATTTCTTTTATGCTTCAGATTTATGAGTTCCTGCCATAGGAATAAAATATTAAAATTATAGTTATCTTTATCTTTTAATCAAATTATCTTTAAATCATAAGTAAAAAATATTTATTAATTAATATATGTTTTCAAATCTGTTGAGGTCAATGTTGTGATATCACCCTAAGGACTGAGGGCGTAGCCTCAGCTCATTATTAAAGATCTACCATGCGGTTTACACCATATAGAACGAATCAAAGGTCTTTTATCTTTACATTAGATTTAATTTTATTTTTCCTTTTTTATTGGTCAAGAAATCTTTGATGTGCTTTTTAAATGGAAAATTATGTCGATTGGACATCACCCTAATGAACGCACTTTTGGGCAGTGGAATTCATAAGCGCCATATCAACCTGGTTGCAACGTTACAGTATTACATATTTAAATCTCTATTGGGTGATATGCTATATATTGACCTTCTCGTGACAATTACATATTAGCCTATCACAACAGAGGAAAATCAGAGTATATTACATATCTGAAAACAGACAATGCAATGCCGGTAAGATTCTATCTTATTGTGTTTCAAAGACAATTTTGAAAATTCTGAAGTTATCGCCTAAATTTTTTTTTTAAAATTCGCGTTTTTGCTACTGATTCACTTTTTTTTATTTTCTCATAAGTTGTTCTAGTTAAAAATGATCTGTCAAACATATAGATATGGTGGCATGTATATGCCATCACATAGCGAGATATTCACATAATTAAGACGCTTTAGCTAGAAAGTAAATCGACTCGGAGAAATAATTGTGTCTAGATAATAAATGTTATGTTTCGTTTTCATTAAATTATCTTGACTTTAACCACACTTTGTTCACAATTGCCATTTTGCGAACGTGTTGAAAAAAATGATGACTTATTCCACTTGGAAATGTTGAAGATTTCCATCGGAAAACCTATTAACGGTAGAATGGCTCAAACATTATTATCTCGCCAAGTCGACTTATTATCCCGTCAAGTCAATGGTTATGCGTATTGTGCACATTAAAGAAACCTGTAATAAAGCAGAATTACCAGTAAGTGTCATAGCATTTATGTTTGATTGTAAAGAACACTTATTTTTTGTGTATATAGATACATCATTGTTTTGTTATTATTTTAACTAGAAGTAGTTGTTCAAGGGATTATACTTTAAAGTGAATCGTGTATTATATGAAGACATGTATTATTTGAATACAGATATGAATATCCAAACGTTTTCCAAATAAATAAAAAAGGATGATGACATCTTTATCATGAGGTATAGGTTATTGGATGTGTTTGAAAATTCTAAATAATAAAAAAGCTAAAAGTTATAATGATTAATATGTTTATTATAGAACATATAAGTTCATATATACCTCTGTTGTAATGAAAGCTATATACATGTTTATATCAATAGATTAAATCTGAAATCATTATGCAACTACATAGCAATATACATATTTAAAGGGATAAGGACTTATTTTCACAACGACTTATAAAAACGCAGTTTGAAAAAAGTTATGTGCCTTCTAAACCCACTTTTAAAAATTATTTTAAAGTGCGTTAAATCTGGTGCTCGTCAACGCAGCTTGAAATAATTTTTCAAAGTGCGCTATTTTTTCAAAGTGGGTTGTAACAGAGAATTCTTGTTTTATTCTAAAAAAAACTTGTACTATTTACCAACACAATAATGGCAGTTGCTGTCAGCGATAACTTTGAATGGGGTAATCTTGACATCAGGTTTGTGAAGAAAAGTATTTTTTTCAGACTTCAAACTTTTTTGGAGAAGGAGGTTCTGGTGGTTTTGGGACTGGGCAACCTATGTCTTTGTTTGGAAATGACAAGCCAGGCAACCTTTTCAGCAATGGAGGATCAGATTCTTTAGGTAAGGTTATATGTTCATCAACAATCAAAATACACTCCCCACATAATAATACCGGTCTGATCAGCAACCATCAAATGAAATCACCTCATAACTATACAATACAAGGTTATCTGGTCAGCAACAATCGAACGAAATCACAGCATAACTACAAAATACAAGGTTCTCTAGTCAGCAACCATCAGACGAAATCACCGCATAACTAGACAATACAAAGTTATCTGGTCAACAACCATTAAAAGAAATCACCTCATAACTAGACAATATAAGGTAATCTGGTCATTAACCATCAAAAGAAATCACCTCAAAACTAGACAAAACAAGTTTATCTGCTCAGCATCCATCAAACGAAATCACCTCAAAACTAGACAATACAAGGTTATCTAGTCAGCATCCATCAAAAGAAATCACCTCATAACTAGACAATACAAGGTTATCTGGTCAGCAACCATCAAACGAAATCACCTCATAACTAGACAATACAAGGTTATCTGGTCAGCAACCATCAAACGAAATCACCTCATAACTAGACAATACAAGGTTATCTAGTCAGCATCCATCAAACGAAATCACCTCAAAACTAGACAATACAAGGTTATCTAGTCAGCATCCATCAAAAGAAATCACCTCATAACTAGACAATACAAGGTTATCTGGTCAGCAACCATCAAACGAAATCACCTCATAACTACAAAATACAAGGTATCTGGTCAGCAACCATCAAACGAAATCACCTCATAACTAGACAAAACAAGGTTATCTAGTCAGCATCCATCAAACGAAATCACCTCATAACTAGACAATACAAGGTTATCTGGTCAGCAACCATCAAACGAAATCACCTCATAACTAGACAAAACAAGATTATCTGGTCAGCAACCATAAAAAAATCACTACCTCCCTAGACAACAATACAAGAATATGATCATTGCAATCAATGTCCGTTTGGTTTAGTTTGTTCTGTTCGTGTCACTTCTAGTGATCATTTTAAGTAAATTTCTGGTATTAAACTTTAATGTATTAGTAGAGTAAAATATCTAAGCATAAAAACGCGAGTATGCTTCTGTTTTCATCAGGTTCCGAAAATCAATCCTCTCGTGGAGGAGACAGCCTTATGACATTGTTCGGGGGTGGTGATCAGACTTCTCCCAGTCTAGAAAGCAAGGAACAGGAGACGAGTTTCTCCTTCAACTTTGGAACAGACAAGGGTGGCGATACTCTCATGTCTCTGTTCGGGGGAGGATCAGACAGTCAAAACAGCGGCAACGCAAAGGATTCAGGTTTCTCCATGAATTTTGGTGGTGGATCCAGCACCCCTGCCAATTCGCGAAGTTTTAGCTTATTCTAAACGTAACCTTTTGAAACCAACGGTAAATGTTTGTAAATGTATCAATATAATTATATTAATTGATAGTAAAAATATAGATAATGTATTGTAGAGAAAATTTGATGTCTTTTATATTCATCTTCAGTGTTTACATTGTTATTTGAAATTTTTGTTAACTTATTGAATTTTGTCAGTTACATTTATTTTGGATGGTGAAATAAAGGGATAGAGTTATTGGTTTTTTTCCCCATTTTTTATATGTTTATAAAAACAATATTGCTGTACGCAAGCAGTGAATGAAAACAAATTACCTTGCTATTTTGTAAATAAATTTGTATTCTAAGATTATTTATATTTTACATATAAAACTCCATTTATTTACATGAAGAGTAATGTAACACGATTTCTTTGTTGATGACAAATGACTTTGAGCAAAAGGATATCTTGACCTGATTGTGAACATTTTCTTAAAAGGGGCATACTGTAAAATGCAATCAATTGTGGAAGAACTGTTGAAGTGTTAGCTGCTTGCATGCTTTGGATGAAAGTATTATCCACTGGTATTTGATAACTCCTAAAGTTACCGAAGAAAATGGAAACTATTCATATAAAACATTGGCAACTGCTATAATAGCCGATACAGATCTAGGTATTGCCGAACAGATTACCAATGGAGCACAGCTACCATTTAATGTGTTCCTGGTGATGAAAGGAAACGATGAGCAGCGCGATTCTTCATTAGCAGCTCCCTCTTATGTAAGATATCCTTACGGATATTTGTTTTAAGGTAGCAGACCAGAGAAGAACAGCCTGGCCACGGTCTATATTTTCATTAAGTGGGGAGCCCCTGTTTTGAGCCATGCATAAAAAAATTAAAAATCAAATATATTCTGAAATATATTCTGAAATTGGTACATCCAATTAGGAGGATTTGATTTAAGTTTCATTTTTTTCAAAAATAAACATAACAAAAATTAGATTACAATTCTGGGTTCCTCTGGAAGTGCGTCTTGACCGGAAATGCTAGCTTTACTTGAAGGAAAATCCATGGCGTGGGTGTCGGAAAAATATTGAAAAATCCACACAATCGACCTATGAAATAAATTAGCTTATTTTGCCATTGTGATAGAAGTGCTCAATTTAAGGGAGGTCTTAAATAAAAGAAAAAAATAAATTGAGTACAATTTTCTGCAATTTTGGGCTAAAAATCTTTATATTTTGCAATTTTTCAGGTATTTTTTTGTTGTTACCATGGCATTCACATGCATGAATAAGCGCAGAATATGGCCAAATCTGTATCAAAATATCAAATTGTAATTGCAAAAGTTGCAGTGATTAATTATATATATTTTTACAGTTAAAAGACTATATCTATATTTCTAAGGCATGCGCCTTATTTTCATAGATTGTCCAAATCTACTGTTTTTTGCTACCTAAGATGGACGTAACAATTCGTTCAAGAAGAAATATTGAAATATATCTATTAGCTATTTTATTGTGTTTCATCCTGAATCAGGCTTTTTAGAATCATTAGCTACAAAAAAAAAAAAACATTGTTCAACGAGAAACAGGGCATCAATATGTCGTCACTGGAACATTCAACAGTTACAATGTATTAACTGACTTTAGTAAGGTAATTATCCATTGGGTTTTCACTTTCATAATTATGCTCGAATCGAAATTTTGTATTCATATGTAAAAATAAAATGTCAGCTGTTTTTGTAAAATATCTTCTTCAAAGATAATTTCAATTAGGGGGTAATTTAATTTTACGTTTTAGGCTAAGCAATGAAAACTCCCTGGTATTTTTACACAGTTCAACAAAGACAAATGACGTTCCAAAATTTAATATTTCCATTTCAACAATACAACCGAAAATTAAACGGTATTAATTTTTATCGACGGCTTGAACAGACACCATCACTCCATCCAAAGTCAATCCCCATTTGAGTTACAGATGTAACAGTACTACAACCTGAAAAGGTTACAAATTTCCTTTCACATATTTGTTACAAGGTTTCTGTCACATATTAGTTGCAAATTTCTTTCACATATTTTCGATAATTTCCAAAGTTTCATTACTCTCTTCATGTTATCTTAAAATGAATCTTCTTAGTATTTATATGTTAAGATAATTGTTAATAATATCCATATAAGAATAATATTCGTAGATTGGAATTTAGTTTCCTGCTACTAGCTATACTTGTGATTTATCTTTTTATCTTTAAGCAAATACGATTCACACCAGGCACTTTTTATTATTAGAGCTAGACGTATCTCATAGTACATCATCAGATGCATTCAAACGTGAGCTGCAGACCGCTCGCTTCAGTAAGGGGTTCGACTCCTGCTCAAGGCGATGTCTATTGGGTTTGTTGTCCTCACGGTGGCACGGTGGTTTCCCTTGTAGTTTTCCTCCACCATTAGACAACAACAAGTGTCAGTGAATGTTTGGGAGGCTGAGTGTATATGATAATAGTTAAATTAATTGTTATCTGTGTATGGTTGCATGTGCACGTTTGTATATAAATTGTAGTTAGTTTGTGTTTGGAGAGTTGGTTGTTGGATGCCATAGACACTAAACCCAATAATCCCTTGTGGAGTGTATCTGACTTCGTTGTACCGTCATATATATAGGCGGTTGCTCCGATGCCGGAGGAATTTACCTTGATACATAGTGATAAAAAAAAATTTTTAGAATAAGAAATTAAGAATGTCACTGTCACTCATACTTACCAGTATGCATTGTTCCTGTACTTATTTCATCAAAGGCAAATGAGCGTTTCTTTGTTAAGGAATATGAAAATATACTTACCACGAATATCATGTAATTTTTAAAAAAATATGAAAATCAGCACTCAGTATATTTATTATTTGATTCCCAGTAAAAGATAATCTTCGATCACATTCTGACCAAGAAATTGAAACATGCAGTAGAATATGATATATATCAATAAGCAAATGTCAGAAGTAATTATTATTGTGTAAATAGTTTAAATACGTTTGATAAAGAACAAAACGCATTGCAAAACATACATGTGTGCATATTCAATATTTCAATGATTTTAAGATAGATAAATATGTTCATCGATCAACAACAATAATAAAACATAAACATTCAACTAGGTTAATAAACATTTATCTAAAATATATGTTGTAAAAGAAAATGTCATTGTATTACTGCCGTTCTATCATAAGATTGCACGATTTTGTTACAGTACTAGTGTATCGACTCACTGTAGTAGATTACATCGCTACATGGTACAGGTGAAGTGTCTATGTAACCATCCTCGATACTCCAGGGGTTCCGATCACTTACGATCTCTACACCCCTGGACTATCTCATCGTAAAACTGGAGGCAACAGAACAGAACAGGTAATTTAGTCCTTTGATGTACATCAAAAGAGCCGTATAACGGTACACTGTGGTTGACTATGTGGCTTTGAAGTTGGGCGTCGCTCTCTCTGTAGTCTTCAAAGGAAATCTTTGCTGGTCTGTGATTGGTCAAATATTTTCAGCTGAGCTGCCTTCAATTTCACTATGAGATAGTCCAGGGGTGTAGAGATCGTAAGTGATCGGAAGCCCTGGAGTATCGAGGATGCTATGTAACACGCATTGTGATTGGGTGAAGTGTGTATATAAATAAACGTTACACAATGCAACCTATTTGTGCAATCGGGACGTTGTAAGTACGTCGAAACAATTACAAATGTTCATAGATAAACAGCTGAAAAATTAATATTTGTAAAATAGAAGTATTACGCTGTAAAAATAAATAACGCTGATATATAGAATTCGCGCTGTAATATACATGACTGTTGGGTGTTTTTTTTCCGTAGTACACCTAGCACATGTGACGAACTTGACTGACAGAGTTTCCTGAAATAGCTGTTGTAAATATATAAATAAGATGATTGAAAAAAAAAATCAAACATGGAAAGAGATAACACACAATCAGGTTATACTAGCTGTAGAAGAATACGTAATATTGATTTAAACATGATAATACTGGTACCGTTAATGAATAAATATGAAGGTCAAGAAGAAAGTATCTGCTAAAACAACTGTTCAGTTTCATAATTATGGTAAGGTATATTTAAAATGTCAATTTAACACTGAATTTGAACTTTATACTGAATAAAAAGTGTGGAAGTACTAAAAATCGTCGATCGCCAAGCTGCCAACGCGTGCATATTATAAGTTACCGGTAAGATACATGTGTGTTTGCACATGTGTAACGTTACGTTACTATTTTAATCTCTCGCTAAAATTGCGCCAAAATTAGAAGCGGTTCAACCGATCACAGCCAAAATTAGAAGCAGTCCTCAACCGATCATATGTCGACATGTCAAAGCCACGAACCGATCTAAAAGTACGCGAAAGGGTAGTGAAAATGTACAATGATGGCATGGGGTGTACTATGAAAATATATCTAAAGCGGCCGACGTTTGTAAATCCACCTGTCGGAAACATCGCAAAGTTGTGCGAGACACAACATGGTTCTCTGCTTCCACGTGTTCGGTCTATCATGACACCAACAAAGGTCAGTGAAGAAGTTGTTAAATTCGTCGAATATCGGAAGAAAATGAGACCAAGCATGGCAGGCTAAAAAAAAACAGCTTTACTGTGCACACACGTTTTTCTCTTCTATTTTTAGATCAACTCAGCCAATCACAATGCGTGTTACATAGGCACTTCACCTGTAACATGTAGCGATGTAATCTACTACAGTGAGTCGATACACTAGTACTGTAACACAATCGTGCAATCTTATGATAGAACGGCAGTAAAACCACTAGCTATATAGGCTCATTTGGCTGTATTCGAATTTCTAGACCGAATCATCTCACTCTTAAAATAAGCCACAAAAACAATCATATCAATAAACAAAAAGTAAGTGACTCATTTAAGAGACAGGTAATTCGGTTTATTGAATTTCATGATTGACATCATTTAACGTTTATTGTGAATTTGTACATGTGTCCGTTATACACACCTGTCCCGTCGTCATAAGAGACAGTTTCGCCGGCCGGCTGAATGGCAGCTCCGTCAACCCGGAACAAGAACTTCCCTGGAACTCCAACATTAGATCGGTAGACGAGGTTGATCACGTCATCAGAAAGGGATCCGTTAACAGTGTAACTACTTATACCATCCCCAGCATTAAACCCAACCTACAAAATGCCACAATGAACATTTCTGTAACCAGATACAAAACCATTGACTGATTGGTCAATAGATAATACAAATGTGATTAACGATAATATTGAATATCATCCAGGATTGTTTTTCTTTTTATTCAAGTATTGATCATATCACTTTGCAGTGTTCAACTTCACACAAAATATATACTTGTACTTAATTAAGCTATAGGCATGGAATTGAAATTTCATGCTTCGTGTTTTTGACAACATATACTCCACATTTACTTCATATCACGCAATACAAAAAAAAAACATAATGTCAATGCAATAAGTAAAACAACACCTAAAAAGTACGTTCAAAATTGGTTACGCGAGAGGAAAGCTTCAAACATGAAAGTATGTGTTACTTATATTTCTGGTTAACAACAGAAGGTTGTGAGCACAAGTTTGAACTTACCATCGCGTTTCTGGCCCAGTCTAGTTTTAAATAATGCAGCATTACAAAGGACTTTGTACCATCAGTTGTCAGGACGATCTGGAAAGTGTTCCTCTGTAATCAGGGAAGGAAAAACGAAATAATTTGTGTGAAGTCTGGGCGTTGTTGTTTTAGTAAAAATGATTATAATACAAAAATCTAATTATTTACGAAAATATGGTGATATTAATCCTCAGCTCAAAACATACGACAAAAATACACGAATGCTTCTTATTTTTGTATGAAGTGAACACCTTATTCCTGTTTTTTTCATGGGGGAATAGATACGAAATAAAGAAATACGTACGAACAAATAAAATTACGTAGACAGTCAATGGAAGTATTTGCAATTGTATTATAGCAATAAACACTTTAAAGTTGTGTTGTGAAATGCGTGACGAGTTGACTTGCTTGTATAACGTTTGGGTTTTGGCATGTTTGAAAACTCGTCCCGAAGGTGATGAACGGAAATACTTTGTCAGTCCGGCAATTTGGTTTGCTACTCCGTACGAGTACTGCACTCTTTTGCCGAACGGCAGATACACGTTTAACTTCATATTCACCAAAGTTGTACAAATGTACATGAAGATAAAGACTTTCGACCATTTCTACATAAAAATTTGTACAACGTCGATCCTGTTGTAGACATATTTCAATAATTCAAATAGATTTCAGAGATGAACCATGAATTTCAATGAAAATCCTTACTCTCAACGATAGAAAGAATTATATTGTAATACAATTTTATCATGCAACCTACCACATATATTTTGCTCTATTCGGCACTGACGGAAAACAGTTGTATTTTTTCACATGTGTCGATTCCATCGATCTCCTATTAGTTGATCCATTGTTTGAAAGTCGTACATGTTTGTTGAACATTGTAATATACGAATGTGTTAATAAATGTAACACTGCTAAATATAAAAATAATATGCAATTTTGTTGGTGTTGCAGGTGGCTCGCCACTTTTGTCTTTCTTAACCCTCGCCAAAATGCAGCTTTTATTTTAAAACACTAACCATGTTTTGTATATATATATTCACAATATCAATGGAGTATTTGGTATTTCAAATTTCAGCAACAAGGGAATATTTACTTATGTTTTGGGAGTATTTTACTCCCTCTACCTCGAGCAACGAAAGTTTAAACAGACTTGTGTTGTGAGCAGACGACCCTCATAGCAAACTAAACATTTCCAATGGAATAAGCAAAAGATTATATTCTGGATCAATACCGACCTTCGTCGATATGCCTTGATCAGCTTGTATCTCTATTGTTCCACAACTAACTAATACTTACCAAAAGGAATTGACCTCCGCTTGCCCCATAATAGGGTACTTCGCTCCATGTAACGATGAACACAAAACTCGGAATGAAGTCTTCCTGCCCTGGAAATCCTGACTGTACGTCCGATCCTGTTAGGTTTAGAAGTTCTGGATTTGTGCTGAGCTTATACCAAATTTGTCCTTCATTAATCGTTGTAATGTCAGTCCAAAATCCAGCTATCATCACGAAGCTGGAACTAGGGAATGCGGAGGGAGTGAATGTACTTAATGAATTCGCGAATGTAATGTCTCCGTTTGTGTTCACCTATAAAATATCAAACATAAGAATCAGAGAAACGAACATCCTCGATACTCCAGGCGTTATTATCACTGTTGTTATATCCACCCTCGTATACGATCATCAGAAATAAAGAGCCGCAGAAAACAAGTGGTGTTGAGCATTGTTTACTAGCCCTCCAACACTGTGTCGCGAGTTCGAGACCCATTTTGTGTATCTGCTAGGATCTAACAATAGATAGGAGAATTTTGTCCTTCGAACTCCAGTTTTTTTCATTGCCGAAATCATCATTTTGTATTTTAAAAATATATACACAAACTGTACTTACATATGCCGAAGTGCGGATGGTGGTGAAATATGGGAACGAAAACAGGATTGCTGATGAACTACCGTCGTCATTGCGATGTAGAAGCAGATCATCAGCTGTCGATACATTGTCGTACGGGTATGGATAAAGGTCGTTCAAGGTCAAACTGTCCACGCAAATTAAACAAATGGCGAATAGTACTGTAAGTACTTCCATATTGTCAGTACAACAACATATCCGACAAACATTACAATCAGTATGACTACATCTAACTGAGTCTACTTCAGGAAGTTGAGTGTAACTTATAACACTATAAACCCAGCAAGGATGTTACCTAAAACTGATTTTAACTTTTTGTACTCTTATGTGGAAAATATACGGCGGCTTATTAGTGCCATTGCATAATTTTATCTATTGTATACGTACAAAATAGTATCCTGTACAAGATATTATCTTCTGCGTACAACTTAACTTGTACCTGCAATATACGGGATTGGGTTTTTATTAGTTTAACGTCCTATTAACATTCAAGGTCACGTAAGGACGTGGCAGATTTTGCTGGTAGTGGAAAGCCGGAGTACCCGGAGAAAAACCACCGATCAACGGTCAGTACCTGGCAACTGCCCCATATGGGATTCGAACTCGAACAGAGGTGGATGGCCTGTGGTGATATGTCGAGACATCTTAACCACTACGCAACCGCAGCCCCTCTGCAAGATACTATATACAGTTTTACGTATATACTTGATAATAAGTTGTAGATACAAGATACTATGTTGTACGTAGAAAATACTTTCTCGCGCCTCTATGATATAACAAAACCCATTAATATACGCGTTTAGAGTGCAAAAGTATCCCGTCTTTGGCCTCCTGGTTCAAGGCCGATTAACCATTTCTTCTGCGCATCGAATTCAGTCATTCCGCTTATAACTATAGTTCGGTTATATCAAAGAAAAACTATGATCAGTCGGTACATATTGTTTTCATAATTAAAAACAACCAAACAATGCATGGTAAATGACTGAACGCACATATTTCTAATAGCATTTATTATACGAAACATGTGACATCACATGCGCGGACTGTAACAATCAAGTAATGGTACCAGCCAAATCGGACGAGATAGAAAAATCTAGCACCGGGTATCATGTGAGAATTCTCTGTCCGAGGTGCGAGAAAACTCGATCTCGATCACTTGTACGTACAAGATACTAAGTGGTACATACAAATGTTAAGTAATCTACAAGATAGATTACATAGTGGTCCTTATACGCCGCCGTAATAAAACTGGTTTTAAAAAATATTAGATTACGGATGTTTTAAAACTTTGATAAAGCTTTTTGTCGTCAAGATTAACCAGATAAGTGTCTGTCAATAACATAAGTAATATTCGTGTCTTTTGTTCCGATTGCATAATCTTAGGTATATATTTACATTCCATAGTTACAAACTGGTTCTGTTTCTTTTTTTCTTGACTTCTATTTATAAAGACCTGTCCAATCATTTAGCCGCGTGAGCAGGATGTAACTTGATAAACTGAAACAAATGAAAAATAAATCGGTCACCTAAAGGATGATCGTGTCTGTGTCATAGACAGTTGACTCTAACTATACTGCATAGTTGCAAATATGCGTAGGTGTTTGAATTTCGCTAAAGCAAATGCACCCTAAGTCGCGAAAAATACCTCGCTAATTTTTCCACGAAGATGTATACATGTTGTTTACATACAATTTGTACTTGTATCACACCCTGAAACGTGAGTGACATTTCAAAAGTCTACAGACTGCATTTTAGAGTTGTATCTTTGATTTCATAGTTTAATTAGGATATTGAATCATAAAATAAAATAAATAGACAATACAGGTTTATCAGGTCAGAAACCATCAAATGAAATCACCTCACAACTAGAAAATACAAAGTTATCTGGTCAGCAACCATTAAAAGAAATCACCTCGTAACTAGACAATACAAGGTTATGTGGTCAGCAACCATCGAACGAAATCACCTCATAACTAGACAATACATGGTTATCTGGTCAGCAACCATCAAATGAAATCACCTCACAACTAGAAAATACAAAGTTATCTGGTCAGCAACCATTAAAAGAAATCACCTCGTAACTAGACAATCCAAGGTTATGTGGTCAGCAACCATCGAACGAAATCACCTCATAACTAGACAATACATGGTTATCTGGTCAGCAACCATCAAATGAAATCACCTCATACCTAAATAATACAAGGTTATCTGGTCAGCAACCATCAAACGAAATCGCCTCAAAACTAGACAATACAAGTTTATCTAGTCAGCGACCATCAAATGAAATCACCTCACAACTAGAAAATACAAAGTTATCTGGTCAGCAACCATCAAAAGAAATCACCTCGTAACTAGACAATACAAGGTTATTTGGTCAGCAACCATCAAACGAAATCACCTCAAAACTAGACAATACAAGATTATCTGGTCAGCAACCATCAAACGAAATCACTGCTTCCCTAGACAACAATACAAGAATATTATCATTGCAATCAATGACCCAGTTCAACAATGAACCAGATTGAGGTTCAAGGTCAAAGACACTATGTCCAATTGTTTTAGTTTGTTCTGTTCGTGTAACTTCTAGTAATCATTTTAAGTAAATTTCTGGTATTAAACTTTAATGTATTAGTAGAGTAAAATATCTAAGCATAAAAACGCGAGTATACTTCTGTTTTCATCAGGTTCCGAAAATCAATCCTCTCGTGGAGGAGACAGCCTTGTGACATTGTTCGGGAGTGGTGACCAGACTTCTCCCAGTCTAGAAGGCAAGGAACAGGAGACGAGTTTCTCCTTCAACTTTGGTACAGACAAAGGTGGCGATACTCTCATGTCTCTGTTCGAGGGAGGATCAGACAGTCAAAACAGCGGCAACGCAAAGGATTCAGGTTTCTCCATGAATTCTGGTGGTGGATCCAGCATCCCTGCCAATTCGCGAAGTTTTAGCTTATTCTAAACGTAACCTTTTGAAACCAACGGTTAATGTTTGTAAATGTATCAATATAATTATTTTAATTGATAGTGAAAATATAGATAATGTATTGTAGAGAAAATTTGATGTCTTTTATATTCATCTTCGGTGTTTACATTGTTATTTGAAATTTTTGTTAATTACCTTATTAAATTTGGTCAATTACATTCATTTTGGATGGTGAATAAAGGGATGGAGTTATTGGTGGTTTTTTTCTTCATTTTTTATGTGTTTGTAAAAACAATATTGCTGCACGCAAGCAGTGAATGAAAACAAATTACCTTGCTATTTTGTAAATAGATTTGTATTCTTAGATTATTTATATTTTACATATAAAACTCCATTTATTTATATGAAGTGTAATGTAACACTATTTCTTTGTTAAAGACAACTGACTTTGAGCAAAAGGATATCCTGACCTGATTGTGAACATTTTCTTAAAAGGGACACACTGTAAAATGCAGTCAGTTGTGGAAGAACTGTTGAAGTGTTAGCTGCTTACATACTTTGGATGAAAATATTATCCACTTGTATTTGATAACTCCTTAAGTTGCCAAAGTAAATGGAAACTATTCATCTAAAACATTGGCTACTGCTATAAATGGAGCACATCAACTTGGCTACCATTTAAATTGTTCCCGGTAATGGATTGAAACGATGAGCA
The DNA here is from genome assembly GCF_041381155.1 of Argopecten irradians. Classification (NCBI taxonomy): domain Eukaryota; kingdom Metazoa; phylum Mollusca; class Bivalvia; order Pectinida; family Pectinidae; genus Argopecten; species Argopecten irradians. The sequence goes on from NC_091134.1 coordinate 23,018,309, forward strand.
GCGTGATTCTTCATTAGCTGCACCCTCTTAAGTAAGATATCCATACGAATATTTGTTTTAAAATGGACGTAACAATTCGTTTAAAAGAAATATTGAAATATATATATTAGTCATTTCATTGTTTTTCATCCTGAATCAGGCTTTTTAGAATCAAGAGCTACAAAAAACAAAAACAAACAAGCAAACAAAACAAAAACAGGGCATCAATATGTCGTCACTGGAACAGTCAACAGTTGTTAACCGACTTTAGTAAGGTAATTATCCATTGTGTCTCCTCTTTCTTAGTTATGATTGAAATCGAAATTTTATGCATTCATATGTATAAATAAAATTTCAGCTGTTTTTGAAAAATGCCCTCTTCAAAAATAATTTCAAAAAGGGGTTAATTTAATTTTACGTTTTAGGCCAATTAATGAAACATCCTTGGTATTTTTGACAAAGACAAATGTTCTAAAATATAATACATGTATTTCCTTTTCAACAATAAAACCGGTATTATTTTTTTTATCGACGGCTTGAACAGACACCATCCATCCATCCATCCAAAGTCAATCCCCATTTGAGTTACAGATGTAATAATACTACAACCTGAAAAGGTTACAAATTTTCTTTCACATATTTGTTGCAAGGTTTCTTTCACATATTTGTTACAAATTTTCTTTTGCATATTTTGGATAATTTCCATAGTTTCAAAACTTTCTTCATTTTATCTTAAAATGAATCTTCTTAGTATTTAAAGGGCCACTACCTTTCCGAACGGCTTTTAATTTTTAAAATAGGAATGTAAAACGAGATCAATAATTTTGTAGAGTCGCAGAAGTTATTAACTATACATTTACTAGCACACTTATCATCACCTTCAGAACTGTTTAATTAGAATAAATAAAATGTTAATTTTCATAACGCGGGTCGTTTTATGTTTCCCGCCGTCGTCCTAAATGCCGCGCGGTAGTTGACTATCACTGAGCCTGATACTAACCTTACTTGTGATATATCTTCTTGTCTTTAAGCAAATACGATTCACATCAGGCAGTATTAATTATTAGAGCTGGACGTATCTCATGGTACTAGTAAAACATTTTTTTAGGTTTAATTTTAGAATAAGAAATGAAAAATGTCACTGTGTGTCACTTATACTTACCAGTATACATACAGTAAAACCCCGTTATATCGCCACCTTCTGTTTTCCTTGATTTTAGCGATATATCGAGTTTGGCGGTATATCGGATTTGTCTTTGAAATCTTGATTAGGCCTAAATATAGGTAGTCCCCCGGTGCCGTACTGAAACAGACTTTCTAGTCAGTCTGTGTACTGTACGTATGGCCACTTCGTATTTTCTAATATGAATAGTTCCAAAATTGAAGTAATTTCGAAAGTAGTCTTTCAATAAATATGTCAGCTTTATGTGTGTAAAATACGAAAACCGAACTCGTTTGTGCTACCACGTATCGTGCCTGCTATCTGGTATTTTCTCGGTTACATGATATTTTTAACACGGGAAATCCCGCCCGGAAACAAAGAATAGAAGTTCTGAACAAGCGCAGTGCGGTCGTGACCTCACTTCCGCGCACATGTCTGCAAATTTTAAAACGGGTACTCCGGTAATAAACGGCACTCAGACGACGATTTGATCTTACTAATAAACGGCGGACTCTTCTGCACGTACGTAATATTTCTATCGCTCTTGAAATTGCTAGTTGCGTTGTATGGTCCAATATAAACGAACGGCGATATCGAGAAACAGACTTGTGGGTCCTTTTTGTCAATAAAATAACTAAGCTTAACGTTAATAGTACGTAAAACACATGTACAGAAGTGGTTTTATTCACCACAACTTGCGACAATAACAAAGGTGTATACATAATATTAATTGATTTCACTGTGTACACGCGGTCGTACACGCGGCCATAGTGTGTGTAGCTGATTACCTGTCAGTCGGCGGTTGATCATGAGCACCTTACCAATGGGGACAACCTACGTCACCGGAAACGATATCGGACACACAAAAACAATGAAAAAACGCCCGCTTCAAGATGAAAATCGGCTGAAATTATGACATAAAAGCAATGCATCTTCTTAACCTATCGTGCGTCAAAGACAGTGTATTGTTAGAGACTCTGTGAAATTATTAGATGTCGTCAAACTAGCTCAGATTATGCAAACACCTCGACACAAATTTTTTTGACAGCAGGGATATCGGTCACATTTTATTCACTAAAACGTTATAAATTGCAAATAAATAAATTTTGCTGCCACAAAACTGTCCCGTTTACTAATATGTAATATATGACTGTTGGAAGAAAATATTTCATTCATTATATCTGCTAGTGGAGAATCATATACGGTGCTTAATTAGAAGTTATGAAAGTGATATCGGTCACACTTAAAACTTTAGGGATGACGGTCACATCCAAAGTTACGAAAACTGTGGATAAGACGCCAAAATACTTTTATTGGATTTTATCTGATCTTGAAAGACGACTTTTGAACCCCCTATCAGCAAATGGTTAACGAGCTATTGAAATCGCTTTTCGTCTATTGCTCATCATCCGTCTGTCTTTTTTTCACAACGTGGCTATTGGTCACATTTTATTCACCGAAAATATGTCATGTGTAATTTTTTTTAACTTTACTGTTATTTACTGATATAAAATACCTTATATTTCAAATAGTAGCTACAGTTCATTTTATCCGCTCCAAAGACACTAAACCCAATAATCCCTTGTGGAGTGTATCTGACTTCGTTTTACCGTCATATATATAGGCGGTTGCTCCGATGCCGGAGGAATTTACCTTGATACATAGTGATAAAAAAAATTTTTAGAATAAGAAATTAAAAATGTCACTGTCACTCATACTTACCAGTATACATTGTACCTGTACTTATTTCATCAAAGGCAAATGAGCGTTTTAAGAAATATGAAAATGTACTTACCCCGAATATCATGTAATTTTTAAAACAAATATGAAAATCAGCACTCAGTATATTTAATGTTTGATTCCGAGTAATAGATAATCTACGGTAACATTCTGACTAAGAAATTGAAACATGCAGTAGAATATGATATATATCAATAAGCAAACGTTAGTATTTAGTATTACTGTGGAAATAGTTTAAATATGTTTGTAAAGAACCAAACGCATTACAAAATATATACATGTACATGTGTGCATATTCGATATTGCAATAATTTTAAAAGAGATAAATATGTTTATCGATCAGCAATAATAATAAAATAAACATTCAACTAGGTTAATACACATTTATCTACAATATATATTGTAAAAGAAGATTTCATTGTTTTAAAACCATTAATTAGCTACATAGGCTCATTGGGCTGTATTCAAATTTCTAGACCGAATCATCTCACTCTTAAAATAAGCAACAAAAACAACCATATCAATAAACAAAAAGTAAAAGTGACTCATTTTTAGAGACAAATAATTCGGTCTATCGAATTTCATGATTGACATCATTTAACGTTTATTGTGAACTTGTACATATGTCCGTTATACACACCTGTCCCGTTGTTTTAAGAGATAGTTTCGTAGGCCGGCTGAATGGCACCTCTGTCAACCCGGAACAAGAACTTCCCAGGAACTCCAACAGTAGATCGGTAGACGAGGTTGATCACGTCATCAGAGAGGGATCCGTTAACAGTGTAACTACTTATACCATCCCCAGCATTAAACCCAACCTACAAAATGCCACAATGAACATTTCTGTAACCAGATACAAAACCATTGACTGATTGGTCAAAAGATAATACAAATGTGATTAACGATAATATTGAATATCATCCAGGATTGTTTTTCTTTTTATTAAAGTATTGATCATATCACTTTGCAGTGTTCAACTTCACACAAAATATATACTTGTACTTAATTAAGCTATAGGCATGGAATTGAAATTTCATGCTTCGTGTTTTTGACAACAGATACTCCACATTTACTTCATATCACGCAATACAAAAAAGACACAGAATGTCAATGCAATAAGTAAAACAACACCTACAAAATACATTTAAAATTGGTAACGCGAGAGGAAAGCTTCAAACAAGAAACGCATTTATATGTGTTACCTATATTTCTGGCTAACAACAGAAGGTTGTGAGCACAAGAATTTGAACTTACCATCGCGTTTCTGGCCCAGTCTAGTTTTAAATAATGCAGCATTACAAAGGACTTTGTACCATCAGTTGTCAGGACGATCTGGAAAGGGTTCCTCTGTAATCAGTGAAGGAAAAACGAAATAATTTCGTCCGTGTGTTGTTGTTTTATTAAAAAGAATATAAAAGAGTCTAATACAAAAATGTTTGAGGAATCATAAATTAAATTACAGTAAATCACAAAAATGTTATTACATGTACATGTATATACGAAAATATGATGTTATTAATTCTCAGCTCAAAACATACGACAAAAATAATACACGAATGTTTCTGAAATATTTAGAATACCCGGTACTGACTATTGATTATATAACATTGTTGGCCTTCAAAAATCTGTTTGGAAACTCAGACAAGATAACGTTTTAAAATTCCTATGGTGAGTAGTTCAATGTACAGTCAAAGGAGATAAATTTCACATTGGTCAGGAAGTCCTTGTTTTCCGCTGACGAATGCTATTTTTTCACTATCAAAAACAGGAGCAGACGATTTAGTATTTTTCTTGAGTTACAAAAAGGTTTTTTTTATATTTATTTTTTATTTTTCAAGACATTTTATAGTACATAACATAATACAAGCATATACACATTCACTCCGACATACCATATACATTATACATGTATAGTAATTGCAATCATATGAAGTACATACATACATTCATACATCTATTACATAGATTTTATACATACACACATATATTGTAAATCATATGTATAGTAGTTACATATTTCCTTATAAAAATACATACTTACATGCATACATAGATACATATACAAGCATACTTACAAAGCGTACATGCACAGGTACATATATAGTGTTGAAGTTAAATACATATATGACATACATACATACATACACACCCTAACATATGCACACACACTTACACACCCTTGTATACCTTCACAAACTCTTAACTCATACACAAAGGAAAGAAAATCATCGTTTTTATTATCAACTATACATCAAACACTTAAATTTGGAGAGGGGGTGAGAAAAAGAAGGAAGAAAGAGAAAGAGAGAGAGATCCCACAACTGCTATAAGATGATGAAGAAGAGAAAAAAAAAAACAAGAAAAAAAAAAAAAAAAACGAAAAAAAAAGACATTTTTTTTCTAAAAAGGCAAAGTCAGGAATTAAAATTAAAGTTTTGGTTTCACACATGCCTGTTAAATTTTTATAGCTACATTTCAATAAAATGTTTCCATTTTCTCCAATTATTGTCAAATTTCCTTTTTATGTTTTCATTTTTATAATATGCGGTAAATTTCACAGTATTGAAATGATCTTTAATCGTATTGATGAGGGCGTCAACAAGAGTTACAAAAAGTTCATTACTTTACACCATTACCACCATTGAAAAGTTTGAGCTTTTAATTTTACATAAAGTTAAAAATATGAAAAAGAATTAACTGCATCCGAAAAAAATCTGTGGCACTATATCCTATAGGAAATGAAGTACTGATTGCACATGCACCAATGGCAAAATAAAATATTTTATGTTATTTTTTGTGTTAGACATATATATACATGATTAAACACCAATTATTGCTCAAATGATGACTATCATTTATGCTCTGTCGGCGGTGGAGTTCTCAAGATAATTTTTGTATGAAGTGATTTGCCTTACTCCTGTTTTTTCATGAGGGGGTAAATACGAGATAAAGGAGTACGTTTAAGTTCATATTCATCACAGTTGTACAAATGTACATGATGATAAAGACTTTGGATCGTTTCTACATAAAAGTTTGTTTAATGTCGATGTTATTGCATCTACAGATTTCGATAATTAAGACAGATTTCAGAGATGAACCATGGATTTCAAGGAAAATCCTTGCTCTCAATAATGGAATTGTCTCACAATTGTATTCACAATAACAACAAGTTAAACACGCATACGTTATGCGCAAACGACCCTCATAGCAAACAAAGCACAACATTTCCAGTGGAATTTAATAGCAAAAGATTAGACTCTAGATCAATCTTCAACTTGACAGAACATCGAAATCAACACTTACCACTGAGAGGAATTGGTCTCTGCTTGCCCTATAAAAGAGTACTTCACTCCATGTAACGATGAACACCAAACTCAGAATGAAGTCTTCCTGCCCTGGAAATCCTGACTGTACGTCCGATCCTGTTCGGTTTAGAAAGATCTGGACTTGTGCTGAGCTTATACCAAATGTGTCCTTCATTAGTCGTTATAATGTCGGTCCAAAATCCAGCTATCATCACGAAGCTGGAACTATGGAATGCGGAGGGAGTGTATTTAATGACTCGCGAATGTAATGTCTCCGTTTGTGTTCACCTATAAAATATCAAACATAAGAATCAGAGAAAAGAACATCCTTGATACTCAAGGGGTTACTATCATTGTCGTTATATTCACCCCTGGAATATGCCATAGTAAAACTGGAGGCAATAGAAGAAACAGGTAATTTTTTGTTGATCTACATCAAAGTAATCGGATAACGAATTAACGATACACTTTGGTTAAATGTGCGGCTTTCAATCTGAGCGTCGTCCTCAAATGAAGGCTCTACAAGCCTGTAATGTTGATAAGGTTTTTTCTCTCCTGAACTGCCCCAAGTTTTACTGTGAGATACAGAACGCAGTTTTAGAGATGCACCTGTGATTTCATAGTTTAATTAGGATATTGAATTAGTAAATAAAATAAGCATTAGCAAAATAGTTTATCTTATATAGTTAACCGATGCGAAAATATTACAACATCTAAGTGTGTTACCCTAGCTCGCAGACTTTTTCGAAAACAGTGGCACGAATCTTTATTGGCTGTGACTTTTAACATACAAATTGTAGGCATGCCTTTCTAGTGGCTCCAGAATTTCCAGTTATTTAGTCTTTATTTCTTGATGATTCAATTCAATTCAATTCATTTATTTGCATTTTTACATCCACAAACAAGGATCGATAGCAAATTACAAAGATAACATTACATGTATAACACAAAAATAATAAACAAGAACAACTTAATTAAGCATTCAGTAAGCCCGCTTTCCTCATCTTGCAGAAGTTGTTGTTCATTAGATGACAATAACTTTATTAAATTTTCATAGTCTGTGAACATAGAATTAATTTTGTATTTAGATAAGAAAGTTTTTCTTTCAGTAGAATTTACTTGGTACTGTTAAGGATGAAGTTTTTCTCATTTTTTCCAGAGCTATATGGGCTTATCAGCTATTTTATATAAATATTGCTTAATATCGAAAACCGAACTTTTCCACTTTTTTTTCACCAAGTTCCTGATTTTGAACTACATGTACATGTAGATCTATTTAAGACTATTTCTATCTACTTCTACAATGAGTTTATTGAGGTGGTTTGTGCCATTTCGTTATTTCGTCGAAAAAATAAGTCTAAAAATGAAATTGAAGTTTGAATATTACTTGAAATCACCATTTGATTATTTGTTTTTTGATGATTTGGTAAGATCATCAACTAAGTAGGAGCTGACTGCTATGACGTAATTTCGGACTATCTCGTTAGAGTTATCTTTCTTTGATAACTTTCTAGCGAGGAGCTTTCCACGTGCGTGCTGACTTGTAACGTTAGGTAAAGTATGTTTCGTATTAGTCGATTTTTGTTTTATTTGATGTATGACAACTTTGTTTTATTAGTCACTGTTAAAAATCTCATAATCTTTGCAATGCAGCTTTCTACAAGAAAGTGTTACCCATGCCTACTGTAACGTTATCTGTCAAAATATCCCTTCCTATGACCTAAGATGTTGACATCTCGCACGGACTGTTATTGACGTTTTACTGCAGAGCCATTCCTATCATGTGTGGTGGAGTAAAAGGGCCTTATAAGAACATAAGTAATTGCGACCAGGTTAAATAATATGTACGTTTTCCACTTGACAAAATGGTAAGTGAAAAGACTCAAAACTGTCTTCGACCAGTTCTGAACATGCTGAACCCGTGCTATTCCTAAAAGCATAAGACGCGTATTTAGAAATGAATCTAAAATTACCCGTGTAATTTACCTTGATTTGGTACTTGTGTCCTTGATTGCATGAGTACAATAGGGTTTGTTTCTGGATTGGATGCATGTGTCACTGTCATTGTGTTTTGTACCACTGTGTAGTGTAATTTGACTTGGTACCTGTGTGAATGTACACTGTTGTACCTTGATTGCTTGAATGGGTACTGTATTGAATGCATTGTACTTGGATTGGTTACCTGTGTATTGTACCTGGATTGGTTACCTGTGTATTGTACCTGGATTGGTGACCTGTGTTTTTTTTTCTGGATTGGTTACCTGTGTATTGTACCTTGATTGAGTACCTGTGTATTGTACCTGGATTGAGTACCTGTGTTTTTCTGGATTGAGTACTTGCATATTGTACCTGGATTGGTTACCTGTGTATTGTACCTGGATTGGTTACCTGTGTATTGTACCTGGATTTAGTACCTGTGTATTGTACCTGGATTGGTTACCTGTATATTGTACCTGAATTGAGTACCTGTGTATTGTATCAGGATTGGTTACCTGTATATTGTACCTGAATTGAGTACATGTGTATTGTATCAGGATTGATTACCTGTGAATTGTACCTGAATTGAATATCTGTGTATTGTACTTGGATTGGTTACCTGTGTATTGAACCTTGATTGGTTACCTGTGTATTGTATCAGGATTGGTTACCTGTGTATTGCACCTAGATAGGTTACCTGTGTATTGTACCAGGATTGGTTACCTGTGTATTGTACCAGAATTAGTTAGCTGTGTATTGTGTCTGAATTTTGGTTACCTGTATATTTTATCTGAATTGAGTACCTCTGCATTGGAACTTGTACCTGTGTGTACCTGGTTTATGAACCTACAAGTGAGTACCATCTGTACCATATATTCTGTACCTGTGTATTGTACCTTGATTAGGCATTCTATATTTGTACCTTTGTGTTATTTGGTATAATCGTCGATAGATAAACCCTGAAATATCATCAAAATACAGGGGATTTTGCCTATGTGTGTTTGTACCTGGTTCATTCCTGACTAAGGCAGCGTTTCATCTTGATTTGTTTCTCTGGACTTCCTGTTCTTATCATTATGGTATCACTGAAGGGTTTCTGCTCAAATTAAATATGGAGGATAGATCTGGTAGTCATGGTACTCCCAGCTTCTATGATAAGAACATTACCTGATAAAATACAACCAGCCAGGTGGAGGTTCAAGTGAATGATTAGTAGCCGAATGTGGCTTCTATGTTCTACTTCCCTAACATGGCTATTGTTTAATAAAAACACTCATTATGACACATCGCAGAAAGAAATCTCCAATACAGGAAAAATTTTATTTCACCGGAAAAAGACTTGGGAGATATTATCTCCATATGAAGTAATAGGGAAAATTCAAATGTTTTAGTCAGATTGGAAAAAAGTTGTCTCTTAATTTTACTCAGGGATTTTTTTTATTTCATCATTTTAATTCTAAAAAGAAACGTCTTGTGCTAGTTTTGTTGTTTTATGTTTTCATGCATAGAAAAAAGGTTGAGTTGAACCAATTATGGATTTAAAAACAGTTCTTATTACATACAATCAGTTAATAATGAATCAAATTTCAGGGCAACCAGAGCATCTTGGTAACACAAACTAATCAAAAAACCAAAGTGTTGTGGTACCAAGATTCTCTAGTTGCAGGGTCATGAAAGGACATACCAGGTTTAGATTGTGAAGGAAAGCCTGAGTACTTGGAGAAAAACCACTGACTAGCAGTCAGTATCTGGTAAATATTCCATATGGGAGTTGGACATTGGGGCAGCTTAACTAGTACCTACTTGGTCACCTATGATTCCAGAAAAAAATAACTGCAGATTTCTGGGTACAAACTTTGATCATGAGTCATGTACAGATAAGTTACAAACAGCTTGTATGTGGAACAAAAGTTCACTTTTACTAACCTCAGAAACAAATTGAGGTTGATATAGACAAATTGTATGTGACCTCTTGAGATGTTTGAAGAATTTCAGTATGTTGTTCCATAACAGTAGACAAGATAAGCTGACTGTAGTCCAGATAGTAACAGTGTCAAACCTGATACAGGGTCTGAACCCTCCTATTGTGTGTGAGGTAGATAGCTGTTTTTTTACTGCATCATGCCTGAGCGAAAATAAGGAATGCTCCAAATAATCGCTACTGATTAAAAAATTGTAAAAGTCCACCAGTGTAAATTATTCTGGCAGTTTATTTTAAAACTAAACCAGGACAGGAATTGAATTTACATTAGGTAATTATTGAGAAATTGATTTAAATTACATATAATGAGGTCTTTAAAATCTGTATGAGATTGTTTATTGAGTTGTTGAATTATTTTACAAGCAATAAGGCTGAAAGAAACATAATAACATTTAGATACAAATACACAAAATGATTATATAAGTAGTTGAAATTAAGAGCATATATGGAAGAGAGAAGGTTCATTTTAATCCTCCATCTCCTTTAGATAAAATGTGTTCGTGTAATGCTATTAACGGTTAACACGCATTGTGTTTGTCAAATGTCTTTGGAGGAATGCTTCAGTGAGATAGCACTATGGAATGGGCATGAGTGCCACTGTCAGAATGAGATACAACACAAATGTACTGCAGCCTCCAAAAACACAGTCATTTACACAAAATACAAACCAAACCAATGATCCTCCTCAATGCATCCTTAACTGTGGCACACCAAGTTTAAATATGATGGATCATACAGTATATTATGCACAGACAATGTGCAGTACTTTTTAATTAGGTCATTTTATATCTGAAGCATGTACAGACAATGTACAGTGCTTTGTAATTACGTCATTTTATATCTTAAGCAAAAGTTTTGAGTAAAATTGCTTTCAAAATGGAAAGCTGTACACAAAATTTTTTACGAAAAGGTCTGATTGTTTAAATTGATCACTAAGACAAAGTTGAAAGAAAAACTTATGGTAGGATATGTTTGACTAAATGCATGTCAGGATTTAGTGGACAAGTATCTTATTCACTCCTTGTGAAGTTAATGCTATTCTTTAAGACGGTGACTTCTTCAATATATAGATTAGTAAATATTTATGAACTTCTGGTCTGATCATCAAAACAGTTTGTTTTTCATCCATAAGACCAACCATGACAACCACACAGTATGGATAAGATAGCAGGTCCATTCGTACATGGAGCGGGACTTTTTATACCATTGGTAGGTTTAATCTAAACACAGATAGTAATTTTGAAGCAGAAACGTCATGTTTACATTTCTGTGTATAAAATATAAATAGAGAGGTGGAAGCTGGCCAATCGTCAGCAACCTATCTGATTTCTTATCAGGACTGCAGCTGTGTACAGACCACCATTCTGTGATCTTTGACCTCAGCAAGAAATTTCTGCTCATCCAGAGGTTCCGGATTTCTTTTGAAATATTTACTTTACTTTCTGCTGCTTTTTGCAAGTTCCTTAAATTTAGTTTAATTCACTCAAAATTGGATTTCTGATCACCCATAAATTTTTTTCAGGTTGTTTTAAATAAGGCATCCAATTCATACTGCAGCCTCCCAAAAAATTCAGACATTAATCACACACCGCAACACAAGCACACACGGAAGGCCATCCTTAAATGAACCTGTCTGTTAAATAGGACCTTAAACCTAATCAAACCAAATCAATAAGTTATCAAATCTTTTGTCAACAAGGATTATTTTACAATATCAACAATAAATCAAATGACAAGAAGAAGTTGTAGTGATCATAAATTAGCATAAACCCCAGTTCTGTTTGTCAGTTTCAGTATTTTACCCTTATCACCCAAATCATGTTCATTCCAGAATTCATTATTTGAGTTTGTTCAAACACAGGGGAGATAACTCTGTTGTTGACATTGCCTGCTATAAACTTCATATTTTTCTGCCTGAATGATTTTCCTTATAAATGTGTTACACTTCAGGTGAATAAGTGAAGTGGAAAATCCAAGTGTCATATGTCTGTTATACCTTAGGATGATTTTACCTGTTTACAACTTAATTGTCAACTTATTATGCTATCATATGGAGATTCCTGTTGATAATGTGTAAAATCAAATGCACGTTTTTTTGTGTGTTTTTATTCATATTTGATGTAATTATTTTTCAGGCAGATTCATACATGCGTGAAAAACTAAATGTATACATGTACAATATTTGGATTTAAATTAAATTCTTTTCCAGAGGAAATAACTACTTTATTTGTTTAATATCCTTTTTGCTTCACAACCTGCAATAAAAGCTATTTATGAAAAAAAAGTGAAGGTCCACTTTATTTCAAGGTTAGATTTGGTCATAAGGTCATTTTTCAATTTCAATGCCGTTGTTCGTTTCAAGGTCATTAATCTAACTCAAGGTCAGACTGCACTATCTGAAAGTCTTTCATTTCCTTTTGACTAAAGGTCACAGTTTGGTCTCAAGGTCATTTGAATGACAGTTTGCTGTAAGCTGATTTTTTGATGTAGAATATAGAAATTCATGAATTCATTAATACTAAATCAATAATTACCAAGTATGAGTCAACTCAAAATAAATATGTATTTTGAAAGAGACACTTAGAACTATGGTAATTGGTAAAGGCTAACTATGTGTCAGAACCAGGTTATTGCCATGGCCAATGAAATATAATACAGCTGTTTAGGTCATTCAGACTGTAAAAAGGTGAGGCCAAAGCTCTCCACAGAGAGATGTTAAATCCATATAAACATGGTAGAAATTCGGAAGTCTTCAGTTAGAAATATGTTTTATGTGATGATGATGGGAAGTTATTATCGTTCAGTTCCCCTCTGAAAACATCAAAACCAGTAAGGTATGGAAATGCCCACTGGGAACCATGACTCATCCCCGCATAGTGGTTGTAGACTCAACACCTGTTCTGTACATAAATGAACTTCAGCAGAGAAATAAAGAATATTATATGGTACATAAGCTCCAGAGATAAAACAAGTATTTGAAAGATTTATCAGTGGTATCTTTCAATTAAAAACTGTATTTAAAGTATCTATTTTAAGTGATTTATAAAAGGAACTTGGTAAGGAAAGGTTATTTACAAAGAATGATGTGTATGTGTTCTATTTCACCCCATTACTCCTACCTTATCTTTACCACATTGGCAATAAATAAACCCTTCACATTGTGCAAAAACCGTATTCAACCCAATAGGCACACCAGAATGTGTAAAGAATATTATCAGGAGCGTTGGAGGAGTGGCTGCTGGTATATTTGTTCCAGGAAATTCTCATCCAAATTTTTTGGTAGTCAGGTGTGGGAGTAGCAGAACCTTTGTTCCTTTATGTAAGCATTGATTTAGCAAATTACGAAAACAGCTAACATAGCATTGGACAACTTCATATAATGAACATGTTTTAAACAAGTAACAATGTGGTTATAAAATGTTTAGTTTTAAGCCACCTGTTTATTGAACAAGGATGCTTCAACCTAGAGTTTTAGTGTCTAACTGGAAGCTACTGACATTTTGCATTTTTGAGTCTTGTCTAACAGAGAATCAGTTCAGCACTTCAGGTTATGAGCTCCAAGTTTTGTTTCTATGTCAACACTCAAAATTCATACAATTCTATTGTCATTGTGCATATAGAATATGCTGAATATGTTATACTGGAAGACTTGTAAGGTACTTTTGTAGTGAAATGGTTGGATGCACTATTGACCAACCAATGCTTTATCTGAATTTCAGTTTTACTTAGCAAAATGAAAGCATGTATACAAACGAACGAAAGCACTCGAGGTTGAACAAGAGTCTAGTCGAATCGAATGATATTCAGCAACCCAGAAAGAGGCTTTGGAAGTCTATGAAGCCAGCCAATACCATGATGAGGATTTTGATAGTAAAAACTAATCAAACATTTAGCTTGTTCTTGATGTGAACAGAAACACAGATGGAGTGTGGCAACATTTTAACAACGTTTTGTTGCATGTAAGAATTCATTTGCATATGCAACAAAATTTTTCTTTTCAATCCCATTCCTGTTTCAATAAATGTGTAAATATGTATGCAGTGGTAAAGTAATGTACTGGTAATGTTGTTGTGAACATGCTAGATGGCTTTCCTACCACATACAATAAAGAAGATATTAGTGTGTTTCTTTTTCACTAGCATTTACTAGATCACCCTATGAAGTACAAAAAAATCATCATCTGTACCCTTCACTGTTCCTGCCTATCTTTGCTCGTCTGAAATGTAGGCTACAATCTTATATAAAATGCATTCTGTATTTATAGGAACATTCCTGCTGCACAAACAGCTGATTGGTGCCAAGATTGATCAAGATAATTTAGAAATTGTCAGTGTAGTGGAGACTGTAACCTAGCAACAGTATCTAATATCACTACTCTATAGATGTAGCTTCAGTTAATAAAACCCAATGTAACAATTCAAATGTAAACAAGTAGCACATGGGATGGTATTAAGGGTGAAACTTTTCCAAGCCTAAATCTTGTGTCTTTACACTTTAGCTGTACACAGCTGATAAAAATTTCTAAAGGTTCTGTTGGAAATATAAAGATTATCTTGACTTTTAATTAAATTTGAAGGATGCCATCTAATGCAGTGAAAAGATATCTTATTTACCTTTAAAGATGCTCCACCGGCGACAGAGCATAAATGATATTCATTATTTGAACAATAATTGGTGTTTAATCATGTATATATATGTCTAATTAACACAAAAAATAATACAAAATAGTTTATTTTGCCTTTGGTTCATGCGCAATCAGTACTTCATTCCATATAGGATAGTGCCACGGAATTTTTTCCGGGATGCAATTAATTATTTTTTAATATTTTTAACTTGAAGTAAAATTAGAAGCTCAAACTTTTCAGTGGTGGTAATGGTGTACAGTAAGTAACTTTTATGATTGAAGAAAAATACTAAATCTTCTGCTGCTGTTTTTGATTGTGAAAAAATACCATTTGTCGGTGGTGGAGCATCTTTAAGTATCATTATTTGTCAAATTAGATAAATAGAGCAAAAAAAATTATGATGAAGATGACTGTATGTCTGAACATTATTTATTTGTTTTTAGTCCAATCCATGGGCCTTCAGACCCCAAAATGGAATTTAAATAGGTTCTTAATGTATGTTTTATGCATATGCATTAAGGTATTACTTTTTTAGAGTGTTTACTGCAAAATTGCGAGTTGTATTCAGGTCTGTAAAAGAAGCTTGCTGGAGAAAAATGCTCATTGCAAATGGACCTCCAGTACGATACATTGTCAACTGCAGTTGACTCACAAGGATCTGTGAATTAGTGACAAGCATTATATGATTGGAACCAAGTATCAAACTGTTTCTTATCTATTCAGTCCTGCTTAATTCAATCTTCTTTTATTGTACTTTTGTAACAATTCTGGATCAGGTCGATTGATGGAAACCAACTAGTTTGTTCAATTGGGAAAACTTTCAGCTAGTGTTTGGAAGTCCTGAGTTTGAGCCCTGGTTGAAATTGCAGCTAGTGTTTGGAGGTCCTGAGTTTGAGCCCTGGTAGAACTTGCGGCTAGTGTTTGAAGGTCCCTGAGTTTGAGCCCTGGTGGAACATGCAGCGCTATTGTTTAAAGGTCTTGAGTTTGAGCCCCGATAGAACTTGCAGCTAGTGTTCGGAGGAGTTTGAGCCTTGGTAGATCTTGCAGCCAGTGTTTGGAGGTCCTGAGTTTGAGCCTTGGTAGAACTTGCAGCTAGTGTTCGGAGGTCCTGAGTTTGAGCCTTGGTAGAACTTGCAGCTAGTGTTTGGAGGTTCTGAGTTTGAGCCCTGGTAGAACTTGCAGCTAGTGTTCGGAGGTCCTGAGTTTGAGCTCTGGTAGAACTTGCAGCTAGTGTTTGGAGGTCCTGAGTTTGAGCCCAGGTAGAATTTGCAGCTAGTGTTTGGAGGTCTTGAGTTTGAACACTGATAGAACTTGCAGCTAGTGTTTGGAGGTCCTGAGTTTGAGCCCTGCAGCTAGTGTTCGCAGGTCCTGAGTTTAAGCCCTGGTAGAACTTGCAGCTATGTGTTTGGAGGTCCTGAGTTTGAACTATGTTTTTTGCGATGCATTTTGATTCTGCTATCACACTATTATTACAAGTACCTGTTGAATACATGTTACTATAGCCTGGCACATGTCAGACATACCTTTAGTTTTGTATTTATCTCTCAGTTTGTCACTTTGTTGGGGTATATCTAACAAACTCACACTTTCAACTGCCAAACGATATCTGTGATTAGATGCCAGGGTGTCAAGTACAAAAACGCCAGGTCGTATGTCAATAATGTTTACTGGCACAGTTACAGTTGTACAGCTGACATCTAAAGTATAAACGAGCTGAACCAAGGTGCAGCATCTGGCAACATTCCATCCATAAACAAGATCTTTCTTAAAACAATTTTACAATTGAAGTTGTTACAATAACTCGTTGCTTCACTCACTAGGTACCTTTAGGAGCGTGGTTGGAAATTAAATGATGATCTGAAATTAAAGCACCCTTAAATGATATACCATTATTTAACAAAAGCTAAAGTTTAGTGAATATCTTAATCAATTATAAGGTAATAATATTTGTGTTTGGTTTGATTTTATGATCTTGTGTATCAGGTCTGTATGGGGTTGATCACTGATATTAACATTGAACAGTTCATCAACTGAAAAAATGACTAGTTTTCAAAGTCCAGTTGGTATAACTATGGTCATATCATGCATTGCAATCCTTTTACACTAGTAACAGATGAGGAACATTAATGGCATTTAAATATTGCAAGTTTAGGTAGTGGGAGGAAATAACTACTTACCTATGACTTGTATATATATGGTAACTGAATATGGGCCAAACACTCTTGACCAAATATGGAAAAATGTGGAAGGCTAGTGGTAGACCTTAACCACTTGTTGGGACGTCAGACATCTTATCCACTTGGCCACTGCTTTCTCTATCCAGGTTAGTTATAATAATACTACAGTGCTCTCTTGAATTATCACCATTTGATAATACCACCACCCTCCTATACTGCCAATTGAACCCTCAGAACAGTTTTGCCCTATATGTGATTCCCCCTTTGATTCCGACACACCCGCATGCTGCCATATAGAATATGCTGTGCTGAAATATAATTGTTCCAAATATTAAAATTCTTTCCATAGTGTCACCATTCTGTACTATGTTGTTTATTTGTAAACCAAATTCAACATGATCACCACTATCTTTATAACACCAAAATAGACTGGACTAAAGGTGGCGGTATAACGAGGATGGACTGTATTTCTACCTGAAATGTAGGTCAGCCATTTTATATGTCTTCATTTTGGAAAAAATAGCATGCTTTGAGCAATAACACACTGTTTAAGAGAGAAAACACTGTCAAAAATAAATTATGGGGTGTTGACTATAAGGGGCAGTAAGTTTTAACAGATGATTACATTTAGTCCAGTCATGCATGATGTATTTGTTCTGGAGACTGATTCAGGTGGTTAATTAGACATCCATAACGAGGTGGGGCAGGCAATGTAATAAATTCATATTTATCTCAAGTTTTACCATATAGCCTGTTCGAACTAGGATATTGGTAAAAAGAAACAACTGTGAAGTTTAAGGTTACCTGGGAATAGCGTTCTTGGCTTTCTCACTTTAAAATTTTAAAAGGAATCATTGATGTCAGAAAGGCAATGTATTGAATGAATTGCACAATTTATTGTTTAAATCTTTTGTTTGGCATTTGTGATTAATATAACTAGGATACTACATGTTCTAACAGCTTGAAACTACTAGTATTTCTTTCTTTACAAACAATTTGTTAGAAAAACACTTGGGGTAGCAAGCTATAACAGGAACAACATTTACCTGGTAATTTCACTTTTTGCTTGGAAGAAATTAAATTATTAATAATTAATTCTAAAGGAAAATTGAAATACCAAACAATTTGTCAGCCACAATGCAAATGATCATTTCATCCCAGACAGAATAACTGCTGACAAGAAAATAAATTAGTGTTGTGTTGACTATGCTATTTGCAGCAGAGCCAGTGAGGTAGGGTAGGACAATAGGGTGGGTAAGGAATGGCAACATGGTTCAGGTGTCTGATAAACTACCAATATTATCTGGCTGTATACCTGGTTCAAATATTCCCATTTGTAGTCCTGTATAAGATTGAAAAATTGTGTGTTTTAAACCACAGAGCTGTTTATTGTTTAAAAATGTGAAAGTAGGATTCTTTGTTTGCCCATAGAATTTACAGGTCTTCTTATAAAAAATAATAATTACAAAAACCTGAAACATTAAAATCATGGTTTATACTGAATATAGGATATCTTATCTATATAGATTTATGACAGAAGTATAGGATTACCAAATATTATCATTTCATTTCAAATAAATACCGGTAAAAAACCAATTCATTGCTTTCTCCAAATTTGTAGTTTTTATAAAGAGGATTTATTGCTTTTGTGTAGTTACCTTTTTTCATGATCATAAAATTTGAATAAATTACAGAAGACTTGAATGACAATCATAAAATTGGCACTGTTTTTTGCTCATGTTTCCTAAAGGAGCCATACATTGCTATGAGTGTGAAAATAGGTAACCTTGTAATTTAATTTTGTATCGTTTTAGGCTAAGCAATGAAAACTCCCTGGTATTTTTACACAGTTCAACAAAGACAAATGACGTTCCAAAATTTAATATTTCCATTTCAACAATACAACCGAAAATTTAAACGGTATTAATTTTTATCGACGGCTTGAACAGACACCATCACTCCATCCAAAGTCAATCCCCATTTGAGTTACAGATGTAACAGTACTACAACCTGAAAAGGTTACAAATTTTCTTTCACATATTTGTTACAAGGTTTCTGTCACATATTAGTTACAAATTTCTTTCACATATTTTTCGATAATTTCCAAAGTTTCATTACTCTCTTCGTGTTATCTTAAGGATGTATGAAAGTCAGAGGTCAAAATTTTGGAATATTTAACTTTTGCTCTACCATGGTTATTCAGAGAGAGGAGATAATGAATCTTCTTAGTATTTATATGTTAATGATAATTGTTAATAATATCCATATAAGAATAATATTCGTAGATTGGAATTTAGTTTCCTGCTACTAGCTATACTTGTGATTTATCTTTTTATCTTTAAGCAAATACGATTCACACCAGGCACTTTTTATTATTAGAGCTAGACGTATCTCATAGTACATCATCAGATGCATTCAAACGTGAGCTGCAGACCGCTCGCTTCAGTAAGGGGTTCGACTCCTGCTCAAGGCGATGTCTATTGGGTTTGTTGTCCTCACGGTGGCACGGTGGTTTCCCTTGTAGTTTTTTTCCTCCACCATTAGACAACAACAAGTGTCAGTGAATGTTTGGGAGGCTGAGTGTATATGATAATAGTTAAATTAATTGTTCTCTGTGTATGGTTGCATGTGCACGTTTGTATATAAATTGCAGTTAGTTTGTGTTTGGAGAGTTGGTTGTTGGATGCCATAGACACTAAACCCAATAATCCCTTGTGGAGTGTATCTGACTTCGTTGTACCGTCATATATATAGGCGGTTGCTCCGATGCCGGAGGAATTTACCTTGATACATAGTGATAAAAAAAAATTTTTAGAATAAGAAATTAAAAATGTCACTGTCACTCATACTTACCAGTATACATTGTACCTGTACTTATTTCATCAAAGGCAAATGAGCGTTTCTTTGTTAAGGAATATGAAAATATACTGAAAATCAGCACTCAGTATATTTATTATTTGATTCCCAGTAAAAGATAATCTTCGATCACATTCTGACCAAGAAATTGAAACATGCAGTAGAATATGATATATATCAATAAGCAAATGTCAGAAGTTATTATTATTGTGTAAATAGTTTAAATACGTTTGATAAAGAACAAAACGCATTGCAAAACATACATGTGTGCATATTCAATATTTCAATGATTTTAAGATAGATAAATATGTTCATCGATCAACAACAATAATAAAACATAAACATTCAACTAGGTTAATAAACATTTATCTAAAATATATGTTGTAAAAGAAAATGTCATTGTATTAAAACCACTAGCTATATAGGCTCATTGGGCTGTATTCGAATTTCTAGACCGAATCATCTCACTCTTAAAATAAGCAACAAAAACAACCATATCAATAAACAAAAAGTAAAAGTGACTCATTTTTAGAGACAAATAATTCGGTTTATTGAATTTCATGATTGACATCATTTAACGTTTATTGTGAATTTGTACATGTGTCCGTTATACACACCTGTCCCGTCGTCATAAGAGACAGTTTCGCCGGCCGGCTGAATGGCAGCTCCGTCAACCCGGAACAAGAACTTCCCAGGAACTCCAACATTAGATCGGTAGACGAGGTTGATCACGTCATCAGAGAGGGATCCGTTAACAGTGTAACTACTTATACCATCCCCAGCATTAAACCCAACCTACAAAATGCCACAATGAACATTTCTGTAACCAGATACAAAACCATTGACTGATTGATCAATAGATAATACAAATGTGATTAACGATAATATTGAATATCATCCAGGATTGTTTTTTTTTTATTAAAGTATTGATCATACTGAATGAGAAATGAGAGGAAGGAATAATACGGTTTGTATATAGGAGTTGTCTCCCTTATTACAATTCTCACTTTGTAGAAGGAGTTACCTCCCCTTATTTATTACCAGCAAATATCTTATCTACTGTAATATCAAAACTCTAACTTTATATATTAACATTTTCTTTTTTGATAATTCAATATATATGCAGATATTTGTAGACCGCACTGTAAAATAATGCTTAAAGTGGTCAATTAAACACAAAATTTAAAACTTAAAATAAGAAAAGTCTTTTCAAGAATTATATTTATACATGTACATAAATAAGTATAAAGTACCATATTGGATGGGTGAGAGAGAGAGTAAAATATGTAGAAATATGGAAATTTGTAAGAGAGGCCTTCGGTGGAAGGGACATTGTATTATATTCAACATGTACTATTGAAAAAAAAAAAAGGTTTTGAAAAAAAAGTATTGATCATATCACTTTGCAGTGTTCAACTTCACACACAAAATATATACTTGTACTTAATTAAGCTATAGGCATGGAATTGAAATTTCATGCTTCGTGTTTTTGACAACATATACTCCACATTTACTTCATATTAACGCAATACAAAAAAGACACATAATGTCAATGCAATAAGTAAAACAACACCTAAAAAGTACATTCAAAATTGGTTACGCGAGAGGAAAGCTTCAAACATGAAAGTATGTGTTACTTATATTTCTGGTTAACAACAGAAGGTTGTGAGCACAAGTTTGAACTTACCATCGCGTTTCTGGCCCAGTCTAGTTTTAAATAATGCAGCATTACAAAGGACTTTGTACCATCAGTTGTCAGGACGATCTGGAAAGTGTTCCTCTGTAATCAGGGAAGGAAAAACGAAATAATTTGCGTGAAGTCTGGGCGTTGTTGTTTTAGTAAAAATGATTCTAATACAAAAATCTAATTA
The DNA here is from genome assembly GCF_041381155.1 of Argopecten irradians. Lineage (NCBI taxonomy): Eukaryota > Metazoa > Mollusca > Bivalvia > Pectinida > Pectinidae > Argopecten > Argopecten irradians. The sequence continues at coordinate 23,039,982 of NC_091134.1, forward strand.
TTTACGAAAATATGGTGATATTAATCCTCAGCTCAAAACATACGACAAAAATACACGAATGCTTCTTATTTTTGTATGAAGTGAACACCTTTTTCCTGTTATTTTCATGGGGGAATAGATACGAAATAAAGAAATACGTATGAACAAAATTACGTAGACAGTCAATGGAAGTATTTGCAGTTGTATTATAGCAATAAACACTTTAAAGTTGTGTTGTGAAATACGTGACGAGTTGACTTGCTTGTATAACGTTTGGGTTTTGGACATGTTTGAAAACTCGTCCCGAAGGTGATGAACGGAAATACTTTGTCAGTCCGGCAATTTGGTTTGCTACTCCGTACGAGTACTGCACTCTTTTGCCGAACGGCAGATACACGTTTAACTTCATATTCACCAAAGTTGTACAAATGTACATGAAGATAAAGACTTTCGACCATTTCTACATAAAAATTTGTACAACGTCGATCCTGTTGTAGACATATTTCAATAATTCAAATAGATTTCAGAGATGAACCATGAATTTCAATGAAAATCCTTACTCTCAAAGATAGAAAGAATTATATTGTAATACAATTTTATCATGCAACCTACCACATATATTTTGCTCTATTCGGCACTGACGGAAAACAGTTGTATTTTTTCACATGTGTCGATTCCATCGATCTCCTATTAGTTGATCCATTGTTTGAAAGTCGTACATGTTTGTTGAACATTGTAATATACGAATGTGTTAATAAATGTAACACTGCTAAATATAAAAATAATATGCAATTTTGTTGGTGTTGCAGGTGGCTCGCCACTTTTGTCTTTCTTAACCCTCGCCAAAATGCAGCTTTTATTTTAAAACACTAACCATGTTTTGTCTATATATTCAAAATATCGATGGAGTATTTGGTATTTCAAATTTCAGCAACAAGGGAATATTTACTTATGTTTTGGGAGTATTTTACTCCCTCTACCTCGAGCAACGAAAGTTAAACAGACTTGTGTTGTGAGCAGACGACCCTCATAGCAAACTAAACATTTCCAATGTATTAGCATAAGATTATATTCTGGATCAATACCGACCTTCGTCGATATGCCTTGATAAGCTTGTATCTCTATTGTTCCACAACTAACTAATACTTACCAAGAGTAATTGACCTCCGCTTGCCCCAAAATAGGGTACTTCGCTCCATGTAACGATGAACACCAAACTCGGAATGAAGTCTTCCTGCCCTGGAAATCCTGACTGTACGTCCGATCCTGTTAGGTTTAGAAGTTCTGGATTTGTGCTGAGCTTATACCAAATTTGTCCTTCATTAATCGTTGTAATGTCAGTCCAAAATCCAGCTATCATCACGAAGCTGGAACTAGGGAATGCGGAGGGAGTGTATGTACTTAATGAATTCGCGAATGTAATGTCTCCGTTTGTGTTCACCTATAAAATATCAAACATAAGAATCAGAGAAACGTACATCCTCGATACTCCAGGCGTTATTATCACTGTTGTTATATCCACCCTCGTATACAATCATCAGAAATAAAGAGCCGCAGAAAACAAGTGGTGTTGAGCATTGTTTACTAGCCCTCCAACACTGTGTCGCGAGTTCGAGACCCATTTTGTGTATCTGCTAGGATATAACAATAGATAGGAGAATTTTGTCCTTCGAACTCTAATTTTTTTCATTGCCGAAATCATCATTTTGTATTTTAAAAATATATACACAAACTGTACTTACATATGCCGAAGTGCGGATGTTGGTGAAATATGGGAACGAAAACAGGATTGCTGATGAACTACCGTCGTCATTGCGATGTAGAAGCAGATCATCAGCTGTCGATACATTGTCGTACGGGTATGGATAAAGGTCGTTCAAGGTCAAACTGTCCACGCAAATTAAACAAATGGCGAATAGTACTGTAAGTACTTCCATATTGTCAGTACAGCAACATATCCGACAAACATTACAATCAGTATGACTACATCTAACTGAGTTTACTTCAGGAAGTTGAGTGTAACTTATAACACTATAAACCCAGCAAGGATGTTACCTAAAACTGATTTTATCTTTTTGTACTCTTATGTGGAAAATATACGGCGGCTTATTAGTGCCATTGCATAATTTTATCTATTGTATACGTACAAAATAGTATCCTGTGCAAGATATTATCTTCTGCGTACAACTTAATTTGTACCTGCAAGATACGGGATTGGGTTTTTATTAGTTTAACGTCCTATTAACATTCAAGGTCACGTAAGGACATGGCAGATTTTGCTGGTAGTGGAAAGCCGGACTACCCAGAGAAAAACCACCGATCAACGGTCAGTACCTGGCAACTGCCCCACATGGGATTCGAACTCGAACAGAGGTGGATGGCCTGTGGTAATATGTCGAGACATCTTAACCACTACGCAACCGCAGCCCCTCTGCAAGATACTATATACAGTTTTACGTATATACTTGATAATAAGTTGTAGATACAAGATACTATGTTGTACGTAGAAAATACTTTCTCGCGCCTCTATGATATAACAAAACCCATCAATATACGCGTTTAGAGTGCAAAAGTATCCCGTCTTTGGCCTCCTGGTTCAAGGCCGATTAACCATTTCTTCTGCGCATCGAATTCAGTCATTCCGCTTATAACTATAGTTCGGTTATATCAAAGAAAAACTATGATCAGTCGGTACATATTGTTTTCATAATTTAAAACAACCAAACAATGCATGGTAAATGACTGAACGCACATATTTCTAATAGCATTTATTATACGAAACATGTGACATCACATGCGCGGACTGTAACAATCACGTAATGGTACCAGCCAAATCGGACGAGATAGAAAAATCTAGCACCGGGTATCAAGTGAGAATTCTTTGTATGAGGTGCGAGAAAACTCGATCTCGATCACTTGTACGTACAAGATACTAAGTGGTACGTACAAATGTTAAGTAATCTACAAGATAGATTACATAGTGGTCCTTATACGCCGCCGTAATAAAACTGGTTTTAAAAACTTTGATAAAGCTTTTTGTCGTCAAGATTAACCAGATAAGTGTCTGTCAATAACATAAGTAATATTACGTGTCTTTTGTTCCGATTGCATAATCTTAGGTATATATTTACATTCCATAGTTACAAACTGGTTCTGTTTCTTTTTTTCTTGACTTCTATTTATAAAGACCTGTCCAATCATTTAGCCGCGTGAGCAGGATGTAACTTGATAAACTGAAACAAATGAAAAATAAATCGGTCACATAAAGGATGATCTTGTCTGTGTCATAGACAGTTGACTCTAACTATACTGCATAGTTGCAAATATGCGTAGGTGTTTGAATTTCGCTAAAGCAAATGCACCCTAAGTCGCGAAAAATACCTCGCTAATTTTTCCACGAAGATGTATACATGTTGTTTACATACAATTTGTACTTGTATCACACCCTGAAACGTGAATGACATTTCAAAAGGCTATAGACTGCATTTTAGAGTTGTATCTTTGATTTCATAGTTTAATTAGGATATTGAATCAGAAAATAAAATAAATAGACAATACAGGTTTATGAGGTCAGAAACCATCAAATGAAATCACCTCACAACTAGAAAATACAAAGTTATCTGGTCGGCAACCATTAAAAGAAATCCCCTCGTAACTAGACAATACAAGGTTATGTGGTCAGCAACCATCGAACGAAATCACCTCATAACTAGACAATACATGGTTATCTGGTCAGCAACCATCAAACGAAATCACCTCATAACTAGACAATACAAGGTTATCTGGTCAGCGACCATCAAACGAAATCACCTCTTAACTAGACAATACAAGGTTATGTGGTCAGCAACCATCGAACGAAATCACCTCATAACTAGACAATACATGGTTATCTGGTCAGCAACCATCAAATGAAATCACCTCATACCTAGATAATACAAGGTTATCTGGTCAGCAACCATCAAACGAAATCACCTCAAAACTAGACAATACAAGTTTATCTAGTCAGCGACCATCAAATGAAATCACCTCACAACTAGAAAATACAAAGTTATCTGGTCAGCAACCATCAAAAGAAATCACCTCAAAACTAGACAATACAAGATTATCTGGTCAGCAACCATCAAACGAAATCACTGCTTCCCTAGACAACAATACAAGAATATTATCATTGCAATCAATGACCCAGTTCAACAATGAACCAGATTGAGGTTCAAGGTCAAAGACACTATGTCCAATTGTTTTAGTTTGTTCTGTTCGTGTAACTTCTAGTAATCATTTTAAGTAAATTTCTGGTATTAAACTTTAATGTATTAGTAGAGTAAAATATCTAAGCATAAAAACGCGAGTATACTTCTGTTTTCATCAGGTTCCGAAAATCAATCCTCTCGTGGAGGAGACAGCCTTGTGACATTGTTCGGGAGTGGTGACCAGACTTCTCACAGTCTAGAAGGCAAGGAACAGGAGACGAGTTTCTCCTTCAACTTTGGTACAGACAAGGGTGGCGATACTCTCATGTCTCTGTTCGGGGGAGGATCAGACAGTCAAAACAGCGGCAACGCAAAGGATTCAGGTTTCTCCATGAATTTTGGTGGTGGATCCAGCATCCCTGCCAATTCGCGAAGTTTTAGCTTATTCTAAACGTAACCTTTTGAAACCAACGGTTAATGTTTGTAAATGTATCAATATAATTATATTAATTGATAGTAAAAATATAGATAATGTATTGTAGAGAAAATTTGATGTCTTTTATATTCATCTTCGGTGTTTACATTGTTATTTGGATTTTTTGTTAATTAACTTATTGAATTTTGTCAGTTACATTCATTTTGGATGGTGAAATAAAGGGATAGAGTTATTGGTGTTTTTTTTCTTCATTTTTTATGTGTTTGTAAAAACAATATTGCTGCACGCAAGCAGTGAATGAAAACAAATTACCTTGCTATTTTGTAAATAGATTTGTATTCTTAGATTATTTATATTTTACATATAAAACTCCATTTATTTATATGAAGTGTAATGTAACACTATTTCTTTGTTAAAGACAACTGACTTTGAGCAAAAGGATATCCTGACCTGATTGTGAACATTTTCTTAAAAGGGACATACTGTAAAATGCAGTCAATTGTGGAAGAACTGTTGAAGTGTTAGCTGCTTGCATGCTTTGGATGAAAGTATTATCCACTGGTATTTGATAACTCCTAAAGTTACCGAAGAAAATGGAAACTATTCATATAAAACATTGGCAACTGCTATAATAGCCGATACAGATCTAGGTATTGCCGAACAGATTACCAATGGAGCACAGCTACCATTTAATGTGATCCTGGTGATGAATGGAAAACGATGAGCAGCGCGATTCTTCATTAGCAGCTCCCTCTTATGTAAGATATCCTTACTGATATTTGTTTTGAGGTAGCAGACCAGAGAAGAACAGCCTGGCCACGGTCTATATTTTTATTAAGTGGGGAGCCCCTGTTTTGAGCCATGCATAAAAAATTAAAAATCAAATATATTCTGAAATTGGTACATCCAATTAGGAGGATTTGATTTAAATTTCAATTTAAAAAAAAAATAAACATAACAAAAATTAGTCAGAGATTACAATTCTGGGCTCCTCTGGAAGTGCGTCTTGACCGGAAATGCTAGCTTTACTTGAAGGAAAATCCATGGCGTGGGTGTCGGAAAAATATTGAAAAATCCACACAATCGACCTATGAAATAAATTAGCTTATTTTGCCATTGTGATAGAAGTGCTCAATTTAAGGGAGGTCTTAAATAAAAGAAAAAAATAAATTGAGTACAATTTTCTGCAATTTTGGGCTAAAAATCTTTATATTTTGCAATTTTTCAGGTATTTTTTTGTTGTTACCATGGCATTCACATGCATGAATAAGCGCAGAATATGGCCAAATCTGTATCAAAATATCAAATTGTAATTGCAAAAGTTGCGGTGATTAATTATATATATTTTTACAGTTAAAAGACTATATCTATATTTCTAAGGCATGCGCCTTATTTTCATAGATTGTCCAAATCTACTGTTTTTTGCTACCTAAGATGGATGTAACAATTCGTTCAAGAAGAAATATTGAAATATATCTATTAGCTATTTTATTGTGTTTCATCCTGAATCAGGCTTTTTAGAATCATTAGCTACAAAAAAAAAAAAAACAAAAAAAACATTGTTCAACGAGAAACAGGGCATCAATATGTCGTCACTGGAACATTCAACAGTTTCAATGTATTAACTGACTTTAGTAAGGTAATTATCCATTGGGTTTTCACTTTCATAATTATGCTCGAATCGAAATTTTGTATTCATATGTAAAAATAAAATGTCAGCTGTTTTTGTAAAATATCTTCTTCAAAGATAATTTCAATTAGGGGGTAATTTAATTTTACGTTTTAGGCTAAGCAATGAAAACTCCCTGGTATTTTTACACAGTTCAACAAAGACAAATGACGTTCCAAAATTTAATATTTCCATTTCAACAATACAACCGAAAATTAAACGGTATTAATTTTTATCGACGGCTTGAACAGACACCATCACTCCATCCAAAGTCAATCCCCATTTGAGTTACAGATGTAACAGTACTACAACCTGAAAAGGTTACAAATTTTCTTTCACATATATGTTACAAGGTTTCTGTCACATATTAGTTACAAATTTCTTTCACATATTTTCGATAATTTCCAAAGTTTCATTACTCTCTTCGTGTTATCTTAAGGATGTATGAAAGTCAGAGGTCAAAATTTTGGAATATTTAACTTTTGCTCTACCATGGTTATTCAGAGAGAGGAGATAATGAATCTTCTTAGTATTTATATGTTAATGATAATTGTTAATAATATCCATATAAGAATAATATTCGTAGATTGGAATTTAGTTTCCTGCTACTAGCTATACTTGTGATTTATCTTTTTATCTTTAAGCAAATACGATTCACACCAGGCACTTTTTATTATTAGAGCTAGACGTATCTCATAGTACATCATCAGATGCATTCAAACGTGAGCTGCAGACCGCTCGCTTCAGTAAGGGGTTCGACTCCTGCTCAAGGCGATGTCTATTGGGTTTGTTGTCCTCACGGTGGCACGGTGGTTTCCCTTGTAGTTTTCCTCCACCATTAGACAACAACAAGTGTCAGTGAATGTTTGGGAGGCTGAGTGTATATGATAATAGTTAAATTAATTGTTCTCTGTGTATGGTTGCATGTGCACGTTTGTATATAAATTGTAGTTAGTTTGTGTTTGGAGAGTTGGTTGTTGGATGCCATAGACACTAAACCCAATAATCCCTTGTGGAGTGTATCTGACTTCGTTGTACCGTCATATATATAGGCGGTTGCTCCGATGCCGGAGGAATTTACCTTGATACATAGTGATAAAAAAAAATTTTTAGAATAAGAAATTAAGAATGTCACTGTCACTCATACTTACCAGTATGCATTGTTCCTGTACTTATTTCATCAAAGGCAAATGAGCGTTTCTTTGTTAAGGAATATGAAAATATACTTACCACGAATATCATGTAATTTTAAAACAAATATGAAAATCAGCACTCAGTATATTTATTATTTGATTCCCAGTAAAAGATAATCTTCGATCACATTCTGACCAAGAAATTGAAACATGCAGTAGAATATGATATATATCAATAAGCAAATGTCAGAAGTAATTATTATTGTGTAAATAGTTTAAATACGTTTGATAAAGAACAAAACGCATTGCAAAACATACATGTGTGCATATTCAATATTTCAATGATTTTAAGATAGATAAATATGTTCATCGATCAACAACAATAATAAAACATAAACATTCAACTAGGTTAATAATCATTTATCTAAAATATATGTTGTAAAAGAAAATGTCATTGTATTAAAACCACTAGCTATATAGGCTCATTGGGCTGTATTCGAATTTCTAGACCGAATCATCTCACTCTTAAAATAAGCCACAAAAACAATCATATCAATAAACAAAAAGTAAGTGACTCATTTAAGAGACAGGTAATTCGGTTTATTGAATTTCATGATTGACATCATTTAACGTTTATTGTGAATTTGTACATGTGTCCGTTATACACACCTGTCCCGTCGTCATAAGAGACAGTTTCGCCGGCCGGCTGAATGGCACCTCTGTCAACCCGGAACAAGAACTTCCCAGGAACTCCAACATTAGATCGGTAGACGAGGTTGATCACGTCATCAGAGAGGGATCCGTTAACAGTGTAACTACTTATACCATCCCCAGCATTAAACCCAACCTACAAAATGCCACAATGAACATTTCTGTAACCAGATACAAAACCATTGACTGATTGATCAATAGATAATACAAATGTGATTAACGATAATATTGAATATCATCCAGGATTGTTTTTCTTTTTATTAAAGTATTGATCATATCACTTTGCAGTGTTCAACTTCACACAAAATATATACTTGTACTTAATTAAGCTATAGGCATGGAATTGAAATTTCATGCTTCGTGTTTTTGACAACATATACTCCACATTTACTTCATATAACGCAATACAAAAAAAGACACATAAAATGTCAATGCAATAAGTAAAACAACACCTAAAAAGTACATTCAAAATTGGTTACGCGAGAGGAAAGCTTCAAACATGAAAGTATGTGTTACTTATATTTCTGGTTAACAACAGAAGGTTGTGAGCACAAGAGTTTGAACTTACCATCGCGTTTCTGGCCCAGTCTAGTTTTAAATAATGCAGCATTACAAAGGACTTTGTACCATCAGTTGTCAGGACGATCTGGAAAGTGTTCCTCTGTAATCAGGGAAGGAAAAACGAAATAATTTGCGTGAAGTCTGGGCGTTGTTGTTTTAGTAAAAATGATTCTAATACAAAAATCTAATTATTTACGAAAATATGGTGATATTAATCCTCAGCTCAAAACATACGACAAAAATACACGAATGCTTCTTATTTTTGTATGAAGTGAACACCTTATTCCTGTTTTTTTCATGGGGGAATAGATACGAAATAAAGAAATACGTACGAACAAATAAAATTACGTAGACAGTCAATGGAAGTATTTGTAATTGTATTATAGCAATAAACACTTTAAAGTTGTGTTTTGAAATGCGTGACGAGTTGACTTGCTTGTATAACGTTTGGGTTTTGGGCATGTTTGAAAACTCGTCCCGAAGGTGATGAACGGAAATACTTTGTCAGTCCGGCAATTTGGTTTGCTACTCCGTACGAGCACTGCACTCTTTTGCCGAACGGCAGATACACGTTTAACTTCATATTCACCAAAGTTGTACAAATGTACATGAAGATAAAGACTTTCGACCATTTCTACATAAAAATTTGTACAACGTCGATCCTGTTGTAGACATATTTCAATAATTCAAATAGATTTCAGAGATGAACCATGAATTTCAATGAAAATCCTTACTCTCAAAGATAGAAAGAATTATATTGTAATACAATTTTATCATGCAACCTACCACATATATTTTGCTCTATTCGGCACTGACGGAAAACAGTTGTATTTTTTCACATGTGTCGATTCCATCGATCTCCTATTAGTTGATCCATTGTTTGAAAGTCGTACATGTTTGTTGAACATTGTAATATACGAATGTGTTAATAAATGTAACACTGCTAAATATAAAAATAATATGCAATTTTGTTGGTGTTGCAGGTGGCTCGCCACTTTTGTCTTTCTTAACCCTCGCCAAAATGCAGCTTTTATTTTAAAACAATAACCATGTTTTGTCTATATATTCAAAATATCGATGGAGTATTTGGTATTTCAAATTTCAGCAACAAGGGTATATTTACTTATGTTTTGGGAGTATTTTACTCCCTCTACCTCGAGCAACGAAAGTTAAACAGACTTGTGTTGTAAGCAGACGACCCTCATAGCAAACTAAACATTTCCAATGTATTAGCATAAGATTATATTCTGGATCAATACCGACCTTCGTCGATATGCCTTGATCAGCTTGTATCTCTATTGTTCCACAACTAACTAATACTTACCAAAAGGTAATTGACCTCCGCTTGCCCCAAAATAGGGTACTTCGCTCCATGTAACGATGAACACCAAACTCGGAATGAAGTCTTCCTGCCCTGGAAATCCTGACTGTACGTCCGATCCTGTTCGGTTTAGAAGTTCTGGATTTGTGCTGAGCTTATACCAAATTTGTCCTTCATTAATCGTTGATAATGTCAGTCCAAAATCCAGCTATCATCACGAAGCTGGAACTAGGGAATGCGGAGGGAGTGTAATGTACTTAATGAATTCGCGAATGTAATGTCTCCGTTTGTGTTCACCTATAAAATATCAAACATAAGAATCAGAGAAACGTACATCCTCGATACTCCAGGCGTTATTATCACTGTTGTTATATCCACCCTCGTATACAATCATCAGAAAATAAAGAGCCGCAGAAAACAAGTGGTGTATTGAGAGCTTGGTTTTACCTAGCCCTCCACCACTGTTTCGCGAGTTCCGAGACCCAATTTGTGTATCAGCTAGGAACTACCAATAGATAGAGAAGAATTTTGTCCATCGAACTCAAATTTATTTTTCATTATGGCCGAAAATCATCAATTTTGTATTTTTAAAAATAAATACACAAACCTGTATCTTACATAAGCCTGAAGTGCCGCGGTGGGGGTGAAAATATGGGAACGAAATACAGGATTGCTTGTATGAACTACCGTGTCGTCCAATGCGATGTAGAAGCAGATCATCAGCTGTCGAAACATTGTCGTACGGGGTATGGATAAAAAAGAGTCTGTTCCAAGGTCAAAACTGACCACGCGCAAATTAAACAAATGGGCAATAGTAAACTGTAAGTACTTCCATATTGATCAGTACAGCAACATTATCCGACAAACATTATACAATCATTATGACTACATCTAACGTGAGTTTTACTTCAGGAAGTTGAGTGTAACTTATAACAACTATAAAACCCGAGCAAGGATGTATACCAAAAAAACCTGATTTTTATCTTTTTTTGTACTCTTATGTGGAAAATAAGGACGGCGGCTTATATTAGTGCCAATTGCATAATTTTATAACTATTGTAAAACGTACAAAAATAGTATCCTGTGGCAAGATATTATCTTCCTGCTTACAACTTAATTTGAGGCGTACCTGCAAGATACGGGATTGGATTTATTATTAGTTATAAACTGTCCTATTAACATTACAAGGTCACGATAAGGACATTGGCAGATTTATGCTGGTAGTGGAAATGCCGTGAACTCAACCCGAAGAAAAACCACCGTAACATCGGACCAGTACCTGGCAACTGCCCCACAAGGGTATTTCGAACATCGAACGATATTGTGTATGGCCTGTGGTAATAAGTCTGAGGACATCTTGAACCCACTACTCACACCGCACGCCCATCTGCAAGATACAATATACAGTTTTACGTTATATACTTGATAATAAGATTGTAGATACAAGATACTATGTTGTACGTAGAAAATCACTTTCTCGCGCCTCTATGAGTATCAACCAAAACCCATCAATATACGCCGTTTAGGAGTGGCAAAGTAATCGCCTGTCCATTTGGCCACCTGGTTCAAGGCCGATTAACCATTTCTTCCTGCGCATCCGAATTCAGTCAATCCCGCTTATAACTCTATATTCGGTTATATCAAAATAAAACGTAATGATTCATTCTGGTACATATTGTTTTCATAATTAAAAACAACCAAACAAATTGCATGGGTAAATGAACTGGAACGTCACATATTTCTAATAGCATTTATTAATACGAAACATTGTACCAATCACCAATGGCGGCGGACCTGTAACAATCACGAAAATGGTACCAGCACCAAATCGGACGAATAGAAAAATTCTAGCACCGGGTATCATGTGAGAATTCTCTGTCCGAGGTGCGAGAAAACTCGATCTCGATCACTTGTACGTACAAGATACTAAGTGGTTCGTACAAATGTTAAGTAATCTACAAGATAGATTACATAGTGGTCCTAATACGCCGCCGTAATAAAACTGGTTTTAAAAAATATTAGATTTATGTTTTAAAACTTTGATAAAGCTTTTTGTCGTCAAGATTAACCAGATAGTGTCTGTCAATAACATTAAGTAATATTACGTTGTCTTTTGTTCCGATTGCATAATCTTAGTATATATTTACATCCCATAGTTACAAACTGGTTCTGTTTCTTTTTTTTCTTGACTTCTATTTTATAAAGACCTGTCCAATCAAATTTAGCCGCGTGAGCAGGATGTAACTTGATAAACTGAAACAAATGAAAACTAAATCGGTCACATAAAGGATGATCCTTGTCTGTGTCATAGACAGTTGACTCTAACTATACTGCATAGTTGCAAATATGCGTAGGTGTTTGAATTTCGCTAAAGCAAATGCACCCTAAGTCGCGAAAAATACCTCGCTAATTTTTTCCACGAAGATGTATACATGTTGTTTACATACAATTTGTACTTGTATCACACCCTGAAACGTGAATGACATTTCAAAAGGCTATAGACTGCATTTTAGAGTTGTATCTTTGATTTCATAGTTTAATTAGGATATTGAATCAGAAAATAAAATAAATAGACAATACAGGTTTATGAGGTCAGAAACCATCAAATGAAATCACCTCACAACTAGAAAATACAAAGTTATCTGGTCGGCAACCATTAAAAGAAATCCCCTCGAAAACTAGACAATACAAGGTTATGTGGTCAGCAACCATCGAACGAAATCACCTCATAACTAGACAATACATGGTTATCTGGTCAGCAACCATCAAATGAAATCACCTCACAACTAGAAAATACAAAAGTTTATCTGGTCAGCAACCATTAAAAGAAATCACCTCGTAACTAGACAATCCAAGGTTATGTGGTCAGCAACCATCGAACGAAATCACCTCATAACTAGACGATACATGGTTATCTGGTCAGCAACCATCAAATGAAATCACCTCATACCTAAATAATACAAGGTTATCTGGTCAGCAACCATCAAACGAAATCACCTCAAAACTAGACAATACAAGTTTATCTAGTCAGCGACCATCAAATGAAATTCACCTCACAACTAGAAAATACAAAGTTATCTGGTCAGCAACCATCAAAAGAAATCACCTCAAAACTAGAGACAATACAAGTTTATCTGGTCAGCAACCATCAAACGAAATCACTGCTTCCCTAGACAACATCTACAAGAATAAATATTCTTCGGATCTGTCGATCGGCAAGTCTACAAACAAAGTCCCACCATTTTGAAGTATGACGTCCAAATTCATTAACGAAATGACATTATGATAGTTCGTGTTTGGGGAATCTCTTTGTCAAAATTTTACCGCCCATGTGGTGTTCAGTATGACCACAGTGACACTTTAACTGAAACCGCATACAGGTGCGTGTTACATCTGTCGCGCCAAAAAAACGTCCATTTTTTCTCAACAAAAACACATCAATAGAAAAATCATATTACAAATATTTTGATAAAAGTCCTCCCGTAATTGAATAAATATATCCTTTCTGTTTTTCAATTTAAAAAATAGTATTGCGCTTTATATTATTTTACTGTTCAACGCTTTTTCCAATGAAATTTCCGGCGTGACGTAAAAGTGACCGAACATTGTGCGTTTATGTTCATATCATTGCAATCAATGACCCAGTTCAACAATGAACCAGATTGAGGTTCAAAGGTCAAAGACACTATGTCCAATTGTTTTAGTTTGTTCTGTTCGTGTAACTTCTAGTAATCAATTTTAAGTAAATTTCTGGTATTAAACTTTTTAATGTATTAGTAGAGTAAAATATCTAAGCATAAAAACGCGAGTATACTTCTGTTTTCATCAGGTTCCGAAAATCAATCCTCCTCGTGGAGGAGACAGCCTTGTGACATTGTTCGGGAGTGGTGACCAGACTTCTCACAGTCTAGAAGGCAAGGAACAGGAGACGAGTTTCTCCTTCAAACTTTGGTACAGACAAGGGTGGCGATACTCTCATGTCTCTGTTCGGGGGAGGATCAGACAGTCAAAACAGCGGCAACGCAAAGGATTCAGGTTTCTCCATGAATTTTGGCGGTGGATCCAGCATCCCTGCCAATTCGCGAAGTTTTTAGCTTATTCTAAACGTAACCTTTTGAAACCAACGGTTAATGTTTTGTAAATGTATCAATATAATTATTTCTAATTGATAGTAAAAATATAGATAATGTATTGTAGAGAAAATTTGATGTCTTTTATATTCAATCTTCGTGTTTACATTGTTATTTGGGATTTTTTGTTAATTAACTTATTGAAATTTGTTAATGGTGAAATAAAGGGATTGAGTGTTTTTTTTTCTTCATTTTTTATGTGTTTGTAAAAACAATATTGCTGCACGCAAGCAGTGAATGAAAAACAAATTACCTTGCTATTTTGTAAATAGATTTGTATTCTTAGATTATTTATATTTTACATATAAAACTCCATTTATTTATATGAAGTGTAATGTAACACTATTTCTTTGCTAAAGACAACTGACTTTGAGCAAAAGGATATCCTGACCTGATTGTGAACATTTTCTTAAAAGGGACACACTGGTAAAATGCAGTCAGTTGTGGAAGAACTGTTGAAGTGTTAGCTGCTTACATACTTTGGATGAAAATATTATCCACTGGTATTTGATAACTCCTTAAGTTGCCAAAGTAAATGGAAACTATTCATCTAAAACATTGGCTACTGCTATAAATGGAGCACAGCAACTTGGCTACCATTTAAATTGTTTCCCGTTAATGGATTGAAACGATGAGCAGCGTGATTCTTCATTAGCTGCACCCTCTTAAGTAAGATATCCATACGAAATATTTGTTTTAAAATGGACGTAACAATTCGTTTAAAAGAAATATTGAAATATTATATATTAGTCATTTCATTGTTTTTCATCCTGAATCAGGCTTTTTAGAATCAAGAGCTACAAAAAACAAAAACAAACAAGCAAACAAAACAAAAACAGGGCATCAACATGTCGTCACTGGAACAGTCCAACAGTTTGTTAACCGACTTTAGTGTAAGGTAATTATATCCATTGTGTCTCCTCTTTCTTAGTTATGATTGAAATCGAAATTTTATGCATTCATATGTATAAATAAAAATTTCAGCTGTTTTTGCAAAATGCCCTCTTCAAAAATAATTTTCACAATAAGGGGTTAATTTAATTTTACGTTTTAGGCCAATTAAGTGAAACATCCTTGGTATTTTTGACAAAGACAAATGTTCTAAAAATCTAATACATGTATTTCCTTTTCAACAATAAAACCGGTATTATTTTTTTATCGACGGCTTGAACAGACACCATTCCTCCATCCAAAGTCCCAATCCCCATTTGAGTTACAGATGTAACAATACTACAATCCCCTGAAAAGGTTACAAATTTTCTTTCACATATTTGTTGCAAGGTTTCTTTCACATATTTGTTAACAAATTTTCTTTTGCATATTTTGGAACAATTTCCATAGTTTCAAAACTTTCTTCATTTTTATCTATAAATGAATCTTCTTAGTATTTTAAAGGGCCACTACCTTTTCCGAACGGCTTTTAATTTTTAAAATAGGAATGTAAAACGAGATCAATAAATTTTGTCCGCAGAATGTTATTAACTATACATTTACTAGCACACTTATCATCACCTTCAGAACTGTTTAATTAGAATAAATAAAATGTTAATTTTTCATAACGCGGGTCGTTTTATGTTCCCGCCGTCGTCCTAAATGCCGCGCCGGTAGTTGACTATCACTGCGCCTGATACTAACCTTACTTGTGATATATCTTCTTGTCTTTAAGCAAATACGATTCACATCAGGCAGTATTAATTATTAGAGCTGGACGTATCTCATGGTACTAGTAAAACATTTTTTTAGGTTTAATCTTAGAATAAGAAATAAAAAATGTCACTGTCACTTATACTTACCAGTATACATATATACATTGTACATGTACTTATTTCATCAAAGGCAAATGAGCGTTTTTAAGAAATATGAAAAATGTACTTACCCCCCCGAATATCATGTAATTTTTCAAAAAACAAATATTTCAAAATCAGCACTCAGTATATTTAATTGTTTTGATTTACCGCCCGCTCAGACGACGATTTGATCTTACTAATAAACGGCGGACTCTTCTGCACGTACGTAATATTTCTATCGCTCTTGAAATTGATAGTTGCGTTGTATGGTCCAATATAAACGAACGAGATATCGAGAAACAGACTTGATCGGTAGACGAGGTCACGTCAATAAATAAACAAAACGTTAATAGTACGTAAAACACATGTACAGAAGTGGTTTTATTCACCACAACTTGCGACAATATAACAAAGGTGTATACATAATTTCATTGTTTTCACTGTGTACATTAGGTCGTACACGCGGCCATATGTGTGTAGCTGATTACCTGTCAAAGTTGATCATGAGCACCTTACCAATGGGGACACCTACTCACCGGAAAAAACAGACGATAATCGGACACACAAAAACATGATGAAAAACGCCCGCTTCAAGATGAAAATACTGAAATTATGACATAAAGCAATGCATCTTCTTAACCTATCGTGCGTCAAAACACGTGTATTGTTAGAACTCTGTGAAATTATTAGATGTCGTCAAACTAGCTCAGATTTTGCAAACACATCGACACAAATTTTTTTTGACAGCAGGGATAATCGGTCACATTTTTAATTCACCCGTTATAAATTGCAAAAAATAAATTTTGCTGCCACAAAACTGTCCCGTTTACTAATATGTAATATATGACTGTTGGAAGAAAATATTTCATTCATTATATTGCTAGTGGAGAATCATATAACGGTGCTTAATTAGAAGTTATGAAAGTGATATCGGTCAACTTTAAAACTTTAGGGATGACGGTCACATCCAAAGTTACGAAAACTGTGGATAAGACGCCAAAATACTTTTATTGGATTTTATCTGATCTTGAAAGACGACTTTTGAACCCCCTATCAGCAAATGGTTAACGAGCTATTGAAATCGCTTTTCGTCTATTGCTCATCATCCGTCTGTCTTTTTTTCACAACGTGGCTATTGGTCACATTTTATTCACCGAAAATATGTCATGTGTAATTTTTTTTAACTTTACTGTTATTTACTGATATAAAATACCTTATATTTCAAATAGTAGCTACAGTTCATTTTATCCGCTCCAAAGACACTAAACCCAATAATCCCTTGTGGAGTGTATCTGACTTCGTTTTACCGTCATATATATAGGCGGTTGCTCCGATGCCGGAGGAATTTACCTTGATACATAGTGATAAAAAAAATTTTTAGAATAAGAAATAAAAAATGTCACTGTCACTTATACTTTACCAGTATACATATATACATTGTACATGTACTTATTTCATCAAAGGCAAATGAGCGTTTAAGAAATATGAAAATGTACTTACCCCGAATATCATGTAATTTTTAAAACAAATATGAAAATCAGCACTCAGTATATTTAATGTTTTGATTCCGAGTAATAGATAATCTACGGTAACATTCTGACCAAGAAATTGAAACATGCAGTAGAATATGATATATATCAATAAGCAAATGTTAGTATTTAGTATTACTGTGGAAATAGTTTAAATACGTTTGTAAAGAACCAAACGCATTACAAAATATATACATGTACATGTGTGCATATTCGATATTGCAATGATTTTAAAAGAGATAAATATGTTTATCGATCAGCCAATAATAATAAACATAAACATTCAACTATGGTTAATACACATTTATCTACAATATATATTGTAAAAGAAGATTTCATTGTTTTAAAACCATTAAAGGCCCAATATCCGTATCTTTCTTATTTTTTTCTTGATTTAGAAGAATGTTGAAAAAAAATCCTGTTGTAAATCATGCAGAGACAGGACTAAATCGAAGTCAAGATGAGCGATAATGATTCGTAATATTTCTTTAAAAATCAAATAAATATTAACTATCGCTAGGTTGGTCCCACTAAGTCAAACAAGCCGAAGTTAGCCGACAATGTAACGTCTGTTGCCGAGAACGTCATGTGACTACTGTAACTACGTAACGTCTGTCCGAACTCTTCCGAAAACGGGTCATGAACTTTCCGACTTCCGTTCGGCAATACTCGTAACTTCTATGGCGACCAGTTTAAAAATGAAGGCATGTTTACATGTATCGACTTTTAACAACTGCTGTACCAAAGTTATAAAAAAATCATTATGAATATTCTTTAATATATCTTAATTTTAACTACATCTACAAATACTAACAATATCGGAATCGAATTTAACTTGAATTTTTTTGTTGATAGTTACGTAATAGGTGTGGCTTTAATTAGCTACATAGGCTCATTGGGCTGTATTCAAATTTCTAGACCGAATCATCTCACTCTTAAAATAAGCAACAAAAACAACCATATCAATAAACAAAAAGTAAAAGTGACTCATTTTTTAGAGACAAATAATTCGGTCTATCGAATTTCATGATTGACATCATTTAACGTTTATTGTGAACTTGTACATATGTCCGTAATTACACACCTGTCCCCGTTGTTTTAAGAGATAGTTTCGTAGGCCGGCTGAATGGCACCTCTGTCAACCCGGAACAAGAACTTCCCAGGAACTCCAACATTAGATCGTAGTAGACGAGGTTGATCACGTCATCAGAGAGGGATCCGTTAACAGTGTAACAACTTATACCATCCCCAGCATTAAACCCAACCTACAAAAATGCCACAATGAACATTTCTGTAACCAGATACAAAACCAATTGACTGATTGATCAATAGATAATACAAATGTGATTAACGATAATATTGAATATCATCCAGGATTGTTTTTTCTTTTATTAAAGTATTGATCATATCAACATTTGCAGTGTTCAACTTCACACAAAATAATATACTATGTACTTAATTAAGCTATAGGCATGTAATTGAAATTTCATGCTTCGTGTTTTTGACAACAGATACTCCACATTTACTTCAATATCACGCAATACAAAAAAGACACAGAATGTCAATGCAATATGTAAATCAACACCTACAAAATAACATTTAAAATTGGTAACGCGAGAGGAAAGCTTCAAACAAGAAACGCATTTATATGTGTTACCTATATTTCTGGCTAACAACAGAAGGTTGTGAGCACAAGAATTTGAACTTACCATCGCGTTTCTGGCCCAGTCTAGTTTTAAATAATGCAGCATTACAAAGGACTTTGTACCATCAGTTGTCAGGACGATCTGGAAAGGGTTCCTCTGTAATCAGTGAAGGAAAAACGAAATAATTTCGTCCGTGTGTTGTTGTTTTATTAAAAAGATATAAAAGAGTCTAATACAAAAATGTTTGAGGAATCATAAATTAAATTACAGTAAATCACAAAAATGTTATTACATGTATATACGAAAATATGATGTTATTAATTCTCAGCTCAAAACATACGACAAAAATAATACACGAATGTTTCTGAAATATTTAGAATACCCGGTACTGACTATTGATTATATAACATTGTTGGCCTTCAAAAATCTGTTTGGAAACTCAGACAAGATAACGTTTTAAAATTCCTATGGTGAGTAGTTCAATGTACAGTCAAAGGAGATGAATTTCACATTGGTCAGGAAGTCCTTGTTTTCCGCTGACGAATGCTATTTTTTCACTATCAAAAACAGGAGCAGACGATTTAGTATTTTTCTTGAGTTACAAAAAGGTTTTTTTTTATATTTATTTTTTATTTTTCAAGACATTTTATAGTACATAACATAATACAAGCATATACACATTCACTCCGACATACCATATACATTATACATGTATAGTAATTGCAATCAAATGAAGTACATACATACATTCATACATCTATTACATAGATTTATACATACACACATATATTGTAAATCATATGTATAGTAGTTACATATTTCCTTATAAAAATACATACTTACATGCATACATAGATACATATACAAGCATACTTACAAAGCGTACATGCACAGGTACATATATAGTGTTGAAGTTATATACATATATGACATACATACATACATACACACCCTAACATATGCACACACACTTACACACCCTTGTATACCTTCACAAACTCTTAACTCATACACAAAGGAAAGAAAATCATCGTTTTTATTATCAACTATACATCAAACACTTAAATTTGGAGAGGGGGTGAGAAAAAGAGGGAAGAAAGAGAAAGAGAGAGAGATCCCACAACTGCTATAAGATGATGAAGAAGAGAAAAAAAAAACAAGAAAAAAAAACGAAAAAAAAGACATTTTTTCTAAAAAGGCAAAGTCAGGAATTAAAATTAAAGTTTTGGTTTCACACATGCCTGTTAAATTTTTATAGCTACATTTCAATAAAATGTTTCCATTTTCTCCAATTATTGTCAAATTTCCTTTTTATGTTTTCATTTTTATAATATGCGGTAAATTTCACAGTATTGAAATGATCTTTAATCGTATTGATGAGGGCGTCAACAAGAGTTACAAAAAGTTCATTACTTTACACCATTACCACCATTGAAAAGTTTGAGCTTTTAATTTTACATAAAGTTAAAAATATGAAAAAGAATTAACTGCATCCGAAAAAAATCTGTGGCACTATATCCTATATGAAATGAAGTACTGATTGCACATGCACCAATGGCAAAATAAATTATTTTATGTTATTTTTTGTGTTAGACATATATATACATGATTAAACACCAATTATTGCTCAAATGATGACTATCATTTATGCTCTGTCGGCGGTGGAGTTCTCAAGATAATTTTTGTATGAAGTGATTTGCCTTACTCCTGTTTTTTTATGAGGGGGTAAATACGAGATAAAGGAGTACGTTTAAGTTCATATTCATCACAGTTGTACAAATGTACATGATGATAAAGACTTTGGATCGTTTCTACATAAAAGTTTGTTTAATGTCGATGTTATTGCATCTACAGATTTCGATAATTAAGACAGATTTCAGAGATGAACCATGGATTTCAAGGAAAATCCTTGCTCTCAATTATGGAATTGTCTCACAATTGTATTCACAATAACTACAAGTTAAACACGCATACGTTATGCGCAAACGACCCCCATAGCAAACAAAGCACAACATTTCCAGTGGAATTTAATAGCAAAAGATTAGACTCTAGATCAATCTTCAACTTGACAGAACATCGAAATCAACACTTACCACTGAGAGGAATTGGTCTCTGCTTGCCCTATAAAAGAGTACTTCACTCCATGTAACGATGAACACCAAACTCAGAATGAAGTCTTCCTGCCCTGGAAATCCTGACTGTACGTCCGATCCTGTTCGGTTTAGAAGATCTGGACTTGTGCTGAGCTTATACCAAATGTGTCCTTCATTAGTCGTTATAATGTCGGTCCAAAATCCAGCTATCATCACGAAGCTGGAACTATGGAATGCGGAGGGAGTGTATTTAATGACTCGCGAATGTAATGTCTCCGTTTGTGTTCACCTATAAAATATCAAACATAAGAATCAGAGAAACGAACATCCTTGATACTCAAGGGGTTACTATCATTGTCGTTATATTCACCCCTGGAATATGTCATAGTAAAACTGGAGGCAATAGAAGAAACAGGTAATTTTTTGTTGATCTACATCAAAGTAATCGGATAACGAATTAACGATACACTTTGGTTAAATGTGTGGCTTTCAATCTGAGCGTCGTCCTCAAATGAAGGCTCTACAAGCCTGTAATATTGATAAGGTTTTTTCTCTCCTGAACTGCCCCAAGTTTTACTGTGAGATACAGAACGCAGTTTTAGAGATGCACCTGTGATTTCATAGTTTAATTAGGATATTGAATTAGTAAATAAAATAAGCATTAGCAAAATAGTTTATCTTATATAGTTAACCGATGCGAAAATATTACAACATCTAAGTGTGTTACCCTAGCTCGCAGACTTTTTCGAAAACAGTGGCACGAATCTTTATTGGCTGTGACTTTTAACATATCTTTATTCTAGTGGCTCCAGAATTTCCAGTTATTTAGTCTTTTATTTCTTGATGATTCAATTCAATTCAATTCATTTATTTGCATTTTTACATCCACAAACAAGGATCGATAGCAAATTACAAAGATAACATTACATGTATAACACAAAAATAATAAACAAGAACAACTTAATTAAGCATTCAGTAAGCCCGCTTTCCTCATCTTGCAGAAGTTGTTGTTCATTAGATGACAATAACTTTATTAAATTTTCATAGTCTGTGAACATAGAATTAATTTTGTATTTATATAAGAAAGTTTTTCTTTCAGTAGAATTTACTTGGTACTGTTAAGGATGAAGTTTTTCTCATTTTTTCCAGAGCTATATGGGCTTATCAGCTATTTTATCTAAATATTGCTTAATATCGAAAACCGAACTTTTCTACTTTTTTTTCACCAAGTTCCTGATTTTGAACTACATGTACATGTAGATCTATTTAAGACTATTTCTATCTACTTCTACAATGAGTTTATTGAGGTGGTTTGTGCCATTTCGTTATTTCGTCGAAAAAATAAGTCTAAAATGAAATTGAAGTTTGAATATTACTTGAAATCACCATTTGATTATTTGTTTTTTGATGATTTGGTAAGATCATCAACTAAGTAGGAGCTGACTGCTATGACGTAATTTCGGACTATCTCGTTAGAGTTATCTTTCTTTGATAACTTTCTAGCGAGGAGCTTTCCACGTGCGTGCTGACTTGTAACGTTAGGTAAAGTATGTTTCGTATTAGTCGATTTTTGTATCATTTGATGTATGACAACTTTGTTTTATTAGTCACTGTTAAAAATCTCATAATCTTTGCAATGCAGCTTTCTACAAGAAAGTGTTACCCATGCCTACTGTAACGTTATCTGTCAAAATATCCCTTCCTATGACCTAAGATGTTGACATCTCGCACGGACTGTTATTGACGTTTTACTGCAGAGCCATTCCTATCATGTGTGGTGGAGTAAAAGGGCCTTATAAGAACAGAAGTAATTGCGACCAGGTTAAATAATATGTACGTTTTCCACTTGACAAAATGGTAAGTGAAAAGACTCAAAACTGTCTTCGACCAGTTCTGAACCCGTGCTATTCCTAAAAGCATAAGACGCGTATTTAGAAATGAATCTAAAATTACCCGTGTAATTTACCTTGATTTGGTACTTGTGTCCTTGATTGCATGAGTACATTAGGGTTTGTTTCTGGATTGGATGCATGTGTCACTGTCATTGTGTTTTGTACCTGTGTAGTGTAATTTGACTTGGTACCTGTGTGAATGTACACTGTTGTACCTTGATTGCTTGAATGGGTACTGTATTGAATGCATTGTACTTGGATTGGTTACCTGTGTATTGTATCTGGATTGGTTAGCTGTGTATTGTACCTGGATTGGTGACCTGTGTTTTTTTCTGGATTGGTTACCTGTGTATTGTACCTTGATTGAGTACCTGTGTATTGTACCTGGATTGAGTACCTGTGTTTTTTCTGGATTGAGTACCTGCATATTGTACCTGGATTGGTTACCTGTGTATTGTACCTGGATTGGTTACCTGTGTATTGTACCTGGATTTAGTACCTGTGTATTGTACCTGGATTGGTTACCTGTATATTGTACCTGAATTGAGTACCTGTGTATTGTATCAGGATTGGTTACCTGTATATTGTACCTGAATTGAGTACATGTGTATTGTATCAGGATTGATTACCTGTGAATTGTACCTGAATTGAATATCTGTGTATTGTACTTGGATTGGTTACCTGTGTATTGAACCTTGATTGGTTACCTGTGTATTGTATCAGGATTGGTTACCTGTGTATTGCACCTAGATAGGTTACCTGTGTATTGTACCAGGATTGGTTACCTGTGTATTGTACCAGAATTAGTTAGCTGTGTATTGTGTCTGAATTTTGGTTACCTGTATATTTTATCTGAATTGAGTACCTCTGCATTGGAACTTGTACCTGTGTGTACCTGGTTTATGAACCTACAAGTGAGTACCATCTGTACCATATATTCTGTACCTGTGTATTGTACCTTGATTAGGCATTCTATATTTGTACCTTTGTGTTATTTGGTATAATCGTCGATAGATAAACCCTGAAATATCATCAAAATACAGGGGATTTTGCCTATGTGTGTTTGTACCTGGTTCATTCCTGACTAAGGCAGCGTTTCATCTTGATTTGTTTCTCTGGACTTCCTGTTCTTATCATTATGGTATCACTGAAGGGTTTCTGCTCAAATTAAATATGGAGGATAGGTCTGGTAGTCATGGTACTCCCAGCTTCTATGATAAGAACATTACCTGATAAAATACAACCAGCCAGGTGGAGGTTCAAGTGAATGATTAGTAGCCGAATGTGGCTTCTATGTTCTACTTCCCTAACATGGCTATTGTTTAATAAAAACACTCATTATGACACATCGCAGAAAGAAATCTCCAATAGAGGAAAAATTTTATTTCACCGGAAAAAGACTTGGGAGATATTATCTCCATATGAAGTAATAGGGAAAATTCAAATGTTTCAGTCAGATTGGAAAAAAGTTGTCTCTTAATTTTACTCAGGGATTTTTTTTATTTCATCATTTTAATTCTAAAAAGAAATGTCTTGTGCTAGTTTTGTTGTTTTATGTTTTCATGCATAGAAAAAAGGTTGAGTTGAACCAATTATGGATTTAAAAACAGTTCTTATTACATACAATCAGTTATTGAATCCAATTTCAGGGCAACTAGAGCATCTCGGTAACATAAACTAATCAAAAAACCAAAGTGTTGTGGTACCAAGATTCTCTAGTTGCAGGGTCATGAAAGGACATACCAGGTTTAGATTGTGGAGGAAAGCCTGAGTACTTGGAGAAAAACCACTGACTAGCAGTCAGTATCTGGTAAATATTCCATATGGGATTTGGACATTGGGGCAGCTTAACTAGTACCTACTTGGTCACCTATGATTCCAGAAAAAAATAACTGCAGATTTCTGGGTACAAACTTTGATCATGAGTCATGTACAGATAAGTTACAAACAGCTTGTATGTGGAACAAAAGTTCACTTTTACTAACCTCAGAAACAAATTGAGGTTGATATAGACAAATTGTATGTGACCTCTTGAGATGTTTGAGGAATTTCAGTATGTTGTTCCATAACAGTAGACAAGATAAGCTGACTGTAGTCCAGATAGTAACAGTGTCAAACCTGATACAGGGTCTGAACCCTCCTATTGTGTGTGAGGTAGATAGCTGTTTTTTTGATGCATCATGCCTGAGCGAAAATAAGGAATGCTCCAAATAATCGCTACTGATTAAAAATTGTAAAAGTCCACCAGTGTAAATTATTCTGGCAGTTTATTTTAAAACTAAACCAGGACAGGAATTGAATTTACATTAGGTAATTATTGAGAAATTGATTTAAATTACATATAATGAGGTCTTTAAAATCTGTATGAGATTGTTTATTGAGTTGTTGAATTATTTTACAAGCAATAAGGCTGAAGGAAACATAATAACATTTAGATACAAATACACAAAATGATTATATAAGTAGTTGAAATTTAGAGCATATATGGAAGAGAGAAGGTTCATTTTAATCCTCTATCTCCTTTCAGTGATAAATCTATGTGCGCATCCCGAGTCCTGGACTCACAGAATTTTAAAAGGACCCATGAAATTTCTGGGAACGGGTATCTATAACACTGTGGGACCCATTGTTTTCACAAAAACCTTTGAAAAGAACCCACGAAAAATAATCGTAGATTGAACACTGTCCTTTAAATAAAATGTGTTCGTGTAATGCTATTAATGGTTAACACGCATTGTGTTTGTTAAATGTCTTTGGAGGAAGGCTTCAGTGAGATAGCACTATGGAATGGGCATGAGTGCCACTGTCAGAATGAGATACAACACAAATGTACTGCAGCCTCCAAAAACACAGTCATTTATACAAAATACAAACCAAACCAATGATCCTCTTCAATACATCCTTAACTGTGCCAAACCAAGTTTAAATATGATGGAACATACAGTATATTATGCACAGACAATGTGCAGTACTTTTTAATTAGGTCATTTTATATCTGAAGCATGTACAGACAATGTACAGTGCTTTGTAATTACGTCATTTTATATCTTAAGCAAAAGTTTTGAGTAAAATTGCTTTCAAAATGGAAAGGTGTACACAAAATTTTTTACGAAAAGGTCTGATTGTTTAAATTGATCACTAAGACAAAGTTGAAAGAAAAACTTATGGTAGGATATGTTTGACTAAATGCATGTCAGGATTTAGTGGACAAGTATCTTATTCACTCCTTGTGAAGTTAATGTTATTCTTTAAGACGGTGACTTCTTCAATATATAGATTAGTAAATATTTATGAACTTCTGGTCTGATCATCAAAACAGTTTGTTTTTCATCCATAAGACCAACCATGACAACCACACAGTATGGATAAGATGGCAGGTCCATTCGTACATGGAGCGGGACTTTTTATACCATTGGTAGGTTTAATCTAAACACAGATAGTAATTTTGAAGCAGAAACGTCATGTTTACATTTCTGTGTATAAAATATAAATAGAGAGGTGGAAGCTGGCCAATCGTCAGCAACCTATCTGATTTCTTATCAGGACTGCAGCTGTGTACAGACCACCATTCTGTGATCTTTGACCTCAGCAAGAAATTTCTGCTCATCCAGAGGTTCCGGATTTCTTTTGAAATATTTACTTTACTTTCTGCTGCTTTTTGCAAGTTCCTTAAATTTAGTTTAATTCACTCAAAATTGGATTTCTGATCACCCATAAATTTTCTTCAGGTTGTTTTATATAAGGCATCCAATTCATACTGCAGCCTCCCAAAACATTCAGACATTAATCACACACCGCAACACAAGCACACACGGAAGGCCATCCTTAAATGAACCTGTCTGTTAAATAGGACCTTAAACCTAATCAAACCAAATCAATAAGTTATCAAATCTTTTGTCAACAAGGATTATTTTACAATATCAACAATAAATCAAATGACAAGAAGTTGTAGTGATCATAAATTAGCATAAACCCCAGTTCTGTTTGTCAGTTTCAGTATTTTACCCTTATCACCCAAATCATGTTCATTCCAGAATTCATATTTGAGTTTGTTCAAACACAGGGGAGATAACTCTGTTGTTGACATTGCCTGCTATAAACTTCACATTTTTCTGCCTGAATGATTTTCCTTATAAATGTGTTACACTTCAGGTGAATAAGTGAAGTGGAAAATCCAAGTGTCGTATGTCTGTTATACCTGAGGATGATTTTACCTGTTTACAACTTAATTGTCAACTTATTATGCTATCATATGAAGATTCCTGTTGATAATGTGTAAAATCAAATGCACGTTTTTTTGTGTGTTTTTATTCATATTTGATGTAATTATTTTTCTGGCAGATTCATACATGCGTGAAAAACTAAATGTATACATGTATAATATTTGGATTTGAATTAAATTCTTTCCCAGAGGAAATAACTACTTTATTTGTTTAATATCCTTATTGCTTCACAACCTGCAATAAAAGCTATTTATGAAAAAAAAGTGAAGGTCACTTACAAAAGCTTTAAAGAAAGCTCCTTACAAGATATTTTTCAGTTTCTTTGAAATTGCCTGTGAGACACAACTAACCATCTAGTGTTATAATTCTGAACACAGAAGTTATTTCCTTGATGTACTTTAACAATATCACTCAGCTTCTTATATCAAGGACTCAAGGTCAGCTCAACTCAAGGTCGTTGTTAGGTTAGAGGTGTCCACTTTATTTCAAGGTTAGATTTGGTCATAAGGTCATTTTTCAATTTCAATGCCGTTGTTCGTTTCAAGGTCATTAATCTAACTCAAGGTCAGACTGCACTATCTGAAAGTCTTTCATTTCCTTTTGACTAAAGGTCACAGTTTGGTCTCAAGGTCATTTGAATGACAGTTTGCTGTAAGCTGATTTTTTTATGTAGAATATAGAAATTCATGAATTCATTAATACTAAATCAATAATTACCAAGTATGAGTCAACTCAAAATAAATATGTATTTTGAAAGAGACACTTAGAACTATGGTAATTGGTAAAGGCTAACTATGTGTCAGAACCAGGTTATTGCCATGGCCAATGAAATATAATACAGCTGTTTAGGTCATTCAGACTGTAAAAAGGTGAGGCCAAAGCTCTCCACAGAGAGATGTTAGATCCATATAAACATGGTAGAAATTCGGAAGTCTTCAGTTAGAAATATGTTTTATGTGATGGTGATGGGAAGTTGTTATCGTTTTGTTCCCCTCTGAAACATCAAAACCAGTAAGGTATGGAAATACCCACTGGGAACCATGACTCATCCCCGCATAGTGGTTGTAGACTCAACACCTGTTCTGTACATAAATGAACTTCAGCAGAGAAATAAAGAATATTATATGGTACATAAGCTCCAGAGATAAAACAAGTATTTGAAAGATTTATCAGTGGTATCTTTCAATTAAAAACTGTATTTAAAGTATCTATTTTAAGTGATTTATAAAAGGAACTTGGTAAGGAAAGGTTATTTACAAAGAATGATGTGTATGTGTTCTATTTCACCCCATTACTCCTACCTTATCTTTACCACATTTGCAATAAATAAACCCTTCACATTGTGCAAAAACCGTATTCAACCCAATAGGCACACCAGAATGTGTAAAGAATATTATCAGGAGCGTTGGAGGAGTGGCTGCTGGTATATTTGTTCCAGGAGATTCTCATCCGAATTTTTGTGGTAGTCAGGTGTGGGAGTAGCAGAACCTTTGTTCCTTTATGTAAGCATTGATTTAGCAAATTACGAAAACAGCTAACATAGCATTGGACAACTTCATATAATGAACATGTTTTAAACAAGTAACAATGTGGTTATAAAATGTTTAGTTTTAAGCCACCTGTTTATTGAACAAGGATGCTTCAACCTATACCCAGATGTATGGTGTCTAACTGGAAGCCAATGACATTTTGCATTTTCGAGTCTTGTCTGACAGAGAATCGGTGCAGCACTTCAGGTTATGAGCTCCAAGGTTTTGTTTCTATGTCAACACTCAAAATTCATACAATTCTATTGTCATTGTGCATATAGAATATGCTGAATACGTTATACTGGAAGACTTGTAAGGTACTTTTGTAGTGAAATGGTTGGATGCACTATTGACCAACCAATGCTTTATCTGAATTTCAGTTTTACTTAGCAAAATGAAAGCATGTATATACTCTGACCACAGGCACACAGTAGCAAACGAAAGCACATAAGGTTGAACAAGAGTCTAGTCGAATCGAATGATATTAAGGCAACCCAGAAAGAGGCTTTGGAAGTCTTATGAAGCCAGCCAATACCATGATAAGGATTTTGATAGTGAAAACTAATCAAACATTTAGCTTGTTCTTGATGTGAACAGAAACACAGATGGAGTGTGGCAACATTTTAACAACGTTTTGATGCATGTAAGAATTCATTTGCATATGCAACAAAATTTTTCTTTTCAATCCCATTCCTGTTTCAATAAATGTGTAGATATGTATGCAGTGGTAAAGTAATGTACTGGTAATGTTGTTGTGAACATGCTAGATGGCTTTCCTACCACATACAATAAAGAAGATATTAGTGTGTTTCTTCTTCACTAGCATTTACTAGATCACCCTATGAAGTACAAAAAATCATCATCATCTGTACCCTTCACTGTTCATGCCTATCTTTGCTCGTCTGAAATGTAGGCTACAATCTTATATAAAATGCATTCAGTATTTATAGGAACATTCCTGCTGCACAAACTGATTGGTGCCAAGATTGATCAAGATAATTTAGAAATTGTCAGTGTAGTGGAGACTGTAACCTAGCAACAGTATCTAATATCACTACTCTATAGATGTAGCTTCAGTTAATAAAACCCAATGTAACAACTCAAATGTAAACAAGTAGCACATGGGATGTATTAAGGGTGAAACTTTTCCAAGCCTAAATCTTGTGTCTTTACACTTTAGCTGTACACAGCTGATCAAAATTTCTAAAGGTTCTGCTGGAAATATAAAGATTATCTTGACTTTTAATTAAATTTGAAGGATGCCATCTAATGCAGTGAAAAGATATCCTATTAACCTTTAAAGATGCTCCACCACCGACAGAGCAATAATGGTATTCTTCATTTGAACAATAATTGGTGTTTAATCATGTATATATATGTCTAATTAACACAAAAAATAATACAAAATAGTTTATTTTGCCTTTGGTGCATGCACAATCAGTACTTCATTCCATAAAGAATAGTGCCACAGAATTTTTTCGGGATTCATAATTATTTTTTAATATTTTTAACTTAAAGTAAAATTAAAAGTTCGAACTTTCCAATGGTGGTAATGATGTAAAGTTAGTAGCTTTTGTAACTGAAGAAAAATACTAAATCGTCTGCTTGTGTTTTTGACAGAGAAAAATACCATTTGTCAGCGGTGGAGCATCTTTAAGTATCATTATTTGTCAAATTAGAAAAATAGAGCAAAAAAAAGTGTGATGAAGATGACTGTATGTCTGAACATTATTTATTTGTTTTAAGTCCAATCCATGGGCCTTCAGACCCCAAAATGGAATTTAAATAGGTTCTTAATGTATGTTTTATGCATATGCATTAAGGTATTACTACTTTAGAGTGTTTACTGCAAAATTGCGAGTTGTATTCAGGTCTGTAAAAGAAGCTTGCTGGAGAAAAATGCTCATTGCAAATGGACCTCCAGTACGATACATTGTCAACTGCAGTTGACTCACAAGTATCTGTGAATTAGTGACAAGCATTATATGATTGGAACCAAGTATCAAACTGTTTCTTATCTATTCAGTCCTGCTTAATTCAACCTTCTTTTATTGTACTTTTGTAACAATTCTGGATCAGGTCGATTGATGGAAACCAACTAGTGGCTAGTGTTTAGAGGTCCTGAGTTTGAGCCCTGGTAGAACTTCCAGCTAGCATTTGAAAATCCTGAATTTGAGCACTGGTAGAACATACAGCTATTGTTTAAAGGTCTTGAGTTTGAGCCACGATAGAACTGGCTGCTAGTGTTTGGAGGTACTGAGTTTGAGCCCTGGTAGAACTTGCAGCTAGTGTTTGGAGGTCCTGAGTTTTTTAGCCCTGCAGCAAGTGTTCGGAGGTCCTGAGTTTGAACCCTGATAGTACTTGCAGGTAGTGTTTGGAGGTCCTGAGTTTGAGCCTTGGTAGAACTTGCAGGTAGTGTTTGGAGGTCCTGAGTTTTTAGCCCTGCAGCTAGTGTTCGGAGGTCCTGAGTTTGAACCCTGATAGAACTTGCAGCTAGTGTTTGGAGGTCCTGAGTTTGAGCCTTGGTAAACTTGCAGCTAGTGTTTGAGTTGAGATGTCGCTGTGTGAGTCTTTTAGCCTTGGTAGAACTGCAGCTGTGTTTGAGAGTTTTTAGCCTGCGGAGGTCCTGAGTTTGAACACTGATAGAACTTGCAGCTAGTGTTTGGAGATCCTGAGTTTGAGCCTTGGTAGAACTTGCAACTAGTGTTCGGAGGAGTTTGAGCCTTGGTAGAACTTGCAGCTAGTGTTTGGAGGTTCTGAGTTTGAGCCCTGGTAGAACTTGCAGCTAGTGTTCGGAGGTCCTGAGTTTGAGCCCTGGTAGAACTTGCAGCTAGTGTTTGGAGGTCCTGAGTTTGAACACAGGCCCTGCACAGGCCCTGCAGGTAGGGCCTTAGAATTGTACCTGCTGCCCCTACTGCATGATCATAAAAGGCGACTAAATTTAGGATCTTATCTTTTCTCTTCTTCCTAACTGACTTTATCTTTCCTAATGCCTCCCTTGGCACTGCCTCACTTCTGGCCTTGGGTTGAGCGTTCACCCCTGTTAGGAAGACTCTGGGTTCTGTCCCCTGGCCGAGACACACCAAAGTCTGTAAAAGTGGTAGTTTTTGCTCCTGCTTAGCGCTCAGAATATAGGGAGTGTAATGACTGGTTCACCCGTTGTCAGTATAATGTGACCGGATGGGGTGTGTTGCTTGGTGTCTTCAACGGTATGCTTCAGTGATGTAGCACTATAAAAAGGCCAACAGTTCCACTGTACAAGAAGACACAACACGAAACATACCGCAGTCTCCCAAAACACGCACCTCTCACTTCAAACATGCTACACACTGCAATAACTGCATACATGGGGGGCCGTCCTTACACAACCCTGGCTGTTAATAGGAGGTTAAAATAATCAAACAAACAAACAAACAAACAACAAAAGAGTTTGAACACCGATAGAACCGGCAGCAAGTGTTTGGAGGTCCTGAGCTTGAACACTGATAGAACCTGCAGCAAGTGTTTGGAGGTCCTGAGTTTGAACACTGTAGAACCTGCAGCTAGTGTTTGGAGGTCCTGAGTTTGAACACTGATAGAACCTGCAGCTAGTGTTTTGAGGTCCTGAGTTTGAACACTGATAGAACCTGCAGCTAGTGTTTGGAGGTCCTGAGTTTGAACACTGATAGAACCTGCAGCTAGTGTTTGGAGGTCCTGAGCTTGAACACTGATAGAACCTGCAGCAAGTGTTTGGAGGTCCTGAGTTTGAACACTGATAGAACCTGCAGCAAGTGTTTGGAGGTCCTGAGTTTGAACACTGATAGAACCTGCAGCAAGTGTTTGGAGGTCCTGAGTTTGAACACTGATAGAACCTGCAGCAAGTGTTTGGAGGTCCTGAGCTTGAACACTGATAGAACCTGCAGCTAGTGTTTGGAGGTCCTGAGCTTGAACACTGATAGAACCTGCAGCTAGTGTTTGGAGGTCCTGAGTTTGAACCATGATCTTGCCATTCATTTTGATTCTGCTATCACACTATTATTATAAGTACCTGTTGAATACATGTTACTATAGCCTGGCACATGTCAGACGGACCTTTAGTTTTGTATTTATCTCTCAGCTTGTCACTTTGTTTGGGGTATATCTAACAAACTCACACTTTCAACTGCCAAACGATATCTGTGATTAGATGCCAGGGTGTCAAGTACAAAAAAGCCAGGTCTAATGTCAATAATGTTTACTGGCACAGTTACAGTTGTACAGCTGACATCTAAAGTACAAATGAGCTGAACCAAGGTGCAGCATCTGGCAACATTCCATCCATAAACAAGATCTTTCTTAAAACAATTTTACAATTGAAGTTGTTACAATAACTCTCTGCTTCATTCACTAGGTACCTTTAGGAGCGTGGTTGGAAATTAAATGATGATCTGTAATTAAAGCACCCTTAAATGATATACCATTATTTAACAAAAGCTGAAGTTTAGTGAATATCTTAATCAATTATAAGGTAATAATACTTGTGTTTGGTTTGATTTTATGATCTTGTGTATCAGTTCTGTATGGGGTTGATCACTGATATTAACATTGAACAGTTCATCAACTGAAAAAATGACGAGTTTTCAAAGTCCAGTTGGTGCTAACCATGGTCATATCATGCATTGCAATCCTTTTACACTAGTAACAGATGAGGAACATTTATGACATTTAAAAAATTGCAAGTTTAGGTAGCGGAGGAATAACTACTTACCTATGACTTGTATATATGGTAACTGAACACGGGCCAAACACTCTTGACCAAATATGGAAAAATGTGGAAGGCTAGTGGTAGACCTTAACCACTTGTTGGGATGTCAGACATCTTATCCACTTGGCCACTGCTTTCTCTATCCAGGTTAGTTATAATACTACTACAGTGCTCTCTTGAATTATCACCACTTGATAATACCACCACCCTCGCATACTGCCAATTGAACCCTCAGAACACTTTTGCCCTATATGTGATTCCCCCTTTGATTCCGCAACACCTGCTGCCATATAAAATATGCTGTGCTGAAATATAATTGTTCCAAATATTAAAATTCCTTCCATAGTATCACCATTCTGTACTATTTTCAATTATTTATAAATCAAATTCAACATGAACACCACTATCTTTATAACACCAAAATAGACTGGACTAAAGGTGGCGGTATAACGAGGATGGACTGTATTTCTACCTGAAATGTAGGTCAGCCATTTTATATGTCTTCATTTTGGAAAAATAGCATGCTTTGAACAATAACACACTGTTTAAGAGAGAAAACACTGTCAAAAATAAATTATGGGGTGTTGACTATAAGGGGCAGTAAGTTTTAACAGATGATTACATTTAGTCCAGTCATGCATGATGTGTTTGTTCCGGAGACTGATTCAGGTGGTTAATTAGACATCCATAACGAGGTGGGGCAGGCAATGTAATAAAATTCATATTTATCTCAAGTTTTACCATATAGCCTGTTCGAACTAGGATATTGGTAAAACAAACAACTGTGAAGTTTAAGGTTACCTGGGAATATTGTTCTTGGCTTTCTCAATTTAGAATTTTAAAAGGAATCATTGATGTCAGAAAGGCAATGTATTGAATGAATTGCACAATTTATTGTTAAATCTTTTGTTTGGCATTTGTGATTAATATAACTAGGATACTACATGTTTTAACAGCTTGAAACTACTAGTATTTATTTCTTTACAAACAATTGGTTAGAGAAACACTTGGGGTAGCAAGCTATAACAGGAACAACATTTACCTGGTAATTTCACTTTTTGCTTGGAAGAAATTAAATTATTAATAATTAATTCTAAAGGAAAATTGAAATACCAAACAATTTGTCAGCCACAATGCAAATGATCATTTCATCCCAGACAGAATAACTGCTGACAAGAAAATAAATTAGTGTTGTGTTGACTATGCTATTTGCAGCAGAGCCAGTGAGGTAGGGTAGGACAATAGGTTGGGTAAGGAATGGCAACATGGTTCAGGTGTCTGATAAACTACCAATATTATCTGGCTGTATACCTGGTTCAAATATTCCCATTTGTAGTCCTGTATAAGATTGAAAAATTGTGTGTTTTAAACCACAGAGCTGTTTATTGTTTAAAAATGTGAAAGTAGGATTCTTTGTTTGCCCATAGAATTTACAGGTCTTCTTATAAAAAATAATAATTAAAAAGCCTGAAACCTGAAACATTAAAATCATGGTTTATACTGAATATAGGATATCTTATCTATATAGATTTATGACAGAAGTATAGGATTACCAAATATTATCATTTCATTTCAAATAAATACCGGTAAAAAACCAATTCATTGCTTTCTCCAAATTTGTAGTTTTTATAAAGAGGATTTATTGCTTTTGTGTAGTTACCTTTTTTCATGATCATAAAATTTGAATAAATTACAGAAGACTTGAATGACAATCATAAAATTGGCATCATGTTTCCTAAAGGAGCCATACATGCTATTGTTGTGAAAATAGGTAACCTTGTTGAGTCTGAACGATGCACATTAGCCGCAGCTGCACTGCAGGTTTGTTTGTGTAGAATGGCATAGCTGATTACAGGTAGGCTTTTATACCTGCTTTATGTCTACCTGGGCAGGTGACATGTTTGTTTTGGATGCAGATGTATGCATGGTTTGCATAATGACCGACTGTTAACAAGACCACTTAATTGTCCAGAGCTCAGCTAGTGCATGATGATTATATTTTAATGAACATGATTAAATGATAATTTTCGATGGAAATGTATAGCCGCCACATGGCTTTTAGTTTGGATCATCTAAAATGAAAAATAATTGAGACAGATTTCTGAATAAGTTACCTTCATCAGAATATCTACTGTTCCTTTTACCTGTTTGCTGAACCTGCTCAGTACAGCTACCTTTCTCTCATATCTTCCTTTTAATGAGACCCTAAACATCACAATGGATGAAGTATTGGTATGGTATTCAGCCCAATAAGTGCCCAGGGTGGTTAGAAATTGAAAAACTGAGGGGCACTTTATAGGACTAAATCTTTATCTTAAGTTTTCCCACAATGTAAACCATTTGTAAAAGAAATAAAATAGACAATACTGGCCTCAGAAAGGGGGAGGAGGGCTCATAGAGACAGGGGTGCTTATTAAATAAGGTGCTATTCGATTGGGGTTAAAATAAGGAAACCTTGAAGTTTAAGGTGGACAACTCTGCATCAGTAGATATGGTACTTTTATACTGCTGAACCTTGTTAGATTCGGTTTGTGTTTAAACTAAAAAATAGGGAAATATTACATCTTTGGGTAAATAAACCTCCATATCACACTGCCATTAAGGTTCATGTAAAGGCTTTAAACAGTGATATTTTACAAGCCTAAAACTCATTACTGTGCTGCAATTGAACAGAACTAATTTCATGAATTGTTGGTATATACCCTGGCTAACTGTCAGTCTTACTGTTGATATGTAATTTGTGAAGCTGCTTGTAAAATTCAGTAAAATATGAGAAAAATGTATATTTCTGGAGAAGACATAGAACTCGTTTGAATTGCATTGATGGAACCAAATAATCATGCCATCGTGTTCAGTTGTGAATATGTCAGGTACTCCAACAGTTTGTTTGGCAAAATCGGACCAGCAAATAGCGCAGGAGCCTATTGTAGTAACTGAAAATGGCTGCTATAAATGGCGGATCACAAATATCGCATATAAGAAGCCATCTCAATTGATACAAATGTTCTTATAGACACCATAAGGTACTCTGAACATGACAAGAAGACTCTTCACGAAAAAAATAGTTCAACCGATCTGTTTGGGGCGAAAAATGCAAATTTCCGGAAAGAGCCTCAAAGTCCACATTTTAACTATTTTTTTCGTAAATAGTCTTCTTGTCATGTTCAGAGTACCTTATAGTGTATATAAGAGCACTTGTATCAATTAAAATGTCTTCTTATATGCTATATTTGATCCGCCATTTAAAGCAGCCATTTGCATTTACAACAATAGGCTCCTGCGCTATTCGCTGGTCCGATTTTGCCAAACAAACTGTTGGAGTACCTGGCATAGTTACTACTGAACACGATAGCATGCTTATTTGGTGCCATCAATGCAATTCACACGAGTTCTATGTCTTCTCCAGAAATATACATTTTTCTCTTATTTTACTGAAATTTACAAGCAGCTTCACAAAATACATATCCACACTAAGACTGACAGTTAGCCAGGGTACATACCAACAATTGAAGTTAGTTTTGTTCAATTGCAGCACAGTAATGAGTTATAGGCTTGCAAAATATCACTGGTTAAAGCCTTTACATGAACCTTAAGGCCATAAATGCATAAAAGACCATGTGCATTTAGAAGTGTAATATATACCATATTTAACCCAATAAGTACACCCGTTTCTGTAAGTACCCTCTCACAGTTTCGATTTTTTTGAAGGCCTAGAGATTACTTACCTTGAATTAAAATCTTTATAACTGGGAGAAATAGGAGACTATAAAAACTTGAATATCGTAAAACCCCTTATTTCATTCCTTTTGTAGATTGATTTGTGACTTATTTTTATTATTAATTTTTTTGAAAGGGCTAACTTTGATCTCAAATGCCCAATCAATTTTCTCAATGTTGTAATTTAAGTGCTCTTGGCACTTACTTGGTCATATATGGTATATCAAAAAGATTGTGCAATCTTTAGTGCAGACTACACCTGTTTTTCTTGACAATTCCAAGAAATTGGCAAGTCAAGATAAGAAATGATCACATACACATTACAAAAAGGACTTACAACAGCTTGGTATCTACAGTGTCTTAAACTATTGGTCTTCTATCTGTGGGTTACAACTTTGACGCTTACATATAGGGTTATGTCTGGTTGTTGTTTTTTCTCTGGGAACTTTGATATATCATGAAACGTGGACAAATTTCTTCAATTATAACAGCTGTTAAATGGATGTAAGTATAATCAAATTTAAACAATTAACATTTATTCAATTTTGATTTTTCAGATGATGATTCAGTCCATGTAGAACAATGTCCAGACCATGATTACCATTATGGAATCATGAATGAAACATTGAAGGTAAGCTTTATCTCAGGATTTTCTTGTTAATGCTGTTAGTCAAAAAACATTTTGGCTAGTCTAGTAAAATCTATAAGATATAAACGTTACTTAATGTATGTCAAGTTTACTTAATTGTTTATAATTATGTTTTCGATATCATATTTCAATGCAGGTTATTCTGGTTCTGGTACTAGTTCTTATGTTTTCTGAGAAAAGGCTATTTAGATCAAAAGTCATTGCAGATGCCTTGACAAAGTCTGTTAGTTTGATGTTTTGTGCTATTAGGTCAAAGATCAAAAAAAAAAAAAAAAAAAAATCTGGTATAAAAATGTATAAAAAAGTACATCATAAATCTTGTTATAAAATTATGAAAGTCAAGTTAATCAAATATACCTTGTTCCAGGATCATGAAAGAATCTTAGACTTAAGTTTAGACTTACCCAATCATTACTAACCGTTATTAATGTAACATTTTGTATTGCCATTTTTGATTGGCTAAGTCTAAACTTAAGAGAATTTTGGACTTAAGACTATGTTATGGTCTCGAGACCTGATTATGCCTAGTGACAGCAATATACAATCACTTTCGCTTACGACGACAGTATATTTTTTTGAAAAATGCAAATGTACATGTTATGTGCTAGTTTAGAGCTTGCAAATAGAAATATATCAGTGTCTCTATGCCTGTGGTTTATGGGGATAGGAGGACTAATGCATTAGCATATTTCAAACATAACATATAACATTAAATGATGAGAAACTCTGTAGGCATATTGTGACCGACTTTTTCTGATTGATGCTGTTTTGAAAAGCAAAAATAATTTGAGACAACATGCTGTTTATTTTCTTGCTACATTTCAATTAGGGTGAATAACCATCTTGAGACATCTGGTGTATAGCCAAGGTTATTAGCTCACCTGGCTGAAGGTGTCAACTTTTCCCTTTAAACAACCTTGTCTTCAAAAGTATGAGATCTGAAATCGAGCTTGCTTGGATGATGGACCACCAAGTTTGTTCAAATGAATGACCTTGGCCTTTATTCAAGCTCACAGGGATCAAATAAGCTAAAATATTTAAACAACTTATTAATAACTAACAGGCCTATAGACCTGATATTGGGTCTATTGGATGTTTGTTCAAATGTATGACCTTGACCTTCATTCAAGGTCACAGGTCAAATACAATTAAATCTTTAAATGACTTGTGGTTAGTAACCATGAAGTCTAGAGACCTGATATTACCTTGGTCATACGTGGAAATTTGTATTGACTCTCTTAAATATGTTTAAGTAAGTACCATATTAACTAGATAGCAGGTGAACGATTTAATAATTGGGCTCTTGTTTGAGACATATTGTGTCATTGCCAAAGTCATTTTAGACATATTGAATATAGCCAAGGTCATGAGAGCCATGTGGTTGATTGTCAAGGTCATTTGAGACATTTGGTGAATTGCAATTTAAAGGTCATTTGAGTCATGTTTTTGGCTAGCTAAGGTCATTTGAGACATCTAGTTAAAATATAAATTGTTAAGATCAATTCTTGTATGGGTCATTGCTAAACATGTTAACCTTTCAAAAATAACATGTTACATGTATGTAGTTGCCATAAGGGGTAGTGAGAAATATTGTTCAGCCATTGGCTTACAGTTCATTAAGTTAAATCTGAGTTGGCCTCCTGGTTCTAGTTGTTTCAGTATTTTATTTAAGTTTGGCGTTGTTAAAACAGTATGTACATACAAGTTTTGGTTTATAAGTAATTGAGTTTTCAAAATATGATATCAGGATCAAGGTATATAAGTATAGCAGGTTTTCATTGTAAGCATTGTACATATATTAAGTGATTTGGTTGCCATTTAGCTTCATGTTAGAGGGAACTTCCCATAACTAGTCCGTAAAGCTGTGCACCTGTGAGTCCGGATTATGGGTTTGATCCAACTGGTAGCTCATTACTCTTGCCCTATTACATATATCAGAAAGATGAATTTAGCTAGGCTTCCCTATTTTAGTTGACACTACTTTTAACATTTGGACAGGTTCTACATGACTGCATTAAGTGATTTAGATGTATCTATAATCATGAGTTGGCAGTTTGGTTTCCAATAGGTCACCTTTTATAATGTCAGTGCGAAGAGTTCCGAGTCAAGGGAGATAATTATAGGGTAGGTGACCAGTTTATGGCTGGTGAACCTGACACTGGTACATTATTAGTCTGTCTGTGCTACTGTGGTAGTATAGTCTGTAGACAATATCATTCCACAAATATCAACCAAGATAAATTTTCAACTTTTGAGTGTGTGTTTCTTCAATGTATTGGAATAAATCATCGGTTAGATGGTACATTGCTAACACAAATTGCTTTTCACTGAGACTGCCCTACAGATGTGTATCCAATAGGTGAAGGGCTAGTCGGGTAATACATAAGAATACCTTATCAATTCTGTCACCAACACCTTCTCTTCCCCAACCCCTTCACTTCCCCCACCTTCCCCCACCCCTTCGCTGTCTCTACTACAAAAGTTCAGTAAAACCTCCACACTGAAAGTAATTACTTCATGAATGTCAAAATATTTTATTCAATGCATATAAACCATCAGATAAGTCAAATATTTTGCACAGTTTCATTGACTCCTTGGACTTGTGTGTATTATACTGTAATAAGGTCATTACTTTCTGATTATTAACATTAGTTATGCTCTTTAAGAATGGTGTGGCTACAGAATGCTGCCTTCTGATGAAGCAGTTTAGATGAACTACATGTCTCTTCCATAATCAGTAATGTCATAACTCATTCTGAATAAAACCTCTTAAAGATATCGAACTTCTTATGTTCAGAAAATCTGATTTGCTGAAAAGATTGACGATTGACTTCTGTCATCAAAATTTTACTGCTATAATAATGAGGTAAAAAGGATTCTGCCTTCAAATTCTTCCAAATTTTATTAGCTATAAATGTAGTTTGAGTCTGTAGATCATGGATGAGGATACCGTCACTAATAAGGGAGAAGTCTGTCCAATGTCTGGCGGTCTCCTGGGATTTGTAAGGTCTTGTGAGCGTTTGCATCCAGCATGCCTTAGGAGGTGGTGACACATAATTATACAGACATTGATTTCAGATTAAACGTCTAATCACCTAATGTTAAATAACTGCTTGTGGGAAAATTTCAATGGCTGATGGTAAAAAATGATAAAAGTGCAGAGAAATTTTAATGACATTGGATAACAGCATAAAAATTTCCTTCACTGCACTATTGTGTTTGAATTGTATTAACTTTAGGGTCATTTAGGAATAACTGATAATGGGAACTGATTAATCAAAATGATGATGTCTCTTCATTTTTTAGCTGCATTTGAAAATGAAATCTATAGTTTCTAGTAATTAAAGCAGCACTTTAAACAGGCAGTTCACAATTGATGAACAGAACAATTTATTGCATTACATGCAATAGTTTTGAAAACCATAATATGATAAAACATTTTATGGAAGAAATATTTGATAAAAGAAAGCCTGCAGTTCTTCGCTTTTCTGTAAGTGTAATAACTGTTAGCTTGTTCCTTGTAATTTTACTTTATTAAAAAATGCTAAGTGTTCTTAAGCTGCTGCAGGTCATTGGCAGATTTACACATTTCAAGCTTTTATTTTGAGTTTGAATGGACTGAAGTCTAATTCAATAAAGAACACGTGTCAAGTCGCTCTACTTTCCGATTTGTTGATTTGCATACCAATAACGAGGTAATATCATTATTAGGGAGTCTGTATCGCTGTGGGCTGTGTGTTTATTCACATGTCTGCAAACCATAGGCTTGAAGATTGCTATCGATGTATAATTTACCGGAAAAAAATCAATTGATGAAACATCTGATCTGCCCTGTGAGGTTGGACTTTGAGCATATATTAGTACTGCTGTGTATGGCTGCATAGTCTTTTTACATTATGTTTCTTTGATCAAATTAATGGTAATTTAAATACCCAAACATTTATTTCAGTTTAATTCATAGTTTAAAGCGTGTATATATTTCTGTTGCTTTTCTTGTTTCAATCTTTATGATTTTAATTAGTGGCATTAACATGCTTCAAAGTTCTCATATTACAAATTCATTTAATGATTCTTTACCAAATCATACATTGGTACCAGATTAAGAGCAGATAAAACCATATTTACTTATATTCAAAATATAGATTAGATAGAGATATATTAAGTTAAAGCTTGATTAAATTTCATAGTACTGCTAATGATACAGGATACAGTTTGCAATGTTATTCTGATTTCATTTTTGAAGCATCGAGTGAAAGTTAAGCAGTATGTGATAAAACACTTAAAATTACATTGACTTATTATAATTATAAACATATTGGAGGTCGATTTAGCTGATGATTAATTTCATCATTGGTCAACAAAAGTTAACTGGAGTAGTTTCACTTGTTCAGATAAATGAAGAAATATTAAAAAAAAGGTAATTCAAATTTACATGGTTCGATAAAAGTCCTAAGTGAAGATGTACATTGCCTTGAGTATAGTAAATAAGAGTGAACCCTATGGTGTCCCAGTTATGTTACATAGGGCAGTTGTCTGGTACTGCATGTCTTCAGCAAAGTAGGACATGTCCTAAACTGACCATTACTGTAACTATGACATAAAACACTAACAAACCAATCTAGTGATTGTAGACTTGTGATGTGGAGGTCAAGGTCACCGTGCCTGTGATGGAGTTGTTAGTCACTGGTATAGTATTGATTATACAGAAGCTGAGAGAAATACTGGCCATAGCTCTTACTGGCATGCTGTAGTCTCCTTCAGTCACACAGAACAAAAAGATTGGAATTTTATCATTGGCCAGGACAGTGCAAGTGTCTTCCGTCCTGTGGTCGTGTCAGCCTTCCCTACTGATACAGTTGTGGAGGGACCGAGTCACTCAAGGGGAACTTATTAGGTATCAGTGTGAAAAACTCAGTGAAGTGGAACATCGCAGCCTTTTACAGTCTAGGTGTTAGTTCATTCTTCTACAGGGAAGTACAGCAGATGGGCCGACAGAGGATTTTAAACTGGTTTGTATTGTACTCTATATGACGCGTGTGACAGTTTGGTAGACAGATGTGTTGTAGCGTTTTGTTGGTGTGTCAGTTCTCCTGAATTATTTATAAGATATTCAAATAATAAATTTGTCTATTTCACGGTGAATTTGAAGACTTCATCCAGAGTTGATTCCTATTACATCAGCTGGAGTCTGAATATCATAAGGAA
Organism: Argopecten irradians; assembly: GCF_041381155.1. NCBI lineage: Eukaryota > Metazoa > Mollusca > Bivalvia > Pectinida > Pectinidae > Argopecten > Argopecten irradians. The sequence goes on from NC_091134.1 coordinate 23,083,102, forward strand.
AGATCGAGTTGGTGATACTTTTAAAACCTTTGGTACATGAGGACTGAAAAATTGGAATTAATTGTTTATTGATTTATGATTCCCCCATCTTATAGAGGTTAAAGCAAGTTATTTTCTAGAGAAATCCAAGAAATCAGAATGATTAATTTTGTTTACTTGTATACTGCATTCACCTACTGACATGCAGCATCCATATACTGCTCTGCAATCGTCAGACAGCCACGGTTGGGTGCACTACACTATGCTGTTGTAACAGTGGGTCTCCCTCGATGGCGTTTTACCTGGGTTTCAAACTCATGACGCAGAGGATGGAAGGGACGATGGTATGCCTTGACATAATAACAAGCTGCTATTGTTGCAGTCTCTTGGAGGTTAAGACATATTTTTTCATAGGTCCCAAGTATTCTTTGATATCTATTGTATTATAGGTATGCGACAATGGTACCGATTGAAATGGTACCATTCATAAGGATACCTATATTCCTTCATAGAATGGGGAGGAGCATTTATTGTGAGGGGGTTCGAATAAGGATACCTATACCTTTGTGAAAGGAGCGGGTCGGTGTGGTTTGTACATACTGTTAAATATGGTCTTCATAGTGTTAAAAACATACTAATGTCCGTAGTCAAATGACTGTCCTGGAACTCCAAATCGTCCTATTACACCTTCATAGAACTAGGAGGGAGGGGGGAGCTCTAATTAGGTAATTACACTTTTTTCAGGTATAGTTATATTTATCAACATCTGATATACAAATGTGTGTTAATTAAAAACTGTTTATTATATCTAGCTAAATGATTGGCTTATTGGAACATTTCTATCAATGAAACAATTGTATGAATACTCCATTGCTGTACACTTATAGACGACGATTTAGTGAAGCGTGATCGTCCTGGGTTTCCGACCATGTAAATTTTCCCTTGGTACCTTACTCTCACTTAGTACCCCTCAGCTTTACAGGTGAAAAACAATTCTGGATTTTGGAATTTAGGTTCATGTGAGGATTGACAGGAAAATGGTGTGATAATGAACACCTTTATACATGTACACTTTCAACTTTTACCATGACACTGTTGAGAAATTTAAGAAATTTCATTGTTTATTGCTGAAAGTTCACCTTCATCATATTTTTCTTTTATTCGTAATATTGCAACTCTATATTTGTAAGATATAAGATATGTTGTCTCAGTCATGTCATTGACATTTGTCTGTCTTGACATATCAACAACTTCATTTTACTTTCTCTTTTGCATTTATCTCATTTCTAATGCAAAATGAGAATGTGGCCACGAGGCAAATGCATATTTTACATTTTCTACTTACTTCACAGCTGTTAACTGATCGCAGAGCTGAGGTAATATTTGTATTATACATAAGGTTTCTATATCTAAGAGGCACTGTCGATAATATCACTTATATTTCTAATTGGTGTTACCGATGTCAGTGATGTTAACGATGTTACTGATGTCACTGATGTCTCTGATGTTACTGATTCCTGATGTTACTGATGTAACTGTGTTACCAATGTTTCTGATTTAACAGTTAATCAATGTTACTGATGTCACGATATCTCTGATGTTACTGATGTCTCTGATGTTACTGATGTAACTGATGTAACTGGTGTTACCAATGTTTCTGATGTTTACTGTTAACCGATGTTACTGATATCTCTGATGTTACTGAGGTCACTGATACCTCTTGATGTTACTGATGTCACTGATGTTACTGAAGTCTATGATGTCACTGATAACTGATGTTACTGATGTCTCTGATGTTACTGATATCTGTGATGTTACTGAGGCACTGATGTTACTGATGTCACTGATATCTCTGATGTCACTGATATCACTGATATCTCTGATGTTACTGATGTCACTGATATCTCTGATGTTACTGATGTCACTGATATCTCTGATGTTACTGATGTCACTGATATCTCTGGTGTTACTGATGTCACTGATATCTCTGATGTTACTGATGTCACTGATATCTCTGATGTTACTGATGTCACTGATATCTCTTGTGTTACTGATGTCACTAATATCTCTGATGTTACTGATGTCACTGATATCTCTGGTGTTACTGATGTCACTGATATCTCTGGTGTTACTGATGTCACTAATATCTCTGATGTTACTGATGTCACTGATATCTCTGATGTTACTGATGTCACTGATATCTCTGGTGTTACTGATGTCACTGATATCTCTGTGTTACTGATGTCACTGATATCTCTGGTGTTACTGATGTCACTGATATCTCTGATGTTACTGATGTCACTGATATCTCTGATGTTTACTGATGTCACTGATATCTCTGGTGTTACTGATGTCACTGATATCTCTGGTGTTACTGATGTCACTGATATCTCTGATGTTACTGATGTCACTGATATCTCTGATGTTACTGATGTCACTGATATCTCTGATGTTACTGATGTCACTGATATCTCTGATGTTACTGATGTCACTGATATCTCTGATGTTACTGATGTCACTGATATCTCTGATGTTACTGATGTCACTGATATCTCTGATGTTACTGATGTCACTGATGTTACTGATGTCACTGATATCTCTGATGTTACTGATGTCACTGATATCTCTGATGTTACTGATGTCACTGATATCTCTGATGTTACTGATGTCACTGATATCTCTGGTGTTACTGATGTCACTGTGGTCTCTGATGTTACTGATGTCACTGATATCTCTGATGTTACTGATATCACTGTGGTCACTGGTGTTACTGATGTCACTGATATCTCTGGTGTTACTGATGTCACTGATATCTCTGGTGTTACTGATATCACTGTGGTCACTGATGTTACTGAAGTCGATAATGTTTCTGATGTCATTATAATGTCACTCTGATGTTACTGTTGATAGAACTGAACCTTTAAATGTGCAGAATACTGAAAGTATACAAAACTACCGATATAGTGCATTTGAAACTATTAGTTAGGCAGGCATGATGTCATATTATAATACAACAGCGTTGCACAGATATGGGCAACACTATTTAGCCTCCCTCGTCCAGCTTGTTGTGAGGGCATAATTAGGATGTCTTGAGTTAAGTTTACAGATGAAGGAAAGTTTGTGGTGAAAAAGCGATCTAATATCGGATAAAAAAGGAGCAAAAAAGAGAGGAGAAAAAAAAATTGATATGAAAGTTTTATAGACAAAATATGATAACATTACTGGGGATGTTGGCAGGTTCTTTAAAAATTTATTTCTCTCCGAACTCTCTCATTTACCTGTATATCTCACCTTAGAATCAATTCAGACGTAGATAAGTACTCTTAAGTATACATAATAAGATTTGTGGTCCTTTCCTGGGATGTAAAAACTGCTGAAGTTCATTGGTAGGTCCATTACATAAACATCTTGCCTGTGGAGGTCAAAGGTTACCTGTAGAATAGGTGTTTATGGTGTGCAAGTTCAACCTCAGGACAATTAGGTTTAGATGTTTATTGATGCCAATTAACTTAACGCACCTGAGTCTGATGAGGTCAGGTAAGGACGTAGGTAATAGGTACATATTGAACCAGCCTCACGTAACAAGTTCATTACAGGTAATAGTGACAGGTGACCTAGTGTGAGGGACATGTACATGCTTAAATCAGATTTCATACCTACTTGGTGTCACAATTGGGTTCTGATAAAAAGCACTTAGATAATGTACAATGCAATATCATTATCCAGATCTAAAGAAAATCTGTTTGAGAACAGACCATAATTATGTTTGAAAATCAAGAATATTTTCAAGAATATACCTAAAGCTCAATGATGATCTTAAGCAATGTTACATTTACATATAAATCTGTTTTCTGTTTGTCAGACTCCTTTATGGCTTATTTCTATATAAAAGTTCCAACTACATGTACAAAGTAGACTTTTTACATTGAGAAAGTCCTAATGTAACTGGATTTCGGAACCAAATTCTTTGACATGAAATTATGAAATTGATTCAGTCATAGAAAAAAATAAGTTTGTTTTAATTTTGTTCCATGGGAATAAAATTCAGATCAAATGGTATTGCCAAGTATTTGTACAGATCTGTGTTACCCGGAACATACAGTTGATATTACTTCTTTGACCCACAAGGATTGATAGGAAAGTCTTAAGCCAATAATATCAATTAATGTTGTCACTTTGAGTTGAATCCTGAAGTATTTGATACTTGGATGATATTTTTGTTTATTTTGATCATTTTATCAATATTTATTTTAAGTGTAAAAAGGACAAAATCTGTATCCTAACAACTCCTGAAACGTTTGATGTTTTGAAGAAATGTTTACATTGCTATATCTCTATTTGAATCCAAGTACTAGTTAAGGTCAGTCAAACACTGATTGTAACAGGTGCCCTGTCAAATATTGACCAGACCGACCTGTAGGATAGTACTGACAAAGCCATTACTAAGTCAAAGTGTAAATACTTCAGAAGTCAACTGACTGTGCATGGGATATTGAATTTCCTGCTAAGTAAAAACATAAACAGTTGTAGAGGTTGTCTATTGATTCTTGATTGTTCACTGTTGTTTTACAAAATATCTAAATATTTAGAAAAATGTAAAAATATTATTAGAATATGCATAGAAACATTTCATATTCACAATATTACAATTGCATGCCAAGATTATCTGTTAATGAATTTGTGTCAGCTTCAGGGCCAATCATTGTTCCTTTATATGTATACTACAGATGTAAAATTTACAGAAAAGGTACACAATGATGGAACTTCAGGTATGAAGGTGTGATCTTGTCTTCTACTCAGGTGAGCACAGGTGTAAAACAGAGCCACTAAATTAGGGTCAGACTATTGTGTGGGTTTTTAGGATGGGACCTGTTGACAGAGGAACTTTTTAAGGGTTATAACTCTACATAACTGTGGTAGATACCTCAATCAAGTGTATGTACAGAGGTACTGATATTGGAGTTTACATATAGGCATCTTTCAAGCCATAAATTAGGATTGAACTTATCAGGATGATTAAATAAGTGGTACTTTTCCAGCATAATCCAACACAATTCCGAAACAGCCACAAAAACGCCAAAAACCGAACAGAAAATGCAAGAAAAAAAGCTCAGGAACTTTACCCAATGTATGGAAATACCTGACTAATTTTGAATTCCATTTGCCCAAATATTGAGGTTTGTTGACCAGTGAAAAGTTTTGCCATAATCTAACATTGATGAATATTTTAAGATTTTAATAATAGTTGTATGGGAATGGTTTGAGCTATTTATAGCATTTGACCCAAGTCAGAGTTCACAGACAATGGACCTTTGTGAGTTCAGATGTTGTTCTTCTGAGGAGAAAGTAATGAGCTTTGGAGACTGCTGAGGCCGTTGGTGGCCATTACTTTTTATTACCAATTGATGGTGGTGAGTTAGAATGAGACCAGGATAAGGGGAATGAACAAATCTGTAATCGTCACACTTAAATTACTGATCCATCCTGGCCTTTGGTGATGGCTTATAAATTGGCTAAAGAACCTGTTTCAGAATCTTTCTGCCAATTTTAGATTTTTTATCCCTTGACCTTTACTGTTCTAGATGTAAAACAAAAGTAAACAAAGTATACTCATCCAACCGTATCTGTCACTTTGCACAATTCTGATTTCATATGGATATGCCATAGTTGAAGAGCAAAACAATTTGTTTACTTTTTAACCAATTGAATTTTAAGTGGATTTCAATAAATTTGAATAAAGAAAAAAGCTCTTTGAAAGCAAAACGTATCTTAATAATTGGATAAAAATTTAAAGTAATAAAGGCTCCCTTGAAAGCATTGTCTACAGTATATATATCATCAAGTATATATTTCCCAGGGGAAATAATGTATACTTAACTCCATTGTTATTGATATACCCATGTGGCATGCTCTGTTATGGTTTCTGTTCATATAGATATGGTATAAGGGTCCAATGGAGAAGATGTTTATGCAGCATCCCAATCGATTTGAAGCTTTGTATATGTAGGATGTTACAAATTACTGACAGGGGCACAGTAAAAAACTATCGAGGCATTCTTGAAAGTTCTGATGTGGGGTTGTGAACAGCTCCCTTCTTCATTTTAATGTCAACCATTATTCATTTGAAAGTAATATATATTGATGGTTTGCATGTTAGCTACATGGTGTGCATCCCTATCAAATTGTAAAAGAATTAATTTCAAACATCTAGCTAGTATCTCAGCTTCCTTGTACTCCATCGGTGAAATTTAGATGGCCAGTAATGAGCATGTTCAAATGACTGACCTTGACATTTTTGAAGGTCAACAAGATCGGACATCTTTAAAGAAAGTCACAGATGTGCAGTTAATAAGCCATGTCATGAAGAATCTTAGCATTAACTTTAATAGGTCATTGAAGAGCTTATCAGCTGCAGAGATATACAATCCCAAATGGACAGTGGTTTATTTACCTCCTTTAATGATACAAATTAGATAATATTTGTCAAGATTGAAATCCAACATCTGTCTCCATTCCACTTTACTGTAAACTGTTTCTATCTGATATCTGTCAGAACTGTCCCCTGTCCAATAAGGAATGGCCAACCATATGGCATTATCTCCTGGCAGTGGTGATATTTTGACAGTAATAATGATTAATCAATCGTCATGACGACTTCACTGTGAATCAACATTCCTGACTGCTAATATACGCCCTACTAATCAGTGTCTGTGTGACAACATCAATATTGCTGCTGATGGCGTATTATTGTATGGTCGCCGTGACAATGGCACAGAAATATTGGGTCACGATGACCTAACCTGATATTTTGGATGTCATTCAAATCTAATTATATAATGGACGAATCATTGTTACATGTAACATTAAAAAAAAAAAAAAAAAATATTGAAAAAAAACTCAATTACTGAAATTAGAACATGAAATTTAATGTTGAAATTATTGAAAATTAATTTGGCTATTTTCTTTATCATTCTCATTCGCACTCCTTTTCAAAAAAAGAAAAGATCCCATGATTCACCATTCTGATTCCTTACCAGCTCTAGAATAATACTTTATATGATTTCGGTTGACTTGTTGACCTGGGAACCTATTGTTACCAAATGTCTAGGAACTAATTTGGTTGAATGACTAATGATGTGAGAGTTGTCCAGATATTGATTTCTTGGTCTGACTTAATCTTGTGTTTAAATCTAATGTGGCCAGTTTACCTCTAAGAGATGTCCTCCATAGAGAACGCTCCAATAATCAATGTTGTAAAGGGCTCTATCAGAGCTCAAACTGTCAAATGCAGGTTCACGAAACTTTATGCTAACCCTTGGACTGAAATCTGAAAACTGATGTCCAGCTAAGTACCTACAAACTTAAGACAATTTTGTACCTTACTGTAAACAGAAATTTATCAAAAAAGTGAATCAATGTTTGTTGTATATATCTATATTTACAATGTACTTATCATGCTAGGAGTCAGATTTTATTTATACAAAAATTACATAATATTCTCACGATGCTTGTCAATGTAAAATGCAGTTGATCACTTTGAATAGCTAGTGTTGGAATCTTGAAGCACACCAGGTGTAACCTAAATTGGATGAACAACCAGTGTTGATTGGTAAAACATTGCCCTTCCTCTACATTGGAGTTATTGATTTAGACTAGAAATATTGACTATAGTATAATTAATCAAACTTGAGATAGTGAATTTGATTTACTCTGTGAATACAATCAGCTGTTCTTTGTTTGCACATTCATTGACTTTGGTTCCTATTGGTGATGACCTTCACAGATCAGTGGGTAGTGTCCGTGTATTACAGTAAAAACATGTTTATAACAAACAACTTCCTCTCATGGTTTCTATATGATATCTGCAATATGTAACAAACTATGCTTATAAAGAAGTGATTTTGATGGTCCCCTAGAGTTTTGTTATAACCATGTTTTACTGTACACATACTTAAGAGCCACCTGGGAACACATTGGACAGGTAGAATCTTTTAAGTTACTGGTATATTAATTCTTTTAAGAATTCGTCATTACTTTTTCCATTCAAATGAAAGGAGTCGTGTACTGTTTTAGTATAGATTATTATTTTATTATTGATTACCTTTAACATTTGTTAGTTATCTTGACAAAGTACATTAAATGTATGCATGTATTACTTAAATCTGATATGCAGTTTGCTACTGTTAGTGATTGTGCCATCAATTCAAGGTCAAGGTCAAGTAAATGAGAAATTGAAGTTGATTTAGTTATTGTAATAAACCTTATCAGTTATAGAATACTTGAATCAGTCACATGATGTGCTGTGTAAAGTATTTAGGTCTGTTTGGTGGTGACATGACGGTCATTAATCGGACATTCTATTTCAAACATTTGCAGTTGTACATATAAAGATATAAACCATTGCATTCTCACAAACCTTCACAAAATGAGATTCTGATCATTTTGTTCTGTAAACAATGTGCTTTTGTTAATTTATAGGGCTGAATTGAAAACAGATTAATTCTATGATTTAACATGTTGCTTTCATAGAAGTATTAGAACTTTCAGTAAGTAACCAGTATATTCTTTGCTTCATCTTCTACTTGCCATGGCATACTATCTGTGCAGTCAAGAGTCTATCACCTATTCCTGTAGCTATATATTTTCATATAGCCTGGTTAATGTTTGTGAAGCAGACAGCATGTTTTCATGTAAATAACTGTACTTTACATTTTACTCATCTGCTGCATCAATTCAGTAACTGTTGTCTTCTCAGATTCTTAGCCCATGTAATGAAAAATTGATCAGTTTTATCCATGTCCTCGGCAGCCATCTTGGCAGGCTGATTGTCACTTCTGGTTGCCATGGCAACGGTCCAAGAATACCGTGTCCTTGTTAAATATTTATAGTTGGATGTGTTTTGTTCTCAAGGATATAGCATGTATGGTTGGTGAAAGTTTTCACAAAATATGAAGCAAATATTTTAAAAATTATATGTCTAAATTAACTTCTTGAAGGCTTCCAAAATTGTTCACATTTTCGCATTATTGCTTACATGAAACCATTGAAAGTCTACTTTTACATACTGTACAGTTTTCTAAATATCTTTATTAAGTGTCAGCCACAATTGTCACCATGTTTGGTGGTGTGGCCTAGTAGTTAAGGTGGCTGACATTATACCATTAGCCCTTCACATCTGGGTCTTGAGATCAGGGCTTATTAGGGCAGTTTGTCAGGAATCAGCTGTTATAAGGGTTGGTTGTTTCATTAGATACCTATATACAACAAAGTCTATGCTTTCCAAATTTTTGGCTACATAGATTTTGATGAGAAATATTCTGCAGCTTCCACTTTTAAGTTACCATCTTGCTGTTCAAAGAGTTTTTATTAGATTATGTATGTTGCGTTTGTGTACATTCTGGTACATGAAGAACACATCTGTCATAAAAAAAAGAAAGTTTATTTTAAAGAAAGGGTGAAAAAGTGTTTCAATCAGTAGGAGATAGATTACCGCTGTGCCAAAATAAATAAATACACACTCTATGATTCAGGGGAAATGAATTCTAACATAAAAACAAATCTAACACCACACTTTCTGAACTCTTGCAACGCCTTGATGCTTGTTGTTATCTGGTGGAAAATTGAGTCGCCATGTTGATATACATAAATTCTTCACTTCAAATTTCACTCAAATTCCAGTTGTATATTAATTTCAAAAAGCAGGCATGAATCATTGAGCCAAAACTGATAGAAGGACTGATTGTGTGGTAACCATGGAAATAGGACAAGGACCTCCACAACCATTGGTTAGAGGCTAGGTGCCAGGTTCCTGTATGGTGGAAATCTCTATCAGTATACTTGGGGCTATAGCAGCTTCCTGATAAGTCATCTGAATGGTTTTTCTCTTGAGTTTTTTAAATCAAATATTGAAATGGCACATTGGAAATTACGGTGCCTTTGGTTTTTCATGCTCTGATGTAAAACAATTTTCTTGTTCCTGTAAAAGTCTGTAATTTAACCCATCTGGAACTAATGAAGTTAGAGTTATGATAACAAAATTAGTTTACATGAAAATTCCACAAAGAAAAATCCACAAAGTTTCTCTAAAAAATTCAACAAACTATGACAACCCAAAACAATAAAATGTGTGCACATTGTCATAACAACTGCTAGTTGACACCCAAAAGTTTGGTGTAGTCTCAATAGGCAGAAGCAGGACATGTCTCTGGAGTTTCAAACATGATGAATAAAGTTTTGGAAAATTGATTAAGTTTTATCTTAAATTTCAGTCTCTAAGATAATTTGATCAATTAAAGCTAGTCAAAATTATCTTTTAATTTTTTGCTTTTTTATAATTCAACCAGTATAAGATTCCAGTATATCACTTCTCAGCTGAGAATTAAGCAGTGCCCTGGCTGTATAAGTCTATATATAGTTTGTACAACAGCGTTAAGGCCTCACTCAGCTGTCAATCAACTTGTGGTTATGTAGACAGCAGCTTTATCAATGGTAATGTAATTATTTCTCTGCACTTCCTGTAGCACAGGGGCCATGCTGGGGACAGATAACAAGTGGAGAACTTTTTATTGGTCTTTTAAAACTGAAATAGTAAGTTATAGGTACATTCTTTGATGTATAAATGTTACTTGTGAGCCAAGATCCTTTCTTTTCACTTCTTCTTTTCCTGCTGTCTTTTATCAAATATATAGGTTGATGGTTTTACTTCAGGTTCTCTGACTTTTTCCATATTATAAACCTGACTAGTATGATGTTACCAGGTGGAGTGTGCTGTTTGGTGACTTTGGCCGCATGCTTCAGTGAGATAGCACTTTACAATAAGACAAGAGCTCCTTTATTACAAGGACACACAGCATGAATATACTACAGTCTCCCAAAACATAAAGACATTCATACATGTAACACCTTAGATACGTTAGCTGTTAATATGATGTTAAACCCAACCAACCAATCAACCATAAACATGGTTTGTTTTTGTTTAGTTTTAAGTCCTATCAACAGCCAGGGTCATGTAAGGATGCACATAATTTGACATTCAAGATTTGAGGGTGGAGGAAAATTACCGACCAGCGGTCAGTACCTGGCAACTGCCCGACTTGGGATTCGAACTCACGACCCACAGGTGGAGGGCTTGTGGTAATATGTCGGGACATCTTATCATTGGGCGACCGCAGTCCCATCCTTAAACAACACCAGTTGTTAAAAGAATGATACACAACATTAACCAACATTTTATAAGTTATAGCCATAGATGGTAGCCAACCTATAGTTGTACCACTTTTCTCTAAATTGGTTTTATCTGGAACCCCACAGTGTCATCATTACAGGGTTATGAGGAGAACCACAGCCACATTTAAAAGAACATAAAATGACTGTCCTATCTCAAGGTTAATTGTGTATTATCTGTTAAGGGTGTCATCGGTAATTTGTTTGACACTCATGTCATTGCTGGTGGGCTGATGGTGTAGTGATATTTCTCAAGATCATCTCAGAATCTAGAACTATTAAATACTGACAACATTTAGTACAAATTGAGATTATTGTATGGTGTACTTGAATACACCAAGATACATGTTGGTCCTAGCCTTCTTAAGATATTAAGCTACTTAATCTCCCATCTTGTTTAGATAATCCAGCAATGTTCTATTCTATTGATAATCCTGCCATCACCTCACTTCCTGAGTCAGATAAACCAGTCGTCTTTGTTTCTAGTATTTAGAGATTAGTACAAGATGAAGAGTCAGCCATCCAGATTAGTGGTGACTGGTTAGTGGGCAACCAGATTAGTGGTGACTGGTTAGTGGGACAACCAGATTAGTGGTGTCTGGTTAGTGGGCAACCAGATTAGTGGTGACTGGTTAGTGGGACAACCAGATTAGTGGTGTCTGGTTAGTAAGGCAACTAGATTAGTGGTGACTGAATAGTGGGGCTACCAGATTAGTGGTGACTGGAAAGTGGGCAACCAGATTAGTGGTGACTGGTTTGTGGGACAACCTGATTAGTGGTGACTGGTTAGTAAGGCAACAAGACAAGTGGTGACTGAGTAGCTGGACAACTAGATTAGTGGTGACTGGATAGTGGGGCAACCAGGTTAGTGGTGACTAGATAGTGGGTCAACCAGATTAGTGATGACTGGATAGTGGGCAACCAGATAAGTGCTGACTGGTTAGTAAGGCAACTAGATTAGTGGTGACTGGGTAGCCGGACAACCAGATTAGTGGTGACCGGAAAGTGGTCAACCAGATTAGTGGTGACTGGATAGTAGGCGACCAGATAAGTGTTGACTGGTTAGTAAGACAACCAGATTAGTGGTGACCGGAAAGTGGTCAACCAGATTAGTGGTGACTGGATAGTAGGCGACCAAATAAGTGTTGACTGGTTAGTAAAGCAACCAGATTAGTGGTGACTGGAAAGTGGGCAACTAGATTAGTGTTGACTGAATAGTAGGCGACCAGATAAGTGTTGACGGGTTATAGTAAGGCAACCAGATTAGTGGTGACTGGATATTAGTGCTATCAGATTTAGTGATGACTTGATAGTGGTGCGACTGGGTAGTTGGACAACATGATTATTGGTGATTGAATTCTGAATGAGGCATGTTTGTACAGTGATATATTTCATTGCGCTTTTAATGTAAATAGGCGTCAAAGGCTATCATAGTGAATTGCTTTAAGATTACAACTGTATTGGCATCTGGTTACAGCCTAGCAAATCGGTAGAAGCAGACAAGGTCTATGTTTGTATGAATGCCTGAAGGTTAATGTGTAGGATTTTCTGTAACATAAATAATTATGTTATTACATTACTAGTGCAGTTCCAGGAATAAACAAATTGGCTGACTTTTAGATTGGAAGCTCTGTAAATCTTTGATAAACATACAAACTCCCATCAGACTGAACTAGCCACCAGACCCTATACAACATTGTGTACTAACCCTATCTCTATAATGAAGTAATGTATTCCTTTATTTTATACGCAACCTTACTTTAACGATGAAATTTACTAGCAATTGGATTTAAAGTTCATTATTCAGTTCCTGCTGCAGAGAGATTTGAAAGTGAATTATAAACCATTGTAAAGATCTCTTACACTGTAAAAAAAATCTTGGAAAAACAGAATCACATAACAACTCTGCTGAAAGCCACACTATACGTAACTATCAACAAAATTCAAGTTAAATTTGACTCCGATATTGTTAGTATTTGTAGATTTAGTTGAAATTAAGATATATTAAAGAATATTTATGATGTTTTTGTAATCACTTACAGCAGTTGTTGAAAGTCGATACATGTAAGCATGCCTTCATTTTAAACTGGTCGCCATAGAAGTTATGATTATTGCCGAACGGAAGTCGGAAAGTTCATGACCCGTTTTAGGAAGAGTTCTGACAGACGTTACGTAGTTACAGTAGTCACATGACGTTATCGGCAACGATGTTACAATGTCGTCTAACTTCGGCTTGTTTGACTAAGTGGGACCCACCTAGCGATGTTTAATATTTATTTGATTTTTATCAAAGTATTCGGAATCATAATCGCTCATTTTGACTTTGATTTAGTCTCGTCTCTGCATGATTTACAACAGGATTTTTTTTCAACGTTCTTCTAAATTTAGTTTGTGATATTAACTGATTCTAGTTGTTAACTCGTAAGTCAATCTTTAACATCTTTAATAACTGCTTTTTGTAGCCTTCTGAGAGGAAAAACACCTGTTAATACATAGTGATATCCAGGCCAGTATATTAATGTGTTATGATGACTCACACACTGTGTAATTTGTTAGCATGATTAATTACGCTGGTTCATTTATTGTGGTAAATGGGAGAAAAAAGGCATTCCTCATGCACAGGTAATATTGTCTGACAGGGAAAAGTCAATAAAATACAATTGTGTTTCAATACCAGTCTATTCCTTTGGACCAATCTCATTGATCATTAACCAATTGGATTGTATTGTTATTCTTAGTTTCCTCTCCTGTATGAGTTGTCATTCTGTCTCCCTTTATAACCTGATTTGTCGGGCCACCAGGTCTTAAATCAAGGTCATCTTCATGCAACATCCAAATCATATTTTTAGGTCATCTGACCCGAAGGGTCAGGATGACCTATTGTCATCATGCACCGTCCGTCGTCGTGCGCCGTGCGCCGTCCGCCGTCCGCCGTGCGCCGTGCGTAAACTTTTTATTCAAACGACTTCTTCTCAATAACCGGAAGGCCCAGGGTACTCATATTTGGCCTGTAGGTTGCTGGGATGGAGGGCTACCAAGTTTGTTCAAATGAATGACCTTGACCTTCATCAAGGTCACAGGGGTCAACAAGGCTAAAATCTTTAAACAACTTCTTCTCAAAAACCTTCTCAAGAACCAGAAGGCCCAGGGTACTGATATTTGGCCTGTAGGATGCTGGGATGAAGGGCTACCAAGTTTGTTCAAATAAATGACCTTGACCTTCATTCAAGGTCACAGGGGTCAAATAGGCTAAAATCCTTTAAACAACTTCTTGTGAATAACTAAGAGGCCTAGAGACCTGATATTAGGCCTGTGGGATGAAGGGCTACCAAGTTTGTTCAAATAAATGACCTTGACCTTCATTCAAGGTCACGAGGGTCAAATAGGCTAAAATCTTTAAACGACTTCTTCTCAAGAACCAGAAGGCCCAGGGTACTGATATTGGGCCTGTGACATGCTTGGATGAAGGGCTACCAAGTTTGTTCAAATGAATGACCTTAACCTTCATTCAAGGTCACGGGGGTCAAAAAGGCTAAAATATTTAAACGACTTCTTCTCAAGAACCAGAAGGCCCAGGGTACTGATATTTGGCCGGTAGGATGCTGGGATGAAGGGCTACCAAGTTTGTTCAAATAAATGACCTTGACCTTCATTCAAGGTCACAGGGGTCAAATAGGCTAAAATCATTTAAACAAATTCTTGTGAATAACTAAGAGGCCTAGAGACCTGATATTAGGCTGTGGCATGCTAGGATAAAGGGCTACCAAGTTTGTTCAAATGAATGACCTTGATCTTCATTCAAGGTCACAGGGGTCAAATAGGCTAAAATCTTTAAATGACTTCTTCTTAAGAACCAGAAGGCCCAGGGTACTGATATTGGGCATGTAGCATGCTGGGATGAAGGGATACCAAGTTTGTTCAAATAAATGACCTTGACCTTCATTTAAGGTCACAGGGGTCAAATAGGCTAAAATCTTTAAATGACTTCTTTTCAAGAACTAGAAGGCCAAGGCTACTGATATTGGGCATGTAGCATGCTTGGATGAAGGGCTACCAAGTTTGTTCAAATGAATTACCTTGACCTTCAATCAAGGTCACAGAGGTCAAATAGGCTAAAATCTTTAAACGACTATGTTGTATTGTACTAATAGTCAGATGACCGTTAAGGCCCATGGGCCTCTTGTATGATTTTGATGTCTGATTTAAATTCACTTTGAACAGATCCTGAGGCATAGCTGCACCAAGTCTCTGTCCTCTTGTGTCCCACTGCACTACCTATTTCTTTTAATTGCCTCCCTCTCTTCCAACTCCCCCTTCACATCAAAACTGACCATCAGCCCCTGTTAATTATAATGCTACATTATCCCCCTAATTTGAAACTTGGAATCAAACTCTAGGAGACCAAAATTATCAAACCAAATTTTAGTAATGATTTTAATATTCTAGAGACCTCACAGGTGGCCAATCTAATGTGGTTGATGTTTTGTTAAAGTCAACCCCTCCCTATATCCAAGGTCAGCCTCTGCCCCTGGGAATGTGATTACCACACAATCTAATCTACACATCTCTTTTGACTCAATAATTCAGTGTAACCAATCACCTAATTGGTAGTAAAATCCTGGCTGATAGAGGCTGCAATGTGTCCCTTTATGTGGTTCTGGACTGCTCTCAAGGGACCTTGCATTATTATTGACATTTCATCTTAACAATTAAAAACTTTGTTTGGGATTTGTTAAGTTACTTGTAAAACCCCATCAAAGAACAGGTACCAATACAGGCAACTAGAGTGTGAAAGGAGTGACGGATTCTTTCTAGATCATTGATGTAGAGTATTTCAGTAATTTTGCTTCCCCTCATTTCTATACTCTTGACTACAGAAAAAAAAGCAGATATGTAATTGATCTACATACAATTTGAGAATTATCAAAACAACGTTAAAAGTAAACAACATAGGGAGGAGCTAATGATCTAACTTTTTACAGACTTGATAAAAAAAGTGGAGGGGGCTTATTACTGAGCGAGGGCTTATTTTTGGTAGAATATCATACCATCAAATCCTCTATCTGTAAGGACGGTAAACAACGTGATAAGGATGTATCATTATGTTGTGCCTTGAATATCTGTGACAATAAACATGTTTTTGTGGTTTATCTAAGAGGTTTCTGCTTCAGTGAAGAAATTAGTGATGAGAATTATTGTGTATGCTACACTGACAACGATGATAGTTAATTATTAAATGCTGACGCATCTCATCGACACAATTACTAAGGGAAATTTCAAAATGTAATACACAAAAAATTAAGTATCTTTTAAAAGGTACACAAACTGTAACATGTACAAAAATGAAATTCGTAAAATTAATTTCATTCTAAAAAAAACCCCACATAACAACACAGGTATTTTGTACCACCATCTCTCTTGCCTGTCACAATGCCATGGTAGGTAGGCTGTAACAACATAAATTATGGTAGAGGAAAAAAGGCAAGACATTTGTGGACTTGAAAACATAAAAGTGATATCACATTTGTAATTAAATTAGCATACCATACTTCATCTAATAAACAACCAATATAAACAATTATTATTAAACTTATCATAGGCTTGTTGATCAAAGGCTGATAGGTCTAATCACATTATAACAAAAATACCAATTTCTGTTAAACCTTAATTTTTGAAACCTCTTAAGTACTCCTCTCATTCCCAATCCTAAGGGTCTATCAAGACTACCCAAGGGAGTAAGTAATAGCCAAGTGGTCTTTATACAGAGGTTGAATTGTGTATGGTCTTTATACAGAGGTTGAATTGTGTAGAGAAATTTACCATTTAGGACCCTAAGATGGTGGTCTTTATACAGAGGTTGAATTGTGTAGAAATTTACCATTTAGGACCCTAAGATGGTGGTCTTTATACAGAGGTTGAATTGTGTAGAAATTTACCATTTAGGACCCTAAGATGGTGGTCTTTATACAGAGGTTGAATTGTGTAGAAATTTACCATTTAGGACCCTAAGATGGTGGTCTTTATACAGAGGTTGAATTGTGTAGAAATTTACCATTTAGGACCCTAAGATGGTGGTCTTTATACAGAGGTTGAATTGTGTAGAAATTTACCATTTAGGACCCTAAGATGGTGGTCTTTATACAGAGGTTGAATTGTGTAGAAATTTACCATTTAGGACCCTAAGATGGTGGTCTTTATACAGAGGTTGAATTGTGTAGAAATTTACCATTTAGGACCCTAAGATGGTGGTCTTTATACAGAGGTTGAATTGTGTAGAAATTTACCATTTAGGACCCTAAGATGGTGGTCTTTATACAGAGGTTGAATTGTGTAGAAATTTACCATTTAGGACCCTAAGATAGTGGTCTTTATACAGAGATGGTCGCTTAGGAAGGTTTTGCAGATTTTGCTGCAGTTAAGGAAGAAATTGTCTCTAATCAGGTGACTTTGAACAACTGGGTCTGGGTATCAATATCAGTGTAGCATAAGATCAAATTTCAATGTTTTCAAACTGAAGCATCAGATTTGATGAACAGGAATCAAAATCAAAGAAAATTTTCCTTGGGGTGCCCCACAGCATAGTACACAAATAGCACTGTATGAGAATTCCCCTCGAGGTGCCTCACATTACTCTATATTATTCTGATTAGGGAGCATCCCTTTGAGAATGTAGATGACAGTTTGATACTGAGTGTGTAGGTCCCCCATGGAGAGCCCCATGCCAGTCTGAGATATACCAAGGGAAGTATCCTATTACTTGTGGGTTGGTACAGAGCAGATCTTTGTCCCCACTAGAACCTCACACTGCACAGTACCACAGACCTTATCAAATTGTGCCACTCAATTTAGAATCAATTTCATTCAGAAATGTTCAGGTGAATCTTCTTTCTGTGTTCACAGGCATTGAGTGATTGATATCTGGAACCTTGGAGGCAGCTGAATGAACTATTGGATTACACTGCTAGTGCGTTTTACATCAACCAAATATTTTTCAGTGAGTTTTTCTGTGGATTAATCTTCAGTGCTGAATGGAAGCGGAGATATATAGCTACTGCAGAGCCCAGTGTTAGTCGGGCAGTATTTGGAGGATTTTGTACTGTTCTATACACAAGATTGTGGAGGTGAAATTTGAGGTGAGTCCGCTACTGCAGCATCCGAACAAAGTAAATAGACCCTGGCCCCAGGTAATGGAGATAGGATTTGTACCATTAACTGAAGCATTTACCGTTTCTGAAGCAAGTTTTCTGGGGCCAACAAAAGACTACCCTGGAACCAAATAGGACCTCCAATTCCTATTTGAAATCATTTGTTTTGTAGAATCATAAGTTGAACTCACTCTATAGACTCTCTCTCTCTCTCTCTATATATATATAGACACATACTGACATCTTTCTGGTAGCAGTTTCTGGGTTAAGTTGAAGGCCCAGGTTCAAATCATATCAGGCGCTTATTGAGCTATGACCATTATGGGATGAAAAGTAACCTATTTCTAAAATGAAAATATCAAATTTTAAATCCAAATTTTCTTAATCCACAGATTGCTCCTTAATCTTCCTTCCCTATTGTGTAACTCCTCGTGTATATATGTCCTAATTAAGTTGAGCCTGTATCAGACTCATGCCATTGAATTACAATCCAATTATAAGGATAAGTACTCCAATGCCTATATGCATGTTCAATTAAACTAGTGTTATTATGGAAATATGGAAAAGTACATGTGACAGAAATAATTTGTATAGAAAAAATTGTGTTATTTTGAAGAATAAAAGTAGATTTGATAATTGGCACCAGATTGAAGTTTAAACTAAAACAAAAACCAAATAAATCTTAACTCACCAGGTGTTAGAAACTTGGATATTATTTTCTCCATACCAACAACCTATGTGGTCCTGTCAAATCATACCTGGTTTGTATGTGACTTGTCAGAATCCTTCAGTACAGAAAAAGCATCTTGAGCTCTGATAACACAAATTTCTATTAAAAGTGAGCCTCAAGTGAGTGGATTTTGTACTCTGCCAAACCATACCTGTGTCTATGGAGGGTTTTATTGTCTGTGGTTTGTCAGATTTCATAAAGATTTCTCAAAAAAAAATTCTGACATTCTATAAAAAAGACATCCATAAAAAATGAATATATAGCAAAGTGGTATACTCTGCCAAATCAGATTTGTGACTGTGTAAGCATTTCATTGAAACTATTAATATTTCCATTAAGATATTGCAGTAAAAAAAAACACCAAATGATGCTGTAAATTGTCAGTAAAAAATGAACATTCAACATGTAGATGTTCAACATATTGTTTCAATGCGCTGCCAATGTGATCTGTGTCTGTGCAGGAGTTTTATTGTTTCAGACTCGTCAGAATCCATAAAATAGCAAAAAAAATTACTGACAATACATCAAAATATCGTCAACAACATAGATGCTCAACATATAGATGCATACTCTGCCAATTTCTTCATTGTGTGTGACTTGTGCCTTGTGGCAAGTTCTCAAGTACTGATGTAGAAAACAGGATGAGGCGCTTCTGTGTGGAAGGTATTAGATGTAAGCATTTTAACACACATTGCTGGCCCATTAAACATGGCACAGACTTACATATCTGTTGGGAAATCTCAAATTCAGCTACAAACTATTAGAAAACTGTCCGTCATCTCCAGCATTTCTGTAAACTTTTTCCCATGGTAGAAAAGCTTACTTGTGATTGTTGCTTTGTATTTAACCATCAAATTTTTATTTTCTCAGGATTTACTTTGTATGTCTGTTTGCATCAGCTATTTATAGTCATAAATTCAGTACATTATACTATAATCAAATCACCCTCTAATATAAAGAACATTTGTCTATAAAAACTTCTATATAAAGGACACTTGTCTATAAATAAACTTCTATATAAAGGACACTTCAACTTGTCTATAAAAAGACTTTTATATATATAAAGGACACTTGTGACGTTGTCTATAAAAGACTTCTATATAAAGGACACTTGTCTATAAAAAAAACTTCTATAAAAAGGACACTTGTCTATAAAAACACATATATAAAGGACACTTGTCTAAAAAAAACTCTATTTAAAGGACACTTGTCTATAGAAAACTTCTATATAAAGGACACTTGTCTATAAAAAACTTCTATATAAAGGACACTTGTCTATAAAAACTTCTATATAAAGGACACTTGTCTATAGAAAACTTCTATATAAAGGACACTTGTCTATAAAAAACTTCTATTTAAAGGACACTTGTCTATAAAAAGTCTTCTATATAAAGGACACTTGTCTATAGAAAACTTCTATATAAAGGACACTTGTCTATAAAAACTTCTATTTAAAGGACACTTGTGACGTTGTCTATAAAAAGACTTCTATATAAAGGACACTTGTCTATAAAAAAACTTCTATATAAAGGACACTTGTCTATAAAAAACTTCTATATAAAGGACACTTGTCTATAAAAAACTTCTATATAAAGTACACTTGTCTATAAAAAACTTCTATATAAAGTACACTTGTCTATAAAAAACTTATATATAAAGGACAGTTGTCTATATAGGACTGCTTGGTTTGCTTTGATTCTTTGATTGGTTTAACGACCTATTAACATACAGGCTCTTATAAGAATGTGCCAGGTTTAGATGGTGGAAGAAAGCTAGAGTACCCAGAGAAAAATCACTGACCAGCGGTCAGTACCTGGCGAGTGCCTCATATTGGATTTGAACATGTGACCCCGAGGTGGAGGGCTTGTGGTAACATGTTGGGACATCTTAACACTCAGCCATTGTGGCCTTTTATATAAAGGACATACTTGTCTTGCCTTAGCAATAGAAGATATCAAATGTGTGTACAGGGGAGAATAAGGTAACTGTAACTTTCACTTGATCTAGTTTTTTTAGGCAAAATTTAAACTGGATGCCAATTTTATAGAGTCTAATGAACCCTAAAGTTTGATGACTTCCTACTATAAGATAATATCTATCAGCTTTTCAGTAAAAATATACCTACAAAATCCAGGATTATATATCATGCAGATGCTAATGGCTGATTGAATTGCTCCTTTGTATGGGATGCATTACTACACAATTTGCCTAAAAAGCAAGGGTGCCAAGATTTGGTATCTGTAGGCGTGTTGTAGACAGGGCGATGTTGGCTACAGTACTGTTTATATATTGGTCTGTAGGATGTGATAAAACATGCTACCTGTAGTACTGCTGTGTAATCCAGGATGTATTGGAGGAAACAGGTACAGAAACTAGGTATGTAGCCAACAGATAAAGTCAGGTAGATGTTACCTAGCCAACAGATAAAGTCGGGGTAGATGTTACGTAGCCAACAGATAAAGTCAGGGTAGATGTTACGTAGCCAACAGATAAAGTCAGGTAGATGTTACCTAGCCAACAGATAAAGTCAGGGTAGATGTTACGTAGCCAACAGATAAAGTCAGGGTAGATGTTACGTAGCCAACAGATAAAGTCAGGTAGATGTTACGTAGCCAACAGATAAAGTCGGGGTAGATGTTGCATTGAGGTAGATATCAGTGTAGGATAAAGTTTCTGTTACCGTCCCTCATACAAAGCCTGTAGTCTTCTGTGGTGCTGTTCTGTCACTCATATACACACTCTTGCACTCTTTGAATTGATGGCCATTTTCATCACCTTTACAGGTATTATGGCTGTTCTATGTCTCTCTTGCATATTTTTGTTAGTTCTTCTTCCCTTACTATTGAACACTTGATGGCTATTCTATCTTTTTTGCACACTTCTAATGGCTGGCCATAATTCTTCCATATTTTTGATGTCTGGTCCAATACTACTATTTTGGTGGATTTCTTGACAGAGTACTGATCATTAAGGCTGCTTATGTGGTCAATAGGCAAGGTCATGTGTAAAACTCATAGGAACTAACAGATATGAGCAAACTTTAGGAAAGTGTGATATTCCTGTCACATGTGTGTTAATTCCATGTGAATGAACAATTGTTTTGTGGTATGTGGTTGATTGTCTCGCCAAAGATAGCCTAAAGATACTTATTTTACAGGTGTAGTGTACAAGTGTGTAGCCTATATAAACAGATGTTTAATCGCCCTATAAAGTACTGCCATTTATAGTGTTTACCTAAATACTTTGACCTTGAAATCTAATGACCTTGTCATTGAGACCAATGGTGTAGCTCTCCAATAACCACTTACACTACGATTTAACAGGCCCTGTTATACCTAACAATGGTCTTATACTAGGTTGTCTCCCCTTAGTATGAATGAATCATAAGGACCAAAGTTATGAACTCTGTTTTTGAATGATTTTGATATTCTTACATATGTCTGATGACAAGGCACTGGATTATTTGTTTATAAATCAATAATATTTGCTTTGTTTGGATTGTATGTCTGGTTATCATTTATGAAAGTTGAATCTGCAAATTCTCTCAAGGGAGGATATGATAAAAACAGCAAAATAGCAAAAACCACAAAAGCATTCCCTGCAAATTATATTTGCGTGAAATGATTCCAGGCTTCTAACTTGCAGCAATGCTCTAAACTTGCACTTAAGTCATGTTAAAATAATTTATGGGGTCTTTTAAGAGGAATATAATTATTTATCAGCAACCAAAGAGTACAGGGACATTTCCCCCATATGATAAACATACATATATGTACAGATACATGTACCAGTAATGTTAAAGTGTTGTTGATGTTCAATTTCCTAGTGTAGATCAAGGTCACTAACATTACAGGCAGAGGTCAATGGCTGATAAGCTATTTTACTTATATCCATCATGTTGTTTTGGACTTCTTGACTCATGTAGTGTGCTATATGAGGTGTTATCATATTGATAATTGATACAAGTCAGTTATGTTTTATGTGGAGGCAATAATTAAAGACATGTAACTAGACATTACTTGTTGTGTGTCTGGGAGGTCACTAAGAGATGTAAGTTGACCATTCTTTATGTGTCTCTCTGAGGGCACTAAGAGATGTAAGTTGACCATTCTTTATGCGTGTCTCTGTGAGGGCACTAAGAGATGTAAGTTGACCATTCTTTATGTGTCTCTGTGAGGGCACTAAGAGATGTAAATTGACCATTCTTTATGTGTCTCTCTGAGGGCACTAAGAGATGTAAGTTAAACATTCTTTATGTGTCTCTCTGAGGGCACTAAGAGATGTAAGTTAAACATTCTTTATGCATGTCTCTGTGAGGGCACTAAGAGATGTAAGTTGACCATTCTTTATGTGTCTCTCTGATTGCACTAAGAGATGTAAATTGACCATTCTTTATGTGTCTCTCTGAGGGCACTAAGAGATGTAAGTTAAACATTCTTTATGTGTCTCTCTGAGGGCACTAAGAGATGTAAGTTGACAATTCTTTATGCATGTCTCTGTGAGGGCACTAAGAGATGTAAGTTGACCATTCTTTATGTGTCTCTCTGAGGGCACTAAGAGATGTAAATTGACCATTCTTTATGTGTCTCTCTGAGGGCACTAAGAGATGTAAGTTTAAACATTCTTTATGCATGTCTCTTGAGGGCACGAAGAGATGTTAGTTGACCATTCTTTATGTTCTTGAGGCATAGATGTAATTGTTTTCTTCTGAGGGCACTAAGAGATGTAAATTGACCATTCTTTATATGTCTCTGTGAGGGCACTAAGAGATGTAAGTTGACCATTCTTTTATGCATGTGTGTCTCTGTGAGGGCACTAAGAGATGTAAGTTGACCATTCTTTATGTGTGTCTCTGTGAGGGCACTAAGAGATGTAAGTTGACCATTCTTTATGTGTCTCTGTGAGGGCACTAAGAGATGTAAATTGACCATTCTTTATGCATGTCTCTGTGAGGGCACTAAGAGATGTTAGTTGACAATTCTTTATGCGTGTCTCTGTGAGGTCACTTGGAGATGTAAGTTGACCATTCTTTATGTGTGTCTCTGAGAGCACTAAGAGATGTAAATTGACCATTCTTTATGCGTGTCTCTGTGAGGTCACTAGGAGATGTAAGTTGACCATTCTTTATGTGTCTCTGTGAGGGCACTAAGAGATGTAAGTTGACCATTCTTTATGCGTGTCTCTGTGAGGGCACTAAGAGATGTAACTTGACCATTCTTTATGCGTGTCTCTGTGAGGGCACTAAGAGATGTAAGTTGACCATTCTTTATGTGTCTCTGTGAGGGCACTAAGAGATGTAAGTTGACCATTCTCTATGTGTGTCTCTGTGATGGCACTAGAAGATGTAAGTTGACCATTCTTTATGTGTGTCTCTGTGAGGTCACTAGGAGATGTAAGTTGACCATTTTTTATGAGTCTCTGTGAGGGCACTAAGAAATGTATTTAGACCATTCTTTCTTTGTGTCTCAGTGTGGGCACTAAGAGATGTAAGTTGACCATTCTTTATGTGTGTCAGTGAGGTCACTAAAAGATGTAAGTTGACCATACTTGTTGTGTCGCCTGTCACTTACCACACCTGAGTGATTCTGTCAGCCATAGAAGGTCGTGGTTCCTAATCGGCTAAGTGCATAACAAGCTTATCTAGCTTACTGCATAAATATATCGGGGAGAGGTGTACATGTAGTAATTGTGATATGGATATGAGGTAAGTATGTACACTCCTGTATTTACATTATATGATAATACACAACTTTAACGTGTGTCACATACATGTATTAGACAGTGTAGTCTTGTCTGTGCTGTCTGGATTCTCTGGCCTTTAATTTGATTTAAGTGGACCTAATATAAACATAAGGATTCTACCATTCAAGGTTGGTAAACTGTCTGTGGGTATACTATCAATGTAGATAAAATATACCTAAGATTGTTTGTATACTAGTGGTTTGTTTGTGTGAATGCAGTTTTATGTAGTTTTAATGACGTATAACTTCAGCTTTATTCCGTAATATTCTCATGAAACTGCTTTATAGTTGATCGATAATTCAGTTTTCTGTAGGCTATATACGCCTGTTAATGGTTGTATGTGTATATGTGCACGGAATCTTAATATAGCCTTTCAAGGTTATTATACATGTCATCCACACATATAGTTGGTAATCTAAATGGATAAGTCCTGTGTATACGTCTGGCCTATACACATGTATTTTATGGTCAAGTTCTATAAAGCCATGATGTACTTATAGATAGTAAAGTTGTACAAGCTAGACCTCAGCTGTCTGAATTGCCTGCCTGACATTTTCAAACATTTGATATCCACAAAATGTTATTTATATAATATAAATGCATAAAGGAACAAACTTATCAAATATTGATATGAACAAATAATAGAACTAATACATGGGTGGTATGATGGGGTGTTTGGAGGGAGGGGGGTATCCGTTTTTGAGTCTTTGTAATTAATTGTCTTAATTTTTGCTATATAAGGGATAAGAGATCCGGAGGAGGTTGCATATTGCACATCCGTCCTATCTCTGAATTTTACCAGGTCCAGTTTTGGATATCCAGCATTCAGAAGTATTGAAGGATAAGGGGGGAGGGGGATGTGCATTTTGCATATCCCTCGTAACCCTGATTTTGACCTGGTCGTTCAGGATATCAAGCATTATGAAGTATTTGATCTAAATGTAAAGTCTGAAAACTAGAACATATAGCTATAGGTATATAGGAACTGATAATACACAATGTATATGTATCTATTGCATGACTTTGAATTTGATTAGACATCTCCTTATATGGGCATGGTATTGAATTCCACTTGACTTCCCTTTCAATAGGAGAGAAATCCTGAGACGGTATATTGACACAGGTGTCTAGTGTTATTACTAATCTGGCTGTGTATCTGTGACTATCTGGTACAAAGGGATGGCCACATCGATAGGTAGATTTGTCAAATCCATGTGTGCTTCTACATACTAATGATCAAATGTACAAAATGATCATATTATTATTTATCTATTGTTTACATTATATTTCTAGTTCAACAAGGCTTCTTCAGTTTTGTTGATGGGCAAGTGGTCCAGGTGTCTATGCCCTCCACCTCTAAGCTTTGATATCTTCATAGTTATAAAAATTGTCTCAAATTAGATATCATTTAGCTCTTGGCTCTTGATCCAAGTGGTATAGAAGTCTTTGCACTGGGCCACTTGTCATCTAACTCCATGAGCTTCTTATGCTAGCCCATTTAGTCAATCTCAGTGTCTTGACATTCTACCAGAGTTTGTAAACCATTGGGCCATGTCTTCAAGGTTGATGTAGGGTAGATGCCAGGTGCTCATCCCAAAGTTCTGAACTAGCTTTGAGTTCATGGGATTTGCTTGGTAATTTAACCCTTATGGGGCAGTTGTTAGGCACATGACCATAGGGCAGTGGTCAGTTGGCATGTCCTTAAATGACCCATGCCTGGCTGTTGATCGGATATGCTTTAAAAGCGGATTTTGTCTTTTGAGAAATTAGGATTGTTTAATAACTATGTAATTAACATTTTTAATTTTAAATTGCAGATACATTAATTATCAGTTCTGTCACTCCTCTACATTGTTTGGGGACACCAACATTTAAACTGTCTAAAAAAGTGTCTGGAAGATAATTATATTACTTGTATAGAGATAAATACTCCAGACTACATGACCTGTAATTATTTAAGGAAATGGTCCATTTGAAATGTTGACTGGCAGATCTGATCAGTAATAAGCTAATGTCAGTTCAGATGGATATAAACAGTTCACTTCAAACACTTCAGATTCGGTAACGCCAATGTCTGTTTCTCTAGAGTAAGGAGTGTAGCGTAAACCAATTTTCAAATTAAGATCAATTCCAAATGTAGATATATCCTGATTTGTAGTAATGTCTGTTTCCCATTGTACCAGAACAGTTGGTTTTAGATAGAACCTTGGTCGACATGAATAAGGAGGGAAATGTAAGGATTGAAGGAATAGAGTATATCTCGTTTTGTGTCCTATCAATAGTGGTACGGAAGTGGATGTGGTCCCTGGGTATCTTAGGCTCTGTCAAACAACTACTAATATAGTCAAGATTTGGTTGTTTTCTGTTTTACACCTTATTGATTTTTGGTTGTTTATAGTCAAGATTTAGGTTAAAATCTCTACCTGAGACTTCTTCCCTCCTCCTTTCTCAACACAGGCCCGGTACAGGTTACATTAGAGTTACCCGATTGACAGCCATGGACATGTACATTGCATGGTATGGGTGACAGAGCAATGCTGGAGTACCTGAAGAAAAAACTCCTACCAATGGTCAATACGTATCTGTATGAAATTGCATGTCTTTATTCTGCATTGGTTACACTACAATACTAGAAGTTCTTAGTTTCTTAGATTCCATTAACTTGTAGTACTTTTAAGTTCAAAGGCAACAATTGGTATAGGTATCTTTTGTTTGAGTGAAATCTGAAGTAGCTAGTTGTAATTTCCTTGTTGCCACCTCATTCAAGCCATAAGATTAGATATTTACAGCTGAATGGAATACCAGTAGTAGGATGTACCTTTGTGTCTGAATGAACAGCATGGTCTCGGTTAATTTACAACAAGGAATGGATTAGATTAAGTACTATAACCTCAAGAGTTTTGGTGATGGTTAATTTCTACCCAGGAATGGACTAACTACTGATCCCTGTTATACCATATATGGTCAGGGTCAATTACTTCCCAAACTTGGCCAGTGCTTGGCCCACTTAGACAGAATGTGTGAATGAGTATATGGGCCAGAAAACAGATAGCCATGAATTAGAGGGCTATTGTTAACTGCTATCTCTGGTAAAGAATACAACCTGCTGGCCTAGCTATAGGTATTTTGTATTCTCTGGATAATAGACCACATTTTAGCTTGTCAACTTAGCTAATCAAGAAAATAGGGACTGAAAAGAAAAAGAATTACCTTGTAAAGTGACACTGTTGTTAGAAAAACTGTCAATGGTCTTATAAATCCATTTTAAAACAACATGATACTTAAATATTTCAATGGAGAAATAACATTTGACTGAAAAGCTTTTCCATGAAACTTGATCAAATTTCAATTATCGTTTTACCATTTTATAGATCACAGAAGGTCTTTAATTAAAAGTTATTATTTACCGATATCTATAGTGCTGTGTTAACTTAGTTATTTAGGTGTCTCACACACTTCCAACGATTCTCCAGTCAAGTGGTTAAGATGTCTGACGTTCTACCACTAGTCCTCCACCTTTGGGTTGTGAGTGGTTAAGATGTCTGAAATTCTATCACAAGCCCTCAGAACCTCTTGCCTCTGGTGGCTGAATGGTTAAGGTGTCTGACATTCTACCACTAGTCCTCCACCTTTGAGTTGTGACATTCTATCACAAGCCCTCAGAACCTCTTGCCTCTGGTGGCTGAATGGTTACGGTGTCTGACATTCTACCTCTGAGTCCTCCACCTCCAGGCTCTGGTGGCTTAGTGGTTAAGGTGTCAGATTATTGTCCTGTCAGTAGCCCAGTAGGGTTAGCTTCCATGTAAGACAATGATTTATTTCTGGGAAGTCTGCCTCTCTTACAATTCCAAAAAACAGACAAGTCCAGGTTTATTGAATGAAGTCGTTGACCGAAATTTAAACTGGCCACCAGACTCTAGGGTGTTTGTGTAATGGGAATTCCTCAGCTGAATTCTTTTCACATACTGTAATCTACCCAATAAGTTCCCAGGGTGCTTAAAGCAACTCAGGGATTGCTTAATAGAAACAAATTTGGACTTGTCTTTCATAAATCATTCTACAAATAAAATCATTCTACAAAGTAAACCATAAATCAATTTGCAAAAGAAATCAGTAAGAAAACCAACAATTTTTTTATTGAAGCATAAAAAAAGGGGAGGGCCGCTTATAGGGATGGGGGCACTTATTTGGTTGAATGCGGTATTATCATCTCCTCAAGTTGGAACTCTAGGATCTCAAACAATGTCATAGAGACAAAAATGATCAATCCAAATTTTAGTGATAATTTTTTATTTAGAAATTGATATTCTAGAAATTGAAAGCTAGTCAAATGGAAAGTGCTAAGGAAAGACTTGTACTTTTCTTAGTTGGTCATATCCTAGATGGTTAATGTTGTGTATTCTGGAATTGCTTCATCATAAGCTATGCAACAATCCAGGCCAGTGGTTCTCTGGGCTTCTCCTGTAGGTTTCTAAGCACCACTTGCTTACATGACTATATGATTCAATAAATAACATGAGAAATGTTCCCATGGGACAAATTAAAGAAGGAAATCTTTAGACTTGAAACCAATTTATATAGCTCGATGTATAGATTTATTCATGTGTAATGCCTCTGGTTCTTTACAAATCCAAACCATATCCTTCAATTTTCCCCAAGGCTTGGTTGTGTCTGTTAACATGCTAAGAAGTATGTGTACCACCTTTGACTTATTTATCCAAGCATTTTAAAGAATGTTTACGTCATCGTAGGAGATGAAATAACTGATCGCAGAAGTTGACTTCAGAGAATAACTTCTAAAAATTCTAAATGGTCAAGATGAAATTCCATGAAATAAAAGTTAACAGCAAGGAATAGACTTCATTTTATTTCTCAGAAACAGCTGATTTCCAGAGGAAGTTTTTCTTTCCTTAGAAATTGCAGATTTTATTTGTATGATATGAAAACATCTTAATGTTGGCAAATTGTTTTCGCCCACGCATGTTTGAGATTTGAGAGAGTTTTGTCATCTTTATAAACAAAGTGTAATGCAATGAGTTTGTTGTTAAACAACTGGATATTACAAGTATAATATCCTGGATTAACGGTGGCTGGATATAATGGCAACTGGATTAACAGTGACCGGATATTATGGCAACTGGATTAAAGGTGACTGGATATTATGGCAACTGGATTAAAGGTGACTGGATATTATGGCAACTGGATTAACGGTGACTGAATATTATGGCAACTGGATTAAAGGTGACTGGATATTATGGCAACTGGATTAACGGTAGCTGGATATTATGGCAACTGGATTAACGGTGACTGAATATTATGGCAACTGGATTAAAGGTGACTGGATATTTTGGCAACTGGATTAACGGTGACTGGATATTATGGCAACTGGATTAAAGGTGACTGGATATTATGGCAACTGGATTAACGGTGACTGAATATTATGGCAACTGGATTAAAGGTGACTGGATATTATGGCAACTGGATTAAAGGTGACTGGATATTATGGCAACTGGATTAACGGTAGCTGGATATTATGGCAACTGGATTAACGGTGACTGAATATATTGGTAACTGGATTAAACGGTGACCGGATATTATTATGGCAACTGGATTAACGGTGACTGAATATTATGGCAACTGGATTAAAGGTGACTGGATATTTTGGCAACTGGATTTAAGGTGACTGGATATTATGGCAACTGGATTAACGGTGACTGGATATTATGGCAACTGGATGAATGGTGACTGAATATAATGGCAACTGGATTAACAGTGACTGGATATTATACTGAACTGGATTAGTAGTGATTGATTGTGGTATGAAGAATACAAGTGGCCAAGAGGTAGCCCTTCCATGAACTGGAATAAACTGCTTTATTCGTGGGATAAATTATTAGTGAAAAATTATTAAGTGTTGGAAACAGACAAAAACTTGTTTCAAGATAAACACACTCGAAAGTTGTCAGACTGTTTCAAGGCTTGTTATGTATGCTGTGTAATTTGGTATCAGTGAACTTAATTGAATCTGACAAAATCTCTGGGTTAGGAAATATGACTGCAGATACAAGGCTTCTTTAGTTACAACACAGACAGTCATTCTCTGGTTTTACAGATTTAATACATCTGTGTATATGTTTACAACTTTCGATGAGGGAACCAACACATGTCACTGTTCATTAGTTTCAATGGGTTTTAGTGTTCCAAAAAAGCCCACAACATAAACAGTATAATTTAAAATTGGTTTTCCAGTACACAACTTAATTTATTGGTCTTAACTCTAACAGTACATGTTTTCCAATATAAACTGCCTCCTGGAGTTCATGGTATATAATTCCACTTTCAAGCACTTTAATAAAAAAATAAGCTACGGGCTCCAATTATTGATTTATAATTATATTGCATCACAAATGACTTACTCTGCATTTGAGGAATAGGGGATGTAAATAAAGTTTTGTTTTTTTTTCAATTTAATGATCTGTTAACTGTTGATAGATAAGTTAATCTCACAGTTGCATGTATTTTATACCTTTCCATAAAAATCTTTGAATTCATATCACAATATTGAAATAGTAATTGTTGAAGAGTTGTTGAGCCAATGGTTCACATTGCCATTCCATGTTAAGTTTTTTTGCTCTGACAATTTTTGAACATACTCTCCTTGTTCTTTCTTTGACAATCTAATGCATTTGCCCCATACCATGTGAGTTCTCTACCTCTTACTTTGACACTGTTTGAGTCCTTTGACTCCTGCCCTGATAAAATGCCACGCCCAGTATGATATTAACACCAGCTGTGGGAGGGAGTGATGCTGAGTCAGTCTCTATCTCCAATGGATGTGTGAACACACATGTATACACCTTGTTATGTAACAGATGGTAGCTCAGATAATGGGCTGTAAATATCCTCAAGTTTGATGGCTGTAATTAGTAAATAATTAATGTAATGATTCCTAGACGTTGTGGTAAATATCAACAAGTTTGATGGCTGTAATTAGTAAATAATTAATGTAATGATTCCTATAGACAGTGTGGTAAAAATATCCTCAAGTTTGATGACTGTAGTTAGTTTATAACTGATGTATTGATGGTTAGACTGTGGTAAATATCCTCAAGTTTGATGACTGTAGTTAGTTTATAAACTGATGTATTAATGGTTAGAGTAGACTGTGGTAAATATCCTCAAGTTTGATGGCTGTCATTAGTTTATAACTGATGTATTGATAGTTAGACTGTGGTAAATATCCTCAAGTTTGATGGCTGTCATTAGTTTATAACTGATGTATTGATAGTTAGACTGTGGTAAATATCCTCAAGTTTGATGGCTGTCATTAGTTTATAACTATTGTATTGATAGTTAGACTGTGGTAGATATCCTCAAGTTTGATGGCTGTTTTTGATTTATGACTGATGTATTGATAATTAGACTATGGTAAATATTCTGAATCTTCGCTCATTGTAAGTAGTGTTCAGGCCTGGGCAAGGAAGTAAACATACCAGTAAACGTTGGCGATATCATTTTGTTTAAGAAAAATATATGACACCCAGACAATAATGGAAATATATGAATCTTTAGTAGTTGACATAGATTTACAACATTTATCAGAATCAAATATTACTGATGATTATTTTTATCTCAAAGTGCAAATATCCCATGTAGTTATAATTATAAGTCCTCATCAAACTTATGATTTATCATTTAAAATCAATTACTAGGTAACTAATTTATCGCAGTGTTTCCGACTCCTTTTTAACAAAGGTTCATCTGTTGACAGGGCTGTAAATATCCACTAATCAGAATAAACTTAATAAGTTTATAATTACTGTTATGATACACATGCTGATATAGATTTATGGTTATACAGAACAGCAGGTTTTATAATTTGATCATTTAAAACAGATTGTGTGACAGGATGACTTGACATAAACTTTATTTACCATTATAAGTGCCCTAATGAATATAAGCATTCCTTAACTGTTCTGTGGAGATAGAAGTGCTATGTAAATGTTTATACAGATTGTGAAAGACCGGAATTATGATTTTCTTCTTATTTCTGGATTATGGATGACAATCCACAGAGTGCTATTGTGATACACAGGCATGCTTCCAAATATCTGAACAGTTAAACAGGTGGCTAAAACTAAATTTTAAACTTTGTCTCACTTCTAAATCTCCTTTTTTTAAATCACAACATTCCTGGATAATATATTGACTTGGATACTCAAATAAACTGACACACATCAAAAAGTGCATATATATGTTTTATTATTATGGACAACAAAGTGTAACCTTTAAGATGACCGTACAATAATTACAATTAATATGGTTCCTATGATTCAGTGGATACAAGGAATTGTAAATAGAGTGTTGATGTAATAATTGTACTGACAGGAATATTGGCTAGTATCCAACTCCATCAACAACAGAATTAGTTATATAACCAAGATTTTAAATGTCAGAGAATCAACGTCATGGTTTATTTACGTTATTCTATTATTGAAGTCATTAATTGTTAATGGGGCGAGGAATAGAGTTTGATTTAATTAATGTATGCAAACATGGAACTATAAATACAACAAACTGCACTTGATTTCTTATTTCAGTAGGCTGTTTGTGATGCAATTCTATTGTGAAATTAAAAACTTTATCTAAATGTATTTGCAAAGCTCTAGGGAACTTTTTGTACACCAACTGTTAACCGCTGCCAACTTCTCCATTCTCTCTATTTACTATTTGTATATGAATGGATCTTGCTCTCCCATGGTATTAAATCATAAACATAAGAAATCTCCTCGTGAAACTGAACTCAAATTGAACCAGGTTTCCACTCTATCACAAAGAGACATATGCTGAGTATATTGCAGATTCCTGTAACATGCAGACATGTAACTCATGTAAACTGATCTATAAAACCAATTTTAAACCATTTACACCTCTTTTATAATGGTATACAGTTTGTCATTATAAAACCTATTTAAGCTACAGAGATTTTTTTTTTGTATTTTGCAGAGTTAAGGATTTATCTTCCATCATGCTGATCCTGGGATTAAAATAACTTCAGAAAGGTAAGGGATTCAACATAAAATTCTTACTACTATCCTGAACTTGCTGTCTATTCTGTCTCTGCATATTAGAGTTACTTCCCTTGTGGAATGGTATTGATTGTGACTACATTATTTTGTGAGAGAAACACAGATCATTTTCTCTGAAAACTTTTGACGTTAGCTCTCTTAAACACATGACATCACAATCGATACCTATCGGCAAGGGCAGATAACTCTGCAATTTTCATTACAGAATAATTTATCTCAGTAATGGCAGATGCAAGAGAAATACTTTTGAGAGAGCACATCAGATTCCCCGTCTATCATATTCTGCTTTCTTATCATTTCTCATACATGGCCATTTTACAATTCAGAGCATGTATATTTAGCTTTGGAATTATTAAATCAACTTAAACTCTTCAACAAGTGTGATGAAATTTGATGACAATTTTTGTTAATGTGTTACAAATCAAGCCAGTGCAGATTTGTATTGCATAGTACACAAAGATACATCAAATTTATATTGCTACAAAAGAGACATGAAATTCTTTAGATGTAAATTGAAAAAAGACCGGAAGCCAAGAAAGTGAAGCATTTTAATGATAAAATATTCTGATATTTGGTTTCGATGAAAGAAAGGAGGACACCACAGGAATTTACAGAAATCTGACTCTAGGTTTGTTTTCTGTGACATGAATATCAATACGCTATGGAGGATTTTTGTGGTTCAGCAGATCTGACCTGAAATAGCACAGAGATGCTCACTGACTTGTTAGATTCATAAAATGATCAAAATTGATTAAAATGGCTTTTCTGCAACTTAATTGCTGAAGTTGCAGGGTCTCTAATTCTGCTAGTAGACAAGTAGGTCTAAGAAAAGCAAGTTTTCTATCCTGTCAACAGCAGAATTTAATAGCAGCAGGAGAAGAATTTCTACATAAAGCTAACCATGCTTAATAATTGTTTAATCTGGGAAATATATTTAAGAGCATTGTCAACTTAGTTTGAACTGGTTGTAGAAAGTAATTTCCAATAGATATAACTTTAGAAGTAAGTAAAATATGGAGTCCAAAATTAGATAAATGTCCCGAATAAAAGATAAAATTGGCAGTGATTATTGTTGATCATTATTGATCAGATTATGAAATATTTCAAGAGTTTCTAGACTTTGAAGATGTTTCCTGTTATGGACGAATCCATGCAGTCTTGCAGAATTTCCCTAGCTTGTGAAAATTCTGAAAAAAGAATACATTCATGTTTCTCTAAAATAGTGGTGAAGAAATGTGAAATCACCCAGGCGTAAAATGTCGGTGACAGATGAAGGTTGCATCACTCATGTGGAACACTGTCACATACCTTTGCAATCTACCTTTCCTACCCAAGGTATCAAATTCTTACCTGTCAAGTGTTACAAAATCTTAACAACATTCTACAAAGAAACCTTCTTCATAATTAGATTGAAAAACTTCAAGATCATCGAATAAAAGATAAAAGTATGATATTTGTTAACCATATTCGGGGTGAGGTACTTAAACTGGTATAATTTGTATTGTGAAATCTAACCATGAATTGTTTGAATGAAAACAATATATGCTAACCATACTTGGTATACTTTGTTGTATATAAGTGTAATTCATATGTTGAACATTTTGTTGTTATTATAATAAATCATGCCTGGTTCACTGGCTGACTGACTTTCTTCTAATCATGAAGCAATAAACTTTTCTGGGGTAGCTATAGAAAGGTGTGAGAAATATTACTTGGGATGAAGATGAAGATGTTTATATGTTACTATAGGTATGTGTTATACTCAGTTACGTGTGTACAGATCCTTATCTTTTAACTGAGCCATATATATACTCAGTTACATGTGTACAGATCCCTATCTTATAACTGAGCCATATATAAATCCAGATGACACAACTTAATTAAATATCTGTATTATAATGTATATCTTCTCTCTGGATTTCCCAACGGTAGAATATTAATGTTTTGTTTGTTAACTTGAAGATGTTGTGAATAGCCATCAATATAGAGACAGCTCATCTATATGTAGTAGCTGATGCGTACGTCATTAAACATCATTACTCAAGTTTTATCAACTATAGCATCATGCAGAATTTAAACAAAACATTGACTTAACCATAAAAAACTTTGTGTGTTTTATCATTTTTGACCACTTGGCCATTGTGACCCAGAGATGGAGGGCAAGTGGTAGAATATCAAGACACCTTAATCAAGATGTTACTATGATTGACGGATTTAGTCTTATTAAGGTTTTTTCCTGACTAATGTTGAATTATTTGGCCTTCACATCAACAAATTTCTCACCCTGTCTTAAATTCCATGTAATATTCATGATGTTAATCTTGATTTTCAAAAATTGTTTGTGTGGCATATTCCTGATCATGACAGCTATGCGGAAGATTTTGCAACTTATCAACCCAGTTGAACAGATTATCTGCAGAGTATGAATTGCCTTGAATAGAAACCTTTCACAGGTTCATTTAAAATTAATAAGACTTGAAGTTGAGCATTATTAAAGCTCTGTTTATGTAGTTTTATTGGTTAATTTGTGACATCCTGCAGTGTTTTGTTAAAAAGGAAAGCAGTATCGTATGATTTATTATAAAATTGTTTCCGACATGCAGTTATTTGCTGCAAGGCTCGTGTGTAAATTAATATTACCGACAGAGTCAATCAGCTGAATGTGTTTGTTGCTGTGGGCCTAAATGTATTTGTAGGTTTTAGGTAGACAAATACATTGTTAATGCTATTCGTCCACAGTGAGTAAAATATTTCGTATTCTGACTGGCTAATGTCTGAGTGATGGTGTCATGGTTTTCTCCTTTGAGACAAAAATAAACGCTTGCAATACCGTATTTGTGGTATTAAAGCGCTGTGGATGCCTGAAAAATTGATGCCAATTGGAAACTCCTTTAGACAGATAATAAAGATATTTTATATGCTGTTTGATTTAAGCGGCATCTATTGAAAAATTCATTCTGTGCAGCTATTGTAAGTACATTGACACCTAATGGTGTAATAAATTGGAGGTAGAAGTGTTGGCATATTGTCAGCACCTCTCAAAAAGCTAAGGGGTGTAACTATGCATTGGGGCATTAGTTCATTGGGATGGATTTATATAGAATTGGTGTAAAGAACTGTTAAGAACTGTTAAGGACTACAGAAAGTCCAGGTAAGGTTTGATAGATCATTCCATACTTTGTTATAGATCATACCATACCTTGCTAAATGATTCCAAATTGAGGCCAAGTCCCATGTGGAATGCAACCTCAAAAGGGATGAACTTGTTGACATTATATGGATATTGAATCTAAATTTTGGTAAGTGCATCAAAAGTTATGGAACATACTGAACATGGAGTTCATTCTAATGGTAGTGAATTAAGGTAATAAAAGTCTCCCAAAAGTATAGTGCTGATATTTACAAAACCTTCAATAGTAGGCTAACTGGTAGTATATAATCTACATACAAAAACAGTTAGGATAAGAATTAAAGCTCTTTAACTTGTGCTAACACAAAGGTAAAAAAACATCCTTAAATCACGATAAACGTTGACATACGTAGGTATGCACTGACAGTATAAGGGCTCTCCTGCATGAGGAGATGCATGTGCAGACGGACAGGTAGGTCAGGTGACTCACAGGTAGGTAATAATGAGGGACAGGTGAGTCACAGGTATCAGGTGTTATGTCTACTATCAAATATATCTTACATCACCTGGACGTTTTCAAGGACTCAAGTTTTCTCTGTCTATATACATAGCTGTGAGGTCGCTGGT
Source organism: Argopecten irradians (assembly GCF_041381155.1). Lineage (NCBI taxonomy): Eukaryota > Metazoa > Mollusca > Bivalvia > Pectinida > Pectinidae > Argopecten > Argopecten irradians. The sequence goes on from NC_091134.1 coordinate 23,120,767, forward strand.
TAAAATACAGACCATAATGCCTCTTTATAGAAATTTATATTTAAGTGCATTTAGTTTTGAAAAGAGAATATAGCTTGGGATGGGTTTGTCATCATACTCGGAGCAACTATTTTCTGTAGTATACAATGAAGCTTATTCCATGTTTTGCATTATCATTGAGTCAAAATAGCTAGTCTAAAGAATGTCCCAGCAGCTCTTCATAACAACCTTAAACCATATGGTGTATGGTAATTAATCCAATTAGCGATAAATGTCTGTGGACATGATATATTTGTTGAACTGGGGGTTTTATTTACCTATAATCTATAGAAAAGTACTGCATACTGAAACCATATAATTGGTTATTTTTTTGGATTTAAAACTTTGGTAATTTTGACAAAATTGGATCATGTTAGTAAATCATTGCTGCCTTGCAGCTATGAGGCACAGTAAAAAAATTTTTAGAAAATATTTTAAGTGACATGTTTTGAAATTCAAGTTGGATTTCAAATGTTCATTGTAATTGATATATGGTGTTTTTACCTTGCTAGATTTTAATCCATGGATTCAGTGGAATGAGACATTTTGTATTAAGTCTGAATGAGATTTTCCCTGGTGTCAGTAATGAGTTTGAAACTGATAGCTATTGTGTATGGTGTGGTTGAGCTCCTTTGTGAAGGTGATGTATGGGGCTATATGGTGACACTTGTATACTGAGGATACTCGGGTGATTTACTCATTGTTCTCCAAGTCCCGGTCCCTGTCCTGTTTTTTTTACAATTTTTGTGTTATAATTAAATAGAGGCCAGGAATGTTTTTGAAAAAAAAAGAGGTTAAAAAGGGAAACAAATGTTTAGGGTTCAGTTTTGACCATCTGTTATGTTTACCTTTTTCTTGAGCATTTTCTCATCTTATTTGATTTGAAATATTCCGTCACATGCAGAGATGAAAATCAGCAGCTGATTTTATCAATGGATTTGCAATCATGGAAAGTTTGAAATCACGTAATATATATATTTCTTGCTGGCAGTGCTTAAGACGATATTACAAGACCGAAACAGTACTTTAAGACGATAAGACATATAGTGACAGATTGATGTCGTGCTAAGGAGCCTTATATTCTATTGGAGTCTATAATCTATACTGCGCAGAACCACATAAAAAGGATATGAGCGTCATTCTGGAAACCGATGTACGATTGTGAGATGATGAATGGCTGTATCATATACCTTACTACGATCATTACTATAAGATGGTGTAGTGAATAGGACTGGTCATCCCGACAACTGTAGTGGTCAATTCTGACCACCACCTGTAGCTGATACACAAAAACAGGTGTGAGATGACATTTTATTTATACTTTCATTGGTCTCTCTGGAATGTTAACTGGCTACTGGTATATATACTAGGTAGCTTACTATATAGGTGACACAGAGGTCAAGGATGAAACTGTTCTCATACTGCTTAAATATCTAACCTGCAATGTCCTAGTTTTCTGTATGGGATGATACTACCGCTTATTAGGCAGTTTATTTATTTGAATATCTAAATATGGATTACCTTCAAGTAGACCATAATTCACCATCTTTGGATTTTATACTTTAAATGACGAGATTTCTGTTGTGTGTTTGGACACTTTACCTGAAGTATCCAGTAATTACAGGTGAGATTGTCTTTATGTTAATTAAAGTCTTATCCTTTACTTATTGTAAACTATTTTCATTGTATAGTATTCTAATAAGTATATTTCTTCTCTAAAATAATGAGTTAATAATACAGGAATTGTGAAACATCTTACGTACATATTTGATATGATTATTATCCATATTTTGCCCCTTAATATGCAGGGATTGTGAAACAGGTTATGTAACTGTTTTGTAATGTCACTATTTTGTCCCACAGGGATCCGGTAAAGGAAACATTTGTGGTGTTGAGCACAGATCTCTGTCTCAGATTACTGAATCAAATCTCCCGCCCCCACATCCTCAAAATAAAAAAAACTGAAGAAAAAACATGAAAGGTGACTGTATATCTCTTCCGCCTGCATTGCCCAAACATCAGTATGTCAGTAGTGTATCACTTGTCTACAGGACGTTAATAGAGGATAGAGAGGATTTGAAGGAGCTGAGATCCCCCCCCCCCTCCCCAGCTGATCTCTAAGACAGGTGCTGTTTGTTTGTATCACAGTCAGTATCCTGTATAAAACATGAAAGGTCTTATCACAGCTCTGAGGGCAGTCTCAATAAAACAAATTTATACACAGCAGGACCAAGGTCATTAGGTCAGATGTCAAAGAGCATAAAGGGGCTGTGGTCAGGTATAAACATTAGACCACAGCCCTCAAGTGATTGATATGATTTTCTCAGCAAAATTCTTACACTAGATTGAGACAAAAATTATTTATCTAGCTAGTTTTTAGTGGTGGTTTTATACTCTATGACATGGTGGCCTGTCTGTTTTAACCCTCCCACCTTTGGGTTTGGAGTTTGAAACTCTTACAACTCTATAATTACGTTTTGTATTCATGGAGTGAAGGCAAAGGGGTGGGGGCGTTAAGTCATACAGACATGTCATGTGTTTGGCAAAACTAAAATGTTTGGAGACAAGGAGAACTTGTATTTATGAGACAAATGTAGAAATTAATTACGTGTGTAGTACATTTTGTTTATGTGGTGGCCCTGTGTGTACTGACCCCTATGACCTTACAGTAAATAGTGACAGACTAAGTGTCCTGCTGGCTTTCACAGATTACTTTCTCCAAACTAATCTGACTTTCATTAGTTTGTAAACATGAACTTGATGTTTGTGGAGACTGGGCGCTGAGGGAGAAACCCTTACTGTCATGTGGTGGGGCCCTGAATGTTTGTGACACATGAAATATTTCTATTTCATTTTACAGATAAAACTAAGGTGGGGGACAATTTAACCAGATATCCCTTGTCTAAGGTTGGTGTCTCTTACTTACAATTTATTGTGTATCAGAGAAATTCTACTCTTACAAATTACATTTTTTTTCCATTCAGAAAATGAAGACTTTACAGTCTGAAAGATAAATGTCTCTAGTTTTATTTTTTTCAGTCATGATTGGCATTTCTTGTATTGTAAACCATTTGTAATGGATATTAGGTTTTTGTGTCACTATCAATGTGATAGCTTACTGTGAAATTTCAAACATTCTATGATGCAACTATGTCTCATTCAGTATTGTCAAAAGCTTTCTCTGTCTTAGTGGTTTTCTCATCTGAATTTCATGTAGGTTAATAAGATTTATAATGAAATTTGCCTTAATAATTTTGGTTTCAATTGTCTTGTGATACAGTAGTAGTCTTTACTAAGGGGGAGATAACTCTCATAAAGTCTAGCTACACAAACCTATACACAAGGGATCAGCCAGCATTTCTATATGGATATTGAAGTTTAGTGGTTTTAATACTGAAAATATGTGAAATGTAGTCTGAAAAAAACTATTCAGTATGAACATTCTTTGACTAATACTAGAGGCAGTTGAGAGGTGGATTATTAAGCTTTAAGACCATCATATGGTTCTGATTAGGTCCTATTTTTGCAGGCCTTGAGCCTGCTGAGGCTATTATCTATGTAAAGGGTGGTGACATGTTTACAATACTGAGCTCGGCCAGCTGGTACCAAGAATGTACTGGCATATTATCAGAGATTGGCTTTTTGATCCCAATCTGTCTTACTCATGGGCATACTGTTTCTTTTTATTGATAAGAATGCAAAATATTTTGAGGAAATATCATTTTAGGCGGAGTCTATATACAGCAGATGTTTTCTTACTTACTGAAGTGCATTTCAGATGACTGCATGCATGTCATCCAGATTAACAGAAGTAGAGACTGGTTCATTTCTCTGTTGCCAGATCTTGACACAATTTAATAAACACTGGGGGATGTTTTTGTCAAAGAAAACTAAAAAAAAAAAATTTCTATGATTTTTCTAAGAGATACAAATATATGAAAATAATTTGATTTTTTTTCCCCATTTATATATTATATTAGACAATGGCATGGGCATTATTAGGACACACTCAGGTAAACAGTCCCAGTAGGTGAAATGAAAACCTCTCCTATTTTATTTTTCTTACATTTACAGATTGTTTGTCAGTGTCAATGGCTTTTCCCTACGTTGTAACATCCATTTGTTTCGTGTTCTCCAGCGTTAATGCCTATTCTGCCTGTCAGAAACAAACAAATTCTGGATAACAAGTATATATACCTGATGTTTTGGCAATTCTGCACAACTTTCTGGTGACCTATTGAACATTTTCCCAGTGTAAAAAGGTGAAGGTCATCACTATGCAACTTGGATTGATGTATGCTTTTCAATCAATGGTTGTCAGGACGACAGCTATTCAATTTGCCTCCCTTTTCTGTAGTCAGGAGTAATTCACTACTCCATCACTGTCCATTGTGTAAATCACGATACCAATCACAGACAGTTTTTCAGAGAGGATGAAACTTTTTCAAAAAACTGAGATACACATTAACGATGAATCGTAAAGCTATTGATGAACATTTTTTTTGTTTAATGGATAAAACTTTTTCCATGGTATACCACTTGCAGCATAATGGCATGGATGTACCAATCTACTGAGATACTCTCTTGTGCAGCTACAGTTTTTATTCTCTTGATTATGCAGCTAAGGAAAGTTGTCAAGTAAGCCAAAGGTCAATTGTTTAACATTCAGCACCAATTTAAAGATGTTTTTATTTGTGTGCTTGACATAGTTTTACTGGATTGGTAGGGAGTTCTCACACAAAAATAGAAATTGTAATGTTCCCTGATAGAAATTGTGCTATAAAACAGAATCAGTATTTATCTTTAAAAATGACTGTGCCTTCAAATACATCATTAAGGTAATCCATGAAATATCATTATGTTGATATTCTGTTTTCTAGTTTGCTGATGGAAGCTCACCATTCAGATGTAGGAACTATTTTTGGTGTTCTCTACTTGTCTTTATAAACAATGTAATATAAATTGTTCCAGAAAAGATCAATTAATGAGATGCAGACTCTACTAAAGCCCTCACTAGTAATCCATTGTAATAATAGAAACTCTTGTTTCCAATGCAATCTTCTTAGGCACAAGACTTGTATAAACAAGGTTAGACTCCCTTTGTGGTGGAATGTCAATGGTTGTCCATCTGGCTTCTGTAGAAATGTCTGCAGATCTACAATTTGTGTACTTCAGCATAGCATAGTAACACTACAGAGAAATTAGGTACAGGCTGAGGGGAAGGCAATAAATACCAATCCAGCTATCATGGTGGAGCATCACAGGCATATTTTTTATACCTGGAGTACTCCAGTCACAGCATCATGAACAGAATGTCAAAAATCCTAGACTATTGGCTATGTTACTCATATCTAATTATCTTTTAATTATCCTCAAGCCTTCGACCCCTTGGTTGCAAGTTTGAAACCCACATGTAGCAGTTGTCAGGTACTATATAACCTTTTGACCTAGCTGAAATAGTTTTAATGATATAATTGTTTGTTCAGTGGATAATTTTGTGACAGATCCTTGTAGATGGTGACTAGCCTGTTGAAGACATGGCAATTTTTTTTTTTTTTTTTTTATTTTTCATCTTAGATGCACACACATCAGCATAGCCCGGTTAATTTCTCACATACTCAAAGTTTGCGGTCAGCATTAAGATACCTGGAATCTCTTTTTTGTGGTCTCAGATTGTGCTTATAATGTCTACTGCTTTCTGCTCTGAGCTGTCTGTCTTTCTGTTAAAGTAGAAAAATGTATTCCTGAAGGACAATGTCATATTCTCATAACAATCATGTTATGTGTGTTGGGGGAGCTTAATTATTGCCAGACAAAAGGTTATAAGCTTCCTGTATATTTATTCTGTACAGTTGCATCAGAGACACAATTTTTGATGCATCACAAAGAAAACAAGCGTATCGGTATAACAAATGGCATCTGAGGAAGTATAGAATGGTATTGTTGACATGATCAGACTGAACAGACTGGTGAAAACCTAGAGATGTAGGAATCTGTTGCTATTCCCAGGCGGTGTGCCATCAAGATCTTGTGTTTCACCTATTGATTTCTAAATAGCACAAAGACAAACAGCAGACATCTTTTTGAAACTTGTGTTGGCGTAATCTCAAAATGTCCTATTAATAGGACCATATAGTGTTGATGTAGTTTGCCAGACGTTGAAAGAAAACCTTGGTAATGATTGTTTTTGATTGAAATATATCAATTTCTCCTCCCGGTTTTTTCTGCCACCCTTTTCCCTATGTTTTGTTTATTACTTTTACATGCAGCCTGCCAAGATTACATCATCACTGACTTGTATGGTAACAAGGATATTTCTGTAGCAAGGTCTTTACAAGTCACACAACCAACCAGGAACCTGTGAAGGCATAGAAGAGGGCATACTTTAGTGATGGTTGTGTTTGTGGTGGTATAGGTGGGCCTGTATAGCCAAGTGGTTAGGTTCTGACTTTCTATCACTAGCCCTCATCATTTGGGTAGTATAGATATTCCAATTGAGGTAGTTTTAAGAGCTGGAATAAATTCATGTCTTTGTTTGAGAACTATAGCAAGTTCTGTACTACTGAATTTTGGAATATCTATGATGACCAAAGTTGTGCTACATATGATGCTTATATCAATAAGGTACTCCTTACACAATATTAAAAGTACTTAAGCTACGGTAAGAGTAGTGGTCATTGTGTTGTTATTTTGCAAAATTAGATCATCCATCATAAAACCTGTGTAATCATTTTGGAATTTTTGTCTTTAAACACATTATTTTTAGAAAAAGCTATAAGATTACTCCAGTGGTTTGTTTTTGTATGTGAAGTGATAAGTTTCAAGTGTTTGCTGGAAAAAGTTTACTTCTTTTTCTGTTGATACATTTCTTAAATGTTTCAATGAAAACATTGCCATTCCCTATGTGTTTTAGCTGTGTAATTTTATGTTACCTATTTATCCAAATTGGACACATAATGTAATCTTTGGTTACTGGATGAATAGGTGTCCCAACCTTTAACCTCCTTGTTGCAGTTGCCAGGTGACCACCAGTTTACCTCTAGCCTTTGCAGGATTGCATGTTCAAGGCCTTTACAGGAAAGTGACCAGATAATAGGTCATGGCCGGCTTTTCTCTTAATTGTTAGCTTTCTTCACCAAATATAAAGAAACTATAGCCATTAGCATGATGAAGATAAACACAAGGACCTGACAATATTGCACTATAAGACCAGACAACATCACATGTATTGACTGTTGACAGGCGTCAGTGACTCCAGGGGACAGTTGTCTGTAACATGTTGAGGTAATTAGCCTGCCGTAATTGGTCCATGTTAGTATAGGCTTTAATTGCTGCTGCTGCTGCCTTCAGGGAAATATTTTCATCTACACTACAGTTATTTCTGGGATAAATCTGTGTCCTGTACATATTGGATCCTGATGTTTGTATAACAGAGGTTTATCATGTTCAATGTTTGTACTCCTGAAGGTTGATGGTCACAGCACAATCATAATGTCTCTTCTGTCTTTGACTATATACAGGAGGAAGGTTCTATACATGTTCTGTTCAATATCATTTATAGAGCTGAGAGGTTTTCCATTTCTTCAGACCTTTATTTAGAGATTATTCAAACGATTTTAGTCACAAATAAATATCAGTTCACATATCTGCCCATGTTCACAAATAAGCCCACCACCTCAAATAAGCGTATGTTCCTAAAATAAGCTCATAGCCATAATGAAAATCAATTTTCACACATGCAGTCAACGTCAGCAATTATGACTCTTTCATCTTTGTAGAATTATCCTTCTTAGATAGTTGAGATAGTATAGCTAATTAACCTAGATAAAGCCCTCAAAATGTACATAAAAAACTCTTGATTGTAGATAGCTTTGATTTAATGAAATTAAAGTTTATTGTTTTGCAGATTCAGACAGCTCTGTCAAGGTAAACACTAGAGTATAAATAGTGTCAAGGATGCGTGGTGGATTTGTTTTGGTAGTATGGTATCAGGACACTCAACTCTATCAGAGATCAGATGTACATATTGCTTTTCTCTGTTTTATATAAAAGTATTTAAAATACTACTTATTTGCCAATTTTGTATGAAAGTTAAGGTACACCCTATATTGGATACTATAAAATGCAGCACATAAATGTATACAATACCTTGTGTAGGTGCATAAGGCAGTGCTAAGGTTTGCTGTACTTGGGTCCGCATGTGTATCTGATTTTTGGATGTACGTGCAGACAAAACACTCGACAGTAGGCCCAGACATTCCTCCATTAATCTTTGATGTAAAGGAACCAATTATTAATTTTCTTACTCATGTGACCTTTGACCTTTGTTTACCTGCATGCACACTCCAGTCTAACCATGCTAACTATGGTTATCTGTACTTGGTTCTAAATTCAGTGATACCACACACAAAAAGGGAAGGAAAAATCAACTGGTGACCTTTAGGTGATATTACACAGCTGCAATCTTATGTTGGTTTAGTTTAATAACAGCCAAGGTTATGTAAGGATATGCCAGATCCAGGAGGTGGAGGAAATCTGGAGTTCCCTGAGGAAAACCACTGACCTATGGTCAGAACTGATCATTACCTGGTAACTGCCCCATGTTGGAATTAAAACATCGCAACCCAGCTCATATATAACTATAGTTGGCTACTAGTGGTAATGTCAGAACACCTTAACCACTTAACCACGCGAGCTAAAAAGACTGCAGTTCATATCTTAGACCGTCCTAAAATATGAGTGACACTTGTGCTACTTGGCTACCAATGATTGTTTAAGACGTGCCTACTTTGTATACGTGACTCGTGTACATGCTGTTGTACATGTATGTGTGAGGAGGCAAATGCAAATATAACATGTATTTGATTAATATGTGCAGACAGCATAATCCACATATAGCAGAGTGTGACAGTATGGTAGTCCGCTAGCCAGCTGTTGTCTAAGGTATTACATAATAGTCATGCATGCTCAGACAAAACAAGCTTAACAAAGGGATATTTTACAAAAGTTTAAAGCTTAATGATTATTAAATGTTCTCACATATGATGTTTCAATAAACTTCTTTTTAGTGATCTCATTTGAACATGATACATATTGTTTCAGATATGCTACTAATAATAGTACAATAACTGTTAAGTTGAAATATTTTTGAGGGTTAATCAGAATCCATCAAGCTAACGTGTGAGAGTTGTTTCCTGGTGTTAAGTCAGTCTGTCAGGGGAGATTAATGGTTGTGTAAGGGATACACTGACAGATATAAATGGATTTTATAAATATTTCTAACATGCTGATTGTTTGGTCTGCTGCAGGTCCTTCCCATCATTCCTACTAGCCTCAGATATTTTCTGTATTGAGATACTCTTCTTTCAAAATCTTTTCTCAAATGAGGCATGCAGTATTAATATGGTGCCTCTGGTTCTATGTCTTCTAGAAAATTTTACCTGGTCAAAAAAAACCCAGAAAACTTTTGGCGATATCTTGACAAATCCTGAAACAGTACCATTTGGTTGCAGTGACTTTGACTCCAAAGCCAAAGGTGAAAATGTGTTGTTGATTTTGTTCAGGTGATAACTTTGGACCATTAAATTCAAAAGCTAAGATGCTACAGAATTTATGTATGATAATCCTTTACTATATGTTGTAGCCGATTATAGAATAACATAATCACACTCAAAGTGTCCCAATAACCACCCAAAGCAAATAATTGTAAAAGGAAGGGGCCCTTATTAGGATCAAATTTGGGTTAGCATTTTACACAATTATTACACAAAGGGAACAAGTCATAAATCAATTTACAAAAGATATCAAATAGGGAAACCTACACAATATTTTCATAGTTCAAATCTGTATTAAGTCTATAAGTGAAATTGAGGCTTAAAAAATAGGGCGTATATTGTGTCAAATATGATAGCTCAATTTGATTCAGAGACGGATAATACACCCACCAAGGTGTTTGCCAGGGTGATGTTATTTGTCCTTACTTTTTAAAGTGTTTAAGGAGAGATCTTTTTATTATTCACAAAATATTATTTCTAATCACTGATTAAAATAACATATGAATAACACCCTGTAAATTTCTGATGATATAGTGAAATGGAAAATCTCTTTAAGATTTAAACAAGCAAGGTTACATTTGTGGGACTTCGTTGCACCACCTTATTGACAATAGTTCACTATAAACCCTTTGCTGTTACAATCTGTTTATCCTTGTGCACTTCGTTATTATCGCTATCTAAAGCAACTTGCGTGATTAGTCGAGTCATCTTTGTTACAAATTACAGGACTTAGCCATTTAATATCTGAATCATGTGCCTGACTTCTTTCTCAAACAACTTTCTGCTTTGGTGATCTTTCTAGTTATAAATTCCTGCCTGGAGTTGCCTAAGCACATGATGCCTCTCGGTCAATCTGTTATTTCTAATAGGGTGCACCCCACTAATTACATAGCTAATGCTGTATATCTTCATCTCTTTCATCAGAAGCTGTCGCTGTTCAGCTATGTATATGGAACACCTGGGGCGTGATTTGTGGAATTCCCTTAAAAACACATGTGTATTTGGTGGAGGGCACCCTAGGATGGGATAGTTCAGGGAGAGAGGTGTACAGTTTGTACAAGCTGTTCACTTACTAATTCTGTTCTGCAGGTGTTGATGCTCCTTATAAGAAGCTAATGGGTAGTACACTTGTATTCATACAGAGTTATTGCCCTTTAAGTAATCACCTGTCTGTTTTCTATATGTTTGACCGGATAATTACTGCTAAAGCACTGAACCTATTATAATGATGTTTTCCAGTCCACCCTATGTACTGATGAGGTTTCTGTTTCTTTAAAGAGTTATGACCCTTTATTGTACCCTATGGCTATCCAGTTGCTCAATGAAATTCTGAACTTATATCAATAAATTGAGATAATTTGGATAATAAATTTAGGTTTTGTACTGATTTATTTCTGATCAGGGTGGTTTGTCATATCATAACTCATACAAAAGAGTGTTTCTCCCATTAGAAGCTGAAAGTTCAATCTAATCTTTGTATAGGTGGTGTAACTGAAGCTAAAAACTAACTGATCTTTGTTTAGACAGAGTTATCCCCCCCTGCTATAATTGATTTTAATGTATAGATATAGAATTATCTCCCCTGATATTGTTGCTGTAACTGTATAGACAGAGTTATTTCCCCCTCCATTGGAGATGTAACTGAATCTGACAGCTCCAGCTAATCTATCTATATCTTTATACCCTGACCCAATAACAGACTGATTTACATGTATGGCTGGCTGGTAACACAAGGGAAACTGAGAGATGTTCTGTCAGGTGGAGCCGCCATTGGTGATGGTGGTATGTGTGGCGATGAAGTGGTGAAGTAGAGCAGCCACACATGTAGAGACAGATTGTTTGGTGATAGTTATGTTGTAATCTGTATTGTAGATATTGTAACTCTCGCATCTGGTGTAAGTTAGATCTACAACCACGACCTAGTTAACATACAATTGTATCTTATTTGGTAGCTTACAATAAGTTTATAGAATGTTACATTGATATAAAGGAGATGATTATAGTATTGTCTCTTTCCTATGTCTAATTCAGCTTAGGCAATAGTAATCAACTTTGATGTTGAACCTTATTTGTTGGTAATTAGTTTTGATTGTTGAACTCTGTTTACGCAACAACAGCTTTATTTGATAGATTTGGGTGTCTTTTGAATCTTACTGTATGAATTGATCCTTTGAAAGTCTTGAATCACCATGCAAGCAATAATGTACTTTTCCTGACCTTGTCTCGAGTGATTCTGCAAATTCCACAAGAAAGAACATTGATGTATCCATTTGTCTGGTGCAAATATGTGAATTAATGGTACTTTAGTTTTAAGATTATACAATTGGTCTTGGATTTCAAACCTTGAGAGATGGTAAGTTCCTTGTCTGGTTTGGTTACAACACTACAATTTGTGTTCAATTTCAGTCTGAGATATAAACCTAATTGCTGTCTGTCTGAGGAATAAGATAGTCCATTGTCTGGAAGTGTCTGACAGCTTGTTTACATCAGCTGGCCTGGATGTTGACACTGTGAGATAGAATTGTTGACATGTTTCACGTGCCCCTGTCAGCCATGCTTTACTGTCCTGATAAGGCCATAGACAAGGGGAGACAACTGGCCAGGAGATCCTCCTCAGGACAGAAAATGGATATAGAAGAAAATAAACAAATAGATTAAACTGACCAAAATCATTAATAAATTTCCTGAGCAGAAGTCTGATACTAGGTTATTTCCCTGTAGTTTAAAACTTAAGAAACGAAAAAATAGATATATTGCTATGACAAAGATTATATGAAGACAAATTTTAGTGATTATTTTAATATTGTATAGATTGGTGTCTAACTGACTACCAAACCTCAGGTTTTTGAAAGAATTTCTTCCACAGAATCATAATACTCGGTTATCTCCTCTCATTTATAAGGAATTTTCTTATGTTAAATAAGCTCACCTGCAATTTGATAATATATGGAAAGAACACATATTTAATCCTGATGAATTCATAATATTCCATAGAGATTGTTGCCACTGTTGAGTAGGGGTTGAAGGACATGAAAAAAATGATCTGGCATTGTTGTTGTCACAAAATCTGAATAACTTGTCCACAGTCTCTAGAATAACATTGGTTTGTAAATTAGAAGAATATGAGATTAGATGTTGGTTAGAGAGAGAGTTTTACATCACATTTCCTGTGTTATGTAGAACAGTACATGTGTGACAGTGTCAAACAAGGTCAAGGATTCTGTGTGATGTTATGAATGGTTTGTAAGTGTTGTGGTTACCCCATCATCATCCCACTAATGACTCCATCTCACTACTGGTCTCCCTTTGTAGTCACAAGAGGCTGTAGAGACTGCTTCACAGCTGTACTGATAATCTTACAGCTTCATCTGGTCACAGTGAAACCTGTCTTAACAACCACCTCTGTACAAAGTCCACCTCTGTAGAATGACCACCTCTGTACAAAGACCATCTCTGTATAAGGACCACCTGATTAAGGCCACAATTTGACATGGGTATATGGACTACTTGTTTATAGAGACCAATTTTTCCTTAATGGGTCTTTATAAATAGGTTTGATTGTAGGACATTAAATTTGTCAGTAAGCTGCAGAGATAAAAAGAATATGAAAAATGATGTTCCCCTTGCCATGTGCTTTACAGACAAGTTAGAATTAGCATAACTGGACTGGGTCGCTCATGAGAGAATTAGCAAAACTGGACTGGGTCGCTCATGAGAGAATTAGCAAAACTGGACTGGGTCGCTTATGAGAGAATTAGCAAAACTGGACTGGGTCGCTCATGAGAGAATTAGCAAAACTGGACTGGGTCGCTCATGAGAGAATTAGCAAAACTGGACTGGGTTTGCTTATGAGAGAATTAGCAAAACTGGACTGGGTCTTTCATGAGAGAATTAGCAAAACTGGACTGGGTTTGCTTATGAGAGAATTAGCAAAACTGGACTGGGTCACTCAGAGAATTAGCAAAATTGGACTGGGTCGCTCATGAGAGAATTAACAAAACTGGACCGGGTTTGCTTATGAGAGAATTAGCAAAACTGAACTGGGTTTGCTTATGAGAGAATTAGCAAAACTGGACTGGGTTTGCTTATGAGAGAATTAGCAAAACTGGACTGGGTTTGCTTATGAGACACTATGATGCAAGGTTATTTTTAAGGCATTTTTATCTATGAATTAAAAGCCTCTGCTTATCGAACAAAGAAAAATGGTGGACAGAATGATGCATGGCACTGTCATTCTGGTTACTTCATTTTACCTGCAAGATTGGTTTTTCAAAGGACATGCAATAGTCCTGAAGCAACACCATTTGTCACTGAAGCTTGTGCTTGGATAGTTTGCTCGACAAATACCACACCATGATACATAATCAATTCTGTCTAGGGAAGAATTGTATGAGGGCAAAAGGGTTAAACATTTCATTTGATATAGAAGTGAAAACCATTTCTGTTTTTGACAGATTTTGAATCCATGTAAGATGTTGACCGTCTGGTCCTGTCCTTCTAATGAAAGGATGTATGCGGTATCAATGCTGCTCATCTAGTGTATTTGCTGTTGTTAAAGATTTCCCCAACATGAATTGGAAAAGAGGGAAGGTGATGCATGTAATATAGCACATATTGAATGTATCCTGTCACAGCCAGACTTAATATAGTGGCAGAAGCATTTCGGTCTTACATGTATTTTTACTTCTATTTTATCAAACAGTAAATAATCTTACGATTTCAGCAAAAATACTCCAAAGTTTGCATCCTTGTGCCATCCAACTGAAAGAATCAGTAAATCATATATAAATATTTTTGTTCTGTTTTTGCAGTTGTGAGGTAACAATCCCATCGCCATGGGAACCACACCCCGAGACCTGTTGGACTTCCTGGAGGAAGCGGAACTCTCCCAATACTATAGTGCCTTGTCCTCGGACCTCAAAATCACCTCCATTCTCCAGCTCAAGTATGTGGAGGAGGACGACCTGGTCGGGATCGGGATGACAAAACCAGAGATGAGGCGTCTCAAAAGACACTACAAAAAGGAATGTCCACAAGGTGCCCTTGGCAGGTTGAAAAAGGTGATTACCTCCCTTGATCAAGTATCTGATATTCTTGGCAAATTAATTAGATAATCTCCTTTTATTGTATTCATGCAATGAAATAGAATAGGCGTCATCAAGTGTTACCCATATCATATCCTATCCTGTCCCACCCAGGCCTGTCCCTGTACTTGAAATATGGAGGTTGGGCTTGATATGTGTTAAGACATTTCTAATTTTTAACACTACCATCATCAGATGGTGGGCTATTCAAATCGCCTTTTGTCCGTGGTCCGTCGTCCGTCCGTCCTTCCGTCCGTCCGTCCGTCCGTCCGTCCGTCCGTCCGTCCGTCCGTCCGTCCGTCCGTCCGTTAACAATTCTTGTTACCGCTATTTCTCTAAAAGTACTGAAGGGATCTTTCTCAAATTTCATATGTAGGTTCCCCTAGGACCCTAGTTGTGCATATTGTATTTTGGGACTGATCGGTCAACAAGATGGCCGCCAGGCAGCCATCTTGGATTTTTGATAGTTAAAGTTTGTTACCGCTAATTCTCAGAAAGTACTGAAGGGATCTTTCTCAAATTTCATATGTAGGTTCCCCTAGGACCCTAGTAGTGCATATTGCATTTTGGGACTGATCGGTCAACAAGATGGCCGCCAGGTAGCCATCTTGGATTTTGATAGTTAAAGTTTGTTACCGCTATTTCTCAGAAAGCACTGAAGGGATCTTTCTCAAATTTCATATGTAGGTTCCCCTAGGACCCTAGTTGTGCATATTGCATTTTGGGACTGATCGGTCAACAAGATGGCCGACCAGCCGCCATCTTGGATTTTGATAGTTAAAGTTTGTTACGGCTAATTCTCAGAAAGTACTGAAGGGATCTTTCTCAAATTTCATATGTAGGTTCCCCTAAGACCCTAGTAGTGCATATTGCATTTTGGGACTGATCGGTCAACAAGATGGCCGCCAGGTAGCCATCTTGGATTTTGATAGTTAAAGTTTGTTACCGCTATTTCTCAGAAAGCACTGAAGGGATCTTTCTCAAATTTCATATGTAGGTTCCCCTAGGACCCTAGTTGTGCATATTATATTTTGGGACTGATCGGTCAACAAGATGGCCACCAGGCAGCCATCTTGGATTTTGATAGTTAAAGTTTGTTACCGCTATTTCTCATAAAGTATTGAAGGGATCTTTCTCAAATTTCATATGTAGGTTCCCGTAGGACCCTAGTTGTGCATATTGCATTTTGGGACTGATCGGTCAACAAGATGGCCGACAAGCAGCCATCTTGGATTTTGATAGTTAAAGTTTGTTACGGCTATTTCTCAGAAAGTATTGAAGGGATTGTTCTCAAATTTCATATGTAGGTTCCCCTTGGACCCTAGTAGTGCATATTGCATTTTGGGACTGATCAGTCAACAAGATGGCCGCCAGGTAGCCATCTTGGATTTTGATAGTTAAAGTTTGTTACCGCTATTTCTCAAAAAGCACTAAAGGGATCTTTCTCAAATTTCATATGTAGGTTCCCCTAGGACCCCAGTTGTGCATATTGCATTTTTGGACTGATCGGTCAACAAGATGGCCGCCAGGTAGCCATCTTGGATTTTGATAGTTAAAGTTTGTTACCGCTATTTCTCAGAAAGCCCTGAAGGGATCTTTCTCAAATTTCATATGTAGGTTCCCCTAGGACCCCAGTTGTGCATATTGCATTTTGGGACTGATCGGTCAACAAGATGGCCGACCGGTGGCCATCTTGGATTTTGATAGTTAAAGTTTGTTACCGCTATTTCTCAGAAAGTATTGAAGGGATTGTTCTCAAATATCATATGTAGGTTCCTCTAGGACCCTAGTTCTGCCTATTGCATTTTGCGACCACCATCTTGGATTTTGATAGTTTAAAGTTTGAAAAGCAGAAAAAAGAATTGTAAGTTTGAAAAGCAGAGAAAAGATCCCTCTTTCATTTGTCAGACATAGATCAATCTTTGGTGGGCGCCAAGATCCCTCTGGGATCTCTTGTTAACACTATTAACTCCCTTTATTTGGAAAATGGGTGTTCTAGGGAGACAAAAAATGATGGGAATAGGTATTTTAAGCTTGTATCTATAATAATCCTTTTTCATCTATTAGCCCCTTAATCTATCAAAAAAATCTGTATTTTTTTGGGGTGGGGGTGGGGGGGGGGGGCCTGGAAGAAATAAACAAAAAAATATTTGAAATATTTGTTCAAATACGTATTTTAAACTAGTACAACAATACACTTGATATTAATATTGTGCTATTTATAACAAATATAAAATTCAATTCTAAAATTTTCCCTTAAAATGAAATATTTGTGTGTACATTCTTGCACGAATGTGGGTGTGTGTAAGGGTGAGTGTGTGGGTGTGAGGATGTGTGGGTGTGTGTATGTGTGTTTTTATGTGTGCTCGCGAGTGATATGTGATTGTGAATACATATATATGTGTACCTGTATATTGTTTTATGTGACTGTGTACATTGTGTTGTAATGTAATTATGCAAAAAGAAAAAAAAAGAAAAAAAATTAAAAAAAAAAAAGTTTAAATATTTGAGATGATCCTATATATAAACTGTATACTGATTGATTGCGTGGGGCTATTTATCACAGACGAAAGTGAAGGGATTATCAGGAAACCAAATATTGAGCTAGTGCATCAACTAAATGGAGCTCAAGCTCAGTAAAAAGATATGAACTTTATAGATAAAGGGATGTTTATGTAGGAAATTAGAATTCCTTCTCAGCAAAAACTGTAGTATCGGCCAGGAGAGGTGGAATCTGGTAGGATGGCTGATGTTTGATGGATGGTAGCTGTGTTCAGTGTTAAACTTCACAGTAACTCCTATACTATAAAACTTTACACAGTCTGATGTAGATATGTATCATAGATTCATCACCTAAACATGTCCAAAACATACTACAGAACTCTGGTCCAATGTACAGCATCAATATTATCATCAGTACATCATCTTAAATGATACAAAAAAATAAGAAAAACCAGCACCAATATCCTCTTATGAAATATTACTAATTTAGTAATGTCGTCGGATGATTATAAACCCCAGCAGCAACATCCTCATACATGATATTCATCATTCGCACAGTCAGCAACACGTCATATTCTATGTGCTGAATTCTGGTCTTCTGGCAATCTGACTTGAGTCTTTGAAAAATTATTTCTATCGGGAGGGGGGGGGGATCCTTCACTGAGGTATAGACATCCTATGATTTGTTGGCCTAAAGTGTTCAAAGTACTGACATATCAAAATCTATTGTTCCTTGTGAGTAAATCCTTCCTCTACATTTCCTTAGTACTTTAACAATGATGCTGTAAAAGTCACCCCGACAGTGATTCACATCTACCTGATACATCAGCAGTATCCCAATCCATTGTGAAGCCAACACAAGCTGATCGTATCACAGTGACCTATTTAAACAACAACATAAGGCCCAATACAATCAGCCCGATTCTCTGATCTGAAAGCTGATATATTTACTGTTGACAAAGATTTTTATCAAGATTATTTTTTATCAAGATTTTTAACAGCCAATTTCTGCAATCGAAAGTTTTTTATTGTGCGGTAAAAGGCTTTGAAATCGTATATAGCAACAGATGATTTGGTCCAACAGGCGGAAATGTGTTGTAATTTTAATCTTGATCTTCTTTCGGCCTGTTGAAATAATAATCCCCATCCTTGTAATGTTATTGAAGTAATTGTGGTGTGAAGTGTGTAAGTCGAGAGTATGTGATATTGTGGTCTTTGAATGTATACATAGGAATCTCATAAAGACTTGTCATTGGTTATTAAGATCATCATAATATACCCAGAGTACATCGACTCGGCACCGAGATGATACCTGTACAAAGTGCACGGACTCTACTCTAAAGATGATACATATAATACAAAGTGCATCGACTCAATACATAATACGATCTACAGCGACTTGAACATTAACCTGGTTAAAACTGATCCTAAGAGATGATAATAGCAGTCTCTCTTGTTTGTTATTATGTTAATGTAACAATATCTGTAGATAAAAGTTCATACATTATTTGTGTTTTGTAACTTTACAACTGATTTACAACTCATAGTAGCTGACTTATGTATTATGAACAGGAAATTGCCCATAAAGATATTCAGAAGTACATCATTAACCATCACATTTAAGCTCAGCTAAGCTTGACACACAAGTTGTTCTTTACACAAATTATCCAAATAATATGATCATGAGTATATCTTCCCTTCATATCTTGCTACTTCCACAGACAAGTGCACAAAAGTACACACTGTCCTTTTTCCTAGGTCAAGACAATTGTGGAAAACTAAAAGTTTGGGGCCGCGGTGGCCGAGTGGTTAAGATGTACCCACATATTACCACATGTCCTCCACCTCTGGGTCGCGAGTTCGAATCCCATGTGGGGCAGTTGCCAGGTACTGACTGCTGGTCGGTGGTTTTTCTCCGGGTACTCCGGCTTTCCTCCACCAACAAACCTGGCATGTCCCTAAATGACCCTGGCTGTTAATAGGATGTTAAACTAATCAAACCAAACAAACTAAAAGTTGGTATAGCTGACTCAAGAATCTTTAATGTAATGAAAGGGGAGATAATTTGGTTGTAAAACTGAGGGGTTATTGACGGTACATCTCTTGAGCACATAACTTGAATTCTTTAAACTTGTTAGTGGAATAGTTCATAACTGATTTGCATAAGTGAAGAAGGAGAATTCTGAAAGATGGACTTGCAGGAAAATTATGTAACACATTCTGGAGCATAACTTAAGAATCGATAGAACAATATTTATTGGTTTTGGATTTAAGTTGCAGTTGATAGATGATGATTGATAATCTTGATGGTGTGATTATCAGATTAGTATGGGCTCTGCTTTGGTAACCAACACTGATGTTTTGGCAATAGAAAAGAACATTGTTGCTGTTGTTGCTAGGGAGATGAAATGCTTATGTACATGATTCAGTTTCAGCATCTTCAAATCTTATAGTGTATAGCGCAGAAATACTTGTTGTATATATAGTCATAACTTGTAAAACAATTCATTCTGTATCAATATGTGAAATTATGTTCCATGAGGTTTGTGATATCATCAAAAATCTATAATATATCTGGGGGCCTGCCCTTCCTTTCCTTTTCAAATACAAACTCCATTTCCTAAATGTGGTTTAAATTGGATACATTATCAAGTTATATGCCTGTGCAATTATATAGGTATATTTGAGCACATGAAAGTGATGATTGATCGACAACAAAATCGCCCTGGGGGAAATGGTGACCTTCTGGTAAATCCTCCGATAAAAGTTAGTATATAGCTTACTAACGTACTTCATGAACTCAATAGATGTTGTTTAGATTGTGATTTTAATATGAAACTAAAGGTAAAATGTTTGTTTGGAAGTTTCTCTGAGTCACTTAACTTTTAAATAAAGCCATACCTGGTAAGAAGCTTTTAAATGTATTGGTGTACCTGAGTTTTATTTACCTGTCGAGACTTTCTCGACTACTGACTGGCCCAGTGAAAGGTTACTTGTGTGAACTGTCTGTGTTGTCATTATAATCTAGTAATCGAGGGCTAGAAAATGTTGACACTTTCACTGGCAATGTAGATCGTTTAGGGTAGATATTTCCGCCAGACCACAGACCTAGAAATGTGATACCATTGTGTCCGACTGTGTGTGTTGATATGGATTTATATGACATTTACTGTGTGCATATAACAGAAGAGCCCAGAATTTGAGGGTTAAAAAAACGAAGGCATTTTCATTGGATGTGTGGAGGGTAGAAGAGGCTTCTGAAAGCGTCAGACTTATTGTATTGAATCTGTACTGCATATATTAGTAGTATCATCTAGTAATCTCGCCCATTATTTGGATGTAAGAGGGAACAACATCAGACAAACTCAGACCAGTGTAGTACCCTGATGTCCTCTGTGTTTGAAGGGTCTGTGTAACATGTAGGTACAATGCACGATTGTGTCCTGATTGGGGTCATACAGGTGTTTAAAAGGGATGACTTCCGACCACTACAGACCGATATATGATACCTGGTGTCTGAGGACAGGGACCAATAGAATCTGCGTAAGCCTGTCGGATACCCCAGTGTCCTGAAGACTATGACAACCTAATATGATACCCCATCAGCGTGTTGACGTATCTGCGGTGGGCCTGTATGACGTGTACAGGACTGCAGTGTATAGGATGTACTACCACTGCTAAGTTAACTCTGTGCCATGTGTAGCAACCCTCCATGAATTTACTCATAGCCACTCCTGAAATCATTTCATTGATTTTTGAGGACAATGTGCGATACACGCTTAAACTGTTGAAGATTTCGGGACATATTACGTCTGTTTGGGAATTATGTGTTTTCGTAACGTTTCTGCCTGTATTAAAGGTTGTATCCTCTCAGGCATGTCACATAGTGTGATCCCTGTGTAGGGAGGATTTCGGTGTATTTTTGATGTAGTTGGATGTATGTGTGTACCGACAACTTGGTCTGTGTGATTATATAGTCAACCATTTTGTACTTGCTCTTACTCATTACGTGACGTGGAGCATTTACTTTCAAGGCACACCTCGATATTATATAATTGTTGTTTTTGTGAATGATTTCCTTATAGTTGTGTACTATAGCCTTGCGTGATTGTTTTACACTTAAACAATTCTCCGAGATTCCATGATAAATCACAGCGAATCCTTCTGTTTACATGGGATGTAACCGGATGTACAGGACTTAGGTTTTTGTGAATGATTGCTTGATTAAACCCAGAAATATAAATACTTCAGTATACTAAGGTGTGGATTGTGTACGGCCTGTGATATTTATACACTGCACGACTCCCATACGGATTACATGTGTACTTATTAACAAAGGATATATGTGTACAGTAGGATGAGAGGCATCGCAGCTCGAGCTCGGGTAATTCTCTAATTAATACCTTTACTTTGATTACTTATCATTTTATCTAATGATTGTCAATTAGAATATTGTGTCATGTAATGATGTTATTATATTAAGAGTGGGGTGTTCACAAGGATGATGATTATCCCAGTACCTGTTGTCCAATTCTCATTCTAACACATTTGTGTTTAAACATCAATTACCATGAAACAGTATACAATATATTAAGTTACTCATGTCAGTCTTGATGCATTTTACATTTTATAAGTCCCATTATCTTCATGATTTCATTTAGATATGAGGAGGGGGTAATATTGATGTTTTATAGGCATTTTTCAGTTATTTTTATATGCTCTATTATAAAATAATGAGGTAGGGTATAGTATTAATCCCCTTTGTCCCATCCCATGGCATCATATGTGTCACATTCTGTTGTGTGCAATCTTATCCCATCCTGCATGGATATGAAGGCGGGTCATTTATGCCTTATATAGGTAGATATTTTTAGTTCAATCTATTAATTAATTATTGGAGTATAAGAGCTAGATATTGCAATGAATTCCAAAGCCTATTGTCTTTTGAACATCTATATATAAATTTGAAAAACTGGTTTTATAATTTTTTAAATGAAATCTAAAACCGAAAATTAATTTTAAATATCCTACAAAAATTTTGAATATAGACATAAATTTGTAAAATTCTTCAGCTATAATAACATTGTCTACCTCTTTATCCAATCTTCTAAAATTTACCACCCATCATTATTTAAGTTTTAAAATCATTTTATATGATGTCTTCAATTATAGAAGTATGAGGACAGGTATGCAGTTGGTATGTGACCTAGTTAGGAATGTTGCTATACATGTGTATTGGTCCATCAATAGATACAGCCTCTCTATAGGATGTTCTCAGTGTTTAATTTCACTCTGTATAATGACTGCATTATATATACCCTAGCATTTCTTTCCACTACATTCTACAGTGATAAATCAAATTTTACAAAAATGAGAAATGTGTCTGGAATTTCAATTTACTCAGACAGTGAAATTTAATTGCTTTATTTCCATATATGCACATTAACTAGCTGTGTGAATGATGTGTATAAGCTGGTATTAATAATGAAATAAGGATTGCAAAAACAATGTGTGGTATACAACCCTATGAACACCTAAGCCTGTACAGTAAAATACAGTTATAACGAACCTCTGGTGACCAACAAAATCACTTCGTTATAAGAATAGTTCGTTATATACATATTGCAGATAAATTATAGAAACCTTGATGGGGACTGAAAATTACTACATTATAACTATGAAGTTGGTGTAAACATGGTCGTCATGAGGGTATTATACTGTTTAAAGGCCTACAACATCCCTTTCCCAACCAAATGTTAAGATATCAGATTTCACTGAAGCTGTTAGACTAAGCAAATAGCGTTTAAAATCATATTTTCATATCATAATGTCTACCAATGGATGTAGTCTGTTGGTTCTGTAGTGGCTCATTCCTTCCAAGATTTTCACGGCCGCCCCAGGCTTCCATGAACTAGGGGAGAAGGGGGCGTATTATAATGTTATACATTGGCATGTATGTCTCCTCCCAATTCAGTTTCAATTTGGTCGAATTGGAGTGGGGTGGAGTGCATTTATATCTTACAAACAATTATTGCTTTATTAATTTTCAAAATTCGGTTTCATGGAAATAAATAAAGATGTGGGTCAAGTCAAAAGATAAGATCTATGTTCCCACGGGGGTTTTCAATAACATCATGGTGCAACAAAATTGCAGTTTGGTTTCCATGTCTCCACCATGAAGGGATGGGGGTAATATAACCAATGACTCTGCTGCCCTGTCTGTCAAGATTTCTCATGGAGGCTGAGGCATTTACAATCTGATAGATTTTCTGGTGTAAGCATCTATAAATACAATGGTCAACAAACTTTTTGATGGTATTAGCAACACTATTGTGCTATATGTTTGGCCAAACCAAATTATGTATGTAGGTTTCTGTTTTTTCTCTAGGTACTCCAGCTTTCCTTCAACTCCTCTGTAAATGACCAAACAAAACAAACCCAACCCTAGTGAAACTTCTTGTATGAAATGACTCTTACAAAATAAGTCTGTAAACCATTTCATTTCAACTGCTAATTGATCTTAAATAAAATTGAATTATAGCTAGGTGTATGTGTTTGGAAGTCTGCCTCCATCAGGGGGCTTTAGAGGTAATTCAGGGACTTGAGTATAAGTCCCACTGCCCACCTGGTTTAGCTAGCCATGTGTTATTTTACCATTGTAGAATCTGATCCCAGGCTTCCCTTACACCCTATACTATATCACTATTACATGTTGGCATGGAAGGCATGGTTGACCTGTTCTTTATTTTTAAAGAATGGCAAAAACTTGACAACAAATTCGTGAAAGGGAAGACCAAATCATGTCTGTGTGTGATATATCAGATACCAGCCAGCTGCAAGGGGATGATCGGAATAGTTTGTGATATACTATACACTGCATAGTCATCCCCACCCTGCCATATGTCTATCTCGTGTGTACTGTAATACTGCAGCTCCCACCCCTCCACTCTACCTAGTATCCTGTAATACTGACAAATACAAATGTCTTTTAACTATAAGTGATTTATTTGCCCCGAAGAAATCTGAGAAGAGAAAATGCAAGTTCTGCAGTTTTCAGCCTAAGACCACCCATATACAGTCAATAACTCCTAATGTTTGCATTTGAATTAGCATTTTGCTCTGTGAGATAGGTTTTGTATTCTAATCATTGTTTTATTTCGCTACCCTAAACATAAGGGATTGAGGGTGATAATGGATTGCCAGGTTGGGTGCCCTACCAGTATATTGGGTGGTACATTTTAGTGGGGTCACACTTTAATGTGGATTATTCATTGTAGTTTGCTCCATCACAGGGGGGGGGGGATATATACAACAGCCTCCAAAAAAACAGGAGCAAATCCGCATAATGTATGCGTGTATTCATATAACACAAACAAGATCAGTGACACATTACACACTCTACGTTTGGAAAAGCTTTGGATCTTGTTTTGGTTATCTGTATCTGTGAAATCCTTTCGCTATGTAGAAAAATCACCTTTTGTAAGCTAGTAGTATTCTTTTCACCATTAACATGCATGTAGAAATCATTTTGTTCCTCAAAATAAAATTATGTAAAAAAAATAATACATTCCTCCATTTATATCTGTAGATCACAAGAATAGCCTACTAGAATCAACTGTGTTTAGTTCAATACTATATCTTGATGAAACTGGTTAAATTATGTTGTGTTTTCTCATGAATTATGAAGAACTGCCAACATGGGTTAATACCTCTGCATTACTCTATTATTTTATATGCTTCCACTTAACACTAAAAGACTATTCCAAACTAAATGTTGAAACTAAATGTTGATGTTTATTTTCAAGGCAATTCTGTCAAAGACCGGAAACGATGGCCTTGGAAGATCCCTTAGTCCATCGCCTCCAGAAAACCGGGCAAACAGGTCATCTTCTCGGCTATCGTCATACATCAGACCGCCCAGCAAACAGATTATACCTGCAGATTCCATCCAAGTCAACAAAACTCTTGGTGAAGGGGAATTTGGTGTTGTACAGCAAGGAGTCTGGACAACAGAGACTGGTGAAAAAGTAAGCTGTGCTATAAATAGACATCTTCAATTTCTGATTCTAATTTTAGATTAGATTTTCATAGAACAAATAAGTTTGAGATTAGTTTCTAATTTTAGATTAGATTTTCATAGCCCAATTGAAATTAGACAAAACTTCTCAACTATGACTATCACTATTTGAGAAAATCACTTCAGTTCATTTTCAAAGTAACAGAATTTTAGAAAACTTAATACTTGTATCAAAATTTTATTTATAAATCAAAGATACTATTTTCATTTTTTTTTTTTAAAGTTTTTTTTTTTATTATTATCTCTATTTAAAAATGTCCTTCCACATCACAATGTCCTCCCCACAGTGAGACATAAAGAGTCCTTCCTAAATTACCCAGCCACTCCAGGAAATAAACTCAAGCCAATGTTTATAGATGTAACTGTCATTATAATGATACTTTGTGATCTTTCACAGATTAAACTTTGTAAACAAGGAAGTAAAACATTACCATTGTTTTATGTTTGTTACCTCCTAAACCTGACTTCATCCTTACATGACCCTGACTTTTAATAGGACATAAAATAAACCGAACCAATGTTGAAAGTAACAGCCCTCCAGATGTGAAAAGTGTAATTAGAGTGTAATATCACTTAAAAATGTACTGAGAAGATTCTTTATAGGTTATGACTTCAAGATTCTGAAAGATGTGTACAGATAAAGGGAAGTAACCCTACTGATAAGATTCCAGCTGGATTCTCCTTCTTCCCCCACTCCCTTCCCCTATGTATGACTCAGCCTTCCACTCTACTACTAGACCTGATGATTTTACTCTAACAGAAATGTTATTTTTAACCCCCTAGGATTGTTGCTGAAATCCTACAGATTAGAAATTCCACTGAACGTTTTAAGGCATGATAACCCCCTGTGTTGTTTACTAGCCCAGGTTTGTTTAGAAGTGTAAACTTTATGATAAATCTCTCAAGATCAGTGAATTTTCTGCCAAAAAATGTAGATAATTTCTCATAAGAAGAATTTTTGGTGAATATTTCGCTTTTCACAAAGTAATTCAAAGTGAAAAAATGTATCTCCCTTCCTCCCCCATTACTTTCTGTTCCTGCTCCTTAGCTTTTCCTTGCCTTCAAAGGATAAGCCAATTCATTCAATTTGCAATAATGAAAATTTTAACAAGTCATTATATCATATTTGCTGTAAGTGCTCAAAAATGTTATGCAAAGTGAGAGAAAGAGAAAAATATTGGGGGATAGCATTGTTAGTGTGGTCAAGTGGTACAGATATGACATTTTACCACAAGCCCTCCACTTCTGTTTTACGAGTTAGAATCTTATGTAGGATTGTTACCGGACACTGACCACTGGTCAGTTGGTTTTCTCCCGCTACTCTGGCATTCTTCCACCTTAAGCTTAAGCCAAAATGACACTATCAGTTAAAAGGATATCTAACCAAACCAAAATAAAAAAACAAACTATTGTCTTACATTAGGATGACGTCCTATTACCAGAAAAAAACCACCAGCTTTCCTTTTCAACTTAGGACCAAAATTTACCTGTTAAGTCTGACCTATATGGAAAGACACTTACAATATTTAATGTGTATATTAGAAGTCCAAGTAGGTGACAGATTTAGGAAATGGAGGAAATCAGATAATAGCCTGCAGTCAGTTCCTGGTGACAAGTGGTAAAACTCATTCAGTCACTTAATTATTCCCTACTGTAAACTTAATTTCGAAACAAATTAATTCAAGGTCACATGATTAACTACATTTTCAAAATGATTTTTGTGATAAAGAGTCCTGTGCTTCTACTTGGCCTATGTTTGACACTTTTTGTGGCAGTCGAAATAAAATCGCACACGAAAATATGTTAGTTTATAGCATATAGGAAGACATGAAGTACCTAAGGTTTAGGGGTATTTAATTGGGGTGGAGGAGGTCCATTGAGAAAGCATGAGTACATGTTACTGTAAATACCACACTTATCATAATAGATCATTATTATTTAATTTTTTATCACATAAGATATTTAACACCAATTTATTCAATTAGTTCTAGTTCACATCAATTACCTATTAAAACGCTGTCAGACCTAATCAATATCTAAAAAGAAAATTAGTCAGCTTTTCAAAGGCGCTATCAGTATAGTGTACCAGTAAGACATTTACACAGTTTGAAGACAAGGAATAAGACTCCTGACATGTCTTCATTTTCTTGTTAACAAAACTTAACATGTAAATTTCTATTTAAGTCATAGACAGTACAGTTCTCATGTGTCAGTTACAACACATAAATTACTCATGCATTCAATTTGAAATTAAAATCTGTATTTGATAGAATCCTTTCCATCTATGGTGTATATATATTTTGACATGTCATTTCGTCCAATAAATTATTGCGTTGCTTTAGGTACACATGTCAAGAAGAATCAGTGAAACATGACTATATAGAACTTTTGTAATTCTGACATATTACTTTTTATCAAGTTCTTGTATTTCATGTTGTGCTTGAAATTCAAAATCAGGAATTGTTTTGTCATTTGAATTTGACTCCAATTTATTTGTCAGGATGCATGATCACTTTTAAAGACATAAAGATATACAAACTGGACATATTTAAATTCCATTGAATTTAATAATCTATAGGTTTCATATGTGTATGCCCCATGATAGATTTAGGGACCTTTAATGTAATATAAGTACATCCCATCCTGTGGTATCCCATTTCTATCTCCTATGATCTGGAGGCATACATGTTTAAGTCTTACAGATATTTCTTGTTGAATCTAACTGTGGAAAATGACTTTCACCTCCCTAAATCCACCCCTTAGTTTCTCAGACATTTGCATCCCCCTCATAAATATAGATATTACTATATCTCATAGCTACATAGCTGACTGATATATTTTGTTTTTTAAGGTCCAGGTAGCCATTAAGTGTCTGAGTAAGGAGAGGCTACAGAATGGAACAACAGAATTCCTCAAGGAGGCCGGTATCATGCAGACCATTGACCATGAGAACATCGTCCGGATGTTCGGGGTCGTCCTCGACAAGGAAAACACCATGATGCTGGTACACTCTTTTTTTTCTTCATCCTCTAACCCAATATATTGATTAATAAACATAAGACTGACAGAGTTGTTTCCCTTTTGCCATGTTAAAAATGCTTTCTGCTACATGTACACTTTCTTTCTTCAAATTGTATGTGTCCATTTTCAATTTCGGTTCAAACTCTTAGCTGACCAAAAAATATCTTCACAGTTAAATTATCAATAGAATCCATAGTCTTATCTGAATTCTGATGATTATTTAAGAACAAAAAGTATTTGTCACTGTGAGCTCACAAAAATGTTAATATAATTGAGATTGGTTGATAACCAACATTTTAACTTGCTCACCCCTATAATTATATTATGAACCGTTCCTGCTTTGATCTAAAAGAGTTCAAATGTGTTAATTACCCTGTGATCTGTTTGTAGGTGACAGAGTTAGCTCCCATGCGGTCATTACTTGAGTGTCTGAAGGAGCAGGCCCTACGTCTAGATTTCCCCCTGCCACGCCTCTGTGATTTCGCCCAGCAGATATGTGACGGCATGACCTACCTGGAAAATAAACGTCTTATTCACCGAGACTTAGCCGTCCGAAATATCCTGGTCTTCAGTAAAAATAAGGTAGGACACAAGAAATAGTTGATGGAAGAAATTATTACAATTTCAAAATATCCTGGAACATAAGTTAGTTTAGTACATTGCACATGTGAAGAAAAAATAAGAAGCAAAAGTAGAATGTCATTGACCAAAATATTTAAACTTGGACATAAACCACTGAGGCAAAGTTTCATTCATATTTCTTTATTTATGCTCGTTAAGTACTATTGTTCATAGGAAAACATCTAAGAAGTGTTCGGAGATTTTTTTACTTTTAAAATTTTGCTTGACTAAATGAAACTCAGGCCTGAAATATCCTATTCATTAGTAAATTAATGTTCTATGGTTGTAGCTAGCATGCTACAATAGTGTTTAGATGCATATTTAGCGAGCCAAATATTGTTTTCCTTCAACATTTCATTGAATTGTGTGACTTATTTTCATTTCAGGTTAAAATAAGCGACTTTGGGTTGTCACGGGCATTAGGCGTGGGTAAAGACTATTACCAGAGTAATTTCAGTATCAACCTTAAACTGCCAATAGCATGGTAAGTTGATGAAAACAACTGAGGTCAAAGTTCAGAATCCTGAAACAATCTGACTTAACCAATCACAAATTATGTAACTTGATTTATATGGGATGTGCAAAACCTCTAGAATTCTTTCATTGTCCTCAGGAAGTATTACCAATTAAAGTTCAAATTCACTCAGATTTGTGTGACTCAAAAATCCCACTTAATCAGAATTAGAAGTACATGTAACCTAATAATTCAATAATTATCACTAAAAAAAAAGGGAAAATAAAAAAAAAAGTGCAAAAAAATGATCCTCACCAGGCAGGTTTTGATACCAGACAAGAACCATGTACTTTGGCATGCGTAAATTTTACAGAACTGAATGTGATTGAGCATAATGAGTTTCTCTACCATACTAAGAAATGCCTATCTGAAAATATTTCCCAAATAGATTTATGAAATTGTTTCAACTTTGATTAGGATGTTATTATTAAAGTGTTGAATGTTATTTGTTATACAGGTGTGCCCCAGAATGTATAAACTATCTGAAATTTACGTCGGCCAGTGATGTTTGGGCATTTGGCGTTACTATGTGGGAACTTTTCAGTTACGGCCTCCAACCTTGGGCCAGTATGACAGGCCAACAGGTATTTTACAGAAACTGAACCATTTAAAAGTACAAAGATGTAAAAAGAAAGTAAAGATCAGAGAATATGTAACAATAACATGTTAAAACAAATAAAAAAAACTTTGAAAAGAATATTGAAATAATTCAACCAGATAATTCAATCAGATACAATATAAATCCAGTTTAAGGTATTGCTGATTATAGCCCCTTTGTTTATCTTTTGTTTGTATCATGGGTTAACTCTCCTGAGTTGATAATTTGTTATTTGTCTTCATAGATACTAGAAGCTATCGACACACCGAATGGTCAGAGGCTTGACCGACCTGACCTCTGTCCGAAGGAGTACTACGACCTAATGTGTAAATGTTGGGACCATGATACCACCAAACGGCCGACCTTCAGTGATATCTACACACAGTTACCATTTGTAAGTATTCCCATAGTTTTCACTATCACGAGACAAACAGATATCTACTGCAGTCATTTTAAACGCCCACTATTACAACGAGACAAATAGGAATAAAGGACATTCTCTAGAATGCTTACACTGACAGCATGCACATCCATTACATATGCAGAGTAGTTCATCAGTTCATCTATAAATAGCTTGACCTTTCTATGTATAAGTTGCTAAGGGGACTAAATCAAACTCTACATTCACAGTGGAGAATATCTTTGTTGACTATAGCTACTGTAGGTTATTAAGACACAAATCTATACAAATATTCAAAATCAGAAATAACTGAAAACACATAAGGTTTATACCTGGTTTGTCTTAAACGTCATGTGACAGTGATATCTGGTTATTGTTACAGATGCGACCAGTCCAGATGAAAGCTCTGAAAGATTTCCCAGAAGTCACTGTACCCAGGGACTTCCTGTACTACAAAGCGTCCGATATAATTTATGTTATTGATAAAACGTAAGACAAGATGTTTATTTCAGAATTTCAATAGTTTGTGACTAAAAGTTTTTACCTGAATTAATGAAAGTCATGTTTTACAAGTTTACTACTGTAATGCACCTTATCATATCGTTCATTCTTAATAGATATATATAAGCTTTCCTTAATTGATTTTATATATTAAGAACAAATCTTCCTGATGTTTCTACATAATGTCCTCTGAGTTTCATTTTGACAGTTTCTTTACTGGCATACAGGTCAACATGATTAAAAAAAATCTTTGGGGGCGCAAATGATATAAATATATGCATACAAAATGGTGCGTTCTTGTCTAGGAATATTCACTGTTAAGGTGATTTTGATATCTTTACATTAATATTCTGTTCATAGCCCAGTGAATGCACCTTCCTTTGGTCTGTGTCGAGGAGTCCTAAATAACGGTAAAGCTGGATTCTTTGACCCTGTCAACTGTACACCAATAGCGGAGACGAAACCTGACAGTCCCATCACATCTCTACCAAAACCTACCATCTCCAGGAAAGGTAGAACCTTTTACTTTGTAGAGTTAGGCTTGTTTGCATAACCAATCCTGTTTCAAACATCTTCGTATGACTCACATGATAATTTTAGTGTTATCGATATTGCTTCTACACTGAAAAAAAGAGATATTGTTATTTTAATATGTGGCTACAAATACTAAAAAAAATACTTATAAAACTTGTGGCTCATCATTCTTACATTATACATAAAAAGAAAAACTCCAGAAGGAGAAATTCTTAAGAACCAACGTCCTGCTATAAGTTCATGTGTGTTGTGGTTCATCTTCTGGTCGTCAGGACCTATTTTATACACAAAAGTTCTTCTGAACCACAAGACGAAATGTCAATTTTGAATTTTGTTGTAGAAACTTTAGGCTAATTAAGGTACTTCACTGAAATATACTAAACCTCATCTGAACTATTAAGATCAATGTCTAATCAGTCACTTTTTGCTTACACTATGTTTCAATGTGGTAGCTAACAGCTATCACACTGAGCAACATACAAGAAGTATGATATAAACAGGAGAAATCATGTAGAAATACTGGGTAATTTGACATGTGACTTTTTATCTTGTGTCTGATTGATGTGAAAACCTTCAATTACTAGCATTGTAAAAAGCTGGTGTTATGGCTACACAATTGATTAGTAATAGTTCTATCTAGGTAACCAATCATTCAGAAATTTGTTTCTGTTATTAATCCTAGAATCAAAGCGGAGTTCAAGCAGGAAGTTACGAGCAGAGATGATCAGTGGTCCAAAGAATGACCTCCGACACACAGGACACATTGGCTATGACGGAGCGGTGTTTGGGGACGTTTCCTTTATTGGTGATAACTACGACAAACTACCAGTTAATGTCGGTAGTGGTAGTGCAGGTAATTAGCATACTGTCTGATAATTAGTCTTTTCAATTTGATAAAATATAGATGAACTAAAGTCAATTATGACAATTTTCGATAATTGTGTTTTGCTAAAAGTATTTTAGGAGGCAGGTGGTGAAGGTTTCTGACATAATACCACAAGCTCTCTACAGCTTGGTCCATGAAGAAACTGTGTGGATCATGTGTCTTGACATTACACCTATAGCGTTTCACTTCTTGCTTATAATATCCCTCATAGGACAGTTGTCAAGTACTAAAGATATAGTTCAGTGGTTTTTCTCGAGGCACTCCTACTTTTTACAACCACCAAAAATCCTGTACCTCTCTAAATAATCTTTGATATAAATTAAATCGTTAAATTGGACTCATGGTATATCTTGGAGAATTATTTCATATAATTGCTCTGTTATAGGTGACAGATTATCGTCGTTTAGCTTACACAGACAAAGCCCTGATGGAGAACATGTGGGCCTCAATGGTGGAACCAACGGAGTCGGCTCTAATGGCTTGGGACACTCCTGGTAAGTAATTGTTTGATGCTAATATCATGTTTGATCACTTGATCTTGATTGTAACTGGTGTGAAATGAAATTCCAACAAATGCTGTAGTGTTTATTGTTGATAAATTCTAATTTACTCATATTCTACAATATAAGTGTTAGGGGAGATAATTGTATAGAAAATGTTCAAAGATTTTTAATAATAAGTTGAATATTGCCATTTAGAGAGGACCTATATCCTTTGGACGGTCGTAACGTATTTATGCGTAATTATTCATTTGCCCCATTTCATGCACCCTTCTGGAGCCCCATTGAGACCGATGAAAACCAAATACTAGTTTTTTGAAAAGAAGATGTTCATCCCTATATAGCATGTCAATATCGTTTCGGTCATTGCATTAGTGACGTCACAAATCACCTTTGAACATGCCCAAATAAGTCAAAAATTGAGGTCTGAAATCCGGATTTTAGTGTGTGCCCGGAAACCTGTCGTTGTGACCTTAATTAGCAAGATACAGACATGCAAATGGTCTTAAGCGATAGAAGAGATATCAAAGTAGGAGAAAATAGAGAGAAAGGGAAAAGGAAGGGGAAAAAAGCACCTATTTAAAAAAAAAAAAAAAAAAAAGTCCCGAACATGTCCAAATAAGTCAAAAATTGAGGTCAGAAATCCAGATTTTAGTGTGTGCCCGGAAACCTGTCGTTGTGACCTTAATTAGCAAGATACAGACATGCAGATGGTCTTAACGATAACGATAGAAGAGATATCAAAGTAGGAGAAAATAGAGAGAAAGGGAAAAGTAAGGGAAAATAGCACCTATTTAAAAAAAAAAAAAAAAAAAGTCCCGAACATGTCCAAATAAGTCAAAAATTGAGGTCAGAAATCCGGATTTTAGTGTGTGCCCAGAAACCTGTCGTTGTGACCTTAATTAGCAAGATACAGACATGCAAATGGTTTTAAACGATAGAAGAGATATCAAAGTAGGAGAAAAAGGAAAGGAAGGGGAAAATAGCACCGATTTCAAAAAAAAATAATCAAGTCCCATGCGAAGGTTTCTGCTTCCCATGACCCGTGCGTGGTGACCTTTAGGGGACTTCCGGTGACTGTTTTTGCTTGTTTGTAGTATGTACTGCTTGTTATCATCGTGAAAAGGGCATCAAACCGAAATCTAGATGCAAACTGCTTTAATAAATGGCATTTGTTATAACCTTCTATCAAAATTGAGTAAAGATCGAATCCTGCCGGCCGTCGAAAAGATATAGGCTTTGCCTGTTGTCTAATCCATTTATCAATACAATAATATAATATCTTTCTCTGTAACTCCTGTATAACTTGTATTGTTTAATAAAATATTCTGAAATGAAATTGAAATGAATATTGCCATTTGTATCAAATTTTAGTAGTTTTCAAGAACTTAAAGCAAAATACAATCAACATCAAAAATCAAAGCTGAATTTTTTATGAATTAAATGAAATATGAAGTTTTTCTACAAGTTCAGTTTTCAAATTTTGTTAGTAGGAAATGGTTTCAGTGTAAACTCTTGTTGTCTTTCAGGATCAGCCAGGAATCCATAGACAGCACCTTTAGAGATGAAAATGATGGAGATCGAACCCCACATTACCAGGACATAGAGGATGACTCACTGTTTGCTGACTTCAAGATGCCCGACATTGGGGTACCATCTTTGTTTTGTTCTGACAAATCTAGAAATCTAATATTAATACCAAAGACTGTGATGAAATAAATGTGAATCCATGAACTCGTCATTGCGCTCATTTTTGTAAAGTCAATTTTGTGCTCAATTTTGATTTGCACCAAAAAAAGGATGTTTACACTGTTCAGTTCATCTGTAAACACGTGTAGAATATTCTCATACACTCGGGATATTCAAATAATTTTTCATAACCTGATATCTTCAATGTAGAAGAAATGGATTATAGTATTTGAAAATCCTATTCATGGAAAAACTGGAAAGTCAAACTAATTTTCAATGAAAATAAACAGTAATTTATGTTTTCGTTATTGCAGTCGTCCTTTGATTTCGGTGGATCGTTTATGGACGAGGTATTAAAGGCTTTGAATGAGAAGGAAGCCAAGCTTGAGGCTTCTTCTCCTTCTGACTCAACTCCTTCACCTGATTCACAATTCCGCAACAGTTTCAATGACCGCAGTGGGTCCGTGTCACCACCGTCAGTGAAGGAATTTAAACACAACACTCCACCTCCACTGCCCGCTCAACCTCCAAGATCTGTAAGTGTTACCATAGCAACGGAGTAAGGCTGTTTATAAAGTCAAAATCTAGCATTATATTTATGATATCAAAGATTATGTTAAATTCAGAATTTAGTCAGTGTTGGATAATATAGATTAATAATATTCACACATGATCATCAGAAGAGTAAATATATTTATGTGCTGAAAGAAATTAATGTTTTTTTCTAAGTGAATTTGTAATGTGATTTGACTTGTTTCAAAATACTTATTTAACAGCCATGTTCCTAAAAAATTCATATGTATTCATTTTATATTTTATGCATTATTTAGCTCCAAAAGTAAATATAAACAGAACAGCATAAATGGAAAATCTCTTCTCGCTGCTTCTACTTGAATGTACTGAATTTCTTGACTACCCGTGTTGCTTCTAGGTTGCGGGATTCACGATCTTGCAGCAAACGATACACTTCGTGCACGCCATGGGATATACACATGTAAATGTAGGGTGCATGATGTGCAAAATCAAACGCTTCTTTGCATCCAAAACTATTCTGCATGCAACGAAGCTCTTTTTTTTTTCTTCTTTCTCTCAAACAGTATTTTATAATCTACTTACTAAAAATGACGGTTTTCAGATGTAGAAGCCATCTTGTCATCATAAAATAAATGGCTAAATTATGACAGGTTTTGTTATAGACCTGTGTATTGTGTTTTATGGGAGATATTCTCTACCATTTGTGTATAAAATCTAGTTCTAAAATCCATGTATGATACATACATCATGTACATTGGATTGCTATGTAGACAATGGAAAGTTGTTGTAGTAATCAAGAAGTTATATGATATCCCATATTTTAATGCATTCTAAATGGCCAGCATCAAGTTCTGAGATCATAGATTATTTAGATTTAAGTTGTTGTAGTAATCAAGAAGTTATATGATATCCCATATTTTAATGCATTCTAAATGGCCAGCATCAAGTTCTGAGATCATTAAATAATCTTAGATTTAAGATTTTGCTTTGCCCATCAAAATCAATACTGTTTTAGACTTAAAACCATTTCATGATGGTGGGGCAAAGTCTTCATAATGCAATCTAAATAGCTAGCCATAGATATCTCTAAATTTGTGACCTCAGCCATCCCTTATTTATCCTTAATGGATAGTTTCAGAAATCCCAGAAACAAACTGAAGGACCAATCTTAGATATCCATGCTATCAGGCTATCGTGGATTATTCGTGATAATCTTAAATGGCCTACCAGCCTTATATATTCCAGATACAACATCCTTAATGAATAGTCTGATATCCCTGATAGACCCTTATCTTGTAGCCTCAGATTCCCTGATAGTGTTTTAATATGTACATCCTTTTTGATTAGCTTCAAATATCTTTGATCTGCCCTAAATAAAAAGCCCTGACATTTAGATATCCCCAATACATTCTTTATACTCCAGTGCTGAGATACCAAAATGACATGGGTAAAGTATGACTTACTGTTGATTAGTCTCACCTTCTGGTGAATGTCAAGTCATTATTTCGACTGGATTTTTGTCACATCATAATCACCGGATGGTGGGACTTATCAGTGGTAAGTTACATCGTACCCATGTCGTTTTGGTTTTATCTAGAAACCCCTCTGTTAATTAGTAATGATTATATCACCACCACATCCTAAATTACCAGTCTTGTATATCCTCAATACAGCCTAAATGCAACATGGGTAGTATACTGTGCTGTATAAAAAGCTTTTACTATTATAAAATCTTATAAAAAATGCTTTGAAAGGAAATTGAATATTTAGTATTGTAAACAGACCACAAATATCTGTACATAGGTACCATATACTTCAGAACCTTGATATCTACAACTTTATAACATGCAAATCTCTTTTAATTTGAATTTTTGAATTAAATATTTGGTACTGGTCATACTATCATAGAAAGCTTTCAAGTGCTTTTTGTCCAATAGTATTTACAACATGTTGTTGCAGATGTTAAGGTACCAAGGTTCAACTGGATGTGGTATAGAATTCTTGACTAAATAGAGTTTTTTTGTTTATGACTATAAAAGAGAATTTTAACTTAAAGGAAATTTGGTATCAAACGAAGGGAGGTAAACAAGAAATATTGTTCTTAGCTTAAATGCAGAACTTCAGTACCTTGTCATATTTTAGTTAGAAACTCTGTATGGGAATAACAATGCGTTTCTATTGCAGGAGATTAAAAAGGAACCTCCTAAACCTGAGCCAAGGAAACAGGCAAAGGTCAAACCTATGTCTGCTTCTGAGGAGAAAATGATGGACGATGCCATCGCTCTGGCAAATGAGTGTGCTGTTGTGTCTTCTCAGAACCAGACATCAGAGACTCCCACTTCTCCCATGGGAGATAGGATGCGGTCTGACTCCGAAAGTGGGTCAGACTCTCCAAAACTCATCTCCAAATTAAAGAACTCATTTAAGAGAAGCCCTAAACTTGAGCGTAAACGAACTTTTTCTGAGGAGATTGCTAACAAAGGGGAAATAACTGAAGATGTTCCTCCGGAGGCTCAGGAAGCTTACAATATTCTTGTTGTCCGTGGTTCTGTTAAGGAAGACCAGAGGAAGGAACGACCTAAATATCCTGCACCGGTACCAGAGGCGAGGCCTTCATGGGAATCCAGGTCAGAAACGAAACCTTGGGAATCATCAAAGTCAGTAGAAACCAAGCACTCTTGGGAATCATCGAGAACGTCATCAGAATCCAAACCATCTTGGGAAACATCTCGTAACACGTCTGACTCCAGACCACCATGGGAGACAACAAAGAGCGACTCAAGGCCGTCGTGGGAACCAAAGAAGACTGTGAAAAATAGCATTAGGAGTAATGTGCCTCTAGCTAGCACAGAGGAGGTGGAATTGTTTGTTGACCTTGAACCCATAGAGAAGGTCGAGCCTTCTCCACCTCGTCCTGTTCCTAAACCTCGTGTGGAAATTCCTAAAAAATATGAGCCACCCGTCCCATCACCGAAACAGAGGCCTGAAATTCATCGTGTTGAACCAGTGCCTCGCCCCCAGCAACCGCCGCCACGGATTCCCATGACGTCGGCTGTGGCAGATCTTCAGTGGGACCTCAACGAAAGTTTTGGGTCAAGTCACAGTGTGGCTTCAAACCAGAGCTTTGGCAAAGACAGTTCACGTAGTGGTGGTTCAGATGTCCTCCGGATACAGGAGGATCGGGACGAGGTGTCCGAGAGGACGTCGGTACGTAGTTCAGACTATAGTGACTCGGATGATCCAAAAAGACATAGCGAAGTGTTACGGATTGACCTCCCTGACTCGACAGAGTATAGTACAGACTCATCAAGTACAAAAGAACTTCACATTGATGAAGGTCCACGAAGGGACTCGAGTTCTAAATCAAGTAGCCTGTTTGATGAGGAATTTAGTGAACCTTCCCCTCGAGAGATAATGAACAAACTAGCCAGAGAGAGCCGTATCCGGCGCTCGCTGGACCACCAGCGTGGTGTTGTTGGAGATATGGGCGAGCCTGCCCCTAATAGGAATTTACGTGAGCCCCAAGGGATCCCTGGTAAGAGCATGCCCACAAGTAACGGTGATGATGAGGAAGTGGATACAAATCCTTTGCGGATGTTACGTGGTGGAGCTATTCCAATACGTGGAGGCCGGGCGGGACAAGGTAATGCTCGACCCCCAAATCGACCTCCCAAATTACCATATAGAAAACC
Organism: Argopecten irradians; assembly: GCF_041381155.1. NCBI lineage: Eukaryota > Metazoa > Mollusca > Bivalvia > Pectinida > Pectinidae > Argopecten > Argopecten irradians. Next base: position 23,159,492 of record NC_091134.1, read on the forward strand.
ACAGTTTCACCATTCAATGAGTGTTGACTCTGGAAGCAACCATGTGCAGCATGTCAATATTTCTAGTTCAGTATTTAATGGGCATGAAGCCCCCAATAGTCGTGTAAATGGGTGTAACAATGTTTCCCGTACGGAGACACCTGTGGAGGGGTTTCCTGGGAGGTCTAGACCCCCTGCTATCCCACCTAGGTCTTACAGTGTTAGTGGTGATGGCGGAGGTCACCGGAACCTAAATGAAAACCCCCTTCCATTGCCACCTAGGACCGCCGCAACGCGATCAGTGATCCTAAGTACAACTCGGGAGCGAAAGTACCCGCTCATACTGGACGATGCTGACGACTGCGGCAATTCCACGGAAGGTCGCTTATCGTCCCAGTCTGTGTTGTCATCGTCATCAGCTGCTGTTCGTGTAACCTCTACCTCCTCCTCTTCTGTTGCATGGGCTCCTGCCGTCCCGGCCCGACAGGGACGACCTTCTGACCTTCGGCAACCTTCTGACCTCCCTCCTGCCCCTCTTTTACCAACCCCAAATTTAGATGAATCAAGTGATGATAGTTCTGACAGTGAAAATGATCATTTAAATGATAGTGTATTCGAAAATGAATCTAGCCCTGTGATACCTCGAAAAAGTCTTTCAACACCTATATGCCGATCTGGCTCCTCAACATTCCCTCGAGTGAAATTCCGTTTAAATAATAAAAATAATACTCATAATTTGGAACAATTAGGATTTTATAATCGCCATGATCCATTTTGGGTCAAGTCTTTAATATTGGCAGGGGAGAGAATTTCAGATAGGGAAGGCTCGGAAGAAATCTCGCCCATCATGCTTGCTAACTACAAAACATCTGATGGCGTGAGCTACGAAGATTTGCTTGATTTTGCATTAGATAGGTATGGTGTTATGTGTCTATATAGCCACTTAGTCACCTGCCTTCCCTCACACTAAACATCCTTTGGGGAAATGCATAGTTCATCAAAAACAAGTCACAGCGACCTACTTAACAGCACTGGTACAGGGTTAACAGAGTCAGGTTAAAGGTTTGTACACAGCTGACACAGGGCTCCATGGCCTGCTACCATCAGGACATTTCAATTCTTTGCAACATTTTCATTTACTTTATTTTGTCTCTTTGTTTCTATTTAGTTACTTTTATTTTCTATTTATTCAGATTTAATGCTTTTTCTTTTCCACTAATTTGCTTTAAGTTTACCCAGACCTATAAAATGGCTGTATTAGATATGTTACACTCCATTAGGAGTTCAATGACTTAAAGCTATAAATAATTTCATTTTCATTTCAACAGACAGAGAGGTAAGGTATGTAAACTTGAGTTACGTCCCCTTGTTTGACCTAGAAGCTTCAACATCCATTGTGTAAGTAAAACAAATGAATGTCACAGGTAATGTGAGATATAAACATTTAAGGGGGAAAATATAGTTATACTGGGTCCTGTACTAATGTATCAAAGTTAAAAAAATAACAGTTATTAATGCTTTGAAATCATTTAAACTGATAAAATAATGAAAGTTTGATTAATGATATAAGATAATGGAGAATCTGTGTCATCTTATCATAATGGATGTTGGCTAGTGGTCTCTATAAAATATGGGCTGTAATTTGGTACACAAGGAATTAGTTCTAACTAAAACCAAGATAGCTATACTCCACATTGGTTAACATTGAATGTGATGTAGCTGGAACAATGTAACCATGGAAACTGCATGGTAAAATCTAGAGTCACCTCCCTTGGCACATGGCATGCTGTTACTTGTCTTGTTTCAAATTAACGAGAGTTGTGGTTCTGACCTTGTTTACTTTTGACTTCTAAATCATAAATCTTGTTTAATCTCCACTTCATTTGCATTCATACTTACCCCATCTGACTGTTTCTTTTTCTCAGGATTATTGCTGTTTTTAACAGAACTATTTTAATCATTTTCAAATTTAGATCTTCTCGTGTGCCCAGAAACGATTACGTTACGGCACGTTAAGCTCTTCACTAATTCAATTTTAGATCTTCTTTTTTTAATTTACTAAAAAAAAGATATTTCAATTAGAATTAATAAGGTACATGGAATACTAAAACATGTTTACTATATCAATAGTTAGATCAGTTGTTTCTTGTAACTTAATTTTCAAACTTTTTATTAAATAATATCTTTCATAAATGTCCAAATAATTGACTATTTATTACATAGAGTGCCTTAATTTGCAAAATAACAATGGTAGCATCAAATTGAATCATTTTCTGCATCATTCTAGCAAATAACTAGTCAAGTGAAATTCTTTAAAAATTAGTGTCATTGTCAGATATTTTTCTAACAGAAACTCTGTGGTAAATATTTATAGGAAGAAATTCCACCTGTCTTTTCATGAGAAATGATAATTACCACCCCATCATTCTCTACAATGTGTTTCTATGACAACCAGAAAACTAAATAAATTGAAAGTAACAGCTGTGATGTGCCGAGGCATGTGATGTTTTCACCTTGTAGAGATAATACTGTTACACTGCTAGCTGGTGCTTCCGTTCTAACTTTTTTATGAATTCAGAATGAGATTCTGCTATGTCCTTTTTGTCATAGAGCAAAGATTTCTTGATTTTCTATTTAATATGTTAAATTTGATCATTCTGTAAATAATGCATTAATCATTTCTGATGTTATTTTGACATTTTTTTAATTGTGATTGCATAAAATGTTTTTCGTGAAAATTTCTCAAGCTGTTATATTATATTATGAAATTAATATTATGTATGAAATTGAATTTATTTCGGTAATTTGCAAATTCAAAAGAAGTAGAAATGGAAGCCTAGCACTGAAGCAGTGATAACAGTAGGTGACTGGTGATGAACCTAGACCAATAGTAATAGGGTTATAGGATAGGACACCTATATGTGTTTGTGTATAGAAACTGTAAACAGTGTGTGATATGTTAATCGAGATGTATCCATGACCAATAGTAATAGGGTTATAGGATAGGACACCTATATGTGTTTGTGTATAGAAACTGTAAACAGTGTGTGATATGTTAATCGAGATGTATCCATGACAAACTGTATTCACAGAAACGGAATGAATCACATATCTGTATATTACAGTTACACATGTATTCACAAGAACAGATTAGTTTATACTTTCACTATCAGAATGACACATGTATGTGAAATATTTTATACCAGAACATCTAGCATCAATAGAGAGTGTAAAATGTACAAAAATTAGAATAGCCATAATAAATTTAGTGAGCTCATTAAAGACATTTGAGCATTTCTTTGAAAGTTGTTTTCATATTCTTTCAGTATTTTCTATTTATTTCTGTATTGTATGTAGAAATCTATACAATTTCAATGGATTATTAATATCCTTACTAAGTATTGTACCAAGTTTATATACCAATCTGCTTCCTAATCTGAAGTAGTGATCCACTTCCTTATATGAAGTAGTGATCTACGTCCTGTTGTGAGTTATACTTCCTTTATAGATTAGTGATCCACTTCCTGTTGTGAGTTCTACTTCCTGCCATAGAGTAGTGATCCACTTCCTTTTGTGTGGTAATGTTTTGCTTCCTGTCATAAAGTATACATCCACTTCCTGTTGTGAAGTAGTGTTCTGCTTCCTGACTTTAAAATAGTGATCATTCCTGTTATAAGTAGTGATCCACTTCTTGTTGTGTGGGAATATTTTGCTTCCTGTCATAAAGTATACATCCACTTCCTGTAATGAAGTAGTGTTCTGCTTCCTGTCTTATTCCTGTCATAAGTAGTGATCCACTTCCTGTTGTGAAGTAGTTATTTATTTCATGTTGTGAAGTAATGTCCTGCTTCTAGGAGTGTCATAAATTGGTGAAGTACTTCCTGTTGTGAATGAAGTTATGATCCTCTTTGTGTTCAATAACTATGTTTCAATCCTTCTGAGAAGTGATCAGAAGTGACCCACTTCATGTTGTGAGAAGTGACCCACTTCCTGCTGTAAAGAAGTGACCCACTTCCTGCTGTTAAGAAGTGACCCACTTCCTGTTGTAAAGAAGTGATCTACTTCCTGTTGTAAAGAAGTGACCCACTTACTGTTGTATAGAAGTGATCTACTTCCTGTTGTAAAGAAGTGACCCACTTCCTGTTGTAAAGAAGTGATCTACTTCCTGTTGTAAAGAAGTGACCCACTTCCTGTTGTATAAGAAGTGATCTACTTCCTGTTGTAAAGAAGTGACCCACTTACTGTTGTATAGAAGTGATCTACTTCCTGTTGTAAAGAAGTGATCTACTTCCTGTTGTAAAGAAGTGACCCACTTACTGTTGTATAGAAGTGATCTACTTCCTGTTGTATAGAAGTGATCTACTTCCTGTTGTAAAGAAGTGACCCACTTCCTGTTGTAAAGAAGTGATCTACTTCCTGTTGTAAAGAAGTGATCTACTTCCTGTTGTAAAGAAGTGACCCACTTACTGTTGTATAGAAGTGATCTACTTCCTGTTGTAAAGAAGTGACCCACTTACTGTTGTATAGAAGTGATCTACTTCCTGTTGTAAAGAAGTGACCCACTTCCTGTTGTTAAGAAGTTATTTACTTCCTGTTGTAAAGAAGTGACCCACTTCCTGTTGTATAAAAGTGATCTACTTCCTGTTGTGAGAAGTGACCCACTTCCTGTTGTAAAAAAGTGATACACTTCCTGTTGTAGAGAAGTGACCCACTTCCTGTTGTATAGAAGTGATCTACTTCCTGTTGTAAAGAAGAGACCTTCCTTGTGTTGTGGAGTTATCTTCCACTTCCTGTTATGAAGCAGCAATCCATCCTCTGCTTTGATAAAAGTGATTTAATTCCTGATGCAACTTTGTCAAAGACATATGTGTTGGTTCCATGCATATTACATTAGTATTTGATGCTGTACTTGTCACATGTATCTTTTTCTTATCACTGTAACACAATTCCTGTTGTAATATGTACAATATTATAAGATGTATTAGGTATGGGTATAACCATCACTCATGTACATATGGTATTTATACATCCAAAAACATAAACCGCCCTCTAAAACCATAATTATTATAAACCTGATTCTGAAAACTCTGTACCTGAAATATATACGTAGATATTGGTACGGGGGAGTTCTATCTGGTCGGCTGGTGGCGGGTATCTAAGGTGACACTACGCGTCCCCAAGGTGACGTCTGGTCGTGAGGAAGGCTGTTTGCTGTGTACTCTATAGATAATAATCCTGAGAGTGCTATGAACTGTAGTCCTAGTGATATTAATCTGACATATCCTAGTATAACCTTAATCCACATAGACCTTACCAACATTAACCACGTTCTTTCTCTTTCAGTTTTTTCTCTAGATATTTAGCTGATTTTAAACCTTTTAAAAGTTTATAAAGGTATCTTCTTTGATTTGTTTTTTTTATTTATTTTCTTTTTATTTTTGTTTTGTTTATTATTGATTTTCATTATCATATTTTTTCTTTTCTTTTGTAATGAATCTTTACTTTTGTTGCATTTTGGGTATGGGATTGCATTTTGTCTGTTTCTTATTTGTTTTCTGCATTCTGTTTGAAAAGAAGTTTTTTATTTCACAACTTAACTAAGTTTCTTTGGGTTTATTTTTAAATCTATATAATGTTTAGTTATTTTCAAGTTAGCATTGTATATATATATGTGTGTGTGTATATGTATACATGAACTTAATAGCCTATAAGCCAAATTGTAAACAAAACTTTTAAAAGTATTATTTAACCCGGACTTTGCTGGCACTATTAGAATCATGGTCAAACTCTATTTACCTATTACATGTACCTATGTTCTTTTACACACAAAATAATGCTATCACAGCTGCGATTATATATATATATATATATATATATATATACAATGACAACATATTGCGTTTATTTGTACTAATTTTGTTTTTAAACCTTTTACTAATCATTTTTCACCGTTTTGATTTTCACATATTTGCTGAATTTTGTTTATATTTATTTTGATTTGTTTATATGCTATCATTGATGTATCCAACATGACAATATTGAGTCTGGTTTTTATACAGAGTTATCTGTTCTTGTGACTTTGATCTTTAGTTCATTATTTACAAATTATGATAAATTAACTTATTTTCACAGTGACTTATTTTTGTATTTTTATACCCAACATTTTTCACATGATTTCATTATTTAGGCTGCCAGGTTCTACTGTGTTATGTATGTTTTTCACGATGATTGATTTTCACAATTTTTGAACACTTGCAAAATATTAGAAAATTGATCAGATCTACACAAAAATAAGTTATACTGGTTGGAATTTTCCGAAATATAAGTTTGTTTACAGTATGTTGTGTTCAAACAAGATTTGTCAGAACAATTGATACTTGCCCACAGGTGTGGATAACTCTGCATAACAGAAGATTATACATTGTATAAACACCAGTTATATATCTTGGTATCCGTCTGAAAGTACAGAGAGCTCCTAAAGAAAATATGGATTTTTTTGTATCATTTGTAAATTACGTTTTTGCATACAATTAACCATGTAATTCCGTCAAGTAAAACCGTCTTGTCGAAAGAATTAGATTTTAAATGGTAAATTTCCTTACATTTCGATGATTTATGAAATTTTATGAAATCATCTAAATTGAAGATGACTCTTTCACATCTCTAAGATAAGTTTTCCTGAAAATCTGGAAAATCATTTGGCAATTATACATTCCTATGAAACAAGTGCATGATGTGTATTCATTGTTACGTTACATTTTAGTTTATTCTAGTCAAAGAACTTTGTTTGTTTGAAACTGTTTTGTTCCCCAGTAATATTGCTTATTGATTTAGTTATTTATTTTATTGTTGAATTAGCATGTTGAAATGGCAAATTCCTATGATTTTGATTTTTTTCTATTCTTTGATTTGATTTGATTACATACTCAGATACATATTAAACATGCAAACAAGATATTCCTTACAAGCAGAGCTAAAACAAACACGTATTATACTACACTGCTGTGAAGATTTCACCCATCCATGGTACTCTAGGGCTGGGATATAGTAGGGTTTTTTTTCTTTTCTGTTCAACTTTCATTCTTTGACATGTAAGCCCTCAACCTCTAGGTCACAAGTTTGAATCCCATGTGTGGCAGTTACCAGGTACTGACTGCAAACCTGGACCGTCATTTTATGACCCAGGTAATAGGACGTTAAACTAATCAAACCAAGTCTATTGTACAATCTCCTAAATTATATGTCATAGAAACTGTTTATAAAGATTCAAATTGGTGAGACACATTTTCATATACCAACTATGCATCATTCTGACCTATATTTTGTCTATAGTATACAAATAGACATCTATTTGTGGTGTATAATTTGACATCTGATGAGGCTTTATGTGTACATGTCTCTTGGTTCACATCAGATTTACTCAACCCAGTTTGTTATAGCTGGTTTATAATGAATTTACATGTTCATGTATCTCAAACTTCTAATCCTTTTGAGGATGGTTTAAAATGAAATACTTAACATTTATTTCACCTCATCTCTGTTTTTCTTCCTGTCAGAGTTTACTACCGTTCCTTTGACTCGATCTGTTCCAGTAACTTTCCTTTAATTTCCCCCATAAGATGGAGGGTCTATAGTGTCCCACCTTGTCCTGCAATGCCCTGTCCAGTCCATCCTGTCCTGTTGCACTGCACCCCATCTTACTTTGATGTATGGTGGCAGAGGGATTTATATTGTACAGACCTTCCTGTTACAAAGCTTCTTCTTTTTCACTCAGCACAAGTTGCTTCCCCTTGATTCAAATTTTAAGTGTTCATGAAGCAAATCATTAATCTTTTATCAATAGAAAGGTTATTGTTGTGTATAGGACCCAACCAGACAATCTGCATGACAGCTTATGCTTCAAACACAAGCTTCTAAATCTTAACACAGTGAAACAGCAATTCATAAAATCAAATACATGACCGCCCGGGCAACCACTTATGACCAGGGATAATGGTCAAATTGAGCAGTTGACATACCCGTACCTTAATTTCTCATTTTGGGATCTACCACCTTCTGTTGACACCTGCTATTCAAATTTTGCGAACTTTTATTTCTTATCAGTCTTATATCTTTCAAATAACTGCATGTATACTGCTGCAGAGAGATACCCTCATACATCATAAGAACCTTATTAAGAAATGAAAATATGAACTTTCTTTTTACATACATTTATATTTCGACTTTTAACATCAGTAAATCAACAAAACTTATTGAGCATCAAAATAACTCCATCTTTTGGATTGAGCATCAAAAAAAATAACCTGTAAATTTTCTAATTATCAAGAACTGTAAATAACTTGCTAATGGTGTTAGCACCAAAAATAATATCTCACTAGTTAATCTACATCATAAAATTGTATACATGTATGGAAAAAAGCTTTTATAACAGCGAAACATAGATAGGCTTATTTAGCTTATTAACATGTTTGGCAGTTGGCAAGCTATTGTTCACTCTTTATCTTGATCATCTACAGTGAGTTGAAAGTTTGCTTGAATTGGAGTTGCCCTACTAAGTGTAGATTTGTTATAATTTGGCTTGGCTACAGTCCATGGTAACAGCTTGAATACTTACACAGGTTGTTTGATTCACTTAAGGTTTATTTTGCTTGGTCTTTTTTCTACCTTGGGTTAATAGTCCCTTTTTTCTTTGGGATTAGTTTGCTTCTTCAATACTGTGAATATGGCCTTATTAGCGAAAAGGAAATATTTCCTTGATGGTGATATTTGCTTTGATGGATACATTAAGTTGAAAAAGTGTACAAACACATTAAAATTGACCCCCTTTGCCTATAAAAATCACAGGATTTTTTACCTTTATAAATAATAGTCATTTATTGGGAATCACTTGCTTTTGCACAAGAATGCACTACTCAGTAAGTCTCCGTGCTTAAATCCTATGGTGGCAACAGTACCATGTCAGCACTGTTCTTTGGTCTATTCTCTTGTGGTTTAGCTTCACAAATTGATGTAGTTTGGTATGAGTCATCATCAAAAAGTCTCTTGTTTAGAGTTTTATTAAGTCCTACACAAATCATGCTTGCATATCTCTCCTAATGCTTCTGGCTGCTATCCTATTAACCGAGGTAGACTTCTTCAGAGCCACCCAGGACTCCATGAGATCACCTTTAGTGGACTAGACCTCTTCGAAGATTCAACTTTTAACATTTTGTCATTAAAACCATATCTCTTTTCATGCCAAACTTATGATGCTGAAGATTCTTCATTATGCCATTTTTGAATTTGTAATCAGTACTTAATAATCATCATACAAAAGAAAATAATAATTATGAGACTTACAACACGATACCATCATAGCCTCCTTAAAGATTTCAAAGTAAAGTGGAAAATAACTAGTGACTAGTTTATAACTACTTATCATGTCTAACCTCTAGTGTTAAGCATTAGCTTTATGACTACCAGAATTCCTAATGCTGAAGTATATAAAGAGATTATAACATAGTCAGTCTCTGTAGTTGTAGTCAGACCATAGTTATATGAATAAGGTCAGACCAAAATGTATGTAAATTTATTTATTTTCATTATTATTATTTTCTGCCTAATATTTATAGCTATTGAAGCTTACCAACTTGATTTAGTTACTTCAATTAGTTATCTCCCCTTCCTGAATCTGTACACCAATATTGTCATTTAATGCACACAAATCCCCGGAGAATATCTCCAGTCAAGGTTCCCAGACCTTCATTTTTAAGGGTATTTTACGAAAATTGGAAGATTTGAAGATGGATACAATGCTGAATACTTTTGTTGGACTTTTTCCTTCATTCTCTTCTAAGAATGGTGAATTGTGACAGGATATAACCATTGTGAAGACAAATGTGTTAATCTAGCTTAAATGGATTAACAAGGATTATCCTGTGAACTTGACATTTTGGTCTGACTAAATATGACAAATTCAGTATGTTCAGACACTAGTTTATACTACATGATAGTCTACTACACCTTCTATTCAAGTTGAGACTGGATTGATATAATTTTCCTAAGTCATCTTTTCATCATGCAACATGGTTTTTTCATGTGAACGTGTAGAAATCGTTAAAGGGAGAGTAATGTTGATAAAGTTATACATTCACAGTTTTTGCCATATCAATGTCACAAAGTAAATTTAATTCTTACATTTATTTTTACATCTCATATATTTTTGATGCAAAATTTCTGGTGCAAAACTTGTTAAAAGATGATTTATACCATTAAAACTTGTCGTTTTATAATATCAAATCTCTGTCACAAAATTCATATCCAAAGAGCAGACAACTCTGTAGCTGAAAAGTTTAATAGAATATGTTGCCACTATTTGTAGCTTTGTCCCTAATTCATAATGTGTCACCGTCTTCAATAGTTGCCAAATTAACCATCACTTTTGAAGCTAGAAGTAGAGTCACAAACTGTTTGTAACAAGACATGTTGTGCTTGCTTTATCACAGGGAGAAGAACTGCGAGGAAATAGACACCATGCAGAAAGTGTTTGGTAACGAGGTAAGTAAGAAATCCATTGGATTATACTACAATCATGCATTTAGGAATGAGGTAATCTGTGACAATATTTATATTATCACTGTATAACCTCATTAGTTCGTAGAAAAGAGACATATTCTCTCTTTCTTGATTATCTGTTCTTTTGATTCGGGGTAAGGTGGGGTGAGGCAGTATCTATTAGTTATCTATGGAACTGGCTGAATAATTAGTATAATAAAGTTAATAGAAACATATCCCCTAAAATTGTCACGGTACCCCTGTCCTGGAAAATAAGTCCCTTGGTATGGCATCTTCAAGGACATATCATAACAATGTACAGATCAATAATATACACATTAACTCTTGGTTATGATTGTAATATTGACTTTATTGCAGTAGCCAAAACATCAAATATTAACTAGAAAATAAACACTATTCAGTTCATAATATACAACAACAAAAAACTTGTTTCTTGCAATCACTACAAATTTTGTGTTGCTAGGTAACGGTCCAGGACTGTATGTCTGCCTTGGAGGAGACAAAGTGGGATGTCCAGCGCGCCATCAAGTACGTCAAACTGAAACAGCTACTCAACGCACAGCTTGGCGACGTCCACCTATGTAAAGAGGCCCTAATGACATGTGACTGGGACGTCCAGCGTGCGGCCAACTTCATGCTGTCCAGTCCCCTTCCAAGTCCCGAGTGTGTGGATGTCTGAAATGTTGACGACACCTGTCAAAGAAAACAGTACTGGTTGTTCACAAAGTGATATATTAACACTGGGTCAGCATCCACAGTTCATAATGCACAGGACAAGAAGCCATTTATAATATTTCATCATGGGAAGTAACTCTTGGTTGTACTTACATTGTCTCCTTGCAATACAGACAAAATAACCAGTAAAACTTTACTAGACATTCAAGGGACACAATTCCACATGTGTGATCGAGAAACTGTGACTATTTTGATTGTGTTCTATTGCACAGCAGTAAATTCATGTCACACAAAATATTCATTACAAATTTCATTAAAATAGGAGAAGAAAAGAATTGTCTTTTCTGTGTACCTTCTGCATGGTACAAATCACTGGTTGTTTACATCTGTGTAGCTGTTGTGCAAGATGATCTGTTCCAGATACATGGCTCAAACTAATAGAAAAACAGCATAGGTATGGGTGAAGGAGTATATAATACAAATATGAACATTACTCTAGGGAGTGAAAAGGAACAGCTATTGATACACATGGGACTACAATATGGCTGACAATTCTTTCGGAGCCATGTTTCCTAGTGGTAATCAATAATGCCAGGCAAAATGATGTGGTTGTAGTACAATGTGAGACGTTCCCTTCCTATCCTGGAGAGAATATTTCCTTCTGTTCAGTCTCAACCATTGTGCATTTTGTTGATGTGATGACCCAATTTGATACAAATTTGTCAAATTAATCAGTATTTGAATTCGTTAGTGTAAAATCACCTTTGATGCAACGCTCAATACTTAATGTTTATATTTTTAATGAGTATGGAATTTTGTAAAAAGTTATGAACAGATCTGAGTGAAAGGAGACTTGGTCTTGCTGTGAATGTCCTGAGAGTCAATGACATGTCTTTCTCTGAATTTGAAGTATACCTACTTACATTTTTCAAGATTTAGAGGGGAAAAACAAAAGAAATTAAAAGCTTTTTGAAGTGTTTATAGAATATAAGAACACCTGGATATTCATCTCATTTATTAATGCATGAAAATATATATATATCCTAGCTGATTTATGATACAGAGTAGCATCACAGTTGTATTATATTCAGGTAACAAAGTCTTTTGCTGTACAGAGTTGCCTCCTCCTTTCAGCAGGATAGATAACTACTCTCTTGGTTTCATCCACTTGTAATGTTGTTTTCATAAAATTTGTACTACTCTGATAAAAATAACAATTAATGCTTGTTAGCAGGAGGAGACAACTCCTTAACAAAAGATGACATTGTGAACTGTCACCAGCCACCTTATGTTGCTTTGATTTGTATGTAGGTTTCAAGTCTAGTGCTATTACTGTTATATTTGCTTTACAATCATCAGATTCTTGTACTTCAAAAATTGTATGATAGTATTTCTAAGATAAAGGTGGGATATATTACAACATTTTTCACAGAATTTGGTGTGCAAAACAATATCAAAGAAACAATGATTTAATAGACATCTAATTATATGAGTATCAATAAGATCCCTACAAAAATATGTACATTTGAAGTATTACAAGAATATTTGAAGTTTTTCTAAGTATTACCCTTTTGAATGTTAAGATATTTGTTTTCGATGCTGGTTACTCAAGTAACGCTAAGCTTTCTGGCTCATATACACTTAACCTGTGAAAAAAAGTATTGTCAAAAAGGCAGGACAATTTCATGTTAAGCTCAATTAATACTACTTAATTGAATCAGAATACTAATGAGAAATAGAATCTTAAATAGTGGCGATCAGATGGATGTATATATTGATACTGTACTGCATGTGTAAAACATGTCTAGCTTGCCAGGTCTCTTGTCAAATACCAAAAAAATGAATTATATTTAGAAGATAATGCAATAAAATCATGTACTCACATAATGATGAAATTAATACTTACTGTATATCAAATGTAATGAAGCATAAATGTAAACTATTACTATTGTCTTATTGAAGCACAAATACCCAATTTTCTTTTGAAGAAATTATATTTATTTATATAATAGCATAATATGTTTATAAAATGTATACTGATTATATATTTTGTTGTTTAATTATATGTATATCATGCATCAAAACTTATAAACAGGAAAACAATTCAAAAGAAAAATCTTTGTATAAAAATTAATATTAGTTGTGATATACATTGAAGAGTACCTTTCAGTTTATAGCTCAGATTTTCTGTTTATTACAAATTTCGTTTTTTTTTCGTAGTAATAAACCTTTAAAAATCATGCGAAGTACTTACAATGCCCAAGTCTTCCTAACACTGCAAGAAACAAGTTATTTACTAAAGTTGACACCTAACAATAGGCAGGGCCATGTAGGCGGTAATCTGCATGACATGAAATATTCGTTATGTAAAAACTTTTGTTGTTTTCATGGTTTCTTTTGAACTAAAAACAAGTTAACATGGCTTTGTGATTATTGTTCCGTTTTTACCCATAAATTGGAATGAAAGCTACAACCCACGAATATTTCATTTTATACAGTACATTAATTAAGTCGGCATGGCACCTATAGTTGATAGGTTGTCTCTAGCAATAGGCTCTAGAAATGGGCTAAGTCATGTTGGTAGTAAATAACTGAGGTTATACCGGAATTCTTGAGTTAGCCATAATGGAAGGCCATGTAGAGTAAAACAAGAACAATTGAAATAGCCATAATACAATACTATATATCATTACTGTTGTGATTTCTATGTCAAGGTATAAAAGTGCTTTATGGAGAAGTAGGTTTCTCCTTGTTCAAGAATTCTCATTTTCTTGACTTAATCTATTGACTATTGATCACAATGTCGTATTCAGTGCAATATCTAATGATTAAATACTATGATTATCATTGTAATATAAATCAACCCAAACATATATGTAATATTAATTATGGTATACTGTGGTATATAACTCTTATATGTTTAAGCAGAGTACTCGAGCGAAGTTGTCACAGCCTTCTCCATGGGGAATTGTTGGGACGATTTTGTTTGAGAGTGGCTTTATTTTGTTTATTTGACAGTGATCACACCGTGCATTAAATGACCAGGATCTTTTAGAATATGCAAGCTGATGTTGTGCCATACTATTTAAGACTAGGCAGTAGCTAGGTAAGCAGACTGCCATTCACATATGCCAATTCTATCATCCTATGCGTTTTATATACTTATGTGTTAGGTAGCATTTACTTTCTCATACAAATAATTCTTTACCATTAAAAACGTTCAGTTTATGTTAACTTGTTGTTTTGTTTTCTGTTCAAAATTGTCCCTCCATATCCAGATTCCAGACTAGATCAAGATTACAGTCAGGAGCTTAAGCTCTGGAAGGATCCCTGTTTGACTTACAAAAGTCATCTACTGAGATTTGACTCAAGGTTTTCCTAGATCATAAGCGGTGAAAAAGATTGTAAGAGTCCTCTCTCTCTCTCTACTTTCATCCAAGTAACATTACATCAATCCACACTGTGTTAGAAGTCGTCTGCTTTTATCTAGATTTTGTTGATGTAGCTGTCTGCTTTTATCTAGATTTTGTTGAAGTAGCTGTCTGCTTTTATCTACATTTTGTTGATGGAGCCGTCTGTTTTATCTAGGTTTGTTGATGGAGCCGTCTGTTTTATCTAGATTGTTGATTGAGCCGTCTGTTTTATCTAGTTTGTTGATTGAGCCGTCTGTTTTATCTAGATTTTGTTGATGGAGCCGTCTGTTTTATCTAGATTTTGTTGATGGAGCTCTCTGTGTTTATCTAGATTTTGTTGATGGAGCCGTCTGTTTTATCTAGATTTGTTGATTGAGCCGTCTGTTTTATCTAGATTTGTTGATTGAGCCGTCTGTTTTATCTAGATTTTTTTGATGGAGCCGTCTGTTTTATCTAGATTTTGTTGATGTAGCCGTCTGCTTTTATCTAGATTTTGTTGATTGAGCCGTCTGTTTTATCTAGATTTTGTTGATGGAGCCGTCTGTTTTATCTAGATTTGTTGATTGAGCCGTCTGTTTTATCTAGATTTTGTTGATTGAGCCGTCTGTTTTATCTAGATTTTGTTGATGGAGCCATCTGTTTTATCTAGATTTTGTTGATGGAGCTCTCTGCTTTTATCTAGATTTGTTGATGGAGCTCTCTGCTTTTATCTAGATTTGTTGATGTAGCCGTCTGCTTTTATCTAGATTTTGATAATGTAGTCGTTGTCGTTTTATCTAGATTTTGATAATGTAGTCGTTGTCGTTTGCTTTTCTCTAGATTTTAATGATGGGGTGATGAGCAAGTTTCTGTGGGCCATGATATACTCACATCCAGACTGTATACTTCGATCAAGCACTTTAGAGTAGAACCATTTACTCTGATTGAGACATTGGATTATAAGTGATCTGCTCCGACACATTCTTGAAACATTTACTCCGATCTATTCTATTAATGGATAGCCATCTCTTCATTGAAATCAGTGCAGTAGTTAAGTTGGAGAACATAGGTTGTATCTCTACTGACTGTCTGTTTCCACTATCAGGTCCAGATTGTGGGTTGAGCAGTACTGCTTTGATCCCGACTGGAGGATTAATATCATCTTCTAAATTAGAAATGTTTGCTCGGATCAAGCCAATGGTTACTGAATTGAGCTGTAGCTAACGGAGCTAGATTGCCTATACGTATATACATATGCATATTAAAACAAAGTTGATTACTTAAGGTGGAACACATTTGACAAAAATCAGAATTTTTGTTGGAAAACTTTTGTCCAGATTCTGACTTGAGGTTGAAATCATGTGTCCAGATTCTGACATAAGGTTGAAATCGTGTTTCCAGATTCTGGCTTTAGGTTGAAATCGTTTGCCCAGATTCTAATTTTAGGTTGAAATCGTATGTCCAGATTTTGAATTAAAGTTGAAATCGCATGTCCAGATTCTGACTTTTAAGTTGAAATCGTATGTTCAGATTCTGTCTTTATGTTGAAATCGTACGTCCAGATTCTGACTTTGAAATCGTTTTGTTCAGATTATGTCTTTAGGTTGAAATCGTATGTTCAGATTATGTCTTTAGGTTGAAATCGTATGTCCACATTGTGACTTTATGTTGAAATCGTATTCTGACTTTAGGTTGAGGTCGTATGTCCAGATTTTGACTTCAGGTTGAAAAATTGTGTTTGTCGATCCAGGCTTAAAACTGAAAGAAACATTGAACCAGGCCAATGCTTTAGGTTGAAAGGATGGAACATGTTTGTCCATATTCAGACTTGGGGATGGAAAATTTGATTTAGCACAAAATCCTACTTTGATCGGTTGGATTGAAAACATTTTTTCCAGATTCAGGCTTTAGATTAAAAAATCTTTGTTCATATCTAACTATTTTGCTCTAACATCGTTTGTCCATGTCTTTGCTTTAGACATGAAACCGTTTGTCCAGATCCATACAGGCACTGGGTTGGATTGTAGGAAACAAAAGTGTCTAATAAAGACTATACGTTGGGGATGATCGTCCAGATCCAGGTTTGAAGTAGGAAAACATTTGGCAATATCAAAAGTTTAAGTTAGAAAGCGTTTCAGTTTGCCAGATCCAAGTTTCATGTTTGAAAGCATAAATGCAAATTTGCCAATAGCAGGGCTTAAGGTTGGAAAACAATTGCTTAGATTTGAATAGATTTACCCAGATCTAGGCTCTAGGTCAGAAAACAAAACCCAGGTCAAGGCCGTGGTTTGGGAAACAAAAGCCAGGTCAAGGCTTTGGGTCGAAAAATGTTTGCTTAGATGAAGTCGTTAGGTTAACAAGGTCCGTGATCTAAGTTGGAAAATAATTGACAAAAATCCTGGCCCTACTTTGGGAAATGTTTACCTCGACCCAAGTTTTAGATTGATTTGTGCCAAGATCATTGCTTCGATTAGCCAAAATAAAGCATAAGGATGGAAAGCGTTTGTCAAAGTCCTTGCTGTAGATCAGGATGCGTTTGCCCTACCCCAACATATGGGTGTATATGAGAAGCTTTCCTCCAGATTTGGTTGTGGAACACTATCGAGATTCTGACAGTTCTCGTTGGAGGCAAGTGCCATTCTGATTTTATGTTTACTTAGTTGTAAATACGTACCTGAACTCTAGAAACCTGTGAATCAGACTGGGATCGCCATTATATGGTCGGTGTGTATGGAGGCGCCATCGTGATGGAGCTGGTCACTACATCTCTGACAAAGGGCCAGCATCGCTTGGTCATCTACAATAGACACGGCATATACTTTCGACAATCGTAAGGTCATTGACAGGGTGTGTGTGGGTTTTTTTTTAACCAAATGACTTGACGCTTCAAAAGTCCATCATCATACTAAATCTCTATCATTGTTGGAGAAAGATCAGTATAGATAGGCATACTTAATACAGCGTTTTCTGTTTTATCATACTTAACTTCACTACTGATATTTTCCTTTACATTTATCCTAAAAGAAAATGAAATAAAAATCACAATGTAATCTTCAAACTTGATCGTAATGACCTGGCAAAAACACTCTACGTCACTAATCGATTGGATATAATAAGTTTTGTGATAGTTTAAACAGTATTTATTGGGCTGGTTCGTTAGAAAAATTAACAGTTGATCAATTTGCAATATTTTTAATACTGCTGTTCTAGATACAGCCAAAAATATATATTCCTAATAAAACTGTTTTGATTAGACACAAAGAACCACCTTTGATGTGTAGTGGAATTAGGAAATTGATAAGGATTCGTAAGAGACTTCATAAAAAAGCGACATGCACACAAAATCCACTTAGTTTGCAACGATTTAGAGAGGCCAGAAATAAATGTATTGATGCCATAAGGAAAGCAAAAAGTGATTATATTCTAAAGCTAACTGGTAAAATAAAATGTATGTCTACGTCCACGCGTGACTGGTGGAAACTTATAAACACTTTCACACATTTTCAACAAACAAAGACCGCACATATTCCAACGCTTATACACAATAACACAAATTATGGAGATGATAAAAAAAATCAAACATTGTCAAAAATTATTTTATAAATCAGTCAACTCTAGACGACTCTAATGCCATTTTACCTCGTAACAACTCCTGAACGTAAACTAGAAAATATTATTATTACAGCACAGGATGTTAAGGATGCAATAAGTTTGTGAGATGTCTCTAAAGCTTCTGGTCCTGATAATATAAGTCCACGTATCATTAAGGAAGCAAAATCAGAGTCAATAATTTAAGCTATTATCAATATTTTTGATAAATCTATTGATTGAGGTATTTAACCTGCAATTTGGAAATTAGCCAATGTTACGCCAGTTTTTAAAAAAGGTAATAAAAGTACTGTTTCAAACTATAGACCTATATCTTTGATAAGTGTTGTTGGGAAATTAATGAAAAGGTGCATTTTTAAACAAATTTTCATTTTATTAGGGACACAGATTTTTTCCCTAAAATTCAGTCAGGTTTTATGCCTGGAGATTCTGCAACTCATCAATTATTAGACATTACAAACGAAATTGGGAGGGCTAAAACGTATTCTGGGAAGCAAATTATAGCTGTATTCTGTGATATAAGCAAAGCATTCGATCGAGTTTGGCTTAGGAGTTTAATATTTAAATTGAAACAATCTGGTATCTCTGGAAACTCATTATCTTGGTGTGAAAACTATTTATTTGATAGACATCAAAAAGTTGTAATTAACGGTACTTCTTCTGAAACACATACTATTAAGGCAGGTGTACCTCAAGGTTCAATCCTAGGTCCACTCTCCTTTCTTGTTTAAATTAATGATATAGTGAAAGATATCAATTGTAAAATTAAATTGTTTGCTGATGACACTGACTTGTATATAACCTTGTTGATAATCCTACATTTGCTGTTGATACCATTAATGATGACCTTTTAAAGATACGTGCATGGGCAAACCAATGGTTAGTACGTTTTACTCCAGAAAAAAAAAAGAATCATTATTAATAACTAGGAAAACAACACATAGACACTACGACCCCATAATTATGAATAATACTAATGTATCAAATGTAAAATCCCACAAACACGTAGGAGTTGTAATAAATGAAGATGGTACATAGAAAAATCACATAGATTATATTTTAAAAATGTTTCTCCAAGGATAGGTGTCTTAAGTTTAAGATATACTCTAGATAGGAACTCTCTCCAAACTATCTATTTTTCATTGATAAGTCCGATTCTAGAATATTCTGATTTTGTATGGGACAACCTACCAAATTATATATGCCAAAATTTAGAAAATATACAATTGGAGACAGCAAGAATAGTAACAGGTGCTAATACATCATCAAGTATCAGTCTATTTCAGAAAGATTTAGACTGGGAAAAAATATCCAAAAGAAGAGAAAATCATTAATTTTTGCAGTTCCACAAAATGTATCATGGGAAAACTCCAGATTATCTATCACGTCTAAAGGTGGTAAATTTTGGTAAAATAAGGTTTCAAAAGGTTATATGTATAATACTAGACATTCAGACAATTTACAGCTACTAAATCGCAAAACACAATCTTATAAAGATTCTTTTTTAAATTCTTCAATTAAGTTATGGAATGCATTACCAGTAAAAAATCGTGAAAATCCTTCTTTTGGCATAATTAAACGCTTCTTGCATAAAAAGTATAAATACCCCCCCCCCCTTATATATTAACTCGGGTGATAGAAATCTTCAGATTTTACACACTCGTTTAAGACTAAAATGTAGTAATCTCAAACAACATTTATATATAATAAACTTATACGAATATATAAGAAGATATTCCACTCTGTACCTGTGGTTTAGTCGAAACTAATCATCTTTTTTTTATTATCATGTTCTAACTATACTATTATTAGACAAAATACACTACATCAATTAGATATAATTCTTACCGAAAAAACTTTACTTTGGGGAGATGATAGCTATTCAATACAAAAAAAGAGAGAAATATTTCTAGCAGTACATACCTTTATCAAATTAAGTAAACGATTTTGTTGAGGTGTAATTTCACCAGAGTTGTTAAACTGACTGTTTATTAATAACACTTTATACCAAATTTTAATAGCACTATGAACCATTTTTTATATTGTAATCACCACATGTATGATAATGTTCATTGTATGTATTTATCTTGCATTCACCACATGTTACTACACATGTTACTATACATAGTAACATGTGGTGAATACAAGATAAATACATGTACACGTATTTTTCTAAATTTAATATTTTTCTGCGTTAAACTTTCTTTATACACGTAAAAGATGTTTCCAGTGCCGAACTTTCCTCTGGCTTGATATTTCAGGGAAAGGAATTAATATACGCTTTAAGCTTGTTTTCCGATTCCGAAATGAGTTTATTTTTTATGTATCAACTAAAAAAAATGATTATTTTTTATGTATCAACTAAAAAAAATGATTGGAGATAAAGTGTTTTTATTTAAATTATTATCAATATCATTAATATGTTTGGAGAAATATTTGTATTGTTAGATAATCAAAATTGAATTCCATTCACCAATAAAACATGTTTGTACAATGAAACAGCGGTTTTTTTTAAAAATAAGTTGCAACATACCGTCAGTTTGTCCACAAAGCGGGCACAACAAAATGGCTTGAACTGCTCGGCAAAACTTGCACATCTTATCTGCGTATGGTACTATGGAAACTGCTTTAGCACAACCTGGATGTACTCTGCGATGACAGGCTCGGCACAGCACTAAAACTGGATAAAATCACTAAAAATCGTAAAAATACAAAATAAATACTAAGGGACACATGTTTATTCAACACGTGTTAGTTGTTTATTTTCAATTCGTCGTAAAAATTCCGTTGTAGGTGCTGAAAATCCACATTAAAAACCTGTTTCTTTTAAGATGGAAAAATTATTTTACATTTTTTATTTTACATTATTTTATGCATCATTAAAATTATGTGGCCCATTGCCTTTTATAACCCATGTGATAAAATAAAATTTTGCTCCCTAATAGGACACGGTTTTCTGAAACGGACAAATTATAATAAGCTGAACAGGTGAACAATTCCATGTATACGCGTTCCAGATTGATTAGGATCTATCGTAAATAACATACAAATTTAAGTTAGTTCAAAGAAAAACATACGATACGTTGTATGGAACAAATCGCCAAATGTATAAATACCTTGCAACTGTTGTCTTTTGATATTTTTCTCTTTTCATTTGATACATTGCAAAAAAAACACTTATGAATTGGGGGGAAAACACTCGTCAAAAGGCGCAAGTGGCAGGATGATACATCATTGGAGTAATTTGATGAATTATATTTGTCGCAATTAACAGTTTTCGACGTGAACAAATAACAACATTAAAAACACATATTTTGACATTGAAACCTGTATTTTTGCAGTAAAATGTAAAATTAGGCCTCGAAAACATTGAAAAAAAATTTCTTCTTTTGTACTGAAGGCAGTGACGACTGAAAAGGAAAACTACTAATTGTAATCATATGACATATTAGAAACTCAAAATGTCACCAATACCTGTTCCGCAGCTGATGATGGAAACGTTGGGGAAATGATTCAAACACCTTCCACACGTAAGACTGGGCACAGGACCGGAAATTGACGCCATCCTGGAAAATACCGCTGCTGCTGCTGAATGGTTAATGCGTATGTGCGCGTCATTGCTGACGTCATCAACAATGTGCGTGACATTTAGCGTATTTTAGCTCTGTGACCGATTGTATTGACGGTGTTTGATATTGCGTTCTATGCATAATTTCTCGGCGTTATAAAAATGGGGTTCTTTTAACTTGTATGATTTCTTTTCCTTCAATATAATCGTGAAATATGAAGCTCCGCTATTACTCACATATTGAACAACTCTGAACATACATTTAATATAAAATTCAATGATTATTTAAGTACAGGATACAGTATGAGTTACAGTGAGTTGCGGTTTACCTCCTACAAAATACATAAAACTATATGTAGTGTCTGTATATTTTATAATCATCTTGATAGCGGTAAAAGGGAAATGAGAGAAAAGCTCGCTATGACGTCTGTCATACCTAAGATTATTGATTAGGGGAGGGGGGTCATATGTAGTGGTTCGGCATAGAAAATGTCCATTAATTGCCTGTCATAAACGGGAATGTGAAACAAGATTGTCTTTTTTAAAGATGCTCCACCTCCGACAGAGCATAAATGACTTCATCATTAGAACAATAGTTGGTGTTTAATCATGTATACATGTATCTAATTAACACAAACAAATAATATAAAATAATTTATTTTGCAAATGATCCACGCGCAATCAGTACTTCATTCCATATAGGATATAGTGCCACGGATTTTGATCGGGATGCAATTAAATTTTTTGTTTATATTTTCAACTTAAAGAAAAAATAGAAACTCAAACTTTTCAATGGTGGTAATGGTGTAAATTAAGTAACTTTTGTAACTGAAGAAAAATACTAAATCGTCTTGTCCTGTTTTTGATAGTGAAAAAATACCATTTGTCAGCGGTGGAGCATCTTTAAGATTCACAAAATTTATCGGCTTAATTACTGTTAATAATTAAACGTATCATCGCTTTTTGAACAATGTTATTAATGTAAATTAAATGTAAATTTATCATAATGCAGGTCGTCTTATGTTCCTGTCGTCATCCTAATTACTGCGCTAGACATTCTCGATACTCCAGGGGTTACTGTTACTATATCCACATCTGGACTGTCTCAGTAAAACTCTTAAAGGACTCTTTCTGTAGTCTTCGAAGGAAGTCTTTGTAGGCCTGTGACTGGTCAGACTTTTTTATTTGAACTACCTACAGTTGAAGCTATGAGACAGTCCATGAGTAGATATAACGTCACTAATAGTAACTCCTGGATGTGCGCCAAACGGCATAGCGAATGAATCTTCACTGTTAACATAAATTACACAAGGAATCTTACATTTGTTTGGTGTTGCAACCTCATCTTAGGTCATCATTAGGACAGTCCTGGGGTCATCCTCGATACTCCATGGGTTCCGATCACTTACGATCTCTACACCCTTGGACTATCTCATAGCAAACTTGGAGGCAGCTCAGCGGAAAACATTTGAACCAATCACAGGCCTTCAAAGATTTCCTTTGAAAACTACAGAGAGAACGGCGACCAACATCAAAGCCACACAGTCAACCACGTGTACTGTTATACGGCTCTTTTGGTGAACATCAAAGGATTAAATTAACTGTTATGTTCTGTTCTGTTGCCTCCAATTTTACAATGAGATAGTCCAGGGGTGTAGAGATCGAAGTGATCGGAACCCCTGGAGTATCGAGGATGTCCTGGAGGAAGAACTATATTATATACGCAGCAAACGGCCGATGCAACTTTAGCATGAAAAAGTGATCAGTTGAAAAAGTTGATCTGTCCAAAACACTGGCTTGTAGTGAAATATGGTTTCCAAAAGTTGTTCACTATGCGTTAACTACATCGAAGAATGGTAGAGGAACGCAGTCCAGTTGCAAACCAGCAGATAAAGATCAAGTGCCACATGTCTTTCAGACGGACGATATGCGTGGCGCCACCATATGACTGTAGATATACTCCAGAGGTAGATATCAAAATGTCTAATAAGCACCGATGATGGGTTATAAAATGAAATATGTAAAAGAATTTTAATGACAATCGAAACTATTTAATTTCAAGGGGAGAACCCCCCCCCCCCCCTCCGGCCGCTCTTGCGAGAAACTACCTTCCTCCGAATCCGCTCCTGAAAGGGGTCAATTTAACAACAAACACAAAGTTGCGAGATTATTGGGTTCAGTTTGCAGTTTCGTCCTCGTAGTCTCGATCTCGCGAAATCGACTTGAATGCGAAATGGCCCTAACCGCCCATCATAAGGGGCACATATCATTTGGATCTTCCTATTTAAAATTTACCATTTTATACCATTTTAAGATCATAGTCATCTACTATATATCAGAAATATAAATAACCTGTGTTTAATTTACGTATCTATGTGTTAACTGCTGTCGAAACAAAAAAAAACATCACATGATATGTAAAAATTAACTTTCAAATCATTGCCTCCAAAAAGTAGGTGTGGCTGATCTAGGTAGTATCTAAATCCGGTGTAGCATATTTGCATCACTAAAAGTACTTCCGTTTCCGTATACGGGGCCTCCCTTAGGTCACGTGATACATACACACAAACACGGCCATATTGGTTTTGTGCTTCGTGTTCAGGCTGTTGAACATTGCAAAAAAATCAGGTACATTGTCATGCTTGTGCTTAAAATTTCATTCAGTCATTAAATCATATATCTTTCTTCATAATTTGGTTACCCGTTCTATCATTGTGCGATGCCAGGGTTTATATAAAGTCCATGTGCTTCACCGTATGCCAGATTCACGATGCATGTTTTCATGAAGTCGTAACTTAATGTAATTCTTGTTTTCTTATAATGTTGACCCATACTAAAAAATGGCTTTTATGACTTGTCATCAAACGTCGGATTATTCTCAATAGTGTGTTGGGCATATGGGATCAAAGTGAATTAAGATCAAAGTTGAAGCCACATGTGTTCATTTCAGGAAATGACAGCTGATCATGAAACTTTCAGAAAGTTATTGGCAAGTTTGGATTTTGCTCTGTATTGAAAAAATGTTCCTATGCATTGCCATAGTGACAATCAATGTTAGTAACATTTAATGATCTATACCCATAGCTGAATGTAACCATTAGATTGTTAGGCCTAATGATTGACTACGTGTACATTTTTTGTCCAAATCACACTGAATCAGATAAAAATATTACATTATTGTTATTTACGTTAAGGAAAATCAGTTGAACATGTCATTATGAATTTTGCCACCCAGTATATAAACGTAATCTCTAGTTGTTAAAAGCTAGCTGTCGTAAGTGCATTTTGCCATCAAACCATTTGGGCACCTCCAGTTAAAAGTTATTGTTTTCTCCAAAGACAAATTGAAACCTCTAAGTAGCGAGAAAAGAATTTTTTAGAAACCTACAATAGACAAGACATTTCAGAAACAAGATACAACATTGGCACTGGAGACAAATTCTACAATAGCATTATTGTCATATGTACCATCAACATGTATAGAATAAAATTTTCTTCATAAACTTTTGTCGTCATCATTAGGGCCACTCTTGGAATAATTCTTTTTTTTTACATCAGACATCAAGGTATATTGGCTTCTTTTCAGAATCAGAAAAAAAAGTGACAAAAGAGAAAGAAGAGATGGCAGACACATTGAAGTTTGGCCCAGAATGGTAAGCATTTTCCATATAATATGTGTGGGTCTCTTCATGTATTGGTACCATTAAGTTTATTAATTAAAGTTTATTAATTAATATGACTGAAGGCAAGGCCTTTAAGGGCGCAGCCAGATGTTTCAGTAACCATTAATTATGCACTGTTAAAAAGTTCAAATATCGAAGTTGAATGTTCTTTTTATTTGTATTCATAAATTAACACTCTATTAGCTGACTTCAAAGCATCGCATTCACGCTGATGGGATTTTTTACAGTGGGTAAACAATGGCCGCCGCAAACTGAAGCTGTCAGTGTTTAGGATTGAAATTTGAAGATTGAGTTTTTTCTTATATTTTCATGTATGTGTTACTCTAGAAGTACTTTGCACTTCGGGCATGAAGGGCTGCACCCTTATAAATGTAGTGTCCCCATTATGTATATATTAATTTAAGATATTTTATTAACAGATATTTTATTAACAACTACAGTATAACATGTTATTTTTGCGAGCCAAAATTTTAGCTAAAAATTTTAAAAAGTTAAAAAGGTTTAAATTTTCCTTACAATCTGGCTTAAAAGGTATCATTATATATGAATTAACCATTTCTCAATATTTCACGGATCAAGTCTTTGTGATCATAGCAATATCCAATCCTGCAAATTCTCAAAAATGTCATCCCCGCGAAAGGAACTGGCTATACGGTATCATTGAAAATCTTAATGTACCAACTTGTGTAAAAGCAGTAATCCAAGTGGAGAACTTTTAGTCTATTCTGATTCATTACAGAGTTTGTATAACACAATCAAACCAAGTCAGTGATTTTGTCACTTGTTTTCCTAAGGCAAAGTAGTGAAAATGCCATAGTTTTTCCTTTTATTTTACATTTTGTTTTGTTTTTCACAGGCTCAGAGCTTTGTCCGATGGAAACAGTTTGGGAACTCCTCCGCCGTCACCAGGCTTTGGGAAATATAAGTTAGCAGATTATCGTTACGGTCGAGAGGAAATGTTAGCTTTATATAACCCAAACAGTAAGATACCAGAGGAGCTGGAGGGTCAAACATATGTCTTGGTAGAAAAAACACAAGAGCCCCTTGCACTCATACCGCTTTCAGAAGATGAGCAGGTATGTTTTAAGTGAAAGTCAAAATATCTACTTATTAATCTGTATAACCATGGACATACTTCGATCAGTGTAAGTTTTCATTGGTACTTTTGTTTTCCTTTCCTTACAAATCACTGTATTAAACTATTTTCTCAAATATAAATGGCTTTTAAGAAATATATAATGCATAATTAAACCATAAATCACCTTGTCTAAGCCATTCATTCCTAAAAACACATTTGAACTATTACTTATTCAAATATTAGATAAGTTCATTTTAAAATTACAGGGGTGAGAAGTTGTATGTTGATAATTTTTTTGACGTTCCTTGATTTACAGAGACTTCTATCACAGAGTGTAAACAGTATGGCAGTTTTACGAATGTTTGGACGAGGAGGCCCCCCTGGGGTGAGGGGTGGTCGAGGGATGGGGCCAGAACGGGGGCGAGGCAGAGGTTTGGGTAAGTATTTCCACTCTTGAACTTGTGTGAATCGAAGACTCTGGCTGATTAAAAAAAAAATTGGTCCTATTTTCATTTTGCATTCAAATGAAATGTTCATCTGAGTCCAAATTTTTACCAATCCTGTTAACTTCATATTAACAAAGGTTAACTGTATTTTTTCATGACCAATACGTTTGACTTTAAGAATTTTCATTAAAGTTGTTGACATGTCAGGTTCTAAAAGTCGCTATGTTCAATTATTCCAGATACATAATATATTTTCTTGACCTCTTTATTATAATTTCTCTCACATTCTGAAAACATAGGGATATATATGAATAAACAGTCTTTAAACTTGTAGTCCTCCCAGGGTGGCTTGAAGTTTATGGATTTTCTTTGAGCCAGTTCAAATGAATTCCTCAGTAAATCCAGCTTGATCCATAACATTACAATTGTAGGAGATTTAAACTCTATTAGAACAGATTAAATTATATCAAGTATCCTTTAAAACTTGTTCCATTTGTAACATTAGGTCGTGGAAGAGGAGAAGGAGGTTTCTTACAGAGAGGTACATCATATGAAGAGACGGGAGGTGGAGGGTTTGGTCGCCCAACAAGTCACAACAGAACAGACGGATGGGAGGAAGTGTGAGTGTACTCAAATGTTATAGCAAGAAAACCACAAAGGGCTATATCAGTCAATCTTTAGTTTAGAAATTAGGGTTATAGTTACCAAATTAAAGTTTGTCTACTGATTACTTTCTATATTACTATCTAACAGGTAAGGAGCTGAATTACGATATTTTATAAATCAAGCACTTTCTATGAATTGCTAAGCTAATGATATCGTTTTGTATGTTTTATTATTCTGTTGATTTAAAGCTGAAAGTTATTGATTTCTGTGCGGTGGTTCCCTTCTAAAATTTGGTCAAGTTTATCTTTATCTTCTGTATGTAGTGAACAGTCATATGAGGCTTTGTTGTTGGAAGAAAGAACAAAACAATACACCGTCATTTTCACCAGATCTCTTCAGTTTCTTCCCATAATCTTTGTTAATAGTATAACATTAAGGAACAAGGATATTCATGATGACTTATCATAATATACCTTAATATTTTACATACTAGTGTTAGGGCATGTATATATCTTATCTTTCTCGTCCATGTGATAAGACGACTTGTACAACAAACATGTACTAGCTGTATCAAGTAAATACAGCTTAGGCTACAACAGTGATAAGGGTTGAGATAAGATGAAGTGTTCTTTATAGACTGTGTAAGGCATTTAATTCTACCGGTTCAAGTTCTGGTCAACAGTCTCAATATATCTTTATAAAATCATTAGGTATGCTCGGTATGTGGAATTTATTGTTGTTCCAATAACTGATTGTTATTCAAAGTTTTAAACATGACGCTTCCTTACTAAGAATTACTTAAAATGATTTTTAATTTGACCAAAATAGAGCCTTCCTTCTGTTTCTTGCAGAGGGAGTAAACGTAATTATCAGAATCGGTATGATGAAACGGGCGTGCCTCGTCGAGAGTTCACACGATCAGTTAGTAGCACAGATAATTGGCGAGGTAGAGATGAAGAAGAGGAAGGTGATGGTGATTGGCGTAAAGCAGGTTCATCTAAATGGGGTAAGAGACTTATCTAATAAATTATGGCATTGTGTTAATTACATTTAGTGTCAGTTCTGACTAATATTTCACAAAATAGCAGATACTTGTACAATTATTATTAGATGTTTACGTTGAATATCCTGAACTTTGGTTTTCTTTTCTTTTTCCTGGATTTTTAGGGCGAGCAGAGTACGCTCGCCCTATTGTTTTCCTTGTCGTGTGTAGAGTCTGTGTACATCCGTTATGCCTAGTGCGCATGAAATACCGGAAGTGAGATCTACGTATTGAATAACTATATTCTGTTGGTCTTTGGCTTATGGTTACATACACAGCTTATGATTACATAAACATAAATTAAATATTAACTCTTTTGCAACGATTTACATATGCAATTGTCAGTAATCAAGAACGTACCTGGATTAAACACTTATCACAAAAATACGTTTGGAACTGGAAGCGTATAATCATAAAAACGCTTGCATCTCTCTATATATTCAAGCACCTCGCCGATTTTGTACACCAATGTGCATTAAGGTTTAAATAGTCGATAAAGGATTATGGAACTGGAAGCGTATAAACATACAAACGCTTGTATGTCTCAAGAAATTCATGCACCTCACCGATGATGTATTAAAAAGGTTCAAATAGTCGATAAATATAGACGCATTGTGAAGCGCATTATCATACGATTGAAAAAAAAAGACAATATAAAATATCAGTCTGGGTGTCTGAGCTCTAGATCTAATGTACCCCAGAAAGGCGTTCAAGCGTGGCACAGGTGAGTCACCATGTGCACAGAGACTAGACAGTGTTCTAGCGGACGACTATTTTGAACAGCGAATCAAGTCTTGAGTCTATCGTATCAATATCTACAATGTATATAATAATAAACACGCTTCTATGTAACAAAGAACACACTTAACAAAGTTCAAAGGTATTTCACATTTAAAGTTCTGATGAAGTAAAGGAATGTATCTATTACAATACACCAAGGGTGTAAACCATCTCCTTGCAATAGTCCCAGAGATAATGAGCGAAAGTGCTATGTACACGGGGACACCTGTCGCCGAGGATTATTTCATACTGGAAATTAAGGTTAGGAAGTAGTTAGCGAGCACTTAATGTCTAACAGACATATTTCTAGTTTTTCTTCTTTTCTTTTTCCTGGATTTATTAATTGATACTACTAATCAATTTTGTTATAGACTTTTATGACTTACGCATTTATGCGCTAGATTACATGTTTTACCACATGTTGCAAAGTCTATCATAAATGATTAAAGAGGTAGAAATTTTAGTTTAATAAAATATATAGAAATTGTTATGCTGATAACTTCAGGTGCCCGAGGAAACTGGAGGGACCCTAGCAATAGGGAAAGGGGTGGTTTTGATTCTCGTCCAAACGGTGTGCAGCGTGGGGGCAGGACATACCAGAGGAGTAGGAACAGTGAGTCCTGGGATGACGAAGGTAAGATATTCACCCTACAAAGAATTTGAGGTATGTCTGAAGTTTTGATAGACTCGGTAGATTGATCACCATTTTCACATTGTACTTTGTCAGTACTTACAAAAGTACAGATATCGAGAAATAACCTTTGGATCATCAAAACTTTGTGTGTTATGCATTGTTTCACCCTATAAATTGTATGTGGCTTACAAGAAATAATAATTGATTTGTAATCTGATTTCGTTCATCATTCTTATCAATTGTTTTGTTGTTGTAGGTGAAAACTTACCAGAATGGAGTATGCCCGACTCAGATGATGTAGAGGAGCCCGGTACATTTGATTCTAGTGGAGCATTTGTCTTTAATAAGGTAAGGTTAGAGTGTCTTCTGAGAATCTGTACTCTCTACATATGTTGTACCTCATTACAAATATTAAATTATTGAAGATTAAATGAGTAGGTTTATTATGTTTACAAAGAATAATTTGTATGATAA
Source organism: Argopecten irradians (assembly GCF_041381155.1). Classification (NCBI taxonomy): domain Eukaryota; kingdom Metazoa; phylum Mollusca; class Bivalvia; order Pectinida; family Pectinidae; genus Argopecten; species Argopecten irradians. The sequence goes on from NC_091134.1 coordinate 23,190,012, forward strand.
ATAGAATGTTTATGAATGCATTCTTCTCTTGTATTTGTGAACTGGTTGTTAATAAGATTATACATCTACAATCATGTGCCATCTGTGTATATTAGAGAGAAAAAACATATCTAGAGAATATATTGGAAATTAAAAGAAAATTGCATAGGTCTCCATCCAAGTTCCTTGGCTGTTATCTGTAGTATGTATAAGTAAATATTACTGTATTTGTTCTATTGCAGTTAAAAGGTATGGTAAGAGGAGGTAGAGGGGATCACGAGGAGAACCCGGAAAAGAGGGGGGCTCCAGGCTTCAAAAAACGTGAGGCTCCTTCAGGGACAGACTCCCAGCAAAATGATGATTCTAAGGACAAAAGTGACTCAGATTTTAACGTTCAGAATGGGGACGGAGATACAGACACGTCTGTAAAGGAAAATCGGGACAAGTCGCCTCGTGATAAGATAGATAATAACGATAGAAATAAACGAGTCAAATCTAATCAACAGAGTGCCCCACAGGAAGTGGAGCGACCAAGAAATAAATCTCAAATGTCTGACAACACAAGTTCATCAGATTCCCCCACAGTGCCTCCTCAAGCTCCAAAACAGACTTCTGTAGCAAACAAAAACGATGAAACAGAACTCAGTGATACGACAAGTAGTGCTCAAAAACAGAAAAGTGCTCCATCTACCACAGAGACAAAGAAATCTACAAAGAAAGCCTCGTCTAAAAAGGAATCTCAGATGGAACAAGAAGCTTTGGACCGACTTAAGGAAAAGGCTGAGAATATGGTCCTGGAAGCTATTGATGTCGAGGCAGAGGTAGGAATGTTGTATCACCAGCAGCAAACAGGTGACAAATGTATCAGAGAGGCGTCCATAGGGACAAACAGCTTCTGAAACAGTTTTGTTTAATAGACCTGCTGATACAACGAAGTTGGCGGGGGATATACAAATGGGTTCCGTCCGTCCCTCCGTCCATCTGTCCGTCCGTCCGTACGAATGGTTTCCGGAGCATAACTCTAAAACCAGTAGAAATATTTCCACGAAACTTCATACACACATTGGTCTTATGGTCTAGTAGTGCCTTTTGCTATTTTTAGGTTTTCATTGTCTGCATTTTTTCCGTAACCATGGAAACATTGCTGAAAATATCATATTTTGTACCAGGTTCGTTTCCGGAGCATAACTCTAAAACCAGAAGAGATATTTCCACGAAACTTCATAGACACATTGGTCTTATGGTCTAGTAGTGCCTTTTGCTATTTTAAGGTTTTCACTTTGTGTACTTTTTTCTGTAACCATGGAAACATTGCTGAAAATGGCAGATTTTTGTGCAAGAATCGTTTCCGGAGCATAACTGGAAAACCGGTTGAGATATATGCACGGAACTCCATAGGCACATTAGTCTTATGGTCTAGTAGGGCTTTTTGATATTTTAAGGTTTTCACTTTTTGTACTTTTTTCTGTAACCATGGAAACATTGCTGAAAATGACAGATTTTTGCGTAAGAATAGTTTCCGGAGCACAACTCTAAAACCAGCAGAGATATTTCCATGAAACTTCATAGATACATTGTTCTTATGGTCTAGTAGTGCCTTTTGCTATTTTTAGGTTTTCACTTTTCGTGCTTTTTTCTGTAACCATGGAAACATTGCTGAAAATATCATATTTTTGTAGCAGGTTCATTTCCGGAGCATAACTCTAAAACCAGCAGAGATATTTCCACGAAACTTCATAGACACATTCTTTTTATGGTCTAGTTGTACCTTTTGCTATTTTTAGGTTTTCATTATTTGCACTTTTTCCGTTACCATGGAAACATTGCTGAAAATATCATGGTAAATGGTAAATGTTACTTTGCAAAACTCCACCCATCTTTGTGTATATAGTCTAATATAAATGTCAAGGCTGTATACCTGATTCAACAATTGCAGCCCCGCTCTACTTGAATTATACACCATCTTTCTTTAGCTCAACTTCCTTTTTCCTGGTTTTTTGACACATAAGTCTCCACAATCAAACTTACTTCAGCTTTGATATCTCCATTGGCGGGGGATCTGAATGACTATGTCCTTGTTGTGTTAAGATTTCGATGAAAATCAAAGAATAAAAATCAACAGTGCATGGTTTAAAGCTTCAGATTATTATAGTTTGTGTGGCAGGTGTAACTGAGAAATATACTGGTCTGTCCTGTTTTGTCCTTTGGAAATAGTCTTTATTTTAAAGGTAACGCAAAGCTAAAGAATCATTTTTTGATAATGATTATTTATAAATGATGTGTCATTTATGAACTTCTAGGATGAAGAAGCAGAAAACACACAGGAAGATGAAAATACAAAGAAATGGTTCTATTTAGATCCACAAGGAGATGTCCAAGGTAGGTCTCTTCTTGAAATCTTCAAATCATTTTAAAAGACATTTTTAGCAAAAACAAAAGCACAAATATCTACCTCTGTGGTTTTAAAAATATTTTTCTTTTTCCTCAATTGACTGATCACTAAGCATTATGTAGCCATGCCTCATGCTCGCACTCACACATGTTTCCTTTCAGTGGCGGAGCAAACATATCATACACAATACAAAATGCAAAGTCACATGCGTTACCCGTGAAGTTTAGTTGACAGCTGGCAATTATTTTCTTTACAGTGATTGAGGGTAGAGCTGTTATGATAAGAATTCTTGTTTATTTTCTCTCGATAAATACATTTTGATTTCTTTAAATAATAAGTTAACTCAAGTTTCTTCATGTGAACAATAATGTGTTTCTCTTTGGTTAGGTCCCTTTGCTTCCAGTGAAATGGCAGAGTGGTTTAGTGCGGGATATTTTACCATGAACTTAAAAGTGAAACGTGGCTGTGATGATCGGTATTCACCTTTAGGTAAGATGCTATAACTGCAAAATAAAACTCACTTGAACTTGTTATTAGCTTGTTTCAGTCAGTCTCATGTAATTTGAAGTTAATGAAGTATATCTAAAATTCATATGTTTGTTGATGGACATTGGAATTCAGAAATGTTTTTGAGAATTCAGACTTGGGAATAGGTGATGAAAATAGACTCTTGTAATTTTAGGAGAGTTAATAAAGAGGTGGGGCAGGGTGCCGTTCTTGCCAGGGGCAGCACCTCCTCCGTTACTGGTGAGTACTCTGTTTATAACACTTTATCATTCATCCCGTAGGTCAGGACAAATCCTTCACAGTAAATTCAATCTCTACCAAGGGTTGTCATTTCTTACTATGGCTTACATATGTATCTATTTGGAATGTAGATCCATTGACGGTAAATTATGTACCAACAATCCATTGATAATCCACTGTGTATGTATTACCCTTAATAAATAATGAGGTATTAGTTGTTAGTATACAAGTTTAATATTTAATTCCAAGATCAAAAATAAAACTGAAAATACTTAAATATGTTTTGCTGATTTTGTTGATCAGAATTCCCCACAGAGGCAAGCTAGTCCTGACCTGGCAGCACAACAACAACAGGACCAGTTAAAACTTCTACAACAGCAGTACGTCTTACAGCAACACATGATGCACCAACAGATGGTCCTCAGGTCAGTAGTCATCGCTCTTTATTTACTGATCTTACTTCAGAATGAATACAGTATGTTGAAAGTGTTCTAAGAAACTTTAGATAAGTTACATAAAGATGCTCCACCGCCGACAGAGCATAAATGATATTCATGATTTGAACAATAATCGGTGTTTAATCGTGTATATATATGTCTAATTAACGCAAAAAAATAATATAAAATAATTTATTTTGTCTTTGGTGCATGGGCAATCAGTACTTCATTCAATATAGGATATAGTTCCACAGATTTTTTTCGGGATGCAATTAATTATTTTGCATTTAACTTGAAGTAAAATTAGAAGCTCAAACTTTTCAATGGTGGTGATGGTGTAAATTAAGTAACTTTTGTAACTGAAGAAAAATACTAAATCGTCTGCTCCTGTATTTGATAGTGAAAAAATACTATTTGTCAGTGGTGGAGCATCTTTAAGTTACTCAAGTCAGTAAATAGTATAAAGTTGGTTTGGGAGACTTTGGTTTGAAAATAAGCTATAAATGTAACAATACTTATTTCAGAAAATAAGCTGTTAGAGTTAGAAAGTTGCTATTGTTAGAGAAAACCAAGGTCATTATTTCGGATCATCTTTGCCAGAGATAATAAATACGTGATGTGCAGAAAGTTGTAAAATGGATATTTTATTCTTAAATATTTGTCTTGATAGCTTGATCCTTGTGTTTCAGACACTTACAAATGCAACAGGTCATGACACAGTTACAGGAAAATGAAGAATTTAAAAACTTGCCTCCTCTACACCAGCAACAGCTGGCCACAGAAATACTCCTTAAACAGCCCATATTACCTGTGCATGGCGTCCCGACCTCCGAACCTAAACTGTCTCCAAGGTAAGAGTCAGTCAAGTTTAGATGACAACATTGTCACCTTGAATTTGCAAATTTGCAAGTTAAGTGTAATATACATAGTGGATTGTAATATGTACACAGATGTTTGTATCTTTATAGTGACTTATCTTTACAGGTATAAAAACAAGACAGTGCTAAAATATGGCTACAATTTCATTGGTGATAGCAAGTGTCAATAAAACCCCAAAATGTGTATTAAGTATTAAAGAGTTTTTACAAAAGGACTAGATACGGTAATGACTCTTTTTGGCCCCTAAATCTACCAAATTTCAAATTAAGTATTTAGAAATTAAGTTGCTGCTTTTGAAATATTGAATACGCCCCTGATAAAAACTTAATGATATTTTTTTTGACAGAAAGTATGATTTTGCTATATCACCATGGTAACTTTGCATAAATTATGCAAATTTGAAAATTTGGTCAATTTTGGCATATTTTTTGATAGTTTTTCTTTTAAAAGCATTAGAGCACAACCTAGAACAAACTTTATATTTTAAGGAAATTAGCAGACACGAAGAATACATCATTTTGAGAAATATAAAGTTTGTTCTAGAATGTGCTCTATGTTGACTAGATGAAAAACTGCATAAAAAGACCAATTTTGATGAATTTTTCACATTTTGCATAATTTATGTATAATAAAAATGGTTGCCATGACAACTAGAACTGCTATATTACCTAAAAACACTATCAAATATGTCAGGTATGTATTTAATATTTGAAATGCAAGATTAACATCTTTAAATAACAGATTTTAAAAAATAGCTCATTTGGGGGCCACAAAAGACCCTTACCATACCTAGTCCTTTAACATAAAAAGTTGACATGAAATTATAAATTGAAATTACTCAAAAGCATCCCTTCCTTAACCTTACAGTTAAATTCTAATGAGGAGATGTATTTGATTATTGATATGGTATAACCATGCAGAGTGTCGTTTGTTTCCAGGTCTCCCCCTACAGAGCGGGTGGGTGGTGAGTCCCCAAGACCAATGTCCCACAACTTTCACCGCTCAATGTCTCAGCCCGCTGACCTCACCAAGTCACCACCACAGACTGAAGAAGGGTCAATATGGGGAAGTATTAACCCTGCAGTTCAAGGCAAGTCATTAATTGTCTTAGCATATTCTATGACCAATACACACAGAAATTTAAGAGTCTAACTTTTTACCTTATATCAAAGAAATGAAATTAATGTGTCTTCTACAATTATTTCTAAATTAATAATTTCTTTTGGTGAAGATAAACTAATATTACTCATTTTAATTTTGGATTGGAAAGTCCATAGTCAATTTGGTAAAGAGTCAATGAAAAAGAAAATAAAGCTAGTAAAATTGGATATTTTACCATTAATATGGAAAACAGAAGGAAAAATGGAAATAAGTTTTACAATAGTGAAAATGTAGTTTGACTGATCGGTTGTGTTTTACAGACCTGTTAAACCAGGGCACAGGGAGTGTGTGGGATCTTGATCCAAAATCTGTGATATCCGCTACAGACTTAGAAGCTCAACTAGAAAAGGCTAGAAAGGTAATGGACATCTCTCAAGTAGGGGTGGGAATGTTTTGTTAATAAAGGCAGTTTCAAATCATTCATAAATTTTGATTAAATATTTAATCAATTAATGCTAAATTTGATTGTCATGATAATGTACCAAATTTTTATGTGCAGGAAACTGATGACCGCCAGAAAGAAGAGGAAGAAAAACTACGAGCAGAATTATTCCAGAGAAAGCAAGAAGAACTTAGATTACAAAAGGAAGAAATACAAAGAGAGAAAGAGAGGATGGAAATGGAAAGACAGAAATACATGGAAATGAAAGTAAGTAACAGAAGACATGTTTCTTTTCAAACCTGCACAAAGAAAATCAAGATTTGTTATTACTGCTTGAAGTCAAAGAGTTTCAGTTGCTGCCCAATCTCTGATAATGTGAATTTGGTTTAGGGGTGCCAGTACTATATAACCTTCCTTGGGTGGTAAGTTTAAGGCCTCTTTGTCCACTGGTTTTCTCTATGCTCCTTGGTTTACTTTATATATTTTCATGATTTTTTATATTGCTGTATGTTTGGTTTAAGCAAGTGGAGTGAAATTTTGTTGTACAAAATGTTTTCCAAAATACATAAAAAACTTGTCAGACTTTTACTTAATATAAATGAATTAAAATGGTTACAGAAGTTGGAAGAAATACGACAGAAAGAAGAAGCAGAGAAACAATTAAGAGAAGAGAAAGAAATGCAGCGGAGAAAAGCTGAAGAGGAGAGGCGACAAATAGAAGAAAAAATGAGACGACAAAAGGAAGAAGAACAACGAAGAAGAAAGGAAGAAGAGATGAGGTGAGTTCAGATTTTAACTGACAGCATCTGATTTGTCTACTCTTCAGATATCCTTACATATATGAAATGACACCAATTCATAGTAGAGAACATATCTGATTTTACTCCAGCAAATTAATAAGTGGTATCTGCAGATTCATCTCATTTAAAATAATTTGTGTGGATTAATGATCCAAGGATACTAGGATTAACAATCTTTCTAATTAAATTGGACCCTCTAGTTCTAAGAGTTTGGCTTATTGGAACTAAACTAAAAGAAAATATGGAGAGACATGGAAAATGCAAAGAGAATTAGCGGTAAGATAACTTCAAATATCACATTATTTTTGTTCAGATTACAAGAGCTACATAGACAACAAGCAGAGTTACGGCAACAAGAAATACAGCGACAGGAACTGATCCGTCAACAGGAGATTCAGCGACAGCAAGAGTTAAAACGACAAGAGGAAGAGGAGATGGAGAAACAGAAACAACTCGAAATACAGAAAAGACAGGTATGTGAACCAGGCTGACACATATATATTAGTCTTTATTATTTATAGCTGATGTGACTTGTATTTGAGCTAATACAGTATAGCAGGTTATGTTCGTCAGTCAAAATTTTCGTGATTTGAATGAAAAACAAGAAAATTAAGTAAAGTGATTTTGAGTTTTTGAGATCTGGCTTTAAGGGTATATATGATTAAACCATTTTCAATTTTTACCAAATCAAGTATTTGTGAACATAACAATATCCCAAGAAGTTGTGAAATTATCATACTCAGGGAAATCACCACCTACACTAATCTTGATTAGTCATCTATCTGTTACTGGTGTTGTCACTGACGTACCTGTACAATTCTGATCAGATGATAATATAATGTGATGTCTTTTAGGAAGCACAAAGATTACAGGAATTACAACAGAAACAACAGGAGGCACTCCGCAAACTTCAACAGGAACAGCTGGCAAAAATACAGGTGTGTACAAGATTAATATTCACAAAAAAAAAGATCTTTCATGTTGTTATAAATTGATGGATCGAGATGAATATCAGACATGCTGCTACAACATTATGAGTACTGTTGATCCTACACTACTTATCATTAGAATGTCACATTGAGTTTTGTGTTTTACTTTCAAGTTTAAATTGGTCGGTGTTAGGGTGTTAATATGGCAAATTGTTTTGTTTATTTGCAGCATTCTAAAAAAGTTAAAACTTCTTTGAAAGTTAAATATGCTAATACTCTATGGATGCTATTATTCGCAGGGGTTTTACTTTCGCTAAATTTACAGATCCACTCAAATTTGTGAAATTTAATACCTCACAATGTTTATCAAAATAATGGTTTTACATATTATAGCCTGTCATCTAAATGATGCTTTCAAGGACTACTCAGGAAATTCACAGGAATAAACCCCCACGAATAATGCCTAAACAGTTTACAACTGCAAAATTTAACAACTGTACAGTATAAGGATAGCTATGTTGTCTTTTGTAAATCTTGATAATATGATACATAGTCCATTGTTAATGTTTTAGTTACCGTCCCATGCCCAGTGGGCTAACCAACAGTCGAATGCCATGGGGGCCAGCGGAGTGCCTAGTAAAACTCAGTCCCTTCTAGAAATTCAGGAGCAGGAAGAGAGGGAGCGATTTGAGCAAGAAACTGTAAGTTAATAAAGTAAAGATTATATGAATAAAAAAGAAAAATTAAAAAGAGAGAATATACAATGTATTCAGAATCTCATTCTATTCTTTTTCTATTTTTAGTTTTGAATGATTGAAATTAATATCATGTCTCTCAGAAACAAATTAGTTATCTAAAATTCTTTTGCAGTATGTATCATATACAAACAAATACTTGACTAAATAAAAACAAAATTGGTCAAGAATTTTGGCCCTTTTATATGATTCAAATATGATTTTCTAAACCTAAACATGATATTACTGGGTATGTACAACTAAATTTAAGGTTTGTATCCTAAAATTCATGATTTCCACAGATGCAAATGCAGCAGCGCAAAGCAGAGGCTCAACGACAGCAGATGTTCTCTTCACAACAACAGCAGCAACAGAAATCCTGGTCTAGTCAAGTGTAAGTGGTCACTTTATGTTAGAGGCTACTAAACAGCAACAGAAATCCTGGTCTAGTCAAGTGTAAGTGGTCACTTTGTGTTAGAGGCTACTAAACAGCAACAGAAATCCTGGTCTAGTCAAGTGTAAGTGGTCACTTTATGTTAGAGGCTACTAAACAGCAACAGAAATCCTGGTCTAGTCAAGTGTAAGTGGTCACTTTGTGTTAGAGGCTACTAAACAGCAACAGAAATCCTGGTCTAGTCAAGTGTAAGTGGTCACTTTATGTTAGAGGCTCCTGGTCTAGTCAAGTGTAAGCAACGTCTTAGTCAAGTGTAAGTGGTCACTTTGTGTTAGAGGCTACTAAACAGCAACAGAAATCCTGGTCTAGTCAAGTGTAAGTGGTCACTTTGTGTTAGAGGCTACTAAACAGCAACAGAAATCCTGGTCTAGTCAAGTGTAAGTGGTCACTTTGTGTTAGAGGCTACTAAACAGCAACAGAAATCCTGGTCTAGTCAAGTGTAAGTGGTCACTTTATGTTAGAGGCTACTAAACAGCAACAGAAATCCTGGTCTAGTCAAGTGTAAGTGGTCACTTTATGTTAGAGGCTACTAAACAGCAACAGAAATCCTGGTCTAGTCAAGTGTAAGTGGTCACTTTATGTTAGAGGCTACTAAACAACAACAAGAATCCTGGTCTAGTCAAGTGTAAGTGGTCACTTTATGTTAGAGGCTACTAAACAGCAACAGAAATCCTGGTCTAGTCAAGTGTAAGTGGTAACTTTATGTTAGAGGCTACTAAACAGCAACAGAAATCCTGGTCTAGTCAAGTGTAAGTGTTCACTTTGTGTTAGAGGCTACTAAACAGCAACAGAAATCCTGGTCTAGTCAAGTGTAAGTGGTCACTTTGTTAGAGGCTACTAAACAGCAACAGAAATCCTGGTCTAGTCAAGTGTAAGTGGTCACTTTGTTAGAGGCTACAAACAGCAACAGAAATCCTGGTCTAGTCAAGTGTAAGTGTTCACTTTATGTTAGAGGCTACTAAACAGCAACAGAAATCCTGGTCTAGTCAAGTGTAAGTGTTCACTTTATGTTAGAGGCTACTAAACAGCAACAGAAATCCTGGTCTAGTCAAGTGTAAGTGGTCACTTTATGTTAGAGGCTACTAAACAGCAACAGAAATCCTGGTCTAGTCAAGTGTAAGTGGTCACTTTATGTTAGAGGCTACTAAACAGCAACAGAAATCCTGGTCTAGTCAAGTGTAAGTGGTCACTTTGTGTTAGAGGCTACTAAACAGCAACAGAAATCCTGGTCTAGTCAAGTGTAAGTGGTCTCTCTTTGTGTTAGAGGCTACTAAACAGCAACAGAAATCCTGGTCTAGTCAAGTGTAAGTGGTCACTTTATGTTAGAGGCTACTAAACAGCAACAGAAATCCTGGTCTAGTCAAGTGTAAGTGGTCACTTTGTGTTAGAGGCTACTAAACAGCAACAGAAATCCTGGTCTAGTCAAGTGTAAGTGGTCACTTTATGTTAGAGGCTACTAAACAGCAACAGAAATCCTGGTCTAGTCAAGTGTAAGTGGTCACTTTATGTTAGAGGCTCCTGGTCTAGTCAAGTGTAAGTGGTCACTTTATGTTAGAGGCTACTAAACAGCAACAGAAATCCTGGTCTAGTCAAGTGTAAGTGGTCACTTTATGTTAGAGGCTACTAAACAGCAACAGAAATCCTGGTCTAGTCAAGTGTAAGTGGTCACTTTATGTTAGAGGCTCCTGGTCTAGTCAAGTGTAAGTGGTCACTTTATGTTAGAGGCTACTAAACAGCAACAGAAATCCTGGTCTAGTCAAGTGTAAGTGGTCACTTTATGTTAGAGGCTACTAAACAGCAACAGAAATCCTGGTCTAGTCAAGTGTAAGTGGTCACTTTATGTTAGAGGCTACTAAACAGCAACAGAAATCCTGGTCTAGTCAAGTGTAAGTGGTCACTTTATGTTAGAGGCTACTAAACAGCAACAGAAATCCTGGTCTAGTCAAGTGTAAGTGGTCACTTTATGTTAGAGGCTACTAAACAGCAACAGAAATCCTGGTCTAGTCAAGTGTAAGTGGTCACTTTATGTTAGAGGCTACTAAACAGCAACAGAAATCCTGGTCTAGTCAAGTGTTAGTGGTCACTTTATGTTAGAGGCTACTAAACAGCAACAGAAATCCTGGTCTAGTCAAGTGTTAGTGGTCACTTTATGTTAGAGGCTACTAAACAGCAACAGAAATCCTGGTCTAGTCAAGTGTAAGTGGTCACTTTATGTTAGAGGCTACTAAACAGCAACAGAAATCCTGGTCTAGTCAAGTGTTAGTGGTCACTTTATGTTAGAGGCTACTAAACAGCAACAGAAATCCTGGTCTAGTCAAGTGTAAGTGGTCACTTTATGTTAGAGGCTACTAAACAACAACAGAAATCCTGGTCTAGTCAAGTGTAAGTGGTCACTTTATGTTAGAGGCTACTTTAAAAACAGCAACAGAAATCCAGGCAACAGAAATCCTGGTCTAGTCAAGTGTAAGTGGTCACTTTATGTTAGAGGCTACTAAACAGCAACAGAAATCCAGGGAAATGGGATATTGTAGATAATGAATTCACATGTACTGTCTCTGTACACAGAATGCCCAGTCAGGGTAATGGGATATTGTAGATAATGAATTCACATGTACTGTCTCTGCACACAGAATGCCCAGTCAGGGTAATGGGATATTGTAGATAATGAATTCACATGTACTGTCTCTGTACACAGAATGCCCAGTCAGGGTAATGGGATATTGTAGATAACAAATTCACATGTACTGTCTCTGTACACAGAATGCCCAGTCAGGGTAATGGGATATTGTAGATAATGAATTCACATGTACTGTCTCTGTACACAGAATGCCAGTCAGGGTAATGGGATATTGTAGGTAACAAATTCACATGTACTGTCTCTGTACACAGAATGCCAGTCAGGGTAATGGGATATTGTAGATAACAAATTCACATGTACTGTCTCTGTAAACAGCAACAGAAATCCAGGGAAATGGGATATTGTAGATAACAAATTCACATGTACCGTCTCTATACACAGAATGCCTAGTCAGGGTAATGGGATATTGTAGATAACAAATTCACATGTACTGTATCTGTACACAGAATGCCCAGTCAGGGTAATGGGATATTGTAGATAATGATTCCACATGTACTGTCTCTGTACACAGAATGCCCAGTCAGGGTAATGGGATATTGTAGATAACAAATTCACATACTGTCTCTGCACACAGAATGCCCAGTCAGGGTAATGGGATATTGTAGATAATGAATTCACATGTACTGTCTCTGCACACAGAATGCCCAGTCAGGGTAATGGGATATTGTAGATAATGAATTCACATGTACTGTCTCTGCACACAGAATGCCCAGTCAGGGTAATGGGATATTGTAGATAATGAATTCACATGTACTGTCTCTGTACACAGAATGCCCAGTCAGGGTAATGGGATATTGTAGATAATGAATTCACATGTACTGTCTCTGTACACAGAATGCCAGTCAGGGTAATGGGATATTGTAGGTAACAAATTCACATGTACTGTCTCTGTACACAGAATGCCAGTCAGGGTAATGGGATATTGTAGATAACAAATTCACATGTACTGTCTCTGTACACAGAATACCCAGTCAGGGTAACGGGATATTGTAGATAATGATTCCACATGTACTGTCTCTGTACACAGAATGCCTAGTCAGGGTAATGGGATATTGTAGATAACAAATTCACATGTACTGTATCTGTACACAGAATGCCCAGTCAGGGTAATGGGATATTGTAGATAATGAATTCACATGTACTGTCTCTGTACACAGAATGCCCAGTCAGGGTAATGGGATATTGTAGATAACAAATTCACATGTACTGTCTCTGCACACAGAATGCCCAGTCAGGGTAATGGGATATTGTAGATAATGAATTCACATGTACTGTCTCTGCACACAGAATGCCCAGTCAGGGTAATGGGATATTGTAGATAATGAATTCACATGTACTGTCTCTGCACACAGAATGCCCAGTCAGGGTAATGGGATATTGTAGATAATGAATTCACATGTACTGTCTCTGTACACAGAATGCCCAGTCAGGGTAATGGGATATTGTAGATAATGAATTCACATGTACTGTCTCTGCACACAGAATGCCCAGTCAGGGTAATGGGATATTGTAGATAATGAATTCACATGTACTGTCTCTGTACACAGAATGCCCAGTCAGGGTAATGGGATATTGTAGATAATGAATTCACATGTACTGTCTCTGTACACAGAATGCCCAGTCAGGGTAATGGGATATTGTAGATAATGAATTCACATGTACTGTCTCTGTACACAGAATGCCCAGTCAGGGTAACGGGAAGACACTGTTGGAGATCCAAGAAGAACAGTCAAAACAGGAGACAGAGCGTAAGAATGAACGGCAACAATCACAACAAAATCAGGCAAAGGTACACTATATTGATGAATATTTTAGCTGATAGGATACAAATGTATGACATGAATAATGCAAACCAACTAATATTTCATTAAAATTCTCGAAAAGTAATTGCAAAACAATCATAACATTAGATCACGGAAAAATTTGTGGAGTAGTTAAACTTCAAATTTAAAACCAAAATTTAAAACCTGTGAAAATATAAAGTGAAAATATAAAGTTAACACATTCAGCCCTAAGAACTTGCCTTATTTGAAGATTGAACATTTCATTATAATATTGAATTGTTGAAAGGGTTAGTACCAGATAAGTTATTACCAGTATTATCAATATACTGATTCAATTATGTGTCAACAGCAGAATTTAACACTTGGAGCAGCGAGTGTTTGGGGTGGGGTTACCTCACCTTCACACTGGGCTAGTGAGGGAGCGTGGGGCAATGCTGTCCGAGCCCAGACAAACTCACAACAGAACAGCGGCACCAGTAATGGTGCAGGATCTCTGGGCTTCTGGGACGACGCTATCATCTCATCTAAACGGGCACCAGCTGCCTCCTCAAGGAATAGGTAAATGTTGACATGCAAAATTGTCTGAAATTATGTACCATATTTCAAATGGCCTAAGCCCAAAAGTTTTTATTTTTACAAAAGAGAAGTGAAAAATGAAGAGTTACAAATACCTAATGGTATGACTTTGTGATGTTTTAGTGGCGGACAAACCAACAATGCAGAGTTCCCAGCCCTGAAGGGTGGACAAGTGAATACCTCAGCACCAGTCCTTAATACCACCAGTAAGCCAAAGCCATCCAAGATGAAGAAAGAGGAGGTAAAATTCCGAGATCAGTGGCTGAAGGTCTACATTGATTCATAAAAAGACTAAATTTTATTAAAACTTTGTTTGTTGATGGTCTCTTTCATAAAAAAGATTTATGGACTTTGTGAACTATCTTGTTTTGAAATATGGCAAATATTAAATTGTAGCTTATAGTCATAGTAATCATAAAGAAAAATTATTTTAGTAATTAAAAAAACCCTCAACATTTGCTGTGTTAGGGGTGAAGTAATCCCACTTTTGAATTATTTCTAGACATGTAATATTTTTTGTAACAAATTTTGAAATATATCTGGATGTGTAATATTTTGTAGTATATGTCAACAGCAGAATTTAACACTTGGAGCAGCGAGTGTTTGGGGTGGGGTTACCTCCCCTTCACACTGGGCTAGTGAGGGAGCGTGGGGCAATGCTGTCCGAGCCCAGACAAACTCACAACAGAACAGCGGCACCAGTAATGGTGCAGGATCTCTGGGCTTCTGGGACGATGCTATCATCTCATCTAAACGGGCACCAGCTGCCTCCTCAAGGAATAGGTAAATGTTGACATGCAAAATTGTCTGAAATTATGTACCATATTTCAAATGGTCTAAGCCCAAAAGTTTCTTTTTACAAAAGAGAAGTGGAAAATGAAAAGTTACAAATACCTAATGGTATGACTTTGTGATGTTTTAGTGGCGGACAAACCAACAATGCAGAGTTCCCAGCCCTGAAGGGTGGACAAGTGAATACCTCAGCACCAGTCCTTAATACCACCAGTAAGCTAAAGCCATCCAAGATGAAGAAAGAGGAGGTAAATTTCCGAGATCAGTGCTGAAGGTACACATTGATAAAAAGACTAAATTTTAGAAAATTTGTTTGTTGAGGTCTCTTTCAAAAAAGATTATGGACTTTGTGAACTAGTTGTTTTGAAATATGGCAAATATCAATTGTAGTTTAGTCATAGTAATCATAAAGAAAAATTATTTTAGTATAGTGTAAAATCCTCAACATTTGCTGGTTAGGGCACCTCTTTGAATTATTTCTAGACGTGTAACATTTTGGAAATTTGGCCATTCTGGATGTGTAATATAGTAAGAGTTACAATCAGGAAATATGGTCACCTCTGTAAATAGTAAGTGTTACAATCAGGAATATGGTCACCTCTGTAAATAGTAAGTGTTACAATCAGGAAATATGGCCACCTCTGTAGATAGTAAGTGTTACAATCAGGAAATATGGTCACCTCTGTAAATAGTAAGTGTTACAATCAGGAAATATGGTCACCTCTGTAAATAGTAAGTGTTACAATCAGGAAATATGGCCACCTCTGTAGATAGTAAGTGTTACAATCAGGAAATATGGTCACCTCTGTAGATAGTAAGTGTTACAATCAGGAAATATGGTCACCTCTGTAGATAGTAAGTGTTACAATCAGGAAATATGGCCACCTCTGTAGATAGTAAGTGTTACAATCAGGAAATATGGTCACCTCTGTAGATAGTAAGTGTTACAATCAGGAAATATGGCCACCTCTGTAGATAGTAAGTGTTACAATCAGGAAATATGGCCACCTCTGTAAATAGTAAGTGTTACAATCAGGAAATATGGTCACCTCTGTAGATAGTAAGTGTTACAATCAGGAAATATGGTCACCTCTGTAGATAATAAGTGTTACAATCAGGAAATATGGCCACCTCTGTAAATAGTAAGTGTTACAATCAGGAAATATGGTCACCTCTGTAGATAGTAAGTGTTACAATCAGGAAATATGGTCACCTCTGTAGATAGTAAGTGTTACAATCAGGAAATATGGCCACCTCTGTAAATAGTAAGTGTTACAATCAGGAAATATGGTCACCTCTGTAAATAGTAAGTGTTACAATCAGGAAATATGGCCACCTCTGTAAATAGTAAGTGTTACAATCAGGAAATATGGTCACCTCTGTAAATAGTAAGTGTTACAATCAGGAAATATGGTCACCTCTGTAAATAGTAAGTGTTACAATCAGGAAATATGGTCACCTCTGTAAATAGTAAGTGTTACAATCAGGAAGTATGGTCACCTCTGTAAATAGTAAGTGTTACAGTCAGGAAATATGGCCACCTCTGTAGATAGTAAGTGTTACAATCAGGAAATATGGTCACCTCTGTAGATAGTAAGTGTTACAATCAGGAAATATGGTCACCTCTGTAGATAGTAAGTGTTACAATCAGGAAATATGGCCACCTCTGTAAATAGTAAGTGTTACAATCAGGAAATATGGTCACCTCTGTAATAGTAAGTGTTACAATCAGGAAATATGGTCACCTCTGTAAATAGTAAGTGTTACAATCAGGAAATATGGTCACCTCTGTAAATAGTAAGTGTTACAATCAGGAAATATGGCCACCTCTGTAATATAAGTGTTACAATCAGAAATATGGCACCTCTGAAATAGTAAGTGTTACAAAAAATATGGTCACCTCTGTAAATAGTAAGTGTTACAATCAGGAAATATGGTTACCTCTGTAGTAAGTAAATGTTACAGTCAGCAAAGGTAGCTTTGTGAGTTTTACG
Organism: Argopecten irradians; assembly: GCF_041381155.1. Classification (NCBI taxonomy): domain Eukaryota; kingdom Metazoa; phylum Mollusca; class Bivalvia; order Pectinida; family Pectinidae; genus Argopecten; species Argopecten irradians. Next base: position 23,206,690 of record NC_091134.1, read on the forward strand.
ATTAGGAAATTTAGCTTTGTAAGTGTTACAATCAGGAAGTATGGTCACCTCTGTAAATAGTAAGTGTTACAGTCAGCAAAGGTAGCTTTGTGAGTTTTACGATTAGGAAATTTAGCTTCGTGAATCTGGTACTGATTATATCGGTATAATTCAAGCAATTTCTTGATGTCAAAATAGTTACAAATTCATGACTTTAGTTTTTGTGCATATGTGATATTGACACAAATTAACCACCCCTTTATAAAATTGCCATGCCCATTACTCCATCCTATCCAGATTTCAAGGTTTGATTTTTTAGAAATTGGATAAAGTAGTGTGTAAATATGATATATGTAATATGATAAATACCAAAGTGGATAAAAAGTAGTACATCTAGAATGTTTTGGCCAGTGTACAATTTTGATGATACATAATGCCACTTTATTGATGCTGTGAAACAGCATTCTTAGGTACACATTGTTTAAGTGTTCCGTTGTAACTCTATGATATTGGTATTACTCCGAGATAGTAGTCTCCCGTAAATCACGAACAACGCCTTCTTCGCTGTCTTCCTCCGCGGCAGACTTTCGGTGGATTATGGATTGTGTATGTTTATTTAAATTTTAGGTAATTCATGCTACTGATCGATTTCTGTAATCAAATGTTTGGAAGGTTACTACAAAAGAAAGTTCTTAAAAAGCTTATAAAGTTTTTTGTGTTGGTTGCATTGACGAACTTACACTGTATTATTGTGCAGTAAAAGTTAATTGTTTTGAGTATGTGTCTGTCACTGGAAGTTGTGTCTTTTGTTTATCGACAACTGCGTTATATTGAAAGGGGAAAGGTACAACATTTATCAACATAAACTTACAAAATATAATGATGATATAGATCTATATATGTACGAGCATTTTAAAGTGACAAATAAACTTATATTGCCTTGTATTGTACGGTAGCAAACTTATATTGCCTTGTATTGTACTGTAGCCTTATGAAGACTTTCTAAAGTCCGATGTATTGCATGATGTTTTTTTGATGTTAGCGTTCTTATGAATTCAAAAGAAATTTGAGTGTTATAAGTAACCAAATAATGTACCTTTTACTTGGCAAAAGTATATGGCCATGTTTCCTCATGAGTCAAAAGTCAGCAAAGCACAACTCACGGTATAATGTTCTGCACGATATAACCATTTACTGTTAGGCTTACGAAGACTTGCTAAAGTCCGGTACATTACATGAAGTTTTCTTGATGTTAACGGCTAGCGATCTTGTGAATTTAAAAGAAATCCGAGTGATATAGGTAATGAAATAATGTACCTTTTATTCGGCAAAAGTATCTGGCCATGATTTATTAGTCAAAAATCGGCAAAGCAACCCATGTAAGTTTTCTAAAAAGGACACCAAAACATGTCCGGAAATGGTAATATTTCTAATATTATATTTTTCCGAAAATATTCTTCAATATTAAGTGGATATTAAGATACGGATATGTTTACTTATTATTTTTTGTCTTTGAAGAGACATTGATGAAATTGATAATTTAGTAATTAAAAAAGAATTATAAAAAATGATACTCAGAAGAACGGTTTCATTGGTGTCGAAATTGTTATTTCAGAAATAATTTAGATATAAAATTTATTACAGTTATTTCAGGAAAATGAGTTATTCAACTTATCAATCTTAAAAAACTTATAAATAATAAATACGGTATACTGTAAATATATTTTGTTAAACTCCGAAATTCAACACTGCACACTTAAAGTATATCAAATTCAACATTTAAATAAAAAAACAATTTCTTTATTATTTGGTTTGGATCCTTCAATCACAGCATCTATGAGTGGCCTTGGCACTTTGATCTTTAGTGTTAAAAAAGAAATAACATGCGAATTCAAACATATGAAATAAATTTTCCCCTTAATTACTTTTCAGTTCCCACATTTATCTCCTTCCTGAAAGAAGTGGATTCTCCATATGAGGTAAGTATTGATCTTGATAGTCAAGGTAGTCTGTAAATGAAACAGCAAATTTCCAAGGCTTTGAAATAAAAGAAAAATTCAACAGTATTCCTTTCCAATTTTCTTGAACCATTTTAAAATTATTAAATGTACTTGTCTGTTGATAAGATTCAAACACTTGAGCAGATGTTTATGTGTTCAGTTAAGTACTCTTTTTACCTTTTAAAATCTGGCTTTGATCTGATGTCATTTCTAGGAACATACTTATGTGTGATCTCATGTGTCAAATTTAGAATTTGATCCGATGTCTTTTCCAGGTACATGACTATGTCCGGTCTTACCTTGGAGAAAACAAGGCAGCAATAGAATTCGCAAAACAATTTTTGGAAAGGAGAAGCCAAAACAGAAACAAGAGTCGCCAACAGCAGCAGCAACCCGAGGTAATTTGCAAAGAAATCAGATATAAAAACTTAGCAACATATACTCATTGTGAGAAGATCAATGCTTATTACCTATTTTATTCACCAAAATCTAATGTACAATGCAATAATTAATTGACTTAATTCTAATACATCACTACTATTTATTTCTGATATTGAATTACAGGACAGTATTTGGGGCCCGGCGCCTGCACGAGACTTTCGCCAGTCACAGCCTTCAAACCAAGTCAACGAGTTCGAGACCCAGAAAGCCAAGGGCAAGAAGAAGAAGAAGATGACAAAGATTGACAGCAGTATTCTCGGTTTCACTGTCCACGCCGATCCTACTCGTAAAAATGTTGGTGAAATTGACAATGTCAACAAGTGAAAAAGTGGAGAATATTGTTTTGGTGACTTTTATATAACGTTTAACATGTGGGGATATGCTGTCAGCTATACAATCACAAGTTGTCAGGGTTGGAAAGCTTTAGAGGTGAAGGTCAAGGACAGTGTTATAAAGCTTGTATGTCAATTGAGTTAACAGACAATTTGACCAAGTTTGAGTGTCTATGGACAGTTAAGTCTTGAATGTCAACATAGTCGAAGGACTGGACAGAATGACAGAGCTGGATTTTCAGTCTGGAGCTGTCTCCCGTGTGATACCCCTCAAGCCCGGAGGAAGTGCGGAGTCGCATCATCAAGTGTACAACTGGCCCGTTGTGTGTACACTAAACTATCTGGCTAAATATGGTGCTCAAGAAGGCTTGTGGAGCCGGGAGTTACCTCCCTTCCCCAGATATAACGAGGAGAAATATATAATATGGCTTTTCTGCTTGTTCAGGAGATAGACAATACACAATCTATATATTGTCTAATGCCATACCAGTTCAGTGTGAACAAAGAAGCAATGAAAAAGAAAAAAATATGATTTTTAATACAGATTTAGAATTTCAATTTTATTTCAAATATTATTTGAAAAGGGATTGAACAACAGGCATAGCCTTTATAAGTTCTCTCCCTAAACACAGATTTAGAATCATGTTTTTTTGTAATTTTACCAAAACACAAAAATAGTGTGATTTTCCAAAGAAAACCAACACGAGAATCATGCAGTTTTTAAAAATGTGATTTACAGAGTCTTTTTTTCTGATTCTGATTTTTGGCATCTAGTTTCAAATTTTAGATTATTTTTTAAATATCAGAGTAAGTTTTATCATAGAAAGCATAAGTGACCTTGAGGTTTCCATGGTTATCATATGATAAATCCCACAAAATAAACAATAAAGATAGTTACCAAAAAGTTCAATACATCATGGATAAATCACAGGAAGATGTGGATACCAATCAAATTTTAATGTTATTATTTTAATCTGTCATGTGGCATGATGGAGCTTTCTGTGATATGGAATTGACTTTTAAGGTCAAAAGTCAAAGGTCAAGGTCACACTGGTTGAAGTCTGGTTAGATTACAAATCATTGAGTTATGTTTGTGGTCTAAAGTTAACATACTGGTGCTATTGTTAGCAGATTTTATCTTTTATGATTTGCTTCAGAATAAAAAAGATAATTATAAGCTCTAAGCAGGTAGGTTGGTAAGGTCAGCAGGTTGAATTCATTTGAAAGATATTACATCAAGGTCTAGAATTTAAGAATGTTAATTAATTACTGCTCTCATACAGTGGTCTGATATTATTAAAAGCTTGTAGGACTTTGTTTTAAATTTTAAATTAAGGATAATACAGTGGAACCTCCCGAAACCGATCATGGTCGGTGCATATAATTTCGGCCGGTTTAGAGAGGGTTCGGTTTGGAGAAGTGAACCGAATACCGATCATCACAATCCGGATTTAATCGATCGGAAGTCGTTTTTTACATTAGTGCATCGCATGTATGCCTAGTGTTCGTTAAAACCGACCGATATTGATTGTTAATGTGAATGTTATCACAAAAGAGAGAATCATACGTTTAAAAGGAATGGATTACAGCAAACTTGACTTTGTAACCGCTTATAAACATAGTTTAGTTAGTTAGTTGCGTGAATGTTCTTGGGGATGTTCTCGTCTGCAACCTACATACGACCGATCGCTTCCGGTTACGTCAAGAATCAAATTATATGGTCTAATTACACGATGATCAGTCGATGCCGGTCATTATATGACATAGTCATTTTCTAAAAAAATACATGGTTTCGGCTTCTTCATACAGATAATTTACGTTATCCGACAACTACATATGTAAATAAAAAAACGTGTGATTTGAATACGAAACTTTCTCTTTATTACTAGCTCTGCTTGTATTCTTAGAGTAAACAAACCGCGTGCACATGGTAGACCTTCGTTAGATATCTAAACAATAGGCATGATGAAATAATTACACCACCATCTCGGGTATAATTACCGTGTACCTATAACCATTCACATATGTATACATGCCCAAGGACATGGCATGCAACAGCTATGGTACAGGTACGTGTGTATTTCACGGTCGGTTGATCAGACCTCAATGTAATCTATCGGTGTCGCTCAGGTAAGGCCGGTTTTCAGAAGTGTATTTTAGTTACATTTGACTATTCCGATCTCAAAATCGGTCCGGTATTCGGAATTGGGAGGGATCGGTTTTGGGAAGTTTTATATACTATTAATAAAGAGGAATTCATTCCGTACATGACATCCATGTTCGGTTTCTAGAGGTGATCGGTTTTGAGAAGGTTCGGTTTTGGGAGGTTCCACTGTATTGGGATTGTAGTTTGAATTCTGAATATCAAAACTAAACTCGGAAAACAATGTAAGTAGTATTGATTTTATGCTAATTAAAGTTATATGTGCCATATTTTTCATACTCACGAATCAAGATGAGCTTTTAATATGTTATTCAGCACCAAAATGACCAACTTTTTGAAAATTACAGTGCTTTCGATGCATAGGTTTTAATTTTACATGTACAAATAAGAGCTGAAAATGATTTTTGACAGTACTGCCAAAAATCATTTATGTACATGAATAGTGAAATGAGTACATACGATGAGACCATGAAGCCAAATTGTGGTCTACTAAATTTTATTACACATTTTTACTATGTTTTTAGTAATTGTAAAGTGCCTTCTGCAGGTATGTTTTCATTTAAACATATTTAAGGCATAAAAACAACAATTTTACAATACAAAATTTCTGTGTTATAACTAACGTTTATAAGTCATCTTAAGCCTTTTGAATGATTCTTACAGCTTTATTCACCAAACCTCATGGTTTTAAATAAGTTAATGATGAAAAAATAGCATGTCAAAATTATCGCCCAGTTACGGCACATATAACTTTAATCAAAGTTTTTATCAGAGTTTAAAACTCACTTTGTTTTCAGATTGCTACTTCTGACTAGCTTAAAAGACTGTATACATACCATATTTCATATTTACTGACAGTAAATGAGCTGACTGCATGCTTTCATTCCTTTTATAGTTTATTTTGGAGTGATGTTTTAAGCTTATTGCAGCATCCTCAGTAATGTGCCATTTCACTTCTATTTTACCAACATGATCAGTATTAATCATTTTATAGCAACGTGGAGTGGAAAACAATGCAGATATATACCTTGCTGAATTAATAAATCTTAAATACAGTGAAAGCAAGGGCTCAAAAGAATGTCACAACTCTTTTATTTTGTTCAGATCTGTTTACTGTTAGTCCGTATAAGCACTGGTAAGGTGGAATTTTCAAGGTCATGTGAAGGTCAATGACCTACAGACAGTACATTTAATTGGGTAGTTGGAAAAAATCTTCAGGCTATCTTGTCTATACAATCAGCTTACACAGTTTGGATTTCAAAAACAGCTTTACATTGTTGTAATCATGCCAATGAAATGAGGAGAAGGGGACATATAGAGTGTTGGCCATGTCTGGCCTGTAGAGTTACGTTAAGTGCGACTTTCCTATAAAGGTGAGACATACCATGTCTGGCCTGTAGAGTCGCATTCAGAGTGACTTTCCTATAAAGGTGAGACATACCATGTCTGGCCTGTAGAGTCACATTCAGTGTGACTTTCCTATAAAGGTGAGACATTAATGTCCTACAGATATTTTCTTTTCCCTTTAAAGCCACAGACAAGCAGTTTTTACATACTTTTCCCCTCCTATCTGATATCTAATGACCTTCTCTAGGAGGTGGGGGGGGAGGACCTTGGGATATAATCTCCAATACGAATTGTTATCTAGAACTTCAGATTTTATTTAGATATCTTATTTTTATTTGAAGAAGTATTTTAAAGACAATCCTATGATATTGCGAGTCTAAAGTAGGTTTAAAGTCTTTACTCAGTATTTTATTGTAATAGGACTCCATACAGGTCTGAAGAGTTCTCATACATTTTAATTGTTAAAAGGGAATCCCAAAATAACTTACTTTTGTCAAAGTACCCAGGGAAATGGTAGCCACTGCAGATTACAATAAAGAAGTATGGAGTGGGTGGAAAAAGATGTTTGTGTATAGCAAACATGAATCTTGTTTTTTTCTGTGAAAGATGAAAAAAAAATAATTGAGAAAACAAATAAAAAATTATAAAATATTACTTTGGTGTCAGTTGCTCTTTTTATAGTTGTTTTATATACGAGTACCCAATCCCTTGAGGGTGAATTTTTAGCCCACCATCATCAGATGGTGGGCTATTCAAATCGCTTTTTGTCCGTGGTCCATCGTCCGTTAACAATTCTTGTTATCGCTATTTCTCAGAAAGTACTGACGAGATCTGCCTCAAATTTCATATGTAGGTCCCCTTAGGGCCCTAGTTGTGCATATTGCATTTTGGGATCAATCGGTCAACAAGATGGCTGCCAGGCAGCCATCTTGGATTTTGATAGTCAAAGTTTGTTATCGCTATTTCTCACAAAGTACCGAAGGGATCTGCCTCAAATTTCATATGCATGTTCCCCTAGGGCCCTAGTTGTGCATATTGCATTTTGAGACTTATCGGCTGACAAGATGGCCGCCAGGCAGCCATTTTGGATTTTGATAGTTAAAGTTTGTTATCGCTATTTCTCAGAAAGTGCTGAAGGCATCTGTCTCATATTTCATATGTAGATTAAATTCCCCTAGGTCCCTAGTTGTGCATATTGCGTTTTGGGACCGATCGATCAACAAGATGGTCACCATGGAGCCATCTTTGATTTTGCTAGTTGAAGTTTGTTACTGCTATTTCTCAGAAAGTACTGAAGCGATCTGTCTCAAATTTTGTATGTAGTATGTTTGAAAAAGTTTGAAAAGCAGAGAAAAGATCCATCTTTCCATTGTCAGACATAGATCATTCTTTGGTGGGAGCCAAGATCCCTCTGGGATCTCTTGTTTCCTGAAACTGGTTATAAAAATTGATCGGCTGTCAATGCAAGGAAATATTCCTGTGACAGTGATAGTTAATGCTCACTCCCACCTTACAGGGAGTGGTCAGTCTATTGTTAGTATAATGTGGTCATTTGAGTTTTGCTGCTCTATGTCTGGCAGTATATTTCAGTGAGGTAGCTATGGGTACCAAGGCCCAGTTTCATGAACATTCCTTAGCTTTCAGGAATTCCTTAACTTAAATTTCCCCATAGAAAATAAAGTAAGGAAAATATCTTAAGTTAAGGAGCCTTCCTTAAAATCTGTACTGCTTTCCTATGGAATAAGAGATTTGTTAAAGTTAAGAAATGTTCATGAAACTGAGCCCTTGTACAATCAATACATGATAGTTCCTCCTTGTGCTAAGCTCTTTGGAAACAGGAATCTGCTACAGTAAAACATTTATAATGAACATCAACTAATTCACTACAAGCATAGTTCGTCATACACTTTAGACAAATCATAGGAACGGGAAATGAAAATGACTACGTTATAACGATGAATTTGTTGTCGGTTACAGAGAAGAAGGTCTCGTTCCAAGGTGAAGATGACCAACGCAGCTGGTAATCAAATATTAACCTCTACATCTCATAACACATACTCATCAGTCATACCTGTCCGTACAAGATCATCCTTGAACACCAAACAAATTGGTTTGTATCATAGATAATAGAACACTGAAAAAATTTGTTTTTATTAGTTTATTTTTCTCAATGTGATGCTAAAATTGACACACAGCTGAAAATACCAATTATCTAGGCTTAAATTTTCACTTAACTTTAGCTGATTTGAAGCAACCCTTCATAGATTGATGTTTTCACACTGTTGAACAATGATGAAAGGTTTAACATCTAACCTGGTAAGAAAATATATTTACAAAAACATTAACATGTCTTTATCAATGATTTAAATATTGACCGTGATTTTAATTTAGTAACAGTAAACAAAACATGTAAAGGATGGATTTTTAAACGAAAACGGAGACCATGAAACAAGTTGGAAACAGAATAAGCTAAGTAATGCACCAAATCAGAATATCATGATAAATTAGTAACAAGAAATATTTCAAAATGTTCCTTCTCCATTGTGGAATATCTTTACATTGCAATTATAAATGAGGATTTTTCCATCATTTATGAATTTCAAACACTTGCAAAAGTTGCCATTTTATGAGGTGTGTTTACTTGCATAAAGACAGCATCTTGTATAGAAGAAAAATTCTCGTTCAAACTAAGGGAGGACAACTGGCTTTGTTCTCGAAAACGAAAATGAACAAAATCGCATGTGTCAAACCATTAGTGATGGTGTATTTGAATTTTGTAAAATATTTCATAAAAATTGATTATTGATACTTTGACTTCATGCAACCTTTGTCTCTTATCTGTGAGTTGGAATAACTTGTAAGAGATCTTAGATGTGTCAAAGACACTTTGAACACAGGGACTTACAAATGACAACCCATCCATAACTCATATATAATATGTACAAAACATAGTGAATTGAAAATAAGTGTCAAGTCCCTGTGGTAAACAACACATTATGAAATGGCAAATTCAGGCTTGATAAAGTGGCACAAGAAATATATTTCATTTCCTTCAGTTAAGATGTCATTTTCTCATACAAATATGATGTAACAATCAATACTCTGATCCATCATGCAAATAATTTGATTTTAGAATGAATTCATATTAGCATGTACACAAATTACTTTCAAGAACACATTTTAATTTGTTTTCAAAAACTAAGGTAAACACGATGCTCCTCTCTACAGCTGGATTAGACGATTAACTCATTCTCCCCTGAATTTTTATAATGGACTGGTCTAGTCTTTGATTTAGAAGAGTCTAAAAGTGTAGTCAGGGGTGAATGAGTTCATGACCCTGTATTATTTAAACAGCAGCAAGTAAACATTCCATGAAAGATAAAATGGGAATCTCTAAGAGACCTGTCTGTATATAGGATGAGATACAAGGCCAGCTTGTAGTTAGATGATGTTGATTTGAAAGGCTATAGAGGAAATGACTGAGTTACATGTATCAAAACATAGCCTCTAGGAGCAAGCATCATCTAGGGCTAAAATTGGAACATTTTACATCTGAACAAAAATCGATGAAAAACTTTGACTCATTGTTCTCGAGGAATGAATTATGTGTACAGTATTCTGATTTTTTATTATTTAAGAAAATTTGTTCCAATTAAAAATCTTCAAAATTTAAAATCATAGAGATAAAAATTGTTATCATTTTGCAATAAAGACAGTTTGTGAGATAAGTATTTAAAAAGGAACTACCAAGAAAGCCATGAAATTTAGTTTGTGAGATAAGTATTTAAAAAGGAACTATCAAGAAAGCCATGAAATGTTCTTTGGTAGAAAAATGATATTATGATCAGTGTGTAAAAGACATATGAATGTTGTGTATATTATGCGGAGCTGTGGATGATACCCTTCTGTGTTCATGATTTGTCGTCTGCTATTCATGATACATATATAGTAACAAAAACAAAACAAAGATGTCAAGGTAAAACTTAGATTTCAAAGATTTCCATCCACTGCATCAAGACAATGAACAAAACTCTGATTTAATGTAAAAATTCTAAAATACATGCTCACAAAAACTTCTAAACAAGTACATGTACAAATATTGTACATCATAAAATTCTGTGACTGATAATGGAGTTATGTTAAAAGTTGTGCCTGCAATGAATTACAGTAATATACTGGGAAATGTTATGTGTCGGTTTTGAATTTGAAATCTTCTTGAGATACTATAAAATTGTTTACTCATACTAATACCAGCCACAAGGGAGATAACTCTGTGATTGTGGTTCTTAATACATGAAAGTCTTCAAGCTCTAAAAATTGTTATGAAATTTGAAATTTTAATTTAATTTTACTTTATACTGTCATTAGCTCTTCGGGCATGCATTGTTGTTAAAAGATATACTTTTAATTGGTAAACTGCCAACATAATATTTAAAATTAAAATTAAATAAAATGTAATTGATATTAAATTATTAAATAAAATAGGATAATTTACACTAGTTCAGTTCATGATTAAATGATATTTACATAAATGATGATTTAACTAAACTAAACACATGAGAAACTTAAAGCACAAATGAGACACACTGTCATATACATGTATGTAAACTAGAATTATTTACACAAGGTTGTAAACTATAAAACAAATGAAAACACTAAACTAAATATCACAGACTAAAATCAGAACTTTTTATCACAGACAACACAAAGTTAGTTCAGAAAACATTTCAGTGGAGCTCAAATGAAGCTAATAATGATTTGTAAACCCAGAGCCTTTTGAGGGACAAAATAAACTGTGAAATGACTGAGGATTTCTTAATGACTTTGGAAAATTCATCTTCTATGCTTGGACGGAACAGACAAGTACTGAATTATCAACATCTGTAAGGTTTGATGAAAACGAAATTTTCCAGGAATTTGTTGATTGAAAATAATTTTTGTTAGATCTCCATTTTTGTATATATGTGATGAAGCTTTTAAACCATGAATTATGGGAGGATAGATTCATTCAAAAAGTAAAAGTCGTACATAAATAACAAGAAATCTAATTAAAAGATTAAAAATCAACTACCTTTAACTGATTTTAAATTTGAATTTTATGTAATTTCTTTGATAATTTCTTTTTTGAAAAAAATTGCTTCATGATTTCTGGCAAATTTCATGCATGATTTTAATGATACAAATACACAAAAAGTGATTCATAATAGGATCATCAATTGTGTTCAGAGTGAAGAGCACCATTAGCAATGCTACCGAATAAATAATAATACAGGTAACGTCTACCTGTATTGACTGACAACAAAAATTAATTATCATAAATTAACGGAAACACTTTGTATCACATTAACAGCACTGGCAGGAATGTAAACAGTTTTCTACACATAGTGTGTTTATATTCTGGATGTATGACATAAAATTATACCATTTACTTACAACAAAAGTCCATGCTCATGTGGGGGTAAAATTCACAAGACCGGGAATTTTATTTTGTGATAATTTATTACTCTCCAAAAAACCATCTGGTCTTTCATTTTCACATGGAATGTTTACAATAGCATTTAAAAAGATTTTTTTTTTGCCAAGTAATTTTTCATCAAAATTGGCCTTTTTTTGAATGACGTGCATCATGCACATGGAATTTTGTTTCTGAAAAATGATAGATACATCCACATGTACATCTCAAGCTTTAACAATGGTCATGGACGGATACCACAATAAAAACGCCACAACGTCAACAAATGGCATGAAAAACAAACATCAAATATATCAACGATCTGACAAAAATAATGGACGGATTCCTGTTGTTACAGATCAGAATTTAACATATTCAACCGGGATGTTAGCTGTCTGAACAATTCTTTACAAGAACATTTTTTTTTACCAAAAATTTGAAAACTTTTCTGAAAATAATAAAAAATATTTAACTGTGCTTTACTAGAGGTCAGTGGTTATAACAATAACGTTAACGTACTTTAACAAAAACACTGATAACAATAATCCTGTATGGTAACAAATTCACAACATGAACTGCATTTTCTTCAGATTTCGATCTTTTATCATTTTGCCAAATTCAAAACAAATATTATTTAACAACATTACTCATTATAACCTGTTTTAAAACGATGGATTTTTTTTTCTCCAAAGAATTCATAAATCTTATTGGAACAAAAAAGAATTGTAGATAAAAAATTATGTGTGTTAATCAGTCTGATGACTTGAGAACCAAAATTATATTGTGAATGAATTTGATATTGTGATATACACAGATACAAAAAAATGAGCATGATAAAGGATTTGGACAAAAACAATATATGTTAGTGTTCGATTAACAAAATAATCATAGCTTCTTTACATGCGATATTGAATAATCTTAAACAATACAAGGTAACCATGGTTACCATACATTTGATGATATGTTATATATTTAGGAATGTTCAATCTACAAATGTATTCGTGTTGACACCATACCTGAGGTTCTTTTCAAAATTACTGCCTTAAAACAATAATCTTTTTAAACTGATTAACTTGTTTCCATGGTAACAACTTTTTGTTTTGTTCATGGGCTTTTTGAGGCTCTTTATGTAGCTTCAATATTAAATTTATTGTCATGAGATAAATGTGTCTGTATCAATTACATTATGTTAATGAGTTCAATTTCCTCCAATTTAAAAAGTATCATTGAATAAAATATAATATAATGGTGACATTAAGTTAGGTGCCCGTGGCACAGTCAATCTGTGTTAAATAAAACGGAATCTGACTATATTGTTTATCAAGAAATCACAGATGGCTTTTTACTAATTATAGTTAATGATACACAATTTGTTTAAGCAAACAGCTTGTACCAACAGTTACAAGACAAACATTTCAGCACTAGTAATTTGACAATATGAACCGAAACTTTTCGGCCAAGTCGAAAAAGAGTTTATGAGGACATGAACTGTAGTTTTAAGACTGCTGAAACACAGAACAGAATTCAGAACTTTTTGACCATAGAGAAACATTGTTCTGTATCAACACCTTATGCACATTTTTTGCTAGGAGTCTGACGTATCCAGCTGGTAAGTAGTTCTGACGGCAATTTACATGTAACTGTCATCTCAAATTCTCAGTTTTAAGACTCAGGATATTTGTTTCCACAAGCAATCCTTTCCAAGTGGATCACAAAGTACGTTAATCCATGACCAATTCTGACTTTGACTGGAATCACAAGCTCCAAATATCCAGTGCCAGTTCCAACTTCATGACCAGTTCAACACAGACAAACCTATCACTACAGAATATGGTAAGTTCCTATTCCATAAAGATACTGATTCTGAATCACATTTAAGCCTCATTACTCAATGAATGTAAAATAGAAGTCATAAGTCTAAATATTCATAGCTAACTCGGAGAGCATTTGTGAATAGTCTTGGTTTATGCTAAGTGATGGCAGAGTGACACTATTTTCACCATTTCGTATTGTCACCAGTTGTAAAGAAGTATTTCCAGCCAAATGTGCTTGTCGACTTTCCAGCGTGAGCTGAGGAAAGAATTTCTCTGTCATTGTCTCCATAAGGTATGGATCGTCTCCTGATATCAAGGTCTTCGTGCTGGTGGCTTTTGGAACTGTGACTTTTCTTGGTCTGTAACATAAAGTTAAATAACGTCATTAGAATCTGTTCTTGAAAAGATTTACAGTCTTTGACATTTCATCTACAGGACAATTAAAATATATCCTTTATTAGGACAAGGATATGCCTAAACAAGTAAATTTTATGTACTGGGATAGGTCAAAGGTCAAAATGACTTTCCTTTGGTACTTGACTCATTACCTAAAAAGTTCTAGTTAGAAATAGAACATATTTAAGCAGTTTCTTTAAAGTAAATTAAGTGTCAAAATACTGGTCACAGTGACCTAATTTTGGTTCACACAGTCACCAGTTCACCCATAGGTAAAATGAGATTCCAGCAACAAATGGTAAAAGAGACCTAGCTTTGACAGAATTATGAGCAGGAATAATGGACAGATGGATGGATGGACTGGATAAAGCAATAAAAACTAAATTTATGAATAGGCCTCTTCCCTATTCCCCGTTACAGTTGGTGAATAAATAAAGATGACTAACCTTCCTCTCTTTATCTGTTGTGCTTTTTTGTCGTCACCCTGATTTACCCCCGCAAACAGATTCTTCAGAAGAAGGTCAGTATCCCCTACGATCAACTTCCTCTCCGGAGGTCGCTGTAGTGTCTTTTTCTGTCTAGCTTCTCGCTCCTCCGGTGGAGTAATGGGCCTCACATCTATTAGGAAAACAAGAAAAACTGTGTAGGGCATACTCAAGGTTTGCCAACAAACAAATCTGTAATACTCAAGGTTTGCCAACAAACAAATCTGTAAATCTTAACTTTCTAAAGGGCCATTCCTTTGAAAAGACATGCAAAACGCACAAATTCTAAACATAAAAGTCAATACAAGGAAGTTAAATGCATGGATTTATAATTCTTACCATTAATAGAAGTGATATCAAATGGTATGGGAAATGGTATGTAGCCTAAACAAATACAGAAAGTACATGTATTGTCATATAAAAATATTTTTGAATATCATGGGTATCGGTATTAAAATACATTTTCCATATTAGTTTTATTTTGACATCATAACCATTATAAATGAAACACTGACTTTAAACTTTTGAACAAACAAGCCATTGAAAGAAAAAAGTTCATAGTGCTCTGGATTTTTGACATATAAAATCTTTCATACAAACATGTATATCAAGTCAAGTGTAAGACTAAAAGTTCACTTACCATATATTCATCGGTAAAAGAACTTTTAGTTTCACACTTGACTTACTACTCCTACAATTGTGTAAAATGTTTCTATTGTCATGGATATCTCTACTTAATCATTTAATGGACGAATTTTCACAGATTGAATGCTCAATATTAATTTAAATCTTGATTTGGTATTGTAGAACTACTTTCACTTGAAAGAGAATTAACTTTTTGTGAATTAATCAGAAAACATAATCTCTGGTAACGAAGACGGTTTAGAATAACAACGTCTATATGTGTGTAACAAGGTTGACTTTGTAGTGCCGCACCAACCTTTAAACCAAGGAACAACATTTTACACTCCTGTATACATTTAGATAAGTTAATCTGCCTCAAATTTATAAGTACCAGGTACATTGTATTGATTTTCTATTATTTCAGTTGATATAGCAGCACAGCAGGTTTGTTAGGGAATCCCATTACATGTGTTTTTGTCCTCACCAGGATTCTGTTGACTTTTGTTCCTGTTTTAATCTGACCATATTAAACTGTACTTTTATCTGTTTCCTTTTTATTCATATCCCATTTTTAACTCCCATAACCTTTATAAGGACATCAGAGATTTTTGAGATAAAAACAACAGCCCTAGGCTACCAAGAGTTACCTCAGCAACTAGTTCTCCCATCCACCTCCTGCTGACCTCTAACCCTCATCCTTGGGTGTGAACATAGTTTTGTGAACGGTATCACATAACATGTTATTTTTGTTATCACTTAATAGTTCCTGTTATTCTCAATGTTGTGTGTTGCTATTACTCGATATCATCTTCACAGTTCCCACATATTTACCACATTGGTAGCACCACACCAGTTTTATAATTCTAAATTGGTTGGATTGGTGTTATGTCCTATTAACAACTAGTCCGGGCTGTTTAAGAATGAGCCAGGTTTAGGAGGTGGAGAAAAGCTGTAGTACCAAGAGATAAACCACCAACCTGTAGCCAGTATACAACAATATATTAAAACATCTAACCACTCATAAATAACCACTTATTTACGTGGGAATAATGAATCACTGAAAACACTTTAAAATAATATATTTTACGAAAATAAGTATCACTCAATAAAATTATATATATTTGTTTGTTTGTTTGATTATCTTAATGTCCTATTAACAGCCAGGATCATGTAAGGACAGCCTCTCATGTATGCAGTGAGTAACGTGTTTGAAGTGCGAGGTGCGTGTTTTGGGAGACTGCAGTATGTTCGTGTTGTGTCTTCTTGAAAGACACAACACAAAGTATTGTGAGGGTTTGAAATGACCACCAATCAACAACTGTGACAGTATAATATGTTTATTAACAGCTTTTATCTAGACTCAATAGCAAGTTTTACAGAGTAGATCGTGTTATGATTGGAATCATCAGTTTTCAGCACACTTGAACAGAACAACCACTATATTTTTATGTTTGGCCTTATCTTTGTTAATAACAATATGATTGTGAGTTGTTTTTTCACCTGATAATAGCTAACCACCATTGTAACACTCGTATCCATTATGTAAACAACAGTCACCACAATGGCAGCACTGCGGCAGTCCTGTAACGAATCACTGTGGTAGAACTAGCTATTGTACTGTATTGATGTTTATACCTGGTTAGAATTCATATACACCTTTAATTGCATTTCATTGTAGCACAAGCGAGTGGCAATGGTTTTTTTCCCTCATTAGGCACTGATAACTTAACTTATTAGTATAACTGTATCAAAATACAGTTATAGGCTGAACTTTCACGTTGTAATCAACATCAGATGTATATCAAATGGTCCATCCTTTTGTAAGAAGCTTTGACGTTCATTTATACCTACTTAATAACCAATTATCAACACATCGGTCGGAAATCCACATGGAATTCTTAATTATTATTGTTCTCTTTGTAGAAAATGGAGAACTTACTGGTCTCGTGTATAATGGGTCTCGGGGGACGTTTTCATGGCTACACCTGATTTATACTGGCCTATACTGTAGGTTATAGACCGAGATATACGGGTTAACCAGTTAATGGTATTCAACAACAGCAATAGTACCCACTGTATACCAAATGAGCTCCAGGACTCTAATGCTCACATACAACACATTGTATACAGGGGACTGACCATCCTTAAATGAAGAACGTTAATCAACTAACCAATTAAACAACAATATCAAAATAATTTGATTATTGTTTTTTATATTCACGATTCTGTTAAAGAACCATATTATTTCATGATATACCTATATACAGTGCCATTTATAGACACTATTTATTGTCAGAACATTATAATAACAAAATAATAATCTTGTCACTGTGCATAATTCAGTAATTTTCACCTGTTTCTATTTAACAATTTATTATCAAAAGCCAATGACCATATCTGCTGCCATGCATACCTTTGTCAATGACATTTTTATATTGTATGCACAAAAATATGATAGCCTAATGTTGAATAATAAACATTTCCATGATTCTGGTAGTTATGGTTGCAACAAAGATTGTCAAAGCCAATCACCGGGACAATTCAGATGTATACCTGTGTATTATGGTTCTGCTGCTTCAGTATGTGGTTTATGTAAGTTTCATGTGTACACTTTCCACAATCGATTACAAAGGAAGGATAGACATTGTGTAGACTGGTATACCTATCATTGTCTCATTTGTTATTCAGGTAAATAATTCAGAGAGGAATGAAGTTACAGTCGCAAAAAACAGATAAACAAACCCTCGCAATACACAACAGCTAGTCGTCTGTAACCTTGAACACATGCAGGAATAAAGGTTTGCTATCGAGAAGGTCATAGCAGAGTAGTCAATGATTGACAAGGTCTGGAAAGGATAGTCAAGTTTAAACTTTAAACAGTGGTTCGAGACTGTTTGGATTTAACACAGTCCTAAAAACATGGGACAGGTATGAGGACAGACGGCAAGGACCCAGGATCATATTTAACGTTGTCAAGGAGGCACCAACAGTCAGGGTCATACTGGGGTGGAAGTCATGGAGACACCAACAGTCAGGGTCATACTGGGGTGGAAGTCATGGAGACACCAACAGTCAGGGTCATACTGGGGTGGAGGTCAAGAAGACACCAACAGTCAGGGTCATACTGGGGTGGAGGTCAAGAAGACACCAACAGTCAGGGTCATACTGGGGTGGAAGTCAAGGAGACACCAACAGTCAGGGTCATACTTGGGTGGAAGTCAAGAAGACACCAACAGCCAGGGTCATACTGGGGTGGATGTCAAGGAGACACCAACAGCCAGGGTCATACTGGGACAGATGTCAAGGAGACACCAACAGCCAGGGTCATACTGGGACAGATGTCAAGGAGACACCAACAGTCAGGGTCATACTGGGGTGGAAGTCAAGGAGACACCAACAGCCAGGGTCATACTGGGGTGGAAGTCAAGGAGACACCAACAGTCAGGGTCATACTGGGATAGAGGTCAAGGAGACACCAACAGTCAGGGTCATACTGGAATGGAAGTCAAGGAGATAACAACAGTCAGGGTCATACTGGGACAGATGTCAAGGAGACACAAACAGTCAGGGTCGTATTGGGAGAGAAGTGAAGATGATACTAGTGATAGCAAGTGTTGTCAGAGACTCCATCACGGTTGACAACATACCTGGTACATTTAGACAGTCTGATGTGGTATACAGTAACAACACAAATGTACTTTAAGCCAATAGATCTTTAAATGCTGTGTTCAGTGTATACAAATTTCATTTCATTGAGTTGCACATGACAAATCCCAATTTCAAATAGATCTCTACCTTGTGGTTAATACTACAAATATTTACACTTCTTTTGTCAACAAACACCTGACTAAAAGTCACAATGTACTGTTCGAATTCTTTCGCCATTATTGTAGTTTCATGTGCCCAATAACAACTAAAATTTCTAATAAAGAAATACAATTATGGATATGGCAGTGTTCCATATATTGATTTTAAACTACATATTTTTTTATTACGCTAAAATTAAAATATGAAGTCAATTATTTTCAAATTTATTCATTTAACATGAAGACGAGTTATAGAAATAGTCTAAAGTTTTGACAATTTAACTCAGGTATTTAGCACATGTGTGCAATAAGCCTTTTTTTGGCTGTAGATGGCAAGGTTCCAAATCTGGCAATCATGAAGGAATACAATGATATGTTCTTGTTCCTGAACCGCTGCCAATTAAAATTCCTGATCATGTTTGGTCGTTACTATCGACGCCGTCAGAAAGTTTACAACATGTCTTTTAGAACATTCTTTAAAATTACGTCGGTGAACAATTTATTTTCCGTCTTACATCACCAACTGACAAGTTTAAGCAAGAGTAAAATGAAAAGTACAGGCGGACATATTTAACCTATTGTGTTTTTTAAAGCTGTATCCCAAAGCAGACAATACATTGAGAAGGAATTATATTCTGATGTTCTAATTACTGGTCTACAGCTTATACTGCCAAATGTCTTAATAACCCAGTGAAATATTTAGCCAGATTACCAGGCAATGAAAGAAATTACACATTAGGTACATGATAGAATTTTGTATATTCATCCATAGACGTAAAATTCCAAGACATTTAAAAAATAATCTGTGGTTGGGTTAAGTGCTATTCTTGAGTCCATAGTGACAATTCATATGAAAGGGTTTAATATAAGAAGGTAAATAGCCTCCAATGAATACCCTAAGACTTTCATCATGTGTAATATATGAATTATTTGACCTTTGTACTTTTTATATCTAGAGACTATGTAAAACATGAATGGCTTGACCTTTAAAACTTTTTAAATCTTAAGATTATCAGATCAATATAAATATTACATAAAGGTGAAAATATATTTAGATTTATCTTCCTTTAATGTGACCACCATGTGATATATTCAGCAATTTTTTTGAAAGAGATTTATTTGAATCATAGTATGATATACATTAAACATATATCATGATTCATGAATAATGCCTACGTTTTTATTTACCATTTATATACATCACCTCTACATTGTAAGACACTATATTTCAGTATGTCAAAGCAAATGGCACACAGGGCCTGTTCTGCTTATTTCCTTCTGATACAGTAAACATGGCTTAGAACCGCCTCTGTATAAAGACCACCTGATTCGCAAGACCACTTTTCTATGGTATCAAACAAACAATTTCAACACAATTTAACATGTGTATAAAAACCAACTGGCTATAACAACCATGTTTCCTCTGTCACTTGAGTGGTCTTTATGGACAGTTTTGACTGTATCTACAAGTTCATGGGCAGTACATGTAAAATGTACAGTACTGTATTCAGTTTTATATTTTACTAAATGTGAAATATCATACACAACAGCATCATTAAATATATCAAGTTGAAGGAATCATAATCATGTATGTTTAAAAAAAATCAGCTGATTTTCATTTCCTTTTACAGAAAAGATTTTTAGAAAACTTAACTTTACACATATCTTAAGTATTTTGGACAAATATGTTGGTCATATATTATATCATGAAACTACATCATATAGTCAATAACAAAAATATCAATATCAATTGGATGTTAGAAAATGTATTTGGAAACAACAGAACACTCAGTAAAGAATTATACAAATCAAGTAATCTATTGCAGCATGCACCAAGATAGTTCGTCAATCAAGTCCTATTGATTTATTTAGAAAGTTCAATAAACAATGCCTTGAAATTTTTAGCATGTTTGAACTTAGTGACTTACTCTCTATTTATGTACTGTATATGGTAACAGCATTCTATCTATTCACCTGCTGTGTATTATAGATATTCACGACTCGACCTATGTACATTGGTAATGTACTGAATATTGATCTCCCAGAGAGCTCGGGTACAAACACTCCAAGTAAAATACTGATGGATTGTGAAATAGGTATACCGCTTCATATTTACTCAGTCAAGCTTAGTGAATATTTATAAGAAAAAGTATACCCGCAATGCATTGATTTATCTATAATTAGATCCAGAAAAGCTTTGATAAAGAATGATTATATTATTCTAAAGAATCTTGATCAAGGTTGCAATTTGACTTTCCATACAAATAGGTATCACGACTCCTCCACAAATTGAAAAAAAAACCCAACAAATAGTCAATTAATAATGTTGACAATAGGTTTAGTGCGATTGGTGTATGATCATAGCGATTTCATTGTCATTATAGAATATACCTACATAGCTTGGAAAGGCTATATTTATAATGTAATAAGGAAGTTTCACCACAATAACTAAATTTATAATGGAAAATCAATTACCAATGCCTCCATTAAAAGGATACTGCATATTTACATTTGAGTGGTTATCTTGGTTCAGGAAGATAATTCAACTATGGGGTTAAGAACATGATGTATGCTATAGATGTTTGCTAAAGTTAACAAAATTAGAAAATGTATGTGAAAGGGCCTATCTGATAGTAAAACCAAATTTTATGTCTAAAGTTGTCAATGTAGAATTGCTGATCAAGAGGTCTGATGGGCCTGGGTAGTTAAGCAACATTATGTATTTCTCCTTACATTTTTTATTAAGAAGAAGCTGTTGAAGTGGTTTGTGTATTGGATCACTGTTTTAAAACCTTAAATCCCTGCATTTTGATATTATAGCTACATGTGTGGATTAGTTGATTTCAAACCCATGGCCCAGTGGTGTTGGTATTATACTTAACCCACTAGAACTGTCATCCAGGAGTTGCTTTAAAAGCCTTCCAATAGTTTAGGATGAGAAGTCAGTCGATTGTTTTGTAATGAAGGGGCATAATAAGCAAATGTGGGAGATTCAGGTACCAAAAAATATTGGGGAGGGTTGACAGGTATGCCACTTAGCCATCGTGACCCAGTCTGTTCTCTCTCAATGATGAGTAAAGACTGACAAATCAGACAATGTACAACCTCAAACTTACCCGTGATTTCATCCATGGATTCTCTAGAGCAGAGTGGAGGTAAGGACGGGAACACATTCGCTGGTGACACCTGGTTTGGCACATTAGGCTGTTTCCAAAATGACTGAGGTAGTGCACGAAGTCTCATGGGCACAGACTCTGTAACAGATAGATTGTAACAGGTTAGAAAGGCACAGACTCTGAAACAGATTGTAACAGGTTAGAAGGGCACAGACTCTGAAACAGATTGTAACAGGTTAAAAATCTCATGGGCACAGACTTTGAAACAGATTGTAACAGGTTAAAAATCTCATGGGCACAGACTCTGTAAAAGATTGTAACAGGTTAGAAATCTCATGGGCACAGAGTCTGTGACAGATTGTAACAGGTTAGAAATATCATGGGCACAGACTCTGTAAAAGATTGTAACAGGTTAGAAATCTCATGGGCACAGACTCTGTAAAAGATTGTAACAGGTTAGAAATCTCATGGGCACAGAGTCTGTGACAGATTGTAACAGGTTAGAAATCTCATGGGCACAGACTCTGTAAAAGATTGTAACAGGTTAGAAATCTCATGGGCACAGACTCTGTAAAAGATTGTAACAGGTTAGAAATATCATGGGCACTGACTCTGTCACTGATTGTATCAGGTTAGAAATCTCATGGGCACAGACTCTGTAATAGATTAGAAATCTCATGGGCAAAGACTCTGTCACAGATTGTAATAGGTTCTAGAAATCTCATCGGCACAGATTGTAACAGGTTCTAGAAACCTCATGGGCACAAACTCTGTCACAGATTGTAACAGATTAGAAATATCATGGGCACAGACTCTGTAAAAGATTGTAACAGGTTAGAAATCTCATGGGCACAGAGTCTGTGACAGATTGTCACAGGTTAGAAATCTCATAGGCATAGACTCTGAAACAGATTGTAACAGGTTAGAAATCTCATGGGCACAGACTCTGTCACAGATTGTTACAGGTTAGAAGGGCACAGACTCTGATACAGATTGTAATAGGTTTGAAATCTCATGGGCACAGACTCTGTCACAGATTGTAACAGATTAGAAATCTCATGGGCAAAGACTCTGTCACAGATTGTAACAGGTTCTAGAAATCTCATGTGCACAGACTCTGTCACAGATTGTAACAGTTCTAGAAATCTCATGGGCACAGACTCTGTCACAGATTGTTACAGCTTAGAAATATCATGGGCACAGACTCTGTCACAGATTGTAACATGTTAGAAGGGCACATGGGCACAGACTCTGAAACAGATTATAACAGGTTTGAAATCTCATGGGCAAAGACTCTGTAAAAGATTGTAACAGGTTGAAATTAAGTATACAACATCAAAGATATCATCACTTTTATAGTAAAGGGCATATAAATGTATACAATACCACAGATTGGTTTTATTTTCACTTGTCATTTAAGGATGACTTCTCTTCTATACAACCCCATGTGTGTGCTGATTGCATTTGTTTTGGGAATAAGGTATTAATGAATGTTCAAGGCTTCCAAAAATAAAAACTTTGAGACAAGTTTCACAACACGTCATATGAAATTGCCACAAAGCACTAATGATACTTTTTATCATGTGATGTGTAAAAGCAAATATGCTACATCATCATCAACTTATACAATACCTACATTGTAGGGAGATTATACTTCAACATATCACAGTTATACAAAGGCTAATGGAACAGGTATAAACACCTTTCTACTGATATCATAGCGCATTAATTCACACTTCTATTGAAGTAAACACTCAAATTTATTTTTTAATATGATCAGATTTAAAGTTATATTGAATGTATAAAGACCTCCCTGTGATAAGTCTAACAAATTAGCTGCACAGAAGTGACAGTACAATACAGAAAGGTACAGTGAAAAGGTAAAAAAGGTAAAAATATTTTCATTAATTTCCGTCCAAATTATACCTAATGCATAACATATGTTTATATCAAAACCATTTTAAAAAGTTGGATTCTTCAGATCTCTGCAATTTATTTTAAATATGAACAGATTTATAGTGTATTGATCTAGAGAGTCTAAAGGCCTCCCTGTGATATTTCTAACAAATTAGCTGCAATATACACACATAAAAGGTATGTATCATAAACGAAAAGATAAAAATATATTCATTAATTTCCGTTTCAACTTATATCTAATGCATAATATATGTTTATATGGAAACCATTTTTTAAAAAGTTGAATTCTTCTGGAGATCAGACCATGTATACAATCGATTTGTCTGATACGATTAGCCAATCATTTGAGGAATGTCTGTTATAGCTACTTATCTGTCTCGATAGCCTACTTCTTATGGCAAAAAATAATCATCCAAGTGTACTAGGTCTAAATCTGAATTTCATAACTGCAGTTAAAAAGCTGTTAACTTTTGATAAGGCTATTCTGAATTTTCTAGTTTTCTGATTTCAGTTTTTTATCAATTTAAACTAATGGATTGCAGGAGAATTTATAGTGACTACATGTTTAATATGGTCTTTAGTATTATTTACAAATGCGCAGACTGTTAATGAACTGTCATCCGGCTTAAAGATGCTCCACCGCTGACAAATGTTGTTTTTTTTCACTATTAAAAACAGAAGCAGACTATTTAGTATTTTTCTTCAGTTACAAAAGTTACTTAATTTACACCATTACCACCATTGAAAAGTTTGAGCTTCTAATTTTACTTCAAGTTGAAATTATGAAAAATAATTAATTGCATCCTGAAAAAATTCTGTGGCACTATATCCTATATGGAATGAAGTACTGATTGCTCATGCACCAAAGGCAAAATAAATTATTTTGTATTATTTTTTGTGTTAATTAGACATATATATATACAATTAAACACCAATTATTGTTCGAATGATGAATATCATTTATGCTCTGTCGGCGGTGGAGCATCTTTAAGTGACTGTAACCTTCCACAACAACCTTTTGTCTGAAATGGACACCTTTCTATAATGTCAATCGGTCAATATCAATTACCTGTATAGAATGGTCACCTTTCTGTAGTGTCAATCTGTCAATATCAATTACCTGTCTAAAATGGTTACTTTTCTGTAATGTCAATCTGTAATATCAGTTACTTGTCTAAAATGGTCCCCTGTCTATAATGTCAATCTGTCAATATCAGTTACCTGTCTAAAATGGTCCCCTGTCTATAATGTCAATCTGTCAATATCAGTTACCTTTCTAAAATGGTCCCCTGTCTATAATGTCAATCTGTCAATATCAGTTACTTGTCTAAAATGGTCCCCTGTCTATAATGTCAATCTGTAAATGTCAGTTACCTGTCTAAAATGGTCCCCTGTCTATAATGTCAATTTGCCTATATTAGTTACCAGTGTCCCCTTTTTTCTGTTAAATGGTCACCTGTATATTATGGTAGCCTTTCTAAATAATAACCTGATTATTATGGTATAGTAACATAGTATGGTCACCTGTCTATAATGGTTCCCTACCAGGTATCAATAATGGTAACATCTTTCATGATCACCTCTGTATAATGGTTACCTGTCCATATCAGTCACCTGTCAATCTTTAGACATCTTGTTTCAATCTAATTGTGTGTAGCTTTATGGTGTACTTGCTATGAAAGAGTTATAATGTACCAGGTACTAAACTCTACGAACTTTAAATATGACCTTAATCATCCAATTTACAACCAACAATTATCACGGTTAATTGTTTAGATATTAAGTGGTAACATGAATCAAATAACTATAATGGACTTTTTTTACATTTTTTTTTGTAATTGCGCAATTATAACTAACCTCAATTAAACATGAGAAGACTTATTAGTATAGAACTTGCCCTATATATAAAATAAGTAATGTATCGTAGTATTGCTGAAATCCCTTAGCTCTATAGACATTTCAGACTTTGACAACTACGTAGTACCAATGGAGTAGATAAATATTAGCATATCATGACCACTAACACAAAATCTATTCAACAAATAAGAGCAGTACTACACATGTTTCTACCCCCTTGGTAGAGCCTAGTGACAATGACCTGAACTTCTAAGTTCATATCATTAATATGTTAAAATGTAACTTCAGATTGCAGGTACTCCCCCACACTCGACCATCTTTGTAGCCCAAAGTACAACTATGTCTCCCCATAGTCACACACATACCACATCTTCTCAGAGATCACTGTACACCTCCGCTGTATTAGATATTATATAATGCCATAAATTGCCTAGATTATTCTGTTGCTCCATATTCATTTTGCCTATTTAGTAATTTAGCATGTTAATT
The DNA here is from genome assembly GCF_041381155.1 of Argopecten irradians. NCBI lineage: Eukaryota > Metazoa > Mollusca > Bivalvia > Pectinida > Pectinidae > Argopecten > Argopecten irradians. The sequence continues at coordinate 23,232,909 of NC_091134.1, forward strand.
TTTGTGAGCCTTTGGGTGTGGTCATGTTCACTACACATAATCTTTTCAGCAGTTCTTGAAAAGAAGTTTAAAAAGGGATACTGAGGGATATTAATGTCAGCAAATTATTGTAAATGCAGCAAAATTTTTATAAAGTTAAGGTGCGGCCATGTTTTGAAGTTAATTAAAACAGAAAAAGAAAACGGAAGAAGGAGTTAGGAAGGAAACGAAAATGTTTGTTTGTAGTACAAACTTTGTACTAGCAAAGCAATTGTTGAGATATTTAAACACATGTTTCATTGTATATATAGATATAATGCCATATGTTAATACACAAGGCCTCGGGGGAAAAACTTAACCACAGGAATTTACCGTCGACGTTCAGCCATATTAGTATTGATCAGTAGTAACCTATATTTCTGGACACATTGGCTATCGTTTGATCTCTCCGCTTAATCGATCAGGAATACTAGAATACATATGTTTGAAGTCTTGGCCAGAAATACTTCCAAAGCAGGTGTGTAGGTATATATCTGACTGATTGTCATTGCTAAAAATTGATACCACTCAGACTGTACTGGATTTATTTCACAATAAGCTGAAAACATATATGGGAAAGATAAACGCTTTATCTTTACAATTATATGAGAAACAATAAAAATGACATAACTTGAAAACTTGTAATGGTTAGCAGTTCTCATCATAATGTGTACCATATACATGTATATAAATGTACTCATTACCCCAAAAAATTGACTATTGCTTCTCATTATTTAGATATTACAGCTTAACTCACTGCTATAAAATGTTTGTGACCAGGATGATGAACAATTTGGCTGCAGCCGTCCAATCAGGATTATAAGGTTTTACTGTGATTTCTACAATTATTAATGATTATTTAAATATATACATGCAGGATATAAAAAATAAATTAAAAAAAAAATAATTGAGGCGTTCTTGTTAACAACTGTCAGCAGGAGCAAAAAAAAATGTTATTGTCAGATATTTATTTACTCTGATATTCATTCAGTGCCAACAGGTGAAATTCAATATCAAAAACATATTGATGATCCCAAGAGAACATGTTGGTTGGAGAACCCTCTGGATCATCAGTTATATTTTTAAAAATAATACATTGTAGTAACAACCCAGTATGCAGACTGCCTGATTTCACTAATGGCTTGGTGACCCAAGTAGCGCCCTGTGAAGTGTTTTAGGTTTGCTTCCATTACATCAGATCAGCTTACGTCAAATATTACCTGCATATTGAAATTTTGCTTCCTGTTCCAGATAAAGTTTCCTAGCGACAGGCTTGTGTTCTACAGTGAATGAGTAAATAAACGAATGACATCATTACTGGTATCGGTTTTAGGAATTTCCATGAGCTCTTTAACATAAAGTTACCAAGACTTGGTGTCTATATACAAGTTATAAGGTCACTTCATAATGAAATTGTGTATTTTATTTTACAAAATTGAGTCATTTTAATGTAAACTTTAACATGTTTTGAGTAAATTCTGATGAATTGAATATTTTACCTAACACACTTAACTATTTAAAACTACTGACTTTATCACTGGCTTGAAAAAATAGAACTTTTATCTGTCCTCAACATTTTTTAAACTAACAATAAATAAAAGATCTTTTTATGATTTAAGCTGAATTCATTTTTAGATCACAGGTTTTTTTCACAACTTTGGAAATGGGGTATGTGATTTTGAATTTGGGAATATATGCAACAAAACCAAGATTTGGAGAAAATAATAAAACCTTATGAATAATGAATAGGATAATTATTCCCAATGCAGTTTATGTTCATTTTGAAACAAGTACACAAATATCTAAAGCCTTAATCAACTAAGTTCATCCAAAATGTTTGAATAGTTTTCAAGTTTACAACTTCAATTTTGAAAATTTAAAGCTTGAATAGGGGAAAAATATGAGTCTTTGCCATTGGGAATGGGGACAAAATCTGGCTCCAAATCATGCTGGAAAAAAAAACCTGGATTATGTCCTATGAACAGCCAAGGTTTAAATGTAAACGGTGTGCCATATCATTTTCATGGTGAGGAAATCCAGAGTACCAAAGAGAAATACTAAACATCTGTCCTGTGGAGAGCAACCTAGCAGGAGGAAACTGGCAACAACGCACCATGTAAGCAAGTAAATTGGCCACATATTTATATAATACTAACATCTCTACAAAATTCATTGATTCAAGGAAATAAACTGGATGAGACTTGTTGTTTGCTTTGATTAGTTTAACATTCTATTAACAGCCAGGGTCATTTAAGTACCTGCCAGGTTTAGGTGGTGGAGGAAAGCCGGAGTCCCAGGAGCAAAACCACTGACCAGTGGTCACTACATGTATCTGTCAATTGGTAATATGTTGGGACATCATAACCACACTGGGCCACCATCGCTCCTCTGTTGTCCAACAAATACTGTCTTTTTGTTTTCAAAAGATATTTGATATTACAATGTACTGTCTATTGATAAATTAACAACAAAGACAGATTTACTGTTGTTTTTATGATTTGGGCAACATGTAGTGCAAAATCAATAATTTCATTCACATGTGGCTTTTATGGTTCAAACAAAACATGGGAGGTTTTACTGCAGGGAAAAAACAAGAAGTTAAAGAAAATGCAATTGAGATATATGGATGTACTTATGCTGTCATATGTTGTTTTCACAGTCTGATGCATGTAGAGAATCGCCCAGGCATAAATAAAATAAAGACCAAAACTACACAAAACTATAGATTTGAAATAATTTTGTTTTATAAGCACCTTTTCTTTTTTTCAATTTTTAAACGCCCTGGATGCTAATTGGGTCGAATACTGTAGGTATAAATATCAAATTGATTGGTTGACATCTACAAATAATGCAGGTATATATGATAATTTCACCACAATGTCCTATCTAGAAATCAATATTGTGATGATACCTAAGGATGTGTAACTGCGTCAACAACTGAACTGCCCGGGGGAAGAGGGACAGTTTACTGTCAACAAGGTGAATTATTCATAAACCGCAGAATTCATAATGATTTCATACCCTACCTGCAAGCATGATGGCATTGATTGTAAACTAACGTTGAATCTTCAAGTTACAGATTATAGTAATTATGATGGATTAAAGTAACATATAAATACAACACAACCCATATGGTACAATGCAGTTATGAACTATGGAGGAGATCTACATTATATGCACACATGCATGCCTGTTGGATTTTTTTCATTTTCTCATTAATTTCTGAGACCACTCCTGAAGCAACTCTGTGACATTAAAGTCTCAATCCAATACCTTAGTGAATAATCCCTGACCTGATTGGCAACATAGCATTGATTGCATGACTGTTGATAATGAATTACAATTTAATATGCTTATACATAGGTACAAAATCATTGATTATATAACCTCATAAAATGATGTGAGCATGATATATATCTTGCTCGGATTATCATTTGTGAAATGTAGACTAGACATTTGATGAATGATTTAGTGTATTATCCTGATGGAGAGACTGACTAGACTCTCCTGTGTTGTCCTGGTAATTACATCCTCTAATTTACCAGCCTGTGTTCATTAATAAGATTTTCCTTATATATTAGGAACCAGGTGTTGTGTTATTATACTATTGATAGAGATGAAATTGTATTTCAGATTTCAAGGCAGGTAGCATACTTAAAATGCACGTTAGAAGATGTAAACGTTCATAAATAAACTGGCATCATTCTAAATTCTGGCTATCCGCTACAAGTAGAGTAGTCTGAATCATAATGACATTCTTTAGACTTTTTATTGGTCTTAATGGTCTGGCATCAACTCAAGAACAATTTTAAAAGTTAATGTAATATCAGAATAATATGGATTAGCAGGTATGTTAAGGTAAAATATAAGGTGAACCCTCAGGTAACAAATTACAATAACGTAAACTATACATGTAGGTAAGGCACTTCCCTTTTACTTTAGAATGTGATCTATTGGGTCTCCTAAATCAAACAAGAAAGGAGCGTTGTATACATAGCATAACAAATATTGTATTTTTATCCATGTTAAGTAATTGGTGAGCCTAAAACTTCCCAGGTATTTTCTATTGTTGCATGATTACTACTGTTTGGGAAGTGAAAATTTTACATTTAAAAAGTAAATAAAATAAAATGTTTGAAATTTCAACACACAATTGATATTTTATCAGAAACACATGTATATAAATACTGGAATTAATAATTTATCATTAAAATTCAAAACACAATTTGAATTACCTCTCCTTGGACGCACTTTCGGTGGAGTTGGAGCCCGCTTTTTCAAGCCTGATGACCTAAATTCAAGTAAAGCTGTCTTTTTCTTTTTCGTTTTTTTAATTTCCTGTGCATGATGTTTAAAACCAGGTGGTCGCACATAAACAGGTCCACTAGCTGTGCTGCTTCCACTAGGGGAAGCTACATTTTCATAATCATGATCGTGTTCGTATGCCTCACATGCACGTTGCTGTGATTGTGATTGTTGTGATGGTTGATGATGCTGGTGTTGCTGTGATGATGACTGATGTTTTTGTTGTTGATATGACAGGTTGTTTGAACAGTTAGATCGTGGACTGGTAGATCCATCACTCTCTTCGTCGCTTGTTGTCACAATAGGGCCCGACGCACCTCTCTTCGCTGCCCCATTTAGGTGCGGAGCTCTCGGCGTCAGAGAAATGTTAGACACTGGGATCATCTGATTCTCGGAGAGGGTGATTAGTCCTGGAGCCCCCTTTTTACCTCCATGTTGTTTTGGGGTTGTAGAGGGGAGTTCTATCAAAGTGGTACTCATCTTGTCACTCTAAACTTGAATTGCTGCAAACTGGTTAGGCCTAATTCATTTTCACTAATTATCCATTCAATTCCATAAGTGCAAATCACAATTAAGAAACCGACAATGTTTGGTTAATAATAAAAATACACCATTGTTTGACTATCCTGGCCGACTGTAACCGTTAGCTAAATCCGCTAACAAAGCACAACAAATGTAACGGTAAAATCCGACGTCATAACACGAAAAAGGCCAGGTAAAAAAATGCAGACGAAATATTACACTCTACTGTGTCTACTGTGTTACCATTTTCACAGAATTGATGTATTAAAATCCACTTTTTGATGGCATCGTCATTATTGTCTGTTGATACCCTGCCGAGGTACGTAAGTACCGAAGCCACCAACCCTCTGACAAGCAACGTGACCGAACGAGTTTGGAACTGTCAAACGCACGCCTCGGATAGCCACTTAGCAGGCGTGTACCGACTCGCATTTAGCGCACCTTGCAACCGTTCTTTAAGAATTTCCACTAAGATATTTACATGCGATCACATTGATCTATCAAGTATATGGTATGCAAATCGCTTCCTTTTTGCTCACAACTCACCTAGCCCGTTAACAATAGACAGTGCGCCATATTGATTGTTTTGATGCTTCGTTGGTAATACACACTTTCGTATCCATGTGCCATGAGGACCGTACTGGCGATATAACGCATGTTTTGATTGGTCAAAAACGCGCTCTGACGTTTACGGTGTATTCCAAGATGTATCTATTTTAAGAAATTACAACACGTGCAAAAATCCCTTGTTTTTGTTAAGTTATTGTGTTTATAAAGCGTGAATTTCTCTTTTAATCACGTACTGACCAATAATATTTGGTAAATGTATTTTTTTTTCAGGTACAAAGTCGTCTTTTATTAAAATTTATCATGTAAGAGTTATTCCCCTTTAAGCACCTGCTGCACGTAGATAACCTGCCTATATTAGCAGACAAAAATTAAAAAAAAAAATTTAAAAAAAAATTAGAAACATAATATTATTGGTAGGTTTAGCGGACAGCCAGACGAGATACAATGCACTTGATGCACATCATCTCATTTGCCGTAGACAGACAAGACGGTTTAAGAATCGTTGATCGAATACCACGTTTTAACATTTAATCCCATACATCCTTTAAGGGGACTTTTTCACTTAAGTTAAGACAAAAAGTATTTCATTAAGGGAAAAAAATCATAACGCAAATAATTGATTCACCTTAGGTAGAAGAAATTCACATAAGGGAAATTCTTTTTGAAGTACAATAAGACATAATTCGAATATATGTCAAATTCACTGTAAGATAAAGAGAATTTCACTTAGTGAAATAAATTAAGAATATGACGAACATTGATAAGCCGAATGTTGTGCGTAGTGGATAGTGTACTTGTGCCATCTGGGTCGAAAAAGATCATTCACGCAGTCTTAAACAATACTTCCTTTTTAGTGAAAATTTCTTAACTATAATTAATGATAATATACATGAAGGCCTCTGTCACATTCCTTTCATATACCTGCACCTTCTTACATATTCTATCTTTACCCTTCCCTTATCCACACTTTCACAAAAAATACTATTTTATTGTTAATGTCATCTTGTATAATTTTGTATGTGTTACCTAATATTGTATGGAAAGGGCTTAATATAAGTTGGTAAAACTTGTGCCCAATCCTATTGTACATATTTGATACAATAAAATATGTTTGAACTAAACTAATTAAGAATATATTTTACCTTAAGAGAAAATGGGATTAGATATTAAAACGGCTTGCTATACAAACTGGTAAACTCTCACACTATAATCCTCAGATCAACAGGGAAAATGAATGGGAATGTTTGAAACTTTACCATGATACTTTCTTCAGTCAAACAGCTTATCTTTATTTTTTTCCAAAATGAAGAGTAAAACATAGATATGATTATGTTAATATAAACACAAAAAGTACAAAAGTAAAGAATAATTTAGCATATCATATTAGACAAAGAAGAGGAGATGGAAATGCTCCCGGATATACAATGTATATAGATACATTTTATATTATATGCATTCAACCAAGGATTTATAAGCGATACTGATAGTCATCTACGCCCTTGAGTACAATGTAGTTCACGTAAAGACGCGGAACTTTGCTTATACCAGAAATAGATATATTAATGTAGAAATGTTTCTGCTTATATAACTTTTTAATCCCTTTTTAATACACCTAGAAATAAAATATTTTACATAGATCTTGCGGAAAAGTACAAAAATATACTTGGACACCTACATTTGTAACACCTTATAAAATACCTGTAGGCTATTTCATGCATTTTAACTTTTTCTGTGTATTTTCCTGATCGGATCTCTACATGGATTTTGACATGCTTTTAAATAATTTCACTTTCAGCTCATTTTCATAACTTGTCAATCTTTCGTTTTTAAAATATCACTATTTTACGTTTTGATTTTATTTCCTTCCAAAATCCCAACGAAAAAGAAGAAAAGCTAGCTAGGTTTTCTCAAAAATAAAAAAGTAAAATTATGAAAATCTTATGAGTTGAAAATGTTGACAATTCCCTATAAGTACACAAAATTTGCCTAAAATCCGTCAATAGATGAGATCCGGAAAATGAGTAAAATAATAGTGGAAAATATGCAGGTGTCAAAGTACTTTTTACTGTAGCTGGAGTTACTTCCCTTCCCGTCAATCTTCAAGCATCTGCGAGACCCCGATGACTGAGATTTTCGCCTAAAAGGTTGTTGTAGCAACACGGCGCTGGCGGGAATAGAATCTTTGAACTTTTGATAACAGGTGCTGTATAATTATATTGATGTGGCCAAATAGTCTCCTTTGCTATGATTTAGATGTTTTGTTGATGAACCATCTTATGAATAATTTTGATGGGAGCTTACATCAGGACAGTCGCAACTCAACTCCAGTCTGCAAAAATAGAAATCGACACCTTTTATACTCCGGAATCAAATAGCTTAATTCTGTATATACATGACAATGTTTTACCCCATTAGGCCCAACGCCCTTTATATTTTCTTACATATAAACCCCATTGGTACTCCAAAATACTCGTATACATGTACGGAGACGGCAAATGAAAATGTTTTTTTTTCTTCTTTTGAGCTAGGGGTTCATTTCTGTCATCAACTTATCAAGAGCTTTAAAGTAAGATGCATAATTTGGCATTGAACTGTATCATATTGATTTTTGAATGACACAAGTGAAACATTTTAACTGTTTAATTACAATCATCAAATGAAAATATGTTGAATTGAAATGAAATTGAATAATTCAAATTACTATACAGTAAATGTATTTCTACATATACATAGTGACATGTCAGTATATTGTTGTTGTTAACTTTACAGTATCAAGTGACCACAGGATGTCTGACATCCACTCTACCGCCTTCAGGTATGAGGCAGTGTGTACGGAAATGGGCATTGAGCCGAATCCTTACTTCACATTGATGTTTGATAAAGAAAAGGATGAAGCCGTGTTGTAAGTCTCTTACTCTGTTTGTTAACATGCACTGTATCCAGGGATCCTCTATAATGTCTGCGTTATGTCTTTGGTACAACATAACACATTTGAATTTGTGAAATTGCATGCATAGCAGTGCACAAAAATTCTGTATTATAAGTCTGTTCATTTCAAATCTTTAATAATGAAAAACAACACGTGTGATTTCTAATTTTCATTTCTAAGCATGAGTTTGTGGATTAACATTCCGGTTGTAATGTAGGTATATTCTACTAGACCACTAAATGATACTGGCTAAGAACTTTTCATTTACACAGTAAGATTTAGATTGTAAACTGATTAATGTCAGAGTGCTAACATTAATGATTTAATGTCAAAATAATGATAATGAATTTCTGTAATTTCCTAATAGGCCTATTAACTGGCTGTTAAGTATGTATGGAATATTCAGAATTGTGTATTGTAAAATGTTGATATAAATTATTAATATAAATTGAAAGAAGTCACTCAATATTTTTAATGAAAAATGTAGGCTCAGGGGAGCATCCTGGTTAGTTAATGAAGCATATAAATCAATTATCTTCATGTTAATGTCATGGTCTAATGACAACAAAAAGTATTGTTAACTTTCAATCATCTTTTTTGAACTTTTTTTTTATCAGAAGTTAATTTTTCTGAAGTTCAGTTTAACTGGTAGAAGAACTGGTATATAGAATTTAGTATCAGTGCTACAGTAACAAGGAAAGATTAAGAAATGAACCATGGTGATGTTTACTCAACCAGCTGGTCTCAAACTTACCAACGAGTTCTCTATAAAAGGTTTATCAATACTGTAACATTGCATGATGTTTGAATACCCTCCTGTTTTAGCAGTGTGTTTATTAATTTATTTAAATTCACTCTTGGTTGATTAACAAAACACCAATAAAACAACCCTTCACATTTTTGATACAAAACAGACGAAAGAAAAAAGGGTAAGTATTCATGGATGAAATTACTACTTGAACTTAAAAAATCTGGACCAAAGAAAGGCTTTTATAAAAATAATTTCTTCTTCTAGCCACCTTAGATTTTTCTGAGTCAGAGTCCTTCGTGTTCAGCAATTACATAAAAGGTAATTCCAGAGAAATCCAGAACTCTATTCTGAACAGTAGCTTCTATAAATTTATGCAAATTTAATATACTTAAGGATGAACCAAATATATTGCACTATTGAGTCAGAATGTTAGTTACGGGTAATTCAATAATATTAGACATTGATGTTAGAGACGATTATCAAATGTGTCTCGTCATGCTATACCTCTAACATTTTTGGAGTAAGTTACGGCTAGTGTGTGCATGTAAGTCTCCCTGTAATATCATGTGATGAGGACTCAGATCACCGATGACTCAGTAGACTCATTATAGAATGATACATCATATGTATTGGAGCTTTAACTTTGGTCCAGATTTTATAATTGAGTTACTGTTGACTGTATACTTGACACAAATTTAGTGTTTGTTTTAAATCTTAACACATCTTTCCTTTGTAGTTAGTCATCTTTCCTAACAGCATGCAATTAAATGTGCATGACACTGAAGATTAAAATAATATATATAGATGTCACATGGGTCATCTGCAACAAAGTGTAAAAACTGTTGAATGAAATTTAGACATACATTGTACAAACTTGTATTATTAATTTGATTGCTGTGTGATCTTTGTGTTCCTACAGGTAAACATAACTTGTTGCCTTATATCTCCTTTTCATAATCACCATCCTCAGTTTAATATTTGTTAATTATACCTGACGATGTATAAACTCATTTACCAGGTATACTGATATTTCCATCATTACCATTGATATAACACTGGCTATTTATAGAACATTAAAATAATCCAACCAAACCAAAACTCCATTGATAAATTTGCTCTTGTAATCTGCTAAGGTATTGTTTTTTTCTCACATGCTATATTATATTACTTTGCTATGTTGATTTTAAAAACAAACACATAACTTAGTAATCATTTCTGAGAGATAATGAAAATGAAAAGATAAAATGATGTACTGATAGACCATTACCTACCTAAGACCCATCCAATACTTCAGAGATGTGTACCATCCCATACATATTCTCTTCACCTACAAAATGACCAGTGGAGTTTATAATTTCACACTCTGCTTAACTTCCATTATGTAACAATAAACATATTAATATGCTATATTACACGATACACTTGATGATTACATCTCTGATATGTATTTTTAATAGATTAAATTGGACATAAAATCAATATTAGTAATTTGAATTAATCAATTATGTGTCATGTATTTTCGATTTAGCTTATATCATGGGACACATGTAATATAGTAATAAAGTATCATAGTGTTTAAATATTCACAAATTTATCCACACATCTACCGGTATATTATCACAACATAAGAGTGCTGAGTGTCAGCTTATTTGAATCACTATCTGTAGATATGTACAATGATTTTTTTTTTTTTGCACTCACCATCTTTTCGCTACAGCAAGTATCAAAAGTTCACAACAGCAAGTATCAAAAGGCCATTCCTAACTGAAAGTCTTATGCTTAACATCATGATTTCCATTATTTCTTTTGTAAGACTTGATTTCAGCATCTTGTTTTGACATTTCTCTTTTCAACATCAGTGTCTCTTGTAAAATGCAAGTTGTGTCCCTATAAATCAAAGTTCTTTTCACGCACTTCTTTATATTCATTCACAATTTCTTCATGATTCTGTCATCTAAGTCTGTCCTCATTCTCCCTTTCCTCAACACCAATACTCCTCTGAATAATTCACACTGTTGAGTATGCACCCTTTGGAAATGTCTGAGTTGAATTGAAAAAAAATGTCAATATCCATAGAAGATATAAAATACACTGTGATTAAGATAAAACCCAATCTGTATGAGATTTAACATAAGATTGAGATAGCTTAGCATTAACAGTATAATATACATCCTTCAATAATTATTTCTTAGTTTGCATTTATACATGTATACATATCTTACATACATGTACGTTACAGTTATTTTGAGATTTTTAAAGTATATTTAGAGAAAATACTTTATATGTGTAATTCAAATTAATAAGTTAACTGTCATGAACCGGTATGTTTAATATCTTTACTTTATATCATGTATGATGGTTTATATATAATAACAAAGAAATAGTATCATAAATAAGTGCAGAAAAACTGCATTTTCAAAATATTTTTGTTTAACTACCTTGTAATGAAGAGTTAAATGCATTTAAAGACTTAATTTGGATAATGAATAATTAACAGTGATTATAATTAGAAAATTATGTAAATCACAGTGAGTTTAAGGAGTCTATGGACCTGTATCTGGCCGGGAACAACAAACTGCTGACAGACAAACGCCTGGAAGACTCTGATGCGGAGGCATTGTATAAAACTCTATGTAACAATACTTTTGTCCACGGACTTGATCTTCGCTACAACAACCTGACCAATGTGGGCGCCAAGTATATCGCCAAATTGCTAGAGGTTTGTAGACAAAACTACTAGATTGTGTATGTCTAACTGTGTAGATATTTATAGTGAGATACCCAGTCAATTCATGATATGTCTAGGTTTATTAATTAATGAAAGTTAATTATGAATCACTGAATAGGAGGTAACTCATATACATAATTAATATCTGCTAGATGAGTTCATTATATCAAACAACAACCTTACTGCAACATAACAATGTTTCATCTTTATAGAATTTGTGTGGGAATCTAGGACATACAGTAGTAGTCATTTACATATTTAAGGTGCCCTGCTATCCTTAAGTGACTGACTCCCATCTTGTCAGTTATATTATACCAATTTTAGAATGTTCAATTTAACTTAAAGGGCCACTACCTTTCCGGAGCAAAATTTATAGGTTTCTTAAAAACATTAATAACAAAAGAAGATATATATCGATGGCTTAAGATGAGGTTACAACACCAAACATATGCAAGATTTCCTGTCTAATGTACGATAACAGTGAAAATTCATTTCGCTGTTTTGCCGTCTGGCGCAGTGATAGTCAACTACCGTGCGGCATTTAGGACGACGGCGGGAAACATAAAACGACCCGCGTTATGAAAATTAACATTTTATTTATTCTAATTAAACAGTTCTGAAGGTGGTGATAAGTGTGCTAGTAAACGTATAGTTAATAACTTCAGCGACTCTACAAAATTATTGATCTCGTTTCACATTCCTATTTTAAAAATTAAAAGCCGTTTCGGAAAGGTAGTGGCCCTTTAATTCATTATATTTTTTTTTCTGCTTGTAGGATACCGTGACTCTAAAACACTTGAACTTAATGTGTAATGATATTGAAGCTGAGGGAGCAGAAGCCATTGCCAGGGCCTTACATGTATGAACATACAGTATTTAAATATGCTGCAATTGCATTGTACATTTATATATAATATACACTCATTACCACCTAATATATATGTTGCATGTGCACATTCACTAATCTTATATAAGTAATTCATAAAAACTTTAGTATTATTTCACCAATTAATTCATAAAAACTTTAGTATTATTTCACCAATTAAGATGATTTATTCATGTTGTGCTTGCACTTTCTTTATATTTTATGAACACTTCACATTTATACTCTAATTTTCATTGAACCATCGTCTTGCATGTTTACTGGTATATTTCTTTCAAATGACTCTTTAACTTGCATTAATTAATGAATAACTTTTACACTATTCATACTCCCATATGCTGCATTTATACTGAAATTAGTTTAAATTTGATTATAATTAACAATTGAGTTAATATCAGAATTTCTATGTTACACATGGAAAACTTTTGGTTCAAATATTTCTTTGTATTATTTTTAGAAAAATGAGAGCTTAAAATCCCTACGATTAACTGGAAACAAGATTGGCAATAGAGGTGGAATGTGTTTTGCTCAGATGTTACAAGTTAATAAAACATTGGAGGCTCTAGACCTGGGAGATACAGATATGGTAAGTAATAAACCACTGAGGCTCTAGACCATTGAGATACAGATATGGTAAGTAATAAACTTCTGAGGCTCTAGATTTGGGAGATAAAGGCATGGTAAGTAATAAACCTCTGAGGCTCTAGACCTGGGAGATACAGACATGGTTAATACTAAACCTTAGAGGCACTAGACCAGGGAGATACAGGCATGGTAAGAACTAAACCTCTAAGGCTCAGCTCTAGACCTGGGAGATACAGGCAAGGTTAGTAATAAACTTCTGAGGCTCTTGACCTAAAAGATACAGACATGGTAAATAATAAACCTCAGAGGCTCTAGACCTGGAAGATACAGACATCATGGTAAGTAGCTTAAACTTCTGAGGCTCTAGACCTAAAAGATACAGACATGGTAAATAATAAACCTCAGAGGCTCTAGACCTGGAAGATACAGACATCATGGTAAGTGAAAAACTTCTGAGGCTCTAGACCTGGGAGATACATTTTATGTAGACTGTGTATTACACTTGCTGGTATTGCAGATGATTGAGGTTGTTATTTTACCCTTTGCATTGTACATGAATGACATGTTTATCTATCCTCTTATCGTGTTACAGACCATTGAGGCAGTTATTGCCTTGCCAACAGTCCTCTTCAGAAACACCACACTGAAGTGCCTCAATGTTAACAGGCCTCTCCTCTTCAGCTGCCAGGAAGAAACCACTGTCCACTTTGCCAAGATGCTCAAAGTAAGGAAAGATACTTCTCGTAACTGCAAAGATGGATTAAAAAAAAAACCTTGTGATATAATTTCTGTTGTGGACATGTCAGCCACATTTCCAACATGTTTTCTCATTTCTCTTTCAAACAGGAATATGTTTATGTATTGCGTAATTTTCTTTGACCTTTACTCCAGGTGAATACATCTTTAGAAGAGCTTCATCTACAGAAATATGACATGAGAGATTTTGGAGCCACAAGATTAGCAGAAAATCTAATGGAAAATATGACCTTCTGCTACCTAGATCTCAGCTGGTAAGCTTTTCTCACTTTCCAGTCTCTTTATCAGAATATCAAATTCTACTTCTGATGCCGCAACATTTGATGCATTGCAGCATCATTAAAATGGCGTTCCCTAAGACCAACAGTAGAAAATTCCAGTCAATAATAAAATATTCTATCATAGACTTGATGTAAAAGATACATTATTTAGTTATTTAGTGTAAATCCCTCAGAAGCAAGATCCCTAATCTTCATACCCTCATGTGAAAGAGTGTAATGTATAATATTCATTCTATGTTGTTGTGCTTATTTACAGCAATAGAATCACTCGAGATGGTACAAAGGAGCTTGCTAAAGTTTTGAAAAACAATACATCCATCAAAACTCTGGATCTGGGATTCAACCGACTGGAAGATGATGGTGCGATGCATTTAGCTGAGGCCATCGCTACCTACAACACCACACTGGAGACGTGAGTATTGTCATGAAAAAAAGTAAAAAAAATTATTACACGAGTCCTTATACAGTCGAATCTGTACTAACGACCATCTCTATTAAGCGACCCTCTTCTAAACAACCAATTTAAGTCCTCCCAAGCGTTCATATTTACCACCAATACCAGATGTGGTGGTCAAGTGGTTACAAGCACTGTTTGCTGATGTCTTGTTTTATAATCCACCTCAAAAACCTGTCAAGTGTCCCTTATAAGATACTTTATAATTATAACTATTAATAGGATAGAAAAGGCAGTGAAAAAAACCAAACTGAAAACCCTTTCCAAGCAAATTGTTTTGCTTTCTTTAAAGAAATGATCCGACATACTGAACTATATTACTGGAAGATGATATGCATGATCCATGGTCTGACATTTGACTTGTAGACAAGAGCATTATAACTTTGACCTTTGAGAGAACTGTATCATATACTTTGTATTGGTTAACAGTTTGGTGGTGTCTAGTAATAACATTGGAAGCAAGGGCCTGTGTGCTCTGGCAGACGCCATGAAGACCAACACCACACTCACCAGTATATACATATGGGGAAATAACCTAGAGGAGCCAGCATGTATTGTAAGTTCTGTCAGATAATTGCCTATCTAGTAAAGTTTATCTTAAAGGATAAAAATGCATTGTAATCAAACTCTTTGCAAATAACCTTTGACTACTGTGTAACAATGCTTCATAACTTGAAAAATAAAACTTATTATTGCAAAAAAAACAAACAAAAAAAACCAACATTAAAACTGTGACAAGAAATCCTGCCAAACATTAAATTAATACTTTATGTAGGATTAAGATCAACTTTATTCAAATCCCAAATAGAAATTATTTGCAAATCTATAATAACTTTTCAGGCTTTTGCAAGTTTACTTGAGACTGGACGTCTTAAACCAGAGAACACAGACGTGCAGGCCTATGTTGTGGACGGTGTGACCAAACTGTGTGAACTCAGTAACCAAATCAGACGCCACTATTACTGGGCTCCAAATTACGGCAACGACGTACCATCCTGGCAACCACGGGGAAAGAATCCAAGAGGTTCGGACATCGTCATCGTGAAAAACCTGACTGTATATTGATCAGGCAATAAAATGGACATAAACAATACATTAAAGTACAACTATCATTTCAGAGCTGAGTCAAAGATTTAACTTTTCTACCATGAAAGTTTATTTCTATGATAGTTTAAAAACCAACATAACATGAAATTGTGATATCATTACATTTGAAAGTCTTCAAGTTTTCCAACTTGCCATGATGAAGATCTTTACCATATGTTAAATGATGGGATCATACAAACCAAATGACTTTGTTGAAAAAGCGGTATTATAATCTGAAACAATCTTTGTTTCCTATTCATGGTAGTACTACTGATATGCTGATGCCATGAAGGAAGTTCAAGCTATCCTTGTGTACTTTTATTTCACAGATGGAAGCTTTGTACTTTTAATAGATAGAAGCAGTTGCTTACTGGTACAGGTACAAGGTCTTCAGATGAAATAAGGCTTCAAATTTAAGACATCTTTAATGAGAACACTTTGTTATTGTCTATGATAAGTCAATAATATCAATTTTCTGTGATATCTTCCTAAAAATGATTTATCAATGCGTTGTTGTCAAAATCTACTTTGAAAGGCGATCTGGTTATAGGCCTCATAAACGTATCAAATCCTCTGTTAACATTTGCTTTTAAATTATTTATATATTATTGTATAAAACCAAATCTGCATTATGGATATTTTTTGTATGGATTAAGTGCGCCAAAGCAAAGTATCAAAAACAATAACAACCACTTAATTTTGTTATCATCAAGAATGTCAAATGTTTTATTCTATATGATGGTTATCCATTGATACCAAACATAATAAAAAATACTACACATATTCATTGTTTCATTGTTAGTGTTTGTGTTGAATCCTGCTTCCAACTTTTTAAATTCTATCCATGAACACATCTACCTGGTACACTATCACACAAAAGATGTGACATTGATGTTTTGAAGTCTTTAACAATATACTGATGAAAGAGGATGATTTCAAAAATTATGTAAAGAATGCAGATTATATTACCAAAATGCTTATGTTGGTCCTGCAAAATTAAATCTAAATGTATTTTCTGTTTTCTGCATCACAAAATTACCAGCAGTAAGGTCTTTTTCATCACATATTGAGCTGTCTTTTTCACTATTTTCTGTGTTAATGTCTTCAGATGATTTCTCTGGCGATTGGAAACCAAATGTAAAGTCTCCATCTGACTTCACAAAAGTGAATTTTTCAAGTCTTTCAGATACTTCCTCTTCCTGGCTTTTTATGGAGTTATCCCCCTTCCCGGCAGAGTTATCTCCCATAGATGAAGGTTGATGGGGATCTTTATGATGTTGATTGGTCGACTGAGATGAACCTTCGCCTGATTGGCTATTGTACTGTTTACTGACACTTTTCTTATAGAACACAGACTTGTTACTACTGCTTTCTGCCATAGGTGTCATCGTTGTTTTCTTTAATTCTGGAAAATGAGAAAAATAAAAAGAGTGTCACTCATGAAACAAAATGTTCAGTTAAATCTAGTATTCTAGAGGTCAGTAGGATTGAGGTATTTTGTTTTTTGAATTTCATCAGTCTTTAAGATCTGTTCGAAGATCAACTTACTTGCAGCACTTTTTTTCTCTGCATTGAGCATCTTCTGTCTGTAATCACCAAAAGCATTCCTCATAGCTTGTCTTTTCTTGATCACAGGAGCCTTGTCGCTGCAAAGAATCTTTAACATTTTTTGTGCTTCGCGAGCTGCAATAGGAAAAAGGCAAAGTGAAGCGTTTCTTCCAGATTCATAAAAATGTTGATAGTGATTGGAGTAATGACATCTTTATTGAAGGTAAATCATAATGCTCCTGTTAGTATAAATGATCATTATTTTTCAAATGAAATCAATGTTTGGGAAAAATAAGGAATTAAGAAACTCACGCTCAGTAAACAACACTTTTCACTGTTACCTTGTTTGGAATCTGGGTTGTGTGTTTCGAGTCCAAGGTGGAGTTGTTCAACACACCAGTGCAATTCTCGTAAAAACTGCTCCTCTGTTGTCTGTCGAAATAGAACATACAATAAAAATTTGAATTTCTTGATCTTCCATGAAGGTCTTAGTCATTCATTTGAACAAACTTAAAAGCCTTTCATCTCAGCGATTCTACAGACCCAATATAGAGTCTTCATGCAACTTGGTATTTTAATTGGTTTCTATAAAGGTAAAAGTTGACATCTGCAAGGACAGTCAACGTACATTGTACCATGGTTAAGCTCACTTGCATGAAGCCAAGAGTTAAAAATGTTTTTTTTTTTTCAGAATGAAAATAAAATATCAAATTTATGCGATGCAACTTTGAACCACTTGATTCTGGCAGAAACATATATATACACATATATTTCTGATTCCAGGACTTTAAACCTAAAGACAGATTTAGCATTTTATTTTCATTTATTTATTTCAATATTTCTTTTAAATTTAATTAGTTTCTGATGAAATTATAATTTCATTAAAAAGCTTTCCATCAATTGAACTTTTACATGAACTGAAAAATTCAAATTATTTTTGAAAAATCTCAATGCGAAATTTCATTCCGGATTTATCGACCGTCGACCCGAATTTAGTTTTAGAATGGTGCTTCCACTTCAACATTAGCCTTGTCGAGTCTGCAGCAGAAACATGGATTTTGAAATAAGTCCGCTGGCTTACGTCAATAACGAGTGAGTAAACAATGAAAGAATAACATATTCAAAGGAAGTATGGGGTAATGAATTCAAAACATAACCATTTCCCGATAAGTAAACCGAAGTGATGTCTACGTGGCCTACTTTCACTTTGTCAGCGACCGGCAACAGGACACAATGGCATTGTATGGACAGAGGCGGAACGGGTGTACATTTTATGTTATTGCTAGGTCTAATCAAATAAGATTTGCTACGAATAATTGTACAAAATAGCTTTGATATGTCAGGGCTAAATTGGTGTCACGAACGTTATCAGTGATACTGACACATACATTGTATGATTTAAATATCTAGGTTTAAATCCTAATGTTAGGGCACATGATAGACAGTTATGCATGTGGTCTGTTCATATAATGAAGGTCAATGAACAAATTACACGAAGAAGAATATCCCAACTGTACCGAACGTTTGTCCTTTATTGCATTTCATGTCATGCATATCTATAGTCATGCAAATGATATACATCAATGTATGTATGTGACTCAAAGAACTTGAAGTACAAAAATGTACATAATATCAACGGTTGTAATTCAGATAACACTGGGTCCTTATAAACAAATTTCTGTAGGATCCAATTTACTTGAAGTATTAAATAGGGGGTAAAGAATTTATTCTACCATTGACGACAATAATTCTCAAATTTTTGAGACAATCTACCCCTTTATCAAGACACAAAAATAAACAAACTTACAGGTAAATACGGTCACAAAACATGTACAAAATGTAAACAAATATTACAAAAGGGCACCACAGATAAACCAAAGACAATGCATGATCCCTTTGGTCAGTCACTATATTGCAGTAATTGTATCTTATATATTTCTGGTTGAAAACATGATCATTTTTATACAATGATAAATGTGCAATAAATAACTTAAAGCTGACAGAAAAGCTTACTTTGTGTTACTAAGGCCCCGCCCAGAGGACAAAGTGGTGACCAGATTATTTGAGGAAGTGTGGAGTTGGAGACTCAGAACAAGTCCAGAGTTTGCTTCCTATTGCGGCGTCCATGATTATGATGACAAATTAGATGATATTGGACTAGTGGCATTTCAAGAATGGAAGGTATTTGTTAAACTGAAATTTTTAACTACCAACACTACTTTTATTTTTTGATTGACCCCTTAAAATGACAGTATGGCAGTTGATCAATGATTATGGGTTAGAAATGGTCAGAAAAGTGGAGCGGGTATGATTAAATAACATTCCGGATAATTGCTATTGCTAATTGATATTTTACTAAATATTCGGAACATAGATGTTCTTGAATCTGTTTTATGTTTTAGTTGAAAATAAACATATGGAAGACTTGAATCATGTCTTTTACTGCTGAGATTATTACCAAATATTGACGTTTTATACAAAAGCAGTAGCATTTCTCCAGGTCTACTGCACATCAATTTTGAATACTATAACTTTATACCCTAGACCACAGTGGAGGGGTTTCTCGAAAGGTCAAAAGAAATCAACAAAGAGACGATTAGTGACGGTGCTAAACTGAACCTTGCACTGCTTCAGGAAGAATTCAGAACCTTCCTGTCAGCCTGCAAGTTTAAGGGGTAAGTTATACAATGCAACTATTGTAATAGAATGATACTGCTCGAACAATTTTGATATCTTAGAGACTGCATGGTGGCCATTCTATTGTGCAGAACACATCACAAGATGTGATTTCAATTCATTATAAAGTTATATTTTATTCAAGACATTTCAGTTTATCATTTTCTCAAATCAATCCATTTTTGTTTGTATTCCATTCTTTTGCAAAAATGTATTTTTTTTTTTTTTTATAAAGATGGTGTTTCCCAATAACATTCCAAGATGGTGTTCATAATGATGTCCACCTACTGCTGAGCTTTTCCAAGTTTGAAAAGGAATCTGACTACAAGGTCTACATAGAAAGACTCAAATGTTACCCCAGACAGGTGAGTTAGTAAACCCCAGACAGGTGAGTTAAATGTTACCCCAGACAGATGAGTTCATTGTTACCCCAGACAGGTGAGTTAGTAAACCCCAGACAGGTGAATTAGTAAACCCCAGACAGGTGAGTTAGTAATGATTTATACACTACAGCTTACAGTAATACAGGGTTCCATAAATCAAGATTTTATTAAATTTGTCTGTCATTCTACCATTAACCCACCATCTCTGTTAAAAGGAACCGCTCATAGCACTCAATAACCCTGATATTGTTTGACCTCTGCACTTAATGACCTGTGGTGTACCCAAAAAACTGAACTTGGTGACCTTACCCTGATGCCTTATTGTCATCATTTGAATGAGTGGAAGTCTTTTCATTGTTAAAATAATCACTACACTACCAAGTCCTATTTATTACAAGCCCTCCGTCTCTGGGTTGCGAGTTCGAATACCATTTGGGACAGTTGCCAGGTACTGCCCACTGGTCAGTGGTTTTTTCTGGTTCTCTGGTTTTCTCCACCACTTAAACCTGTCACATCCTTAAATGACACAGGTTGTTAGATAGGAAGTTGAAACTATCAAAGCAAACCAAACCAAATCATTTGTTTTTCAATTTTTCAGATTTCACAAGTCCGAGAGATGTGTGAAGAAGGAATTAGGACAGGTTATATGAATCACATGGTATCTATGGTTAGTATCAAATTCATGGAAGGGGGCATACCCCCAGGTCCCAGGTATATTATTATCTACATTGATACCATCAACACCTGTTCAGCTTTGATATATGGGGACAATGCATTATGTCTTACAGACATTTAAATGTATTTTTTGATGTTATAACATATTTACTAGTGTAGGTAACCTAGATGGTATCTGCCAGTCTCCTTCTAATAGCCCATATCTGTGGTGAATTGGTAAAATCTTATCAGAATGAAATCTCCAAATGTCTGTCTCCAGAATGAAGTCCCAGACCAGATCAACATCCTGACAAACAGAGGAAAGCTGGATACCAAAACATCAACGTTTCTGTCACCATTCCGGAAGGAGGTGGAGGGCATTTCTCCAGATAAATTGTAAGTAAAGACAAATAAAACCTTAATTTGTTCATCCTTTAAACCAGGCTTGAATTCTTCTAAAACTGTGAGTCACTAAACATCTTCATGTATTCCTTCTTTGCTTCAGTTACTTGAAGTACATGTACTGTAGAGATTGAAACACATATTATTCTTTTCCTGAAATATTTTACTAATATAGCCATAAAATTCATCAAGAAGCCCCAATGCTCTTTCTCTGCAGAAAGATGGTTGTGTGCAACATACCATACAACCAGGTAGCCGTGGAGTTGATATTATTCTTAAATAACTAATTTTCTTGTTTTTTAGTCTGAATTGGAAAAATTTTTACCCCTGAAAATAATGTGCTATATGTTACAGGTCCTTGATATTGAATTGTTTCAAACATCACTGCAATGTACACTTTTACAACATTTATGTATTTGAAAACGTCACCCCTGTATTTATTATTATATTGGTTTTAGGTTGGAGCTGGAGAAGGAAGCTATATCTGTGGTAGAGGAAAGCTTAATCCCTGCCTTTTTAGATCTTCGAGATTATCTCCTGTCTGTATGTATATGATACATCTCTGTTGTAACATATCCTACTGTACGGTTACTCCCTGATATTTACCAGTTATAAGGATTTATTGCGTCTAAATTGAAGTCATAGTTCTCATTTAATTTCAAAGATGCTCCTATCTTAGCTTTCATTGTATGTTGTGCATTCCAAAACTTTTGTGAGGTTGACAGAAATGATTTAATTATCTGGTTATATAATCTATACTACATTATATACTTTGAGGTAATCAATTACTTAACTGGCCCTAATGGAATTATATGTGGGTGTGAACATTTCACATCATCAGTTGTCACAGAACATGCATATACTTAGGTATAGAATACTTTAACATCAACCATGTAACAAGCTGTAAAACTATATGAATTGCATTTATTGGCCCAAAGGACAAACAAGTGATCATGCTATGGGAGAAATTTGAGTATTTGGAGAAAACCACAGGTTTGACATATGGCCCATACCTTTAAATAATCTGTGTCATTACCATGCAACCTAACCACTAATCAGAAGTTAATTTCCCTCCCTCTAAACAATACAGTAAAAGACATTTTCTGTATGCACAGGTATATATGAAGAAAACCCGGCCCTGTATAGGTGTGTGTACACTTCCTAACGGACAGAGTTACTACCAGAAATGTCTAACCTTCCACACCTCCACCAGTCTCACCCCACAGGAGATCCATCAGCTTGGTCTGCAGGAGGTCGAGAGGATTTCAAAAGCCATGCAGAAAATATCAATGGAGGAGGGATTTGGTTCCAATGTCCAGCGCTTCATGAACCACATCAAAAACAGCAAGCAATATTACTACCAAACTGAGGTGATTTATGTACAAAGAATTGAAAAGGACCACCTGTTTTATAAGACCATTTTCTCAGAGTCCAAAATGGTCGATATCAACACAGTGCGTCTGTCTATAACGGCCACTTGGTTATCAAGACTTTTTTTCTTTGTACCTTGGATGGTCTTATACACAAGGTTGACTGTACTTAAAAATAAACTCAACTGAAGCCTCTTAAATTATTAAACTTTCTACACGTTTCAATTCCTTTCAAACTGTACATGTCTATCAAATTCCTTTGATTGTTTATTCATGAAAATGGCGCTCAAAAGATTTTGGCCACTGCATATTTTGATATGCTAAATCTCTTCAGTCAGAATTTACAACTCTCCTGTCATTTTCCTTTGAGAACAGGAAGAGTTGTTGTCCGGTATTAAAGACATCTGCACAAACAGAATACGACCCAAACTCTCACAGCTGTTCAAGACTGTCCCTGATGTTGATATGACGTAAGTTTGATCATTTTTGAGCATGACCTACTCTTTGTATTTGAATGAAGCTGAGGTTCATTTTGTTGTCAGGAATAAGCTCGATTTAAACAACTTTAGGGTCAATATACCTGACTAATGCAAAGTTTAAAGTTTGTGTGTCTATAGATATGAGGTCAAAATGAAAGACACCATTATTACCTATGCTATATGAAGCCTTGATTAAGGTCAATGAAATAGAAGATTCAAAGACATGCCTGACCTTTAATAACATGTAACTTATTTTCACATGTTCTAATCATGGATATCTTATTTATAGAATCCAGGCATCACCCAGTTCTATGAGTTCAGCCCCAGCAGCGTTTTACATGGCAGGTACAACAGATGGATCCAGACCAGGAATTTACTATGTCAACACCTCTCACGTTACAGACACGTAAGTCACATCATAGACATTAAGTCACGTTACAGACATGTAAGTCACATCACAGACATTAAGTCACGTTACAGACTCGTAAGTAGATGAGCCATGTTGCAGTCTCACAAGTCACATCACAGACACAGGAGTTACTCAAGATGTCACAGACAGATACTATAAACCTACTTTAATTTTGCTGAGATTTACATTTTTGTTCTTGTATTTGAATCTTTTTCATGGCAATTTATTTTCCTAGATATTTATCACTTGGATTCACACAAAATTGAACCACACACAGAAATAAGTTGGTGTACAGTTAAGCCACAGACACATTTTTAACGTCACACAAACTTCAGTCACATCATACATGCATATAATGTCACTTAGTCATGTCACAGACACATTGTTAACTCAAAAAACTTCAGTCACATCATACATGTATATAATGTCACTTAGTCTTGTCACAGACACATTGTTAACCACAAAAAAACTTCAGTCACATCATACATGCATATAATGTCACTTTGTCTGTCACAGACACATTGTTAACCTCAAAAAACTTCAGTCATCACATCATACATGCATATAATGTCACTTTGTCATTTCACAGACACATTGTTAACTCAAAAAACTTCAGTCACATCATACATGCATATAATGTCACTTAGTCATGTCACAGACACATTGTTAATCTCAAAAAAACTTCAGTCACATCATACATGTATATAATGTCACTTAGTCATGTCACAGACTCATTGTTAACCTAAAAAAAACTTCAGTCACATCATACATGCATATAATGTCACTTTGTCATGTCACAGACACATTGTTAACCTAAAAAAACTTCAGTCACATCATACATGCATATAATGTCACTTTGTCATGTCACAGACTCATTGTTAACCTAAAAAAAAACTTCAGTCACATCATACATGCATATAATGTCACTTTGTCATGTCACAGACACATTGTTAACCTCAAAAAAACTTCAGTCACATCATACATGCATATAATGTCACTTTGTCATGTCACAGACTCATTGTTAACCTCAAAAAAACTTCAGTCACATCATACATGCATATAATGTCACTTTGTCATGTCACAGACTCATTGTTAACCTAAAAAAAACTTCAGTCACATCATACATGCATATAATGTCACTTAGTCATGTCACAGACTCATTGTTAACCTCAAAAAAACTTCAGTCACATCATACATGCATATAATGTCACTTTGTCATGTCACAGACTCATTGTTAACATAAAAAAAAACTTCAGTCACATCATATATACATGCATATAATGTCACTTTGTCATGTCACAGACTCATTGTTAACCTAAAAAAACTTCAGTCACATTATACATGCATATAATGTCACTTTGTCATGTCACAGACTCATTGTTAACCTCAAAAAAACTTCAGTCACATTCATACATGCATATAATGTCACTTTGTCATGTCACAGACTCATTGTTAACAAAAAAAAAACTTCAGTCACATCATACAAGCATATAATGTCACTTAGTCATGTCACAGACTCATTGTTAACCTCAAAAAAACTTCAGTCACATCATACAAGCATATAATGTCACTTAGTCATGTCACAGACACATTGTTAACCTAAAAAAAACTTCAGTCACATCATGCATGCATATAATGTTACTTTGTCATGTCACAGACTCATTGTTAACCTAAAAAAACCTTCAGTCACATCATGCATGCATATAATGTCACATTGTCATGCACAGACTCATTGTTAACTAAAAAAACTTCAGTCACATCATCATGCATATATGTCACTTGTCATGCACAGACTCATTGTTAACAAAAAAAAAACACTTCATGCACAGACTCATGTTAACTAAAAAAACTTCAGTCACATCATACATGCATATAATGTCACTTTGTCATGTCACAGACTCATTGTTAACCTAAAAAAAACTTCAGTCACATCATGCATGCATATAATGTCACATTGTCATGCACAGACTCATTGTTAACCTACAAAAAAACTTCAGTCACATCATACAAGTATATAATGTCACTTTGTCATGTCACAGACTCATTGTTAACCTCACAAAAAAACTTCAGTCACATCATACATGCATATAATGTTACTTTGTCATGTCACAGACACATTGTTAACCTCAAAAAAACTTCAGTCACATCATACATGCATATAATGTCACTTTGTCATGTCACAGACACATTGTTAACCTCAAAAAAACTTCAGTCACATCATACATGTATATAATGTTACTTACACAAATGAGAGCAAACTGTCATTTAGCTCTTATGTAAGTGATATGTTTTTCGTTCCAGACCAAAATATGAGTTGATGGCTTTGAGCCTCCATGAGGGTGAGCCTGGCCACCATCTACAGGTGAGAACTCACTGTGGTAGTGATTTGAATGTTGATAAATGGAATCAAAGTAACATCTTATATACATCAGAAATGAATTTTAAAAGAGATTATCTTCTATTTTAGAAATCAATGACATGTTTATCGGAGGACACCACAGTGTCCGACCAGTTGAAATCTGTCTGTTTTCCAATACCTAGTGACATTTATACGACATGTCAATTGAGTGTATTCCAATTGTCACATCTTATACTTATAAAGATTATTAATAATCACAATTTTTCTGAAATTAAGTAGTGTAATATGGCCGGCTAAGTTTTAGACCTTGACACAGTATTACATATATATAGAGAGTAAAAGGTCTTTAGAGCCAAAGGCCTGTGATTTAAAATGGTCTGGTTACCCTTGATAATTTCAAAGACTACACAAGCTGTTTTGGTCTGTAGTGTGAAAGGTGCTGTAATTTGTATGTTGGTAATATTAATGTGATCTATCATATGTTACAGAGTATGTATGCCATACAACAGAAAGGAGTGCCAACCTTCCGTCAGTACATAGAAGACATGAAGTATTCCAGAGCTCCTACAAGGTTCTCACTCCAAACAGCTTATATTGAGGTAAATTTTCTATCAACATTCATATAATCACCTCAAGTAAATTGCAACACCTAGAGAGCAAAGTCAGTGTTTCCTTGTAACTGCTATTGTTAGGATGTGTAAAGGTTTGATGAAAGGGTTCCTGGAAGAAAACCAATGACATATTATGACATATACCCATAAGAATGCCCTGCATCTGGTCAATGTAGGTTTTGAAGTAGCAACCAAGAAGTGGACGGTTCATTGTAGAGTGTTAAATATCTTGACCACTTCCACCTCTACCAAAAGATGGAAACCTCGAACATCAAACCCTTTAAAACCATCTGGCCACCATGATCGGTAGGTGGAGGGCTAATTATAGGTTTATCAAAAGCAGTAACCATATGACTTAGCAATGAGGGGCTGTAATGATAGCTAGACTGTCTTGTAGACGCACAGTTCCTCTTTAATTTCGGTAATTGGTGATGAATATTTCTCTTGTTATTTACAGCTAGCCAATTAGTATATCTGGCATTAAAATCCTATGTATTTGGTAAAACCTTCGAAGTTTACATGAAATATACAATTACTGATTATGATATCTACCCACAGGGCTGGGGACTGTACTGTGAGGCGTTAGGAGAGGAGCTAGGTCTATACACTACAAATTATGAACTGTAAGTATAAATCATGTGTTATAAAGTTTTTAATCTTTAATTAAAAAATCTAACAACAAAAAAACCCCAAAAAATAAGAGGTCCAAGGGGTCTGTATTGCTCACCTGGATATTGCAATTATTGTGGAAAATAAAAATCAAAAGTTTACAAAGGAAGAATTTTAAAGAATTTATTTTATTTTTCAAAAGATATGTTTTTTTGAAATGGGAAATCACTTATTTTCTCTCATCAGAGTCAATATATAGATGCCTAAGAAAAGTACATTGACATCTCGTTTCATTTGTACAGGTTTGGCAGATACACCTTTGAAATCCTGAGAGCTGCTCGTTTAGTGGTTGATACTGGCCTTCATGCAATGGGGTATGTATTTTACACTTCACTTGTTATTCAATAGCCTCAATATGATGTAACTGTGTTATTGTGCTACTTTGAAAGCATTAAAATGAGATCCCAGAGGGATCTTGGCGCCCACCAAAGAATGATCTATATCTGACAAAGGAAAGATGGACCTTTTCTCTACTTTTTAAACTTTTTCAAACATACTACATATCAAATTTGAGACAGATCGCTTCAGTACCTTTTGAGAAATAGCGGTAACAAACTTCAACTATCAAAATCCAAGATGACTCCTTGACAGCCATCTTGTTGATCAATCGGTCCCAAATCACAATATGCACAACTAGGGCCCTAGGGGAACCTACATATGAATTTTGAGACAGATCCCTTCAGTACTTTCTGAGAAATAGCAATAACAAACTTTAAATAACAAAATCCAAGATGGCTGCCTGGTGGCCATCTTGTTAACCGATCTGTCCCAAAATGCAATATGCACAACTAGGTCCCTAGGGGAACCTACATATGAAATTTGAGACTGATCCCTTCAGTACTATCTGAGAAATAGCCATAACAAACTTTAACTATCGAAATCTAAGATGGCGGTCTGGCGGCCATCTTGTTCACCGATTGGTCCAAAAATGCAATATGTACAACAAGGGCCCTAGGGGAACCTACATATTAAATTTGAGAAAGATCCCTTCAGCACTTTTTGAGAAATGGGGATATCAAACCTTAACTATCAAAATCCAAGATGGCCGCCTGGCGGCCATCTTGTTTTTCCTATCAGCCTCAAAATCTGTATTGCACAACTAGGGACCAAGGGTAACCTCCATGTGAAGTTTGAACAAAATTCCTTCAATAGTTCTCAAGAAATATCGATAACAAACTTCAACTGCCAAAATCAAAGATGGCTGCCTGGCGGCCACCTTGTTTTTCCGAACAGCCGCAAAATCTGTATGGCACAACTAGGGACCAAGGGTACCCTCCATGTGAAGTTTGAACAAAATTCCTTCAGTAGTTCTCAAGAAATATCGATAACAAACTTCAACTGCCAAAATCAAAGCTGGCTGCCTGGCGGCCATCTTGTTTTTCCGAACAGCCGCAAAATCTGAATGGCACAACTAGGGACCAAGGGTACCCTCCATGTGAAGTTTGAACAAAATTCCTTCAGTAGTTCTCAAGAAATATCGATAACAAACTTCAACTGCCAAAATCAAAGATGGCTGCCTGGCGGCCATCTTGTTTTTCCGATCAGCCTCAAAATCTGTATGGCACAAATATGGACCAAGGGGACCCTCCATGTGAAGTTTGAACAAAATCCCTGCAGCAGTATTTAAGAAATAGTGATAACAAGCATTGTTTACGGACGGACGACGGACAACGGACGCAGGGCGATTTGAATAGCCCACCATCTGATGATGGTGGGCATTAAAATGTGATACAAATGCAAAAGTTTTATTAACAGAAGGCTGATAAAAGTAATTTCATATGAAGTTTTCAAGTTTGTAGTTGTTCATTGTATGCAAGTTTCCCTTCACACTGTATCATGTCCCATAGTGCTAGAAAAAATAGTATGATGCTTGCAACAGCCATTATAAAATATCTGAACCAAGATACCTCAGAAACCACTGTGACATCATTACAGGAAACAAGTATAAATGTTACATATTTAGCATACTTAAAGATTTCCTTCCTATCAGCAGTTGAACATGCCTAAAGTCTAAAATTCTCTCAAGTTTAGAATTAATCAAAAGTGACGTTACAAAACGTTCCGTCAGTAAAGATTGGCTAAGTTTATACTTAAGTCAACGAATTTCATAATTGTGGAGCTAGGTTTCTGATGATGTTTTGTTGAGGACCCTTGTGCCAATAAGCTAGGTTAACCTGGAATATTCCAAATAAGGTTCAAGAAACTGGATATTGAGGTTTACAATTCATTAAGAAGTAGGTTTTGACATTTTCCATAACAATTCTATAGAAAGCTGAAATCTAAGTTAAAGTCATTTCTTTTCAGATGGACATTTGAGAATACTAAAAAGTACCTTATAGAAAGGGCATTTATGCACGAGTGGTTTGCTGACAGCGAATCGAAACGTTACATCACCTGGCCTGGGCAGGTAGGTTTTATATACACGGTATATGAGTGGAAGTCTAGATTTATACAGACTATTATCTTTCAAAATACACGTACATAAAAAAAATATTATATATTTGAATATTGTGAAGGCTATCCAATCCTTATATAGATCACTTTGTCAATGACCTTGATACCACAATCTTGTTAAGAAAGATATAATTTTGCTTCCCCTAGGCTTGTGCATACAAGATAGGAGAGCTGAAGATAAAGGAGCTGAGGAAGAAAGCAGAGGAGGAACTAGGTATGTTTGTACCTAGTGTGTATTACTGATAATATCCCAGGGGGAAACAGAGCTGTTCTTTTTGAAGGTCTAGCCAAACTATTTTCAGGATTCTTAAATCTTATTTATATTTTGACAGTTGTCAATACTCAATATGTACTGTTCAACACTTGACCTAAGCTGTTATATCTTCTGTTCCTTTACTAATACTATTGCCTCAAACAGCCGAAAATCACTTGGACGTATAGTTAGCTGTTGTTTGTTATAAAGCACAATTTATTCTAGATATTATTTTGGAACACTTTGCCTTTGTCAGATTTCCACTTGTAAAGGAACATTATTTTCTGATTATAGGTGATGCTTTTGATGTTCGTGAATTCCATGAGGCCGTTCTACAATGTGGACCTGTCCCTCTGAACGTACTCGAGGGCATGATCACAGCTTTTATCAGAGACAACAAAATATCTACAGAGATCTCTAATCAAGACAAAAGTTCTGAATTGTCATCATAGAATGAACTTAACTAGGTGCTTGTCATTTTCACAGTGAAATGTTTGTCATTAAAATCCATATTTATATGTATTGCCCTGTCAACTGCTTTAGGGGTATAGTTATAAGTAGTGTACTATACTGCTTTACCTGTTTCTGATACAAACCATTCTATACTAGTCAAAATGATCAGCAATATGTTAAACATGTGTGCTCAGTGTAAACCAGAATTTGAAAATTACTGTAATTATATTCAACAAATAAATATCTATTTTTATAGGTCCTTGCTTGAAATGAAATGTTGCATTATGCTGTTGTGCCATATAACATGGTTATGTTGAATCATCATTAAATTGGGGAATATTTTGCCTGGTCCTGATGATTTTAATTGAATTATCGTTGTTATAATGTAATTGGGATTAGAAAGTTAACTGTGACATTTTATAGAAAATCTCTATACTAACTTGTAAAGGTATTATGTAACAAAAATTAAGAAAAGTTATTCAAGAAATTAAAAAAAGACTTTCAGAGCAATATAGCAATGTAGCTATACATGCACAATGTACATGCAAGCTTACATGGTGATAAGATTTTTTTGGGGGGAAAAAAGTGTTTTTATAGGATATTGTTTGAATGCAGTTTATTTGATTGCATATTTTCTATGTACTGTTTCCATATTCACCAGTCTAAAATATCCCTGTAATGTTAAATCCCTAACAAATATTACAAACCATACTAGTTGCAATCTCTTATTTATAGTAACTAATTCATGTAGTACAAATTTGTGTTTCTTTATTTCTGTAATAAATTTGTAATACATTTGTTCTTTTTGCTTTGATTGTTATTTTACAAGTGTGTTTATATTTTCTATCAAATTTTAAAACTGTGTACGTACATATTACCATTTTGACCAGCTTTATAAGGCTCAGTACCATTCACTCTACGCTAGCCCAAACATCAAACATTAGACAGATTTTTTGTCAACACAAACAGAAACATATGAATTAAACATTTACAAAAGCAATAAAACACCTTTTTGTCTTATAGAGATGACATATACACATACATTTATATGTAAAAAATACAATAGGAATATATGCAATATCTTGAAATTGTATCATTGCTTGCCTTCAAGGGTTATCTCCCTTAGGGATACACACTACCTTGCACATTAACCCTGTGGTCAGTGAAGAGTTATCTCCCTTATGGATAAACACTACCTTACATATTATACATGTGGAAAGGTATCTCCCTTAAAGACGCACATCACATTACTTGGTGGACCTGTGATATGTGAAGGTTTATCTCCCTTAATGATGCATATTAAATCTGATTTGTTTAGAGTTATCTCCCTTAATGATACACACCCTTGGGAAACATGAATTATCAAGGGGAAACAAATCTTCAAGTCTCCCTCTCACCAGGGTAATAAATGTTGTTTTTTTTTCCATATCCACAACTGTATATGTTAAAACTGTTTAGACTACTATACCAGTGAACAAAGAGTAGACTTCATGGGCAGTATAGTAATATTTAATAAAAAGGAGGAAATACAACATAAATATTCATCAACAATTTATTTATAACAATTTTAACTGTGATAAAACGTTTTCAACAACTCTTTATCTATAACAGAACATTTTCTTTTTGTCTGAAAATAATTGTTATGAAAACACCGAAGAGGTTCTGAGAGGGCAACTCAATGTTTGTTTTCCAGAAATGTGATACTGTTAATTGTTAAAACAATCAGCAATATATAAGGATACACATTACATTACACAGTGGACATGTGATCTTTAAAGAGTTGTCTCCTTTAAGTTTACACACTCTATTACACAGTATACATGTGATCTGACGCATAGACTGGTTACTGTACAGAATAATAGAAAACATGTACATTACCATTTGGTCAGCCATTATTCTACTGTCAGTAGACCAAGCCTGGATAATAGATAAAGTTCTGAAAGACAAAAATAACTTCATTTCAATTATACATGTAAATCAATCTGATTAAAATACAGATCCCTATTATCACTATGTTTGATAAGCGGTTCTGACAACATCCTATCAGGGGTCATGTCCAGGTGACCTTTGAAAATGACCAATCAAATTGCTACTTGCAGCATCTTGAAAGTAAGTTTCAGAGGTTGAAATATTTGTGTACATCTCGCCCAAAGAGCACAATAAAGGTAAATGTACTGTATGTATACTGGGACAAAATAGCATTTATAATTGATGTAGCAAGGTGTATAGAAAATGCATTTACCGGGGTAATCTGAAGTAAAGGCGGTATAAAGGTCATCCGAACATGACCCCTTATGGGATGTTGTCAGATCCTTTATTGAACATAGTGGTAATAACTTATAAGGGTCTGTATTTTAATCAGATTGATATGTAAATATGTCTATTTTGTTAATCCTAACTCTGGAATTATAGTGTTAGACCAAAATTACTATAGATAACTATAGCAACCAATGACACCTACATTTAACTTTGTAGAATAAAAGGGTTTCCTCAAATTAGAAAATTGAATATCAAAAATCATATTTGATACTTCTCTAAATATTCTAGCTGATATGTTGAAATCAAGCCTCTGCTAAAGTTTAATATGACCAGAACATATTTTGGATTAATACATTACAATTATACTTTTGTTGTTGTAATGTACAGCTTGTGACAGGCCCCTGTGATGAATACATCTACAAATAAGTGGAGACACAATGTGGTGATAATAAGTGGAGACACAATGTGGTGATAGGTTCTAGTGATATACATATCCTTAATTGTTTGATGACAAGCCCCATGTGAATGATGCGCAATTGGATGATGACAGGTCCCTGTGATACACACATCAACAAATTATAATGTGTTGTACTGTTGTGACAAACTCTAGTAGTACTAGTATATACATGTATACATCCCCACTATTCATAGATGACAGGCAGAGCTATGATGTACACAGCCTCAATCCACAATGTTGTAGTGACAGGCCCATGTGATGCAGACCCCAAATAGACCCCTGTGAGTGGTTCACAAAAATACATGTACAGTGGTGACAAGACCCTGTGATACACAGTAGGTTGGTGATATTACAACAAGCTCTAGCTGTGAGGCACACATTTACAAGCATATAGAGACATATTCCTCTGATATACATTTCCACACTATTTTGAGGTGAAATGCCTCTGTTATGTACCATGACATTCCCAATTTCAGATGTCTGGCCCCTGTGATGCAGACCCCGTGATTGCACACATCCGAAGTATTGTAGTAATAGGCCCCTGTAATGTACACAATAATCATTTGGTGGCATGCTCATGTCACAGTGACTCGTTACTAATGAGAAAATTATAAGATGGGTGGCGGTTATTTACTTAAAAATCTGTGTCAATAAACCGCGACCCATAATATATACATTATCATTATTGACGAGTCCCTGTGCCCATCATCCATGCGAAACACAACCGTGGCCCCACGTGGACAGTTAATCCAGTTCCGATGAGGACACACACATAATGCTTTTGTGTTGTAATAGTCATACAGGTTATCATTATCATCGTTTATTATCAATATGTCACTGTTGTATAGAAATAACTTACCTTTCTTGAAAATATTTCCTTAAGTGTGTATGTTCGGAACCTTTCTAATGTCTTGATCACAAAGATGATAATGTACGAGGTGCTCTGAATGAAGTTATATTACAATAAAGGAGAGGGATGGATTCCGGACTGGCGATTTTGAAATGAATTCATTAGACCTACCACAACAGTATTTTTTATTTTTTTTGCACAAACACCGTATCCTCTACTTTGTTGTAACACTCTAGATAAAGCCAATTTGCCACTACTTTTGTACCTTCTCGAAACGGCTTTTAATTTTTTAAATTGGAATGAAGAACGAGATTGATAATTTTGTCAAGAGTCGCAAAAGTTATTAGCTTACCGTTAATACTAACTTTTATCGTCATCTCCAAATAATCTAATTGAAGTAAATCAAATGACAATTTTCATAATGCGGATCATACATGTAAATGTTTCCCACCGTTGTCATAATACCGCACGTTAGTTAATTATCACTGCAGCAGTATGGCAAACCAGAGAAATAAATCTTCGCTGTTAAAATAGATTGCACAGGGACTCATCCATTTATTTGGTGTTGTAACCTTATCTTAGATCATCGACATATATATACTTGCTTATTTTATTATTGTTTTTAAGGAACTTTGAAATTTTGTTTCGGAAAGGTAATGGTTTAGTTGTGATCTTTATATACATGCAGTACTAGTATATGTACAGACGAAAATTATTTGAAGACCGGTTTGATTCTATTTAAATTGCTTTTTTTCTACGTGATTTTAGTATCATTGCATCGTCTGTGAAAGCCAAAACTGCTCAAGATCGCGAATAGCTTACATGTTCAGTTGTTGTTATAGACGATCTTAGAACTGATAATCTGGGCCAATGTGAATTTTTCAAGTCGTCGGAGAGTGTTGTTCATCGTCTAGCTAAGCTGTTCACAAATGAATCCAGATTTTAAATTTAATTTTAGAAAACGCTGTTTTCGTGATAAGGACGACAAAAGGACTCGATTTTATATCGTTTTGGTTTTCAAATATGCCGGGATAGACAGAGAGCTCTATCATTGTGAGGAGCTGGTTGTCAAAGGGATAGGTTGCCACTGGGTCTTATATTTCAAATCCAGCGACTGTATCAAAATGATACGTTGCCAAGCAATCTGGTATGCACAGGATCTTCTGACTGCAGCACAGCGAGATACTTTAGAAATATTACGCCGTGTGACTGGCTAACACTCAGCGAAATAACGTCCATATGACAAATAGGTTGACCAGTGGCCTCTCGTGTTATAGGAGTAGACAGCCTCTTTCATCTTCTCCAGAAGCTCTCATAGGTATTAAACTCGACTGACAATATATATCAATATATAGATAATATTATTATAATTGACACACATTGTAAAACGAGTTTACTTAGTAATACCTATTCAAGCTCTCTGTCGAACACCTTTTCCGGCACTGTCAGGACAGTTGCTGCCCCTTTCTACGGAGGCTTGATGATGATGCTTTCTTCCCCTGGGCATAAATCTACTTTTTCTCCTAGATCTTGCTAAAGAGATTGTGCATAGTACATTGATGTCTGTCTCTTGATCATGTTCCACAGTTTCTTGGAATATCTGGTGGTATTACAGGGGCAGATCGGTTTAAATAGCAGTTCCTGGAAGTATTCTGCCCATCTCCTTGGCTTCCAAGGCTATCAATGTGGTCTCTTTTGTCATTCCTGGTATTTGTTTTTCGCCTCTATATTGGCTGCTTTATATTCTTCTTGCGCTCTGACTTTGGATTTCTCGTCCTGTTCCTAATTTGCGAATTGTGTCCACAGATCCCCATCTTTTTGTTGTATGCTCTTCTACCCCAACACTTCTTCACGTCGTGTCGTATCAGAGTTGCTTTGTGTTCTGCCATCGTCTCTCAGTGTCTGTTCCATCATTTTCTATCAGATGCTGTAGTGATGGTTGGAACCTCTCTGAAATGATCTTCTGAACTTACGAGTAATGTAGATGTAACTAGTTTGGTTCTCTATGACACAATCAGGGATCTCCATATAGCTTAGTGTCTCCGTTTATGAGGAAAAATGCTTCCTCCTATAACCTTCTGATTCGTGAAACAGAGATCTGCAAAGCAACCCCCCCCCTCAACTCTTGTTCATTTGCCCCGCCGCCACCAGTTCATATTTTTTCTATGATATCATCTGTTGTTCTGCCATTTCTTGGCGTAGAATTCGCCTATCAATAGGACATCATGTTACTGATGCTGTTCAAAAAGTCATCTTCTTCTCATTTTGCACATCATTTATAGGAGCATAGCACTAGATAATATTTAGCTTGATAATTTTCTTTTTGGCAGTGAATCATGATGATACGGGCTTGACAGTTTCCTAGGCAATGACTGTACACTACCTTTAGTACCAGTATCAGCAAGCTACACTTTCCGCGTGATGAGCTTTCTCCTCAGTGTCCCGAATACATCTCTCTATATGAAAGTATTATCTGTTCTATTTCTGTAACCATCTTGTCTTAGTCTCGCTTAGCCCTAGCAATTATACGCTATAGTTTTCAGTTCTTGCTTCTTACATAAATGGTCTCTTTTGGCTTTCACTGCACAGCGTCATACGTCTGAGACCTTTCGATCTGCCCAGCATGGTGTCACTGCCAGGAGTTTGTGCTTCCGCTGGCACAGTCGGATAGGACTAAAATATTCTTGGAAGTTACATGCTATTCATAAAGATTATTTTGTTATCTCTTCTGACTCTGTTATAAGTTCAACTCGATCTTAAATTTTACGTCACCAAAAAGTTGTCATATATTTTGGAAACTGGGCTAGTGGACTGTTACTCACATGATATAACATCTAAGCATGGCACTATTTAGATTCTCAATGTCATGTGCCTGAATTACCTCGACATGTTTGGGGAGAAGTGGTATTATTCTCGAGACAGACATTTGGATCTATCAGTTACTTCCCTTTATTGCACTCAACCAGGACTGCAAAGAGGGTCGAGATGTTGAACATTGGTTGATTATTTTCCCAAATAAGGACATAATAAACACAATATTTTACAGTATTTTATTACCACTTTTATTTTTCACAATTAATACCACCCAACACAAATGTATTTTTTCCAAACATTGCATTAGAAGATAGCACTAGATTTCATCACACAACTTAGTAACATTACCATGTGTATATTTATAGTCTTATTACCAGGTGATTGTTTGCATTAAATATCATAAGAAAATTTACTAAAACCCCATCTTTGCTAGCCAAGGGTATTCAGTACGATACTCTTCCAAACAACCCTTGGCTAGTGAAGTTGCTAAACCCCATGCAAACCATATTTTAGTGAATTGGGAAACCATATATTATTGTCAAGATAATCAAGAAAATGTGATAACTTAATAAACCATGACATTTTTTACAACAAAAGAAATTAATTGAACAGACATGTACATAAATATGCCTTATCTATACAATTACCAAATATATCTCTATTTTCTCTATTTCATCCATTCATCTCTCTTCATCATTCTTTCCTCTTCTTTCCTCTTCTTTTCACTCTGTCATTCATCTTTCTGTCCTTTCTTCACTTCAATTTCTTTCTTTCATCTCTTCCTTTTTCTATCAGTCTTTCTTTTAACACATTCTAACTATCTATTTTTTCCTTCCTTTTTCTCTCATTCTTTCTCCAGACTCCACTTTCTGTGACACTAATGATAAAAGAAAGATGTAGTGGAATGAATCCCTTGTATTTTGAATGTGTGGAGTTGCATGAATCTGGTTGATGATAATGAGCGACTACCATCTACACAGATCATATATTACTGATGCCCAGTCTCTCTGCTTGTTCTATTGCCTGCTGGAGATTCGTGTCAAACAAGTCACATCTGGAAAAGAAAAAAGTCAATTATTAATGTTGTCTACAGTTATATCACAGGCACCTGTACTTTACTTTATCAGTTATATCACAGGCACCTGTACTTTACTTTATCAGTTATATCACAGGCACCTGTACTTTACTTTATCAGTTATATCACAGGCACCTGTACTTTACTTTATCAGTTATATCACAGGCACCTGTATTTTACTTTATCAGTTATATCACAGGCACCTGTATTTTACTTTATCAGTTATATCACAGGCACCTGTATTTTACTTTATCAGTTATATCACAGGCACCTGTACTTTACTTTATCAGTTATCATATCAGTTATATCACAGGCACCTGTACTTTACTTTATCAGTTATATCACAGGCACCTGTACTTTACTTTATCAGTTTATATCACAGGCACCTGTACTTTACTTTATCAGTTATATCACAGGCACCTGTACTTTACTTTATCAGTTATATCACAGGCACCTGTACTTTACTTTATCAGTTATATCACAGGCACCTGTACTTTACTTTATCAGTTATATCACAGGCACCTGTACTGTACTTTATCAGTTATATCACAGGCACCTGTACTTTACTTTATCAGTTATATCACAGGCACCTGTACTTTACTTTATCAGTTATATCACAGGCACCTGTACTTTACTTTATCAGTTATATCACAGGCACCTGTACTTTACTTTATCAGTTATATCACAGGCACCTGTACTTTACTTTATCAGTTATATCACAGGCACCTGTACTTTACTTTATCAGTTATATCACAGGCACCTGTACTTTACTTTATCAGTTATATCACAGGCACCTGTACTGTACTTTATCAGTTATATCACAGGCACCTGTACTTTACTTTATCAGTTATATCACAGGCACCTGTACTTTACTTTATCAACAAAGTGAACATATCAGACATAAGAAGAAATGAGCAGAACTTTGATTTACATATTTACATGAAATTACAATTCAACCTAACTGAAGTATTGAACATACGCAAGCAATAAAACACCTAAGTTTTTCTGATGTTTCAAATTGAATGCTTTTGTGGTATGACATTTTAACTTTTTATAAGACATCACATACAATGCATCGTATTTGACCCAATAAGTAACCCCTTATTTTGAGGCCTCAATTTCAGTTAAATTGACCTAAAATCAGACTGACACTATGAAAACCAAGAAAAATTTTTTTCTTGTTTTTTTTTATTTGTTACCTTGATTAATGGCATATTCTGTACATTGTGAAATATTAGTCCAAATTTGGTCCTTTAAATCGTCCCTTGGTTTTTCAATTTTTTAAACACCCTGGGTGCTATTTATAGGGTCAAATATGGTACCAGTAATGTAGTGCCAGGCATCAATGTATCCACCTCCATACAGGACGGGATGGGACACTATATACATTATATGGGGGTAAAATGTGTAGTCACCTGATTGGCATGTCCAATGAGTAGAATGGGTTCTTAAGTGCAAAGTCTGAGTAAACTTCATACAACTTCTTCAGCAACACATCAACTGCCATCTGTCGCGGGTCAGCCAGGATAATAAACTTTATACCTGAAAGAGATTTAGTGTTAGTTGTATCATCTACAGAGAAGACACACAGGATATGAGGCCTAGTCTAGACTCTTCCTTCATTGTTTAATAATTATGGCAAAGTTGGTAGTCTTCCTTTTACAATATTTTTTTGCTTTGACAAGGTAACTCTATGCCCATAACAGATCCGTGTATATATTAATAATTTCTAAAAATCAAAAACATGTACTTCAAAATTGCAATTTTGATGGCACAGTTGCATGTGAGCACTGATTATTTTTTTAAACATATATGTTAATACTTATATTCATTAGTTCAAAAGAAAATGTTGATGACCACTTTTCATTGGTCCATGAAATAGCTAGATATGCCATCCCTAAAAACTATTCCACTATGCAGTTTTGATGTGACCATGGCTTTCACATGTAAAAACTTTTTAAAATAAATACCTGTCATGGTCTGGAAGCAATGGAGTTTAAAAGTGTCTGTCTCCAGGACTTCTATACCAGAGCTCCTTGGCTCCGGGGACAGTTGAGATCCAATAGCAAAGAGTCTACAACGAATATTGAATATTGATCCATATATGGTATTAGTAAAGATAGAACAATAATGGAAAGAAATACAAACTAAAGACTTACTATGTATATCAAATACAAAATGAAGACTTATAATTTTATTATATGAATATCTTTAATGTATATTATATGAATATTATACTAGACTTTGCCATTATTTTTATAATTAGTAATTTAGCACTCAATCAGGGCACCTGCAAAAGTTAATTATTTGAAAATAAAAATGTAATAAACATTGGCAACTGCCCCATTTTGGTCTTGAATACACAGCATCCATGTGAATAGATAGTGTACAACAGATTTTATTCATACTTACGAGTGAAACATACTGGCCAACATAATTCTCTCATTTGTGGTCAGTTTTGTTCGTCCAAACTTGAGGTTGATTGGGTAATTTTCTTCTGCAGCAATGATATCCATTATATCTTTTCCATCACTCTTCAAAAACCGCCCCTCTGCTGGGACGCCATTCACTGATAGTAGGGTGTGACCAACTATAAACAAATACAGAAATGTATTATCTTAATTCTGCTTTTGTTGTACCTCTAGCAATGTTGAGAAGAAACAGAGTAAGGTGCTTGTTTTTGCATGTTTAACGAACATAGCATTTATTGTTGTAGCTTGTAAGGCATGGACAAGCTAACAGATTAACTGTTCTGATCTTCAAATCCTTTACCTACATCGATACAACAATGTTCCTTAACTTGTACAAGTCCCTGATTAGGCCTAATATAGAATATGCATCCTGCATTTGGAACCCTATGTAACTTAAGGATAAATTTGTGATCGAGAAATGTCCAGAGGAGAGAGCGACCAAAAGATTAAATGGATTAACCAACTTATCCTACGAACAGCAACTGAGATCCTTAGGATTACCAAGCCTTGAATATAGGAGAAAACGTTCCCATCTCATCCAAATTTTTAAGATTATCAACAACATCGATAAAGTCGACAAAGATCAATTGTTTATAATCTCTCCAATCACCTTCACAATAGGTCACTCTAAAAAGATCGTGAAGCCAGTATCCAGACTAGAAGTAACCAAACATCGATTTAACAGCAGAATTGTAGATATTTGGAAGAATTTGCCAGAAAAATGTAGTGTCTGCAAAGTCTGTGAACTCCTTTAAATCACGCCTTAACCAGCACTGGCACAATGAACCCTCCAAATTCTCTACTACTTGTTATAGTGCTACCTGATCGATTATTTGATCATATACAAGGATACGACTCCAGAAGTCACAAGGACTTAAATTGGTGTTTTAATTACATGATTACATGATTACAATTGAAAAGAAACAGATATCATATTTCAATCAAGGATGCAGAATTGAAACATGTATCTGACATCAACTTGAAATCTTATCAGCCTGAGATTCTCTGAATTAGCCATTTTGACAGATATATGTTAGACAGAGTATCATGGGCTAAAACATTATACATTCAATCTCCTTCCTGTTCAGTGTTAAGAGATATATTGCTTGTCAAAAAGAAAGTTGTAAAATCAGACAGAATATAAGGGTGGTATCTGCTTTGGTTTGGTAAACTAAACCAAAACAATTACAACCCTGATTAATTATCATCAAATTGAAGAGTCAGCTTCTTTTCAACAGCCTAATTATATAAATATATATTATATGTGATTATCAAAGTGATGAATCTACCAGGTAATAGATGATATAGACTATAGAAATGATAATTTACTATATAATATAATGTATATCAATCATTTATGTTTTCCAATATTCATTAATCATTCAGATTCTCAATGTAGTCTTTGTCTTCAAGTACATGCACATAACGTAATTTGAAAGCATACCAAAATTTAAATGATTCATTTATTTTAACATATTGCAATGAAAATCAACGGAAAGCATAATTTGAAGATGAAATAGCAAATAATATATACAGTAATTATGTCCTACCCTTGTATGTACTTGATTGTTGTCGGATGATAAAGGCATAGGTATTAAACTCGTCTGACAATACATGTCAATATAATATTATATATATTAACGTGTATTGTCAGACGAGCTTAATACCTAAGGATAAAGATAGAGAATCAGCTGCTGTAACAAAATGTTGGCACGCCCACCTTTGATACCATCCCTTTCTCCAAATGCCACGACAAGTTTCTCGTCATGAACTTTTAATACCAGTTCAAGAGGATAACTAAAAGTCTTCTCCACTTCGGGTCTGGCACCAGAGTGGTCATATTGGTATATTAACCCCCCTGCTTTGTTAATGATGTAAACACTGTAGATCGCCATCACTCCATTGCTCGCTAGTAGGGGAGGTAACTCATAGCAGAGCAGAACTCTTCAGGACTGGAAGGTACGAAAATTCAACCGTGTTTACCTTAGCAATGGGTGAGTAAGGTGCTATAGTTTGCAGTTTGCATGTTTAACGAACTTTTAGCATTTATTGAAAACTGTATATAAATCTCGCTATTTAGACTGTTTCTAACATTTATTCAAAATGACTTTCAACTGATTGAAAATTTTTGCTTCAGTTTTCTTTTTGTTCACTGTTGAACTGGTCAGACACTCTTTCTACTTTTAGATCCATATAATGCATATGTTGTTTACAAAGATAGCAGACTAAAAA
This sequence comes from Argopecten irradians, assembly GCF_041381155.1. NCBI lineage: Eukaryota > Metazoa > Mollusca > Bivalvia > Pectinida > Pectinidae > Argopecten > Argopecten irradians. The sequence continues at coordinate 23,275,655 of NC_091134.1, forward strand.
CAACTAAAAAATATACAAAAATAATAAAATGACGAAATATAACACTTTGATTTTAATACAGTTCAATGTCAAGTGAAGTGTCAGGGAAATCTGTGCTTGGTTCTAATAAGTGAAAGCAAAGTGCAAAATAAAGATTATAAACAATGTAACGTTAGGCAAAATCTAGTAATGTTTAAACGTAAATAATGGGGTCATTCAAAAGTACGCTTATTTTGATTTTAAAAGGTTGATGGTGAAATGACACAGATGGAAATATAAATCAAGATGTAATAGCAGTGCTATTTACTTTGGGAGGAATCTGAGAATAAACAATGGATTTTGCAAATACAATATAAAAACGGCAATAGACATAAAATGGATGACAAACGAGTAAAAGCTGTCCTCCGTGGATCGTTGCTATTCTGACATTTCTCATTACTTTTATAGAGTCTTCTAATCTAAGTAAGTTTAAGAGAGTTAATAAAAGCATAAATCTTAGTCATTTATAAGCCACCATTAATATAATTTTGAACAACTACTTCCTTTGAATTTTTGAATAATTACTTCCTTTTAAATCTTATCTGGTTTTCCATTACACAGAAATGTATTTAAAAGTTTCTTTATAAATTTATCATCAGGGTTAGGATGTGATATAAGTAGGTGGTTATATTGAGATTTGAGTAGAGATTTTATAATATTAATTTTTCCAATAGTTGTTAATAACCTCCTTGTCCAAATCAAGTGATTTGAGTTTAGTTAGCTTTTTGTCAAAATCAAGTTTAGAGATCTCATGAAGATTTACACTAAATTTTATTTTTAACAATGTGAATTTTTCTTTTCTCCACTGAAGATTTAGCTCAGGTAAATAATAATCCTCACTATACTTTTTACTCCCGATCTATATAACCTGAGTTTTTCTACATTCATTTTTAATTAATTTTTTAAGCTCACATACTGCTTCCTTTAATGACCTCTCTGTTTTAGTGAAGTATCATCAGCATACTATGATAATGAAATTGGACAGTAATCAATATTTACACCATTGATATTTTCATTATTATTATATTCATTCTTAGTTTTGTAGCTAACACTTCTGCACAGGGAATATATAGATATTGTGCTAAAAACAACAATTTTACAGTTGTTACTATAACGTTTATAAGGCATCTGAAGCCATTTAAATGATTTTCACGGCTTACTTCATCAAACCTTATGATTTTCAATAGATTAATGAAGAAAAATTAACACGAAAAATTTTCGCCAAATTACGGAACATATAACTTTAACACTCAAGAAAAGTGTAGCGTAGTGTAGTCAGACGATGAATATTGCTGATGATAAAATAGAATGTACAACTTTTCGCCCAGTTACGGCACACATAGCTGCTTTAAATAAGACAGGTATAGATGATTACGGATTTGTATTATACAAGTATCATGACACGGCCTGGTACATGTGTGACAGAAAAGATAAGTTCGGGTGTCACTATCAAGAACATAAATAACTTGGGTTGCCTCGATATCAAAATATTTTAATTATGCTTGTAACGAATATTTTCATTGGCTTTAAAAATAGCGTGGCCGTTTGTTACGTCGCTTCTGATTGGCTGTTAAGATGTCGTAATGATGTAATAGAAAAAAAAGAGTTCTAGAATGATTTTATGATTTGTATCTATCAAATGTCCATTTTTTTAAAAGACAAACATATCTTTCAAAGCTAGCTGGACTAAATAAAGATGATAAAAATGACAATCTTTACTATTCAGTTTTAGATATTTCTACTTTGAGTATATGAACTTGCACATGTGAAATAATTCATGTCGATTTATTACGTTTTGCGGATTTGACTTGTCGCAATTTAATTCGTAATTGTATCGTTTGTGCTGATTCTTTTCATTGACACACCATTTTAAATATTGTGACGAAAGTCGAGGAATTGAAATCGTTAGGTAGATATTCGTTCGCAAAAGGAGATACATGTACATTTTTCGAGAAAAAAATGTTCCTTGTCCGACATTTTAAGATATCAAAATGAATCAAGACCTAATCCGGCCTCGAAACAAAAGTGCAGACTTTAGCCAAAACTTAAGTTTTTCTCCTTATATAATTTATATGAAAATTTATGACTTAAGTCAGTTTTTTTACTTAATATTGTTTCGAGGAATCGGAGCCCGGACTATACCCTGACATTACAATATTGGGTATACGATTATGGTGGACATTGAAATGATGTCAGCCGTTATCTAAACAAACACGTATCGAGAGACAGCCATGCGCATATGTAACAGATACAAGTATGTTCACCGCGTTCACCGCATGTATAATTATTCAGAAGAGGTAATATTTATCGAGGCCAACAAATAACTGGGACTAATATAATAGTCTTTTACATGTTTGCTGAAATTGACAAAGAAAATGTTGTTTTATATCGGATATTGACAGTAACAATTGTTATATGACTGTGAGTTTTGCCGTTTTCTGATTGGTCTACACCGCTCGGACAGGTCTTGACAAAATGCAGATGTCAACCTGAGACCGATGAACACCTGTTCAGAGGTTGACATTGCAAATCCGGTAACCTGGCTATAATGGCTATAAATAACACAGGGAATTCCCGGTCTCTTTCACATTTTTGACCAATCAAAATACGGCATTGCCGATCATCGAGCAAGAGTCTAATCAGACATGGTAGACAACACTGTGGTAGGATCAACATAGATATTTTACACACGTCGAATGTAGCTGTATGTCTGAAGATTATATTGTGAAAAGGTATAACAAAAGTACTACAAATACTTATTGAGGTATACGTGGATGGATATTTTCTTGATTTTGTTTTTGTTTAATTTTAAAATCAATCCATTGTCCTTTCTTAATTTTTTTTTAAATACTAGAAAACCAAAGCTTGTATCGCTTCATATAACAAAACAATTATTGACTTTTAGTAGGTAAATACGAGGAATTGTTAAACCTTTGAAAGGTGATATTTCCCTCGGTCTTCGGCCTCGGTCGTGAATATCACCTTTCTCATGTTTTACAGTTCCTCGTATTAACCTTCAAAAAGTCAATATGTGTATAATGTCGTCAATGCAGTAGAAATGTCTTGATCCTCCGCAGCGTCTGGCTCCCTCCTTTTTTTATACTACAGTAACGGCGATACAGACGTCAGAACTAGAATGCTTCCAATTACATTAATACATGAAATATCCGGTATTTTGGTTAAATCAGAATCATACGGTCGTTATAATGTCCACCATACTTACGATCAATTTATATTAAGAACAGTCAAGGTACAATAACACATAGATATTTGTTTAGCAGTAGTTGAAACATGCAGTATATTGTAATAGCTCAGATAAGGTTCGTTTTTCTAGTGTTCTGTAAATTTATTTTTGTGCCAATTTAATTTCGCATTTTAATTTTTACCTACTTTTTCTTGGCCATTTAATTTGGCGTTACTTTTTCGTGTCAATTTAATTTCGGGTTTTCATGTCTACTTTTTTTTCGTGTCAATTTGATTTCGCGTTTTCATACCAACCTACTTTTTCGTGTCAATTCAATTTCGCGTTTTCTTGTCGACTTTCTTTTTTCGTGTAAATTTGATTTCGCGTTTTCATACCAACCTACTTTTCACACCTACCTACATTGTCGTGTCAATTTGATTTCGCGTTTTCATGTTTACTTACTCTTTCGTGTCAATTTGATTTCGCATTTTCATGTCTACTACATTTTCGTGTCAATTTAATTTCGCTTATTCATGTCTACTTACATTTTCGTGTAAATTTAATTTCGCGATCTAGTTAAGTGATTTCAATACTTTTATTAACCATTATATAGAGAGTTGAAGAGACGGCGGACGACAGACGGACAAGCGAATTGAATAGCCCACCATCTAATGGTGATTGGTTAAATAAATTAAAGAAAGTAACTGACAGCAGTATATATAAATCAGGATCAGACTATATAACAGTATCGTTTATAAGTTGATGTAGGACATTTTAGTGGTGATAGCAGTTATCTAAACGAACAGGTATTATGAGACAGTGTGGTACATACATTTAACTGCGCCACATACAGATGTATAACTACTGCCGGATAAACTTGTGCTTCAGTCAATATGAAATGCTTTATCCGTCAATACGATCACGCATGCATTTGTTCCATATTTGACGGAACTTTTTCTAACTTGACTCATAACTTGAACCTTCCGGTGAATGAAACGTCATTCAGTCCCGCTAAAAGGTGACGTCACATTCACTGGAATAACGTCATTTTTACGATATCAAAAATCTCGTATGGCGGGACAAAGATATGTATTGTAAATTAATTCTTTGATGTTTTAGTGTATTTTCATATTGTTTCAGGTACTGTTTACGAATGCGCTTATATATTTCCCACGGAAGTAAAATGGAGTACACTCTCTTTCAGTTCAGTGAATGAATCTTTCATTTTGAATGTCATAATTATTGCAGGTTATATAGATTATATAATCATGGACCACCAGAGTGCCCTAAGACCATTTTTAGACGTTTAAGAGGTCTAGATTAAAAAAACGAATATAAAAATCATACATTTCTGTAAAACGTCACCTTCCGGTTGGATATAGGGATCAAAGTTCCAAAGTGCAATTTTTCTAACAAATCATTAAAGGATATTCATCTCAAGTTCTAGAAGGCGCAGATATTTAATATTATGCATGTAGCATGCTGACATAAATGGCTACCAGGTTTAGTAATATGAATGACCTTGACTTTCATTCAAGATATCATGGATAAAAAAAGCGTAAGACTTTCAAATGACACTTTAATCTGAAATTCCTATAAGGCCTACAGGCCTCCATATCAGACTGTAGTATGCTGCCCATTATTTTTTATTAAATTTCATCAATATGATTGACCTTGACCTATATTTAAAGTCAAAGGGACCAAGGATTCTAAAATCTTTGAACTACTTCTTGTCAAGTTCAGAAAGGCCCAGAGACCTGAAATTGGACCTGTAGCTTGTTATGAAGGGCTACCACGCTTGTTTAATATGAATGACCTTGACTGAAATTCCTTGTTGGTGAAAAAAGCCCGTTAAATTGTCCAATGACAATCTCTAGTTAAATTTTGTTTCAATTTATCAAACTACGTGTCCCCATCTATTGGTATCCTGCTGGCATGTGATTGGACAGTGTTTTCTTCCTGAATTGCCGTCATTGCTATGACATTTTCCAGGTGTGGACATCACGACAGTGATAGTATCCCCTGGAGTATCGAGGATATAAATGACCAACAAAACATGGATCTTAATGATTTTAATAATAAAGTTCCCGTAAAAAATTTCAGTTGAGGAAAAAAATGACAATTATAGGCCTGTAAAAATACCTTTACATGTTAATTGTCATGTACGAGTTACCCCTCTTGATCTGGTAACCGATGATAGGTTTTTTGTAATATATGTGCACTAAAATAAATACATAAACAAACAGCACACATTTTTTTTTAATTTATTAGAAATAATAAGCTCCGAATAATAACAAATGATGATGATTAATATGATATTAATACATAAAACTATCTTCACCATATAACTTGGTATCATGAGATTTATACACCAAGATCACTGATACGATATTCACCAAAATCTTATAAATGGTGACATAATGTAAACTAACTTTCTTTCACGTACGATTTATTTCGCGAATTTCGAGATCACAGTAAATTCGCGAAGCGTTATCTCTGGGATGGTACACTGATATAAATATCACCTATATTGATCAATATTTCATGTACTTTTAAATCCGCGAAATTTAATTTTCGCAAAATTGTTTTCAAAAAGAAATCGCGAAGTTTAGTAACCGGAAAGAAAGTTGATTTACAGTAATATATCTATTAAAACTCCTCATATCATAATAGAAACCATGTTGTACTGTCAACGTGAACATATTCGCGAGTGTTTAATTTCACGATTAAACATTTCGTCCTATTATTCATTTCGCTATTAATACACATGTTCAACATAATGCAACATAAACAGTTCTAAAAATATTTACCAAATATTACGCACAGGAACGATTTCGCACTGAAAAACCATTCGCCTTTTTACCGTAAATTCCCCCCTCGCTTAAATTTCCACATTTGCAGTAAGTCGAAGAGTATATAGACATTTAACTTGGAAAAATACAGTTTATATGACAAATGCAATGTAACAATGACTTAGATAGTTCATTAATTAATGTTTGTTAATATAGCAGGTAATAAAGTAATTCTATAAGGGAAAAAAATGATTGATTTAATTTCTTTGTTTTATTAAAAATTATCATGATGAATAAATATGAAGTTATCATAAGTGCACAATGTAATTCTTAGCGCTAGGATATTTACAAATGAAAACTAACATTCGTCAATATCAACAGTTATTGAGGTTAAATACTTACAAATATGAAATAAAAACTAGAATAATTGTCCTTTTAGCAGTAAATACACATATTAAAATCATTATCACTAAAATTAATTTATTCACACATTAAATCTGATCACTAGAGATTAATTTCTCGATATTTGCACTTCATTTAACAATGAGAAATAAATGATGTTAAATTGTTTATGATTACTAGGTTGATAGGTCGGTCTAATGCACGAATGTTCACGTTATGTGTTGTAATCCGTACGTTCAGGTATTGGGATATATCATTGTTACAAAGAATACTCTTGAATTATTTCAGGTACTTGAAGACTTTCATGTCACTGTTAAAATGACTGATCCAGAGCATACTGTCACCCTGTAGACTGATACTCCAAGGTACTCCTCCATCTGGCATGTATACTGTCCTCAGGTAGTGGCCAGTGTTACCGTCTATCAGTAACACTGACCTGGTCACTCCTTCCGCTACAAGGATATCACCATCACGGTCAAAACAAACATCATAGGGGTAGAACTTGGACTGCTGACTTCCACTTGTTTGTGATCCGATACCATCAATATACCGACATTGGAACTTAAGTTTCAGATGTCTATCCATCACGATGAGTCGGGGTTGTTTTCCTGGTACCTTACCAGCCACGTAGTTATCAAACGATACACAGTCACTGTCAGACGCCGCTACATCCCCGGTGTTGGTACAGTAGGCCATGAACCAGGGAATCACCGCTTCCTGTCTACAGATACGTCCGTCTTCGTCTACCACCTTCCTCCCGTTTGAAGTATACAGGACTATACCATTCAACTCTGATCCCACCACCACCATGTCCTCCTGTGTGATACATAACGACGTTGGGACTGACTCCACATTAAACCGTATCACTATACCACCATCAGACGTTATCTCTCGGATACTTCTGTCTTCCTGTACACAGAACCACACCCTCCCCGTGGTCGGTGAGACTATGATTGAGCGGACCTTGACCTTACACTCGATCTTCTTTTTTATGTTCCCCTGCTGATCCACTCTGTATATCTGTTCACCATTACAGTAAGATAACCAAGCCTCGCGATCGTCACCTGTACGACATGTACGGACGTGACTGTTATGGAATGATGTTCGGAAACTTGATATAATTTTACATGGTGGGACAGGACGAAACGACTGGTTTTCTCCGTCAACTAACACCGTACCTAACATACGGTCAAGGACGGCATTAGATATAATCCCAGGTTTGAAGACAGCAGACTTAAATGCTGTTATGGTTGGCGGTGTATCTGGTCCACGATTCCTGATTTCTTCCGCTACTGCTATGACGTCATCTGTGGTACCGGAAGTTCTTGCACCCTGACAATTGTCAAGCTGAGGCCTCATTTTCTCCCTCAGATATGTTTCCAGTACAGTTTTGTTCTTCTCTTTAATGTCCGAATTCAACTTCTCCAAATCTGTACAGAGTCTCACCAACTTGTCAGTGAATTTGTCGATGTCTTTTTTCATCTGTTCTCCCTGACGTTTGATGTGATGAATTGTCTCCGCAATCTCTTTACTGTTTTCCTTGAATTTTTTCTCATTTTCTTTAAGATCACGCTCTAACTTCGGAATGTCAGTTTTTGTCAGTTTTTCCTCGTATTGCTGAATCAAAAGTGTCTGTTTCGATACATACTCCGTTAGACTGCCAAGTTTGTGTTCATTATGACGATCAAGGACACAATCTATACAAATCAGGTCATTGTTACACGTCTTACAGACATAAACAAACCCCTTACCAGGATGACGGGTACATCCCGGCACTGGTGTCTGTGCCGCCATTACTGTTGTCGATCAGGAAAAGAGAATGTTAACTATTATTGTTAGTCCATACGTCTATACAAACATGTCGGCGCCTTAACATTTTCAATATATCGATTACGATTCTTAGTATTCCCGGGGTGACCTATACCGAGAAATGAGCTAAAAATATCTTACCTGTAAAACACATACCTGGCTGTCAGTCGAGGGGTGTCTACACAGGTAAATGACAATGTCACAACACAGCTGTTATACCTATGGGTATAGAAGTACTACAGTTGTAGAGTAGACTTTTTATACTACATTACATTTAATTGTACACGCTGTTGATTTCCAACGATTAAGTAGAGTCTGTTTTTTAATTAATTTTGTAACGAATACTAGCAAATATTGGTGTCTGGTTATTTGATGGAATGTAAACTTTCCCTGGTGCAGGTTCTTTAAAAGTATGCAATATGTCGCATCTTTAGCAAATTAGACAATAAATATCAAAGATGATATTTCTCAGACAATAACGCTATTTGTTCAAAGTACGAATCTACAAGTCTGTGTTTTCATTTACGATTTTTTGTAACCGGTTAGCAGACTTCCGGCTAAGTAATCGGTTAACCGGTTAGCAGACTTCCGACTGGTTTATCGGTAAACCGGTTAGCAGACTTCCAATTGGTTTATCGGTTAACCGGTTAGCAGACTTCCGGCTGAGTAATCGGTTAACCGGTTACCATACTTCCGATTGGTTTATCGGTTGACCGGTTGACCGGTTTAGCAGACTTCCGATTGGTTTATCGGTTAGCCTGTTAGCATACATCCGATTGGTTTATCGGTTGACCGGTTGACCGGTTTAGCAGACTTCCGATTGGTTTATCGGTTAGCCTGTTAGCATACTTCCGATTGGTTTATCGGTTAACCGGTTAGCAGACTTCCGACTGATTAATCGGTTAAACGGTTAGCAGACTTCCGACTGAGTAATCGGTTAACCGGTTAGCAGACTCCCGATTGGTTTATCGGTTAACCGGTAAGCAGACTTCGGACTGGATAATCGGTTAACCGGTTAGCAGACTTCCGACTGATTAATCGGTTAACCGGTTAGCAGACTTCTGACTGAGTAATCGGTTAACCGGTTAGCAGACTTCCGACTGGTTTATCGATTAACCTGTTAAAGGGACAATTCACTCAGGCTAATTCTTTTACATAACCACGAAACAAAATATGGCATAAATCTATTGTTCTACATTTCTTATGAAACATATAACATAAAATATTGACAAATCCCACGTCATTGTTTAGTATTTTGATTTATACCGTTGTAATTACAAATCGTTGATCAATACGATTTAGCAGGTATAATATGTACGCTGTATACCTTACCCGAGCAAAAGTCACGCACGTTAAACAAATGAACTACATAACCACCGAGGAGGTGATAAAATGATTTTGAGGCAAGAAAATTCACATTATAAGGTTAACACACTACTGTCAGAGCGATTTTAGCAGTTCTAGACAACAGTAGCATTACTCTACGAGCATGGGACAGGGTTCGGCATACAAGTTGTTCGACCCACAATGTGTTATGACGGACAGCGAGCGAGTTTGAACATTTCACACGCATTTCACCACCATGGGCTTTTATGGCATATCACAGCAAAACTGGGTTTTTTCCCGATATATGTACAAACTTTAATGTTCTCTTAGATTGAATTGTCCCTTTAAAGTCGACAACACTAATTATACTGTAAAAGTAAATATAGATCTAGTATTGATCATTAAAGGTGATAAAAACTCTAAATCCTAATACAGCCCAAATTGTTCGCCAAAATAGCGATTATTTATCATTCACTGGTAACCCAAAATGTGTTAATCTTGCCGAAACTTGTTAGAATAACGGCAAAATACTTAATTTTTAACAAGTTTCGGCAGGATTAACATATGTGCTTTTTTATTCAGTATTAACCCTTTATATTAAGACTTTTCCTCAGAATTCCAATTCGATCAATAAAATTAAGTATTTCTGCCGTAAAATTAAGTATTTTTCTGTCCGCCGTGGATCGTGACGGCTGACGGCCGAATAACAGAGGGTATCAGTCACAATTACCCAACTTCGTTACGTGCACGGCTATTTATTGCTACATTGTCAGAGGTTGGGAATCGCCAAACTTTTCCGATGCGACGGTGAAATTAACAGATTCGGCGATAGAATTAAGAGTTTCTGCGTTTATATTCAGTGTTTCTGCGTTTATATTCAATGTTTCTGCGCTAATATTAACACATTTCGTCGCTTACATCGAGCGGGCGCGCCGAGCCGTGACGGCCGAGCACACGGCTTACACAGGTAAACTTTACCTTGTGAAACGAGACTTACAGTACGTACAGCCGCCAGCCGATTGTACCTGTAAAATAATTATGTTTACAGTTCTCTTTTCCCCTTTAAAAATACATATATCCTCATTATCCTATTCTCCTATCTTTTTGTTGTTTTCTTTCCCGCGTCTCGTCATTTGAGCTATGCATTTTGCACCTTTTTTCGGAAGAGTTCCGATACGAGCGGTAACAAATGAATAACTGTCAAGCGGTAACAAATGAATAACTGTCTAGGTTATGTGTAAAATATGTGTACATACACGGGGATTAACTATGACAAACAAATTATGTGTTTGATTATGTGCAATTACATGTATGTATATTCTTCTAACAAATTTGAATTGTTGACGATATTAAAATAAGATCGTTTTCCATAAAATAAATAAATATTTGTTATTTACAGATGTTTTGAAAGATATTTTGCTGTTGCTTTTAATTGTAAAATGCTGATTAAGTGTTATATATAATGATCTGCTTTTCAGGTTTGCTGAATTGATTTGATATACATAAAACGACTGATATCATATTCTGGTAATATTTGATGTACTTTGTTGCATGTAATTCCAGTATTTATTTATTTCTGCGTTTATATTCAATGTTTCTGCGTTTATATTCAATGTTTCTGCGTTTATATTCAATGTTTCTGCGCTAATATTAACACATTTCGTCGCTTACATCGAGCGGGCGCGCCGAGCCGTGACGCAAGGTAAGCCTAGTACTATACATGTATACAGCATATATACGTATACGTTAGATCTACAATTTGAGTTTTTCGAGTAAATGGTTATTCTAGCTTTATGATGTAGATATTTTCAGTTTCAAAACATTCCATTTACACCACTTCAAAAATTCAAACAAGCATATATTTAACTTTAGATTAGATAATCAGTCCAATTTGATAGCGATATCAAAATGATGTTCGGATCAGTCTGGACTGAGATTTAGATAGCATATGATGTAAATTTCAGTGGAATAAAAAAAAAGTATAATGTAACCAAGGATTTATATATATAAATTTATACGTCCTTGAATGTAACACTATTTTTTACGAGTAAAATCCCAAAATTTAGCATGAATATATCTAGAATCCGTGTTTTTATTTCATTCAAACTTCTGCTATAACGATATGATGAAAACACGGCACCGTTTTTGAGTAAAAATAAAATGTGGACGGTTATCAGTTATGTGATATTGGAGTTACAGTACCGAACTTATACCGAAAATAATATGTATATCTATATTGTTGCCTTTGAAACTTTATCCATAACGTTTACTAAAAAGCAGAAATACATCAATGGTATTTCTGATATATGTTCCTATATTACAGTTTAAGTGTAGATTTAAATTCATTATTTCAAAATTATACTAAAATCTTTAATAGTATATAAAACTGCGCATGCGCGTGGTAAGATGGAAGTCGTGTTAAATTCTCAGGTGCCATACTTCGAGGAAAATGTTTAAAAAAATGTGTTATTAGAGCAATGAAGAAAGCCTTGTGTGATGTGAATATGTTTATTAACTATGGGTCACGGCGGACGGACTAAACGGAGGAAACGGAAAGACGGGTCAGGAGTTACACCACCTAGTAAAATACAGGTAACGTCTACACACATTCCGCATGACAATATGGCGTCTCCACGCGCCTCTACACCGTCCACATCAGTAGCCTCTTCAGTAACCGCGACACCGGTCAATCAAGTGTCAAGTCAAGTGTCGCCACTATTATCTCAAACGATATCCCATGCACACTCTGCTCTATTTGGCGCCAGCCCGTCAAATTCTGACTTTCCTATATCACCTCAAATTCAACAAGCGCCTGTGTCGCACCCCGGGCCCATCATGTACCCACCATATATGGCCGGACAACCTACCCGATTCCAGTTACCACCACCGACACCACCTGCTGTCCCAGATATTGCAATGCAAATGATATTTAGTAATATCCAAATACTCAGTGACAAGTTAGAAAAAATAGACAGTTTTATGGGTGAACAGTTACCGAAACTGGATTTATTACAACAAATTCACCAAAAATTTGAGCAAATGGAGAAAACGATTGTAAACATGACATGTGAAATAGAAAACTTAAAAGAGACTGTAACTAGACAAGACAAATTGTTACAAAAACAAGAAGGACACCATTATGAAGTGGAAAACAGAATAGCGCATGTGGAACGTGCAAATGAAAGCTTGGAATACGAAAATTTCACATTGAAAGAAGAAGGGTTAAAACAACAAACACACAATATGAAATACAATTTAATTTTCAACGGTATTCCAGAGACACAGGCAGAACATACAAACGATGGACGAGAAACAGAATTGGTGTTAAAAGAATTTGTGAAGACATATCTAAAACTAGAAGACGCAAATGACATTCCACTCCACAATGTACATCGACTCCGTCCCCGCTCCGATGGGAAGCCCAGGGGAATTATAGCGAAATTTGTCAGGTTCGCGGACCGTGAGAGAGTGTTAAAAGCAGCGCCAGAAAACCTTAAGGATCTGCGACAGTATTCTGTCTTCCAACAATTCCCACCTGAGATCGCGCAACGAAGAGCCAACTTGTACCCTAAAATGAGGGAGCTCAAACACAATGGTAATCGGGTTAAATTGGTGTACGACACATTAATTGTTAATGGCACCCCGTATGAGGCCCCTTCGTCATCGAACGCGCCACCACCCGATCGACCAAATAGGCAAGTCCGTTGGAATGGACCCGACCATGACAGAGGACGATCTCGTGCACGTGAGGAGCGGGTAAACCAAATGTAGGACAGTCGCCCAGACGACCCCGGGACGGGCAATACACAAACTGATCAACTTCATGTTGGTTTTTTGAACGTCTGCGGGTTAAAATCAAAGTTAAATAACCCTGATTTTCTGTCTTTGATTACAGAATATGACATTTTTATGTGTGTGGAGACGAAAACCGATAACCTTGATGAAATTGTAGTACCCAATGGTTATAATTATCATTTGACAAATAGGATGAAGTGTAAAAAAAAAAAGTCCGGAGGAATTATTGTTATATATAAGCAGATATTGGCTGATGTTTTGCATTTTCATAAAACCGAATCGGAGTTTGTACAGTGGTTTGAAATAACTAAAAACAAATCATTAATACATAACAATGTTTTATTTGGATGTGTGTACATTCCTCCAGAATATTCCAAATATTCGTCAGAAAATGCCTTTACCGATTTGGAAGATGAATTGATAGCACTTTCTAAACATAATCATAACATAATATTAACTGGTGATTTTAATGCAAGATCAGCGACATTATCTGATTATATTGTACCGGATGAAAATCTTTTTGGTATACTAAATATTTCTGATAATAATAATGATATCAATAACATGTATTCAATTCAACAGCTTCTTGATCAAAATGTTCCTTTAACTAGATATAGCATGGATAACAGTAATCCTAACAGGTACACGACTTATTGAGTTATGTAAGCGATGTTCTATATTTATAGATAATGGACGTATAGGAAAAGATATATTCATAGGAGAAACGACATGTCGAGATGTAAGCGTGGTAGACTATCTTCTTTTGTCAGCTGCAAGTTTTAAGTTTGTATCTGACTTTGAAGTCTGTGAATTTAATCCGATGTTCTCCGATGTTCTCCGATGTTCATAAACAACTTCACTTCAAAGTAAATATTAACTATGAAATTTGTTCGCAATCTAAAAACCAAGTAAGTAATTGTCCTAGTATTAAGTGGAATTCTATGAAAACAGACGATTTTGTATCTGCTCTTAATTTAAATTCGAATATTGAATTACAAGATATTAATGCAAAACTAAATGAAATAGTGACACTTACTGATGTAAATCATACAGATATTAACAATATTGTTGAGGACTTGAGTAAAGTTCTGACGTCTACAGCGTCAAATGTATTTGGTGTAAACCAAGCTCACAAAAGTAAAGCTTGTAGTAAACTAAGTAAGCCATGGTTTAACAAAGAATGTAAAGTAGCCCGTAACGCATTTAATTATATTAAAAATATCTATAAAAATAATAAGTCGAGAGAAAACAAAACACAATTAAATAAAAAGGGAAGAGAATATCGAAAGACAATTCATATTAATTTTAAAAAATATCAAGAGAAATGTGCGAAAGAACTGAGAACGCTATCAAGATGTAGTCCTAAGGCTTTTTGGAAAACTTTGAATAAATTTAGTCAGTCGACAAAGAAATCCCCTTGTATTCCCTTAGATATTTTCTATAGATACTTCAAAAAGATTAATCGTGGTGATGATGATGATGATGATGATGATGATGATGGAAGTGGTGATGATGATGATGATGATGATGATGATAATGGTGATGATGATTATGATGATGGAAGTGGTGATGATGATGATAATGATAATGATGATGGTGATGGTGATGATGATGATGATGATGATAGAAGTGGAAGTTATGATGATGATGATGATGATGATGAAGTTAGTAGTGATGCTGATGATGATGGTGACGTTGATGATGATGGTGATGATGGTGATGATGATGGGGATGATGGTGATGATGATGATGAGGATGATATATTGAATAGTGAAATAACCGAACTTGAATTACGTAATGCTATTAAACAGTTAAAAAACAATAAGGCCCCTGGTATTGACATGATATTAAATGAATACTTAAAAAACTCTCCGCCTGAACTATTAACTATATATTGTAAACTTTTTAATGTCATTTTGGATACAGGATTATTACCTGAGAGTTGGACTATTGGTATTATAAAACCCATGTACAAAAATAAAGGAAGTGAGCAAGATCCGGATAATTATAGAGCAATAACCCTTATAAGTTGTCTTGGGAAATTGTTTACTTCTATCATAAACACAAGGTTGAATAAATACTCTATTCAAAGAAACCTCATTTCAAAAAATCAGGCAGGATTTAGAAAGAATCACTCCACGATGGATAATGTTTTTATTTTGCAATCTCTGATATCTCTATATCTCGCTAATAATAAAAAGCTGTATTGCACTTTTGTTGATTTTCGAAAAGCATTTGATACTGTGTGGCGTGTAGGTTTATGGAAAAAGATTAGGAAAAGCAAAATAAAGGGAAAATGTTTTAAAGTAATTTATAATATGTATGATAATATAAAATCTTGTGTACAATACAATGGTCAAATATCTGATTGTTTCCCGTGCCTAGTTGGTGTCCGCCAGGGTGAAAATCTATCCCCATTTCTTTTCTCAATATTCCTAAACGATTTAGAACAATATATGGAGGTTGCAGGAGTTAGCTCCCTTGAGACTATCGAACAGAAAATGTCTGATAAATTAAGCATATTTTTGAAAATATTCATATTACTTTATGCAGATGATACTGTGATACTTTCCGAAACACCAGAAGGTATGCAAAACGCACTAGATATTTTTCAACAGTATTGCGATACATGGAAACTTCAGGTAAATATTAACAAAACTAAAGTGTTAGTGTTCAGCAAGAGGAAAACTAAACAGGTGTATAATTTCGTGCTTAACGGTCATGTCTTGGAAACAACAGATACTTTTACATATTTAGGCATCACTTTTAAATATAATGGTAATTTTTCCAACGCTATTAACAGATTGGTTGACCAAGCCCAAAAATCAATATTCGCTATATATAAAAAGGTGCGTAACCAAGCTATTCCAATAGATTTACAACTAAAATTATTTGATTCGTTAGTTGAACCAATACTGCTATATGGTTCCGAAGTTTGGGGGTATGGGAATTTAAAGTCAGTCGAGCAAACACACCTGAAATTCTGCAAACGAATACTTAAAGTCAGAAGTAGCACTCCAGATTTTATGGTGTATGGGGAACTGGGAAGATTCCCACTCGAAATAAATATCAAACTGAGAATGCTGTGTTTTTGGAATAGACTTATACAAAATGAAAATAAATTAAGTAGTATACTTTATAAACTAATCTCGAAGTTACATTTCGAAGGAATATACACATTTAAATGGATATCTTTCATTAAAAATATTTTTGATGAATCTGGTCAGTCAATTGTCTTCCTCAATGAAAAACAAATGATTAACAGTTTTTTATAAAAGTTTTATGAAACAGCGCCTTCAAGATCAGTTTATACAAAAATGGTTCTCAGATGTGGAAAATTCCTCAAGAGGGCAAACTTATCTAATATACAAAAAAGAATTTGGATTTGAAAATTATCTTATAAAATTATCGGAAATGAATAGAGTATACATAACTAAATTCCGTACATCAAATTTAAAAATTCCAATTGAGACTGGAAGATGGCGTAATGTTGAGAAACGTGAAAGAATATGCCATTTATGCAATGAAAATATCGGGGATGAATTTCACTATCTTTTTGTATGTAAACACGAAGAAATAAAAAAATATACGTATTAAATATATCCCACAGTATTATTATAGTAATCCCAGTCTTCATAAGATGGGTGGCCTTATAGGTATTTGTAATATCCAATTATTGAAGAAGGTGTCTCTATTCATTAGAAAAATGATGGTATTTTTGTAAATGTGAATAAAAGCTATGATAGTAGTACGGTATAAATATTGTTAATTTCCAAATTAATTGTCCATATTTTAGTAATTGGTAATGATATATATTGTCCATCCTGCCACGTGCAGTTGAAAATGTAACTTGTAATTTTATAATCCATGTAACACATTTTAATGTGTCTGGGAGACTATAATAAAATCAAAAAAAAAAAAAACCGCACGGTCTAAAAAAATAGTTTGTTTTGCTTAATATCTCAATATTTAGATCTTTTATAATATCGAAAGTTAATTCTTTCTACCACATGTTGAAACGTTTTACGGTATTGTAATAAATGTATCTCTATTTATTCGGTTAGCAACACACAACACAATGTTTGTAATGATAAATCATCGGTGTGTACGTATGTCAAGCATCATATCCTTGATGCTTTAATCAAGAATTTCTTCAATTGTTACGTAAAATTTCATTCTACAGTCACAAACTTTGCAATTCACAATGTATCAAAGATACAGACTACAGGAAAATATTATTTAATTAAAGCGAATTCGTTGCTGAACTCCTCGACAAAAAATCGGAAACTTTTATTTCTGTGTGGATTTTCTTTTATAATTACACGAAGATACCTGCTATTAGAGCATAAATTAGAGTATATTCGAGACAAAGTTATTGTACGATTAACTTCACTCAAAAGTAATCATAAAAAAAATCTTTGATCGGCTTTTCCTGTGACCGTCGATGTAAGTGATAGCACATCAGTTAAAGTACAGCAATAAGCCACGGACTATTGTGACGTCACACGGTTTAGGGCTAGAAAATATGCATAATCGGGCGGTCAGAAAATTTGACCTCGATATCGGCGGTTTACAGGTTAATCCGGTCGCGCGCGACACGGAGAGGTTTCTACACGGTCTAATAAAGCCATTTCCAGCATAAACTAAAAAATTATCATTTTTGACTACACAAATCCTTTAAATATATCACGGAATTATAAATGCTTATAAATCCTTGTATATATGTAATCGTGTTCCGTATTTTATTAACACTTTTTGAACTTGATTTAGGCCTAATAGTTATCGGACTAACGCACCATTTTATCATAATAAAAATGTAAATGTGTACAGATTACCGAGTACCCGGATGTACTGTTACATGAATCTCCTAAAAGTGCTGACTTGCAATATGGCGTGTGTGTGTCAATGATTATATATATATAAAGTCAAGTGAATGTATTATATATGCCAATTCATAAATACTTGGTACTGAAACCACCCCCATTTTGTATCCCAACATCGTCAAAAGTATCATCAAGGATTTATAAGTGAGAACTGTCTCTTTACCCTACTAAACACCACGCGTAACGCTAGACCAAGGACGTATATGAGTCTCACTTATAAATCCTTGGCTAGACGAACCGGGAAATCGAGTCCAACGAAACACCAATGTAAAGCTAATAAAATTTCACAACGTTTAGTACTTGCTTTAAGGACGGAAGATTTAGAAGATATGTCTTAAATTTCTGTTAAAAAAAAAAAACTCATGAAATGACGCTTCAGAAAGTAAGACGGTAACCCTCGCACCCACAAGCTACATCAAAGGCTGCGCCGGCGGATATTAACGGAAAATCAGTCGTCGCCCAACGTCACGGTCAGTACACAAACGCAAAAGCTCCTACGTCGTACTTGCCCAAAACCCAGCGTGACTTATTCACCTCACATACGTCCTTGGTATCATCAAGGATGTATTTTAGACAAAAATCCTTAGTATCATATTATCATCTTATTATAAGCGACCGCGGTGTGAAAAAGTGCTCACAGAAATTAGACATACACTACATATGACACTATATATACTATGGTCTCATTAAATTATTAGGTAGCTGTATGACTGTGTTTCTGGTGTTAAAAATCATACACATATGATCGCATTGAAAAAGTGTATACAACTATCGTCGGCCATTTTTTCTCACTTCGAGCTCCCCAAAATGCATACGCATCCCCTTCGTAACCCCGCAGGGTACCGCTAGCTAGCTCCTACCCGTGGTGTCAGGATGGCCCCAAGCAATATAGCTAAATTTGTCCACGGCGTCCGTTATCTGTGGAGTTAATTAGTCGGATGACACGTGTGCGGTACACAGTACACCTGAGAGGTGTATCTATAGCGACAACATATAAGTAAATGTACAGGTAATATAATTCACCTGACAGAGAGAGAGAAGAACATATACTGGCAATAAGTTTTTTTTTTGTAAAGTTCATTCTTTGTAAACCCCCATTAAAGTGTACTGGGTTAAAAAGGGTCTTCCCGAACTTCACTGACAATCTAGTCTCTGTCTTTCGTTGATTAGCATTTTGAGTATATAATTTTCTAACAAATGTATAGCACAGTGATCGTTCATATGATATTTTATGTTTATCATAGTGACGTTGTGTATCGATTACGTCACGCACTAAATATAGCCTTGAAAAAAATGCTAGTCGTTGGTCGGTTTGTGTTGACACAATATTACATGTAAATGTGTATTTTATGGTGTAATAAATAACATGCCAGCTATGATATCTCCCAGTAACTGGGTTTCGAAAGGTGTGCTCTTAAACTGTAAATTGTATGAAAATTCTGTTATTATGTGACCTTCTTATTAGTGCTTTATTCGATTCTTGCCATGACGGTTCATCAGGATATCTATTCAAACCAATATTATTTTCACTTTTGTGTCTCATTTTTTTAGAAATAAGGTATGATGATTAATACAGACACCGGTATATCCCGATGTCATTTCCTATAACGAGTTGTACATAGATCTAACAAATATCCCCAGCTAACCAGTTGCTTTTAAAGACGTTTTTAATATTGTCCCAGTGATAGTAATATTAGGAAAAAACCCTTTTAAAGATATTTTTAGGTGTAACGACGTCACGAGTATAAAAATGCATACTGAATCAGAAACGTATAAAAAACACCCTGACATCATTTGCCAACACGACAGAGACTTGTTGAAGACAACCTCAATCCGAGCTAAAGATGGTACACACCTGAAACCGTCGGCGGAAGTTGCTTTCTCCAACAGCATTGACCGGGCCATCAGACACATGAGGGCTTGATCTTATAATCAGCCAATCCTTTATAAAAAAAAAAAGCCATTTTCATGGCTACCCAAATATCACAAAAAGACCCATGAACACTCGAAAATACGCATTTATATATTACGAATTATATATCTTTAGCATGAATAAAAAACAACTGAAAATTGACACGTGTATACTATTTATAATTTTATGATAAATAATTGACGAATACTTCTTAAAACTAAACATGTATTTAATCAGAAACATATATGTATAATTGTTTCTGACAATATGAATTAAATTTTATCGTATTAGTTCACCAGTTAAGTTTGGCCTCTATACTGGCATTACGTGCAACAAAGTACATCAAATAATTACCAGAATATGATATCGGTCGTTTAATGTATATCAAATCAATTCAGCAAACCTGAAAAGCAGATCTTTATGTATAACACCAATATAATCAGCATGTTACAATTAAAGGCAACGCCAGTCAGAAATATCATTCAACAACTCTTAAATAAACACTTAATTATTTACATATTTTTATTGGAAAAACAATTCTACTTTAATATCAGTAATAATATTCAACTTTTGTGTGATGATCCTATACATTACCATGTATTTTTCACATAATTAAAACACAAAATTTTGTTTGTTCATTGATACATCCCCTTTTAACATTTGTTTACGCTCATATTCGAAAAAAACTCCTTGTCCGAAAATAAAAATATGCATTTTGCGATAAGGCTCAAAATTGACGATACGCAGGAAATAAAACCAACCAAATATATAACTGTAGGTGGGGAATAGGATAATTAGGTTTATTTGTAAATTTGGTAAGGGGAAAAGTGAATTGTAAAACATTAATTGGTTTGAACAGGTACAAATTCGGCTGGCGGCTGTACGTTCTGTAAGACTCGTTTCACAAGGTAAATATTATACACGTGTATCCCGTGTTGCTTCGGCCACAGTCACGGCGCGGCGCGCCCGCATCGATGTAAGCGACGTCACAATGGTGATACTTATCTAGAAGCAGGAAAAACATTTGGAAATATAAACGCAGGAAAAATTTGAACTATAAACGCTGTATTTAACACTTGGAATCATAAACCGCACAGAAATTAAATAAAATAACTGGGTGAAAATTACGTGCCCCACAATCGTAACATCAAAAATTATTTACCAGAAAATGATATCGGTTCGTTTAATGTATATCAAATCACAATTACAGTGCAAACCTGAGAAATGGCAGGAGGATATTATGTATAACCAACTTAATCAGCATTTTACAATTAAAGGCAACAGCAAAATATCTTTCAAAAACGTCTGTAAATAACAAAATATTTATTTATTTTATGGAAAAACGATATTCTTATTTTAAATATCGTCAACAATTCAAATTTGTGAGAAGAATATACATACATGTAATTTGCACATAATCAAACACATAATTTGTTTGTTCATAGTGAATCCCCGTGTTATACACAGTTTATTTTACACATAACCTAGACAGTAATTCATTTGTTTACCGCTCGTATCGGAACTCTTCCGAAAAAAAAGGTGCAAAATGCATAGCTCAAATGACGAGACGCGGGAAAAGAAAACAACAAAAGATAGGAGAATAGGATAATGAGGATATATGTATATTTTAAAGGGGGAAAAGAGAATTGTAAACTTTATTATTTTTAACAGGTACAATCGGCTGCTGTCGTGTTAGTACCTGTAAAGCTCTCGTTTTCCATTGGTTTAAAAAGTTTTACTGTTTGGTGTCAAGCCGTGTGATCGGGCCGTTCACGGGCTTCGGCGCGCCACGACCCCGGCCCCGCCCGCCGCGTCGATGTAAGCGGCGGATATGTGTTATTATTAAGCGGAGGATACTATTCGATTTTAAGAAACGTATACATACATTGATTTATAAATACGCAGGTAAAAACTCATAATTCTATCGCCGAATCTGTTAATTTTCACGTCGCATCAGCGAAAAAGTTTTGGCGATTCCCAACGCACTATGGACAATGTTGCAAATAAATTTGACGGGGCACACGTATACGAAGTTGGGGGTAAAGTTGTGGGAATGTATACATCTGTTATTCGGCCGTCAGCCGTCACGATCCACGGCGGACAGAAAAATACTTAATTTTACGGCAGAAATACTTAATTTTATTGATCGAATTGGAATTCTGAGGAAAAGTCTTAATATAAAGGGTTAATACTGAATAAAAAAAGCACATATGTTAATCCTGCCGAAACTTGTTAAAAATTAAGTATTCTGCCGTTATTCTAACAAGTTTCGGCAAGATTAACACATCTTGGGTTACCAGTGATTAAAACATGTTACATCATGTTTTAAAAAAAAACCCGTTTTCATATCTTATTCGAATGTTTAGAAATGGCATATTTCCTCAGTCGCTCGTATCCGACAGTCTGTACGCAGTTAGTTCCCTTTGTCTGTGACGTCACACAGGCCAGCACCCGCGAAGCTGTCAAAATCGAGCTGTCAATGCAGGCGACAGAGCGGAAAACGTAAAAAAAACACGGTACAGTGTGCGGCGTTGAATTGCACCAACAGATCAGATGATGGGGAGAAAACCAGTATGTTTTTGTTTCCTAAGGATAGAAAATTAAGAAAGGAATGGACTGTAAAATTGAAACGAGAATTCCCCTCACACATCAGAAAAAACTAAATCCCACGCATTGTAGGTCATCACGTAATATTTACATTTTCAATGCAGTCCCACTATGTAACCTTACCGAGCGCAGTTGGCAGTCATATAGACAATGAACTTCAAGCGCTTATCATGACGTAATTATCATTGTGACGTCACAATTGTCGTGCCAGTGATCAAGGAAGACGGCTGTTCAAATGGCTGTTCCATCCATGACGATAACGAATGATTAATTCATTATAAAATGCAAAATTCCTTGGGATTTCGTCATAAAATTGTAACCAAATGTAAATAAATCACTTTTAGAAATTTCATTGTTCTCTATTGCAGTAATGACATCGTTCACGAGTGTTGATTTGTTGTTTAAAAAATTCTGTTCACAGTAAATTGCGCATTGAGTAGCCTACATAATCAAGTTCTTTCAATCTATTTACAACTGCAACTTTAAACTTTTTTGAAGAGGTCTTAAAAATTTAAAATTTTGTTGATCAGTGCAGAAATCACCATGCTTGTTACAGCTGCATTCTGGCATTTTTAGTCTAGAAAAACCCCACAAAAATATAGTACAGATTATGTCGCATATTATGATAAATACATGTTATTCACTTCTAAATATGCATTGATTAAGTTTAATCGCACAATATTTTGTAATAAAACGTAAAATTTTAGTGATTTTGTTGACTTTTTAATGACTAATTCAATCACCAATGATATTTTAAGATTACGGTCTGCATTGATGTGCATCCGTATTATTTTTACATCATTGACTCGATTTCGAAATTTAGACTGGTTCCCGCCTCAGTTACCTCCCTTGCGTACGCTTCACTCGCGTCACTGAAAGAAAAACAAAATGCTTGCCAGTTAGAGTTTTTATAGTGAATATTATAGTCGACATACACGACATGTTGACAACAATATCAAATTGAACACGACTAATGCTACGGGTACCCCGCATCACTTTCGCGATATTCACGTTGCATATACATGTAGCATATACACAGTTGAATTTTGTTTATCTTTCAACTACACGTGGTTTTTTTAAAAATAAAACCGCTCTCAAGCGAAGTTGATTGGCTGCCGTTTGCTCTACTAAATGTGTATACGGCGGCCATTACAAATCTGTGAAATAGAAGGGTCTCGGAAGTATTTCATTGTGCAGAGTTGTTTAACCCTTTGAGTGCCACAGGAATCCTCTTAGAGAGTGCCAAGCCGTGTTTCGATCAAAATGTGATTTGAAAAAAAATATGACGTAGAACAATTGAACAATAGAACCAGCGATGACGTCACGTCATTATCACGGCAAGCCTGTATTCCTCTCGTCACAAAATGGATATTATTGTGCACAACTGATAAAAGTACATGTTTGTGTACAGTTTCTAGCCAAGTGATTTTTTACCAAATTTGACATACCGGTACTAATGGGAAATTTTCTACTCTTTCAGCTCATGATATTTGCATAGTTTCTCGTCACTGATTCTTTTGAGAAAAAACATATTTTTATAAACAAAAAAAACATCTTCATCGCCGTGTTTAGCATAACAAGGAAAGGAAGGTGTCAGCTTTGAGATGTGCACAAAACTAATGATATCTTAAAAAAATTAACATTGGAGAGCTATGCAAATATAATGAGCTGAACATATAGATGAATTTGGAAAAAATCCACTAATAAAGAGATAAGAAAAATTCAAAGATAAAATGAAAATAAAACAAATATATAGGAAAATTTAACAATGCGGAAAGACTTTTGACCCGAAACTGTTGATGTAGCGTTTAAGGTCATGTGCTATATGTCTATTTTCAGATATTTTAACAGAAGTTTTTAAATAGAATTATATGAATCGTTGAAATAAAAAACAATGTATCGTCTCAAATCACATTTTATTCCAAACAGAAAACCAAACAACATTTATTCTTCGTGACGTCATCTGTACATGTATGCATGTGTCTTACATGTAATCGACGGAAATTCCTTGAACGTACCGTATTCGCACATTTGTATCACTCTAAAATGTATAAAAAAAACTAAGAATGATATAGGAAAAACAGACGGTCAGCCACCGAGATACATTGTATATCCATTCGGTAAATAAATGATAGCGGTGGATGGGGGAACGAGAGAATGGTACAGCGATACGGTATAAGCACAGGGGTTTGGCTCTATAGATAGTTCTCTCTCTCTCTCTCTCTCTCTCTCTCTCTTTATTTATATTATACAAGGTAATACTGTGTCACAGTATTACATATATATATATGTAATAGAGAGAAACATGTCTATAGAGCCTAACGCCTGTGGTATATATAACCGCAACATAGCAAGCCAAGTACCCAAAACAGTGATAGTATCGTAATGGCTACCGAGGTAGGTGTAATCGATAACTTCACTTCATATATTTCTTTATTTTAAAGATGCTCCACCGCCGACAGAGCATAAATGATAGTCATCATTTGAACAATAATTTGTGTTTAATCGTGTATATATATGCCTAATTAACACAAAAAATAACATAAGATAATTTATTTCGCCTTTGGTGCATGCGCAATCACTACTTCATTCCATATAGGATATAGTGCGACGGAATTTTTTCGGGATGCAATTATTTATTTTTCATATTTTTAACTTGAAGTAAAATTAGAAGCTCAAACTTTTCAATGGTGGTAATGATGTTAAGTTAGTAACTTTTATAACTGAAGAAAAATACTAAATCGTCTACTCCTGTTTTTGATAGTGAAAAAATACTATTCGTCAGCGGTGGAGCATCTTTAAGATAAGGAATTCGAACAAATGATATAATTTTTTCCCGGTGCAGACTTTGTGCATTTTCAAAATCTATTTTTTCAGAAAGATTAATAAGGCGAACGAGTCCGCATTAAATCGTATGCATGTATATGTGTAAGTTATTCACATTAATCAGAGAGAAATCTGAACAGTATTGCCAGCCGCGCGAGTACACCAAAAAGCCCGCGAAAAAATATCCTACAATCGACTAAAGTTGATTTGTTAGTTACTTATTTTTGGTGATGTCGATATTTATTGACGTACATTTGATATGTCGGTAATTATTAACATTCAAGCGAACGAGAGCTATTTGTCTAAGCATACATTTGTATTTAACATAAAACATGTTTTGTGCCTGTGCTTATTTCAACAGATAAGAATGCAACTGTCAATCAATGTTCTCGTATATTTATGATATTGATATATTGCGTTAATACCTGTGCATTTTATGTTGCTCTTAAGCATAAATCCCTTAAAATTAAATTATATAACGTAAAATTTATATACTTAATTATCGCCTTTTGTCCGTCGTTCTTCAGCCGTCCGTATTCTTTGTACCGCTACAGGTAATTCTCGAACAGTATTTGAGGTGATTTCTTTTCATTTATATGTCCCGCTTCCTATGAACATGCATATTGTAACTTAGGACAAATCAGAAAACAACATGGCTGACAGGCACCAATGCACATGCATTTGGAATTTTAAGTATTTTACTGCTACGAATAGACTTCTTATGCTCAATTTCGGCTGAAACGTCTTTTCACATGGTCAATTTTTGCAATATAGATCTACCTGATTTTATTTATTCATTGATTCTAAACAAGTTGCCAAACATCTAGAAAATTATCTACTCTTACAGATCATACATCAGTAATTTTAATTTATATTGTTTTTTTAGAAAACCTTGTCCTATGAGCAAGCATTTTCACGCTATTTGTAAAAAAAAAAAAAAAAAAAATGTTTCATGGAGTTTTAACGGTGCAAAAATAATGATATTTTGAAAATGAAACATCGAAAGACTCAGCAAATAGTATGAACTGAGAGAGCAGACAATTTCGTATTGTTATACTAAATTTGGTAAATATCCGTCGATAAATAAAGCCATTGTTCTTAGGTGAAAAAAGTCGAAACCTTGGAGCAAACAATCACGTCACCATTTTCCCGTCGAGGGCCGATCTGGAGCGCGAAAATGACGTTGCAGAATAGTTAGATGACGTCATCACTATTGTTAAACTGCCGAATTTCAGAGAGCCTAAAAAAAGGCCCTTTGGCACTCAACGGTAGTATCATAGAGCCTATATATAGGCTCTGTGGCACTCTAGGGGTTAATATTTCATAAATGGGATGTAACATGGGGGCAGTGGAGTACATAAGATCTCAATATATAGGTACTGGTTGGCGACATATTATCGTGAAGAACATATTATCGTGATTTTGATTGGCGGGTTACACTGAATGCGATTTTAAAACGGTTTTGTGTTTAGAAAGATGACACCTACCACAAATTACCAACAATATTTTCAAATTTAGTAGAAAATTTAATTTTTAAACATAAAAATACCAAATTTCAGTAAATCTTACCTCACAAGTACAACATAAGCCCAGGGAAATGCATGATATCGGCTTTATTCTAAGATAATAGTCCCGATTTATATATCGTCTGCTTCCTCTGATGACAGACAAGAGCGTTCAAAAAACTAATGTTATAAGGGAGGTAATTCAATCTTAGAAAAAGAACGCTTATCTGGGTCACTCAAGCGCTTTTGACCAGACGACAAAATACAAGGTAGTAAACAATGCCGATTTGATTTGCTATTTTATTGTTTAAAGAATTAATCACCATCAGAAATCATTCAAATATCTTTTATATTTATTCAGAATGCTAATAATTTATACAGACATGTGAGAAATATTTGTCATTTTGCCAGAAATAGATTGGTAAATGGCGACCTCTTCATTTCCCCTGTCAGCGTAATCTAACGATTTGACATGTTATAAACAATACACGTTTTCTCTCGTTTGAAACGCAGTTTTTACATCAATTATTTTTTTAAAATAGTTCAAATGTTTATCTTTATGTTGATACCAAATTTAATTTATTCCATCACACGTAACTATTTTTAATATTTTTTTGAAAAAAATCACGATAATATGTTCAGTAAAATGACACGAAAACCTATTTGACCGACTTTTTTCAAAGGGCTGTATTTATTGTAAAATATCATATAAATTCACTTAAAGCTTATTTATTTAAAGTGTTGTGGACTAAAGCTTATTTACAACTCTAAAAATCTAAATTTAAATACAACGTTTAGAAAAAAATCGAGAAAAATCGCTATTTTTTCACGATAATATGTCGCCAGCCAGTATGTGTATGTTTTCCCGGCATTGCATGGACAATATATTAGAAATATACCGCTGACGTAGCGTAGGCCAAATCTGGCCTACGATTTCACATTTTTAAGAGGTAGGGCCTACTGCGAGCTGACTATATATTAGGCAAAAAAAAAAATTAAAAAAATCCTAATAATATAGGCAGGTTTAGCGGACTACTTACATACATGCAAGATTGTTGGTTGGGTTCACCAAACCAAGATATACAGTTGGTAGTAGACTAAAGGTTACACCCTTGTGCACACGGAGTGCACTACGTTTAGACTACAGGTAGACACCGAGTGCACGAGGTTTAGACTACAGGTAGACACGGAGTGCACAAGATTTAGACTACAGGTAGACACGGAGTGCACGAGATTTAGACTACAGGTAGACACGGAGTGCACTACGTGTGAACACGGTGTCCACTACAGGTGGACATCGTGTCCAGGTACATTGAGACCTAGACAGACAAGGTGATGTGTTACAGTTAGGGATAGGGGAAGAATAAGTTCTTCAATTTGAAATAATACATAATTATAATTTTTAAGTGTTTATCTTTTTTAATTACAACATCTACAATTTACAGTACAGTATATATAACTATATAATACAATATTTTTTAGTATACATGAATAAAACCTTTTCACTGCAAAAGTAATAAAGATTGATTTATATTCATTAAGTATATGTCTATTTAATTTTATATCAGTAGTTTCCATTTCTTATCTTAAATTGTCTATATTACGTTTTCAAAAGTAAATGTTTTATGGGTAAATTGCATTAAATATATATATATATATATATATATATATATCATTTACATCAAGCATTTTCACAAGTCAAAAACAACTTTGAATTGCAGCAAAAACCAGTCCTAATGTGCTTTTGAGACACTTTTTCTTTTATAATAAGCTATCAGTAATACAATCATATACCGGGTAATACATAGCTTTTAAACAAAAAGATTTGGTGCCTATCAATCAGTTGTCTAGCGATACCCTTGTAGATCGTCTTTCATTAAAATATATACACTTTTATAATATTTTTCTTGCTATTTTAAGTTCTAAAAGTATTGTACGTAAAAATAGCTTAATTACATATTCTTTATTAAAAACTGAACGTCTTTAAAAGATCATGCAGAATTAAATCCACTTCAAACTATATGACGTCCTCCACATAATTGGTGGCTAGTCTACCTACAAGTACCCAATTCAGCTTGTTTTGATTCTTATTGCCCGTACACACAATAAGTTTATGATCCCAACCCCGCAAGTTATCTTGATCGTATATTGCGTCATGGTCCAATAATTATAACTTGTCAAACATACAGGTAAGCCACAGTATCCAGCTATACAGGTGCCTCAAGGTGACCATCGATAGATGGCCAGAGGCAGAATCGTTACCTTCTGTGTTTGCACGGCTTTATGAGAATGGGGGCAGTATCTTTATATAATATGTGATTTTAGAATTGTTTCTATGGAAGTTTGTTAAGACAAACAAATATACTTTACCGTTTAAAAATCATATAGGTTCATGAGTTTGAAACACATAAGTACCATTCTTATTAGATACATGTACATGCTTGTTGTAGAGCCTGGGTAAACATGTACACCGGTTCCCGGGGGGGGGGGGGGGGGTGGAGATTGGGATGAGGTATGAGGGTAAAAACTAGCTGGCAAAACATATAGTAAGTGATGCTGAATACACCTCAATTATTGTCATGACAGGCAGCCGTGAAGTGGAGCTGACGGTAGCTGTACAATGCGTAAATCATGCATGTCTGTCACAACCTTGAATTTACCAATAATACATATATATATTATAATCAAAATTAATGTAGATTAGGTACTTATTCAACATTGTAATATGGTATTTTATATACATAGTCATGATAATCAGGTTTCTGATATATGTAAAAAGCCAGTGTACAAAATTAAATTAATAAAAAGATATTGGATGAAATATGATATTCCAATAATCTTGAAATAAATGTTTCAGTTAACTATACACTTGGTATTTAGATTATTTTTAATTTTAATATATAAAGCTTCATTAACAAATAAATTAAAATGCACTACCAGTTAAAACACATATCCCTATTGACTAGCATTGTTGTATAACTGTACGTATTTGTGTGATGAGTACAATGTATGTATGTAGAGAGGCTGCCACCTAAGTACAGCATGCTATAAATGGACCTCCTGGGGTTGGGATAAGGTACTACATGTATACAGGTGTTGTTAGCTATATAGTCTGTGATACACTTGACTGAACATATTGAAGGGTGCCCAAAGAAGGCCCCAGGCACCTGGCCCCACTCTGGCCAATGTTAGGTAATTTAGATTATCATACCCGTGTGGTTGATGGAACAGTATGAAGTCCAAGTGACCATGGCAACTGCAGTCCTAGCCTAGGGGTCTACCTTTCGAGCAGGCAAATTTAAGTGAACAATATACTACATGTATGGATCATACATTAATATATATATTGTTATCATATAACTCACGCGGTTTGTAAAAGAAGGTCAGAATATGATATTGTCAAATTATCAAGGTTTCTAGAATTGAAATAATTATGACAAATTCAGAATCTAATCAACAACTATGAATCTACAGTTTAAATGGGTAGAAGTTGGATTTATTTTGATTCTGTCTGTTTGATTTGTTATCAGACATGTGACCTACATTTTAGCGATCGGTCCTTTGAACAGTGTTGATGCTCACGAGCAGCCACATGCCCGATAATAAATTATTGCTTTCTTAAGCCAGTGCTTACAGGTTTCTCAATCGCTTGAGTGTAATAAAGTGTAATTTCTAATGCCGATTTTTAACGTCTATGGACGATTTCTCATTTCCCCAATGCTTTGCAACGCGCCAGGTTCCATGTAGCAAATGTATACGTATTATACAAACTATTTCGCGCACCTTGCCGTTTAGAAAACTATATTCCATACATACATAGTTAAACATTTTATGAAAAATTTAATTTGTTTATGTTTATATGTCCTTGCTTTTATTATGCCCATCAATATATTCTTTTTAATCAAAATAATTTGCCGATCAAAATATCTCTTTTTGGCGACGATTTGCTTATACTAAAAATCTTACTCCACGCAAGGTTCATCACTTTATGCGTACGAAAAAGAATTTCATCTTTAAACTACTTATCACTAGCTAAGAAAAATAGTTTTTACTGGGAACTATCCATTGATGAGACATAACCAGTATGTGGTTTTACCGTACGCAGTTAATTTGCAACGCAGTTAATTTGCTTTTATAAATTCTATAATTAACGTCCTTATTTATAAATTAAATTGTATGATAATATATATTGATACATTTTACTTTATATGTATCTATTCAAATAAACATTACAGTACGAATGATTTCCAGTAATTAACGGCAATTTTTATGTTGCAATAAATATTATGTTTCTGATCGCAATAACTATTTCTATCTGTCAAAGTCCATATAGACTGCAGAATCAATACATATTTTCTCATATTTCTGTGGCACATCATCTAGTCTGTCTGTGGTCTGGATGTAGTGGACATTTTACCTGGACACGATGTCCACCTGTAGTGGACACCGTGTTCACACGTAGTGCACTCCGTGTCTACCTGTAGTCTAAATCTTGTGCACTCCGTGTCTACCTGTAGTCTAAATCTTGTGCACTCCGTGTCTTCCTGTAGTCTAAACCTCGTGCACTCCGTGTCTACATGTAGTCTAAACCTCGTGCACTCCGTGTCCACTCGTAGTTCACACCGTGTGCACAATGTGTAACCTTTAGTCTACTACCAACTGTACATGATTATGTATTCTAATGTGAGAAACAAAACCATAGTGACCTACACTCTACATTTTTACTTGAAATGTAAATTGAAATTCACAATGTTAAACTCATTGAATTTCTCATATAGCTCAACAACCTTTGGCCTATGAGGACAGAGAGGTTGATTTGCTTTGAATAGTATACAGTACCCAATATACAGTTGTCCCTAAGATATTATCTTTTTCATTGCAAGATATTGCTTAAAATTATCACTGATCAATAATAAGGGGCTGTATAACTGCCTAAATTAATACATCTAGATCTCCTTTCCACAATAGAGAAATGGATGATTTATATTTATTTGTAGGTAACACTGGATCATCTGGTTCATCAAAGGCTGGATCTCCATCTGCCTCAAGCAATACACAGAAAACACCTGTATCTAAGCAAGACCCACTGCCCATATTTCTTCAGAGGAAAGTTCAGGAAATATTACTAAAGATATCTCGACTTAGTATGGACGATGTTGTCAGGGTCAGGAAAACAGATCGTCACCTTAAACCCAAATATGAATTAATGTCAGAGGTGGAACTGAAACAGGCAAGTAATAAAAGTGTATTTTAACAGCAACACAATATAACAAAGCAGCAAGCTGCATGTACATCGAATTCACCCTGAAATGTCAAAGCAGGCTGTTTTAGCCTTTGATTTAGCATACTCTTTAGAGGTTAAGGTAATGATGCATAGCAGTAGCATTAATCAAAGTGAATAAATACAGGAATTAATACTCTGTATCACTGAGACTGAATTCAAAATAGAAAAAAAAAATCTTCTAGAGATTAGTACAGGAATTTTGTACCAATTAATTATCACTTCCTAGATTTCCTAACATATTAATATTATTTCTTGTTTATAGATGGAAATGGAAGCAATGGAGAAGGCAATACAAATGCTGAAAATGCCACCATATATGAAAGCGAGAGATGGAAGCTCAAAGGTTTTATCACGGGACCCAGAGATAGCACCGGGACTAACATCAAAATGGATGTTTCACTGACATCTCCCAAGGAGTAGAAAATAGGGTAAACCACATCTAATGGATGATATTTAGGGCAATATCAGATTCTGATTCTTAATTAGCACTTTTGATTATTAGTTTGTAAATTTTCCAAGTCATAAAGATGGATGAGATTTTAACTAGAGAAAGTTAAACTTTACATTAACCAAATACTTCTACATAATTTTGCTGGTTGTAATGTGTAAGGACAAAGAATGGATAGCAGTTTTTTAGGCCTTACTGTCCTGTTAGCCTAACCGTTGACAAAATATATGATGTATTACTTCGGTATGTTGTTGACTGACAGATATTATCAACTGGTCGAGTGGTTCTGTCAATCGTCTTTAGGGGCGTAGTTTACATAGCCTACCTGACGCCAGGTGATAGAACAAGTGGGCGGAGTTTATATGACAATATTCTAGAGTTAGATAGGCAATATTATTGCGCCTGATAAGAAAAGCGTGTGTGAAAGATCTTATGCTAACAGGGTACTGACAGACGGTAAACTTCGTCGTAAAACAATTGATCTTCATTGTAAAGAATTATCTTTTCATTAAAATTAATGAAAAAAACTGGTGTGACAAAAGAATGTGTAAAGAATGTGACTGCACGGGGGACATTTGACCCCGTCATCTGTTCATCGGATACCAGGGTTTTATAAGTGAGATAAATCCTTGATCAGAACCCAAACAAAATTACTAACAAAGTCTTACAGTTTATAAAATATGAGAAAGTTAACGGTTCCATCAGCCAGAAGAGACACATAAATGAGAGATGACACGAAAAGTTATCCAGTCCATCCAGGCTGAAAACACCGCGTGACCGCATTTATTGCCAGAGCTATGGACTTCATTCCACAACAATTGCACTTTTTTTGAAGAAGTGTCTGTTGTAAAAACTGCAGGTATTAGAAAGTATTTACAAACCCTGCAGTTCTATATATATGAATATGTTGTACCCAATGAGTTCAGGATAGGTCTATCACACGTGGGTCACAAATATGACATGATATAAGCCATGCCCACCAACCAATCAACTCACGTCTAGCATTATTTCGTAACCCAGTATGCAGTAGGTATTGCGCAAGTTGCGCGCCGAGTATGTCATTGTCACCGTCAACGGTTATATTGTCACGACAGTAAAGATGCTACACCACTGACAAATGGTATTTTTTCACTACCAAAAACAGTTACTCAACTGACAACATTAAGTATTTTATAGAATTATTTTATAAGACTGTTGTTGGCCCTTTTCTTCATTTTAATATTTCATTTAATTCCAGGATAGAATTATAGTTGTTAGAGATACAGATGGTACACTGAGGACAGCTACTAATGAGGAACGAATTCGTGCTAATAATGTTTACTACCCAAAGGAAGGAGTATCAGCTGGCATCCCTAAAATGTTTGAAGAAGAGCATTTAGTAGTATGTATTATAAAGACTTCTTATGACATAAAAATTAACACACTTGATTTTATAATCAACGTAATTATGTGGGTAGTAGAGATGAAACAAACTTCATTTCTGCATAATGGCATTGACAAAGAAAACTGTTGATATAGCTATTCTGTATTGATTTGGTTTGATTAGTTTAACGTAAGTAATAGCCAGGTTTAGATGGCGGAGGAAAGCCAGAGTACCAGAGAAGCCACCAACTAGCGGTCAGTACTGGCAACTGGCCCACATGGGATTCAAACTCATGACCCAGGGGTTGAGTACTTTTGGTATTACATCAACACATCTTAACCCATGATGATAATAAATTGATACATGTATGCATATGTTTATTCTTATTATAGAAGCAAAATTCCTTAAGATGTTTTAGCAATTAAGTATTTTTTAGATCTAGATAGAAGCCTTTCTTAAAACTGTTATTATCAAAATTGTCATTTATCAGCCCATGAGCCTGCCAATAGTAGGAAACAGTTGATCGCTAAGATCATACTGCAGTCTCCCAAAATACAAGCATGTGGAACTGAGGGGACATGCACATTTATGTATACAGTAAAACATGGTTATAACTAACCTCTGGGGACTAACAAAGTCACGACTTCGTTGTTATACACAAGTTAAACACACCTTTTAGAAACTTTGATGGAGAATGAAAATTACTATGTTATAATCATTTTTTTTTTGTGTGTGTTCAAACATGTTTTACTGTATTTTGATTGTGTCGCAGCATCTGCTGAAGAACGGGCTGACCGATATTGTCTACATCCTCGACAGAGCATGCGTCCAGTTTGATCCAGACGATCCTAATTTTATCAGGGTAAGAAGGGTGTAAAATATTAATATTTGTACTACTACTATCTACTGCGTCAAATTATCATTTTTGTATAAAATAATAAGGATATTTCAATATCAGTTTGTTAATGATATATGAATGTAATGTTTGAGATTGCACTCCTTGTCCACAGGAAACTGTTCTCTTTCTGGATTTACATCAATGTTAAAAATTGTATAGTCTAATGATGTTTCTCATTCATCAATGTGTGAATACCGTCAGTTGTGGTCGTCACAGCTTTGATGTGTAACATACAGTGGGCTTCATACCTCATTTAATGTGCATTAGACATATATCTTATATATAGAAAGTAGTAATTTTGTATTACCATGGAAATGACATCATCATACTTTGTATTGACCCACAGGTTACACAGATGATATATGACCATGTACAAAAGAAAAAAATGTTTAATCAACTGGCATCAACTCGATTCTTTGGACCCATGTCTTTCTACTTCATTCTGAAAAAGAATATTAAAGATCTACTTGTGGACATGATTGAACATGATTTGTAAGTGTATTAGAATCATTTTTATGCATCTCTAAAATACCTAAAATAATAACACTTTCTGCAAAGTTAGAGGTTTATACTGGAATCAACTTATCTGTCTGTCTTCCATCTGTACATATGTCTGTATGTAGAAAAGTTTTATATGGACAATACCTCCTAAGCTGCTGGATCAATTTCAATTCACAGCAATTTTATTATCATATGTACATATGTAGATGTGCATGCAGGTTTTCTTCTACCGGGCTAGGGTAACTGCAGTTACCCAGATGGTAAATGCAATTACCCTAATCCGGTTCCCCCCTGTGAATATCTGCTTGAATGTTAAAAGAATTGACTCAAACATGGTGAATTCCTGCAATATATTTTTACTGTCTAGATCTTGCAATTTAA
This sequence comes from Argopecten irradians, assembly GCF_041381155.1. Lineage (NCBI taxonomy): Eukaryota > Metazoa > Mollusca > Bivalvia > Pectinida > Pectinidae > Argopecten > Argopecten irradians. The sequence continues at coordinate 23,311,589 of NC_091134.1, forward strand.
TCTGGATCAACAATATATATACTAGTATTATTATAATAGTTCAATGATATTGAGTGAAGTTAAGCACATGCAGATTACCATACTCATTCATTATTTTTTTCCAGATTACTGGACGCCGTCAGCTTAATTCACCTGTACGACTTCATTCACAAACAGAGAAAAATACCCATACCACAGGACATATCAACAGACACAGAAGACCAGTTAAAGATTATAGAGGTCAGTAGTGAAATCTATCAACACGAGTATGATTATTGAATGGGACTAATTTATGTACCATATGATATCTGATAACATTTATACGGGACTATTGTTTCTATTTGTGAAAGAATTATGCTTAAAGATGATATTCCCCGCTAATGTCATAAGTGGGAAGATTGCAGAGTTGTGTTCCATCACAACCCAAAAACCACATGGGGTGTCATGCGGTACAGTTGAAAAAAACTCACAATCCGGACGGAAATGTCAAGGAACGGACTTCCGTAATGTTATTTATACTCACTAGACCGTGAATTCAGATTCTAAATCCTGAACTCCATTTTGGGAATAGAATGTAATTTTTACATTAATAATTCCCGCAATAATACGGACAATTTTCTGTCGCCATGTGCCGAGAAAATCCAAGGCCAACTAGAGTCATGTGTAAAATACACACTACCACTTGACACTGTGTGTGTTGTCATAATGACGGCTGCCAGGTCATAGCCACAGGCGTTTACCTGAACACCTTTGTCAGGGGTACATGCAGTCATATAATGGTTCATTGGTTTTCTATAGGAGATCAAACTTCAGTGTGGTAATTGACAATATCTTTTTAACCATACGCTTTGAAACATACCTTACTGGTTTCGCATGCAGAATATGTCGCTTTGAGCTTCGGGTAAAATTGCACACAATTGACGATGGCTTTTGGTTTTGCCTTTTAAAAAAGCAATACGTTTTTTTTTATATTCTTAATGTAATAATATGAAAAAATACTTATAAACATAATGAACAAAGTTTTTGATACAGTACACGTATATATTACATAAAAGCCTATCACCGACTACAAGGTCAAGGGGAGCAACTCGGACATGAAAATTTAATTGACTAAGAATACAGAACTCAGAAGTCCAGAAAATTAGTAATCCCGATGGTTTAGGCTGAAAACGAAGGTGTCTGGATTATCGAGGGTCCACTGTATAGGAATTAGTCCCATTCTTACTACAGTTAGTGTATAGAGCTTAAAAACTGCGGGTCGCATATTTTGCCATTTTGTCAACGAAATATATTGTCGGAATTTTAATTTTATGCTACACTATGCAATAATAGCATTTTTGCATAACAGTAGTAAAATTCAAAATATTTCACTTGTGTTTTTAAAACATGTTTAGATAACCATTAACAGTTGGCGATTCATCAGGGACGATTTATACACCATATTTCTCCTCATGACGATTTATCACCTTCCAGGTCTTAGGGGGAGGGTGTGGCCTCTTTATTTTATAAATAGACAGCTTTACTGAAGACACAAAAGACACAATATAATCGTGTTTATATGATATGTGTCTTATTAACACAAAAATACATATAAAATAACTTAGTTTGCTATTGGTGCGTGCTGCGCAATCAGTACTTAATTACATAACAGGCATAATGTCATGGATTTTTTTTAGGGTGCAATTAATTATTTGTAATATTTTTATCTTGAATTAAAATAAGAAGCTCAAACTTTTCAATAGTGGCAATGGGGTAAAGTAAGAAACTTTTGTAACTAAGAAAAATACTAATTTGTCTGCTCCTGTTTTTGAAAAATACTGTACAATTCATCGGCAGTGGAGCATCTTTCATTTGAAAAACATTATGTTAAAGCAGCCATTTTGTTGTGCATTCATTGAATTACATCATGGTGGGCTTATGCATGGTATAGCTAGGTCATATTGCACAATGTATGTGAAAAATTGTATGGATATTTCTCTACTTTTTAGAAATTCTGTGAGACTGACATTAAAGGACAACAAGCAGAAGACTTACGGAAAGTAATAACTTCATATCGACAAGCCCTGGTGGACGAGGCCAGTAGTGTCGGGGCTGTCGGTAACTAGTGATATGTAAAAACTGTGTGAGTGTGGAAAGTTCTAAGAGACTGTGAATATCATATGTATGGAATAAAGTAATTTGTAATTATTGCATTGGTTTAATTATTTCTTTCAATCATAGTGACAAGACAAGAGGAGAAGAAGGCTGTCCCTTTACGGCTAGCATCGACACCAATATGGAATTTTGAGACAGGTTTTGTAATTGGCAGTCATCTTGATTGTCATCAATTAAACAAAATTGAAAATAATGAATAAGCTATAAATTATTATAGAGGAAAAAATAATGTGGATAGTTTAATGGTGGTATGCTTTGAGTTGAAATCAGAAGAACAAGATATTACATTTACCTTGTCTATCTGACTAAGGCTAGTCCAACATTTAACTTTATTTTCACTTGCATAACCATTTAGAATTATGGCAGAAACATCATGATTTTTGGCATAAGTAATCACACAATATGGAACAGTAACTATAATCGTAATTATGTAGATTACTCTCAAAGTTGTTTTATTGACTAATCAGTAATGCCTATTGCAAAATTGATAAGTTTCAGTTCCAAAGTCATTATCTTGTGTTTTTACTTTTCTGGTGAAGTAGAAGCTTACCTTCCCATGAATTGAAATACTGGTAAATTTTATAAATACAGAAACATTGTGATACCAGCAATTACCAGTACAGACCAAAAACAACATAGCGAACAGGCAAGCCATCTTGGATATGGATAAGTGATTGTTGTAATTTCTCAAAAAAATACTGTCAGGACCTTTATCTCAAATTTCTTTTGACTAATTTGGTCTATTGATCTACCTGATCCATATCTGATTCACAAAAAAAAAACCATCAACACGATATTGTATAAACTTCATTTATGTACCAATTATCTTGTACAGATAGTTTTCTAATTGAGAATGTACATTCACATGCATATATCTACAGAGGTAAAATATTTTAAAGCAGTTGATGTATAGCCTTAATAAGAGTAAAGTAAAGTAAAACAGACCGATGGGCCATTAATTTTGATATCTGATCCAAGTTTCATCGATATCCATTCCTGTTCACTCAATCACCAGGAAAGAAAGTAACTAGAGACATTGCATGGTGTACAGTACCCGGTATGCATGGTCCTTGTTACAATAAAGTGTAAAACTACATTGAGCAGAATGATGTATCACAGATAATTCTAAAATGTCACAATGCAAAAAAACTCATATACTCATAAAACATATCACAGCCAATTGTCAGACTAGGCATACTGCCGTCAATTTCAATATAATATATATGGCATTGATTTGGTATAAAGATTAAACTCAAGATGTAGAATGCTATGTATAAGCACATGGACCTGACACAAATATATATACTATAATATATACATATAAATAGTGTTGCTTAAAATTTGTGCTAGGTCCCTGTGTGTAAATGTACATGGAAAAAACAATTTAGTTTGAATTAATAACTTTTCAAAGGATTTTACAGGACTGTTTTCAATGAGTACTGCTCAAATTGTAAAATTGTTTCTTCAATATACTACACAGTACAGTGCAATTTACTCCTTTTTTTTTAACTATTTTCTTTGACTCTGATGATATCTCATTGTTCATCAATGTGTTATATAAAACATGCGAAAAGTAATGGAAATGTGAATTGTGATCAATATGGGAAAAAAATTTTCCTCCATTTCATACAAATATCTTCAGCAATAGAGGTACCGTAGATATCAATGTTGTTTGATTATGCTCTTTTACTCTTTTTTTTACTATTTTCTTTGACTCTGATAATATCTGATTGTTCATCAATGTGTTATATAAAATATGCAAAAAGTTATGGAAATGTGAATTGTGATCAATATGGAAAAAAAAATTCCTCCATTTCATACAAATATCTTCAGCAATAGAGGTAGATATCAATGTTGTTTGATTATGCAAAAGTCAATGTGAAATACAGTCTGCAAGGCAGAGACATGTAAAATATTCATGATTAAGCGCCATCGAAAGTTATATAAATACAAGACTTTATATTTGTAGAGTTAATGCTCTTTTAAGTATAAAGTTAAAAAAGAGTCTGCCCATATAACCAAGGCAGACTTAAATGATATCACTTCCAAACAAAAACAAGTAAAATCATGTGTAAAACATGTACTATAAATATAATTCATAAAATAGTTTTACATAAGTAGATTAATATACAAAGTAATTGCTAACGGGAAAAATTCACATCATTTTAAAACATGAAACAATCTAAATCTTGCAAACATTTTAAAACAGGACAGAGACAATGACTAGATGTAGTTTACTATATAATATCTATACCAATATCTCCTCCAACTTTACTAGCCAAGGGTATTTAGTACAATACAGTTGTTAGGAAGAGAATCATACTAAATACCCTTGGCTAGCGAAGTTGAATCTCCTCTAAAATATGAAATTATATACATGTAGGTCTAAGAATTAAATACAATGTAATTCAATTATAAATGCTAGCTACTACCAGAGATTAAATACAATGTAATTCAATTATAAATGCTAGCTACTACCAGAGATTTAGATAGTATATAACTATAGTAGTTCTTTCATATCTAAATCTTTGCTGCTACTACTAGGTATGCTATGCCTCAGTTCAAACTAACTACACATACACAATATACATGTATTTATAATAATGATTTCTAGTAAAGATATTGACATTTCCCAGCTTACAATGTCTAAATTCAATTGAAACTATGTTGTCCTGGTTCCCAAGCTAGAAATGCAAGGTTACAGTATACACATGTTTACCGACGTGTATATAACCCATTGTTATAAGCATAAAATGACAAATGTGTGTATCAGAACAATTAATTTAACTTGATTAATGATATATTGACTAGTCTAGGTAGTTGTGTTACTACTTGCATTAATGCTGATTTATCAAAGTTACTTCCCTTCACAACTATCCATCAACTGGGAGCTTCACAAAATAGTATATTGACGCCTTCTGTCCCTAAGATTTCTTTATTACCTGGTATTTTACTCATTACAAAACAGTACACACATGACAATGACCAACTTCTATCTCTAAGATTTCTTAATTGCCTGGCATTTTACTCTGTACAAAAAAGTACACACATGACGATGACCCCCTTCTGTTCGTAAGATTTCTCTATTGCATTTATGGCATTTTACTCTTACAGAATAGTACATGACTTTGACGCCTTCTGACCCTGGGGTTTCTTCTTTGCCTGGTATTTGACCACCTTTGTTTTCTGACTATGAATTTTATGCCTGGACAAGAATCCAGACACAAAGTTACTTTGCTCGTTGTTGTCATCAAAAAGCTGCAGCAACATGAGGCGACCATCTTCACAGGCGATCAGTAAGAGGTTGTGTTGTGTGATTGTCAGGGACAGAGGGATGCTATGGATCGGGCATACACTTGTGGTACTACCTGTGTTTGTGTCCCCGATCATCAACAGACATGCGTAGACATTTAGCCATACAGCAACTTGACCGTCTGCGCTTAACTTTGGGCTTGCTTGATTGCTCGGCTTTTTTGGATAGTCTCCATCTGGATCATATTGAAACTCAAATGTCATTTTCTCAAGGTTATATAAATTTCTCTGTCGGTCTATTCCAAAGCGTCCATTCTTGCATGTAAACAGTCTAGTTGGTGAACATACATTTCCCTTTCTCTTCACCTTGCCATCCCTTGTGTTAAGGACAATCAGTGACTTAGTGTCAGATCCTTCTTCACACTGTTGAAGTAGAACTAAATCCTTCTCCCTCACAAGACTCTGCGTACATGTAGACACAACTCTGGGGAAGGTAAACCGTTTTTCACCCGTTTCAATATTGTAAACCACCAGGTTTGACAATTCAACCTCCCCAGGTGAGATTGATTCAGAAATGATGATATTGTCAGTGGTATGGTCAAAGAACATGAACATGTCTCCAGCTAAGGCAGTTCCTATCTCTACTGTGCGGATATGTTTAGAGTCAGGAATGGTCCAGAAGCTCACCTGAGCTTGCCCTGAATCATTGACATAAACGACAATTTTGTTGTCGGCGAGAACGTAATGTTTCACTAGGAGACTTGACAGAGGAACAGCACTGCGTAGTTGTCCAGTTTCCGTGCTCCATACCTTGAGAACATTCTCTGAGCTGTATTCCCTCAGGACACAATGTTGCCCATCTGGTGTAATAACTGGCTGCATCACCTCATAGTCTTTTGAAATGTAGAACTTGATACAACCACCAAGAATATCAAAAACGGCCACCTCATTTGACATGTTTCCTCTCATAACAGCAACATGACCAGTCTCAGCCACATCTATATAACGTGGGGTAGTTTTGACGGTCAGCGGTTCAAAAGTCACCTGTTTAGAGACTAGTGACGACACCTTCCACACTGTCAACACATTATTTCGTTTGTGTGTTGTGACCAGAAATTCTCCATTTTCAGACATTACTGCCACTGTTGTTTTTGACCGACTTATCTCCGTGGATTTTGATACTTTACTTGTCTCTGTATCCCAGACGATAAGATGACCTTCGTATGCAGAAACGAAGAACTTTTTGTCAGGTGTCATGTGACCTTCAAAAGCCCGAACGTTGTGGTCTGGTTTCACATCGTTCGGTATCAAAAATACATTTTTTTCCCGATTTGACTTGTAATGATGAATCACAAATCCCTGATTTGTTGTCAGAATCATGTTTTCTTTATCCAATGAGAATTTTGCATCAGTAATATTGAGGGTCGTCTGTATCTTGTGGGAGATTTTTCTTTCACCAAGAAGATTTCCAAATCTTTTGTCATTGGTATCAAGACAAATAACATTGAAGTTCAAAGAATCTTTGAAAATGACAACCGCCTCTGTACCTGAGGGAACTGGAATTATTTTCATAGGTACTTGGGGCATCTCTACTTCAGCAAGATATTCTCCAGAAACTGCATCAAACAGTTTGTACTTCAGCGTCTGCTTCTCGTGAAACAGGATTCGACCTTGGTGCCGGAGTAAAACCATGTCGTCTGCCACTACATCAAAATGGGACACCAGCTTTCCTGTCTGTCTGTCAAACAAATCTGCAGAATGGCCAATATACAAGCATAGGATTCTTGTTTCGGTCAAGAGAAATGAGAGACTGTCTGTAAAGCCAACACCTGGATATGCCTTCTCCATCTCAACACTGTTGACGATATTGCCAGTCGACATATTCACCAATACTACATGGTTCTGCTGCTTCTGATAGCTTGAGTAAAACATGGCGAGGTTCTGTTCTGGAGAGATTGTCATGATGTTAAGCTTAACAATGTCTGGTGCAAGTAACTTGATTTGCTGTTCTATTTCTCCAGTAGTTAGGTCCCACATCACCAAAACATTGTTCTCAGCCAGAGCAATGAGATGAGATGAGTCACTCGAAATCGCAACAAGGGAGGATCCAAAAGGGATTCCTTGATGCTCAATCTTGAACAGAAGAGCTTCCTTTGGAGTGCTGTAGCAAGTTTGGTATGGTAATGTTGTCTTTTCTGATCGTATCCTGTCTAGGCATTCTTCAACAAGAAATTTCTCTACACTGTTTTTAGCATCTGCCAAAAGTGGTAAAAGATGTCCAGAAATTTCCATAGCAAGAGTTTTGGGGTATTTTGCGAGGGTTGATTGTGCTGTCTTCAGAACTCGCTGAAGGATCCCATCTTTATCATGCTTTGACAAAAGGAAGTCAGACAAGAGTTGTTGAACTGATGTGGCTGTTAACTTTGCTAAAAGCCAATCATAATTGTATAAGCAGATGCTTCTCAGTTCAGAATTTCTGTCTGCATTGGTGAGATGAAATGGAAGCTTGTTGAGTTTTCGAAGGTTGAATCTTTTCTTCTCTACACCATCCTCTGTAAAAAGGAAGCTGATTGGTTGGTCTGCGACTTTTCTTTCTGCTTCACTGTTTGGTGAAGAAAGACCTAACTTCTTGCACTGGGAATCACTGTATTTGAATGGTTTTGGTTTGCCATGCCAAGTTCCAAGAAAGTAGTCTGCCAGTAAGGAATGGACTTCTGTGCTGAACGATGAATCAGCAAGATATCTTTTTTCTGCAGCTTCATAAAATTGTCTATGATACCAAAAGAACACACGTGTGTCATCTACCTCTTTGTCAACCAAATAACTGGCGATGTCATGCCGAACCCTTACCCAGAGAACTGGTGGAATTCTTCTAAATGGTGGCACATGGTATTGAAACACATTTGTCAGCAGAATGTCGTCAAGCGATAACACATCCTCAAGTTCCGCTTCACTGATTCCAGACTGAGATGCAGTGATATAGGCCAGGGTTCGACTCACAAATATCTTTCCATGTTTTATCTCCAGCCTCAGAAGCAGGGAGTTGATAATATCTTGTACAGTGTAGGAGAGTGTTTCCATGGTAACCTGCGTATAAGACTTCCAAGTCATAACATCTTCAAACACTAACTTAACGTACAGAGGTAAACTGCACTTCTCGAAAGCTTCCTGAACATAGTCAAACTGTTCGTCGCTCAGAGTTCTGTTCCTGGACAGAAGCCATGTTTTCAGAATTTTTGTACTCAAATCCTCACCAAGAATTTTCACCACGATGAAACTGCCAGGCAAAAATAACGACTTGAGTGAATTTATTATGTCATTCGACTCTGTATAAGTTGATGTCACTATTCGTACATTCTTCCCCAGTTTTTTCGGTAACCATCTGAGTTTGTGTGCACTAAAATCAGAACTCAACTGGTCCAATGAGTCTAGTAATATCACTAATGGTTTGGACGAGTGTTTCTCATACTTTTCTATGAGTGATTGAAAGAACACAAGAAGTTTGTCAAATTCTGATGGAATGCTGTTGAGGTCACCTTCAATGTTGGTCAAGATCTGAGTGACAAGACTCTTTAACAGTCGCCACAGATTACTGCTAGCAGGAGAGGTACCAAGGAAACGTAACACTACAATGGCGTCCTTCTTGTATGTAAATGGAACCTGCAAAATAGAAATTTTGGTTATGATCTATGAATAGTACAAACAATATTTATTCATTATTCAACAACCGATATTTGTTGATTACAAAACTTCACTGTGTAACATGTAAATCTTGATCCCCCTCCCTCTCTTTTTCAAACATGAAGCTTAATTGCAAAGTTTTCTTTGGCTTTGAATGACATACATGTATTCATAAGGCCAGACAGCATACCTGATATAGACACCATGACAGATATCTCGTGTATGCCTGAGTTTCCTCTAACCTTGAAACTAGACTGAGATATTATGACAAATATTTATCTGGTGTAGATGTAGACCTGAGGTTTTGTCTGGTCTTGATACCAGACCAGGTTCTGACAACACAAGAGGACACGATGATATCTCCCCGCTACTACTGTGTGTAGTACCTGTCTAGCCACCTCAGCTATGATAGAGGTTTTCCCACACCCAGATGGTCCATACACTGTCAGCGGTTCATCAGACTTCCCATTAAGATAGGATGACACTTGTTCCAGGATGTCCTCTCGACCATGGAACATTGAACACCTTTCTTTAGCCATGGTCAGGTGTTGTAAAACCTGCAGAGAAATTGAGATGAAACAAAGATGCTTTATTCTGGTGAGTCTGTATCATTTTGAACCCCCATATGAATGCAACCAATCATATATTTAATATGAGTGACATCTATTTCCTAGTTTTTATACAAATACAGCCAAAATGATGCCTCTTAAGTTTCAATCAACTGTAAAATTTTAAATTCTCACCTCATAGGAACACTGCCAAGATATAAAAAAAAAATCAATTACTGGTAAAGTTTGTACTTCAAGATTTCATGCCCCTCTGTATGTATGTATGCTGTAAAGCCTTTATCTTGTTACCTCTATGTACAAATCATCATGGGCCAATCTGAGTTCTTCCTGCACAGCTTTGTCTATGAGCTGTTTGACTCCTGTGTAGAATGTGTCGCCAAACTCATGTAGATATTGTCTGTGCTCCTCTTTACTTATTCCCCCTTGTTCACTCCATTTCACTGTCTTCCTAAATCACAACAAAACCACACAAAGTGATTGAATTAAACTTTTCAAATTATTATATTCTTTCATTTCTCAGACTTCAATAAGTAGCTTCAATTTTGTCTATGGAGTTGTGTTGTTATTTTTCATCAAACATTTTTGTGGAAAGAGATATAATCACATACAATATGTAAAGTTGATTAATCAATAACATATTTATATAATTTTACCTTAAATAATAGTAATTGAGGATAAATAGCATAAACTTTCATCTCAGGAGTTGAATTACCGGTACCAACCATTTTTTATTATTAAGGGGAGATAACCACATTATTTATACTGGTACATAATTTTAATATTCAGGGTAAGTTTACCTGTAATTATTTTATAACTATAACTGAGCCTAAAATGATTGGAGTCATTTCCTAAAAGCTTGAATATCGCATCATTGTAAAGACAATGACAAGTCACTGACTTATAAATAAATAACATGCACAACAAAATTCATAATGACTAACTTTGATATGTTGGAATTCTCCATTTTATCTAGCACTTGATTATCTCTCAAGTTGGTGAGAATTTCCTGGGCCTCTTCATCAATTTTCTCCTGGTTCACCATGTCAATGAAGCGCCAAGCTTTGTTATGATTCAGATGACGTTTAATGTCGTCGATGATTCTGATAAAGCACAGACAATGGTTCCTTGGTTTTGCTGCTGTCTTTAATATCCCCTGTAGTACCTCCTCCTCTGTCACTATAGTACATTGTATGTCATATAAAGATAGTGTGTTATCAGAAAAAGTTGTACTTAAAACCAAAAGCGTTTGGAAACAATAATAGAAATTCAACTTTATTAGAATCATGTAGTAAGTATGCACTATTGGTACCAAATTAAGGTTTCATACCTCAGCATTGATCCTAAAATTATTTTTCAAAGTATTCCTCTCAGATGACCCTAAACTCGAAAATCTGATGAGGACATAAAGTTAAAAATATGGGAAATGGATGACATTCAATGTTTAATTATTTTTCCATTTAAATTTGAACATCTTCATTTGACCCTGTCATAAATAATACACAAATTCAGCACCTTAGCCCATTTTATGGAAAATTTTCAATACTTGAAACCAAAGTTTATCCTTGTAAGTAACAAAGCGTAATTCCACAAGCTCATCTTAGCTTGGCTGGTGAGTTGATAAATAAAAAGGTTGTACTATATAGTTGTTCTAGCTCATATTATCGACACAATATTTTCATTATTCCTTTCTATAAGTCTTGTTTATGTGTAGCAAAAACGTTACGATAATTATTGCATAATTCTTAGCTACAATAAAAGACAATTCTTACCTGACATGAAATATTTATGCTTTTCTTCTGCACTTATTTTTCCGTTGTCACAGCAATGTTGACTTGCTGTTTTCAGTAATTGCCTCAAGTTATGTTGCACAACATTCCACTCGTTGATTGCATCATTAGTCTGAAAATTATAAAATACAGAAAACTTCCATGACTAATGAACAAAGTGATGATTGGCTGTTGAACAGTCATAAAAATAGAAGAAAAAAAAACAAGATCAACCAATCAAATCAGTTTTTGATGGAGTTGATTGGGTCATTGTGTGATTTGACCTCTGTTATTTATCATGGAGCTGATTGGCTCACCTTGTTCCTGTACTCTGTTATAATAGAGCTGATTGGCTCACCTTGTTCTTGTACTCTGTTATAATGGAGCTGATTGGCTGTAGAATGTGTACAGGTGGTATACAGTTTGTGTCCTGTTTGTACCAGACCTCTAGCAGACTGTGGTCCTGACCCAGGGCCTGCAATGCCTGCACAATGTCGTCAAACTCTTTACTAGGGATGGAAGATTGGAGGTGATGGAATCCATGTTTCTGATTCAAAAATGTCTGCACAAAGAAAAAGCAAATCAATTACACTAACTATTATTGTAATGGTACAAACTAGTACTGTTTGTCTTCAGCAATTGAAGTTTATTCTAAAACTCTGAAAACACTGCAGTTTCACTCAAAAGTATTTTGTTGATTCTGGCTACATTCAACATCAGAAAGATGAACTCAATCAACTTGATTGCTTGTATATGTGAAATAATTTACCATAGTCCAACAAATATATGCATATTTAGATATTTAAAAAAAATGAAAATCAATTCTCTGTATATTTTCTTGATGTCTCTCTCTACAAATTTTGCAAGTAACTTAATAAGAATACAATTCAATTAAACAACAATATGAGTACCTGGTAAACAGTGATATGAGCAAATACATGGTACATGGTTTCAATATAATACGGAACAATATACAAACACTCATCCAGATATATATAATCATTACATGTATTGAAGAAGTACTTGAATAATTCAATGGTATCCTTACCACAAAATTAGGTCCAGTAGAAAGCCTTTGACAGTTCTGAATTTCCTGAAGACATAGAGAAGTAGTCAGATGGTCATCAGCTGCATCATCAGGAACTCCCCAACGCATGTCAACCACCTTGATCATTAAATATTTCCAAAAGATTGAACATCTCTCACGTATGTATCAAAAACAGAGATATTGATAATAAAATAAATGAGGATGTATTAAATTAGTAATGTAAATCAATGCATGTCCACCACCTTGATCATTAAGCGTTTCTAGTAAAATTAACATCTCTCACGCAGGTAGCAAAACAGAGCTAATCAAACAAAGTAAACGAGGATGCGAAAATTACCAAATTAAGTAATGTAAATGATTAATGCAAATAACATCAAGAGGAAAGGTCAAGTTTTAAACAAATATCAATTTAAACTTCTGCATCACTTTCATTTTACCCATTAAGATATCTTTATAACCATAAAATTAGAACTGCCAAGGTTTCTTGAAGAAATATTCATATAGTAATATGATATCAGAGAGCATATCTAAAATATTCATTTTCCCTTTACCTGATACTCCAATCCATATTTTTTTCTACAGTAGGATGTCAGTTTGGGATGAACCTCTTCCATCAATAAATTTCTCTCCTCTCTTGTGTCTAAATTTATTTGTGGATACAAAAAAAAATTATTGATTCTAATGAGTTATTTTATTTCATCCAAGATATTTCAGATGTTTAATAAAAACTGTTATTATTCCAACAGAAACAGTATCTTTAAATAAGTCAGTTATTTTATTTCATCCAAAGTATTTCAGATGCTTTGTAAAAACCTTATTATTAAATCACATATCAGTGGCATAGGAAGATGAAACTCAATATTTTGTAAATTATTACATATAATCCTTGTACACATCTATAGACAGTGGGGTCGCTAACAGAAAATTAATGAATATACAAATTAGCGTGCGACCTGGAAAAATATTACGAATTAGAATGGCTGAGATGAGTTTTACAATGTATTTTGATAAATTTGCAAACGCCAAAGGCGCGAGATTTTGTTATTTGGGGGGTCCCGGAGTCTCCCCTGGGAAAAAATATTACGATTTAGAATGGACGAGATGAGTTTTACAATGTATTTTGATGATTTTTAAGCATTCTTAACACAGTAACTTTTCAATTTAAAGTAACATGCATTTAGAAATGATAATTGTGAATGTTGTCATACCATTATGCAACCCTGCTCGATCTGAAGATACCTGAATCACACCATCGTTGTGTAACTCAAAATAATATTGAATTAATTGTCTTGCTAAGACATGTAAAAAATTAATCTATTATGAGAAATTTTTTGAAATAGTTTAATCCCTTGATGGACATTTTTCTATCTAGTTCGTTTGTTTTGAATTTTCATAATTAAAGGTTTGAACATTACGTGCTTCAACGTTTTAGGAAACGCGCCGCACAGTGGAAAATCTTCTAAAATGAAGTGCGAAAAATGTGCAGGAGGATCATTTTTTCTTTCAAATGTGCATTTTTAGAACATTTCACTTGGCGAAAAGGGGAGGGGGGGGCTTCCTATGCCCCTGCATATCTTTTATAACTGACATTATCTTTACCTGTAAATGTGGAACTGATGAAGATCCTCACAACCCTGGAGCTGCGGTAGGGAAGATCTAGCAACGATCCACGGAGGACAGCTTTTACTCGTTTGTCATCCATTTTATGTGTATTGCCGTTTTTATATTGTATTTGCAAAATCCATTGTTTATTCTCAGATTCCTCCCAAAGTAAATAGCACTGCTATTACATCTTGATTTATATTTCCATCTGTGTCATTTCACCAGCAACCTTTTAAAATTAAAATAAACGTACTTTTGAATGATCCCATTATTTACGTTTAAACATTACTAGATTTTGCCTACATTGTTTATTATCTTTATTTTGCACTTTGCTTTCACTTATCAGAACCAAGCACAGATTTCCTTGACACTTCACTTGACATTGAACTGTATTAAAATCACAGTGTTACATTTCGTTATTTTATTATTTTTGTATATTTTTTAAGTTGTTTTTAGTCTGCTATCTTTGTAAACAATATATGCATTATATGGGTCTAAAAGTAGAAAGAGTGTCTGACCAGTTCAATAGTGAACAAAAATAAACTGAAGCAAAATTTTCTATCAGTTGAAGTCATTTTGAATAAATGTTAGAAACAGCCTAAATATCGATTTATATACAGTTCGTGCTTTGTTCGTTAAACATGCAAAAACGAACACCTTACTCTGTTTCTTCTCAACATTGATAGAGGTACCTCCATTGCTAAGGTAAACACGGTTGAATTTTCGTACCTTCCAGACCTGAAGAGTTCTACTCTGCTATGAGTTATCTCCCCTACTAGCGAGCAATGGAGTGATGGCGATCTACAGTGTTTACATCATTAACAAAGCAGGGGGGTTAATATACCAATATGACCACTCTGGTGCCAGACCCGAAGTGGAGAAGACTTTTAGTTATCCTCTTGAACTGGTATTAAAAGTTCATGACGAGAAACTTGTCGTGGCATTTGGAGAAAGGGATGGTATCAAAGGTGGGCGTGCCAACATTTTGTTACAGCAGCTGATTCTCTATCTTTATCCTTAGGTATTAAACTCGTCTGACAATACACGTTAATATATATAATATTATATTGACATGTATTGTCAGACGAGTTTAATACCTATGGCTTTATCCTCCGACAATAATCAAGTACATACAAGGATAGGACATAATTACTGTATATCTTATTTGGTATTTCGTGTTCAACTTATGCTTTCCGTTGATTTTCAGTGCAATATGTTAAAATAAATGATTAATTTTAATTTTGGTATGCTTTCAAATTACGTTATGTGCATGTACTTGAAGACAAAGACTACATTGAGAATCTGAATGATTAATGAATATTGGAAAACATAAATGATTCATATACATTATATTATATAGTAAATTATCATTTCTATAGTCTATATCATCTATTACCTGGTAGATTCATCACTTTGATAATCACATATTATATATATTTATATAATTAGGCTGTTGAAAAGAAGCTGACTCTTCAACTTGATGATAATTAATCAGGGTTGTAATTGTTTTGGTTTAGTTTACCGAACCAAAGCAGATACCACCCTTATATTCTGTCTGATTTTACAACTTTCTTTTTGACAAGCAATATATCTCTTAACACTGAACAGGAAGGAGATTGAATGTATGATGTTTTAGCCCATGATACTCTGTCTAACATATATCTGTCAAAATGGCTAATTCAGAGAATCTCAGGCTGATAAGATTCCAAATTGATGTCAGATACATGTTTCAATTCTGCATCCTTGATTGAAATATGATATCTGTTTCTTTTCAATTGTAATCATGTAATCATGTAATTAAAACACCAATTTAAGTCCTTATGACTTCTGGAGTCGTATCCTTGTATATGATCAAATAATCGATCAGGTAGCACTATAACAAGTAGTAGAGAATTTGGAGGGTTCATTGTGCCAGTGCTGGTTAAGGCGTGATTTAAAGGAGTTCACAGACTTTGCAGACACTACATTTTCTGGCAAATTGTTCCAAATATCTACAATTCTGCTGTTAAATCGATGTTTGGTTACTTCTAGTCTGGATACTGGCTTCACGATCTTTTTAGAGTGACCTATTGTGAAGGTGATTGGAGAGATTATAAACAATTGATCTTTGTCGACTTTATCGATGTTGTTGATAATCTTAAAAATTTGGATGAGATGGGAACGTTTTCTCCTATATTCAAGGCTTTGTAATCCTAAGGATCTCAGTTGCTGTTCGTAGGATAAGTTGGTTAATCCATTTAATCTTTTGGTCGCTCTCCTCTGGACATTCTCGATCACAAATTTATCCTTAAGTTACATAGGGTTCCAAATGCAGGATGCATATTCTATATTAGGCCTAATTAGGGACTTGTACAAGTTAAGGAACATTGTTGTATCGATGTAGGTAAAGGATTTGAAGATCAGAACAGTTAATCTGTTAGCTTGTCCATGCCTTACAAGCTACAACAATAAATGCTATGTTCGTTAAACATGCAAAAACAAGCTCCTTACTCTGTTTTTTCTCAACATTGCTAGAGGTACAACAAAAGCAGAATTAAGATAATACATTTCTGTATTTGTTTATAGTTGGTCACACCCTACTATCAGTGAATGGCGTCCCAGCAGAGGGGCGGTTTTTGAAGAGTGATGGAAAAGATATAATGGATATCATTGCTGCAGAAGAAAATTACCCAATCAACCTCAAGTTTGGACGAACAAAACTGACTACAAATGAGAGAATTATGTTGGCCAGTATGTTTCACTCGTAAGTATGAATAAAATCTGTTGTACACTATCTATTCACATGGATGCTGTGTATTCAAGACCAAAATGGGGCAGTTGCCAATGTTTATTACATTTTTATTTTCAAATAATTAACCTTTGCAGGTGCCCTGATCGAGTGCTAAATTACTAATTATAAAATAATGGCAAAGTCTAGTATAATATTCATATAATATACATTAAAGATATTCATATAATAAAATTATAAGTCTTCATTTTGTATTTGATATACATAGTAAGTCTTTAGTTTGTATTTCTTTCCATTATTGTTCTATCTTTACTAATACCATATATGGATCAATATTCAATATTCGTTGTAGACTCTTTGCTATTGGATCTCAACTGTCCCCGGAGCCAAGGAGCTCTGGTATAGAAGTCCTGGAGACAGACACTTTTAAACTCCATTGCTTCCAGACCATGACAGGTATTTATTTTAAAAAGTTTTTACATGTGAAAGCCATGGTCACATCAAAACTGCATAGTGGAATAGTTTTTAGGGATGGCATATCTAGCTATTTCATGGACCAATGAAAAGTGGTCATCAACATTTTCCTTTGAACTAATGAATATAAGTATTAACATATATTTATGAAAAATAATCAGTGCTTACATGCAACTGTGTCATCAAAATTGCAATTTTGAAGTACATGTTTTTGATTTTTAGAAATTATTAATATATACACGGATCTGTTATGGGCATAGAGTTACCTTGTCAAAGCAAAAAAATATTGTAAAAGGAAGACTACCAACTTTGCCATAATTATTAAACAATGAAGGAAGAGTCTAGACTAGGCCTCATATCCTGTGTGTCTTCTCTGTAGATGATACAACTAACACTAAATCTCTTTCAGGTATAAAGTTTATTATCCTGGCTGACCCGCGACAGATGGCAGTTGATGTGTTGCTGAAGAAGTTGTATGAAGTTTACTCAGACTTTGCACTTAAGAACCCATTCTACTCATTGGACATGCCAATCAGGTGACTACACATTTTACCCCCATATAATGTATATAGTGTCCCATCCCGTCCTGTATGGAGGTGGATACATTGATGCCTGGCACTACATTACTGGTACCATATTTGACCCTATAAATAGCACCCAGGGTGTTTAAAAAATTGAAAAACCAAGGGACGATTTAAAGGACCAAATTTGGACTAATATTTCACAGTGTACAGAATATGCCATTAATCAAGGAAACAAATAAAAAAAAACAAGAAATTTTTTCTTGGTTTTTATAGTGTCAGTCTGATTTTAGGTCAATTTAACTGAAATTGAGGCCTCAAAATGAGGGGGGTTGCTTATTGGGTCAAATACGATGCATTGTATGTGATGTCTTATAAAAAGTTAAAATGTCATACCACAAAAGCATTCAATTTGAAACATCAGAAAAACTTAGGTGTTTTATTGCTTGCGTATGTTCAATACTTCAGTTAGGTTGAATTGTAATTTCATGTAAATATGTAAATCAAAGTTCTACTCATTTCTTCCTATTTCTGATATGTTCACTTTGTTGATAAAGTACAGTACAGGTGCCTGTGATATAACTGATAAAGTACAGTACAGGTGCCTGTGATATAACTGATAAAGTAAAGTACAGGTGCCTGTGATATAACTGATCAAGTAAAGTACAGGTGCCTGTGATATAACTGATAAAGTAAAGTACAGGTGCCTGTGATATAACTGATAAAGTAAAGTACAGGTGCCTGTGATATAACTGATAAAGTAAAGTACAGGTGCCTGTGATATAACTGATAAAGTAAAGTACAGGTGCCTGTGATATAACTGATAAAGTAAAGTACAGGTGCCTGTGATATAACTGATAAAGTACAGTACAGGTGCCTGTGATATAACTGATCGAGTACAGTACAGGTGCCTGTGATATAACTGATAAAGTAAAGTACAGGTGCCTGTGATATAACTGATAAAGTAAAGTACAGGTGCCTGTGATATAACTGATAAAGTAAAGTACAGGTGCCTGTGATATAACTGATAAAGTAAAGTACAGGTGCCTGTGATATAACTGATGATATAACTGATAAAGTAAAGTACAGGTGCCTGTGATATAACTGATAAAGTAAAGTACAGGTGCCTGTGATATAACTGATAAAGTAAAGTACAGGTGCCTGTGATATAACTGATAAAGTAAAGTACAGGTGCCTGTGATATAACTGATAAAGTAAAGTACAGGTGCCTGTGATATAACTGATAAAGTAAAGTACAGGTGCCTGTGATATAACTGATAAAGTAAAGTACAGGTGCCTGTGATATAACTGATAAAGTAAAGTACAGGTGCCTGTGATATAACTGATGATATAACTGATAAAGTAAAGTACAGGTGCCTGTGATATAACTGATAAAGTAAAGTACAGGTGCCTGTGATATAACTGATAAAGTAAAGTACAGGTGCCTGTGATATAACTGATAAAGTAAAGTACAGGTGCCTGTGATATAACTGATAAAGTAAAGTACAGGTGCCTGTGATATAACTAATAAAGTAAAATACAGGTGCCTGTGATATAACTGATAAAGTAAAATACAGGTGCCTGTGATATAACTGATAAAGTAAAGTACAGGTGCCTGTGATATAACTGATAAAGTAAAGTACAGGTGCCTGTGATATAACTGTAGACAACATTAATAATTGGTTTTTTTCTTTTCCAGATGTGACTTGTTTGACACGAATCTCCAGCAGGCTATAGAGCAAGCAGAGAGACTGGGCATCAGTAATATATGATCTGTGTAGATGGTAGTCGCTCATTATCATCAACCAGATTCGTGCAACTCCACACATTCAAAATACAAGGGATTCATTCCACTACATCTTTCTTGTATCATTAGTGTCACAGAAAGAGGAGTCTGGAGAAAGAATGAGAGAAAAAGGAAGGAAAAAATAGATAGTTAGAATGTGTTAAAAGAAAGACTGATAGAAAAAGGAAGAGATGAAAGAAAGAAATTGAAGTGAAGAAAGGACAGAAAGATGAATGACAGAGTGAAAAGAAGAGGAAAGAAGAGGAAAGAATGATGAAGAGAGATGAATGGATGAAATAGAGAAAATAGAGATATATTTGGTAATTGTATAGATAAGGCATATTTATGTACATGTCTGTTCAATTAATTTCTTTTGTTGTAAAAAATGTCATGGTTTATTAAGTTATCACATTTTCTTGATTATCTTGACAATAATATATGGTTTCCCAATTCACTAAAATATGGTTTGCATGGGGTTTAGCAACTTCACTAGCCAAGGGTTGTTTGGAAGAGTATCGTACTGAATACCCTTGGCTAGCAAAGATGGGGTTTTAGTAAATTTTCTTATGATATTTAATGCAAACAATCACCTGGTAATAAGACTATAAATATACACATGGTAATGTTACTAAGTTGTGTGATGAAATCTAGTGCTATCTTCTAATGCAATGTTTGGAAAAAATACATTTGTGTTGGGTGGTATTAATTGTGAAAAATAAAAGTGGTAATAAAATACTGTAAAATATTGTGTTTATTATGTCCTTATTTGGGAAAATAATCAACCAATGTTCAACATCTCGACCCTCTTTGCAGTCCTGGTTGAGTGCAATAAAGGGAAGTAACTGATAGATCCAAATGTCTGTCTCGAGAATAATACCACTTCTCCCCAAACATGTCGAGGTAATTCAGGCACATGACATTGAGAATCTAAATAGTGCCATGCTTAGATGTTATATCATGTGAGTAACAGTCCACTAGCCCAGTTTCCAAAATATATGACAACTTTTTGGTAACCTAAAATTTAAGATCCAGTTGAACTTATAACAGAGTCAGAAGAGATAACAAAATAATCTTTATGAATAGCATGTAACTTCCAAGAATATTTTAGTCCTATCCGACTGTGCCAGCGGAAGCACAAACTCCTGGCAGTGACACCATGCTGGGCAGATCGAAAGGTCTCAGACGTATGACGCTGTGCAGTGAAAGCCAAAAGAGACCATTTATGTAAGAAGCAAGAACTGAAGAACTATAGCGTATAATTGCTAGGGCTAAGCGAGACTAAGACAAGATGGTTACAGAAATAGAACAGATAATACTTTCATATAGAGAGATGTATTCGGGACACTGAGGAGAAAGCTCATCACGCGGAAAGTGTAGCTTGCTGATGCTGGTACTAAAGGTAGTGTACAGTCATTGCCTAGGAAACTGTCAAGCCCGTATCATCATGATTCACTGCCAAAAAGAAAATTATCAAGCTAAATATTATCTAGTGCTATGCTCCTATAAATGATGTGCAAAATGAGAAGAAGATGACTTTTTGAACAGCATCAGTAACATGATGTCCTATTGATAGGCGAATTCTACGCCAAGAAATGGCAGAACAACAGATGATATCATAGAAAAAATATGAACTGGTGGGGCGAATGAACAAGAGTTGAGGGGGGGGGGGGGGTTGCTTTGCAGATCTCTGTTTCACGAATCAGAAGGTTATAGGAGGAAGCATTTTTCCTCATAAACGGAGACACTAAGCTATATGGAGATCCCTGATTGTGTCATAGAGAACCAAACTAGTTACATCTACATTACTCGTAAGTTCAGAAGATCATTTCAGGGAGGTTCCAACCATCACTACAGCATCTGATAGAAAATGATGGAACAGACACTGAGAGACGATGGCAGAACACAAAGTAACTCTGATACGACACGACGTGAAGAAGTGTTGGGGTAGAAGAGCATACAACAAAAAGGATGGGGATCTGTGAACACAATTCGCAAATTAGGAACAGGACGAGAAATCCAAAGTCAGAGCGCAAGAAGAATATAAACCAGCCAATATAGAGGCGAAAAACAAATACCAGGAATGACAAAAGAGACCACATTGATAGCCTTGGAAGCCAAGGAGATGGGCAGAATACTTCCAGGAACTGCTATTTAAACCGATCTGCCCCTGTAATACCATCAGATATTCCAAGAAACTGTGGAACATGATCAAGAGACAGACATCAATGTACTATGCACAATCTCTTTAGCAAGATCTATGAGAAAAAGCAGATTTCGGCCCAGGGGAAGAAAGCATCATCATCAAGCCTCCGTAGAAAGGGGCAGCAACTGTCCTGACAGTGCCGGAAAAGGTGTTCGACAGAGAGCTTGGATAGGTATTACTAAGTAAACTCGTTTTACAATGTGTGTCAATTATAATAATATTATCTATATATTGATATATATTGTCAGTCGAGTTTAATACCTGAGAGCTTCCGGAGGAGATGAAAGAGGCTGTCTACTCCTATAACACGAGAGGCCACTGGTCAACCTATTTGTCATTGGACGTTATTTCGCTGACTGTTAGACAGTCACACGGCGTAATATTTCAAAAGTATCTCGCTGTGCTGCAGTTAGAAGATCCTGTGCATACCAGATTGCTTGCCAACGTATCATTTTGATGCAGTCGCTGGATTTGAAATATAAGACCCAGTGGCAACCTATCCCTTTGACAAACAGCTCCTCACAATGATAGAGCTCTCTGTCTATCCCGACATGTTTGAAAACCAAAACGAGTCCTTTTGTCGTCCTTATCACGAAAACAGCGTTTTCTAAAATTAAATTTAAAATCTACATTCATTTGTGAACAGCTTAGCTAGACGATGAACAACACTCTCCGAGGACTTGAATAATTTACATTGGCCCAGATTATCAGTTCTAAGATCGTCTATAACAACAACTGAACATGTAAGCTATTCGCGATCTTGAGCAGTTTTGGCTTTCACAGACGATGCAATGATACTAAAATCACGTAGAAAAAAAAGCAATTTAAATAGAATCAAACCGGTCTTCAAATAATTTTCGTCTGTACATATACTAGTACTGCATGTATATAAAGATATGTTTTTAACTTAAAGCAAGCTTTTTAATGGATTTTGAGTTTTTAAATTCACAACTAAACCATTACCTTTCCGAAACAAAATTTCAAAGTTCCTTAAAAACAATAATAACATAAGCAAGTATATGTCGATGATCTAAGATAAGGTTACAACACCAAATAAATGGAAGAGTCCCTGTGCAATCTATTTTAACAGCGAAGATTTATTTCCCTGGTTTGCCATACGTGCTGCAGTGATAATCAACTATAACGTGCGGTATTATGACGACGGTGGGAAACATAATACATGTATGATCCGCATTATGAAAATTGTCATTTGATTTACTTCAATAAGATTATTTGGAGATGACGATAAAAGTTAGTATTAACGGTAAGCTAATAACTTTTGCGACTCTACAGTACAAAATTATCAATCTCGTTCTTCATTCCAATTTAAAAAATTAAAAGCCGTTTCGAGAAGGTACAAAAGTAGTGGCAAAATGGCTTTATCTAGAGTGTTACAACAAAGTAGAGGATACGGTGTCTGTGCAAAAAAAAACAACAACTGTTGTGGTAGGTCTAATGAATTCATTTCAAAATCGCCAGTCCGGAATCCATCCCTCTCCTTTATTGTAATATAACTTCATTCAGAGCGCCTCGTACATTATCATCTTTGTAATGAAGACATTAGAAAGGTTCCGAACATACACACTGAAGGAAATATTTTCAAGAAAGGTAAGTTATTTCCATACAACAGTGACATATTGATAATAAACGATGATAATGATAACCTGTATGACTATTACAACACAAAAGCATTATGTGTGTGTCCTCATCGGAACTGGATTAACTGTCCACGTGGGGCCACGGTTGTGTTTCGTGATGGGCACAGGGACTCGTCAATAATGATAATGTATATATTATGGGTCGCGGTTTATTGACACAGATTATTAAGTAAATAAACGTCACCCATCTTATAATGTTCTCATTAGTAACGAGTCATTGTGACATGAGTATGCCACCAAATGATTATTGTGTACATTACAGGGGCCTATTACTATAATACTTCGGAGGCGTGCAATCACAGGGTCTGTATCACAGGGGCCTGACATCTCAAAATTGGGAATGTCATGGTACATAACAGAGGCATTTCACCTCAAAATAGTGTGGAAGTGTATATCAGAGGAATATGTCTCTATATGCTTGTGAATGTGGGCCTCACAGCTAGAGCTTGTTGTAATATCACCAACCTATTGTGTATCACAGGGGCTGGTCACCACTGTACATGTATTTTTGTGAACTCACAGGGGTCTATTTGGGGTCTGCATCACATGGGCCTGTCACTACAACATTGTGGATTGAGGCTGTGTACATCATAACTCTGCCTGTCATCTATGAATAGTGGGGATGTATACATGTATATACTAGTACTACTACTAGAGTTTGTCACAACAGTACAACACATTATAATTTGTGGATGTGTGTATTACAAGGACCTGTCATCATCCAATTGTGCATCATTCATGTGGGGCTTGTCATAAAACAATTAAGGATATGTATATCACTAGAACCTATCACCACATTGTGTCTCCACTTATTTGTAGATGTATTCATCACAGGGGCCTGTCACAAGCTGTATATTACAACAAAAATGTATAATTGTAATGTATTAATCCAAAGTATGTTCTGGTCATATTATACTTTAGCAGAGGCTTGATTTCAACATTCCAGCTAGAATATTTAGAGAAGTATCAAATATGATTTGTGATATTCAATTTTCTAAATTGAGAAAACCCTTTTATTCTACAAAGTTAAGTGTAGGTGTCATTGGTTGCAATAGTTATCTATAATAATTTTGGTCTAACACTATAATTCCAGAGTAAGGATTAACAAAAGACATATTTACATATCAATCTTATTAAAATACAGACCCTTATAAGTTATAACCACTCTGTTCAATAAAGGATCTGACAACATCCCATAAGGGGTCATGTGCGGATGACCTTTATACCACCTTTACTTCAGATTACCCCGGTAAATGCATTTTCTATACACCTTGCTACATCTATTATAAATGCTATTTTGTCCCAGTATACTTATACAGTACATTTACCTTTATTGTGCTCTTTGGGCGAGATGTACACAAAAATCTTTCTGACAGTTTTTTCAAAATATTTCATCCTCTGAAACTTACTTTCAAGATGCTGCAAGTAGCAATTTGATTGGTCGTTTTCAAAGGTCACCTGGACATGACCCCTGATAGGATGTTGTCAGAACCGCTTATCAAACATAGTGATAATAGGGATCTGTATTTTAATCAGATTGATTTACATGTATAATTGAAATGAAGTTATTTTTGTCTTTCAGAACTTTATCTATTATCCAGGCTTGGTCTACTGACAGTAGAATAATGGCTGACCAAATGGTAATGTACATGTTTTCTATTATTCTGTACAGTAACCAGTCTATGCGTCAGATCACATGTATACTGTGTAATAGAGTGTGTAAGATCACATGTCCACTGTGTAATGTAATGTGTATCCTTATATATTGCTGATTGTTTAACAATTAACAGTGTCACATTTCTGGAAAACAAACATTGAGTTGCCCTCTGAGAACCTCTTCGGTGTTTTCATAACAATTGTTTTCAGACAAAAAGAAAATGTGCTGTTATAGATGAAGAGTTGTTGAAAACATTTTATCACAGTTAAAATTGTTATAAATAAATTGTTGAAGAATATTTATGTTGTATTTCCTCCTTTTTACTAAATATCACTATACTGCCCATGAAGTCTACTCTTTGTTCACTGGTATAGTAGTCTAAACAGTTTTAACATATACAGTTGTGGATATGGAAAAAAAAAACATTTATTACCCTGGTGAGAGGGAGACTTGAAGATTTGTTTCCCCTTGATAATTCATGTTTCCCAAGGGTGTGTATCCTTAAGGGAGATAACTCTAAACAAATCAGATTTTATATGTATCATTAAGGGAGATAAACCTTCACATATCACAGGTCCACCAAGCAATGTGATGTGTATCTTTAAGGGAGATACCTTTCCACATGTATAATATGTAAGGTAGTGTTTATCCACAAGGGAGATAACTCTTCACTGACCACAGGGTTAATGTGTAAGGTAGTGTGTATCCCTAAGGGAGATAACCCTTGAAGGCAAGCAATGATACAATTTCAAGATATTGCATATATTCCTATTGTATTTTTTACATATAAATGTATGTGTATATGTCATCTCTATAAGACAAACAGGTGTTTTATTGCTTTTGTAAATGTTTAATTCATATGTTTCTGTTTGTGTTGACAAAAATCTGTCTAATGTGTGATGTTTGGGCTAGCGTAGAGTGAATGGTACTGAGCCTTATAAAGCTGGTCAAAATGGTAATATGTACGTACACAGTTTTAAAATTTGATAGAAAATATAAACACTTGTAAAATAACAATCAAAGCAAAAAGAACAAATGTATTACAAATTTATTACAGAAATAAAGAAACACAAATTTGTACTACATGAATTAGTTACTATAAATAAGAGACTGCAACTAGTATGGTTTGTAATATTTGTTAGGGATTTAACATTACAGGGATATTTTAGACTGGTGAATATGGAAACAGTACATAGAAAATATGCAATCAAATAAACTGCATTCAAACAATATCCTATAAAAACACTATTTTCCTCAAAAAAAATCTTATCACCATGTAAGCTTGCATGTACATTGTGCATGTATAGCTACATTGCTATATTGCTCTGAAAGTCTTCTTTGAATTTCTTTGAATAACTTTTTTTAATTTTTGTTACATAATACCTTTACAAGTTAGTATAGAGATTTTCTATAAAATGTCACAGTTAACATTCTAATCCCAATTACATTATAACAACGATAATTTAATTAAAATCATCAGGACCAGGCAAAATATTCCCCAATTTAATGATGATTCAACATAACCATGTTATATGGCACAACAGCATAATGCAACATTTCATTTCAAGCAAGGACCTATAAAAATAGATATTTATTTGTTGAATATGATTACAGTAATTTTCAAATTCTGGTTTACACTGAGCACACATGTTTAACATATTGCTGATCATTTTGACTAGTATAGAATGGTTTGTATCAGGAACAGGTAAAGCAGTATAGTACACTACTTATAACTATACCCCTAAAGCAGTTGACAGGGCAATACATATAAATATGGATTTTAATGACAAACATTTCACTGTGAAAATGACAAGCACCTAGTTAAGTTCATTCTATGATGACAATTCAGAACTTTTGTCTTGATTAGAGATCTCTGTAGATATTTTGTTGTCTCTGATAAAAGCTGTGATCATGCCCTCGAGTACGTTCAGAGGGACAGGTCCACATTGTAGAACGGCCTCATGGAATTCACGAACATCAAAAGCATCACCTATAATCAGAAAATAATGTTCCTTTACAAGTGGAAATCTGACAAAGGCAAAGTGTTCCAAAATAAATTCTAGAATAAATTGTGCTTTATAACAAACAACAGCTAGCTATACGTCCAAGTAATTTTCGGCTGTTTGAGGAAACAGTATTAGTAAAGGAACACAAGATATAACAGCTAAGGTCAAGTGTTAAACAGTACATATTGAGTATTGACAACTGTCAAAATATAAATAAGATTTAAGAATCCTGAAAATAGTTTGGCTAGACCTTCAAAAAGAACAGCTCTGTTTCCCTCTGGGATATTATCAGTAATACACACTAGGTACAAACATACCTAGTTCCTCCTCTGCCTTCTTCCTCAGCTCCTTTATCTTCAGCTCTCCTATCTTGTATGCACAAGCCTAGGGGAAGCAAAATTATATATCTTTCATAACAAGATTGTGGTATCAAGGTCATTGACAAAGTGATCTATATAAGGATTGGATAGCCTTCACAATATTCAAATATATAATATTTTTTTTATGTACGTGTATTTTGAAAGATAATAGTCTGTATAAATCTAGACTTCCACTCATATACCGTGTATATAAAACCTACCTGCCCAGGCCAGGTGATGTAACGTTTCGATTCGCTGTCAGCAAACCACTCGTGCATAAATGCCCTTTCTATAAGGTACTTTTTAGTATTCTCAAATGTCCATCTGAAAAGAAATGACTTTAACTTAGATTTCAGCTTTCTATAGAATTGTTATGGAAAATGTCAAAACCTACTTCTTAATGAATTGTAAACCTCAATATCCAGTTTCTTGAACCTTATTTGGAATATTCCAGGTTAACCTAGCTTATTGGCACAAGGGTCCTCAACAAAACATCATCAGAAACCTAGCTCCACAATTATGAAATTCGTTGACTTAAGTATAAACTTAGCCAATCTTTACTGACGGAACGTTTTGTAACGTCACTTTTGATTAATTCTAAACTTGAGAGAATTTTAGACTTTAGGCATGTTCAACTGCTGATAGGAAGGAAATCTTTAAGTATGCTAAATATGTAACATTTATACTTGTTTCCTGGTAATAATGTCACAGTGGTTTCTGAGGTATTTTGGTTAAGATATTTTATAATGTCTGTTGCAAGCATCATACTACCGTATCTTTGATGCACATGATACATGATACATTGTGAAGGGAAACTTGCATACAATGAACAACTAAAAACTTGAAAACTTAAGATGAAATTACCTTTATCAGCCTTCTGTTAATAAAACTTTTGCATTTGTATCACTTTTTGATGCTTTCTAACAACCACAATAACACAGTTACATCATATTGAGGCTACTGAATAACAAGTGAAGTCAAATACATACCCCATTGCATGAAGGCCAGTATCAACCACTAAACGAGCAGCTCTCAGGATTTCAAAGGTGTATCGGCCAAATTAACACATGAGGGTTTTACTTACAGTTCATATTTGTAGCCATAAAGATTTTGCGGCTGTTCGGAAAACTCAAGGTCACACTAACGTACAGTCCCCATCATTTGATTTTGGGTAGTTGAATGAAATTTGTAATAGTATATTTCATGTGAAACTTCGAAGGTTTTACCAAACATTTAGACATGGATTTTAATTTTTATTTATACAATCTAATTTTGAAAATAGGAAATTCAAGATTCCTTTTAAAAACTTATGTCTGAAAGATGTCTTGCTATCATTAGTTACAGCCCTCTTGCTAAGTATGATGGTTACTGGCTTTTAAAAGAACTAAAATTAATTCCCCTACCGATTGTGCATATTTGTGACTTTGGACCAATTTTAAACAATATTATGATGTTCGAGTATTCCATCTTTTTGGTAGCAATTTGTTTGGTCTTTTGCACCTTTATCAGCCTTCTGTTAATACAACTTTTGCATTTGTAGATCACATTTTGATGCTTTCAAAGTAGCACAATAACACAGTTACCATCATATTGAGGCTATTGAATAACAAGTGAAGTGTAAAATACATACCCCATTGCATGAAGGCCAGTATCAACCACTAAACGAGCAGCTCTCAGGATTTCAAAGGTGTATCTGCCAAACCTGTACAAATGAAACGAGATGTCAATGTACTTGTTTTATGCATCTATATATTGACTCTGATGAGAAAATAAGTGATTTCCCATTTCAAAAAAGCATATCTTTTGAGAAATGTAATAAATTCTTTAAAATTCTTCCTTTGTTAAAACTTTTGTTTTTTATTTTCCACAATAATTGTAATATCCAGGTGAGCAATACAGACCCCCTGGACCTCTTGTTTTTTTGTTTTTTTTTCGTGAGAGATTTTTTAATTAAAGATTAAAAACTTTATAACACATGATTTATACTTACAGTTCATAATTTGTAGTGTAAAGACCTAGCTCCTCTCCTAACGCCTCACAGTACAGTCCCCAGCCCTGTGGGTAGATACCATAATCAGTAATTGTATATTTCATGTAAACTTCGAAGGTTTTACCAAATACATAGGATTTTAATGCCAGATATACTAATTGGCTAGCTGTAAATAACAAGAGAAATATTCATCACAATTACCGAAATTAAAGAGGAACTTGGTGTCAAAAAGACAGTCTAGCTATCATTACAGCCCCTCATTGCTAAGTCATATGGTTACTGCTTTTGATAAACCTATAATTAGCCCTCCACCTACCGATCATGGTGGCCAGATGGTTTTAAAGGGTTTGATGTTCGAGGTTTCCATCTTTTGGTAGAGGTGGAAGTGGTCAAGATATTTAACACTCTACAATGAACCGTCCACTTCTTGGGTGCTACTTCAAAACCTACATTGACCAGATGCAGGAAATTCTTACTGGTATATGTCACAATGTCATTGGTTTTCTTCCAGGAACCCTTTCATCAAACCTTTACACATCCTAACAATAGCAGTTACAAGGAAACACTGACTTTGCTCTCTAGGTGTTGCAATTTACTTGAGGTGATTAAATGAATGTTGATAGAAAATTTACCTCAATATAAGCTGTTTGGAGTGAGAACCTTGTAGGAGCTCTGGAATACTTCATGTCTTCTATGTACTGACGGAAGGTTGGCACTCCTTTCTGTTGTATGGCATACATACTCTGTAGCATATGATAGATCACATTAATATTACCAACATACAAATTACAGTACCTTTAACACTACAGACCAAAACAGCTTGTGTAGTCTTTGAAATTATCAAGGGTAACCAGACCATTTTAAATCACAGGCCTTTGGCTCTAAAGACCTTTTACTCTCTATATATATGTAATACTGTGTCAAGGTCTAAAACTTAGCCGGCCATATTACACTACTTAATTTCAGAAAAATTGTCCTTTATTAATAACTTTATAATTATATTTAATGTGACAATCGGAATCCTCAATTGAACACTGTCTTAAGGGTCACTAGGCCATTATTCAAAATTGTGGACATTATATTGTCCTGGTCGGACCCCACAGTGGGTCCTGTGGGAGGGGCCAAAATGTCATTGATTTCTAAATTTAGAAGATAATTCTTTTCAAAATGTTTGAATCAAATACTGATTATATAGATGTTACTTTGATTCCATTTAAAAAACATTCAAATTATATGACACTGTGAGTCACCTGTAGATTGGCCGCACCCTCATGGAGGCTTAAAGCCATCAACTGACATATTTTGGTCTGGTTTTTGGGAAAATCACATTTAACATATAATTAGTTTTGGTCATTTGTAATATACATTAAAGCGAAACCTGTGAGTCTGAAATGTTGTCTATTTGCAATGGTGTCTGTGACATGACTAATGACAATATAATATATTGTAATGATGTGACTGAATTTTTTTTGAGGTTAACAATGAGTCTGTGACATGACAAGAGTAACATTATTATGCAATGTCATGATGTGACTGAAGGGTTTTTTGAGGTTAACAATAAGTCTGTGACATGCAAAGTGAACATTATATGCATGTATGATGTGACTGAAGGTTTTTGTTTAGGTTAACAATGAGTCTGTGACATGACAATTAGTGACATTATATGCATGATGTATGATGTGACTGAAGTTTTTTTAGGTTTAACAATGAGTCTGTGACATGACAATGTGACATTATATGCTTGTATGATGTGACTGAAGTTTTTTTATAGGTAAACAATGAGTCTGTGACATGACAAATGTGAACATTATATGCTTGTATGATGTGACTGAAGTTTTTTTGAGGTTAACAATGAGTCTGTGACATGACAAAGTGACATTATATATGCATGCATGAATGTGACTGAAGTTTTTTTTTTTTTAGGTTAACAATGAGTCTGTTAGCATGACAAAGTAACATTAAATGCATTCATGATAGTGACTGAAGTTTTTTGAGGTTAACAAGAGTTGAGACAATTTAAGTGACATTAACAATGTGAAGTCTGTGACAATGAGTCTTGTGCATGGTTAAGATTGACATTAAATGATAGAGTAATGATGTGACTGAAGTTTTTTTTTGAGGTTAAAACATGAGCCTGTGAGCATGACAAAGTGACATTATATGCTTGTATGATGTGTACTGAAGTTTTTTATTTAAACAATGAAGACTGTTGACAAAGTGACATTGAAATGCATGTATGAAACTGAAAGGTTTTGTTTTGAGGTAAACAATAGTGACATGACAAAGTGACATTATATGCATGAATGATGTGACTGAAGGTATTTTTTTGAAGGTTAACAATGAGTCTGTGACATGACAAAGTGACATTATATGCATGTATGAATGTGACTGAAGTTTTTTTGATGCGCCATTTAACAATGATTGACTGTGGCATGAACAAAGTGACATTATATGCATGTATGCAATGTGACAAGAAGTTTTTTTTGAGGTTAACAATGAGTCTGTGACATGACAAAGTGACATTATATGCATGTATGATGTGACTGAAGTTTTTTTGAGGTTAACAATGAGTCTGTGACATGACAAAGTGACATTATATGCATGTATGATGTGACTGAAGTTTTTTTGAGGTTAACAATGAGTCTGTGACATGACAAAGTGACATTATATCATAATATCTCAGTCTAGTTTCAAGGTTAGAGGAAACTCAGGCATACACGAGATATCTGTCATGGTGTCTATATCAGGTATGCTGTCTGGCCTTATGAATACATGTATGTCATTCAAAGCCAAAGAAAACTTTGCAATTAAGCTTCATGTTTGAAAAAGAGAGGGAGGGGGATCAAGATTTACATGTTACACAGTGAAGTTTTGTAATCAACAAATATCGGTTGTTGAATAATGAATAAATATTGTTTGTACTATTCATAGATCATAACCAAAATTTCTATTTTGCAGGTTCCATTTACATACAAGAAGGACGCCATTGTAGTGTTACGTTTCCTTGGTACCTCTCCTGCTAGCAGTAATCTGTGGCGACTGTTAAAGAGTCTTGTCACTCAGATCCTGACCAACATTGAAGGTGACCTCAACAGCATTCCATCAGAATTTGACAAACTTCTTGTGTTCTTTCAATCACTCATAGAAAAGTATGAGAAACACTCGTCCAAACCATTAGTGATATTACTAGACTCATTGGACCAGTTGAGTTCTGATTTTAGTGCACACAAACTCAGATGGTTACCGAAAAAACTGGGGAAGAATGTACGAATAGTGACATCAACTTATACAGAGTCGAATGACATAATAAATTCCCTCAAGTCGTTATTTTTGCCTGGCAGTTTCATCGTGGTGAAAATTCTTGGTGAGGATTTGAGTACAAAAATTCTGAAAACATGGCTTCTGTCCAGGAACAGAACTCTGAGCGACGAACAGTTTGACTATGTTCAGGAAGCTTTCGAGAAGTGCAGTTTACCTCTGTACGTTAAGTTAGTGTTTGAAGATGTTATGACGTGGAAGTCTTATACGCAGGTTACCATGGAAACACTCTCCTACACTGTACAAGATATTATCAACTCCCTGCTTCTGAGGCTGGAGATAAAACATGGAAAGATATTTGTGAGTCGAACCCTGGCCTATATCACTGCATCTCAGTCTGGAATCAGTGAAGCGGAACTTGAGGATGTGTTATCGCTTGACGACATTCTGCTGACAAATGTGTTTCAATACCATGTGCCACCATTTAGAAGAATTCCACCAGTTCTCTGGGTAAGGGTTCGGCATGACATCGCCAGTTATTTGGTTGACAAAGAGGTAGATGACACACGTGTGTTCTTTTGGTATCATAGACAATTTTATGAAGCTGCAGAAAAAAGATATCTTGCTGATTCATCGTTCAGCACAGAAGTCCATTCCTTACTGGCAGACTACTATCTTGGAACTTGGCATGGTAAACCAAAACCATTCAAATACAGTGATTCCCAGTGCAAGAAGTTAGGTCTTTCTTCACCAAACAGTGAAGCAGACAGAAAAGTCGCAGACCAACCAATCAGCTTCCTTTTTACAGAGGATGGTGTAGAGAAGAAAAGATTCAACCTTCGAAAACTCAACAAGCTTCCATTTCATCTCACCAATGCAGACAGAAATTCTGAACTGAGAAGCATCTGCTTATTCAGTTATGATTGGCTTTTAGCAAAGTTAACCGCCACATCAGTTCAACAACTCTTGTCTGACTTCCTTTTGTCAAAGCATGATAAAGATGGGATCCTTCAGCGAGTTCTGAAGACAGCACAATCAACCCTCGCAAAATACCCCAAAACTCTTGCTATGGAAATTTCTGGACATCTTTTACCACTTTTGGCAGATGCTAAAAACAGTGTAGAGAAATTTCTTGTTGAAGAATGCCTAGACAGGATACGATCAGAAAAGACAACATTACCATACCAAACTTGCTACAGCACCCCAAAGGAAGCTCTTCTGTTCAAGATTGAGTATCAAGGAATCCCTTTTGGATCCTCCCTTGTTGCGATTTCGAGTGACTCATCTCATCTCATTGCTCTGGCTGAGAACAATGTTTTGGTGATGTGGGACCTAACTACTGGAGAAATAGAACAGCAAATTAAGTTACTTGAACCAGACATTGTTAAGCTTAACATCATGACAATCTCTCCAGAACAGAACCTCGCCATGTTTTACTCAAGCTATCAGAAGCAGCAGAACCATGTAGTATTGGTGAATATGTCGACTGGCAATATCGTCAACAGTGTTGAGATGGAGAAGGCATATCCAGGTGTTGGCTTTACAGACAGTCTCTCATTTCTCTTGA
Organism: Argopecten irradians; assembly: GCF_041381155.1. NCBI lineage: Eukaryota > Metazoa > Mollusca > Bivalvia > Pectinida > Pectinidae > Argopecten > Argopecten irradians. The sequence goes on from NC_091134.1 coordinate 23,345,847, forward strand.
CCGAAACAAGAATCCTATGCTTGTATATTGGCCATTCTGCAGATTTGTTTGACAGACAGACAGGAAAGCTGGTGTCCCATTTTGATGTAGTGGCAGACGACATGGTTTTACTCCGGCACCAAGGTCGAATCCTGTTTCACGAGAAGCAGACGCTGAAGTACAAACTGTTTGATGCAGTTTCTGGAGAATATCTTGCTGAAGTAGAGATGCCCCAAGTACCTATGAAAATAATTCCAGTTCCCTCAGGTACAGAGGCGGTTGTCATTTTCAAAGATTCTTTGAACTTCAATGTTATTTGTCTTGATACCAATGACAAAAGATTTGGAAATCTTCTTGGTGAAAGAAAAATCTCCCACAAGATACAGACGACCCTCAATATTACTGATGCAAAATTCTCGTTGGATAAAGAAAACATGATTCTGACAACAAATCAGGGATTTGTGATTCATCATTACAAGTCAAATCGGGAAAAAAATGTATTTTTGATACCGAACGATGTGAAACCAGACCACAACGTTCGGGCTTTTGAAGGTCACATGACACCTGACAAAAAGTTCTTCGTTTCTGCATACGAAGGTCATCTTATCGTCTGGGATACAGAGACAAGTAAAGTATCAAAATCCACGGAGATAAGTCGGTCAAAAACAACAGTGGCAGTAATGTCTGAAAATGGAGAATTTCTGGTCACAACACACAAACGAAATAATGTGTTGACAGTGTGGAAGGTGTCGTCACTAGTCTCTAAACAGGTGACTTTTGAACCGCTGACCATCAAAACTGCCCCACGTTATCTAGACGTGGCTGAGACTGGACAGGTTGCTGTTATGAGAGGAAACATGTCAAATGAGGTGGCCGTTTTTGATATTCTTGGTGGTTGTATCAAGTTCTACATTTCAAAAGACTATGAGGTGATGCAGCCAGTTATTACACCAGATGGGCAACATTGTGTCCTGAGGGAATACAGCTCAGAGAATGTCCTCAAGGTATGGAGCACGGAAACTGGACAACTACGCAGTGCTGTTCCTCTGTCAAGTCTCCTAGTGAAACATTACGTTCTCTCCGACAACAAAATTGTCGTTTATGTCAATGATTCAGGGGAAGCTAAGGTGAGCTTCTGGACCATTCCTGACTCTAAACATATCCGCACAGTAGAGATAGGAACTGCCTTAGCTGGAGACATGTTCATGTTCTTTGACCATACCACTGACAATATCATCATTTCTGAATCAATCTCACCTGGGGAGGTTGAATTGTCAAACCTGGTGGTTTACAATATTGAAACGGGTGAAAAACGGTTTACCTTCCCCAGAGTTGTGTCTACATGTACGCAGAGTCTTGTGAGGGAGAAGGATTTAGTTCTTCTTCAACAGTGTGAAGAAGGATCTGACACTAAGTCACTGATTGTCCTTAACACAAGGGATGGCAAGGTGAAGAGAAAGGGAAATGTATGTTCACCAACTAGACTGTTTACATGCAAGAATGGACGCTTTGGAATAGACCGACAGAGAAATTTATATAACCTTGAGAAAATGACATTTGAGTTTCAATATGATCCAGATGGAGACTATCCAAAAAAGCCGAGCAATCAAGCAAGCCCAAAGTTAAGCGCAGACGGTCAAGTTGCTGTATGGCTAAATGTCTACGCATGTCTGTTGATGATCGGGGACACAAACACAGGTAGTACCACAAGTGTATGCCCGATCCATAGCATCCCTCTGTCCCTGACAATCACACAACACAACCTCTTACTGATCGCCTGTGAAGATGGTCGCCTCATGTTGCTGCAGCTTTTTGATGACAACAACGAGCAAAGTAACTTTGTGTCTGGATTCTTGTCCAGGCATAAAATTCATAGTCAGAAAACAAAGGTGGTCAAATACCAGGCAAAGAAGAAACCCCAGGGTCAGAAGGCGTCAAAGTCATGTACTATTCTGTAAGAGTAAAATGCCATAAATGCAATAGAGAAATCTTACGAACAGAAGGGGGTCATCGTCATGTGTGTACTTTTTTGTACAGAGTAAAATGCCAGGCAATTAAGAAATCTTAGAGATAGAAGTGGGTCATTGTCATGTGTGTACTGTTTTGTAATGAGTAAAATACCAGGTAATAAAGAAATCTTAGGGACAGAAGGCGTCAAAGTCCTTTACTGTTTTGTAAGGGTAAAATAACACCTTGGGGGCAGAAGGGGTTAAAGTCATGTAATGTTATGTAAAGGGTAAACTACTAGGCATTTAAGAAGCCCCGCGGACAGTAGGCGTCATGTCATGTACTGTTTTGTGGAGGGTAAAAAAAAATCTTCCAGACAGAAGTGGTCTAAATTGTATACTATTTTGTGAAGCTCCCAGTTGATGGATAGTTGTGAAGGGAAGTAACTTTGATAAATCAGCATTAATGCAAGTAGTAACACAACTACCTAGACTAGTCAATATATCATTAATCAAGTTAAATTAATTGTTCTGATACACACATTTGTCATTTTATGCTTATAACAATGGGTTATATACACGTCGGTGAACATGTGTATACTGTAACCTTGCATTTCTAGCTTGGGAACCAGGACAACATAGTTTCAATTGAATTTAGACATTGTAAGCTGGGAAATGTCAATATCTTTACTAGAAATCATATTATTATAAATACATGTATATTGTGTATGTGTAGTTAGTTTGAACTGAGGCATAGCATACCTAGTAGTAGCAGCAAAGATTTAGATATGAACTACTATAGTTATATACTATCTAAATCTCTGGTAGTAGCTAGCATTTATAATTGAATTACATTGTATTTAATCTCTGGTAGTAGCTAGCATTTATAATTGAATTACATTGTATTTAATTCTTAGACCTACATGTATATAATTTCATATTTTAGAGGAGATACAACTTCGCTAGCCAAGGGTATTTAGTGTGGTTCTCTTCCTAACAACTGTATTGTACTAAATACCCTTGGCTAGTAAAGTTGGAGGAGATATTGGTATAGATATTATATAGTAAACTACATCTAGTCATTGTCTCTGTCCTGTTTTAAAATGTTTGCAAGATTTAGATTGTTTCATGTTTTAAAATGATGTGAATTTTTCCCGTTAGCAATTACTTTGTATATTAATCTACTTATGTAAAACTATTTTATGAATTATATTTATAGTACATGTTTTACACATGATTTTACTTGTTTTTGTTTGGAAGTGATATCATTTAAGTCTGCCTTGGTTATATGGGCAGACTCTTTTTTAACTTTATACTTAAAAGAGCATTAACTCTACAAATATAAAGTCTTGTATTTATATAACTTTCGATGGCGCTTAATCATGAATATTTTACATGTCTCTGCCTTGCAGACTGTATTTCACATTGACTTTTGCATAATCAAACAACATTGATATCTACCTCTATTGCTGAAGATATTTGTATGAAATGGAGGAATTTTTTTTTCCATATTGATCACAATTCACATTTCCATAACTTTTTGCATATTTTATATAACACATTGATGAACAATCAGATATTATCAGAGTCAAAGAAAATAGTAAAAAAAGAGTAAAAGAGCATAATCAAACAACATTGATATCTACGGTACCTCTATTGCTGAAGATATTTGTATGAAATGGAGGAAAAATTTTTTCCCATATTGATCACAATTCACATTTCCATTACTTTTCGCATGTTTTATATAACACATTGATGAACAATGAGATATCATCAGAGTCAAAGAAAATAGTTAAAAACAAGAGGCCCATGGGCCTTAACGGTCATCTGACTATTAGTACAATACAACATAGTCGTTTAAAGATTTTAGCCTATTTGACCTCTGTGACCTTGATTGAAGGTCAAGGTAATTCATTTGAACAAACTTGGTAGCCCTTCATCCAAGCATGCTACATGCCCAATATCAGTAGCCTTGGCCTTCTAGTTCTTGAAAAGAAGTCATTTAAAGATTTTAGCCTATTTGACCCCTGTGACCTTGAATGAAGATCAAGGTCATTCATTTGAACAAACTTGGTAGCCCTTTATCCTAGCATGCCACAGCCTAATATCAGGTCTCTAGGCCTCTTAGTTATTCACAAGAATTTGTTTAAATGATTTTAGCCTATTTGACCCCTGTGACCTTGAATGAAGGTCAAGGTCATTTATTTGAACAAACTTGGTAGCCCTTCATCCCAGCATCCTACCGGCCAAATATCAGTACCCTGGGCCTTCTGGTTCTTGAGAAGAAGTCGTTTAAATAGATTTTAGCCTTTTTGACCCCCGTGACCTTGAATGAAGGTTAAGGTCATTCATTTGAACAAACTTGGTAGCCCTTCATCCAAGCATGTCACAGGCCCAATATCAGTACCCTGGGCCTTCTGGTTCTTGAGAAGAAGTCGTTTAAAGATTTTAGCCTATTTGACCCTCGTGACCTTGAATGAAGGTCAAGGTCATTTATTTGAACAAACTTGGTAGCCCTTCATCCCAGCATGTCACAGGCCTAATATCAGGTCTCTAGGCCTCTTAGTCATTCACAAGAAGTTGTTTAAAGGATTTTAGCCTATTTGACCCCTGTGACCTTGAATGAAGGTCAAGGTCGTTTATTTGAACAAACTTGGTAGCCCTTCATCCCAGCATCCTACAGGCCAAATATCAGTACCCTGGGCCTTCTGGTTCTTGAGAAGAAGTTGTTTAAAGATTTTAGCCTTTTTGACCCCTGTGACCTTGAATGAAGGTCAAGGTCATTTATTTGAACAAACTTGGTAAGCCCTTTATCCCAGCATGCCACAGGCCTAATATCAGGTCTCTAGGCCTCTTAGTTATTCACAAAAAGTTGTTTAAAGGATTTTAGCCTATTTGACCCCTGTGACCTTGAATGAAGGTCAAGGTCATTTATTTGAACAAACTTGGTAGCCCTTCATCCCACCATCCTACAGGCCAAATATCAGTACCCTGGGCCTTCTGGTTTTTGAGAAGAAGTTGTTTAAAGATTTTAGCCTTGTTGACCCCTGTGACCTTGAATGAAGGTCAAGGTCATTCATTTGAACAAACTTGGTAGCCCTCCATCCCAGCAACCTACAGGCCAAATATGAGTACCCTGGGCCTTCCGGTTATTGAGAAGAAGTCGTTTGAATAAAAAGTTTACGCACGGCGCACAGCGCACGGCGCACAGCGCACGGCGCACGACGACGGACGGTGCATGATGACAATAGGTCATCCTGACCCTTCGGGTCAGATGACCTAAAAAGGAGTAAATTGCACTGTACTGTGTAGTATATTGAAGAAACAATTTTACGATTTGAGCAGTACTCATTGAAAACAGTCCTGTAAAATCCTTTTAAAAGTTATTAATTCAAACTAAATTGTTTTTTCCATGTACATTTACACACAGGGACCTAGCACAAATTTTAAGCAACACTATTTATATGTATATATTATAGTATATATATTTGTGTCAGGTCCATGTGCTTATACATAGCATTCTACATCTTGAGTTTAATCTTTATACCAAATCAATGCCATATATATTATATTGAAATTGACGGCAGTATGCCTAGTCTGACAATTGGCTGTGATATGTTTTATGAGTATATGAGTTTTTTTGCATTGTGACATTTTAGAATTATCTGTGATACATCATTCTGCTCAATGTAGTTTTACACTTTATTGTAACAAGGACCATGCATACCGGGTACTGTACACCATGCAATGTCTCTAGTTACTTTCTTTCCTGGTGATTGAGTGAACAGGAATGGATATCGATGAAACTTGGATCAGATATCAAAATTAATGGCCCATCGGTCTGTTTTACTTTACTTTACTCTTATTAAGGCTATACATCAACTGCTTTAAAATATTTTACCTCTGTAGATATATGCATGTGAATGTACATTCTCAATTAGAAAACTATCTGTACAAGATAATTGGTACATAAATGAAGTTTATACAATATCGTGTTGATGTTTTTTTTTGTGAATCAGATATGGATCAGGTAGATCAATAGACCAAATTAGTCAAAAGAAATTTGAGATAAAGGTTCTGACAGTATTTTTTGAGAAATTACAACAATCACTTATCCATATACAAGATGTTTGCCTGTTCGCAATGTTGTTTCTGGTCTGTTCTGGTGATGGCTGGTATCACAATGTGTCTGTATTTATAAAATTTACCAGTATTTCAATTCATGGGAAGGTAAGCTTCTACTTCACCAGAAAAGTAAAAACACAAGATAATGACTTTGGAACTGAAACTTATCAATTTTGCAATAGGCATTACTGATTAGTCAATAAAACAACTTTGAGAGTAATCTACATAATTACGATTATAGTTACTGTTCCATGTTATTATTACTTAGGCCAAAAATCATGATGTTTCTGCCATAATTCTAAATGGTTATGCAAGTGAAAATAAAGTTAAATGTTGGACTAGCCTTAGTCATATAGACAAGCTAAATGTAATATCTTGTTCTTCTGATTTCAACTCAAAGCATACCACCATTAAACTATCCACATTATTTTTTCCTCTATAATAGTTTAACAGTTTATAGTTTAGAGCTTATTCATTATTTTCAATTTTGTTTAATTGATGACAATCAAGATGACTGCCAATTACAAAACCTGTCTCAAAATTCCATATCGGTGTCGATTCTAGCCGTAAAGGGACAGCCTTCTTCTCCTCATGCATTGTCACTATGAAAGAAATAATTAAACCAATGCAATAATTACAAATTACTTTATTCCATACATATGATATTCACAGTCTCTTAGAACTTTCCACACTCACACAGTTTTTACATATCACTAGTTACCGACAGCCCCGACACTACTGGCCTCGTCCACCAGGGCTTGTCGATATGAAGTTATTACTTTCCGTAAGTCTTCTGCTTGTTGTCCTTTAATGTCAGTCTCACAGAATTTCTAAAAAGTAGAGAAATATCCATACAATTTTTCACATACATTGTGCAATATGACCTAGCTATACCATGCATAAGCCCACCATGATGTAATTCAATGAATGCACAACAAAATGGCTGCTTTAACATAATGTTTTTCAAATGAAAGATGCTCCACTGCCGATGAATTGTACAGTATTTTTCAAAAACAGGAGCAGACAAATTAGTATTTTTCTTAGTTACAAAAGTTTCTTACTTTACCCCATTGCCACTATTGAAAAGTTTGAGCTTCTTATTTTAATTCAAGATAAAAATATTACAAATAATTAATTGCACCCTAAAAAAAATCCATGACATTATGCCTGTTATGTAATTAAGTACTGATTGCGCACGCACCAATAGCAAACTAAGTTATTTTATATGTATTTTTGTGTTAACAAGACACATATCATATAAACACGATTATATTGTGTCTTTTGTGTCTTCAGTAAAGCTGTCTATTTATAAAATAAAGAGGCCACACCCTCCCCCTAAGACCTGGAAGGTGATAAATCGTCATGAGGAGAAATATGGTGTATAAATCGTCCCTGATGAATCGCCAACTGTTAATGGTTATCTAAACATGTTTTAAAAACACAAGTGAAATATTTTGAATTTTACTACTGTTATGCAAAAATGCTATTATTGCATAGTGTAGCATAAAATTAAAATTCCGACAATATATTTCGTTGACAAAATGGCAAAATATGCGACCCGCAGTTTTTAAGCTCTATACACTAACTGTAGTAAGAATGGGACTAATTCCTATACAGTGGACCCTCGATAATCCAGACACCTTCGTTTTCAGCCTAAACCATCGGGATTACTAATTTTCTGGACTTCTGAGTTCTGTATTCTTAGTCAATTAAATTGTCATGTCCGAGTTGCTCCCCTTGACCTTGTAGTCGGTGATAGGCTTTTATGTAATATATACGTGTACTGTATCAAAAACTTTGTTCATTATGTTTATAAGTATTTTTTCATATTATTACATTAAGAATATAACAAGAGGCCCAAAGGGCCTTAACGGTCATCTGACTACCTTGGCAATAGTAAAATTAATTTCATATGGTGTCACTTTGTCAGGACCATGTCAGGATCATTTTCCATTTCCTTCAACAAATTTTATTTCAAACAAGAGGCCCAAGGGCCTTAACATGTAGGAAATTAATTAGATATAGTGTCATAGTAGCCTTCTTCAATTTGGGATCAACCAGAGATGTAACAATACTTTGTCGGGACCATGTCAGGATCATTTCATGCAAGTTTCAGCCAAATCGAACCAGTAAAACTTGAGAAGAAGTTCAAAATGTGTTTTCAATATGGCAGATGTGCCGGTCATCTTGGATTTCGGATTGACCCGAAAAATAACAACACTTTGTCGGGACCATGTCAGGATCATTTCATGCAAGTTTCAGCCAAATCGCACGAGTTGAACTTGAGAATAATTTCAAAATGTGTTTTCAAGATGGCGGCTGTGGCGGCCATCTTGGATTTCGGATCGACCCGAAAAATAACAACACTTTGTCGGGACCATGTCAGGATCATTTCATGCAAGTTTCAGCCAAATCGCACCGGTAGAACTTGAGAAGAAGTTCAAAATGTGTTTTCAAGATGGCGGCTGTGGCGGCCATCTTGGATTTCGGATCGACCCGAAAAATAACAACACTTTGTCGGGACCATGTCAGGATCATTTCATGCAAGTTTCAGCCAAATCGCACCAGTAGAACTTGAGAAAGTTCAAAATGTGTTTTCAAGATGGCGCCTGTGGCGGCCATCTTGGATTTCGGATCGACCCGAATAATAACAACACTTTGTCGGGACCATGTCAGGATCATTTCATGCAAGTTTCAGCCAAATCGCACCGGTAGAACTTGAGAAGAAGTTTAAAATGTGTTTTCAAGATGGCGGCTGTGGCGGCCATCTTGGATTTCGGATCGACCCGAAAAATAACAACACTTTGTCGGGACCATGTCAGGATCATTTCATGCAAGTTTCAGCCAAATCGCACCGGTAGAACTTGAGAAGAAGTTCAAAATGTGTTTTCAAGATGGCGCCTGTGGCGGCCATCTTGGATTTCGGATCGACCCGAAAAATAACAACACTTTGTCGGGACCATGTCAGGATCATTTCATGCAAGTTTCAGCCAAATCGCACCGGTAGAACTTGAGAAGAAGTTTAAAATGTGTTTTCAAGATGGCGGCTGTGGCGGCCATCTTGGATTTCAGATCGACCCGAAAAATAACAACACTTTGTCGGGACCATGTCAGGATCATTTCATGCAAGTTTCAGCCAAATCGCACCGGTAGAACTTGAGAAGAAGTTCAAAATGTGTTTTCAAGATGGCGCCTGTGGCGGCCATCTTGGATTTCGGATCGACCCGAAAAATAACAACACTTTGTCGGGACCATGTCAGGATCATTTCATGCAAGTTTCAGCCAAATCGCACCGGTAGAACTTGAGAAGAAGTTCAAAATGTGTTTTCAAGATGGCGGCTGTGGCGGCCATCTTGGATTTCGGATCGACCCGAAAAATAACAACACTTTGTCGGGACCATCTCAGGATCATTTCAGGTAAGTTTCAGCTCAATCCCACTGGTCAAACTTGAGAAGAAGTTCAAAATGTGAAAAGTTAACGCACGGCGGACGGCGGACGGCGCACGGCCCACGGCGGACGGCGCACGACGACGGACGAAACATGATGACTATAGGTCATCCTGACCCTTCGGGTCAGATGACCTAAAAAAAAACATATTTCTTTTTTAAAAGGCAAAACCAAAAGCCATCGTCAATTGTGTGCAATTTTACCCGAAGCTCAAAGCGACATATTCTGCATGCGAAACCAGAAAGGTATGTTTCAAAGCGTATGGTTAAAAAGATATTGTCAATTACCACACTGAAGTTTGATCTCCTATAGAAAACCAATGAACCATTATATGACTGCATGTACCCCTGACAAAGGTGTTCAGGTAAACGCCTGTGGCTATGACCTGGCAGCCGTCATTATGACAACACACACAGTGTCAAGTGGTAGTGTGTATTTTACACATGACTCTAGTTGGCCTTGGATTTTCTCGGCACATGGCGACAGAAAATTGTCCGTATTATTGCGGGAATTATTAATGTAAAAATTACATTCTATTCCCAAAATGGAGTTCAGGATTTAGAATCTGAATTCACGGTCTAGTGAGTATAAATAACATTACGGAAGTCCGTTCCTTGACATTTCCGTCCGGATTGTGAGTTTTTTTCAACTGTACCGCATGACACCCCATGTGGTTTTTGGGTTGTGATGGAACACAACTCTGCAATCTTCCCACTTATGACATTAGCGGGGAATATCATCTTTAAGCATAATTCTTTCACAAATAGAAACAATAGTCCCGTATAAATGTTATCAGATATCATATGGTACATAAATTAGTCCCATTCAATAATCATACTCGTGTTGATAGATTTCACTACTGACCTCTATAATCTTTAACTGGTCTTCTGTGTCTGTTGATATGTCCTGTGGTATGGGTATTTTTCTCTGTTTGTGAATGAAGTCGTACAGGTGAATTAAGCTGACGGCGTCCAGTAATCTGGAAAAAAATAATGAATGAGTATGGTAATCTGCATGTGCTTAACTTCACTCAATATCATTGAACTATTATAATAATACTAGTATATATATTGTTGATCCAGATTAAATTGCAAGATCTAGACAGTAAAAATATATTGCAGGAATTCACCATGTTTGAGTCAATTCTTTTAACATTCAAGCAGATATTCACAGGGGGGAACCGGATTAGGGTAATTGCATTAACCATCTGGGTAACTGCAGTTACCCTAGCCCGGTAGAAGAAAACCTGCATGCACATCTACATATGTACATATGATAATAAAATTGCTGTGAATTGAAATTGATCCAGCAGCTTAGGAGGTATTGTCCATATAAAACTTTTCTACATACAGACATATGTACAGATGGAAGACAGACAGATAAGTTGATTCCAGTATAAACCTCTAACTTTGCAGAAAGTGTTATTATTTTAGGTATTTTAGAGATGCATAAAAATGATTCTAATACACTTACAAATCATGTTCAATCATGTCCACAAGTAGATCTTTAATATTCTTTTTCAGAATGAAGTAGAAAGACATGGGTCCAAAGAATCGAGTTGATGCCAGTTGATTAAACATTTTTTTCTTTTGTACATGGTCATATATCATCTGTGTAACCTGTAGGTCAATACAAAGCACAATGATGTCATTTCCATGGTAATACAAAATTACTACTTTCTATATATAAGATATATGTCAAATGCACATTAAATGAGGTATGAAGCCCACTGTATGTTACACATCAAAGCTGTGACGACCACAACTGACGGTATTCACACATTGATGAATGAGAAACATCATTAGACTATACAATTTTTAACATTGATGTAAATCCAGAAAGAGAACAGTTTCCTGTGGACAAGGAGTGCAATCTCAAACATTACATTCATAAAAAAATGATATTGAAATATATCCTTATTATTTTATACAAAAATGATAATTTGGCGCAGTAGATAGCAGTAGATAGCAGTAGATAGCAGTAGAAATATTAATATTTTACACCCTTCTTACCCTGATAAAATTAGGATCGTCTGGATCAAACTGGACGCATGCTCTGTCAAGGATGTAGACAATATCGGTCAGCCCGTTCTTCAGCAAATGCTGCGACACAATCAAAATACAGTAAAACATGTTTGAACACACAAAAAAAAAAAAAGATTATAACATAGTAATTTTCATTCTCCATCAAAGTTTCTAAAAGGTGTGTTTATCTTGTGTATAACAACGAAGTAGTGACTTCGTTAGTCCCCAAAGGTTTGTTATAACCATGTTTCACTGTATACATAAATGTGCATTTTTGTCATTACCATGATTGGATTATTAACAGCATTCGGAAGAAGCTTAATATTTCCTGAGTGTTCTCAGAGTATTAAACAACATTTTTTTCCCATAATCAGTGATGCAGTTCTTTTGTTTAATGAAAAATCATAACCCATAGCCATGACATTTCCTATCATATGGTTTGGCTTGGCTTGTTTGATGACTGATCAACACCTCAAGACATTTAAGACAGGGTCCCCTCAGTTCCCATGCTTGTATTTTGGGAGACTGCAGTATGATCTTAGTCTATTGGCAGATCATGGGCTGATAAATGACAATTTGATAATAACAGTTTCTATCTAGATCTAAATCAAAGTACTGAAAGTACTAAATGGCTCGGTCTCGATGATAGGAGAATATATTTCTAAGGTCAATACTACTGTAGTTGTGTACAATAAGAAATAAATTTGGCTGGTGTTCCTTCCAGTTTGGACTTTTGAGGATTCCTTGGACACCAAGGTGTAAAACAAGAGACACATACTAAAATCTTGGAAGCCCATTCTAATATTTCCTATGATGTTATATGTCAAATGATTTTATAACACCTTTAAGCATTTTCCTTGTTAATTTGATGTTATTGAAAATATTCATTCTTAATGACTATATATAGCTATTGTCATCAAGTTCCTGGGACCACAGTATCAGTTAACAAGTATTGTTTTGCAGCAGAGAAAGGCAAGAGGCATACTTTTCTATGCCAAAATGTCTTAAATATAGAATATGTCTGTCCTCTAGAAGACTTATCAATATCATCATGTGATTTTTGAATAAATTGGTCAATTGGTCTACTTTTAACAAGTTTTGTAATTATTCTTTTGTAAAACAGCAAGTTGATTGATATACATTGTATCCGAACTTCAATTCAAACCGGATAACTTGTTAGCTCACCATAGACCATGAAATTGTTTGTACACTTTCTTAACTTCAGGATTGTTTTACAAAATTACAAATGAATTTTTCTACATTTTTTTATTTTCAAATCCCCATACCTCTGATGAGTATAATAAAACTGTTATTACAAGTGAATCAAATATTTTCAGTTCAAGATGAACAGGAAGAGATACATTCCTTTATTTCTTATAAATAGCAAACACCGATTTAATTGTTTGTTCAGCAGGTTTTTTCCCTTTCTTTAAAAATGCTACCATTAACATTATTTTCTGTACCTAGATATGTAAACAATTCTTATAAATCTAATTCTGTATTCCATAACATCAACTGGTGTTGTTGTACCGATTTACGTCTTGAGAATATCACAATTTTTATCTTTCTGATATTAAAGGCCCACTACCTTTCCGAAACGACTTTTAATTTTTAAAATGGGAATGTAAAACGAGATCGATAATTTTGTAGAGTCGCAAAAGTTATTAACTTACCGTTAATACTACGTTTATCATCACCTTCTGAACAATTTAATCAAAATAGATACAATGTAAATTTTTATAACGCAGGTCGTCTTATGTTTCCCGCCGTCGTCCTAAATACCGCGCGGTAGTTGACTATTACAGCGCCAGACGGCAAGACAGCGAAACGACTCTCCACGGTTTTCAGATATTTCGCAGGAAATCTTGCATATGTTTGGTATTGTAACCTCATCTTAAGGCATCGGCATGGTTTTTTCTGATGTTATTAATGTTTTTAAGAAACCTTTTAATTTTGCCCCGGAAAGGTAGTGGGCCTTTAAGTTCTAATTTCCATGTTATGCAATATTGTTAAAATTCATGTAACATTTGTCGTAGACCATCAGATATTTCTGATATCATAACAGTGTTATTGGCAAATAATATGATAAAAAGTTTGGGATACATTCCAATATTATATACCGTAAAAACTGGTATAATTTGCGCAGGTCTTTTTAGGGCTGAAAATGCTTAAAAAATCTACTATCAGTATATTTTGCGCATCAAAAAAATGGGGGAAAACAATGTCCGGGGAGTCCCAAAAACCGATGTATGAAGGCGACAATTTCAATGCAAAATATTCCCCATAAATGCTTGACAACTTGCACAAAAAGTGTTGTATTTAGAAGAAATAGCATCTGAAAACCGCATTGTGTTTGTTTTCTTTTATTGGCCACAGTAACCTGAAACTGAAATATCTAGCATATGTCCAAAACATCGGCGGTCTGGTCCGCCGTACTTCGTGCACATGTCAATGTTTTGAGATATTACACATGAATAGTAATCAGAAATATTTGAAAAAAGTACTATAAATTTTATTAAAATTGGCACAATAAGTAATTAGTGTGTTTGAGATCATTAACAATCAACAGCAATCAGCTAGCGGATACGTAGTTTTGCTTGAAACAATCACAGTGTGCATAATTTGTCAAGATTTGTAAGACAAAGTATTCTTTTCCACCAGGTAAGATTCTAAGTCATAAAAGTAGATTGAAAATAGGAAGGGAGATAAAATAACCAGATAAATATTTGTAGCGGGATCAGACTGGGTTTATTATCGGTGATTAGGTAGCTTAGTCAGAAGAACTACATTTTCTTCTCTCCTGTTACAGAATTGGCACCCAACTAAATAACCAACGGTTGTGGTGTTTGAAAGGGTCTTGTATGTCTTCAAAAAGAAGGGAGGAGTGTAGCGGGACTGGACTGGGTCGATTATCGATGACCAGATAGTTCAGTCGGTAGAGCACTCGGATAGTGTTCGGAGAGTCCAGGGATCGAATCCCGATCTGGCCGCTACATTTTCTCCTCTCCTTTTACATATGGTACTATACTGTGCATGTAGATATTCAAGGTAAATCAACAATGTTCGCTGATCTTGCCAAATTGCCTTACAGTGTTATAATGAATGCAGTAAATGTATGTCTCATTGGTGTGATTGATTTAAAGGCAGTTCATGTGGTGACCGAAAAAAAGGTAAAATCAATACTTTCAGAGTGATCAGAGAACATTGATAGTCAAGGCGGGGAAAACGTAAGACGACCTGTGTAATACAAATTAATGTTTAATTGATTTTCATTAAATTGTCTCGAAGGTGATGATTAGAGTGTTATTAACGATAAGCTTAATATGTTTTTGACAAAAAATATAAACAGCTAATGTCATATTGTGTTTTAAATTAAAATAATCTTTTATTTATTCATTTCATTTCAAGCATGTACAATGTACATGTCATAGAATATAAACAAATATCAGGTATATGCTTAAATAATATTACAGTTAAATTCACAATAAGGAATTTGAAGATGATTATAGTAATTATTTTCGGATTGAAAATGATTACAATATTAAGCTTCCACAGCTGAAAATTATTTCTTTTTGTTCACACAATTCTTCTCCTAGACTGTTTCCAGTTGAAATGATACATGCATGCTGACAATCTGTAAAACATAAGGAAACAATAAATGTATTAACAGAGTAATTACTGAAAAGGCTAATATCATATAATTAAACATTTTAATCATAAATAGCAATACCAGCATAGAGGAAATATTATTGAAGTTTAATCCCGCTGTTCTTCAGTCCTCCTGTTCTTACATGTAAGAGTTTTGTCCTTCATAAATTGATTGTAATATAGCAGTTGTTACATAATGTGCCCAAAGAAGTATAAATACACACGTATGCATGGGTACAGTGGTAAATTAATAAGTTATACGGAAAATGATGGTGCTGATCATGAAAAGCGTAAAGTCTATTTTGTTGAGTAAAAAGTTAAAAAAACTAACATAAGATGTAATCGCAGTAAAAACAGTGATCATGTGGGCTTTTGTGCGATTGCATTTGTAAGACTGTGCCAGGTGGTAGAGATTAGTTCCGCTCGAGTGATCACACAATGCAAGCGAGAGTCGGGAATGTGTTTATGTAAGTTTTAATTGCTAATCCCTGATGCTTTTTGGTAAACTATAACTCAGGACAATTAACAGTTTTCTCTTCATTTGTTACAGATTGAATCAGCTTTTTAAGTGCCGTTTTACGGAAGAATTATGAAAAAGGAATCGGCATTTTCGTCGATCTAGTAGTCCAAAAATATCAATTCGAGTTATATGAACATTCCATAGATGATTTATGTCATTCGGCCAAATATTTACTTCGTATTACCTAGTTTAATGAATATGCTGTATGTATATGATCAGAACGGCAAGCTCCTGTGCTGAAAATAACTAAAATGTTTTAAAAATATGGTTTAGTGGTAATCTCTGAACGTGCTTTAGTATATAGATATACTATGATATTTATACATGTGCTTATGAAATTATCGATAATGATGGATGTGATAAATATTCATACCTTATTAACTGCCGTTAGTTTTAAGATAACGCCACCTTGAACATTTACAAAATGTTCACCGTCTGTGACATGCTATTTTATCAGTAGTCCAAGTTTGTCCAAAATTTTGTTAGAGTTGTCTTTCTTCCATTGTAGTTTTACGTCCATGTCATCCTGAACACAGCCGTGATAAATGCATCTCCATTTCGCCATGAAATGTATTTGCTCCGAGACAAATTTGATTCAAATTACAAAATTCATTATGGTATCAATTTTGATGTTCGAGGTGAAATATCGATTTTATTTTTTTCCGTTGCGGGTTAACTGTCACTAATAGGGAGTAAACGTCTGGGGGGAACCAGCTTCGGAGCGAAGCATTTTTGGGACGAAACGTCGTCATTCATTGTAAACACCATTTTGGGGACGAAAAGTCTAGATACTTTGTAAACAATTCAGGTGAAAATTTTCAAACAGAAGATCTTTTGGATAGTGTGTATAGTAAGGATATGAAAGCCGTAATATACTATTCCTATTTCAACGTTACAGATATGCTTATTTCAGTAACTTTCATAATCAAAATTTGCTATTTAAAATTCCCGGTAAAATCAAAGTTGTTGAATACACTGCCGCTAGGAGCGCTAGTATCTGCGAGCAATTTCTAAGCCAATCATATTGAGGAAATTGACTGTAAGAGAATTTTGCAACCACGATCACAATGGCGAGGTGACCCTCGCCAAAAAATACTTATTGAATTTTGCTTCTGTAATAAGAATAAACATATGCATACATGTATCAATTTATTATCAGTCATGGTTAAGATGTGTTGATGTAATACCAAAAGTACTCAAATCCTGGATCATGAGTTTGAATCCCATGTGGGCCAGTTGCCAGGTACTGACCGCTAGTTGGTGGCTTCTCTGGTACTCTGGCTTTCCTCCGCCATCTAAACCTGGCTATAACTTACGTTAAACTAATCAAACCAAATCAATACAGAATAGCTATATCAACAGTTTTCTTTGTCAATGCCATTATGCAGAAATGAAGTTTGTTTCATCTCTACTACCCACATAATTACGTTGATTATAAAAATCAAGTGTGTTAATTTTTATGTCATAAGAAGTCTTTATAATACATACTACTAAATGCTCTTCTTCAAACATTTTAGGGATGCCAGCTGATACTCCTTCCTTTGGGTAGTAAACATTATTAGCACGAATTCGTTCCTCATTAGTAGCTGTCCTCAGTGTACCATCTGTATCTCTAACAACTATAATTCTATCCTGGAATTAAATGAAATATTAAAATGAAGAAAAGGGCCAACAACAGTCTTATAAAATAATTCTATAAAATACTTAATGTTGTCAGTTGAGTAACTGTTTTTGGTAGTGAAAAAATACCATTTGGTGTAGCATCTTTACTGTCGTGACAATATAACCGTTGACTGTGACAATGACATACTCGGCGCGCAACTTGCGCAATACCTACTGCATACTGGGTTACGAAATAATGCTAGACGTGAGTTGATTGGTTGTTGGGCATGGCTTATATCATGTCATATTTGTGACCCACGTGTGATAGACCTATCCTGAACTCATTGGGTATTAACATACTCATATATAGAACTGCAGGGTTTGTAAATACTTTCTATTACCTGCAGTTTTTACAACAGACACTTCTTCAAAAAAAGTGCAATTGTTGTGGAATGAAGTCCATAGCTCTGGCAATAAATGCGGTCACGCGGTGTTTGCAGCCTGGATGGACTGGATAACTTTTCGTGTCATCTCTCATTTATGTGTCTCTTCTCGCTGATGGAACCGTTAACTTTCTCATATTTTATAAACTGTAAGACTTTGTTAGTAATTTTGTTTGGGTTCTGATCAAGGATTTATCTCACATATAAAACCCTGGTATCCGATGAACAGATGACGGGGTCAAATGTCCCCCGTGCAGTCACGTTCTTTACACATTCGTTTGTCACACCAGTTTTTTTCATTAATTTTAATGAAAAGATAATTCTTTACAATGAAGATCAATTGTTTTACGACGAAGTTTACAGTCTGTCAGTACCCTGTTAGCATAAGATCTTTCACACACGCTTTTCTTATCAGGCGCAATAATATTGCCTATCTAACTCTAGAATATTGTCATATAAACTCCGCCCACTTGTTCTATCACCTGACGTCAGGTAGGCTATGTAAACTACGCCCCTAAAGACGATTGACAGAACCACTCGACCAGTTGATAATATCTGTCGGTCAACATACCAACCAGTTGATAATATCTGTCGGTCAACATACCGAAGTAATACATCATATATTTTGTCAATGGTTAGGCTAACAGGACAGTAAGGCCTAAAAACTGCTATCAATTCTTTGTCCTTACACATTACAACGAGCAAAATTATGTAGAAGTATTTGGTTAATGTAAAGTTTAACTTTCTCTAGTTAAAATCTCATCCATCTTTATGACTTGGAAAATTTAAAAACTAATAATCAAAAGTGCTAATTAAGAATCAGAATCTGATATTGCCCTAAATATCATCCATTAGATGTGGTTACCCTATTTTCTACTCCTTGGGAGATGTCAGTAAACATCCATTTTGATGTTAGTCCCGGTGCTATCTCTGGGTCCCGTGATAAAACCTTTGAGCTTCCATCTCTCGCTTTCATATATGGTGGCATTTTCAGCATTTGTATTGCCTTCTCCATTGCTTCCATTTCCATCTATAAACAAGAAATAATATTAATATGCTAGGAAATCTAGGAAGTGATAATTAATTGGTACAAAATTCCTGTACTAATCTCTAGAAGATTTTTTTTTTCTATTTTGAATTCAGTCTCAGTGATACAGAGTATTAATTCCTGTATTTATTCACTTTGATTAATGCTACTGCTATGCATCATTACCTTAACCTCTAAAGAGTATGCTAAATCAAAGGCTAAAACAGTCTTCTTTGACATTTCAGGGTGAATTCGATGTACATGCAGCTTGCTGCTTTGTTATATTGTGTTGATGTTAAAATACACTTTTATTACTTGCCTGTTTCAGTTCCACCTCTGACATTAATTCATATTTGGGTTTAAGGTGACGATCTGTTTTCCTGACCCTGACAACATCGTCCATACTAAGTCGAGATATCTTTAGTAATATTTCCTGAACTTTCCTCTGAAGAAATATGGGCAGTGGGTCTTGCTTAGATACAGGTGTTTTCTGTGTATTGCTTGAGGCAGATGGAGATCCAGCCTTTGATGAACCAGATGATCCAGTGTTACCTACAAATAAATATAAATCATCCATTTCTCTATTGTGGAAAGGAGATCTAGATGTACTAATTTAGGCAGTTATACAGCCCCTTATTATTGATCAGTGATAATTATAAGCAATATCTTGAAATGAAAAAGATAATATCTTAGGGACAACTGCATATTGGGTACTGTATACTATTCAAAGCAAATACTCTCTGTCCTCATAGGCCAACGGTTGTTTAACATTGTGAATTTCAATTTAGATTTAAGGTAAAAAATGTAGAGTGTAGGTTACTATGGTTTCGTTTCTCACATTAGAATACATTATCATATACGTAGCAATAGAAATCGGATGTGTCAAAAAATAAGTTTTGTTTTAAGCATATTATGGATGATTATGAAAAACCTCAACTGTCACTTAGTCCGACCGTTCATGTCAAGGTCGATCTAGCAATATCAAAGTATTTGTGTTGTTTTTGGGTGCAAAAGCAAAAGTAGTCTCACCATCTTTAGAATAAGCCCGTAAACACGTCCTTCTTATGCAATATAGCCGTCGAAACAGCCTCAAATGGTCTAGTGATGCCATTTCTTCTCCCTCGGCATGACCGGAAGTTAAAACGAAATACGGTCCATGTGTCGTTTAAAATGAAATAAAAATATTCAGAAAACAATGTATAACAAAATATTTATACTGTACTTCACCTGAATTAGATCTTCATTGATAATACACAACTATTGCATCCATTCACTTTATAATTCCTTATTTTATCAGTCTCAGATCATATCACGACATGCCATAAACCGGCAATCAAGAAACCCACGTGAAACTGTAAACAATTTTGCACATATCAAGAATTTTGCCTTATTGTAATTACTAATCTAAACGATATGAGTCGGAGATATTCTTTAAGAAAATTTGAAGATGATGAATTCGAAAGTGAAATATTCAAAGACATGGATAAGAAAACACAAGACGAAAATGGAGCATCTGAATCAGAAAACGAATCTGGTATAAAATGTCATTTGCATATATCTTGTTATATCGTTTGCCAGTGTTTCCGCATCAAAATCTTTGTAAATTTTCAGTCACTAGTTATCATTTATCGTGTTCGATTATTTAGTTTAAAATAATTGAAAAGAGTGGAACTGGATTGAAGTTTCAAATAATACAATATTGATATCGGGTATAGGCCTACAGTAATGTAGCAGGTTTTAATTGTACATACTGATACAGTTGCCATCAAGGTTCACGCAAAGATGAATTTCTCTTTTGTTATGTGAGTAGAGCGGCGGATTAGTATGTCCGGGGTCATATGGGTTTGAGCTTGGCTTGCAGCACTCTTGCTCAGGCCCTATAACTATACGGTGCTGTAGACCACTCCAAGTGCGCCCCCTCCAACTGCAAGTGCAAGCTACAGGAAATTTAGAACAAATATATGTACCTGGCCTTCTATACCTTTCAGCCCGGTACTGTAGAGGGAATGGATTGGGTCGATCATCTGTTACCAGGTAGCTCAGTCGGTAAGAGCACTCGGCTAGTATTTGGAGGGTCCCATGGTTCAAATCCCAGTCTGGCCGCTACATTTCCTCCTCTCCTGTTACAGAATTGGCACTTAACTAAAGAACCCAAGGTGGTGGTGTTTGGAAGGGTTTCATTTGTCTTCTAGGGCGAAGACTTCGAGAAATGAGGGAGGAGTGTAGGGGGACTGGACTGGGTCGATCATCAGTGACGATCGACCAGGTAGTTCAGTCAGAAGAGCACTCAGCTATATATATATATATAATGTTTGGAGGGTCCTGGATTCAAATCCTGGTCTGGACACTACATTTTCTCCCCTGTTACGGTACGAAATGGTCCCTGTATGTCATTGTGGAGTATTTCCTCAGGAAATCACTCTGGCACAGTTTTCTCTACTTTGTTGTAGGTTTCCAATTATTTTAAGCGCCATACATACATTTATATATTATTTTTGTCCAAAAGAAACATAACGACCATTCTTAATATCTACTTTGCCACTCATAAGACGTCAAATTCATAATTTGTAGACTTGCCTTATTATTTTCCTTCAAAAAGACCATCATATTTATATGTGAAAAAAAATTGTCTCGTTGTGAATTTTATATTTTATACAGTTCAGTTTTATTGGCAGTAGGGAAGTGATATCAAATAAGTAAGATAAAATGCATATAGACATTTTAATAATGGTTTGCACAAACATTTATTTGCTCCATTAATTAGCAGCCATAGGCACCAATTGTAGCTCTAAAAATTACACCATTATCTGTCTAAAGTATTTTGAGCTACAATAATGAAGCTATAGGAGATTGAGAGGCTTAATTTAGTTGGAAAAAAATTGTGTTAGTTTGATTTTATTAGTTTAATGTCCTACTAACAGCCAGGATCATATAAGGACATGCCAGGTTTATTTGTGGAGGAAAGCTGGAGTACCCGGAGAAAAACCACCAACCAGCAGTCAGTACCTGGCAACTGCCCAACATGGAATTCAAACCTGCATCCCAGAGGTGTAGTTATATGCCAAGACATCTTAACCACTCGGCCATCACGGCCCCTGGGTTGGAAACAGAACCAGGATTGGTTTGTGTTCAGGGGCGAACACATTTGAAAAGTGGGAGAAGTGTAGCATGTTTTAATTGTACAGTGGTACAGTTGCCTTCTAGCTTCACGCTAGGGTGAATTTCCTATTGATTTAAGCTCAGTTGGTAGAGCAGCAGACCAGTAAGTCAAGGGTTCCGGGTTTGAGCCTGGCTGGTGGCACACTACTCTTGTCCTGTTACAGTTATAAGCTACAAGCTTCAGTGTTATAGTATAAATGAGAAGGAATGAAAAGTCGGAATTATAGACTTCCTTAACAGCAGAAACCGGGCTGTCATATATACATGTAGTGTAGACTGAAAAGTCTAGCATAGTCGAAGTAATGACTTAAGAAGAGCTGTTGTCCCTCAAGGCTCGGTCATAGGTCCATCTCTATTTCTCAAGTCTATATCAATGACATCCCTATGCCTTTAGGCCTGATCTTAGACTCAGAGATAAACAATACTAATTCTGTCATTTATGTCAATTCTTGCTATATATCTTGGAGTTTATATTATATACAGGTATACATGTACATCTGTATATAAATTTAGGATTTAATTAATGTGTCTTTGGAAAGCATTCGAAAAGTCTTTTCAATGATTTGAAAAATAAAATTTGTGCAATAGCCTAGCTATCACTTATTTATTTGAATCTTTGTATTTGCAGTGGGATCTGAATCTTCAGAAAATGAAGACTTGCTCGTGGAAAGTGGTGAGGAATATGACGGTGAGATTGTTGGTGCCAGAGTAGAAAAATCAGGCCAAAATGAGGAGGATGAAAGTGATGAGGACGACGCACCTGAAACAGTTTCATTCCAGTCAGGAAAAGAAAATGCTCTTCGGAAAATGAGACAAGTCATGAAACAGATTGATTCAGAAAAGTCAGCTCTTAAAACCAAACGCAGAATGCTAGATGAACAGTATAAAGAGCAAAAGGTATGAAGAAATAAAACTGATGTTAGTTTGCATAACAGTGGCCTTAACATTTACTGGTGATGTTCATTGAATTGATCTTGTTGACCAGGGTTGAAAGAAACCTTTATCATTAATTATTGAGGAGAAAATCAGCAGATCACCTCATATCATTTCACTTTGGCCTAGGAAACTGACTCTTGAGAGTCATTTGTGATACTTCTGTGCCATCCAATTGTGACCATCCATTTTGTAGAATATCCAATGAATTGGTTCAGACCATTTTAATAGTGAAATGACTAGTACTGCATATATTTATATGTGGAGAGTCCTGAGTGGCTTCTCACAGCTTTGAATTAGCAGATAAGTATTGCTCCATTAATGTTTGATGTTTTTTCTACTTATTTCTACTTTTAAGTTCATGTATAATAATAGACAGGTTTTATAGTTGAGGAATGATGAAATACATGTAAGCACAGAGAAAAAAACCCAGTATCTCACATGTGTTCCATAAGGATTTCAAATAACGCCACCCATAGGCTAGGTACTGGGCTCAAATTTTAGGCTGTATTACTTGCTTTTTGCAAGTTCATATACCAGAATCTATAGCAAGTGAAAAAATATGCACTTGCTTATTTTAGCAAGTGGTTTTTAACAGGGACATCTGTAAAAATGACATGATATTGTTTTAATGGAAAATATGGGGACACTGTTCTTACTATAAATGATGTTGGTATACCCTTACTGAAATACACCATACATCATCATGCAAAAATAAATGATTTTATATGTTACAAAACTGCAATTTGAATACAGATGTTTAATTAGGCAAAAAAACAAAAATATTTGTTTAGGGTTACATTGGCAAAAAAACAGGGTCGGTCGGTCAGGATGATTTTTGTGTTGCCTGCAACGCAAGGGCGACACTTAGGTATCACTATGTCGCCGTCGGTGTCGGCGTCCGGGAAACGGTTTCCATGCGATAACTTAATTATTTTCCGATTTCAACCAAATTTGGTATACTGCTTTATATCAATGAGATCACGGACAAGTTTGATAATGGTCAAAATCCGTCAATATTTGTAAGAGTTATGGGACTTTAAAATCGTCAAAACAGATAAATCCATGGTTTCCGCTTGATAACTTAAATATTTAATGTCCAATTTCAACAGAATTTTATAAGTTGCTTTATATCAATGAGATCTCAGATGATGGTCGAAATCTTTCAATATTTGCAAGAGTTACTGGACTTTAAATTCGTCAAAACAGATAAATCCATGGTTTCCTCTCAATAACTTGAGTATTTATTGTCTGATTTCAACCAAATTTGGTATATTGCTTTATATCAATGAGATCTTAGATGGGTTTGATACTGGTCAAAATACGTCAATATTTGCAAGATCACTTGGTCACTGCAGCCCCACTTACCTTGATTAGTTGAATATATAACTGATATAATTTTATGTGAGGCTTAACTATAATATCATTCTGTTTAAATTTACTGTCCAGAAAAGAAAGTTGGAGAAACTGTCCAAGAGTAAGCTTCCAGAGGATTTCTTTAACGATTTACCAGAAAAGACAAGTAGTGAGAAGTCAAAAACATCAAAGAATAAGAGAGGTCAGTATATGACATCAGTAGACATCAGCCTGTCTGCATCAACCTGGAACACAAATATTCCAGACAGATGTCACAATTTTCATTTTCTTATTGAATCTTTCACAAACAAGTTTAAATATTTGCCTTGATCACAGAAATAACTTTCAATTTGAGGTGATATCATTGCAAGAAATAGGCTGAATCAAGTGGTCATAACTCTTCAATTCTTGACCAAACAGATATGGATAAGACTTTAAAACATTAAAGTCACCAAGTTAAAAGATAATTGTTGCAGTTTTGCAGAGAAACAATATATTTCAAACAAAGTGTGATTAACAAATGGACTAAACCAAATTAATATTTCTGATTTCAGTGAAAATGGAGAATAACTATATCAGTTGCCACAAGAAAATTTATGTAGTCTTTTGTGACCTTGTCTTCTGTGACCTTAGATGACCTTGTCTTCTATGACCTTAGATGACCTTGTCTTCTTTGACCTAAGATGATCTTGTCTTCTGAGACCTTAAATGACATTGTCTTCTGTGACCCTAGAATAGTAGATGACCTTATCATCTGTGACCTAAGATGACATTGTCTCCCTGACCTTATTGAATTAGATGACCTTCATTTTGCTACCTTAGATGACTTTGTCTTCTGTGATAACTTTTGAAACCAGTCTATCTGTTTTGCTTGGTGATTTAAAGGGACATGAACCAAAAATAAGTAGTTCTGTATGTTTCGATATGATTTTCAGATGTTTATTGACGGTTTCATTACAATGATTGGTTGTATGAAACGCCAGGAATACCACCCCCAAATATTAAAAAAATAGACCACCATATTCTATTTTTGGAACAAAAACAAAAGCTGGTCAAAAATGAGGTTATATTGAACAAACCAAACTGCTGTTACGGCAAGGAACTATTCATTTTCCACATTCTAAAAAGCTTTTCAAATTTATGATCATTGCCATATGAAGTGGAAGCCATTTTTGTAAATAATCGTTATAAAACAAATTTGTTTAAAAAGTGTTAAAATGATATAAATCGAAAGTCAAACGAAAGCACATGTAAATCACCCAAGTATAAAGTGGGAAGTTGCTCCTGTCACTTGTATTGCTATGATCCATTTATATTTACCTCCTTTCACTATCATGTATGTTACTAACCCTTGCCGTACTCCGTTTTCTTTAATTAAAAAGAATATCAAACAAAATATAATGGATATCAAAGTCGGCCACAAAGCCTTGAATTAAGCTTAGTTTTCTAGGACATACAGTATCTGTTTTCTGGGGAATGGGACATATCTTAGCAACTTGATGTTTTCATAAAAAATATTGTGTTTATATATTTTGATTTTGAAAATTCATTTTATTTAATTCTAATTTTTAGCTCGCCTATTCGAAGAATGGGGGGAGCTAATGTTGTCATGTCGGCGTCAGCGTTGGCGTCCCATTTCACGTTAAAGTTTTTGAGCAAGTTTCTGTTTCGTCAATTGTTTAAGCTTAAGTCATCATAAATGTTTATGATTTTATTTTCCTAATGTGTATGGATGCTGAACGTGATAATACAACCAATTTGGGGCCCTTTAGGAGTTTTTTGAGTCTGTTAATTTGTCATATTTCCATGTTAAAGTTTTTGAGCAAGTTTCTATTTTGTCTATTGTTTAAGCTTAAGTCATCATAAATGTTTATGATTTTATTTTCCTAATGTGTATGGATGCTGAACGTATTAATACAACCAATTTGGGGCCCTTTAAGGGGTTTTTGAGTCTGTTAATTTGTCATATTTCCATTGTTAATTTTTGAGCAAGTTTCTATTTTGTCATTGTTTTTGATGTTTATGATTTTATTTTCCTAATGTGTATGGATGCTGAACGTATTAATACAACCAATTTGGGGCCCTTTAAGGGGTTTTTGAGTCTGTTAATTTGTCATATTTCCATTTAATTTTTGAGCATTCTATTTGTAATGTTTAAGTTATGATTTTTTCTAATGTGTATGGATGCTGAACGTGATAATACAACCAATTTGGGGCCTTTAAGGGGTTTTTGAGTCTGTTAATTTGTCATATTTCCATGTTAAAGTTTTTGAGCAAGTTTCTATTTTGTCAATTGTTCAAGTTATGATTTTATTTTCCTAATGTGTATGGATGCTGAACGTGATAATACAACCAATTTGGGGCCCTTTAGGTTTTTTTTGAGTCTGTTAATTTGTCATATTTCCATGTTTAAATAGTAAATACTTGAACATCAACTTCTGAATAGGCAAGCTTTGCTGTTCTCCAACAGCTCTTGTTCTGTTTCTGCTTTGTTGTATTTGTAGTACTTTGAGTACTTTGACTTGACTGGTTACTTCTTTTACCTGTGAGTGATTAAGAATATACATTAATATGTGGTTATTACATACAATTATAATTATGTGTGTTTTTTAGTTAGTAGTATAGCAGATGAAGAGGAGGGAAGTCTAGCAGATACTGAGGAAGATTTTGATGTTTCCAAAGAAGATTTCATACCCTTGGAAAACAATAGGTTAGTAACATAAAGGTCTGCCAGTAATATGAATACTGGGATAAAACATTGCCTCATAATACCCTAGCTAGTCAACGGTGAACAATTGTGTAAAAATAAGTACTTTGGAATAAAGGTACAAAATAATATGCTTTAGTTTATTCTAGTTTGTTCAAAAGAGTGACGTTGAGCGTTAATGTAATTCAAAAAAAAAAATGGTGCCCACTAACTCTTATTGACAACATTTATTTTTCAGACTTAGTGGTATAGAAGTGTCTACTGTACAGAGTCATCAACTGAAAACTATGTCATCGAAGTGTAAAGCTGAAGATTTCAGGACCGGACGACTCAGCAATGTCCCACGCCACTCAAGTAAGTCACTGTAATATAGAAAGATTTGGTCAATGAATTTCAAGAGTTAAACTGCTAAAGATAAATGTTGTATGTCCAGACATTGTTACCATTACCACCAATTGTTGTATGAGCAGTTTATAAATGTGAATATTATAAAGAAGATAACAAAAGAGAATGTTAGTCTAAAAGATATTGGTTCTGAATAGTGATATTATAATCTTTATTTTTTTTAACTCTACTAATGATTTCCAATTTTAAAATGGTCTAGTTCATTATAATTTTAAATTGTTGCAGGTTATATTTTCTGTTTTCATTAGTTCCTTGTTTCTGTACATTTTACAGGTAAAGCCTACTATGCAGCACTGGAAAAAAAGAAAGCGTTGAAAAAGGGGTTAGGAAAAGACTTCATGATTAAATGATTTGATTGTCAATATAATTGTTAAATATTGTATTTAATATAGACTTTTTATGACATCATTTAAGCAATGTTTTATATCAACTTTTAACTAAGGGAAATAATTATGAGGGAGATAACTCATTTTTATTTTGATTAGTTCAAATGTGGCAGTATCAAAAAAAAATTTAATTGCGAAAAAGATTGTATTAATCTTCTTAGTACAATCGGCACTCATGCTAAGTCATGGATTTTAAGATGTCGTAATTTTGCTGTCCAAGGATTTCATTCCTTCATTGGCAGGAATATGGTTGCTACTCCATTAATTCTGTTATATTATGTTAATATGTATAGTTGTATACATCTCTGAATGAATACAACTTGTTGTTGTAACTGTCAAGGAAAAACTGTAATCAATTAAAAATAAATACATTTGTTTTTGTGTTTTTGAATTTGTTCTGTAATAGACTTGAACCTGATTAACAGGAACTTTTATAACTGGAAGACCCTGTTTACTTTGAAGTGTAGAAAACACAGTGACTGAATGTTTCAGATGCCCCAACATATTAAAATGACCTTGGCTTGGCTGTTAATAGGATTTTAAACCAATCAAGAACTATGAATTAATTGGTTGATTTATTGGTTTTATTCTTTTCAACATTATATTAACAGCCAGGGTTATTTGAGGGCATGTCAGATTTAGGAGGTGAATGAAAGCCGGAGTACCTGGATTTTAACATCAGCCTATGATCAGAACTGATTACCAGCTGCCACATTTGAACCCATGCAGCATCTTAAAGGGACAATTTACTCAGGCTAATTCTTTTACATAACCAAGAAGCAAAACATGGCATAAATGTATTGTTCTACATTTTTTATGAAACATATAACATAAAATATTGACAAATTTCACGTCATTGTTTAGTATTTTAATTGATACCCTTGTAATAACAAATCGTTGATCAATACGATTAAGCAGGTATAATATGTACGCTGTACCCATACCTGAGCCAAAGTCACGCACGTTAAACAAATTAACTACATAACCACTGATGAGGTGATTAAATGATTTTTTAGGCAAGACAATTCACCTAATAAGGTAAACACACTACTGTCAGAGTGATTTGAGCAGTTCTAGACAAAAGTTACATTACTCTACAAGCAAGGGACAGGGTTCGGCATACAAGATGTTCGACCACAATGTATAATGGCGGACAGCGAGCAAGTTTGAACATTTCGCACGCATTTCACCACCATGGGTTTTCTGGCATATCACAGTAAAATCGACTGATCTTATATTCATTAGAACTGGGTTTATCCAATATATGTAAAAAAATTAATGTTCTCTTAGACTGAATTGTCCCTTTAACAACTTGGTCACCATGATTCCTCAAAGTGTTTTGCTGGTCTCTACATTCAAACACACTGAATGACTTGGATATTTCAAATAACTCTCTCTTCTTTATAATCACACAGCTGCATGACTGGTTGATGTGGTGGTGGTTCTACTGCCAAGTTTTATTGGTGGTGATTAATTTGGTCTTTATGAAATTAAATTGTAATCTTTAATACAAATCTATATAAATATTGTGATAAAGTATACGTATCACTCCTGCATTTTTTTGAGAACAATAAAAGTTGTAAAGGAGCAAGAAATCATTTCAACAAATTATAATAGTTTAGACATTGAATTTATTTACCATAATTATTTGACGTTCTGATATGTGGTGTTCAAAGTAAAATAAATCAGAAGAAAAATTAAAAAACTGAGATCTTCGGAAGAGATGACTATATGAGATATATAATTTCATTCTTCTACTTCGACAGGTTATCGACCTACTTGAACATGGTGAAGATTATGTCGAGTGGTTATGGAGCATGAAATGTGGGAACTGGAAATTTGAAATTAATATTGGTGTTTTGAGATTGTGGATTTGAATGATGGTACAGTTTCAGAAGATATAATTTGTGTGGGGAGGTGGTTCCATTTTTTTTATTGTTCTTGGGAAGAAAGATTCTTTTCTGGAAGTTGTTCTGCATGATACTAATTGGAATGATTAAAGTGGTGGTTGTGACTTGTGGGTCTTTTTATTGGAATGAGGTGCTTTGTTGTAATAGCAACCTTCTGGTGGATGATCTTAAACATCATTGTCATTCTAGCGTCTTTACGGCGATCTTCGAGACTGCGCCAGTTTAGTACTTCCAACATACTTCCGACACTAGATGTACGTGTTATGGAAGCGGTTGGAGACAAAATGGGCAGCTCTGCACTGTGCCATTTCCACCTTATCTATATCTTTCTTTAAATAGGGGTCCCATACTGCGCAAAAAAATTCAACCTGAGGGAGGACCAGGGACTTGTAGGTCTTTTCTTTGATGGAACTCAATGATACTTTGAGGTTCTGCCTCAGGAAGCCATTGAAGGGTGGAATTAGCTTTTTTACTGATGTTGTTAATATGGGCTGGCCGGCCGGCAGCCGCCGGTGTCCCATTTTAGATCTGAATTAATGATGACACTCAAGTATTTTGCCTCAGTCACATGCTCTAGTTCTTGACCATGAAGTACATATGGGTTGATGATGGGTTTGGTGTTTTTGGTGACAGTGAGGTCGTAACATTTCCCAGGGTGGAAAGCCATTTTCCATTTTTTCTTCCATTAGGCCAACTTGTCTAAGTCTCTTTGCAGGTATGTGGCATCCTCTGTGGATGCAACTGCTAAGTACATGATGGTATCATCTGCAAAGAGTTCTATATGTTAAAAGATAAACGTTTAAAAAGTTCATAGATTTTAAACGATAAACTTTTGAAAAATACATGTCCCTATTCTCACTTTTTTCAAATTATATAATAAATCTATATGTCTAATCAAATTGAAAATAAATTTAATTTACAAGAAAAAAATGCAATAAGAATCAGTGCATCTTAGCAAGGACGTATTTCTCACTTATAAAATCTTATCAAACATTATATTCACAAGCTAGATAAACCAGCAAAGCAAATTTATAATTCCAAAATAGAACATGTGTCTTTATTTGCTTTAATTGTTTTTTTTTTTTTTTTTTAATTTTATGATAATGAAAAGTGATTTTTTTTTTTAATTCACATCATATATTGATTCCGCATATTTTGCCGACTGTCTCCGAAACCGACTCTAATTATTAGACATACCCGGAAGTCCACGTTCAGGCTATTTTTAGACTGGGGAATTCCAAAGTGGAATTAAGTTGGGACACTCGTTTGTGAGTGTAATTTCTCTTTTGAAAGTTAAATTGGTGTAAATTAAAGTGACACTGTTATCGATGTGAAAAGTTCATGAAGACACGTTTCTTCTGAGTTACAGGTAAAACGTTTGTATTTATATTATTATACTGTACTGTACATATATCCTTACTCTACAGAAGTCCAACAATGTTTGAGGTATCAGCTGAGTATAGCATGGATGGGACAATTCTGAAGCATTATCTCGTGTCTAGTCAGCAAATAAAAATGACGTCCGATAAATATATGCTGACCATTGGCCTCTGATGTTATAAGAGTATAGTGTTTAGCATGATGGTAAGTCTCAAACAGCTGCCAAAGTCGCACTATACACATATGTAGACTAATTAATAGAGATACAGTGGATCTTTGACCAAAATAATTTG
Source organism: Argopecten irradians (assembly GCF_041381155.1). Classification (NCBI taxonomy): domain Eukaryota; kingdom Metazoa; phylum Mollusca; class Bivalvia; order Pectinida; family Pectinidae; genus Argopecten; species Argopecten irradians. The sequence continues at coordinate 23,377,138 of NC_091134.1, forward strand.
TTCATGTCCTCGTTTAATATAAGCACTATGTAAAGGAGGAAACAAACAAACCATGAACAGATGATTTTGATCAGATTGGACTTACCAGCATGTTAACACATAATGGCGGAACATTCAAAATAAGTGTTTGCAATATTTTTAACTGCATTGACAGCATTTTCTTAAGCTGCAATATTGAAAAAAAAATTACTAAATTGATCTTATTTAAAGTTTAATTATGAAAAAAGATATTTCTTCATTTTGTGATTTATCGGAATTAAATAATTTGTATTTTAGTATTGAAAGATTCCAGTAGGAAAAAAATGGTGCGAGAAACAAAAACACTTGGTGAAGGTAAGTAAAGTCTGTAAGTTAATGCTGAATTTATAGTGAAGCCTACAAAAGTGTCAGGACCTGACAGTATAAATCAGTAGTTAGCCAATGGGATACAAAGTACTACACAAACAGTGTAGCTTGTCTAAACCAGAAGTCGCATGGACCAGCATATTTGGTCGGGATAGTCAGGTTTCCAGATGATACAGGTTTTCAGTACTACAGATTAAAATGCCATAAAATCACACTAGAATACTTATAGATCCTGATTAGACAATGGGTCGGTTTTGTCATATTGAAAAAGCCTTATCCTCGAGTGCAGCATGAGGTCAACTGTCTGATAATGCATCTCTTGATTTTGTGTTGCATAGGTATCCCTGCAACTGCAGATCCAATACAACTGCCTACTGTCAAAAATGTTGTCAACATCGGTAAGTATTGATCCTTATACCCAAAATGGAGTTACAGGGTACAATGCTAAGCCCTTTCTGTTCTGAACTGACCCCAAAAACAGTCTGAAAAAGTAGTAACAGTTCAGAACGTTCTTTTTGTGTGTTTTGAATATAGACCTTTGGGATAATAGGTGGGAAATGCTGGTGTATTGGAACTGATTTATTCCTTGTACATGTGTATTTATGTAGCTTTCCTGAGTTAAGATCGCACATTCATGTCGGCTAATAATAATTCAGCTGAATTGAGGGATCATCTTTTATCTTGTGTGCTACTATTATGTTTATTCCTTGATATTTTTTATAAGAAAATGGTAAAATTTCCATTTATTGCTTCTATCACAGTAATAGCTAGGACTTTATAGTAATCTATTGGTAGCTTTCCAGAAGCCTTGCTATTTTTATAATGTTATTTGAATTTACATGTAGTAAGATCAATTATATCAGTTATTTCTGATTGCATATACCGTATTCCACAGGAACCTGGCACGAAAACTTTTAACCAACAGTATACATATATACATTATAGTATAATATAAATGTAATACTGTTGGTTAAATTTTTTCGTGCCAGGTCCCTATGCCGTATTCGACCCTATAAGCGCCCCTCCCATTCTTTGAGGCCTCATTTTCTATTGCCCAGGCTTAAATAAAGACCAAAACTACACAAAACAGTATAGATTTGCTATACATTTTCGTCTTATTTGCACCTTTTCATTTTTTTTCTTCAATTTTTGAAACGCCTTATGCGCTTATTTGGTCGAATATGGTAATTTACTCATTCTATATATTGTAACAACTTGTGTATAACTGAAAACTTTGTGTTCTTTCAAAGATTCAACTAGACAGATAACTGATTTGGAGATAGCGGCCCTCATGGAGAAAGTGGCTAAGCTCTCAAACAGTCATTTGTTTTTCCATAAAAGTAAGTCATTCTTTTATTGAATTATCAATATAATATACATACATTTAAGATGCCACTACCTATAAATAATCTGTTCGGGTTTTTTTTGACTGAAGTTGAAAGTAATTAAGTTTTTACTATATATTTGTATATAAAATTGTCTTTTAATTTCATATTAATTCAGCATACCTTCGCTAGCCAAGGGTTAATACAAGAATTCCTAAGTCTGGTCCCCTGCTGCGAATGCTATCAGAGCATTCGCAGCAGGGGACCAGACTAAGAGTGCCTGTTTATTTAGTAATTATTATACAAAGTCTTACAATTTGAACTAGCCAAATTGCCCTTTTTTGGCCCTGCCCCTCAGGCCCCCAGGGGGTCAGCCCCTTAATTTGTACAATTTTGAATCCCCATCCCATAAGGATGTTACCAATGCAATATGAGTGCTATCCAATACTAACTTTCAAAGAAGAAGCCGTTTATATGAAAACAGTCAAATTGGCCCCTTTTGGCCCCGCCCATGAGGTTCCCGGGGGATCAGCCCAACCATTTGTTGAATTTTGAATCCCCACTCCATAAGGACATTAACAATGCAATATGAGTGCTATCCAATGCTTAATTTCAGAGAAGAGGTCGTTTATATGTTAATAGCCAAATTGACCCCTTTTGGTCTCGCCCTTCAGACCCCCAGGGGGTCAGCTCCACAATTTGTACAATTTTTAACCCCTACCCCATAAGGATGTTACCAATGTAATGTGAATTTCAATGCTTAATTTCAAAGAAGAATTTGTTTATATGAAAACAGCCGAATTGACCCCTTCTGGTCCCGCCCATAAGGCCCTCGGTAGGTCAGCCCAACCATTTGTACAATTTTCAGTAAGTGCCCCATAAGGATGCTACCAATCAATTTCCGTTAAGTTCCAATCAGCGGTTATAAAGCATAAGTCGATTGTTGACAGCTGGATGGCCGGATACTGCGGTATCGTATAAGCTCACCTTGGCCCTTCGGACCAGGTGAGAGCTAAAACTCTATTTCCTGTCACTAATCAAAATCAGTTTGTCTCAGTCGATTGCTAAGATTTTGTAACATCCCAACTGTGTCATTATCCAAGGTTGGGATGTTACAAAATCTTAGCCCGAGACTGAGATACCCGATCTTGATCACTTACAGGTATTAAATACATTTTTTCTCGCACCTCTAAAATATAACAAGACCCATCTATACATGTATATGTGCTCAGAGTGAAAAATTATTCCATCTTAGGCCTCCTGATTCAAAGCCGATTTACCATTTCATCTGCGCTTCGAATTAAGTAATTCCGCATGAAACTATTGTTCTAAGAAAAACGAAGATCAATCAGTACATAACGTTACTGTTTTAATAATATTAATTATAATAATAAAAAAAACACCAATGCATGGTAAATGACTAAATTCACATATTTCTTATATGTATGGACTGTTAAATAAAATGAGTAAAATTCAACCAAAAATGATGTAAAGTTACCAGACAGATCGGATGATATCGAAAAATCTAGCTCTTCTATCTTCTGACCTTGGCTAGTGAAGATGACTTCAGCACTTCATCATGATTTACTATTTGTAGTTTTTATAGTTTTCATTTCACGTTTTTCTCTGTTACCTTTTTATTTGTTCAGTGCAAAGTCTCCTGGGCCGCGATACAGCCCACAAGATAGACTCCAGAGGGAACAGGGAAGAAGATCAGCGATCTAAAATATTTTATCACATGATGATGACATACAAAAGGCGGAAACAGTTTGCACTGTTGGAGGTTGGAGAGGTGGTGAAAATGTTTCATGAAATAAATATGTCGGCGGTAGCAGAGACTATTGAACCTTGACAAAGAGCTGAAGCGTGATTTATTTACATTGTACTGTGAAATTATTGTTCTTGTAAACTTGATGTGAAAGACTGCAATGGTGGGTTGTCTGACATTCTCATAAAAGAGGTCCATTGATTTCCACCAGTGTGTTTATACATCATTATCATTTGTGTTTGTGTGACCAGACAATTTAATGTTTATTGTATGCAAACAAACTTACAGAAATAAATAAATTATGAATTATTCAAACAGGTTATTGACATGTTTTGTCCATTCTACATTTTAAGTTTAGGAGGTGGATGAAAGGCAACTACCACTGACCTTGAATACCTGGCTCAACTGTCATGCATGGTTTTCAAAATTACAACCCAGAGGTGGTTGGCTAGTGGTTATATACATGCATGACAAAACACCTTTACCACATTGGCCACAGCCATCTCAGATATTCTGACAATAACAAAGGAAGGTTATAAGCTTGTATATTTATTAGGAATGTGTAATGAATTTATTGTTAACACTCCATTATATATAGGCAAGTACAAAAAGAAGCAAGTTACTGGTACTGAACTGAGACCAATGGACAAACACAACAAACATATCTCGTTTATAGTTACCATGGTAACCATTTACAGTGAAGCTACGCTTACAGCAACCACAATGTTAAGTTGTGAAAGAGCCTTCATTATCAATGACAGTATAAAACAAATGTAAAACAATTGCACTTTGATAAAAGTAAAATATTATATAAATATCATGAAATAGCCAAAGGATCTGCTTGGGGAGTTACAGATACCTTGCTTGTAACATTTGTAATCTATATACAAATGTATGTATGTTATGTGTTGACCTGTCACATTGACCATATTCAAGCAAAGTTTGCTTAACAAATTTCAACTTCATGTATACTTTTGTGTCAAAATAGAGTTGTTTCATTGGTTTTTTTTTATCTCCCAAGGTCCCCTTGCTTTATCATACACCATCAAAACAGATCGATCTCCCATTCATGACATCCATATTAGAATTTTACCATTTGTTTGCACAGAGACAACTACCGTAGATCATTTCTTATTAAAATGGCCCAATCATCAAAAATTTAATACATTATTATTAAATCATGCAATTCTTTGTCTAATGTTTCTAGATTGACAGTACAGTAGTTATTTTAGCTAATTGTAAATAATTGAAAAATACAAATAATGTTAACATATTTATATGTGCTTATCTCCCTTTACCATTTATTCAGATTAATCATACCTTCTAGTAATTAATAAATACATGTAATACTATTTCAGATAATTATGCTGTACATAAATCCTTCACACATCTTTCTCTTCACATGTAGTTATATCCTATATATGGTCACCTAATAATATATATTATTCCTGTCTAATTATCTCCCCTCATTATGTATTGTATATAAATTATGATTATCCTCCCTGTTCATATATCATTATCTTTTATAAAGATTTAAACCTTATTTCTCCTATATCTTGATAAGGTTGTATTCGGTATCGTAAATGTTATTGTTAACTACATAATTCAGTTATACAATTTTTAAAATGATATTAATTAGATTAACAGCAGAACTCCACTGTGTTGGCATGACTTCTTTATCAAAGTAGTATATGATATGCAAGATCCTTGTTAACAAGTACACTTGTCAAAAAAGTATATAAGAAATAAATGCATGGAACAATGACCGTCACTTATGATAACCCAAAGAATTTAACAGAACACTCAAAACATCAACATTTATCAATCTTACATAAAACAAACTAATTTTGCACATACAAAATGTAATGATTTAAAGCCTAACAGAAGCGTAGGACTACCTCACTGAGACTAGATTCACATTTATATCAGCACTACAATAATAGCTACATGTTGGGCACAGCACTTTATCATAATGCTTTCCATACATAGGGGTAATTCTTATGTAAAGAAAATCAGCAAATTAAATTGAATCTATGATTTTTACATATGGATATTGGAATCAACTTCTGTCAAGACAAAAAACTTTTTCATGTCTTATAGATTCTGGGTTCTGGTGTCAGGAACTTCTTGCATTCTGCCAAATTTTTAGACTTGAAATTAAATTCTTCTAGAATCAAGGTATAAATATTTTTTCTAGTTTTATTCCAGGTTATAAATATTGTTTCCTAGGAGCCACTATATACAGACTGTTACTAACAACTTGTGGTTTAACATCCATACCACGCTGCATTGACTGGATATCTCTCTGAATGCCACCAAACACTATCAGTTCTCCTCGTCCCTCAACCATTGAGTAGAATATTGTTTCCTCTGGGGCATTTACAGAATTGTTTTCGTTGATGGGACGCCATGTGGCTGTCTTGGTCTTGATGACCTCACTAATGTCTAGCACATGTAAATGCATAGTGACGCGATTGTCCCGTAAACTAGCACTGCCAATGGATGATGATGGTGATGCATTCCCTTGTCCCCTACCAGAGGATATTTGTCCAATACGACTCTCTCTCAATTTTTCCTCAAACTTTCTCAGTGCCTCTAACTGTTTCTGTCTATTTTTCATTGCATTGGGTCGAACTGAAGGTACTCCTGGCCTCGGACTGCTGGTCCCTCCACAAGCCCCTTCCTCCAAAGGCAGTTCATCCCCTACCATGTCACCCACAAATGGTCCTTGACCTTGAGCACGACTGGGTGACAAGTGTCCTCCTACTCCTCTGGAAGGCTGACTTGGTTGACCTCTTGACCTTGAAGATCTTAACTGTAAATAGGAAGGATGTTTAAACTCTGGCCTTTGACCTCCAGGCATGTTATCCTCACTCTCTGTTCCAGAGCTATCGTCACTGTCTGATACATGCATTGACCGGGCTCTATTGCTATTTTCAGGGTGCATGTCTTGTGAATTATCTCCCCTTGGAGGGACCCACACACGATTTCCTCTGTAGGTTGAACGCATAGTGGTTTGAATTTCCCGAACATTTTCCTTGGAGGATGACTGCAGCGGTTTGCTTGGTTTACTCAGGACAACAATCATGTCTCCCACCTACAAGAAATACAATTGTCATTGTTAATGTTGAATCTCAATTTTAATGCACTTTATGCTGGAATAAATCATGAAAGAAATGTCTGCAAGCCAAGACATAAACATCCTCTCCTTCATATGGAATTTTCACAGTACAGGTGGTAGACATAGTAGGACACATTGGTACAGTAAAATACCCCTCTCCCGTTTCATAGTATCAAAATCCCACTTACAATACAAACATCATGTATTAGGTTGAAAACTATGTTCTGCATGTCTTTTGTGTCCCATTTTGTCCCAAATTTTATCTGGATGCAGAGCATTTTTGTTTCACAATCATCTTTTGTTATTTGATTTGTTAACTTTCGATGCTAATTTATAATTTCATCAAGATAATTTTTCATACAAATGTTGCAAACTGGGCATTCTTATCTATCAAGAGTAATTTCCCTTTGTATCACTCGGTCAGTACGAACCAAGTGATACAAAGGAAAGTAACTCAAATGGGTGACACCAAATGTACTGTTATGTAAATAGCAGATCTTGTGTGGTTAAGCATAGGTGACATTAGTTACTAATTCAGACTTACCTTACCTAATAGTACTTATTCAGACCTACCTTATCTGACAGTACTAATTCAGACCTACCTTGCCTGACAGTACTAATTCAGACCTAACTTACAAGACATTACTAATTCAGACCTACATTACATGACAATACTAATTCAGACCTACCTTACCTGACAGTACTAATTCAGACCTACCTAACCTGACAGTACTAATTCAGACCTACCTTATCTGGCAGTACTAATTCAGACCTACCTTACCTGACAGTACTAATTCAGACCTACCTTACCTGACAGTACTAATTCAGACCTACCTTACCTGACAGTACTAATTCAGACCTACCTTATCTGGCAGTACTAATTCAGACCTACCTTACATGACAGTACTAATTCAGACTTATAGCTTACCTGGCAGTACTAATTCAGACCTACCTTACAAGCCGGATGACACCAGAGTTGTGGAGCAGCATTTTCGGGATGTAACACGCGTATCTCCTGCCACTGCCATGGTTCACAGTCAAGGGAAAGAAGCCAGACATCACTGAATATCTGAAAGCAGTATGTATAGATAATAACAAATGTAAAATATAACCGTTTACAGCCTGGTATTCTACTTAAAATAAGCTTCCCATTTTAATTTATGGAATGTAACATTCCAATTACTGAGGTCTTATTTCTTGTATCAAAATACACTAATTAAATAATAGCCACAAAATCAAGTAGGTCTAAAGAACATATTCACTCCCCATTGCTATGAACAGATCTTATCCCATAAAATTGCTTAATCACAACAGGACTGCCTGACTGGATTTGTGTTTATTGTTTATCGACTTTAAACATAATAGTCATCTAGTCAGCCAATTTTATAAAAGGACATCAAGGTATATTCTGACTATAGCGCCTATCCTAGCAACTGTTCCAACATTTCAGCATTGTGTAGTGAGTGTGTGATAAGTACCTGGTTTGGACCTCCACATCCACCAATGATCAATATATGGGAGTCATCTATCGTCATCTGTAAATATACAACAAGATTTAACATACCGTCTGTTACTGCTGGTAATTAGTGATTTATCTTCCTCTTTAACATTAAATAGTTGTGGGTACAAAATGAATAGATAACCATGACAACATGGTGTTACATCTTTAATGCAGAAATTTTCATTAGTTTTGACACATCAGGTGTGTCACCATCAGAACCATTTACTGATGGCAACACTACCCAAGGATTGAAATTAGTCATCATTAGCTGTCGCATCCAGCATGATATTGTCATATCATCTACCCCGGTAATCATTTAATTAGTACTCCATGTAAATTTATGTCAAATTTTTGTGTTATTTGTGGAATCTAATAACTGAGTAAGACATTGAACTTCACTGAACCACAGATAATGGATCTTGACACTTTAGAAAGTATTATACACTTTAACCTGCCAAAACCACAGAGAATGGATCTCGACACTTTACAAAGTATTAGACACTTTCACCTGTCAAAACCACAGATAATGGATCATAAAAAACATCATGCATAAAGAACTTGGAATTTGCACATAGATTTTTTCACATGAAATGCATCATCAGTATATATAAACAATTCATTAATTCTATTACCTACCTGTGTTTGGCCGTATCTTGGACTAGGTTTCTTGTTTCCAATTTGTTTCTTTTTCCACAGCATTTCGATAAAATCAAACACCCAAACATCATTTGTTCTAAATAATCAAAGCAAAAAGAGTATAAAGGAGTGTTGTGTAAAAGATATTTAAACAAGACACAAGGACATATTTAATGTTGACATAGAGAGTCTACATGCAAAAATATACTACATGTATAAATCAAGACATTTTCATGTAGATTGCTCACTATAAGTAGATTTCATGTTAATCTCAGGCAATTAGATATCATCAAAAATGAATCTCTGTGAAATTGTTTATGGTGAAAGTACATAAGAACCATTATAAGTTATATGGTAAATGAAATCAAAATACATGTATAGTTTAAAAGAAGGAAGGACTTAGGTAAAGTAATAACAGCAATAACATACCCAGCTCCAGGAATATGTGAACCCCCAAACACCACCAAGGTGTCACTGACCACGGATGCTGAGTGTCCAGCTGTTGGTTTCGGACTTGTAGGAGACATGGTGGTTATGTGAAACCATCTGTTTGTCTCTGGTTTGTACATGTGTAGCTCAGAGAAAAACCGGGCAGCCTGAAAGGAAAGGAAAAACAACAAATTATTGAAAATTGATATGACCACATCTTTGAAATAAATGAGGAAACAGAAATGATCCAGTTTGAAAATCTTGGAAGCATAACACAAAAACAACAAGAGGAAATCAAATTGATAACAATGATCTAATCTCTTGTTTGCATGAAAATTAAGACAACAAAGGCACAGGATATTGAGGGAGCTAATACTTATATGATGCTGAGAAATGAGTCAGCAGGCACAGGATATTGAGGGAGATAATACTGATATGATGCTGGGAAATGAGTCAGCAGGCACAGGATATTGAGGGAGCTAATACTGATATGATGCTGGGAAATGAGTCATTAGACACAGGATATTGAGGGAACTATTATACTGATATGATGCTGGGAAATGAGTCAGCAGGCACAGGATATTGAGGGAGCTCATACTGATATGATGCTGGGAAATGAGTCATCAGACACAGGATATTGAGGGAACTATTATACTGATATGATGCTGGGAAATGAGTCAGCAGGCACAGGATATTGTGGGAGCTCATACTGATATGATGCTGGGAAATGAGTAAGCAGGCACAGGATATTGAGGGAGATAATACTGATATGATGCTGGGAAATGAGTCATCAGACACATGATATTGTGGGAGCTCATACTGATATGATGCTGGGAAATGAGTCATCAGACACAGGATATTGAGGGAGATAATACTGATATGATGCTGGGAAATGAATCATCAGACACAGGATATTGAGGGAGATAATACTGATATGATGCTGGGAAATGAGTCATCAGACACAGGATATTGAGGGAGATAATACTGATATGATGCTGGGAAATGAGTCATCAGACACAGGATATTGAGGGAGATAATACTGATATGATGCTGGGAAATGAGACAGCAACACAGGATATTGAGGGAGATAATACTGATATAATGCTGGGAAATGAGTCAGCAGGCACAGGATATTGTGGGAGCTCATACTGATATGATGCTGGGAAATGAGTAAGCAGGCACAGGATATTGAGGGAGATAATACTGATATGATGCTGGGAAATGAGTCAGCAGGCACATGATATTGAGGAGATGAATACTGTTATGATGCGGGAAAATGAGTCAGCAGGCACAGGATATTGAGGGAGATAATACTGATATGATGCTGGGAAATGAGTCATCAGACACAGGATATTGAGGGAGATAATACTGATATGATGCTTGGAAATGAGTCAGCAGGCACAGGATATTAAGGAAGATACTACAAATATGATGCTGGGAAATGAGTCAGCAGGCACAGGATATAGTGGGAGATAATACTGATATGATGCTGCAAAATGAGTCAGCAGTCACAGGATATTTAGGGAGATAATACTGATAAAATGCTGGGAAATGAGTCAGCAGGCAGAGGATATTGAGGGAGATAATACTGATAAAATGCTGGGAAATGAGTCAGCAGGCACAGGATATTGAGGGAGCTCATACTGATATGATGCTGGGAAATGAGTCAGCAGGCAGAGGATATTGAGGGAGATAATACTGATATGATGCTGGGAAATGAATCATCAGACACAGGATATTGAGGGAGATAATACTGATATGATGCTGGGAAATGAGTCATCAGACACAGGATATTGAGGGAGATAATACTGATATGTACTGGGAAATGAATCATCAGGCACAGGATATTGAGGGAGATAATACTGATATGATGCTGGGAAATGAATCATCAGGCACAGGATATTGAGGGAGATAATACTGATATGATGCTGGGAAATGAATCATCAGACACAGGATATTGAGGGAGATAATACTGATATGATGCTGGGAAATGAATCATCAGGCACAGGATATTGAGGGAGATAATACTGATATGATGCTGGGAAATGAGTCATCAGACACAGGATATTGAGGGAGATAATACTGATATGATGCTGGGAAATGAGACAGCAAGCACAGGATATTGAGGGAGATGATACTGATATAATGCTGGGAAATGAGTCAGCAGGCACTGGATATTGTGGGAGCTCATACTGATATGATGCTGGGAAATGAGTAAGCAGGCACAGGATATTGAGGGAGATAATACTGATATGATGCTGGGAAATGAGTCAGCAAGCACAGGATAATGAGGGAGATTTTACTAATATAATGCTGGAAAATGAGTCAGCAGGCAGAGGATATTGAGGGAGATAATACTGATATGATGCTGGGAAATGAGTCATCAGACACAGGATATTGAGGGAGATAATACTGCTATGATGCTGGGAAATGAGTCAGCAAGCACAGGATATTGAGGGAGATAATACTAATATGATGCTGGGAAATGAGTCAGCAAGCACAGGATATTGAGGGAGATAATACTGATATGATGCTGGGAAATGAGTCAGCAGGCACAGGATATTGAGGGAGATAATACTGTTATGATGCGGGGAAATGAGTCAGCAGGCACAGGATATTTAGGGAGAAAATACTGATAAAATGCTGGGAAATGAGTCAGCAGGCACAGGATATTGAGGGAGATAATACTAATATGATGCTGGGAAATGAGTCAGCAGGCACAGGATATAGTGGGAGATAATACTGATATGATGCTGCGAAATGAGTCAGCAGTCACAGGATATTTAGGGAGATAATACTGATATAATGCTGGGAAATGAGTCAGCAGGCAGAGGATATTGAGGGAGATAATACTGATAAAATGCTGGGAATTGAGTCAGCAGGCACAGGATATTGAGGGAGCTCATACTGATATGATGCTGGGAAATGAGTCAGCAGGCAGAGGATATTGAGGGAGATAATACTGATATGATGCTGGGAAATGAATCATCAGACACAGGATATTGAGGGAGATAATACTGATATGATGCGGGGAAATGAGTCATCAGACACAGGATATTGAGGGAGATAATACTGATATGATGCTGGGAAATGAGTCATCAGACACAGGATATTGAGGGAGATAATACTGATATGATGCTGGGAAATGAGACAGCAAGCACAGGATATTGAGGGAGATGATACTGATATAATGCTGGGAAATGAGTCAGCAGGCACAGGATATTGTGGGAGCTCATACTGATATGATGCTGGGAAATGAGTAAGCAGGCACAGGATATTGAGGGAGATAATACTGATATGATGCTGGGAAATGAGTCATCAGACACAGGATATTGAGGGAGATAATACTGATATGATGCTGGGAAATGAGTCATCAGACACAGGATATTGAGGGAGATAATACTGATATGATGTTGGGAAATGAGACAGCAAGCACAGGATATTGAGGGAGATGATACTGATATAATGCTGGGAAATGAGTCAGCAGGCACAGGATATTGTGGGAGCTCATACTGATATGATGCTGGGAAATGAGTAAGCAGGCACAGGATATTGAGGGAGATAATACTGATATGATGCTGGGAAATGAGTCAGCAAGCACAGGATATTGAGGGAGATAATACTGATATGATGCTGGGAAATGAGTCATCAGACACATGATATTGTGGGAGCTCATACTGATATGATGCTGGAAAATGAGTCAGCAGGCAGAGGATATTGAGGGAGATAATACTGATATGATGCTGGGAAATGAATCATCAGACACAGGATATTGAGGGAGATAATACTGCTATGATGCTGGGAAATGAGTCAGCAAGCACAGGATATAGTGGGGAATACTGATATGATGCTTGGAAATGAGTCAGCAGGCAGAGGATATTGAGGGAGATAATACTGATTTGTTCTGGGAAATGAGTCAGCAGGCACAGAATATTGAGGGAGATAATACTGATATGATACTGGGAAATTAGTCATCAGACACAGGATATTGAGGGAGATAATACTGATATGATACTGGGAAATGAGTCATCAGACACAGGATATTGAGGGAGATAATACTGATATGATGCTGAGAAATGAGACAGCAAGCACAGGATATTGAGGGAGATGATACTGATATAATGCTGGGAAATGAGTCAGCAGGCACAGGATATTGTGGGAGCTCATACTGATATGATGCTGGGAAATGAGTAAGCAGGCACAGGATATTGAGGGAGATAATACTGATATGATGCTGGGAAATGAGTCAGCAAGCACAGGATATTGAGGGAGATTTTACTAATATAATGCTGGAAAATGAGTCAGCAGGCAGAGGATATTGAGGGAGATAATACTGATATGATGCTGGGAAATGAGTCAGCAAGCACAGGATATAGTGGGGAATACTGATATGATGCTGGGAAATGAGTCAGCAAGCACAGGATATTGAGGGAGATAATACTGATATGATGCTGGGAAATGAGTCAGCAAGCACAGGATATTGAGGGAGATAATACTAATATGATGCTGGGAAATGAGTCAGCAAGCACAGGATATTGAGGGAGATAATACTGATATGATACTGGGAAATGAGTCAGCAGGCACATGATATTGAGGAGATGAATACTGTTATGATGCGGGGAAATGAGTCAGCAGCACAGGATATTGAGGGAGATAATACTGATATGATGCTGGGAAATGAGTCAGCAGGCACAGGATATTGAGGGAGATAATACTAATATGATGCTGGGAAATGAGTCAGCAGGCACAGGATATAGTGGGAGATAATACTGATATGATGCTGCGAAATGAGTCAGCAGTCACAGGATATTTAGGGAGATAATACTGATATAATGCTGGAAAATGAGTAAGCAGGCACAGGATATTAAGGGAGATGATACTGATATAATGCTGGGAAATGAGTCAGCAGGCACAGAATATTGTGGGAGCTCATACTGATATGATGCTGGGAAATGAGTAAGCAGGCACAGGATATTGAGGGAGATAATACTGATATGATGCTGGAAAATGAGTCAGCAAGCACAGGATATTGAGGGAGATTTTACTAATATAATGCTGGAAAATGAGTCAGCAGGCAGAGGATATTGAGGGAGATAATACTGATATGATGCTGGGAAATGAGTCATCAGACACAGGATATTGAGGGAGATAATACTGCTATGATGCTGGGAAATGAGTCAGCAAGCACAGGATATAGTGGGGAATACTGATATGATGCTGGGAAATGAGTCAGCAGGCAGAGGATATTGAGGGAGATAATACTGATTTGGTGCTGGGAAATGAGTCAGTAGGCACAGAATATTGAGGGAGATAATACTGATATGATACTGGGAAATTAGTCATCAGACACAGGATATTGAGGGAGATAATACTGATATGATACTGGGAAATGAGTCATCAGACACAGGATATTGAGGGAGATAATACTGATATGATGCTGAGAAATGAGACAGCAAGCACAGGATATTGAGGGAGATGATACTGATATAATGCTGGGAAATGAGTCAGCAGGCACAGGATATTGTGGGAGCTCATACTGATATGATGCTGGGAAATGAGTAAGCAGGCACAGGATATTGAGGGAGATAATACTGATATGATGCTGGGAAATGAGTCAGCAAGCACAAGATATTGAGGGAGATTTACTAATATAATGCTGGAAAATGAGTCAGCAGGCAGAGGATATTGAGGGAGATAATACTGATATGATGCTGGGAAATGAGTCAGCAAGCACAGGATATAGTGGGGAATACTGATATGATGCTGGGAAATGAGTCAGCAAGCACAGGATATTGAGGGAGATAATACTGATATGATGCTGGGAAATGAGTCAGCAAGCACAGGATATTGAGGGAGATAATACTAATATGATGCTGGGAAATGAGTCAGCAAGCACAGGATATTGAGGGAGATAATACTGATATGATACTGGGAAATGAGTCAGCAGGCACATGATATTGAGGAGATGAATACTGTTATGATGCGGGGAAATGAGTCAGCAGCACAGGATATTGAGGGAGATAATACTGATATGATGCTGGGAAATGAGTCAGCAGGCACAGGATATTGAGGGAGATAATACTAATATGATGCTGGATAATGAGTCAGCAGGCACAGGATATAGTGGGAGATAATACTGATATGATGCTGCGAAATGAGTCAGCAGTCACAGGATATTTAGGGAGATAATACTGATATAATGCTGGGAAATGAGTCAGCAGGCAGAGGATATTGAGGGAGATAATACTGCTAAAATGCTGGGAAATGAGTCAGCAGGCACAGGATATTGAGGGAGCTCATACTGATATGATGCTGGGAAATGAGTCAGCAGGCAGAGGATATTGAGGGAGATAATACTGATATGATACTGGGAAATGAATCATCAGACACAGGATATTGAGGGAGATAATACTGATATGATGCTGGGAAATGAGTCATCAGACACAGGATATTGAGGGAGATAATACTGATATGATGCTGGGAAATGAGACAGCAAGCACAGGATATTGAGGGAGATGATACTGATATAATGCTGGGAAATGAGTCAGCAGGCACAGGATATTGTGGGAGCTCATACTGATATGATGCTGGGAAATGAGTAAGCAGGCACAGGATATTGAGGGAGATAATACTGATATGATGCTGGGAAATGAGTCATCAGACACAGGATATTGAGGGAGATAATACTGATATGATGCTGGGAAATGAGTCATCAGACACAGGATATTGAGGGAGATAATACTGATATGATGTTGGGAAATGAGACAGCAAGCACAGGATATTGAGGGAGATGATACTGATATAATGCTGGGAAATGAGTCAGCAGGCACAGGATATTGTGGGAGCTCATACTGATATGATGCTGGGAAATGAGTAAGCAGGCACAGGATATTGAGGGAGATAATACTGATATGATGCTGGGAAATGAGTCAGCAAGCACAGGATATTGAGGGAGATAATACTGATATGATGCTGGGAAATGAGTCATCAGACACATGATATTGTGGGAGCTCATACTGATATGATGCTGGAAAATGAGTCAGCAGGCAGAGGATATTGAGGGAGATAATACTGATATGATGCTGGGAAATGAATCATCAGACACAGGATATTGAGGGAGATAATACTGCTATGATGCTGGAAATGAGTCAGCAAGCACAGGATATAGTGGGGAATACTGATATGATGCTTGGAAATGAGTCAGCAGGCAGAGGATATTGAGGGAGATAATACTGATTTGTTCTGGGAAATGAGTCAGCAGGCACAGAATATTGAGGGAGATAATACTGATATGATACTGGGAAATTAGTCATCAGACACAGGATATTGAGGGAGATAATACTGATATGATACTGGGAAATGAGTCATCAGACACAGGATATTGAGGGAGATAATACTGACATGATGCTGAGAAATGAGACAGCAAGCACAGGATATTGAGGGAGATGATACTGATATAATGCTGGGAAATGAGTCAGCAGGCACAGGATATTGTGGGAGCTCATACTGATATGATGCTGGGAAATGAGTAAGCAGGCACAGGATATTGAGGGAGATAATACTGATATGATGCTGGGAAATGAGTCAGCAAGCACAGGATATTGAGGGAGATTTTACTAATATAATGCTGGAAAATGAGTCAGCAGGCAGAGGATATTGAGGGAGATAATACTGATATGATGCTGGGAAATGAGTCAGCAAGCACAGGATATAGTGGGGAATACTGATATGATGCTGGGAAATGAGTCAGCAAGCACAGGATATTGAGGGAGATAATACTGATATGATGCTGGGAAATGAGTCAGCAAGCACAGGATATTGAGGGAGATAATACTAATATGATGCTGGGAAATGAGTCAGCAAGCACAGGATATTGAGGGAGATAATACTGATATGATACTGGGAAATGAGTCAGCAGGCACATGATATTGAGGAGATGAATACTGTTATGATGCGGGGAAATGAGTCAGCAGCACAGGATATTGAGGGAGATAATACTGATATGATGCTGGGAAATGAGTCAGCAGGCACAGGATATTGAGGGAGATAATACTAATATGATGCTGGGAAATGAGTCAGCAGGCACAGGATATAGTGGGAGATAATACTGATATGATGCTGCGAAATGAGTCAGCAGTCACAGGATATTTAGGGAGATAATACTGATATAATGCTGGAAAATGAGTAAGCAGGCACAGGATATTAAGGGAGATGATACTGATATAATGCTGGGAAATGAGTCAGCAGGCACAGAATATTGTGGGAGCTCATACTGATATGATGCTGGGAAATGAGTAAGCAGGCACAGGATATTGAGGGAGATAATACTGATATGATGCTGGAAAATGAGTCAGCAAGCACAGGATATTGAGGGAGATTTTACTAATATAATGCTGGAAAATGAGTCAGCAGGCAGAGGATATTGAGGGAGATAATACTGATATGATGCTGGGAAATGAGTCATCAGACACAGGATATTGAGGGAGATAATACTGCTATGATGCTGGGAAATGAGTCAGCAAGCACAGGATATAGTGGGGAATACTGATATGATGCTGGGAAATGAGTCAGCAGGCAGAGGATATATTGAGGGAGATAATACTGATTTGGTGCTGGGAAATGAGTCAGTAGGCACAGAATATTGAGGGAGATAATACTGATATGATACTGGGAAATTAGTCATCAGACACAGGATATTGAGGGAGATAATACTGATA
The DNA here is from genome assembly GCF_041381155.1 of Argopecten irradians. Classification (NCBI taxonomy): domain Eukaryota; kingdom Metazoa; phylum Mollusca; class Bivalvia; order Pectinida; family Pectinidae; genus Argopecten; species Argopecten irradians. The sequence continues at coordinate 23,394,980 of NC_091134.1, forward strand.
TGATACTGGGAAATGAGTCATCAGACACAGGATATTGAGGGAGATAATACTGATATGATGCTGAGAAATGAGACAGCAAGCACAGGATATTGAGGGAGATGATACTGATATAATGCTGGGAAATGAGTCAGCAGGCACAGGATATTGTGGGAGCTCATACTGATATGATGCTGGGAAATGAGTAAGCAGGCACAGGATATTGAGGGAGATAATACTGATATGATGCTGGGAAATGAGTCAGCAAGCACAGGATATTGAGGGAGATTTTACTAATATAATGCTGGAAAATGAGTCAGCAGGCAGAGGATATTGAGGGAGATAATACTGATATGATGCTGGGAAATGAGTCAGCAAGCACAGGATATAGTGGGGAATACTGATATGATGCTGGGAAATGAGTCAGCAAGCACAGGATATTGAGGGAGATAATACTGATATGATGCTGGGAAATGAGTCAGCAAGCACAGGATATTGAGGGAGATAATACTAATATGATGCTGGGAAATGAGTCAGCAAGCACAGGATATTGAGGGAGATAATACTGATATGATACTGGGAAATGAGTCAGCAGGCACATGATATTGAGGAGATGAATACTGTTATGATGCGGGGGAAATGAGTCAGCAGCACAGGATATTGAGGGAGATAATACTGATATGATGCTGGGAAATGAGTCAGCAGGCACAGGATATTGAGGGAGATAATACTAATATGATGCTGGATAATGAGTCAGCAGGCACAGGATATAGTGGGAGATAATACTGATATGATGCTGCGAAATGAGTCAGCAGTCACAGGATATTTAGGGAGATAATACTGATATAATGCTGGGAAATGAGTCAGCAGGCAGAGGATATTGAGGGAGATAATACTGCTAAAATGCTGGGAAATGAGTCAGCAGGCACAGGATATTGAGGAGCTCATACTGATATGATGCTGGGAAATGAGTCAGCAGGCAGAGGATATTGAGGGAGATAATACTGATATGATACTGGGAAATGAATCATCAGACACAGGATATTGAGGGAGATAATACTGATATGATGCTGGGAAATGAGTCATCAGACACAGGATATTGAGGGAGATAATACTGATATGATGCTGGGAAATGAGACAGCAAGCACAGGATATTGAGGGAGATGATACTGATATAATGCTGGGAAATGAGTCAGCAGGCACAGAATATTGTGGGAGCTCATACTGATATGATGCTGGGAAATGAGTAAGCAGGCACAGGATATTGAGGGAGATGATACTGATATGATGCCGGGAAATGAGTCAGCAAGAACAGGATATTGAGGGAGATTTTACTAACATAATGCTGGAAAATGAGTCAGCAGGCAGAGGATATTGAGGGAGATAATACTGATATGATGCTGGGAAATGAGTCATCAGACACAGGATATTGAGGGAGATAATACTGATATGATGCTGGGAAATGAGTCAGCAAGCACAGGATATTGAGGGAAATAATACTGATATAATGCTGGGAAATGAGTCAGCAGGCAGAGGATATTGAGGGAGATAATACTGATTTGGTGCTGGGAAATGAGTCAGCAGGCACAGAATATTGAGGGAGATAATACTGATATTATACTGGGAAATGAGTCATCAGACACAGGATATTGAGGGAGATAATACTGATATGATGCTGGGAAATGAGTCATCAGACACAGGATATTGAGGGAGATAATACTGATATGATACTGGGAAATGAGTCAGCAAGCACAGGATATTGAGGGAGATAATACTGATATGATGCTGGGAAATGAGTCATCAGACACAGGATATTGAGGGAGATAATACTGATATGATACTGGGAAATGAGTCAGCAAGCACAGGATATTGAGGGAGATAAAACTGATATGATGCTGGGAAATGAGTCAGCAGGCACAGGATATTGAGGGAGATCAATACTGATATGATACTGGGAAATGAGTCAGCAAGCACAGGATATTGAGGGAGATAAAACTGATATGATGCTGGGAAATGAGTCAGCAGACACAAGATATTGAGGGAGATAAAACTGATATGATGCTGGGAAATGAGTCATCAGACACAGAATATTGAGGGAGATAATACTGCTATGATGCTGGGAAATGAGTCAGCAAGCACAGGATATAGTGGGGAATACTGATATGATGCTGGGAAATGAGTCAGCAAGCACAGGATATTGAGGGAGATAATACTGATATGATGCTGGGAAATGAGTCAGCAAGCACAGGATATTGAGGGAGATAATACTAATATGATGCTGGGAAATGAGTCAGCAAGCACAGGATATTGAGGGAGATAATACTGATATGATACTGGGAAATGAGTCAGCAGGCACATGATATTGAGGAGATGAATACTGTTATGATGCGGGGAAATGAGTCAGCAGGCACAGGATATTGAGGGAGATAATACTGATATGATGCTGGGAAATGAGTCAGCAGGCACAGGATATTGAGGGAGATAATACTAATATGATGCTGGGAAATGAGTCAGCAGGCACAGGATATAGTGGGAGATAATACTGATATGATGCTGCGAAATGAGTCAGCAGTCACAGGATATTTAGGGAGATAATACTGATATGATGCTGGGAAACGCTCATCTTGGTGGATATATAGTACAGACCTGATGTAAAGGATAAGGTGTTGGATGACTCCAGCCACCAAATAGAACTAAACTGTCTTTGTATACTGTCATGCTGGAACAAGCCTTGGGTGACGGATAGGTTCCTGAAAGGTAATAAGGCAAGGTTTGGTATAATATCTAAACTGTGTGAAGCATTGCTATGTCTAACAGACCAAATAGAATTATGAAAAAAATATGAACATTGTTTTTTCTCATTTGACTAAGAAGGGGCTGTTATTATTTTGGACTATGAACCAAACTCAAGTCCCTTGGCTTTCATTACTAGCCTATAGCTAGTTACTAAGTTAGCAAATTTAAATTGTGTTAGAGTGAAGACCTCTATAGTTGAATATTATATTTAAGAGTACATTACATTGTCTTAATTTATCAGGTATATAAAGTGCTGCACACAAACCTATGGCAAGTGGACGGACCCATTGTCTGGTTGACAGGTCAAACCTCCAGAGGTCATTGAAAGTTGTATTTGTGGAGGTACAGCCTCCAAAGATGTAGGCTGATTTGTCATAGTAGCAAGCACAGTGGGAGTAACGCTCTGTGATGTTGGATCCAACTTCTGGCAAGATTTCTGTCCAGCTAACTTTACTGTGCCACAAACTTTGAAGAAAATCTAGGTAAATTTGTCGTAACACACCTGAAATATAGATGCAATTAATTATAAAGTTCATATGAAATATCTTTTGTTTGCTTTAATTTATAACAGGGCTAGCAATCTGATTGCAGGACGGGAGTAGTACTAGTATGCCACCAGCGGAGCTCAAATGAAATTCCCTATAGCACGAAGCTAAAAGGTCAGACCATGCGACACTATCTACAGCTCCCATCCCTTTTAATGTATCCACCCTCGAACACACACCAACCTCATGATCAGTCTCCTACTAGCCTGCACTAAAGAGTGGTTAACATTGACTTTATTATATCCATATTAAATAGCTCCACGCATTGGTGGTCTAGCTTTGGTACAAGTTGCTACCACTTTAATTTTGCTATACTGTTCAGTACAATTAGAAACTTTTAAACTTCAATTTCTTCCTTATTTACAGTATGTTATAAAATATATATTTTCCAAATCAACTAATTATGAAGAGTTTGTATTGTGAAACTTTACTTTTGCATGTGTAGCGGGATTGGACTGGGTCGATCATTGGTGACCAGGTAGCTCAGTCGGTAGAGCACTCGGCTAGTGTTAGTAGGGTCCCGGGTTCTAATCCTGGTCTGGCCGCTACATTTTCTCCTCTCCTCTTACAGAATTGGCGCCCAACTAAATGACCTTCGGTGGTGGTGTTTGGAAGGGTCTCGTTTGTCTTCAAGGGTGAAGACTTCGAAAAAAGGAGAAAAGGAGGGAGGATTGTAGCGGGATTGGAATGGGTCAATCATCGGTGACCAGGTAGCTCAGTCGGTAGAGCACTTGGCTAGTGTTCGTAGGGTCCCAGGTTCGAATCCCGGTCTGGCCGCTACATTTTCTCCTCTCCTGTTACAGAATTGGAGCCCAACTAAATAACCCACGGTGGTGGTGTTTGGAAGGGTCTTGTACATCTTCAAGGGCGAAGACTTTAAGAAAGGAGGGAGGAGTGTAGCGGAATTGGACTGGCTCGATCATCGGTGACCAGGTAGCTCAGTCGGTAGAGCACTCGGCTAGTGTTCAGAGGGTCCCGGGTTCGAATCCCAGTCTGGCGGATACATTTTCTCCTCTCCTGTTACACATGTTAATTTTGAGGATGGTTTTGACCAGAAACTTATATGTATCTGTTTCGACGTTCTACATTCATTACTCAGTAATTAATGTGAAAACAAATATGATCAACTGATCATGAGAAAATATTGACAATTAAAATGTATTATCCTAATGAAGCAAGACAAAATACAACGTACATACATCGATTTATTAACTATTGACCAATATAATCTTGTCAACTTTTACACAAAACTACAACATAAAACAAAGGAGCTTGACGTTCTATCAATCTTATGTAGCATAAATATATTTACAATTATACCCCCTATATACCACATAAAAACGTCAAGCTTCTGTGCATAGATCTAAGGTGGGTAATAATGTACCTTGAACAAGTCGGTGCCATTGGTGGCATACAACCATTGCTGATTTAAGATCCCTGTATGGGGATAAATGCCGAAGTATGTATTCTAGAATTTCCTCTGGAAGATCTCTGATATGGACAGATTGTGAAATCCCGTCAATATCCATATTTTGACGTTCAATGGTGGCCTGGGTCGGTGAAATGTCCATACTGTTAGCTCATAATCAAATGTCAGCCGCCATAATGTTTAACCACCGGAAGTGAAGATGGAAGTAGTCGAAAAAAGCATAGATAAAAATATAAGTTATGTGTATATATTGTATTTAATGATAATCATTATATTTTGGTTGATAGGAATAATCATTAAGATAGCACACTCCGAATGAATTAACAAAAATAAAAATGGTGAAATTACGACATTACTTTTTGGCATCAGTTCTAAACTGGAAAACGACGACCGGAAAAGGGAAAACATCAGCTGATAAAACGTCATGCCATGCAGACTGTAAATTGTATTTAGTTTCCAAAATCTGCATGCCTTTTGAAGAATAGTACTTTACCATATTTGAACTCGACGAAACGTGAGTATACTTTTGAGTTATGTGTTTAACAAATTTATTATTATGTCAAACATTAAATAAGTTGTGCTGTGTGTGTAAGTAAATGCAGAATCCGGATTCCTAATTATTAATATTTCTGATAATGATCATGAGACAAATACATTTGAGTAGAAACATATATCACTTTTGAATGTTAATAAATGAATGATCATTTGTAATTTTACGTTCAATTTAAATTTAAACAAGCAAATTCGTGGAATTTATATCCTGTTCTATCTCATAGTAAAACTGAAGGCAGCTCAGAGGAAAAACTCTGAACCAATCACCTAATCATAGAAGCCTTCAAAGATTTCCCTTGAAGACCACACTGCTACAGAGGGAGTAACGCCCATCTTCAAAGCCACATAGTCTTCGGCTCTTTTGGTGTACAGCAATGGGCTAAATTACATGTTCTGTTATGTTGCCTCCAGTTTTAACTAAGAGGTAGTCCAGGGATGTATATATCGTACAGTAAGTGATTGGAACCCCTGGAGTATCGAGGATGACACTGTACATATATATTAGAAAAATGTTGATTTAAAGAAGCAGTAGTAAGCTATTTTTGTACCTGCGAAGAAATTGTTTTTCATCATCGATACAACAAGTGAAAAAAGATATTCGGTTCAAAAAATGTTAAAATTGGTCAATTTTATTTTCCAGGTGTTGCAATAACTGAATGATGGAATCCAGTGAAGGTGTTGAAGATAAACTAGACAGACTTGTCTTGGACTTCTTCAATGCACTTGATGACCTGTACAAGGAACAGTCATGTCTAAATGAGAATATGAAAAACGGATTTCTACAGATGTCTCGGGCTCGTTATAACATGGGTGCCAAGGCGATTGGCCAGTCACAGTATGACGAAAACAAAATGGCCGCATCTGTTAAAGTGAACATCGAGGATGACAGTGAGGCAGGCAATGTATTTGTCATTAATGATGTAAAAAGATCTGTCAAATATGATACATCACCTGAGAAAGACACAAAGCCAGTTGAAACAATTGGACTGAGAAAACGCAATGTACAGAAACCTGAAGAAGATACAGAGCAAAAAGAACATGCTGATAAAAAGGGAGCAAATACTACAGAAACAAATAGGGATGAAATTAAGAAACAATTTCCTGATCCACTGAACTGGTTTGGTGTACTTGTACCACAGAATTTAAGACAGAGCCAAGCAAGTTTTAAACAAGCAGTCGAACAGTCTGTGAAAATTGCAAATCTGAAAATGAAAATTGCAGGGTTACGAAAAGATTACATTGATTGTATGGGAATCAAAATGAAAGAAAATTTGAATTTAGAAAATAAGTAATTTATTCAAGATAATTATCATAACTAAAATATTAATTTATTTAATTGTGTTTTAATGAAGATGAATGAATAAACTAAAATTGCATGATTGGAGAGCAGTTGTATAGAAATGAACTAATGCATTACAGCCGTGCTACCCCAACTGAGAACGATGCATGTATATAAACCCCTACCGCTCTACCGCTGACTTGTATCGATGTGTTGAATGAGTGTACTGTAGCCGTGTTATTTATAGACTCGAGTACTGTCGCCAAATCCACAGGTAAATTTGGTACTGGATGCTACGCTCGGGCCTCTCCTCCAGCTTAACGAAACTGAATGGCTAGTTAGCTTAACCGATCTATATATCATCAACAATGCGTCTGTATCTACTTAAAAACAAAACAAATATTCTTCAAATTACATCAACATTCACTTGACTAGTATGTCTTTGCTTTAGATATTTTAACAATCTTCATATTTCTAGTAAAATTGCATATGGAACTCCTTATAGATCTAGCAATGCTCATTACGTATGGAACCGTCGTGTGTCTCGGCTGCAGGCCGTGTGCAAAAAGTCAAAACACACGTGGGATTTAATTTATAAGATGGGTCCTAAACTGTCCTATATTTAGGATTTTCAATAAGTGGTGTGTAATATTATTACAGCAAAACTAACAAGCTACAAGGTTAGTGGCATTTTTAACCGTATTGTTTTATATAATTAGCCATCAGCTTGGATCTGGTTACCTACAAAATGTACAATGTAGTGAGTTAGTTCACTCACTATGTGCATGTTTATTGCAAGCCAACGTATCTGCTATCCGATTGCTCTTTAAAGTTTGTTAATGATTTCAAACACACTAATAACTTATTGTGGCAATTTTAAGTAACTAGATTATAATATTTTCAAATAGTTCTGATAACTATTAATGTGTAATATCTCTAGACATTGACATGTACGGAGTACGGCGGACTGCCGATGTCTTTGACATGTTCTGCAAGATATATTTCACTGTTTCAGTTATGGCAGTGGCCAATAAAAGAAAACAAACACAATGCAATTATAATATGATATTTCTTCTAAATACAACACTTCTTTGTGCAAGTTGACAAGCATTAATTGTGAATGTTTTGCAATGAAATTACCACCTTTATAACATTGAATTTGTGGTTCCCCGGACATCGTTTTCCCCCAAATTTTTAAATGCGGAAAATATACCGATAGTAGATTTTTTTTCAGCATTTTCAGCCCTAGGAGAATATACATGTGCAAAGTACACTGGTGTGTAAGTTATGCAAGTTTTTTACGGTATTTGTAACAATTACGATTGTGTTTGGTACAGCTAATATAGCCAGAGCGCCCGCGATTTACCTGATTGGCGACAGTACTCGAGTCTATAAATAACTAGCTACACTCATTCAATACATTGATACAAGTCAGCGGTAGAGCGGTAGGGGTTTATATACACGCATCGTTCTCAGATGGGGTAGCACGGCTGTAATAGTAGTTCTGGTCATCGAGATAAGTATTGATTCAAACATGTCTTGTCATGCTATTCTTCAAACATTGTTGGAGTAGAAATAAACTATACACATTTATATTATTACAAAATATATTGCAGCAATTAATTGAACATGATTATAACCTTGTTCAGTTGAATCATGCTATTCTTATATTATGAACTGTTTGCAAATTATAGAATATAACATAGATACTGTTAAGCTGTGTTCTACAGGACATTCCAATTTGTAGTTCAAAGTTTACATTATTTTCATGTATTTTTGTATGCTTCTGTATACCCAAGAAATGGTCAATAAACACAAAGCCTTGATTTGATAGTCTGATTTTTGTTAAGACACTTGGATGAAGTTCATCTTCAGATACCAGTTAGCTCAGTTGAATTGATTTCACTATGGCTATTGCAGCATAGAGTAGTACAATCAACAGTGGGCATCCGACAATGAGTTTGAGTTGAGCCTTCTTTCAAAAACTGTGTCTGAAATATGAAAAATTATGTCTCTGGTGACCTATATATTATTTCTGGCTAGCATAATTAATTTCATGCCATGAACAATTTATATTTTCTTAAAAAGAAAAAATGTCTAAATTAAGACCTGATTTTGGATCTGCTGGCATTTTGTAAGAGCAAACAAGTGTCTTTAATTACACAAAAAATGTTATAGCAGTTAACTCCTTTTGATTAACCAGATAATTTTCTAATATCAATCAAAATGATTTATTTTAATCAATTAATTGAATTATATACACCATCACGGAGAAGATTTATATAAGCTTAGCCTGTTATCTAATCCATTTATATATATTTGCATATAATAAAATTTGTTGAAATGAAATAACTTTCTAACTCTTCAGGTACAATATAAAGTCTATAGGCCTACCACATTTATTTATAATATATATCAGGGGTCTTTTAAAAGATTTTAGCCTATTCGGTCCCAGTAATCTTGAATGAAGTTCAAATAATTCATTTGAACAACCTGGTAACTCTTCATCCTTGCATGCTACAGGGCCAATCACAGGTCTCTGCAGGCCTTGGTTTTTGAAAAAAAAATTGTGGTGTGAAAAGTTGATGCCGACAAGATCTTGCACCAAGTTCGCTTGCCCTTCTGACAGATGAGGTACATGTACAATCAACAGTACCAATTTATAGCAATTATTATTCCTAGATGTCTCTCCTTGGAAATGGAATCTATATCTGTGACCTTGACTTAAGATTTTGTTAATTTGTTTAAGTACCCTAAGTAAAATGCTGTTGTTTGGACTAGATGCTGTACTGTTGACCTTGCTAGATATAATGTAAATTGGTTCATGACATTGATAACCTATCCTGTAATTGCCAGAGATAACCTCAATACCTGTGAAGCCGAGTCCTTCAAATATACAAGTACATAGTAGTTGAAGACTATAGACTAATATAAGGATTCTGTGGCAATGTTCCTGACCTTGGACACATGCATTTCGATGAATTATATTTAATGAAAATTTGCTACATTTATGAATGACCATTGCTAAAGATTCTTAGCTGTGACATTGACCTTGTTTGTATGTCTTGCACATTTACCTATTAACCCAAACTTTTAGACTTGTTCATATAGTGTAAAGAATTGTGAAGCAATGACCTAAGATAGGGATGTATGTACTTCATCAAGAATTTCATAGCTGTGATCTTGTTTACTGTAGCTATAGCAACAAAATATTTTGATGTATACAACCTTGAATATAAAGATTCTGTTTGTGAGGTAGCAGGGTGGGGGTATGTCAGCACCACCATTTGTACAAATTTAAATCCCTAGCCCATAAGGATGCTTCCAATGCAATACAAGTGTTATGAAATGCTTAGTTCAGAAAAGTTCTTTTTATGGAATAGCCAAATTGACCACTTTTGGCCCTGCTTCACAGGCCCTCGGGGGTCAGCTCGACCATTTGCACAATTTTTAATTAGCACCACATAAGGATCCTATATTAACAAATATTCCAGCAAATTAAAAAGTAATAAAGACATAACTGATTTTCACCATCAATTTCTCGCTTTATTTACCACATACAACCTGGTAAACATGGAATGGGTTCTAGGATAACTTCATGAATATAATGCAATTCAAATATACCATATACTCTATAATAACTCTCACCACGATACATTCAGGATAAATGTCTTTCATTATCTTCCAAATTTTTACACAGACATGCGTACATGTATGTGAATCTTACTCCAGTACAAAACAATACATAAATTCTACAAACTACGTGCGTAACACCTCCATATACATAAATAGAACGAAATACACCTAAATTTACAAATTTGTTATCCTATGATTTAACAAAGCCAGTAAAAGCTTGATTTTTTGGGGTTAATAATTCAGAAAAAAATGAGTATATATATTTGTTTTTAATTTCAATGATAGAATATTCCTATAATCGAATAAAAAGTCATTTCCCCACATATGTCATATGGAAGGATTGCCCTGAGAAAAAACCGACAATTGGTACTTAACCACTACCCTAGCATGTTTAATCTCTAGGAACAAAGCGTACATTCTGTGATTGTAACCCCTAGATATCGAGGATGCTGCTGTAGATGAACCCTGCATATCTGCAAAGTTGTCAAAGAACATTTACACACCTATACAGCAAAAGGAGATCAGGATCTACATTTTTTGCATCTACCAACTGCTGATTTCATATACATATTCAACCCACTAAGTTGCCCTTCTTCACTCATTTTTTCAAGGCCTCAGATTTTCTTGCCTTGAAATAAAATTAAATGCAAACTGAAAATATACATGTATATACATGTACCATGCTTTTTTAAAATCTAAATTCTTTTGATTTCTGCCTTCTAATGTGAAAGGCCCTGATTTCTTTAATTTTAAAGTGTCCTGATCACATAATACACACCTAAACATCGAAATCAACATTTAGTAGATGCATAATTTTTATTATTTAATCTAGACCTCATGTTCATTTTTTTCAACAAAAACAGACAAATTTAGACACAGCTGTATCATTTTACACAGAGAATGTGAAAATAGGTCTTCTTATAACCTAGATTATAATAAATCATTGTAGATTTCCTATACAAATGTGAAATATGTGTCACCACTTTCAGCTTTGAAACTCCTTTTGATTTTCACTTAGCCAAATTCAAAGCATTTTTCTATAGAAATACTTTTTTAAATACAGTACAGGTTTAAATGAATTACTTAACTCACAAAAATGAAAATCTGAAACGGTACGACAACAAAATGGATTTTTTTTTCAATATGTACATGCACTTACATTTACAAGGTAACATAGTAAACATTATATAAATAATACAAGCAAATTCTATTTCTAATACATGAATCAACATATTAAATACAAATTTTAGTTCAGAATGGATCATATAAATATTTTACTATAATATGTTCATCATTGCACAGAATCATATTTTCACTCAGAAACTATTCTTTCTAATGAACACATGATCTATTTAAAGATAATTTCATTTTACCCCTGAAATTTTCGGTATACCAAAATGTCCTAAAAAAAGAATGAATTAAAAAACCTTTTATATGGCAGCATTAATGTACACAAAATATTTATTAAAGTAATGCCCGACTACTTTAAAAAATTACTTAAACAAAATTACTACCATGTATATAATAAAATTCTTCTTACAATTGTTATGTAAATGTGAATCTTCCATAACTTTCAATATTTTCAACATGTCAATCAACATTACATCCATACGTACATTTTTTTGCAAAAACTGCTTTTTTACACACTGCATATTTACATTCATACCTGAAAATGCATTTAACAATGCTGTATAAAATAAAACAAAAAGAGTGGCAGTGGATGTTTCAAAAACTCCATATTTGCTTACTGCAGAGTTTTCTCCCTTGTTTGTTTTTAGGTATCCATCGATCATAATGCCATTAAGTAGTGAGCCAAACTCCCCTGGTTTTTCCGGAATAGTTACAGTCGCAAACAATGACGTCACAATCAATACCTACCCGCAACAGCAGATAACTCTGAATACAGAATAATGACGGCAATGCAACAAGATGGCATTTGACAGACATTGGTAATATTGTGTGCTTCTCCTCCCATATGCCAGCAATATGATTCAATTTGATGCCTTTGATATATCGCTAGTCATTTACACTTTACACATTAAATATTTGTCCAAACGTATGCAGTCATTAATCGATGCTGACAAACTATGTAATTCAGTTATATGGAAATATTTGGCCATTTAAGGCAGACAAACATACACTAATACATGTGTAATCCTAAAATTCTATGCAAGGCTTGTCTAACAACAACATCAAGCATTTTAAGTTGACTGAATGGTACTTCGCTATTTTTAGAATTCATCTTTAGATCTAATGCAGAGTCTGTCACCGAATTTATTAATTGTTAACAAAAAGGAGAAAATCTCCACTACACACTGCATTTGACTGAACAGGGTACTGACAAACGGAGTCAGAGCAAATAAAAGAATACCCAGTAAACATTCAGAAAATAGCACTATCATTAACAAAGGAACACACAAATTAAAGTAAAATTGGAATAGAAATCGTTGAGATCACATCGTCTGAGAGAGTCTGTCTATATTCACAAAACATAATCTGATTAACTTCAATTCTAGTTTATCTGTGAAATAAGCTCTACTTCTGTTTTAAATCCTTTTTGAAGTCTTTTTATAAAGATAATTGTATACCATGAAAAATCTTTTAAATTATCAGAAATAATCACAAAATATTAGAATTATTAGAAACTCCATTAACCATCCTATAGACTCATCACAGATAAATACAGAATGGCTGGGCGCTGTACAACATGAAATGTTTGTTGTGATGAAAGTTTTTATTTAGTGGTTGCTATAGAACCATGAATTAAAACATCAAAATTTGTTCTATGCATTATTCCGGATTTGCATATTACAGAGTTATCTGCACTTGCGGTTAGGTATTGATTGTGACGTCATGTTTTTGCGAGCGTAACATCATACTTTTCGGAGAAAATGATGTGAACTGCGCTCACAAAATACCTAACAATCAATACCTACCCGCAAGGGAGCTAACTCTGTAATATGCAAAGACAGAATAGGAATCATTGTTTCATAGGCCAACCACAAAAGTTTCTTTTGATACAATATCTTAAAAGCTCCAAACCACAAAAGAATGTACATGTACCCATCCTCAATATTCCAGGGTTTCCGATCACTTACGATCTCTACATCCATGGACTATCTCATAATAGTGAAATTAAAGGCAGCTTAGCGGAAAACATTTGACCAATCACAGGCTAACATAGATTTCCTTTGAAGACTGCAGAGAGAGTGACGCCTAACATCAAAGCCACACAGTTAACCAGTGTACCATTATATGGCTCTTTTGATGTACATCAAACGACTAAATTACCTGTACTGTTATGTTACCTCCAGTTTTACTATGAGATAGTTCAGGGGTGTAGAGATCGCAAGTGATTGGAACCCCTGGAGTACTGAGGATGACATGTGCCACAAAAACATCTCATATTATACATGATGCACCATGGTATGTTATTCAATTTGATAATTAATATCTAATTAAGTACATTAACATTCATTTCCATGCTCGACTTAATGCCTTTCTAGAAGCTAGTTTTTGTGTGATAAAGGTGACTAGAAACATTCCCAGTAGAACCAGGGAAATAAAATAAAAGTCAAAGTCTTCTTTGAGAACATCAAACATCCTAGATGGAGTCACTCTTGTGTAGAAAAGATCTGTTGAAAACAAGCACAAAAGTCATATGAAAGTAAACATAAATATATGAAGTTATGTATGAGTTACATAATATGATATACCTTGACAAAATCTGAAAACTAGCTAGAACAAAAATAGCATAAAAAGAATCAACAATAGAATAGATTTTCATTTAAAATTATTACAAAATTAAGACAACTTTAATACAAGAATTTCAAAGATCAAGAAATCTCTTTGTTAATCATGACAATTTTTGTTCTTGAAAAAGAGCTAACTTAAATCCTATAGGGGCCACAGTTGCCGAGTGGTTAAGGTGTTCCCCCTACCCTCCACCTTTCAGTTGCAAGTCAAATCCCATATGAGGCAGGTTCTGACCATTGGTTGGTGGTTTTTCTTCAGGTACTCCCGACTTTCCTCCACCAATAAACCTGGAATGTCCTTAAATGACCCTGGCTGGTGATATATGTTAAACAAATCAAAGCAAATTCAAGATAATTATACTCACCAAGACCATATACAAACACTAGGGAAGTGGACTCTAGTCCTGCCGGTGAGCTATGTATTCCTCTGATCTTGTCCACACTCTGGTAATAGTTCACCATCATCTCCGTGGAAATGGGTATCTCCGGGATGTAGGGGATGGTGCCCTCCTCCCTGTCAGACAAATGTCACCAATGATGAACATTGAATACAATACAAACAATAAACAGATGTAGACAACATATCACATGCATATATCATGAGATTGAACCTTCTGCATTATTGATGTATATAACGTATTTTCCTGAGTATAAGTCGCGACTTTCTTCCTTGAAAATCGGGAGTGCAACTTATACACGAGTGCGACTCAGCTATGCATGAAAACCAAAATCTGACAATGTTTTTGCATTATTACGTCATGATCCTCATGTGAATTTTTTTTTCTATTACTGATTCCCCCTTGAAATTTCAAAATGAACTGTTCTAGAATTCAAGAAATCAAGAAGTCAGGGGGTGAATGATATGAAAAACATATTGCAACTGACATGGTTATCATAAATACCTGGAAAGTACCTCTACCAGGGTTACATATGAGCCCTGCTTACATTTAGCTCAAACCCTTAACATACAATAGCACAAAACTACCAGAAAAAATCCAACACAAAACAATAAAATGATCTCTTACATTGTCTCGGGTGATGGAATAACTGGTCGTCGCGGATCTAGAAGTGCTTTTGGTAGGGACAGAATTTTTCCTGCTGTCATTGCAACTGAAACACAAATAAGCACCACAATCAGCATTTCAAATGCTTACTAAATTCAAATTCAAATACTATGAAATTTGTTACCAAATTATTGCAATTTCCATTGTCTCTTGTCAACAAAATGGGAATGTGAAAGTAGTTTGATAATTTTGTAGTTGCAAAAGTTATGAGCTTACCATACAACATTTATAATCACTGTCTAAACATTTCAGTTAGAATAAATCAATTTTCATAATGCATGTGGTCTTTTGTTCCTGCCGTCATCCTATTTACCACATATTAGTTGACTATCACTTTGCCAGATGGCAAAATGGCAAAAATGAATCTTCCTTATTAACATAGATTACACAAGGAATCTGGCACTGCCTTGGCTTTGTAAACTCATCTCAGGCCATCAATATACATTTTCTTACGTTATTATTGTTTTAAAATTATTTTGTTTGTTTCGGAGACAATACTTACACAAAAGGCTACGACTAGTGATGCCCTTTTCTGTAACAGTGACATCCATAGCTGTGATGTGTACAGGCATTATGTAGGACTGTCGGAGAACTAGGGGTTCCATAGGAGCAGTGAAAGAAGAAAACGCTGTGGAATTTCCTTGTTCTTTTCCCTCAAATAATTCTATCACTGCTATTTCATGACGTCGAGCCTTCTGGTTGAAGTAATCATACTAAAAACAGAACATAGAAATGTAGATTATATTCTTTTTATATATGTCTGAAAAAATGGTATTTATTGCGTTGCATATAGGTCTCCAACTAGCAGCACAGAAGTGGAAATCAAATACTAGAATAAAACTCAAACAGTTTATTATTTTCTTAACTTTTTCTGTGTTTTCCATGTGACAACTTGCTAAACAATAACTATCAATTTAAGTCTTATATAGTGTACTAAACAGTACTATCTTTTTAGTTACAATTTGATAAATATGGTGTAATACCACAAGTTTCCTGCTGTTGTAAGCAGAAGTTTTGTTGAATTTTTTGTGAAAAAGAAGAACATGTATTATGTGAGAACAGTACAACACAATTTTATCATGGCCTCCCTAGAGGAGATAACTCGCATATATAGATTGAGAAGATCTATGTCACTTTTGTAGTATACATGGCTCTGTTACTTACCACGACCCAGTTCTCTACATGAACCACGTTTACAGGTCCCCTGGCTTTTTTGTGGCTGGCATGGAACACGATATGACCAGTTATACTGTCAACCAGGTAGATGTTCACAAAGTTGTTTCCACCTAAACAGAGAAAATATCTGTCAAGTAACAGTCCAAACCTCTACATATAACTGAACACGGATAGGACTAATGTCACGTAACAGGAAAAACATAGAGAGAGGAAATGGAGCAACAAGAGACGACAGGTTGACATGAGTAACAAAATATGCTACCAATATCATAACTGGGATGTAACAAGAAAAGAATACGTCCCCCGATTACCTTTTGTGAGACTGGATGACTCCTCCCCTTCTGTAGTCACTACCACAAGATTTGGGTTCATGTATTTATAAAGTACGCTTCTGTCGCCTAGTACACGGCCCTGGGAATGAACTTGTTCTGCAAATAACAATCCAGAAATTGCTTTATGTTTTGATTTACCTAATGTGTAAACAATACAGCAGTATTTTGACTTCATGATTACTGTAACATCATTTGTGTTGATTAGATGTGTTAAGTTTCTTTTTTACATGCTTCCGTATTAACAGTCAGATTAAATTTCATCGTATGTCACATAACCAGTCATTTTGGATAGAGATACATCAGAATTTCTATTATCAGCAAGCCATTTAGGATGTGCCCATTTTTGGTGGTGGAATAAACCAAAGTATCCAGAGAAATGACAACATCATTGGGCACGTACTTAATGCATGGAATGACCTTCAAACTAAGATCAATAGAGGAGTTAAAGTAGATAGTTAAATGCATTAACAAGTCTGGCTCTACTGCCTTTTCAACAATATGGCAATGACACACTCAATTTCTAATCATTTTGTGTATCAAAATCTGTTGAAGACTTACGGTATCATGAAGCAATAGACCTACCCAGAACTCTCTTTCCCACTACATTGGTTATCGACTGTTGCTTTTTCTGAAGGTTGATACTCCATACAGTGTCAGCTGAGATTCCCTGTAAATACGATGGTATCAAAACATTGGTTTTGTGTTAAATCATATTGAAAAATAGTCTTAACTATTTACAGACAATCATTTTCATTTTATGAATAAATATTTCATCATACATACTTATTTCAACATATTGAAGAACAAACATGTAACCCTGGTGAATACTAGCAGCTATAAACCTCTCAACAAGAGAGAACAACTCTTTATCTGGATCATGTGAACATCAGACTAGTACGCCAGAGGTCCTGAGTTTGATCTCCAGCAGAGACAGCGATTAAAATTCAAAATCATGTTAACACTTTTTCGATGCTGACATATTCAAGAATAAGTAATTTCCGAACAGATTTCTGGGAGTAATGATAATAACTGTTGGCTGTATGATCAAAAATCCTAGAAGAAAATTATTTTGATCACAATTAAAGCATAATAAATCAGGAAAATATGAGAACCACTAAGAATGAAAAGTTGAGGGTGTGTAAGATACCTTATCCTTTTGTCTGGCCTTAAAGCCCTTCAGGAACCCGGTGTTAGAGTCTGCAGTGTACATAAATATGCTTGGCAGGATATCCATGGCAACAGACATAAATGCCTCAGGATATGTATGGATCTGTAACATCACCATGAGAAGATATTATAATACAATGTACTAAAGGTGTACAAAATTCAATCAAACTCGAGAAAGACTTTATACATAAATTTTGTGTAAAAATTCTGAATCATTCAATATTAATCTAAGGTAACAGAATAGGATGACTGAGAGACAGGTGTCACTACAATTGAAAGTGAAAACATGCAATGGTTACCTTTTGTTGGTCATCCAGGAAGATTATCCCTCGGAGGAAGTGGTCGTCAACCTCGCCGATCATGTATGCTTGTTTGACGTTGTAGCCAAGGTCTAGTCCTCCATAGGGGACATCTCCTACTGGCTGACCACTGATAGGATTAAAGGCATACAACAGGCCATGTCCAGTTACCTAGGAAACAAGGGAGACAATACAGTATGATAATTACACATTTTAATGGATAAAGTTGGTAATGGTGCTTCTTCTTCTAGATCTTGAAATTGTGTGACCCTTTTTTTTCTCCCCAGAAATTTCTTTAAACATATATTTTTTTCAATGCATGCAATGTCATGCATATTAACTACCAGTATGTTCAATAAATTATATCAATATTTGATGCTATAACTAGTTCACCTTGTTTTTGCCTACAATGGCACACTGTGGTGGGTTGGGGAAGTGAGCAGTGGTCCTCTGTACAAATAGTAACATCTTGTCCTTGTCGTTACTCCTAAAGGCAACAAGCTCTGGCAGGTATACAGACCACTGAACAAGGCCATTAGTGCTCCTTAGTCCATAGATCTTAAAGAAATCAACTATATTAGGTTACTATTTAGTCCATAGATCTGTGACAAATAACCATGTACATAAATCCTTCTTAATTCATAGATCAAAAACAAATCAACCATGTAAATAAACACTTCTTAGTCCGCAGATCTAAATCTGTAAATATTTCTCCATGTAATCTAATAGATAAATGCACTCATCTCTACTTCTGAGGCATATCAACTCACCTTGCCAGCCGCTGTAACCACCACTATCATCTTGTTGATGTTGAACTCGTCACGGGTGAGTTCCTCCTCCTCCTCCTCTATGGCGTCAGTCTCCAGTATTCCATGATGGCGGTGGCCCTGTAGCTTCTGCATCTGGTGGATTGCCTGATTCTTTAAAGAAAAAAAATTACATAAAAAGTTTAGAAAAATTCATACAAAATAGATTCTAAAGGAATAGAAGGAATTTTTATTGAAACTAAAGATCTAAACCTACAGTACTGTAAATATATTATGATATGAGAACATTTTCTGACCATTTAGGTGAGCTAAACAAAGCACTACATCAAAGGAATTGTCTTTCCTTTCTCTTTTAAGACCTCTTCGTCTTTGTTGTAATGAAATGAAGTGTCTTAACTTTTTATGGCAATAAGAAATATGATGTATGGTAAAAGTACTTACTTTTAACTGTTGGAACTGTGTGGTAAACCTCTTTACAAACATGCTGACAATATCCTCTGGAATAAATCAAGATGTAAAAGGTGAATATATATAATACTACATACTGCAAGTTATAAATTTGTTGAGGGAGGACCTTCCTGAAGTGATCCTATGGAGCAGTAATTTCTGTATTCCATCAAAACTATGACCATGATATTATTGTCCTCAAGACAGACTATTTTTCACCACTTAGGAGCTACAAACATCAGTTTTATTTACTCAAGAAACATTTCAACCCTGTTAACATCCACTATAACTATGTGCAATCTAAATGAAATTGGTTTTAAAAGAACCCAAAATAGTGTTTGGTTATCAAATCAAACCTAATCACAAATGTAATATAACTGAAGTGTCAGTTATGATGTCACCACAAGGACAATGATATGAAGATAGGTGGCAGCTTCCTTCTGACACATTAAAAAATCAACTTTTACATTCAAATCTAAATGATAGTATATTAAGCTTGTGTTCATTTTACATAAGATTGAAAGAAAAACATTAATCACCTTTCTGAGCTCCAAACTCGTCCTCATATTTTGCTTGGTTTTCAGACACTGGGAAGTCTACCATTTCTACAGCTAAAACAGTTGCTAAAGCTTCCTCTCTTTTCCAAGATACTCGGCCTACAGCAAACAAGAAACTGTTTAATTTTGCAAACATATCTGTTTCTGCCAAAAGTTTACAAACATAGTTTTAACTAGATCAATTATTTTCATAGAAGTATGTAATGAAAAGCTTGGCTGAACAGAAATATATATTCTACATGCATAAAATGGAAGACTTGTTTCTTTCATATCTATTAAGGTAATTTGCTGACCACTTCCTACCTGATTTCTGTATCAGCTGTAAAGACTGATCCTCAGATCTAACAACAGCCTTGTAGGCAAGGCGACCATTCTTCTTCACGACCACCGCATCCAGCTACAAAATAGACTTTGTATCAGACTGATTTCACACCTCAAAACAGACACCATGTAAGTTAAAACTTAATATCCTCATTCAAAACTTTTAGAAATCTTGCTATGCATGAAAAAATTCAATGGTTCCAGCAAAACTTCAATCATAAACACGTTCAAACTTGCTTTACTCGAGCACTGTGATGATTGTATTATGAATCCTGACATTTTCCAGATAATGAGATCCTTCAGCAGTTTTCAAGCTCTTGATTATTGGGCACCGAACTGGTATTAAGTAATGATATAAAATTTCATGGAGTTGATGAAACATATATTCATTTTTTAACTGGTGATAAAATTAGTGTGTCATTTTGTAACATTGTTTATTAAATCTTTAGATCTGAACTGGGAAATCTGAGAATTGCATTTTGTGTCTGTTTGAAGAAGAGTGATATTCTTGGCTGCAGACACAAAGCACAGACAAAAGGTGTGGATCAACACTACGCACAGAATGAGTTAATTTTCAGACCTTACCTTGATGGGGAGACCATGAGTTGTAGGAAATGTAATACTCTGAGACAGTTCTGTAATTTCTCCTCCTGATGCTAAATCATATCCCACAAGGAGAATGCTCTGTGAAAAAAATAAAATAAACATAGACAGATATATATCTATGTATTCCTGTTAGGATTTCTGTGAAATGCCAACCAGTCTGTGAACCTTTTGCACATTCCTTTGATACTGTAACATACTTCCCCATATGGTCACCATGTACAATGGTTGACTGTTTGGACTTTAGTATGAACTTTAATGAAATAGTTTCATTCTTATTTAATGGAGGTATCGTAAACCTAAATAGACCATCATTGATGTTTACCTGTTTGGATGCTCTGTGGAGTGTCAGAAGTATATCTAAATCATCCACTTTAGTAACATAAACCGCGGAGACCTGAAACAGAAAATGATAACCAAACATAAACATCACAAACAATCACACAAGCTACATCTCCATCCAACACAAAGTTAAAAAATCTTTCTAGTACTTCATAAAGCCATTGATGACAATATTCTTATTCTCGTCATTATAACCAATGCTTTATATCATTTACATTGAAGCTATCGAATTAAAACATATTTATTTGTGTGATTTTAATAACTAAAGATTCATTTTCAGCGAGTCGATACACAACATCTATCCGGTATGTTCAAAATGAATTGGACATTGAACAAAAATCCTTAGATTACCTTGGGCAGATCCTTCACTAGTTGAATGCGATCCTTGCTGACTTTGAGGATAGCCATATGGTCATTTCCAAGACGTAAAAGAAGATGAGATTTTCCATGATCTGAATTATGAAGGCCAAGTTTCTCCAAAGACACAGTGTTACCTCCAGCAGATAATCCAAGTTCCTAAAATAAAACATTACAAAAACTTCTTTTTTTGTGATATAGCTATAACTCAAAATAAAAACATCAGGTGAGTTTCCCTTGTGTATTTCCCTAATGAAACAATAGTTTGAAGTAACCTTATGATGTCAAGCAAATTGTAAAACTAACCATTTCTTAAAACACAAGAACTTGTACCTACCTGCAGCTCAATCTCCACAAAAACTTGACCAGACTCCAAGCTAAGGAGTTGTAGGTTCTTTGAAACATCATCGTAACACAGCATGACTCCTATATCTAGAATTTCACAGCTACAACATAAATCATTCATCATTAACCAAGTGGACATCAAGTGCAATCAATATCCAGATGACCTCACTTATGTGGGGATCATTTCTGCTTTTGTTCCTCTCTTCTGCATACAAAATTTCATTTCATTACATTGAAAATATCTCAATTTCTCAAAGAAATCGGCTTTTTAAACAGATTATCAACGTTTTCCCATTTTGTCATTATATCAACAGAACATTTTATCGTTTCATCAACATTGTGCATGAGTTTTCTCATGTATTTTAGCCAAAACTATTTTATCCCAAACAATCTTCTATAAAATCAAAATTTACAATATTTTTCTTAAGTCTTACTTGCCAATTTCTTATCCTAATCTTTAAGATGCAATCATTATTTATCTTCTATCTTTGAGACTAATGAATGACTTGTAGTTTGGCCCTAAATGACCTTAGTTGTCAAAGGGGCATAAAACTCAAACAAACAAACAAGATCATTCCGGACATCAATTTTTCCTTGTTACAGCCAATTCTAGTTGCAGACTCAGCATGAAAATAGGGTATGAATTTTATCTTCTTCTAAATGCTATACTTATTTTGACATTGTTTGTCTTTTGTTTTTAATAAATGTGGTTTTCTAAAGAAAAAAACCAGGAAAACTTCTGTACACTTTATCTGGAGACGTGAGAGCAAAATATTCTGATGATGAGATGACTTACCCTGTATCTTCCTTTATCCAGGCGGCTGGTACAGACCGCTGTTGTTTTAGAGTTCCCTCAGTGTCTGCAGACACCACCATCACATTGGCACTGGGTGACCGCCCCACTGCATATATGTTGCTTCCTTGTAAAACCAGCTTTTCAAATACCACATTGTCTCTGGAGGGAAAATATTATAGTTTCAATCTAAATCAGAACAACTGAAAGAGAATATTAACAATTTCAATCTAAATCAGAACACTATAAAAGTGGGTAAAATATGAACAAATTTTCAGAAACTAAAGCCATCTCTTACTTTGTAGGAAGCTGCAGCGTCCACTTCTCTTTACCGTTATGAAGGTTAAACTTGTAGATTCCTGTCTGTGCCAGAGCCAACACTTCATCTGATGAGAAATAATTTGAAATCCTTCATTTTAAAAACAAACAATTATGAAATTATTTTGGATGAATTGATGAACACACATTTAATATTAAGATATAAATAAACAACCTAATTTGAACAACTAATTATCAAAACATTTAATCAGGATATCATATAATGTCACTGGTCATTTAAGAATAGCTTATCCACGGAGTCAAACTTAATAAAATATAAAGAATATCTATACAGATTTTGATTATAAATGTTGTTAACTAACCTTTACTGTAGATCCTCACATCCCCTCTGAAATAACAACATGACACAATAATATTTATTCAAACCAACAAATTGTTTTACAATGTACATGCTTAGTTAATAATTAAGCTTATCCTTTTAACAGAGAAATGAACAGTTCACATATGATCCCCTTCTGAGAATTATTTAATCCAAACTTTTATGTACAAGTGTGAGCATTCTGAATTTTATCAGGAAAATTTAAATAACATGAGTTACCTACCTTGATCCTGATTCACTAGACTTAAAAGTTTCAACTTCCCAGTAGAGGGAACCACTGCTTGGTTGCCAGTTCCTTACAAATCTGCCTCCACCGCTGATGGTCACCAGAGCTGTAAATACAATGGAAATATTTTAAATGTAAATTTCTATGGCTAAGAAGAACTTCTTAAATTGTTATTGTTTCACACACAAAAAAAACACAAAAAAAACCAAGTAAACCATCTAACAGAAAGACTTCTGCAGGTAATTTGGAATTTTTATGACACCTGAATTTTCCAGATTTGACTTGTGCTTGACTGTATTTTTTATACAGTGACCCCCCCCCCCCCCCTGTATGCTAGTGGTGATTGCTATAAGAAGAAATTGACATAATGAGGTTTACTAGTGGTTACCCGGTACATAAACATTTGCAGAACTAAGTTTACATTGCACACATTCACAATTTGCTAAGTGGTGAACAGAATCATATACTGCTTTTTGTAGACATGTGTACTAGTTGGCTACAGAAAATGAACTTAAGTCATCAAGGCATAAAAGGATAAATGTTAAACTTAAATAATGATATCAAAATATATTATATATTGAAACATAATAATAAATCAAAGACATTTAGCAAAGTTTACCATCATAAACATAGAGAACATTGATTTTTCTAAATGCTGCAGAGATATGATTTACCATTATTCTGGTGGTCAATGGCATCAATAATTCCCCTTTCGTCATCCTCCTGAATCTTTCTCCATGCTGAAATAAAGATGAAGACATTTTGAAACAGTGTCACAGAAATGTTGATAATTCTGTTGTAAATCTCATACACATTGTATTTCTTTTCATGTCTTATTTTCTCCACATCTCTTATGAACTACATCACAGGTTTACGACGCGCAAAAAAAATAATAAAAAAAATAACAAGAGGCCCAAAGGGCCTTAACGGTCATCTGACTACCTTGACAATAGTAAAATTAATTATATATGGTGTCACTTTGTCAGGATCATGTCAGGATCATTTTCAATTTCTTTCAACAAATTTTATTTCAAACAAGAGGCCCAAGGGCCTTTAAATATAGGAAATTAATTAGACATAGTGTCATGGTAGTCATCTTCCATTTGGGATCAACCAGAGATGTAACAATACTTTGTCTGGACCATGTCAGGATCATTTCATGCAAGTTTCAGCCAAATCCCTTCGGTAGAACTTGAGAATAAGTTCAAAATGTGTTTTCAAGATGGCGGCTGTGACGGCCATCTTGGATTTCGGATTGACCCGAAAAATAACAACACTTTGTCTGGACCATGTCAGGATCATTTCATGCAAGTTTCAGCGAAATTGCACCGGTAGAACTTGAGAAGAAGTTCAAAATGTGTTTTCAAGATGGAGACTGTGGCTGCCATCTTGGATTTCAGATCGACCCGAAAAATAACAACACTTTTTTCGGGACCATGTCAGGATCATTTCATGCAAGTTTCAGCCAAATCGCACTGGTAGAACTTGAGAAGAAGTTCAAAATGTGTTTTCAAGATGGCGCCTGTGGCGGCCATCTTGGATTTCGGATCGACCCGAAAAATAACAACACTTTGTCGGGACCATGTCAGGATCATTTCATGCAAGTTTCAGCCAAATCGCACCGGTAGAACTTGAGAAGAAGTTCAAAATGTGTTTTCAAGATGGCGCCTGTGGCGGCCATCTTGGATTTCGGATCGACCCGAAAAATAACAACACTTTGTCGGGACCATGTCAGGATCATTTCATGCAAGTTTCAGCGAAATTGCACCGGTAGAACTTGAGAAGAAGTTTAAAATGTGTTTTCAAGATGGAGCCTGTGGCTGCCATCTTGGATTTCAGATCGACCCGAAAAATAACAACACTTTGTCGGGACCATGTCAGGATCATTTCATGCAAGTTTCAGCCAAATCGCACTGGTAGAACTTGAGAAGAAGTTTAAAATGTGTTTTCAAGATGGAGACTGTGGCTGCCATCTTGGATTTCAGATCAACCCGAATAATAACAACACTTTGTCGGGACCATGTCAGGATCATTTCATGCAAGTTTCAGCCAAATCGCACCGGTAGAACTTGAGAAGAAGTTTAAAATGTGTTTTCAAGATGGCGGCTGTGGCGGCCATCTTGGATTTCGGATCGACCCGAAAAATAACAACACTTTGTCGGGACCATGTCAGGATCATTTCATGCAAGTTTCAGCCAAATCGCACCGGTAGAACTTGGGAAGAAGTTCAAAATGTGTTTTCAAGATGGCGGCTGTGGCGGCCATCTTGGATTTCGGATCGACCCGAAAAATAACAACACTTTGTCGGGACCATGTCAGGATCATTTCATGCAAGTTTCAGCCAAATCGCACCGGTAGAACTTGAGAAGAAGTTCAAAATGTGTTTTCAAGATGGCGGCTGTGGCGGCCATCTTGGATTTTGGATCGACCCGAAAAATAACAACACTTTGTCGGGACCATGTCAGGATCATTTCATGCAAGTTTCAGCCAAATCGCACCGGTAGAACTTGAGAAGAAGTTCAAAATGTGTTTTCAAGATGGCGCCTGTGGCGGCCATCTTGGATTTCGGATCGACCCGAAAAATAACAACACTTTGTCGGGACCATGTCAGGATCATTTCATGCAAGTTTCAGCCAAATCGCACCGGTAGAACTTGAGAAGAAGTTCAAAATGTGTTTTCAAAATGGCGGCTGTGGCGGCCATCTTGGATTTCGGATCGACCCGAAAAATAACAACACTTTGTCGGGACCATGTCAGGATCATTTCATGCAAGTTTCAGCCAAATCGCACCGGTAGAACTTGAGAAGAAGTTTAAAATGTGTTTTCAAGATGGCGGCTGTGGCGGCCATCTTGGATTTCGGATCGACCCGAAAAATAACAACACTTTGTCGGGACCATCTCAGGATCATTTCAGGTAAGTTTCAGCTCAATCCCACTGGTCAAACTTGAGAAGAAGTTCAAAATGTGAAAAGTTAACGCACGGCGGACGGCGCACGGCGCACGGCGGACGGCGCACGGCGCACGGCGGACGGCGCACGACGACGGACAAAACATGATGACTATAGGTCATCCTGACCCTTCGGGTCAGATGACCTAATAAAAATACTGAAAGGTTGTCTACTTAGCCCTGTATCCCATTTCCAGAAAATTGGGTTATTAATTTTAAAATGCTCTGAACACCACAAAAATCATCTGATCTGAATATTTTTAGCTTACATTGAAGACCATTCCTTACTGGTCACTATGGTATATGATATGATGGGATTATGGACGAATTTTATTTCATATCGAAAGTTGAATTACGAAGATTCGTGTAAAAATCGTTAGTCGGAAAAGTACACGCTACATTCCCAGGTCACGATTCCCTAATTAGCACAGACCGAATAAAATCGCCATCCATTCAACGAATGCATCCCTGAAGTGCAGATCCTCAATAACTCACTTACTTATAAAAATTACACATTGGTATCCCTTAGCGATCCCCACGCTCCGATTTGATAGAAGCTCTCTGATTGACTCCTAGGAGCGAGTGGACCAATCAGAGAGTTTGTATCAAATCGGAGATGACGGACAAAAAATGGCCGAGATCGGTGATCATCTGTTCTGCATGACAATAAATGGAGAGTGGGGATCGCTAAGGGATACCAATGTGTAATTTTTATAAGTAAGTGAGTTTATATTGAGGATCTGCACTTCAGGGATGCATTCGTTGAATGGATGGCGATTTTATTCGGTCTGTGCTAATTAGGGAATCGTGACCTGGGGATGTAGCATGTACTTTTCCGACTAACGATTTTTACACGAATCTTCGTAATTCAACTTTCGATATGAAATGAAATTCGCCCATAATCCCATCATATCATATACCATAGTGACCAGTAAGGAATTGTCTTCAATGTAAGCTAAAAATATTCAGATCGGATGAGTTTTGTGGTGTTCAGAGCATCTTAAAATTAATTACCCCATTTTCTGGAAATGGGATACAGGGCTAAGTATAAACAACCTTTCAGTATTTTTAGTATTTTTTTTTTTTTTTTTTTGCGCGTCGTAAACCTGTGACTACATGATATGTTGTTTATGACTGCATATTATTATATTAATATTGCCTCATTATCAAGTAATTTGTATTATGCTTTTGAGAATCACTTAATCTAAATAGTCTGGTGTTTTATACCTATACTTCCATTATGGCTGTGGATAGCTGCTACCAAATGTTGGTCTGTTGCTACTAAAATCCTTTTACCCAGAGTAACTGATTGGTCCCAGAACAAATGATCAATACGTCCAACATACTGTTGTCTCCTTCAAAAAAATAATTAAAACATATATTAAGTAGGTTTTTAAACTGTCCAGAAAAATGACTGTATCAGCTACAGTAGATGGACGATTATTTCATTCCAGAAAAGAAGAAGTGGTTTTTTTATACAATGAATCAAATCTACACTGAGAGGATACCTCATCCATTGCTATATCCAACATAATGATAAGATGAACGTCCTTGTATCTATCTGATAAAAAACACAAACTAATTCCAATTTCCTTCCAGACCCTAATTGCATCCCTACAGATCTACACGACATAATTGTCATAATTGAAGAAGATAAACTTGGTCATTGTATATGTTACATCCCAGTGGTGATCAGCATAGATTCTCCATTATCACAGTGTGAGCTTGTTCCCTAAGGAAATACATTTACATGGTTCAAATTCTGACAGCTAACACTGAAGTTTTATATCATTTGTGGTTAAAATATGATAAATTTTAATGATTGAAAATGTGTACAGAAGGTTACAAAAACTTTAAAGTTTGTTAACAAAATCACCGATGTGTCCATTTCTGATCCAAATAACTATTAAAAACATTCACAAGATCAGAATCATCATCTACTTATATAATTGATGGTTGAAATCTGGGCCGTCTTTAATTCATAACGAACAACTACCTAGGTCCAACCAGTCAAACCCCATAATCGAAAACGGCACAGGAAACGGGCCGATTCGCCTTATGAACAAGACTTATCGTACGCGACACATGGCCTAGGTGTAAACTGGTTTGGTGGTCAGTGGAAAGGGTGGAAGCGTAATTCCATCATACAAAACAATTGCATACCAGTCGAATTTACCAGCCTGATCTTCATATAAACCATATACAGCTAAAAGATTAAGAATTATTAGAAAAGCGGCGACAATTTTTTCGCCGGTCATTTTTCCAGCGATGGTATATATTTATCTTCAATGTTGAAGAGTTCCGTTATTGTAAAATAAGAAGCAAGACAATGGCGGATATAAATCCGGAAAGGACACACAATGATAAGTTGTCCTTTTTTCGTGAAGTAAAGGAGTTACAGTTGTACCGTAGTGTTTGTGACCATGGAGTATTTTTTTCAATATTGTTTAATTATACATAATAGTTTCTATACAGTGGATATAGTACTATCTATAGACCATTTATCGTAGACTACATGTACATGTATTTGTAAAAAAATACTGTACATGGATATATTATTATGGAAGGTCGACTTTGTGGGAAAGACAATGGGAAGACAGGGAGTGACTAAAATAATCCGTCCAAATTCAAATTCTTGAAATAAAATACATGTGTAGTCTACCTGTGATATGGTTTATTTCAAGAATCAGAAATACAAATAGATCTATATAAATTTCTGCTTAAAAAAATAAATAAAAAAAAATTAAAAAAAAAACACACAAGTTTCAATTCTTCATTTTATCAATTTGAAATGCAAAATCTATGAACACCGCTTTCATCATATAGTATTATAAATGCAGTGTGACTAAAATTCTGGGAGTGACATTCAATGTAACGTAGAGATTGTCTTTTAAGTAGTGGAAAAGAATAAAAAGTCTAAATTAGATTAGTATACGTTCGTGACCGGACCCTACCCACAAATGCCCCATCCACATTTATCAGACGTCTGTGGTATCACCTGTTCATGCTATCCGTATACTACTGTTATAGAGTGGTAAATGGTTTCACATATTTCCTTGTACTAGTAAAGCCGGTGCGACGTGATATTAATTAACTTGGGTTTAGTAATGACCGTCTTACTCATCACAAACAAACGACGGTTTTTCCAAAACAAATAATTTCGTGCTTGTATAGCACCGAGAGCGGACAATCAGTCCTTAAATTGACATTGAAAATATAAATCTGAGATAAATTCGTTGCAAATGGGGTACACTTCCCGGCGGGATCATATATGTTAAACAGTGGCGGCACTAAAACAAATCCCTGTAGTATATTCCAGATGACACCTCATAAACATACGTTAGGCTGATTAGAACTAAAGACAGCAACTGAATTCTTATCCACAGAACTATGAATGTATGTGGATAGGAATGCAATATAGCGGAAATAAATCGAATCTTATGGTGCAGAGGATAGAAAATTAAATATACATTATCAGTTATTCATCAAGGAATGTACTATTTTACATTTTATGTATCTGCTCTAGGTCTAGACTAGGCCATGCTACCAGCAAACGTGTTTTACAATCACAGAGACCTTGCATGATTTTTTTAACCAACAGTATACATATGTGATATTATGATACTATAATATATATACGTATACTGTTGGTTAAAAAAAATCGTGCCAGATTCCTGTAGTTTCAAATAAGTCGCAATTTCCCGGCTTTCTAATTTAAAATAATATTTCAAAAAACAAAACAAAAACCGATATTCCCGCCAAAACGATATTTTCACTAAAATGCTGTTTTATGATTATTTAATATTGCGTGAAAACATTAACAGTGATCTTTTCACTATGGTGAAAAATACTACATCTATTTTCACCATATAACCTTATATTCCACAACAACAGCCTTATGAACAAACTGAACAAATATATTGGGCAAGTCAAAACTCTCTCTTTTAATCATAAATTGGAATATTTTAGTATTTGATAAATGGAATTGTATTCAAAATCACTTTAATCCGAAACCGTTTCACGTTGTATATATATTTGATGCCGGCTTAGAGGATCTTATGACGATGTACCGGTAATAAACCAATTAGTTTACTCATTTAGAAATGTTTAACACTGGAGCCTCACTCACTTTTATTACAACGAAGGGACACAGTCTTGTATGCATAAGTTAACATAAAACGTGGCATCCATCCTGCTTGCTCATCGTGGTGTGTAGTTTGTGGTGCGGACTCGGGAGTAAACTTGGACAGTTCAATGTCCCTTGATTGACTGATGTCCACAGAAAAAGACACCTATAACCATCTTATTGCCGGATTGTTGTCGCATAGATCGCTTTATTGGTCGTCCGAAACATAAAAATGCCATCGGGATATAGTCATCCT
This sequence comes from Argopecten irradians, assembly GCF_041381155.1. Taxonomy (NCBI): domain Eukaryota; kingdom Metazoa; phylum Mollusca; class Bivalvia; order Pectinida; family Pectinidae; genus Argopecten; species Argopecten irradians. The sequence continues at coordinate 23,425,731 of NC_091134.1, forward strand.
CAGAGATGAATTTCGGTAAGTTCCAATCTTAGGTATTGAACACCGCCATCTTGGAAAGTTGTTGAGAATTAGGATTTTATGTAATTAATTTTAAAACTTTAATTGAAAAAAAAACAACATAGCATCTATATTTTCAAATGAAAAATACTAAAGGACGGAAATGGTAAAATCATTTTAGTTATTGCTTCACATTTGAAAACTTTGATTTATCTTTACAACGAATCGCCCAATAAGCTAACACACTTAAATGATTGACAAAGCAAGGAAATGTTTTCTGTCAGAGCACCACCGGCTCCTGTTTGATAAAAGAAATATTATTTTGTCGAAAGTAATCAGGCATTTTGTATCGATTTTTGTGCTCGAATGAATATCTTTTCGGATTCATACTTTTGTTTAATAACCAGTAAAAATATTTAACACTCGTCAACTGATATTATTGTTATTCATTAGGCGAAGAAGCGAGAACTTATATGATTTTCTCCAAAATATGTAGTAGTGATACTGGCCTTTACGACTTCTTAGAATGGAGAATGTCTGGAGCAACTGAACAAACAATTTGATTGGCCAGTTTCAAATACACAAATATTCCATATTTTAAAGTGTGATACAGAATATTATATACATTAAAACTCCTCTAACTCGAATTTCCGGGCATCAGGTCAATAGTTCGAGTAATACGGTGTATGTAACAAGTTTAAGCACGCATAGCATGGTCACATATACCCATGATATCACGTTATATCAAAACCAGAGTCGACCCTGGCAAGGGTACACAATTTTGTGACGTTAATAGGAAGAACTGCGCATTTTCTTACAAGGTTTTGTGTTTTTATTATCAAGTACCGTTCATTCGACCTTTCGTTACACTGCTGGCCTAGGTAGAGATAATAAACATCATTATTTTATGTCCAAACCGTAAATATGACATCACAAGTGTGATCACGACCGCAATAACATGATTACACAACTGCGTTTTTATGTGATGGTCGCGAGAGGTCAATCATAGCGTGTTAGTATAACGCCATATAGACCGACTATATTATATAACACACAGCTGACATTATTAATACCACATGATAGAACATTCATCGGTACGGTCATTTTACACACTTTTTTATCTTTCTCAGTAAGGTTTTAAATGTCAAAGCTAGCGGATATATGTGGTCATACTTTTTTTTGGACAGAAATAATTCTGTCAACAGTTATGTTTTAAAATTGATTCTCTTTAGACTAATAGTCCTTTTTTTTTCTTTTAGTGCAATTCTATAAACTTATTTCATGTCAAGTGAGTCTAGCTGAACAAATTTCCAGTTTTACAAGAATCTTATGTTGACGGTAATAGATTTCAGCTTGATAGTGATTTTATCTTAACAGTAATACAATTTTTGTCAGGGTAGTATTTTAGCAGTGTACGCACTGGGCGTTACGCGGCCAAGTTATGATTGTCCTGGCTTCCTAACTTATAATTAAGCCAGTCCATCATTGCGCTTACCAAATACAGCCAAAAAGTATTTTTTTTAAAGAATGTTTTTGACAAATTCCAATAAAACAAGGACAGACATCGGTAAATTGGGTGGTTAATTATATTTTAGTGCTATAAATTGCAGGTTGGGCATTAAAAGGCGACTAAATTTTAGATCCTCTCTTTCTCCTTTGACACTGCCTCAATTTTGGCCTTGAGTTGAAAGCTTGCCCCTGTTAGGAAGGCATTGATATCTGATCTGTAAAGTTGTTCAGCATAACGATAATGGGACGACAGATTTGCTCATTGTCGGTATAACGTGACCGGGTGGGAAGTATTTATTCTCTTACCTCAGACAGGGATATCCACAGTTTTACCGGTGTGAGATTTTTCGATTTCAACCCTCGGGATAAGATTCCCGGCAAAGCCTCGTGTTTGACAACTTAAGAATCTTACCCCTTGGGTCGTTTGGTATCGCGCCAGGTCATCTCCGATTCAGACTGACCACCAAGAAGCACCACTAACCTTTGTCTATTCAACAAATGAATATTATATCTACCCAAATATAGCAATCCGTCGAGATTAAAGGTGATTTGCATACTACGAGAAAATGGCGACGACGACGAGGGAAATTTAAAGTTGCGGAAAAGAAACTACTGTGTTGACACAATATAACGTGCATGCGTGATGAAATGGATGGCTATGAGTAGGTAAATTATTTATTTGTTGAAAAGACCAAGGTAAGTGGCGATTCTGGGTGGTAATATTTTGTAAGTAGTCTGAATCGGAGATGACCTGGCCCGATACTAAACTGTGTCGGCTTATTCCACGTTTTAATAAAGAATTGCGTTCTGGCCCTAAACCAGACATCTATCTGTCATAATGTCTAAGTCTGGTGTCAGGGCCAGAGTATCTCGGGCTAAACTAAGGTATGCCATTGCATGTTGTGTACGGGGTCTGCGATTGATGGTGAAAACTATTTTATAGTGCTACCTTTCTAAAGCAACTGCCAAATACACCAAATACATTGTAGCATACTCACACTGTTAAATTATTTCATGTCGCAATACTCGTTTAGGTAAAAACGTTTCTATAGCCGGAGTTTGTAGCCCACGACGTGTCTCTATCCAGGGAACTGAACCCAGAACCTTCTTCAAGAGGTCGATTACTCAACTCATAAGTGAGACAGTAAAGACGGGGGAAAAAAAGGTCATGTGTAGGAAGATAAAATTCAACTCTCAAATTTAGTCGCCTTTGATGGTCATTCAATGGGGTTACTGCTACAGGACAGAAACGGAGGAATATCATTAGAAATAATCCTGATCTCCCTCAGAAATGCCTATACGAAGGTTCGAAGGCTTAGTTTCATGTACATTGACATGCGTACAGGGAATGCCGATATCGTGATCAGGTACGCGGGGTTTATGATTGGTAGCGGTGATTAATTATCATTGGTGACCTCTGTAAATGGTACTAAATGACTTAGCTGGTGGTTTGCCACCACACAATTACCACAGGTCTTTAAGGCTCACTGGGGTTATTAGGTTATAAGGGTGATAAACAATACCCAAACACTCCATTTGTCCATATTTGTAAAGCATTAATAGTAGCATGCATGTTCATAATCTAAATACTATTGCGGAGGCGGATGTTAGGCTGGTTGGTCTGCGGCTTATATAATACTCAATGTTCTGTGTGCAGGACGTTAGAATCGTTAGTACTGCCTCATTGCTTGATCGTAAAAGGCGAATAATTGTTTTTGCCAACATTGCTTTATTCTTCCTAAATTCGCCTTTGAGACCGCCTCACTTTTGTCCAATAATAACCTAGATTCTGTGCCTTGGTCGAGACACAGTTTAGTTTATAAACTCAGTAGTTTCCACTCCTGCTAAAACGTTCAGCAGAAAGGAAGTGTGACGACTGGTTTGCCCATTGTCACTGCAATGTGACCGAATGGAATGTGCTCAATTGAACACTAAATAATAGGCATGATATTCCTCTAATACAATGCGGACATTTCATTTGAACAGTGTCTTCCTCAACGTAATGATTATATACGAAGGGATATACCAAGGATATCGAAAATTGATTTGTATGTATATTAAGATATACGAAGCAAATAATTAATATGATTTCTTTATTACTTTGTTTCGCCATTAATCAAGCCGGGTTGCCAGGAGCAGTTTTCAGGGTAACCTCTGCGCGATGATCACCTTGCATTAACATGGAATAAATGATATAACATTCTGTTGGTCATTTCCTTGATTTATGGTCGTTAAATAACATTCAACTGAGCTGCAGATATCTATCGCCGTCTATCATAATAGCTAGCAGATGTCACTATCTAGTTCAGATATACTGTAGCGCACTTAACTTGGCGAAGTCAGAATAGTTAAGTGCTTCTCAAAATATCTTGGTTGTAGCTATAATTTTCTGTCGTTTTTCGCCTGACCTCATTTGATCCTGATTAGAACTAGACTTATGTAGCACGTGGTTCAATTTCTCCATATCATTTTATTTATATTTTTCGCCTTATTTTTGTTTAAAAGCTATTTTGGATTTTTAATTTACCTTTAATACTTCTGTTTGCATTATTTTTCAGGTATTCCAACTATATTGTCAATTGCAAAGAAGAAAAATTGTTAAGACCAACAAACAAAAACCATCATTCAACTGATGTTTTAAGTCTTGATCGGTAAATGAGCTCATATATAACAAATATACTTTTGAGTTGAGATATCTTATCTGAAGTTCGGCTCTAACCAGCATACGCCTTAGTAATGTAGGTAGAATTTAGCTTTTCAACTCACAGGGGTGATGAATTCAAATACTCGTATAATAGAGAAAAAATAAACAGAAGATTTTGAGTCGAGATTTCCGGAACAAAGTTCATGATCATAGCGCCTATGTCCCTGTAAAAAGTCGATCTAGTCACCAATGAAAAATTATCCCAGTGATTCAGTAAATTCATAAGATTCAGTAGAGCTACATCTATTGAATCAATCAATTTGATATTTGAATAATACCAAACCAAAGTTAAAATCTGATTACAATGCAATCCAGGTAAACCTTGTCTTATTTATTCACATATCTCAATGTTTGTTAAGCCTTTTTGCTCCAAGGAGTTGGCAAGTTAATGTGTACTCTATGATCACCGTGCATTTATGATTAAGGTAAATACTACTTAACATTCCATTGGTCCATCGGTTCATGACATATGACCAGCAGAAAAACAGATGCAAATACATTTATGCATGCATAAAACACATTTAGTTTGACCGTAGTATAGAATAAGAGACTGGGCGAGACAAACGATAAGAAAGCATTGTCTGAAATATGAAAGCTGTCATCCATAGTCAGTATGGGATGGTGAGCGAATGCCCACGGTAATGTACTACAACAGTGCCGTTTTCGTTTATTCGGAACAACCGGTTCGACCGTTGGTTAAAGTCATTGTTTCGAGTATAAATCTTGACGGACCTGCAGTTTTTGCCACAGGCCTGTGAGGGCTTTGCCAAGGCTCGTCTGAAAACAGTATAAAATCACCAGGTCCGTATTTAATTAATAAACGAACTACTAGGTCCAACCAGTCAAACTGTATAATCGAAAACGGCCCAGTTTCATAGCGTAAAAGTGGTGTTTGTTTTGCAGCGGTCATATTCGTGACCAATGGTAGGAAGCTGTGAATGAATAGTGATACAGTCATGGAGAACAAAGTAATACTGATTTTTTTTTTATAAATATTTCGTCAACAATAATTGTTATTTTCCAAATATATATTATTTTATATATTTTTTATACCAAAATGATATCGCATCCTTAAAGCAGAGGTCGGTTCAAAAACATTTAAGATTCCTACAAATATTCCGAGCTAAAGATAATGAAATTACTTCGTAAATCAAATTATCTTTATGTTTTTTACTGCTGTTTTGGATAATTTTTGTTGGAGAAAAGTAAAGAAACAGTATTGCGTTTAGGAGATTGTGAAAAAAGCATTTAAACATTTAAGCAATAAACTGTTAGCAGATTGGACATACAGTGGATATGAAGTCCATCTGGAAGGAAGATAAATAGAATAGCACCCGCTAGGGCGCCATGAATATTTATCTTTCGGACGGATGGGATTCATATCAACTGTATGTACAAGCTGGCAACAGTGTATTGCTTATATTTCCATTACGATCATTTAAATTCAAAATTATACAGTATATCTTTTAAATTTCCCGCTTGCGCTAGTGTTGACGTCACCAAGTTCAATATAGACGGCATCAGCTTCTGAATATAGTTCAACGCAAAACGGTTTGAAACAAGCGAACAAATGAAAACTATGCGATGATATTTTTTCAGTACTTGCTATTTTGTAGACAAGGTAATACTATTTTATTTCAAAGAACTCACAACTTTAAAACCACTTTTTAAATTATTTGACCGTTATCTATAGGCGTAAGTATACTTTGTATACATTGTCAGTGACGCGGCGGAAACGTTAAATATCCATACGCTTGACCAGATTGGAGTTCATAGCCTGCTATTGCCCAACTGGTTAAACATAGATCAAACGAGAAACTAATAGTAGAATGGAAATATATATCTATGACTTTTCAGTTATGTTAGGGAAATATTTAAAGGCCTACTACCTTTCCGAAACGGCTTTTATTTTTTTTAAATGGGAATGTAAAACGAAAATGATAATTTCATAGAGTCGCAAAAGTTATTAACTTACTATTAATACACGTATCATCACCTTCTGACAAATTTGATTAAAATAGATAGAATTTTAATTTTCATAACGCGGGTCGTTTTATGTGTCCCGCTGTCATTCTAAATACCAGGCGGTAGTTGTGTTATCACTGTTATCATATCTCACGCAGGAAATCCTACATATGTTTGGTATTGTAACCTCATCTTAGGCCATCGATATATATTTTCTGATGCTCTTAATGTTTTGGAGAAACCTTTATGGTTTGCTCCGGTAAGGGAGTGGGCCTTTAAATGTCTGTCCTCTTGAGGATTGTCAGTAAATTCAAAGTTATAGGGAACAACCAACTAAATGAAAACAAAAAATCCTTCGAAATGGCCCCTGTGTATTCGAAATGGCCCATGTGTATATAAGATTGAGCCCAGGATAGAATTTTAACCCGGCCGCTGATTGGCTGGTTAATTATGAATTTCAAAAGTAAAAATGTTTTCTGACTGGTAATTATTCCTAGATAACTATGATATGAATTTGGAAATTCAGATTGAGATTTAGGTTAAAAATATCAATTTGGATAATGAATAGGTAAAAACATTAGAATTTCAGGATTTTTTTGTACTCTTGTTGGAGTTTGAGCTGAAGGACCCAAACTTTTTTCCCTATCTAGTGTTATACAAGAACCTAGACATTTATTATAGAACACGATAGTTAACTAATAATTCTTTGTTTTAATAATACATTACAAAACTTTAACAAACTTTAACACTGTGGTCTATGCAAAATTATTTAGTTGGTTGTTCTCTTATATGTGGCTTACTTTTCATACTAATGGAACAAGAAGGGCTTTGTATGTGTTATTCATCACCGAAAATTACTAACATTTTGAGAATTGCAATACTTACCATGCATAGGTTTAAAAATGTCAACACTTTCGCCCAATTGTGGTTATATAACTTTAAGGACATTGTGTAACTGTTCTAGGATTTTCAATGATTTAAAGGAAATTAAAAAAAATTCAAATAATCAGTACCAACAATATACTGCTATCGCTACAATTATGCACACAATCATAAACTTAATATTTAGAAGACAAGACACTAAATTCACCAACGTGATTTAATGATGTGTCCATGCTCAATAAGTGATACTAATTTCCCCCGTAGTTGCACGACAGCTATGCAGGTCTATTGTCGGAGAGTTAATGCCTAAATACACATAAAGTCTGCATATGCAAATATACGATACAGTTCGCATGTCCATTAGTGTTACATGCAGTGTCCTGTCATTGTGCCGCACTCCCCTTGTCTATAGTGTGTCCACGCCAGGTCCACGAGGAAGCTCGCCAGCTAGAGAGGTACACGACCAGGTGTGGTATCCCATGCTAACCAGTGGGGGAACAGTGAACACCAGTGAAGTTTCCTTTGTAAATAGTTAAAATGTTATCTAAAGGAAAACTTTCATTTTCTGTGGTGTTATTATGGGGTATGGTATTGGGAGTACTCGCCTACCCGGACGGAGCTCCAGAGAGGGCTTGCTATAGGATGATACCCAGACATACCCATCCGTTTACAGGGAGAGCTATACGGGCTCAGCCTTCTACGATTAAAGCACCATACAATATAACGCTGAGTCGGAACCTCTGGAATCCGGACGTCCCCATTACAGGTAATTAAAATCTTTTATCTTATCAAAAAGTATTTTGTTTTCGGTATTGCAGAAATCTATTATTTCATTTACGAGAAATTTTTACATTTCTGGAAACAAATTTTAAAAAGATTGAGCACGTTGATCACATCTAAAACATTATGGAGATCAGATGTAACAATCTCTGACAAACACTCACAATGCATGTAAATTTTCAATGCCTGTCCATACTCATTTCCAAAAATACCAGGTAGTCAAACAAACTTCGTTCAAAAACAATGTGAAATATAGTTTTCATTTTGTTAAGTGATAAAGCAATCTTTTGAGCATTAAGGTCTTGATACAATTCTCAGAAAAATGCATTGTATTGATTGCTAATGCATTTGAAAACTTAATTTACTTAAGGTATATCGTTAATAAAAAGAATAGTTCTCCATGAATGAAGTCATTCTTACGATGTATGAATTATGTTCAGGAAATGGAATTCTTAAGACGGAAAACAGGTCTTGCTTTTAACGTTATGTATAATTTTGTTGACAGAGAAAATATTTTTTCGAATATTAGTAACATAATTAGTTTTCATAGGAATGGTTTCTTTATGTTTTTTTATCTTTAAACATTTATCTAGCATGTGTACTTACTAGTATTTTAGTTTTAAATGTTACAAAGCTGGCATATTGACAAAGGCAGAATCTCTTTGAAACTTGACAAATTTTATTGCGCGTATAGCCATAACAAGCTTTTATCTTACATAAATGTGTGTATATATTATATATTTCTATTTAAGGCATCATTGATATAATATTTCTTTTGTAGTTGTAAAAAGACATAAATCTCTTTTAATTTTGTTATATGTTGCGGAGGTTTAGGTAAATTATATATGCAGAGATGGCCTTGATTTGTTACTTTGCGGCTTTTAGGCCAGAATATTTTCTTTGTCGGGATGTGACAGACTGGGTTTTTTTATCGCATATATTCATTATGAGTGTTGACTCTGAAATATCTGAGTGACATTTAAGATTATCAATTGTACGGCTGATTTTGTTAAAAAATATAAAATAAAAGATTTAAAAAATGTTAGATAATCATAATGCAGCGTTTTATCAGCATAATTGTGACATGCTTGATCATTGTCAGTAAGTTGTAAGAACTAGAAAAAAATCGACAGAAAACGATGAAGACGTATTGTTCTGTTATGTTTATACAACATTTCAATTTATATTTCGGTACCTTTGTATGGATTTGAATAATTAGATTGAAGTGTCGTCCGTGAAAATAGCTTGATAACATACACGTACCTAACGGATATCCACAAAGGTTTTATGGGTCACAGATAGTACCTTTTGCATTGCTCAAGACAACTGTACTGTTGCATTATGATGCATTGGAAAAACTAATGAGCAATTGGATGAACTTGAGTTATGACTAGGTCAATCTATCTGCAATCAATTTTGAAATTAATTATGCCTTTTTTAGGGCGATAGAGAATCTGCTAAAATAATAGCATAACAATAAATATAAACTTTTTTATGGACAATATTGATAATCAGCATGTAGAACAGCCTAGCCAAGTGCATCCTCCATACTCCAGGGGTTCCGATCACTTACGATCTCTACACCCCTGGGCTATCGAGGATGAGCCAAGTGGAGTTGTGGGAAACCATCCTATATGAGAAAGGGAAGACGACTGACAAATGGCCGTTATCTCTTTACACGTGTTGGTCAATGTTACATTGTACTTATGCCAGGACAGTTATGGCAGAGCATAAGTCAACGGGAAGTGTCAAGTGACATAAAACAGAGTCTGGACACTTCCATGAAATAGAGATTCCCATCGCGTCGACATAAATAGTATCACTTACATGTTCGATATTTGCCATATCTAGATGATAATTACGAACACTTACTACAAAACATCGTTCTGACGTTTTTCGTCTATACGATCTCATTTGTAATAATGACAAATGATGCTAAAATGTAAAAATAAAATACAAACTAAAATCAGAACCAAGTGTTCCAAAGGAGTAGGTGTTTTCTGCTCTGTAGGGTAATGTCAACTCTTGATGAATTAACTTTCTCCTTAACAGCATTTTAAACCTACATATTTTCGCAACAAATGCATTTCGCGTTTTACGCCCAATGTATTTTCGGGACTATTTCATTTCAAAATTTGAAATCATGCATGTTCTTGGTACCTGTTATAGAAATATTTCATGAATTCCCATTGCTTCCGACATCTACATCTACCAAGGTGCCGCTTTTTGCTTTGGTATCTGATGATACTATTATGTGTTATATAACATTTTCAAACAGAGTTTTCTTAATGCTCTGTCAAAAGGGCGTTAAGGTACTTATAATAGTATCGTTTTTTTCGTTTTATGGTTTAGACTGAGTCACAACAATTCATACCTGTACAGCTTAGAATTCAGCACATCACACGATGTCGCCATACATATTCATATATTAATTATGTTTATAATAATGACGTTAATATTTTCCGCCATTTACATCAGTTGAGCACATTAACATCCTCATGAAGTGTCACAATTACTTGTTAATTAATTATATCTAGTGATGACAAACAATGAAGTAGTAAGGTATATATAAGCACGTGTCGACTCATAGTATAACTACATGTACGGAAAAACGGATTTTTTAAGACATTTTCTATTCTAAATAAAAGCTTATATTTTTAAATATGACTATTATATCTATATGTATACTATAATATTATCACTGTGTTTTCCCCTGTTGTAGAAGAGTAAATCAATATGTTAGTCCCTGAATTTATTACTTAATGATGCATGCATACATTTTTTGCCTTTCACTAAATGCGACGTCAAAGTAGTGTTAATTGAGATGGTTGAAAATAATTATCTTTGTCAAATAAATTGAGGTTTTAACATTTGCGACGCGACCTCCAAACTTCGGTAGTTCATTCGAAATTATGAGCTTTATATGTTCCTTTACCCATATCGTTTTCACGTGCTATGTGTGGTACAACTAACCAATAAAAGAGAGACGGGGCTGTGATCGTAACACCCGAATTTATTGCCACGGGTTCATTTATTGTGTGTATTTCTAATGTCCATATACAAGGTCTAGTACTCAAGTGAAGTGAATAATTAAGGTAAGTCCTTCTAACATTCGTCAGTGATAGTTATATACTTAATACATTATTTATGGATATTTATCTAGAGGACAGATATGTAAAAGGACTGTGTTTGTGTAAGGAAAACAATATCATTGTTTACCACTTCCGTGCGAAGAGGATGGTCATCTGGTATCGCTAATTGATACAATTAAACAATAAGATGATCTCGTGTCCATCAGCCTTTAAGTAGATAATGCACTCCAACATGTCAGTAAAAATGTCACTTACTAATTAAAGAGCACACCGTCAGGTGACTCTATGCAGCGTCGGGCGTGTACTACTGTTACTATATATAGACAATGCAGTAAGACATGACAGACATCAGAACAATAAGTGACCTACCTTTATTGAGAGGTGTTAGGGTCATACACCGTGCTGTTACCTAACAGAAGCTCATATATCACGCTGTAATCGTGCCGACCATTGACTCTAAAATAACGCAATTGCTTTTTTTCGCATTAACGTTAAATTTTTCTTTGTGAATACTAGTTTTTCATTTGAAAACTCTTCCAGTAAACTTGTTCATGCTCTCAGAAGGACAAATGACCAAAACGCCTTAAACATGCTTTATTTACCATATTTTAGATTTATTTGTAAATACCGATTTCCATATTTTTTGATAAATTATATGCGTAAATGTTGATCATAGATTATTTCATCTCATTAACAGCCATTAAAACAAAACGAAAATACAGATTCTAATGTACCGACATAGAAGGTGTGCATTTGTTAAGACTGAATCCAATCAAATATCAAAATTGTTTGAGTTTTTGATTGAAAAGGCTTTACCTTTTTTACAGCTAGAGACATTCTCTGTATGCAATGTGTTGCGCATGTGTTGCGTCTGTGTTGCGTCTGTATATGTGTTTTGGTAGGCTCTGATATATTTATGATGTGTCTATTTTTAATGATGAAACTATTGCGCTTTTAAGTACACCGCATGAAACACCAAAATCAGCATTTACCATAATGTCACATTATACTAACAATGGGTCAACCAGTCGTCTCATAAGCCGACTGTCTACTGTAAATACTCGTAACATTTTCATTGAGTGTTTGGACGTTTTTCACAATAAAACAAGATATTCCATCAAATTATAATGTCGCTAGTTATCGGTATCGTTAAACTATAAAACAAATTGGTCAAATGTTGTATGGATGATTTGATCGATATCACTCGAATATTTGTTTCTAAACCCGTGTACTTATTTTTACCGTTCAATCAGCATGAGATAAATTTTAATTAACTATTGCATTTTGATTGTCACTACCCTGATATATATTTCGAATACTTAGCATTTCCCATAAAGGACCATTTGTAATAGAATCTATAACAATGAAAGATGTATGTATATCAGTATTATCCCTGCGATTACATATGGTGCATAGTGATTGAACATGACAGGGGCATCGGTAGCGTACTAGTATCTGTCAAATGATATGCGTCATCATTGATTTACCTGTAAAATTCGTACCTGTCCTGAGATTGACCCTATGAATTCCTGTGTATCTGGTCATCAAATGGTCATTATCAATTGGGCAGCTACGTAAGACGGTTACGTATCTGGCTAAATACAGAACCTCTATACCTATAACTATAATGAGTTATGATTACAAGTTAATAAATCAAATGACCATTGTCATGGAATCATACAATGACATATTGGAAAGAATGCCTTTCAGTGAATTGCAATCATGCAATGTGTTGTGAAATAGGTTTACGTACAAGACTCAGGTATATTATTGTAGATCGTACTTTCTATGCGTAATGTATAGATGTAATCTTTATACAATGTATCCACATATTCGGCATAGAAAAACGAGTTAAAATTATATTACAAAGATGTCAGAAAACCAAATATGAAACCAAAGTAAGAATAGCATGATACAAAAGAAACATCTTCAATTTGTCAACAAATTTCATAATTTTTAATGAATTTCATATTTCTAATTACTTGAAGGTTCAATGAATTGAAATATGCAATGCGTTTCAGAATAAAGAATTATTTTTTTATTTAATTATCCTTATTTCGTATTTTGCACATGATTCTAAAACTTTTCCAAGACGTATCTTATTTCATAATTGAATATCAAATCTCAACATTTGAGATGTCAAGAGAAAATAAGTTAGAAACTTTAATATATACTCTTTTTATGCTCTGATTTCATTTTTGTGTCATCTGCAACGCAACTGCGACGCACAGGTATCACTATGTCGGCGTCGGCGTCTGCGTCTGGTTAACGGTTTCTGTACGATAACCGAAATATTCATGTCCGATTTCAACAAGACTTGGTATATTGCTTTATTTCAATAAGATCTCGGATGAGTCCGATAGTGGTTAAAATCCGTCAATATTTGCAAGAGTAACGGGACTTTGAAATCGTCAAAACAGATAAATCCATGGTTTTCGCTTGATAACTTTAGTATTTATTGTCTAATTTCAACTAAATTTGGAATGTTACTTTATATTAATAAGATCTCGAATGGGTTTGATACTGGTCAAAATCTGTTAATATTTACGAGAGCTAGGAAACTTTAAAATCGTCAAAACAGATAAATCAATGGTTTCCGCTCGATAACATTAACATTTATCGTTCGATTTCAACCAAATTTGATTTGTTGCTTTATATCAATAAGATCTCGAATTGGTTTGATACTGGTCATAATCCGTTAATATATTTACAAGAGTGATGGGACTTTAGAATCGTTAAAACAGACAATTTCTTTGTTTTCGCTCGATAACATTAGTATTTACTGCTCGATTTCAACCAGATATGATTTATTGCTTTATATCAATGAGATCTCAGATTGGTTTGATACTGGTCAAAATCCGTCTATATTTGCAAGAGTTACAGGACTTTAAATTATCAAAACAGATAATTTTTGGTTACTGCTCAATAACTTTTGTATTTATAATGCGAATTTAACTAAATTATGTGTATTGCTTTATATCTATAAAATCTCACATGGGTTTGATACTGGTCAAAATCCAACAATATTTGCAAGAGTAACGGGACTTATAACTTCACTTAATTTCAAATGTAAATAACTATTTTTTGGGGTGTTTAAACTGCTGTGCAGGCAACACATCCACTTCCGTGGCACTCTTGTCTTTTTAATTTTACGTAAATCACTTATAGCCAGTAAAGGAAGATCTGAATGAGAATGATAACAATGTCTAAGGCGACATATGACCTCAGGGCAATCAAACGTTTACAGATATGACAGGTACCGTGAGGTGTCCACCAGCACGAAGCCACTACACAACGTGTTCCACCGTCGTACATCATTAATATCGCCAGCACACTTACAAGCTCGACGTAACAGCGTTGATTTATATAGTAGTTATATTTGCTCCGGGTTACCAGGAACTCACCTTGTAGTGGATTAAGGCTAATTAAGGCTAACAAAGAACTGAAACAATTAAACAAAACATACACACACATATATATATAGATAGAAACTCAAACAAAACATACACACACATATATATATAGATAGAAACTCTTGTTTAAATTAGTTTTGTTTTGCAATGACTGCTAATCGCGGCGATTTCTTTTTCAACGATATTAAATTTCGTGATGATCTATTTCTTAGTCGAACTTTATCGTTATTTGAAATAGTTTCATGATATACAATTTTTACCGTTAAACTTTCCCAAGTAGGTGGACATTATGAATGCTCACATGGGGATTTGAGTGACATTGAAATACACTTTTATATTGTCTTGCTTGACAGAAGCAATGAAAGGGATTCACAAGATTCTATATCTGACTTGTTCTTTAGCTAGTATGTCTGGCCAGGTTGTCACGACAATGTACAATAGACATGACATTTCAGTGTCACAACACTATAAAGAAACTGTTAAAGTTCCCACATCAATCGACCGTGTCCTTAAATGACCTAAATAAATGTGCTGATATATGGGACAAGCGGACATTTTTCAGAGCCAGCGCTACTTTCCCATCTGGATTTCTTAATGTCTGCATTATTATGTATTGCTATTCAAATAAAGGGCAAACTATGGAAGGAGAAAAGAAATCAGACACAACCTTACAATTTGCTGCCTTGTCCTTTATTGGTTCGTCAATTAAAAGATTATAAAGTATTATTTAACAGACCTTATTTGACAAAATTTAACACGGATCATGCTCGCCGCTGGCCGGGACACTCCATAAAAATGGTAACTTCAACTCCTGCTTAACGCTTAGCATAAAAGAAGTGGGACGACTGCTTAGCCTGCTGTAAGTATGTGACCGGGTGGGGTGTTTTGACTGGTGTTTTCGGCGGGATATTTCAGTTATATAGCACTATAAAAGGGGCAAACGTTTCACTATAACAAACAGTCACAATTCGAACATACTGCAGCCTCCCAAACCACGCACGCACCTCTCACATGCAATACAACGCAAGCACAGGTGGCCTTCCTTCAATGACCCTAGCAGTTAATATGACGTTAATCTAATTGGCAACCAATCAATCGAAATCGATTAAGGACCGGTACAGAAGCAAGGGCACTGGTATTTTCACTATCACAAATGTTAGAGTTTTATTTATTTTGGTACATCAGTATGTTGTAAAGGAAAGTACAGTATTAAGGTCAATGTTATCAGTTTACAAGTTCACTTTGTACGTGACTTTCTGACATACCATGTGGACAAAGTGATGAGGCTATTTATGGTCGTTATGGCAACGTATAATATTTCAGTTTCTTCCTTGATGTAATACTTGTTGACTGCATACTTCATACATCACGTGACCTAAATACTGACATACCAGCCATGATTAAAGACTTCCTTTGTAACCTTCATTATGTCGTGAATATGACGAGAAACAACATGATAGGTCTCGGATGTTTGGAACCAAATGCACCAAGAAACATCACTATTTATGAATGGTGTTGTTGGTTTTAATGTATACTTGTGTTCCCATTTGGCGGCTTTTGTTAGTATCTTGTTCCTGTTTGTGAATGGCGTCAATGTTTTTTTATACTGATTGATGTTTCCGTTGGACGGATTCGTATCCAGGATGTATATGTATACAACTAAATTCTTTTCTTCTTAAGCCTTCTCACAAATCCATCTTTCGCTTATACTTGTTCTGATATTTTCTAAAACACACAAACAAACAAAAATGGTAATACAAAGACAGAATTACCTAATACACACAGTTTGACGAAGGCGGTTAAGTTACCAAGAACCTAATTAAAGGAATTTGTTAAATTAAGACCAAACGAGTTTTTGAACAATATAAGACTCTTTCATATGTGGATATGAAGGATAGGGATATTCTCCCCGAGGGTCACAAAATGTAGTAAAAACCAGAGGCTTGCGTTTTATTGCAATTTTACAACTATGATATTCCGCCATTTTGAAATAAATTCGAAGAATCCATGACATCCATATATGAAAAATTACGTGATGTTTTCAACACAAATTCCCTTGTTTGCATCTTTTATAGTAAAACCAGTCGTGTTTGTGAAAAAAATGTTTAAATTTTACCGAGGAAAAACATATTTTGTTGACGTATTGACGTCACAAGGCTTTATTGCACGGGTAGCCATGCAATACAGCCTCAGGCGACATGAGTGTATTGCTCTAGACCAGCCAGTATTACACCCGTAGGTATAAAAGAAATGTCAATATAGCACTGGGTCTCAAATATAATATTATATTATGTTCTATGATGTTAATAGGACGCTTGCAATAGAGGACAATTTCCTATAACTTATCATTTTATCTATATTAGGACAAAGCATTGAAAGAGTTATTAAAGAAAGGATATAAAGTCTGTCAGAAAACTCATGTACTGATTACCAGGGAATGATAACGATTTCAATTATTATTACCTAGCCATTTTTACAAGGAGCAGGCATCAGGGATGTATTCTCGCGATTTTTTATTGCTCGCGAAATCATCAAAATTAAATTACATTCGAAAATAGTGGTCTACAGTATTTATTTAACACTATCACTCATAGCATCACTTGATCTAAAATGTTGGATGGAGCAGACTAAATTATTTATATAATACTATTACTCCTAATATCACTTGATCTAAATGTTCGATGCAGCAGACCAAACTATTTATATAATACTATTACTCCTAATTTCACTTTATCTAAAATGTTCGATGGAGCAGACTACATTATTTATATAATACTATGACTCCTAATATCACTTTATCTAAAATGTTCGATGGAGCAGACTAAATTATTTATATAATACTATTACTCCTAATTTCACTTTATCTAAAATGTTGGATGGAGCAGACTAAATTATTTATATAATACAACTACTCCTAATATCACTTTATCTAAAATGTTCGATGGAGCAGACTACATTATTTATATAATACTATTACTCCTAATATCACTTTATCTAAAATGTTCGATGGAGCAGACTACATTATTTATATAATACTATTACTCCTAATATCACTTTATCTAAAATGTTCGAT
Organism: Argopecten irradians; assembly: GCF_041381155.1. NCBI lineage: Eukaryota > Metazoa > Mollusca > Bivalvia > Pectinida > Pectinidae > Argopecten > Argopecten irradians. The sequence continues at coordinate 23,443,146 of NC_091134.1, forward strand.
GGAGCAGACTAAATTATTTATATAATACAACTACTCCTAATATCACTTTATCTAAAATGTTCGATGGAGCAGACTACATTATTTATATAATACTATTACTCCTAATATCACTTTATCTAAATTGTTCGATGGAGCAGACTACATTATTTATATAATACTATTACTCCTAATATCACTTTATCTAAAATGTTCGATGGAGCAGACTAAATTATTTATATAATACAACCACTCCTTATATCACTTTATCTAAAATGTTGGACGGAGCAGACTAAATTATTTATATAATACAACCACTCCTAATATCACTTTATCTAAAATGTTCGATGGAGCAGACTACATTTAATGACGGGTTTCTGTTTATCTTCCATACGCCAATTTAAAGCATAGTCAGCAGACTATAACTTATATAAATCTTATATAAAATGCTTGCATTAATATTTGCATAAGTATCCTCTAGAAAATGAGTAGCATTTATATCTAGATGAAATTTACATCGTAACATGTTACCTACTAAATAATTTAAAAGAAAAATACCAGTGTTGAGGTTTACGAAAGAATATATTTATTTTCAAGGTAAAAATATGTTTTTTTTAAAAAGGGTCTACTAAACGCATTTCTTTTTCGGACGGGCTTTTATATTTTTTTTTAAGAAAAATGATATAATTGTGTTTGAAGTTAGATGTCACATTTTTTTTCTTGCTGACATAAGTGAGATTTTCAAAGTTAGACACTGATGGTTTCGGTCAATCCAAATGACATAGATGAAAAAAAAAATGAAGAAGAGAAAAGTACACAAAAGCAAAGATAACACGATCAATTGTTATGTTTAAATCTTGAACGTCTCGTTACATAAAAGGTTAAGTTATAATAATTTCAAAAATAGTCGATGCCTTCAATTAGAGGCATTCATTAGAAAAAATGGTTGATATTCAACACAAATAACCATAACATATATATATTTTCAAAAAATGTTATATTTTATAAACTTCTTATGGTACTTAAATCAGTTCAACGTAAGGAAGAGGTAAATTTTCGTTAGTAAACCTTCCGTGACCTTATGTAACAGGGGGGAGCTTTGATACACCTATGTGTGTGATAGTCGGGTCAACAAGCGAAAGTCAGGTCACGGTGTGAACTTCGGGTTAATGTTAAACAAGCCAGGTTAATATTGCGTTAACAGAAAGCGGTTTATCTCAGGTGAAATACAGTTCAAAGGTCAAAAACATTTTTCTTCGTGAAAAACTGCGTAAAATCCTGTCATTTTCATCTCACATGTATACAAAAATTACAGATGAGTATGAATATATGAAGACAACACCTTTAACGAATTAAAGATACCTCTAGAAACGCTTTCAAGTCATCATTTTCCTCGAATTTTAAATAACAAGCGATTTCCGGCTTTTGTTTTTGTTACAAATAATAACTAGGTTAATATCTTTTGTGACAGAAACGTAAATCCTTTCTTGGTTAGTTTCGAAATCCATCAGAATTCCGTTAAAAGCGTTGTCCCATTTTTCTCCAAACTCAGACAAAAAATTATCACATTTAATACACACATTGATATATGTAATTAGTGCTATTAGCTTTTAGTCTAGATTAAAACATGTCCTTTAACATCGTTGCAAAAAATCTATTGAACATTTACAAGTCTGCGAGAAAAGAATTAATCAGAAGACCAACGGCAAAATCTGCGTCAGCTTAATCGAAAATGCCTTGATATGGACATTTTACAGGATGATACGGACTACTGGAGATATCGTAAATTCATGACTTGTTAAATGATGAGCAATGAGTAGATCAATAGGATATTTCCCTACCTTGAGGGTAGGACAGGGAGATCTCTACCAGAGGAGAAGATCCACGACTGTAGAGATTTTCCTGTCCAACTCTCTAGGTAAAGAATGATCATTTTTCTGCCCCTGTAATTTCCCCAAAATAGGTTAAAACTACACATATGCGATATCAAAAAAAGGAACATATTTATTTGCTGACTGTATCAACATGTATTTTTTTTTGGAAACTTAATTAAGCTTATTGCACTGTGATAACAAGAATCTAAATAATTTTGAAATATTTGAATGGAAAAACATTTTAACATAATGTATCAAAACCATTAGTCTTCTTTACCGGGTAATCATCGACGGATTTCCGATTGCGATGATTAGTAGGTCAAAGTTCAGCACGCGCATACAGCACAAGCTCGGGGTCAAAAGGTGATATAGATTAACAAATTGGACTGCACAGGTTAATGTTATTTGCATATGACGTTTAACAACTTCCGGTTGATGACTCGAATATGTTCTACGCGTGCAGACTGCCTTGCCCTGGGTAAGACAGAGAAATCTCTTGCCTTCACCGGAAATGCATATATCTCTGTCCGATGGGGTAGAAAATATATTCCATTATCTCAGATCAATTTTATATTATTTAGTCAAAAGCATATTTTTACTCGTAATATAACCAACTATACACACGTCCGATATTTTATCATTTTGTATTAGCAAGTGGTACGTCCTTTCCGGTGCTTACTAATTCGCCTAATTACTACTGTTGTAACCTATCGATTCTGGTTTGAGATTGTAACACAATTAAGATATTATCTAGATTTGCATGGCAATGAAAGGGATAACGCTTATCATTTGAAACATAGGTTCTCTATTTAAACACTCCCAGGAGTCTTCTCTTAAATCCCTGTGTAGTCCATGATTTAATTTATAATGATGCTATGTCGGTATTCTTTTTTTGGTGTTGTGTCTTATGAAACCCTGTGAGGAAGTGGCCGAGACCCACCAAAGTATATAAAAGTGGTAGTTTCTGCTCCTGCTTAACGTTCAGCATACAGGGAGTGGGGCGTCTGGTTCGCCCGTTGTCAGTATAATGTGACCGGGTCGGGTGTGTTGCTTGGTGTCTTCGACAGCATGCTTCAGTGATATATCACTATAAAAAGGGCAACAGTTCCACTATGCAAGAAGACACAACATGAATATACCACAGTCTCCCAAAACACGCACCTCGCACAAGATACATCGCAACACACCTCATACATGGAAGGCCGTCCTTATAAGACCATTGCTGTTAATAGGACGTTGATCAAACAAACAAACAAACAAAGACACTTATGAAACTCCGTAGAAATATTGTTTGAGAACATTACTTACAAACTTCATGGTTTTACAAAAAACTCAAACTCAGATGACTGATATTTGTTTTATCGGATGTTTGACGAACAATTTACTGAAAACTTGGATAACAAATATATGTCTAGTATATTTATTAGAAAAAATAATTACACTGAAATTGTAATGGAATATTTTAACAAAAAGAACGTCATCATAAGTCAAAACCGATAATGCATAATGATATATGAGGACATGATATGTACCATATATCAATATATGACTATTGTTTACAAGAAATGCAAATAAATTTGTGAGCTAATCGATCAAGACGACAAGATCGATTTGTTTACTGTTAACAGCGCCCTCTAGCTATATAGCCTGACGGTGTTTACATATCTGTTAACAATAAAAAACAAGCACTATTTGAATGGTCATTTCTCTCTTACTCCATCTTTTCAGTTTGAAAGTTTTATTTTGTTATGAAATCTTAACTTCCATAAACCAACTTACGAAGGCGACTGTCATCTTGTCAATAATATTTGCTAAAGGAACGTTTTCAATGCAACATTGACGTAAATGGTATCTGAAAACATATAGAATTCATAATGGAAATACCCACGTATAAAGCATGAGTCGTGAAAAGAAAAACAAAGGAAAGACAACAACAACGAAAACAATTTATAGAACTTGGCAATGACAGCAATAGTACACATATATTATAGTTAGTTGAATGATAAATAATAGGTACGTTCAGCATATCTTAGTTAAAATCATGAAGTCTCTTATTCCATGTTGAGTTCCTTCATCGACGTATATCCCATTTGTAAGTTATAATGTTACCAAACGTTTAAGTATGCGATGTCATTATAGTAGTTTTATAGTAGTGTTAGGAATCTTGCTGTATTAAAAACTATAATAAGTAAACATCACTTTTTCTGTTAGATAGTAGATAGATGCAAACACTACCTCCGTTTTCGTTGAATAAATATGATTTAATATTGATTGTTTTCTTATTTCAGTAACCATACATGGTGGAGCACCATTTAAGGGTTTTATGTTGATGGCGGCTGAGGATTCGTTAATGGATATGCCCACTGGGAAGTTTTTCGCTAACGGAGCTACTGATGTGAAGACGATGTTCTGTTCCTTCCCTAATGATGCCGCTACCCATACAGACAGTAAATGGAAGTCACACATCACGGTCGACTGGTACGCACCCACCTTTACATCAGCCGACCACATGCAGTTTATGTAAGTACACTAGAATCATAAGTACACTGAAGCAAGCTTTAACATAAAAATATTATCGAAAGAAAGAAAAACTAATCAAAAGAACAAAATCAATAATTTGATTTTTATCTTTTAAAACATATTCAACTTCAAATACTACACAACTAGGAAAAAGTAAAGATATTTACAGCTACTCAAGATAAAGTACCAACACATTTTCATGGATTCCAAGAGAGAAAGCGTCTTCTTTTTACCAAGATACTCTACATGTTCTACATACTTGTAATGTGTCGTTGGGATTATTTAGACTAGTACTGACATTATGTGGCAACAAATGTTTTTGTGAGAGTTGTCACTTGTATACATTATCTACCTCATCGTATTCGATGAACACCTTTTGTATACAATAACACTGACATTTCAAGTCAGAGGACAAGATTTTCAGATGCAACTACTTGCATATTATCATTTTAAAACCTTATTTCCAGACTCATGTGATCAAAGGATGGTGTAATCCTCAAGATTAACATCGACATCCAAAAAATATCAAAAGCAGAAAAAAGTACATAATAATGAAGTTAAATTCTTATTTTTTGTTATTTTTAGAGCAACCGTTGTAACCAACAGAAGTACTGTGTGGACAAATATAAAGTCTGCCTTCCTGCAGGCAGACCCAGCCGTGAGTGGTACGTATGTCAGTGGTGACAGTGATAATAATAATTCCATCTATTTTTGTCTGTTGGCAATAACAATCTAAGTGTAACATCCATAATTGTATAAGTAGAATTTATTGTATTGAATCAGCTATCCAAGCAAAAGTTCTTTTCACCATTATATATATCTATGAGCTTCAATATTCCTCGAATACTTTTACAAACACTGTCTCATCATAAATATGTGTCAGTTACATTAATGTTTTCACGCCGTACATTGAACTAGTAAAGCAAGTAAATCAGACAAATAAGAAACTAAAAAATTGTACTTCTAAAGCAAACGGTTTTAAATCGTTCACTTTTGTAATATTACTCAAACTTTATTAGGCATTTTTTTCGTGAAATTTAGCATGTACCTAAAATTCTAAAATGATTGACTACGTTCAATGGTTTTATTATCTACCCTATACTTAAACTGGTAAAATATTTTAAAGATAAAATTTGTCTGATTATTCCATTATCAATATATAAAATGCAAGTTTGCTTCAAAATTGTTTCCATTTTCCTAAAACAAAAGATTGCTCCAATCAAACAAAATAATAATAATTAAACATTTTTTACAGATTTGTAAGTCAAAGCATCATTTTTAGACAGACACTAGTCATTATCACCCCCGTGGTTATAAATTGAGACGTATTCGTCATGAATTGGTCTTCTTGTTTATCAAATCAAACTGGACATCGTATGCTTTAGGCGATATGTCCTACATGTGTAGCCTGAATACGCCTTGTCTCAATGACAATAAATCATAAAAACCTTCACCCTAAGTAATATCTCCGTCGGACAAGAGACGTGCGAAGCACCACCACCTAAGCGAGGAGAAATTCGTTATGCATCCCTTATAGTTTCCGGATTAACCTGATAATACAGACCACCCACATTCAGTTGCACATTTATACACGACACATGACGTGTTATCAAATGTATATACTGGGACGCGACAGCTTATCATAAAAAAATATTCGTCGTTTTTGAGATTTAATAAACAACATCAATTAAGCAGAAAAATATAGTATGAAATATCTTTAGTTCACGTATTTTTTGGATTTTTTGGGTTGAAACTTTTATGGACTTTTAAGTCGAACGTATTCTCGACAACGACCACACCAGTTAGTGTGATTTTTGCAATCAACGTTACCTTTTTTATTTTTCCGATTAATGTTGTATTCAAATACACTACAATATAAATGGTTACTGATGATAAACTTCCTTAGCCTTTCACTTGCAAAATAATGAAGATTTAATTGTATTTCATATCAGCCGTGTGTTAGACATTTTGTTGACTTAAGTACAAATTCTTGAAATCATCTTTAGAATTGCCATACCTGCAGTATATATATACATTATATACACTATGTACACAGATTGTATACTTTTTAAATATGTATTAAGTTCCAAGATAAATCTCTTCTACGTTAATGTTATGCAAGGCAGTTTGACTCAGTTTTATGTAATCACTCAAACATATACTGCACATTAAACAAACACTGCCATGTATTCACCATAATTTCTGCAAACGATTACCCTCCATTACACTTTCTAGTGTAACAAATCGTATTTAATTCCATGGATAAATCCGGAAATCCTGCCTTTTGCTAGCGAGGATTCAGATACCCTGAAAGCAAAAACGATACGTCGTTAGAAAATAAGTAGTCATATTATTCGTATGATCTATTAAATCGAACCTTATCCACAAAGGCAGATAACTCTTTGATATGACAGACATCATAAGATATATTAAAAATATAAAAGATAGTAGGCACCTCTAAATACATATAAGATTAATCCATACCACACTTTGTCTGGTAAGGTCAATGCTGCTTCAAATCTAACAAGAAAATAGCACATGCATGAGGGGTGCAAATTATTTTAAACAGTTTTTTTAAAAAAATCAGTAAAAGAGCTGTTATGGAATATTGAATCTACTAAATACATAACATTTTGTCTGATCTTTAATCTCAAAGAGGATATTTCGATAAAAAGGCTTCCACAATCATAATTTGTTGCTGCAAAAAATTTTGAAAAAAAGTCAACAATATCACTATTGAATATGTCATAGATATTTTGTGATATTTATCATTTACAGAAAGACCAGAATTCGGAGGTACTTTAGAGTGTTTATTTTATACTTTACTATATATTAATGTATATGTATATTGAATTATCATTCGAATCGACAGTCGACAGTGAATTTCTCATGGTCGCTATTTACGGAGGTAAAGTTGACAAAAATGAAGTCCATTATAAGGAACAATATTCTCATTTTTATTTTTTAAAACTAAAATCTTGTTGTCTTAACCTTTAACTGTAAGTGGCTGTCGCTTCGAATCTAAAACAAAGCATGAATATTCATAAAAACTCATATAATCTGTTGGCCTTGTTTCAATATGGCTGCCACTCTATATCTTGGTTGTTCGGCTTCTGCTATCATTGTGACTGCTTTATTTATATTCATTTGCTGCTCTCCTCTATCTCTATTGAATAATTTCGCCACGATTGCTTATTTATTTATATATACACTGGTTGACTGGCTTATATTATCAATATGGCTGCCATTTATATATTTATGTTGGTTTTGACATGCAAATGCTATAAACATGCTTTTGCTTGTGGTATGTCTGTGTTTGTTTATTCATGAATGCTCTTATCGTTTATTACTTTTGCTATACATTTTGATCTCTTCAATTAAGTAGAACGTAGTATTATATATCAACATGTATATTTTAACAGAAATAGTTAGTGAAACATAAAGCCTTAATGATCGACAACATATTCAAGTAAGACACAGTCATTCTGATTTGTGAAATAAACCTTAATTCTTTAAGTGTTGTATGACAGGTACAGTAACGTCGAGGACGCATTTACTCTGTCATTTATTACTTTCTGTCAATCTTGCATATTAAATTCTCTAATATTTTTTCATTGTATTATGCGCGTCCTATCAGCAGTTAAATGGTTCTTTTAGGATTTGTAAGATTTGTAAAAAGTGTGAAATTAAATAAATAAATAAATTCCCGGCTGGTAAAATGACAGTATCTGATAATAGTATCATCCAGGTCTTAATCAACTGCATTTGATTCTTCAGAAATGATGGATGCTTGGGCTGGTAAGCGAAAGGAAGAAAAATAGTACCGAATACAAAATATTGCGTTATTTCCTAAAATAGTATTTAGATTATAGACCTATCTGTAAAAATATCTAGATTTTTTTTATGTTTTTAGAGGTAGATAGTGAAAAGACGCATATTATTTTATAAAATATGCTGTTTAGGAACTTTTATGCTGTTTGCTAAAAGATTTGATTGCTGAAAAAAAATAAATCATGTTGGTTCCGACAGTAACTATCGAATTTTATTTGTTAAAGTGTGAAGGCATTACAAAATTAAATTTGCGCTTCATTTTATATCAATTCTTACATGTACTATACATAAGAAACCATTATCAGATTATTTCCGTAAAATATTTTAAGGTAATGTTTTTCTTCTATTTTCATTCAACTTTTGCGGATATGTGTTGATGGTTGTTATGATTTACATCTTCTTCCTTTTCTCCCGTCTGTCAAGCAGTGTTTTCATGGATGACTCTTTTATTTGCGATATTGAGATTGTTTCCTTTCAGCGATGATCAATGTCTGACCAGTAGTTTGTGTTTTATCAGTTTAACTGGTTTCGCTAAGTGAAAGCTGTAAAATCCTTGTCGTTTTAGCACTCCCAGACATGTAGAATACAATGTATAAATATAAAGCCTATTGTCTAAGTATGCCTCTTTCATAGTATTATCGATAACTTAATTCTAAAAAATAACTTAATTTCATTATATTAATCATAACGTCAAATCTACACTAGCTATATCTGCGAACAATAGTACATTATTGGATTCAAATGTAATACTATGGATTATCTGATAAAGTTAATATTTCATATTAAACTTCATCTTTGACGGTACTATTTCAAAATTACACAGTGTATATCCGCAAATCAGTTCATAGTTGAATTACTTTAAATACTATATGTGAATTATTTGAGAAAAATCATAATTTCATCATTATGAAATTATAAATTTTAGTATTAAAACGTATGCACTTTAGTTAGGAGACGATTATAAGACAAATTTCATTCCAGTAATGACATATAATCTTACCATAATAACAGCAATGCACGTTTTTATACAGTATACATTTATGCATGTGCAAATATTCAACATATCATGTTATATATATTGTGTCAGTTTAACGTGTGCTTAATGTTAGTATGTATGCTTTATATGTGAACTAATAAGCAAATAATCAACCGATCATGTTTTACAAGACATTTCAAAATATAGACTCCATGTTCAATTTCATAGACCATTAATTTATTCGTTCATTTCAAACGACTGTTCCATAATTTTCTTTATAAAAGAAGAAGAATATTGTCCACGATAGTGCATTGACATTTACGATTATAACGGCTCCTTTGTTTTTATATAAAATTGCTCAAAAACACTTTGACTCCAAAGTATTATATTTTAGAAATTTACATATTTTTTATCCTACAGTATCCTAACGGAGAACGCATTACAACGTATCAGTATCCTTATCCACGCTAATACTGACGAACTAATCTAGACACTAAAAATAACTTCTAATTTCCTATTTATAATTACAGAAGCGGCAGAAGGTGGTGTAATGCCAGGTGGATTTGGTGGCGCTGGAGGTGCCGGCGGAGTTGACCAATGGGGTTACCCGATTTCTACGACTCCAGGATACGGTATGTGGGGAGGAGGGGCCGGTGGATTTGGTGGAGGTGTCACAAGTGGCTACACCACCATGCCACCTGACACCCCCGCAAGGTCCGAGGCAGCTGCATCCAGACGTGAACAGGCCACTTCAGGATCATCACGAGATAGAGCCGGAAGTAGCAGGAAACGCGGCCGGAGTAGGTCCGAAATCACTACGGCGGCAACACCAACTGCAGGAGACAGATGGGGCGAGGGACGAAGCAGGAGTGGCGGATGGGGAGAAATGGGTGGATCACGAGGAGAACGGAATCGTGGTAGGGGGTCTAGTGCTGGTGACGCAAGACAGTCTAGCGGAGGATGGGGAGAGGGAAGAAGAGGCGGAGGTGGTGAAGCAAGGAGAGGAGGACAAGGAGGAAGACGAGCAGGTGGACGAGGAGGATGGGGAGACGGAATGGGAGGAGGTGGAGGATGGGGCGGAGATGCAGGATGGGGAGCTGGCGGTGGTGCAGGCGGTTTCACAGAAGGAGCAATGAACAGGCGATTTCAGCAAATGTTTATGCAATGGTTGATGGGCGGTGGACAAAATAACGCCGGCGGTGGAAATGCAGGGGGTATGAACGGCTTTAGCAATATGTTCTTGAAAAAATAGAGATAAAATATTCAGTGTAAAGTCGAAAGTTTTTATGATCCTATGGTAAGCTACACAGAATGAGATAAAACATACACATGATTGTATATTTATGAAGCGATTGTGTACGGTGTTTGTTTGTGAGAATGTATCTGAGGTAAGCGCATGCGTGATAATAAGATGATACGTGAGCTATGTTAAGATAGTGTTATTGACTTAATATATGATATCTAGTGTGTAACTCATTTGTAACGTGTTGGTAATTTATTGGCCAGTTTGATGTAAAAAGTGCATTGGACCGCAAGAAGTAAATTCGACTGCATATTAGATGTAAACGATATCAATCAAATGTTTCAGTGCAAACGTCTACATTAAATATATATACTAAATTGTAAACTTCTTATGACAATCAAATCGATTGGATTATTCGATGACAGTGATTATAGATTTTGATGCGCCTGTGTTATGTTTGAATCATTAAAATCTCGTCTCTTTGAATTTAACCAAGCTCTTACTCAAAAGTAGGATTTTACGTGTGGTGAAGTTTTTGTATATGCGTGCTTAAATTTAGTATCAGGATAGTACATTGATATCATTACAATGAACACGTATACTTCAAATTACTGCTAAAGGTTCTCATTTATGGAATCCATGCCATGTACATTGTATAACGTCACAAGTGTGAACAAAAGATTATTTTATACACTGATAACTTACTTTATGTTAAATGAAACAATGACAACTTTTCAGTGTCAATGACAAATACATTGTTAATTTATTACCTACATGTATATAATCTTATCATAATAGTCAGATGAAAAGCAATCATTCTTGTCTGAGGAATGTTAAAAAATTAAACATGTTTTGTTGGTTTCAGTAAAACAAAATCTGCCTGAATTTCTGACAGGCACATAATTGTAAAACTAGAGTAAGGAGGTAATAAACGTATAAAAATACAAAATAAGTCTTTTGCATTTTTTGCAACCATCAAATAAAGGCTTCATTAGTGATTTGATCTTCACTGCAGGCACTGAAAGCCATAGAGGATTCAGCATCACGGTCATTACGATTCTTGACCATATGAAAGGGTATGCAATGACGACATATAAAAAAATGTTTCATGTAAACATTTTCAGTGTCTAAGCGTATTTATTTTGAGTTATCAACGTTTAGAGCACTATCGGTTTGCCAGTTGGTACGTTGGTAAAGGAAAATTCACGATTAGTTCCAACTTCCGTGGAATATGAGGTCGTGATTTTGTGACGTTACAGTCGTCGTGAGGTGGGAATAATCGCACTCAGCGCACGCCGTTTTAGGATCTCGAAAACTCCGTATTTGCACATATATCCACATTCCCTCCAGCCATTTCTTTTAGTAAAATGTGTCAGGTACGAAAAGTGCCAAAATATGTTAACTGCTGAAATATATCTCCATTACACATTGCTTTTTCAAAATATATAAAAAATAAAATAAAAATAACTTCTGTTTTTTTTTTGTAAATATCACGTCCCGAAATATCAATATCCGTCATATACCAGTATTTAAAAGTACTGAAGTATGGGAAAGTGTGAAGTTCACAAATATCAACACTGCAAACCTTACTTACTTTGACAACTGGTCTTCATTCACTTACGTTCAGTAAACAACGACTTTTCGCTTCTAAAGAATATAAATCATAACTTATTTCTATTTTGCTATAAACGAGAGTTGAATCCCTTCTATAATTGTGTTTAAGTCCATGATGATTAAAATACAGTTTCCTCAATTCTTGTTAAAAAACCACTAATGTGTTTACTGTAATCAGCAAGTCTACCATATCGAGTAACCTTTATCTTTTAACCAAAATGATTTATCTTATTTTAAATCTGATTCATTTAAAATCATAGCTTTATGTGATAGAACTATATGGTTATTTTTTGATAATAATAATAATTATAAATTAATGAATGATAGAGATATCTTATTTTCTTTTTTTTGCTAGTGAAAAGCAACCAAAATGACTGGATAACGGTGCATCGTGATGAATACATATCCACATCCAGAGTATACTTTAATTGGAAGTTCTTTATGTACTACTTAAATAATGATTTCCAAAATAGATGCAGCAAATTATAACCCAAACTCAAAACCATGTATTATAGATATAAATGAGAACGTGTTAAATTAGTGCAGGTAGAATAGAATCATGTTTATCTAACAATTAGTAGGTCCATATTTTTGAAAACAGTGCCAGTTCATATGACGTGAAACCGGAAGCTGCCGAAGTTGTTTTGAATTCCAGAATAGTTTCCGATACGCTAGGACATTCCACTTGGATATTTTTCCTTTTACGTCTATTCATCGATTTTTTAGGGGCGAAAATATGGCAAAACATTATAATTACGTATAGAAACGGTCCTCGGAAATAACGAAAATCATTTAGCATTTGTAAAAAAATACAATAGTTTTGTATATTGTTCTATCGTCAGAAATTACGGACAAAAACAACAGAATTGAGACTACATTCACCATAATATTACAAAAAAAAAAACCATATTTTTACGGATGGTATATTTTAAGCTCAAATATCTCAAAAAGTAGTGTGAAATCTGCATGTAAAAAGCAAGAAAATAAGACCCGTTAGAAAAAAATGACATGGTTTTCCTAAAGGTATGGAGCTACCTTAAATGCTCTATGCTTCATCAATAATGCCTGTTTCACCAATTCAGGTATGATTTTATAATATAACACATTATTTAAAACAATCAAAGATCAAACAATTGATGAAAAAAGTGGGAAGTTGATGGAAAAATGTTATTTATTAAAAAATAATTTCGTTTTCATTAACATTTATTTACTCTAAGATTTGTAATTAATTGTACTTATAAGTCTATCATCAACAAAAGGGACTTCAATGTGGCACAAATATATTTTAATACATATCAACAAATCACATATCACGACTTCGAAGATGAGTTGTCTTTCTTTCACCAAGTAACAATGTAGATATTATAACGTAAAGTAAGAGGGCAAGAGAGACAACCCCGATAAACATTGTCGTGTTTACAAAAGAGTCTGAAATAAACAGTAGTAGCTTAAAAATACAAAATATCAATATAAAAATAGCTTGAAAATACAATTAAATTGATTATTATTTTTCATTTAGTATATTAAAACCTATTTTTCCATTCAAAGATGAAACAAATACATATTTTTTAAATTATCAAATACACTCAAAAAGATACCGTTGTGGGTTCTCCAAACTATAACCGATATCATGTTTCATTTTTATTATTAGATGACAAAACCAACTTTTTCAAGCTTCAAGCTCGTAGCTGCGTCTTCATCGAAATTTTAAAAAATATAAAAAAATACTGGATATAAGAAATTCTTTAAAGTTTCTCAAAATCTTCAACCTTCAGTTTTTAATTCCAAAAATAAAGAAAAAATACATTACTGACATTTGTATGTCTTTAACAAATCGAAATAAGAAATTAAAGCTAAATAACAGTGAACACATACAAAAATACATAAAAGATATCACTTTGTTAATCAACAGCAGTGAACACCACTGAATGAACGACTATAGACTATGGGAAATACAGTTTAATTTTCAATACTTCAACAAAATATCCAAAAGCAAATCATAGTCTTGATATCGTTGTCAAACAATGCTGTAGATAGGTGTTTATTATTCGATTGCTTCCTGACTACTTGTTAATATCAAACTGGTCAACGTCAAGCTGGACGAAGGATTTGGTTTGTTTTGGTTCATTAAATCAACGTCTTATTAGGAGACAGGAGGAGGCAGGGTCATTTAGGACGGCCTCCTATGTGTGCAATGTGTTGCGGTATGTGAAAGTCTGAAGTGCTGAATTGATCTTGGTCATAAGAATCTAAGTCAAGCTTTACAATAAATAATGTGATATTAATCTTTTTATCATATAAGGAAGACCCTGACATCCTTTGTTCAGTTTTTTTTCTAATACAGAGGTTATTCTGGATGAAATAGAAATATAAGGAGTTATTTTTGCAACAAATAAGGAATACTTAAACGAAAACATTCACTGATGATACAGTTTTGTTACTTCCACAATCCTAACCCTACGAATATCACAACAACCTATCACTGGGACATATCCAATGGATCTATTGATCACATATAGACACTATATAGCAACGTGCAAATGCTTTTTCATCTAAGACCGTGTCAGTGATTCTATGGGTTAGTTATGAAGACTAAAACTGCAGTGCGACCGAGATCAAATGGTGGTATAACATAAATGACATGGCCATATATTTTTAAAGCTGACATAACAAATGGAAGTTTTGAGATACAAACAATAGAAAATAGATATCAGTTTCAAAAATGGTCTATGAAACATTTTGTAAGATTGGCTGCGTGTGTTCATTAACGTGTTTTAAAGATGTACATTGAACATACTAATGTATAAGATCAATTAATAGCGTTCTAATTTTAATTACAGAAATAAACAATTTTTCCCAATAACTTTGGTAATCAAAATCAAATCAACAAAAACAATCACAGAATTAAGTATTTATGATAATAAATTCCCTAAAAGTGTAAACAAAGTCCACACAAACAATAGTAATACTATTATGTAAAAATTTACAGATAATATAAAGGGTGGGAGGGATGGGTTCGCAAAGAACCATCCGCCATGCTGGCATTGCAACTTTATCTCGTCACTGCAACTAAATATCTCCTTACAAAGAGAGCTATACAAAGGGAAGTTACCCTTGTCGTACAAACATGTAGGTATGCGATATATATGACCATCATACAAAACTTACATGTCTCAGTCCGCGAGCGCGTGGGAATCCAGGTAGCGAAAAAAACAATAAACTGTTTGCCAACACCATGGATACAACAGGGTATGTCTCAGTATCGTGTAATCCGATACTTTAGACTGTCCTACTTATAATTTGACTTAAAAGATGAGTTGCCCACGTATTAGTAATCCCTAAGGTGTAGGTAGCGATTTAAGTTCTCCTAAATCAACGTAGCATGCAAGTCGGCTCTCTGTGTGCCTGGCTCCGTTTCTGAAATATTGCTCTATTGTTAACTCTTAACCTTATTATAAACTGTATGTTCGTATACACATTCAGTTAGGAAAAAAGGAAAACTACCTCTTCTTAAGGGTTCCATTTAAATAAAACTAGGATTCAATTAAGAAAAAAATAAACTACGATAGGACACATTAAATTATATTTCATTCTCATTGTGGATACTAAGTTTTCAGTGAAGTTGTAAATTGCATCTCAATAGACACCGTTTGGCAGATTTATTTGGCATTGTCGCTTAGTCTACCAGAATGTCTAGTTCTCTTATTCCTTTATACATACTTAACACATTTGTCTTGTTCAATAGATCAAGTAGTTCAATCATGATTAAACATTTATTTTGGTTGGCTAATCATATCGTCAACACCATATCTGTTGATTCATTCATAACAGAAAAGGTATGCATGCACATTGATGTAAATGCTCAGATACAGAAATAGGCAGTATTGCATGTTGAGTTAAAATAAAAAGCCGCAGTTGAGCAAGGATAAAGTAGTGCTAAGGAAAGGTACAGAATATTTCGAATCATGGTTTTACACAAAATAATACACATTTTATTTCTGCCGACATTCCTTTTGCTACCTGACTTTACAGCCATTAATCAACGCCACTGACCATATAAGGTTGTCACCTCCCAAGGCATATCACACTAAACATGACCTGGATTTGACCTAGATATTTCATAATGGGTGTCAGCAGTGCGTTTACTCTCCAAATTAAATCATGATTTCAATTTGCAATAAAGATTTTTTAACTCATCTGACCATTCAACAAAGTTTTCGCAAAATCAAAATACCGCTGTTTACATTTCGCAGTTTCCTATACCAGTGTATTGTCTGAGGTTCGGGGTTCATTGATTCCAGCAAGTTTTTGAAGTATGTTTCTTAGGTACGTAAATGAATTTCTGAATATTTCATCGGATTCGTGGATTTCAGTGAAAACGCCAATAGAGGCCTAGCGAAAATAAACTACCCAGGAACTTTAACCTAATACAGTATTCAAACTAATTATATAACTCTAAAGAAGCAAATTTAAATTGTAACGCTTGAACACAAAAATAAAAAAGCTGTACATTATGTTAAACACACACACACACACGAAATAGTTCAGAAAAAGTTGAATATTAACAATCACCAGCAAATAAGTCATACACAAGGTCACCATGTAACAAAATCACATAATCACAACATGTCAAGTTCAATCAAATAAAGACACACATTCCAACAAGTTTACGATGTAAGTTTTCTATCAAAATCTTTTCATAGTAAAGATTGTGTTTAAAATCACGTAACATTTACATACTTTTTAGAAAAGGTACATTATTAGAATTTTTGTTTATTGGATGGTCAGTGTTAGAGACGATAATAATCTCTCGGTCATCAAACGGTCACATTTTGATCTCAGTCGTATGTTGACCCTTAACTTGACCTCACAGAATGATGACCCCCAAAAGTCTCCATCATTATACATCTCAATAGCGCTCCATCTTAGCAACAGAACACCGAATAAATACAAATATCGCAACAACAAAACCATTAAAAGTAAGTTTATGTATAATCATGATGTCCTTAGGTGTTAATCATCTTCATCAGGGAAACAGGTCATAGTTCAAGGTCAGATGGTTCACAACGTCAGTGGGTAATGATGCGATTCAGTCTCTCAAACGCATGAATATTCAGAATATTGGACATCGTTTGAAAATTAATGTGTATCTATGACAATTTGAATAATAATTTTAATATACAATTTTATACATGTATCTTTATACGGTAACTGCGTAATTTAAAATAAGGCCTGGCAGTTTTGAGAAAATCAAAATTTAATCACAAATATTTGAATTATTAGAGACCATTTTCTTACAGAAGTAATAATGGATCTGATAACAATTTTAGCAGATTTGTTATTAAGGAATTACGTAGAAATAAGTGATTACAAAAACAAGCACTGTGAGGCCCGACAGTCGTTCCGTTCAAACCGTATTTAGCAACAGCTTTGTATTTTTTTCAATACAATGTCAATCGTTCTAAAGTAAATTAGTACAGTATGACTTACATAGTTTAAAATATTCTTGTCCATATTTAGTTCACATTTACAGTCATATTTTCAAATAGTTAAAGATGTTCCACTGTCGACAGAGCATAAACGATACTCATCATTTGAACAACAATTGGTGTTTGATTGTGTATTTAACTAACATTTTGACTAATACAAGCAATAATATAAAATAATTCATTTACTTATATTTACACTTGCTAGGCTTGGTCACTATACGCTAATACTAGCCGATTTTGTTTACCATAACTGCATGGTAACATTGAACTTTGAACTTGCGTAAGGAAATGTTCTGTGCAACGTAAAAGGACTACTTTTTTAAAAAAGAAACACATGGCTTTGTTTACATTTTGACGCATCATTACGTGTATATTGTTGTTTTTCATAGAATTTTGGAAAAATGTAAACAATATATACATGTTTTATATTTATATATGATTCAAACAATTTTTAAATTAACAATATTGTATAAAGAAACGGAAAAAATATCCCGACCGGGGCGACGTGCTTTCATTTTTGTTAAAAAATGATGGGTGTCAAATGTAAACATTACCTCTGTGCCTATGTTCGTCCTACGATCGAGCCTTTGGGGTGGACTGGTGTGAGACCCTCTGATAGAGGTCAGTTATAAACATATCCTCTTGTCTTTGTTCTTTGAGTATTTAATTATGTGTATTATAAAACATGCACCGCTAATAATCCACGTGTTGACAGTTCCGCGTCACCACAAATACATTGTATCCATCGAACACAAGTGAATTTGTTTCATCTATCGATGGCGATATGGATCTAAGCGTAGATTATATAATCACATGGCTCCGAAGGACGTAATATCGTCAAGTCAGACGTCATCTCAAACACATTGAGCTACTTGAAAATCGGTGTTTTGCCAACTTCGGCAAACTAAAGTGTGTAAGCGTGCGTCAGCTTCGCCTCGCTGCACAATAACGGTCACCGAGTCCACACATGTGGCCGTGTACAAATTCTTTATGTTATTACGCTATATATTAACTTTTAGCAAAATTGAATATATATTTAAAGTTCTGATCTGATTAAATAAAATTATCTCTGAAATTTACTTTGTTTGTCATTTTTATTTTACACTAAAATATTGAAATTTTTTGTCGTCGCGGATGAACAATTCTACCTCACGTGAAGCGTCATCATTCGCTGTTCAATTGAGTAAGCTCCTCCCACTTTTGACCGACTTTTATTGAATAATTACGTCACTTTCAAATGACGATTTTATTGCATAAAATATAAATAAAAAGTCGTGTGAGTGTAAATATAGGGATTGGATTTCGTTTTTATGTTAACCATGCTTGTATGGAGCAATTCCTCTAAGAATATATTCAATATGGGGCGCTAACGCGCCCCATATAATATATTCTTAGAGGAATTGCTCCATACAAGCATGGTTAACATAAAAACGAAATCCAATCCCTATTTGGTGCATGCGCAATCACTACTTCATTTCATATAGGGCATAGTGCACGGTGATCGGGTGGTGTAGTGGTAAAGCCGCTCGCCTTTCACCTAGCCGGCCGGAGTTCGACCCCCGGCACGGACGTGAAAAGGTCACGGGTCACCTGCCCTATCACGTGGGTTTTCTCCGGGCACTCCGGTTTCCTCCCACACTATGACCACTCGCGCGCTTACATTCTGATCATCGACTTTGATTCATGTAAGTTGTATAACTTGTTTCTCAATCGATGTAAAATAAATAAAGTTGATATAGTGCCACGGAATTTGTTCGGGACGCAATTTTATCTTGAAGTAAAATTAGAAGCTCAAACTTTTCAACGATGTTGTTAAAAAGCAACTTTTGTAACAGAAGAAAATACTAGTTCGTCTGCTCCAGTCTTTGATAGAGAAAAACATTATTTGTCAGCGGTTGAACATATTTAATTAGCGGACAATTCTCTTAATTTTTAGCGAGTCTATGAAGATCATACATCAAGGCTCATTTCTATATGTCGCCGTGCGAGTGTTTACTTGAAAACTGACGCAAGAACGAATTAATTTTCGTTATATCAATAAAATACGAACTATGAATGTTTGTAATTAATATCTCGACAAACGAAACATTAGTACCCTAACAAAAGGACTTTTACGATTTTATCACTTTGTAAACAGCGAATATCTAAACTCACCGGTTTGTATGCGCTGTGTCGTCTACACTTATATGCTATAATACATAATATTATTGCAAATATGTAAATAGATCATTGAACAAACCTATTTTAGATTGATTTCCTGTGTCACTGAATCAAACAGTATTTGATGATATTTGTGTCGTCAATGTGACACAGAATGTTCCATATATGTTAGTAACATGTCCGTACAAGGTGTATTTAATTTTTCGTCATCTATGACGTGACTATATTAGATAAAACACCACGTTTGTTTTCGAGAAGCGAAGAAATATTACTCATACCTGTTATATTATAGCATAAATAACTGACCTCTACTTTAATGTCGCTGTTCATCATCGCACGAATCCTGGAAACGTTGTACACCTGCCTCACACTAATCAACATATAAATCATCTTAAAAGTTAATGGTACAACTACATACATAAACCCCGCCAGTGGCTAAGTAACGCAATGTTCATGAAATGCGAAGGATTATTTTAATCATTTTTTTTTCTCTTTTCTACTTACACCATTTTATGGGACACATTTTTTAAATATTTGAGATTCGATTGAAAATATCGGAATCAATCCACAACTCAAATTGCAAATTAAAAACATATTACAGAGAATTGACATCAGAATGCCTATGTATGTTTCGATAACAACAATGTTTCAAACCCACAAGTCGTTCACCGGTTAGTTGGTTCAAAAAAGTCCATAAAGCATTAAACTGTTACCAAATTACAATATACAGTCGTTATGAATACGATATAGTTGACAGATACACCGTTTGATGGTCTTATTGTATATACTTTTAAAGTTATATGTGCCGCAACTTGGTAAATATTTTGGCATGGTTTTTTCCATTGAAAACCATAAGGCTTGATGATTTAAGCTCTAAGATCATTCAAATGGCCTTACAACACAGTAGTTATGTACTGTAAAATTCTTGGTTTTTTATGCCTTATGTATGTTTAGATGAAACATACCTGCAAAATCACTTTACAATTACTAATAAAACTTTGAAAATATGAAATGAAATTGAAGACGACATTTCGGCTTCATAGTCTGACTGTGTACTCATTTCATTTCACTATAAATGATGAAAAAATGATTTATCATCTCTTATTTGTACTTGTAAAAATTAAGACTTATGCATTGAAAGTTCTGCAATTCCCAAAATGTTGGTAAATTTTGGTGATGAATTACATATCAAAAGCTCATCTTGATTCCTGAGAATGAAAAATACGGCACATATAATTTTAAGATATATTTTACAAATTACAACAACGCTACGTGCCTTGACAACCACATGCACATGGAGTTCTAACTTTAAACATAACTATTGCTTGCTAATAGGCCGCATTTAAGGATACATGAATGATGCATCCAGCCTATTCGGGTCAATGGCTGTCCAGTTTGGTACGGCCAAACTGTCATATACCTCGGTGTCAGCTTCAAGTAGACCAGCCTTTGATGTCGGCGATGATTTACGAGGTGTGACGAGATGTCGTTATGGGATAGGGTTAAACATTAAGTATAAAATATCGAATACATCAAAGCTAAATTATATAAAACAATAAATAATCAATCGTAAACATAAACAAATAAACAAGAATGAACTATAATTTATCATAGTCACCATTCATTAGTGAAACAAACATTTCTATTATATCTTTGAATTAATCCACGGCTTGACATGCGCACTTAACTATAGTGCCTGATATTACTCTCTTTAACATAATAATATAAATGACCAAGAAGGGAATGAATCAAAGCTGTTGTCACTGTGGAATTTTGATACCGACAATGATGCCATGCTGTGGTACTTATGTTTGTCTCTACGGAAAGTAGACCATGCTTGACGGCTACCTGTCCAATTAACGGATGAGCTGATGAGGTGTGTTTAAGACAGAGTTTCACGCTAAACCACCAGCATACCTACCTGGACATTCGACCGCATCACGTCGCCGCCATGATTCGAAGTCTGTGTGTTCTCGCCCTTGTGGCACTCTCTTTGGTTGAAGGTAAGGTATATGGTTAGATGATATTAAGATTGATTTCAAAGGTACTCCCAATTACTTATGATAACACAATGAATTGAATCAATTTTATCGGTGTTTAGCCCTTCCGTTTTACATAAATTTTATAAAATTACCACTATCCCAATTATTTGATAAATAAAAAATCAATTTATTAAATATACATATAATAAAAATACCGTTGTAATTATTGTTCTCAATTTCAGAATGTTATAAAAAATGTTGGATTTACGGCAAAAAACTTTTTTTTTTACTTTAATCAAGCAGATCACCCATCAATCTTCGTGAATATGCTATCGGTGGTGATATTGATGCAAACTATGTTATTGTTAAAATGGGGATATACATAACACCTTGTTAACAAGAACATCAGAATGATGAGTTTTGCAATTGGTTTAGACTTTAGAGAATTAGTTTCAGTTGATTTTTGACTTGTACATAATGCTATATCCTCATTAGATTTTTATTGTTGTGTATTTACTCGTGTACTTGCATGGCAATTACTTAACTGTCTTAAACCATATTTCCCAAACAATTCATCACTATTTTTTTCGTCGTTATACTAACAGGATATTATTTTAGACAATTACTGTAAATCACAGTAAATAATTAGCTTGACGCCTGCTATTTCTACCATTACCTTGAGGACAGGGTCAGTGTTCCTTCTGTTACGAAAAGATGATACGCCCCGTAATTACCATAGCTGTTACCATGACATTCCATTAACTAATTACTTGATTATTTTTATGTGGGATACCTATTGTATTGTAAGATAAATGTTATCTACATATTTTATCAACCTAGCATTCTTAACATTGTTGCATCGCAAATGAACTTGATATAAAAATATCAGTACCATCTAATGAACCGTACCTTTTGCGTGACTTAAATTTGTTGAACGAGATGCCTTTGCATTTGAGGAAGAAGGCTTGCAGTGTGCTTGTTTTATATTATAAATATAATCATGCATATAATACATATAGTTTATTTAAATTTTGTGTAAAGTTGTTGACAGTTTTATCAGTAATTTGTTTTTAAAAATGTGGAACTTACTTACTTTCTTTTTTTTCTTTCAAGGACAAGATACCTCCAGACCAGCCCAACAAGGAGGGGCCGGAGGCCTTATGATACCAATGACAGGACCCACTGACCAGCCAACACCTGCCGGCCTGTCTTCGCTACTACCTCAGCCAAGACCGTATGACATTTTCGACTGGCTTTTCAACGACTACAACTACAATAACAACGACAATGGAGTGGTAATGACTCCCAACAAAATACCAAACAACGCCCTCCCGACCAATAACAACATGATGAACAACAATGCCATGATGAACAACAATGCCATGATGAACAATGACATGCTGCTAGCCATGATGATGGGATTTGATTTTGGATTTTGATTTCGTATACTTTTGTTGTGATTTGTGTGTTGTAATTTTCGTCACTATTATACTATTGAATGGTATCCAACGTTTTCAGTATCTTTGCGTACTCTAGTAAACATTCACAGTCGTGTTGGACCATTAAGTTTGATCACTACTGACTCATGTCTATGGTAGGCAAAGGTATCTTCTTTTTTGTGATGGGTCAGCCCCACTCAAGACAACAGAATCCAATTGTACATCTTTCGTTTGTATCTCATCCATGTGGTTTTGTTTTCTTCTTTTTTTTCCAATAAAACTTTTCATTTCTAACTTAACTAGTTTTGTTTTTATCTTCGGTTAATCCGATTTAAGACAAAAATCCATTACAGATCCTTTACCGCTGACGGATAGTATGTTTTCTCTATCAAAAACAATAGAAGACAAATAAGTATTTTTCTTCAGTAAATTTGTTTTACTTACTTAACATCATTATCCACAATGAAAAGATTGAGCACTATGCTCTATATGGAATGAAGTATCGATTGTGCATCCACCAAACGCAAAAGAAGTTATTTTATGTCATAGTTTGTGACATACGTTTATATAAGAAAACACCAATTCTAGTTCAAATTATAAGTATCATTCATGCTCTGTCGGCGGTGGAGCATCTTTAAGGGAACTTTTAAGTTCTGAGATACAGTAAACGTTGAATGAAATGTTGTTTCATCCCTTCCCTGTTACGGACTTTATCTAGAAATGTAAATATATCCACACACTATATATATATATATATATATATATATCAAGTGGTCTAAAGCTTATCAACACTACTTTAATTTCTTAAATACTATTTTGATAAAAAGTGCATCATCATCTGGGTACTAGGATGAGTTATCTATATTACAATTTACAGAAATTATAAAATTCCACAAAAATTAAAAGCAATCAAAAGAAAAAGAATGGTGGTCGTCTAACATGTATCCTTTTGGAAAACAAATTTCAACCAAAGTGTAAAAATATTGCCTGTTAGCATAAGCTTACAGTCTATAGGCTTGAAATCTTCTGAGAAGACTTCTCTCTTAGAAGAGCGCAAATCGAATTGAGCTGTGGATTTCCTTCTCAAATGGGGGTTTTGTGACAAGGACAGAGTGTGAATATATGAATAAAAATAAACAGAAAATTTGGCTCCGATATTTCCATAAATTGAACTTTTTTTACATTGTATAATTAATGGTTACTGAAACATCTGGCTGCGCCCTTTAAGGCCTTGCCTTCAGTCATTTTATTTTATATATATTATTGTGGTAAGGCAACGTAAAATAGAATTCATGCATACTTTTCAACTTAGTGTATTTTATATATATATATTATTTTTCTTTAACGACAATGGTATAAATCTGTGATAACTGTGACTATGACTGTAAATCTACTTGTTTTAACGGCAATTTTACTTTTATCTCTTCCCATACTGTATTTGAAGCGCTAATTCATGTACACCACTAAATACTGTAAAATATTTTCTGGCATTAGACCACTGAATTTCGCTAATTTTTATTGTCCCAAGTGCGTTTGCAGTACATTGTTGAGTTTATTGTTGTCTATTTAAGTAATAGTTTCTGTTTTTATTTTTAACGTAATACGATTTTTGTAACAGCCGATCAATGGATGGAATCCTGGAACAGTTACCTTTACTTTGACGGGAAATGGTGTCAAGTTCAGAGAGTACACAAAACATAGAATATTTCATATCCTGATATATAATTTAGGATTTACATTGAATTCATACGTTTATTTCATTGAAGATTAACCATTAGAGGTACAATAGGTCTAATCGGATGCGCATTCACACTACTTGTGAAAGTCAGTGTTTCGGTGTGTATATTCTTGGTCGATAACCTCTAATCTGCGTTTACGCTAGTGTAAATGGTTTCCCTTCTGGTTAGGTTATACAGCAAAGAGAAAAAAATATTGATATATCTCAAAAACAGGTTATATAATACGCGTTTGCAAAAGAAAAGAATTGAATTGATTCGGGAAAACGGTGTCCAGGTTTGATACGCTTAAGTTATGTGCTAAGCAGACACAGTATCGATAGTTTAATCACAGCTATTGTTGAATGAGTCCGGTTGTCATGCAATCAGTTTAAGTGAAATTTAGAAAAAAACAGCACTGAAAGGTTGGAAATGTTTATTTTTTTACCCGTGTGGACATTTTATACTCAGTCAGACGAGTTTAAATACTAAATCTACATGTACAGGAAAACATATGTATTAGCACGATATCAATTAGAGTTTAACATAACTATCGCTAAAATAAGCACATTTACATTATATATTGACAGCAGGATTACGAACCAAAGACCCAATATGTTCCAAAATCGTCATGTAAAGATGAAACAAAGCAGGCATAGATTTTAATGATTAGAAAGTCACCGACCGTCACGGTATTGATTGCATGAAAAATAAAAACAAAACAACATCAAAACCTCATCAACCAACACTATGATAAGCATTGTTTATCAGACAATGACAAATCACCTTGACGCATGTCAATTAATTAACGTTAACAAAATACAAACATGTTTGACAACAAATTAGAAAGGCTTGATATCGGGGGAAATGTCTAATTAGTCATGGTATGTGGATGCAACAACAACATGATGATCTACCAGTCATTGAACCGCCATTATATATCATTCGTTGCTCTTTTAAAAAGTTTACGACCTTTTAGTAGCTTCAGACAAGGCTATAGAGGAACACTATCGACAGTATCTAGTACCTAGTACCTGTTCAATTGGATTGATATTGGGCCATGATCCGGACTTGGATGACTAGTATTAACGTGTCAAAAGTATGCATTGTGATGCATAACCGAGAAGAAAGTGACAGAATGTCAAATATCAGTAACTATTTGAGCATTACAGGTCAGAGAGGGAGGCCAGTGGACAAATGTCAGATACTTTAACCACTTGCATTGGCTATCGAATTAAAAAAGGCGGAAGCTGGTGATAGAATGTCAGAATATTTTAAAGTGAATAGTCGGGCAAAGAAAACCAGTCTAAATGCGTTCATTGGCCTTCCAAAAGTTCTCACATATAAATACGACGGTCAAGTTCTGCTTAGTTTCCCAGTTTTGACCATTAAAGTAAAGAAAAGTTGAAGGCATTGAAAGCGAGGCTGCGTGTAAATGTAACCACGGACATAGTCAGCCGGGAGGACGTATTAGGATTCCTATACTTTAAATTAATTTCTTCGTACGCAGACAGATTTTGACGAGAGATTTTTATTTTTCCATTTCATAAGAAATTATACTGGATACATTCACACCATTTTTACCGACTTTAGCCATCCTTGCCCGACTGTTCACTTTAACCGTTTTGGTAAAATCAACCCAGAGGTAGTGGCTTGTAGTTAAATGTCAGAGCCATTCGCAACTCGACCATTGTGACAAGGGTGTTAAGTGCTGAAGGTAGAACGACATAGATTTGACAACTGTGTAATACATCAGCTTCAGAATAAGACATATACTCACTGTATGATAGGCATTTGCAACAACATGTCTACCGATGACAAAATGTCATAAATACACATTGCATACTGAGCCATTTTAAACATGGATATATGTATGATTCGGGAAGCTGTTGTATATTCCTGCCGTCTCTTTGCAATCGTGTCAACTCTTGTCTATTTTATAGTGTTATCACACAGTACACGCATACCGCCATAGACACCGGACACCACAACCAATCCGGTCACATTATACTGACAATAGGCAAACCTTCCTGACTTCCACACAGGAGCGAGTGCTCAACAGAAGACCTAAAGTGAGGCGATGACGTCAAGGAAATGTTGTGAAGATAAAATATATTCAGGAAGAGAACAGATATGATTCTACATTAAGTCGCCTTTTATGGACAGGCTAGTAGGTTAGAATTGCAGGTACAATTCCAGCCTGCTGTCCGTAATGCATGATTGTAAAAGGAAAATGAATAAAGGTTTCGATTTTTATTATATAATATACTTAATTGTCTTGAAATACATTTTGCAGGCCTCATATAAATGTAAATTAATATTTTCATGTGGCTTACATACATACTGTATTGTACATATCGAACTAGGTAAGATAGGAAGAGCATGTTGTAAGTGCCGGCCTGCAGGAAAAATACAATTTGTTAAAGTTGAAATCTTATCGAAGACAATATTTCACCCCCAATTACAAAATGACCGCTATATGATATGTCATAATATATGAATGTGCAATATGTTTTCAAAAAAATAAAGGAAATAATAGAAATATCGCTGGTCACATTCAAAACATGACCGGAGTGCATGTTAGTTTATCGAATAGCCGTTGGCATTCGTAGCATGCATAAATGACACATAGATGTGAACTTTGCACGTTGGCTGTGGAGGTAGACATCAATACCGCTATATGATTATGTCATAATATATGAATGTGCAATATGTTTTCAAAAATAAAGGCAATAATAGAAATATCGCTGGTCACATTCAAAACATGACCGGAGTGCATGTTAGTTTATCGAATAGCCGTTGGCATTCGTAGCATGCATAAATGACACATAGCTGTGATCTTTGCACGTTCGCTGTGAGGTAGACATCAAATTGGAGGTAGACATCAAATTAATTGCACCTGTCAGAATTGCTGTACTCTATCGCTCCTGACAGTCAAGTCAGTCACATCAAAGTGACCAGCTCTCTCTCTTTAGGAACATTTAGCCATGTGCTAAGTTTCACACAGAGAGTATGAGTGAGTTATGCTATGATTATTGGTGCATTATGAAGATTACTGACAGATGCAACATCTGAGATTGATGGTCAGGCTAGGATACCCTTGATATTTATACGGCTTAACGCCCTGTCCAATGCTGAAGTATGTGAGATTAATTAACACCTTATTAACAGCCAGGGTTACGTAAGGACGGCCTCCAATACATGCGATGTCTTGCGTGTGTGAAGTGCGTGTATGTGTTTTGAAGGCTGTGTTTTATTCGTGTTGTGTCTCATTTAAGGAAGGCTTCGATCTAAATCCTAAAAGGAATGTAGACTGTGGTGAGTATATGTGTATTTCGGTCAACTTTACATGAATCTCCTGTCCATATTATAGTGCTATCTCATTGAAATATACAACCAAAGACACCGAATAGCATACCTCAGCCAGTCGCATTATACTGACAACATGTAGACCAGTTACAGTGAGCGATAAAAGCACGAGTAGAAACTACATTATTATTACTCACTATAGTGTGTGTCAGTGAAACGAACACTAAACATTAAAAGCACGAGGGAAAATATTGGTTATATATGTATAAAGACTAAACATATGATTGATTACAATATGATTTTTTTTTCTAGAAAAACTAATAAACACACTAATACCAGTAATACTCAGTTCGTTGTATGTTGTCATTACAAACAATTTCTAAACTTCCATGTTCATAGCAAGATTTGCCTCCCTTCTTGCATAGGAGAAAATTCAGATAAAATATTCAGTTCAAATATATCTTAACTATTCAATTAGATTGTATAAAGAAATCATCAACATTGTACACACAGGTAACAGCTGTCATCTAAAAAATGCTGATGACAATGCCTTGATATTGACTTAACTATAAAATACAGTAATATCTCAGCCAATGCCTCTACAGACAATGACGATTTATTCTTTTCAATAAATGTTGTCATTCCTGGCAATTTGCTACAACAAAATTAATGACCTCAGATTACGGTTCTCGTAATGGTTAGTTTATGGTCCACAGGGGTCGGAACTAACTCGTTTATATTAAATGATTGTCTTCCCCAATGATGTTTTACACCAAATATGGATGTAATCTATTCAAGGGTTAAGGAGGTGTAAGATTTTAAAGCAAAATTTCATTAAAATTCCCCCTTCTGAGCCCCGCCCCACTGTCCCTTGTGGTGGGGCCTGACTCATTTATATAAAAATGATTGTCCTTCCCCAATATTTTACACCAAAATTAGATGTTAACATTTGTTCATATTGAGGCAGATCGTTGTTGTATTTTTTCTGCCATGAAAGTAGAAAGACATCGCCGCTCAATTGCTGTCATTACTAGTTAAGAAATAACTGTAGAATTGAGGATAAATGTAACGTCCATTGATGTCATTTACCATCAACATGTGGATTTAATCTTTCGTGAAAATTAACTACTTCTCATCCCGCGTTTGTTGATCAAATGTAGACCTAGGCTATATACGTTGCCCAAATATCTTTCTCCAAGCATATGGATCAAGTCATATTCAATGTAGATTTTCTAATTCACGCGTACAACAACTTTAATTCAAATGTAAAGTATCGGACTTAAATATAAATGTTTTGGTATCAGTCGGATGTTGAAGGACAAATCGCCAATAAGTAAGAACAAATAACCATAATTACCAAATAAATGATGTAACAGTTTACAGAAAAATTTGATTTTCTAACCGAACACTTCCGAATATATATTGTCATGCCTTTCTCATTTAAATTGTAATGATCGGATTTACCACAGAGAAGATTTACTGCCATTCTTTGTCTAGATATATATTGGCGTTATATTGGTGTTTTTATCTTATTTCAAATGAGAAAGACACGGATCGAATGATAGCCAAAGAAATAATCGTGATCTCAAAAATGTTTTTATTTTTAGAAAAAAGGTGGAAAAGCATAGCAAGACTTATAAAACCACGTGCGTAATTTTCTTCTGTGGAGCTAACAGTTCGCTGATGCTCATCAAGTTGATTTAGCAATGTGTTTTAGAGGTGTAAATCAGTGTTTCTTTGATTGTACCTTTGTATAGCGTGGTGTTAATGTTCAAACTAATACCGACAAGCGCTTATTGGTGTTCCATCACTGACGGCATGTGACTTCACCACACACACCATAAACGCGCCACTTGTCATACAATTAGCCAGGTGCTTCCACTAATTACTGAAACGTTCAAAAACAAAGGCAATATTCTTTTGGATTTTATATCACTCTGGAGTCGTTTAAAATTGTTAGAACATATAAATTTTATGTCCATGTTTTCGATATTTGAACATTTTTATGCACATCAACCTACATATTGTTTACGTTGTAAGTTACAATTTTGCTTGGTATGTCAGGGTTGCTGAGAAGTTTGTAATTGCAGTC
Organism: Argopecten irradians; assembly: GCF_041381155.1. Classification (NCBI taxonomy): domain Eukaryota; kingdom Metazoa; phylum Mollusca; class Bivalvia; order Pectinida; family Pectinidae; genus Argopecten; species Argopecten irradians. Next base: position 23,473,366 of record NC_091134.1, read on the forward strand.
CCTTAAAGGCGATCGAAGCATTTGACGATTTTTTATCGTTTTCTTTTTTGCCGTGTTACTATTATATACTCAAATACATAGATAGGCATCTTTAATGTATTTCTATGAGCAATCTCATTTGTGTAGTACACTTATTATTTTGGATGTGTCTACTATTCTTATGCTTCCATCCTTCTTTTCTATCAGAGTATGACCATGCTATGTTCCCACTTCTGTAGTATGTTTTATTTCTGTATGTCTGATGTGCCCACGCCATTGTTACACATTAATATACTCCATTTGCCTGTAAAGTATTACATGATATATCAGTCATGTCAGTACCAAATCCCTTTTTGTCTTATTGTGTTTAATCTATCATTACTTTTATGCAGAAGTTATTTTCAAAGAGAGTTCAAAGCAAAACAATACATTGTATATGAATGTATATTGAAACACCATAGATAGATCACATACAGAACAATTAGCTGTTTTGAAAGGATAAGTGTAGTCTCCTCTATCATCACCACAAGCTGTACACAATGCTAAAACAATATCAAATCCGTAGTCACACATTTAAGTGAGGAGGATTGAACGAGTCGTATCAGCTTTTATTAGAATCTACATGCTGAGATACAATAAATCTGTATGATAATGGTGTTTAAATATTTGTGTCACGAGACTTTTTTTTTTTAAACAAATCAACTTTTTTAATGATATGAATCTAAATGGGTATGAGACTTAGACATGCTTAAACAAACAGACTCATCCAAGTAAACATCCAAACACAATACTCTCACCACTTACGACCTCTATTGACAAGTATAGAATTTATTTCCTACATGGGATCGGCGTGAACACGTAAACTTGGTTCATTTTTCAGATATATAGTAAAACAGTTCATAGAAGTTAAAATAATGGGTCCTCTTCCTAGCATAGTACACAAAGTCACCAATCAATGGTATATAGTTTAGTAATATAAACACCCTGCCTCAAATGATGAAACGAGAAATAATGAACATGTGTATATCACTATCTACCCCATTTCACAAAGAAGCATAAAAAGTTAAGAAACATAGAACTAAATCTATAGGTTTTTTATGTTGTTAACAAATAACCAGACACATTGTATCATTTCATTAGTTACGATGACTTAGCCCAGACCGATGAACAGAAGATTTCTGACAGATCGTCTATTCTCGTACAGAGTAGAGGCAGGGTATTATTATTCGTTCTATAATTTCATCAGATGAGATTATATCAAAACTTGAAGTATGTAAAATATTGCTAGCCGGGGAAAAACCACTGACCAGTGGTCACTACCTCGCAATATCGGACTCAAACTTACGACCCAGTGGTGAAGGGCTTGTGTCAATGTGTTTGGACATCTTAGCCACTAGGCCACCACAGTAATACTTACAATCATTAAATAGTAATATTTTATCACAATGTTAACCCAAGCCAACTAACACTACCATAGATTTGTGAAAAACTTTTTTTAGTTTGACATAAAAATATAGGCATAGTTAGACATCATTCATTTTCTAAATGTTAAAAGGATAACAGTAAAACTAATTAATCAGTGTGTGCGTGTCACATTTGCTTCATATGTATGGACCAACAAAACACTTAGGTAATCTGGGTTTTTGAGTTACAAATTATTGTAAACAACTGATCATTCAAAGCAAATACAGGTCAGATACTTTTTCTCAGCAAATGAAAATACAACACCCTAGATACATCAAGTATTTTCAATTTATAAATGAGGTACAAAGTAGAACATCCAGTGTACCCGTTGGTGGTAGGAGAGAAGAATGCAAGGCCAGACATGCGTTTTTCACCCGGGACCTTACTAGGCAGATGTTATCCAGATCAAGCTACCTTGGTGATAGACCCAATCCAGAACTGTTGAACAATCAAGAATTTTTAAACCATACTCCCCAAAGTAAGATTAAAGCCATGTGACAGTTTGAATGCAAGAAAATATAGTCCATATAGAAGTTTTTAATCCTGTCAAATCCTGAGAAATACAATATAACATGTCGAAACCGGCCCTTGTCTAATCCATGTTACTGTCTATTCCGATATTATTGTAAGGTATTTACTAATCTATAGTACTTAAAACCTGTTTTATTAAAAATCCTGTCTATACCAGTCAGGAATGCTGGAGAGATCATGGTCATATCCGGTTTAGACAAGTTACACTGTAATAACTTTACTTTAATGATTAAAGCTTATTTCAACTGGATCTTCTGCTATTAAAAAGCCATGTATACTGTTAAAGTTAACTTTTTGTGACAACGTTTCAAAATTAAGTAAAACGTGTTCTATATATAATGTACTAAAAAACCAAAGAATAATATAAAAACAATAATAACAATTTCTTCCATCAAAGTCATACACATAAAAGTGGGGACAGGGCTTACAGTGTGACAGAACGTAGGGAAAACTTTTACAACTCTACCCTGGAATTTGCTGCTGCAAACTGCACAGTTTTAGTACAAACATGAACATAAGGGGTTTAAAAATATAAAATTGAACTCAATAGTCAATTGTACAGCATCTTTGCTGGTTGTGCAGAAATGTTCATTTCATTTGTAATTGTCAATGTGACACAAATATAAGAACACATGTTGATTTACAAATCATTGAAAGTACACGAGACTTAATTTTAAACTTTTCTATATAATTAATGATAGCAACAATTGTGGAGTATCATGTTGCCAGACTTAGCCTCACTACCTCGAAGTTATACCCATTAATACGTCTGGCTGTGTGAGATATATTATATATTTACCTGGTTATAAGTCTCCAACTGGTTTGGACGTTAGGGTAAAGCCAAGTCAACCAACTTACCAACCGGGATGATCATAAATAATCTTAGTTTCAAGTTTTTAATTAGCCAATCAAAAGTGTGTAACCTTTTGTAACGTTACCTTTGATTGGCTTTCTCTAAACATTAAAGTGTTGGTCGATGACTGTTTTATGATCTTGTAGTCTGACCTTGTTGTATTGAAACAACTCAAAAGTTGTGTACTAATTTTCTTAGGCCGATAATTTTAGCACAATTTAAAAATCAATAAGGAGGACGATATGTTTCTTGTAAGAATTAATGAAGTTCACCTGGATTGCCATTAACCGATTTTAGCGACCACGGAATACAGTTATACATGTAGTTTGTGTATACTATTAGTTGAAATATATAAATTATGCTTTGGAAATTATTTAGTTGTATTTCTTTATCATCAGAACAACCATAGCCCGTGTCCTGTGACATTATTTCGCTTCCAAGTGTGATGCTATCTTTTGGATAAAAAATGAAATTGACATTTTGATGTTTTTGTTCGGTAATCCTTATGTGTTATTTGTTTGACTTTCTATGATGAGATCTGTACACGCAAAAATAATAAAGCGAAATTATAATTAGTTTTTTTGTGAAAATTTTAATTGTTTGTTGTTTTCATAGTATATTTGTGTGTAGTTTGGTACTGCTGCACTTTGTACATATGTATTTATAACCGATGTCGCTATACAGTGTTACACCTACATTGAAGGACTGGTAACTAAAAGATAATTTAACCTAAAATGTTAGTTTATATGGTGTATAGAGTTGTAAATATGATGTTAATGTTCTGTTAGGAAACTAAGATCAGATAACGACTTTCTCTAAGAGTTGAGTTGGGAAATACGGAGATATACGAGTAACCCAAAGGATTTCTGATCCTAGTACATGTCCTTAAATGTTACACCTGGGCGTTGTCATACTGGATTATGGTTAGAAATTTTGGTTCGTACTGACCTTCATTGGTGAGGCCTTGTTTGTAACACATACCCATTCTTAAGGTAGGTTGTAGCTGTATCAATATTTCCAAGAATTCACTGCGGTCTCCTGAATGAGGGACCACCAATCTGTTTTCTTTAAAGTGCCACTTCACTAAACTATACTGTCGAAAGTATCTACTGCGGGATCCTAGTTTAAACTGGCGGTAAGCTGAAATAAATATTATAATATTTTCTTTTAACGTCATCAACAACGCTGTTAGGGATGAATTGTTATTAATGTGAAGATAAGATAGTAGGATACATAAAGTGTTTAGATAAAACTCAAATACATTATTTAATGTTACAACAAGAATAGTAAGATATTTTCGGTTTATGGTACTTATATATCGATTTCACTTAAAGGGGAGAAGATTCACAATTTTAAAGATGGTTTGATTTGCCTCCCTAGGGCATGAAGGTGGGGTGAAAAGGGGGCATTTTGTACATATTACTATAAACAACTTTTCTCTGATAATCAATTGCGCCACACGATTTAAATGTATATTACGTATATTAACTTGATATGCTTTAAATTTCTTGATATGGATCATTCATTAAACGTCCCTGACAAGGGAAGAAGCAATGCAATCAACATCATTTCCTACCGTAGGTGTATGCTTAATGTGATATTTAGTTGTTTGGGGTATGTTTCGAATGAAACATATTTATAAAATTAAATCTCATTAGTCAGGTAAATGTTACAACTGAATTGTACAAAATGTGCGATACAGGAACTATGGGCCTCTTGTTGTTTTATGGCTCCATAACATCAAAGCAAAATAATACTGCAAATTCTGAATATCTTCAGGAACTTTTACCAGATGCAATCATTACGCCATTGTAGCAACTAATCAGTAAAGGATGTGACAAACGGTGACATTATTTACGTTATAAGATGATAGAATAAATGTTTAAGCCAATGAAAATGGATGTTAATTTTTATCGTTTAGTTTTAAGCCGAAATAATGTTTTCAGTCATTTCCAGAATTAAAATAGAATTACGACTACAATTGCTTCACGTTTGACTAGACCTCAAAACCTAGATTGGTCGCTAAATCATATAGACGTTTTAAATGTAGAACTTTTGTAGGTAGCTAATATATGATGTTTAATACTGGTGAATTACTTGGACTTAGTAATGATTCCTAACATAAGGTCATTATTCGTGGCTGTAATCTTTGTTTGTTTGGTTAAATTTACATCATATTAACAAACAGGGTAATGTAAGGACGGCCTCCAGGGTAATGTAAGGACGGCCTCCAGGGTAATGTAAGGACGGCCTCCAAGGTAATGTAAGGACGACCTCCCATGTATGCGCCATATAGCGTGTATGAAGTGCGTGTTTAGCACTACTGTACCCAACCGGATATGGGTAACTGTAATTACGCTCTACAAAAATGGTGACGGTGATTTAGGTCAGAAAATGTTGCCCTTCATATAGTGCTATATCACTGAAACGTGCCTCCGAAGACACCAAGCAACACATCCCAAACGATTTTATTATACTAACAACGGGCAAACCAGTTGTCCTACTCCCTGTATGCTGAGCGCTAATCCCTGTATGGATAGTATTTAATGACTCATTGATGCTTATTTAAATCATTTGTTTTGTTGTATTCTTAACGCTGCAGGTAGGGAGTAAGCATTATACCTACAGCCCCTATTGCATGATGATAAAATACGACTAAATTTAGGAATCTTTTATCAAGCTCTGGGTTCTGTCCCCTGGCAGACACACCATAGTCTATAAAAGTGGTAGTTTCTTTTTAACTTTAGAATAAAGGTAGTAGGACGCAGTCTCCCAGAACACGCATTACACACAAAACACACCATATACATGGGAGACCGTCCTTAAATATCCCTGGCTGTTATTAGGACGTTCATTAATCAAGTAAACAAACAAAATTGTATTCTGTTCAAGGTTTTATCAACTTTCAAAACATATTTTAATGACGGCTCATGCAGCATGCAGGCATTGTTTGGTATTTACATTGTGCACGTGTTGTGGGGGTTTACGATGTATTGAAGTGTTAGCTCACTGACGTAAATGAAGTCAGACTTCGAGCCATTTTTAAAAGTAAAATTTTGAAAATAACATACCAATTAAAGGAGCTAACATATGATTACATATTGCACAGATCAGAGGTTACACTGAAGTAACCTTGGCTGGCGAAAAGATGTTTAGTAAATTGAAATTGAAAAATTGTCTTTTATGGTCAAAGTTACCAAGGTTACATGCAACTGTAGTGTGAAGAAAGGGAATGTCTTGGGATGGCATTGAAACAAAGCATTACACTTGTAGGGGAATGGCCCAGAAGAAAACGTGATGTGTACGAACGTGTCTTGTACTCCACGGGTTAATTTAATGTGCCTTCACTTGGTGTGAAGATCAGGTAATGAAATACAGAAATAAGACCAATCTAGCGTCTGACCATTTGCTGCAAACCCAATTGTCTTCATATTAGTGTGTACCTTACATTGATTTAGTATTCCTGTGACCAGCTGTGTCGGTGTTGAAACTGTTATATATTTCTGTTGGACATCGGTGAAGGTAGTCAATAGCCCTTGATTTCTAACGGAAACATTAAACAACAATAAACACCGGTGTCAATTTTTCCTACTTCTATGAAAAAAAAGATTTGTCTGTTGTACCAGTTTTAAAAAATACCAGATATATCAAAATACACGATGTGTAGAAATGTACAATTAATCTAGGTAGTTACATAAACAAAAAAGGAAAGGAAAACAGCTATACAGACAATTGTATTGACGCCATACAGAAATAAACGTTTTTCGGATAGTAAAAGAAGCACAAAATGACAAAATATAATGCTGTTTTTCACGAAGCAATGGATGAAACACATTTTATAGTTCTCCATGATTGTAGTGCGGTCTTTTCTTTAAGGACATCATCGTCTTAAGCTCACAATAGTTTATTGGCCCCTTCTGTTGCATAAACAACCACGGCTACTGACAAATGACAACATAGAATCACTGAGTAAGAGTCTTCAAACCATCGAGTTCAACCACCTATAAACAGTTAGCTTATTTCTTTAAAAATGAGGTTCGATATTTTAAACGTTGGGGTCATTTAAGACGTGCCTCGATTTCGGAGTTGAAGGAATGCTGGTGTACCCGAAGAAAACCATCGAATTAAGGTCAGTACCCTGCAATTGCTCCACATGACATTCTACCTCGTGACCCAGAAATAAATAGAACAACCAAATCGAACCTAAACAAGTAAACAGCAAGCCTATTTCATTTCTTAAGAAATAAGGTTCCATATTTTTAACGCTGGGGTCATTAAAGTCGTGCTCGATGTAAGAGTTGAAGGAAAGCCGGTGTACCCGAAGACATGACATTCTAACTCGTGACCCAGAAATAAATAGAACATTTTGTTCCATGCGATAATCCACAATTCATGGCATGTTATGAGATGTATAAATACTCAGATGGGCTATTCTATCATAGCTGTTATTGTTAAAATTGCAAGGACATTTACTAGTCAGAGGAACGTTCGATCTGAAGACCCCTTCATTCAGATTACAATTGAGCTGTTCCGCATTATAGACTCGATCACGTCACAACCCAGATATACATACAAAAAACTAACATCTAAAAAGAAAGGAATATACGTTATCTGATATGCATTAAATCTTCACAATTGGTCACCCTTTCCATTCACGGCGAGGACATTACAATTACGATATTATCCGTGCATTTACAACATAGTAGAAGATAAATAAAGTCAGCAAACTATGACTAGGATGCCGTGCTTATTCTGTAGCAGAAATATTATTAAACAAGTTCGAACTATATACCACAGTCTCCAAAAACACACATCACGCACAGGTTTGATCTGTAATTGGTTGTGGTATATTTTGTGTGTCCCTGTAATAGTGCAACTCCTGCCTTAGAGTTAGAGTGCCGAAGAGCATCATATATTAATATAATTTATAGTATATCTTGTTAGTATCTCTTGTTGTTATGTACTCTATCTGTTTAATTCAATTATTATTTACACCTATGTCATCACCTGTGAATAGTTCATGTTGATTGGAGAAGGTTTTACAAGTTGTCACAATATACTGACAAACCTACAAACCAGTCGTCTTTCAACAACTCCCTTTGTGCTAAGCAGAAGCAGAAACTGCCACTTTTACAGATTATGGTGTATCTCGGCCAGTGGAGAAAAACTCGGAGCCTTTTCTCACTTCTATATCTACAGCTGCAGCTATATCATTGTTAAAGATCAATCCAGGTTATATGACACTGGTTACATTATACAAAAATACTACAAAAGCATTTAAATGATAAAATTATGACGTTATAAAATTGGGTTGTATACTGAAAGAAAACTAAGATAGAAAGTGAAAATATATTTTTCTCAGAAATGTCTCATTATGCAACCACGTTTACGGTTTTAAAACAGTAGTCATTGAAGTTTGAGTTCCTTATATTGATTTACGTTTCCGACTAATGAGATACAACAATAGTAACGGTCCGAAGTAATTTACGCTAAATGAGAAAAATAATCTAAGAATATAATCCTATTGCTTTTGTGCCAAGCTAGCAAAATATAACACATGCCTAATACAAAGTGACACCACCAACTAAGGAATAAATGTTAAAACATCGTGCAGCCTAAGAAAATACTTATATACTAATGACATTTGAGATCCTAATTGCTTCCCAATACCTAAAACAATGAAGTGATAATTAGAACGAGCCCTTGATGTGTGAAGTGTTAATTACTGTTCCAGTGTAAAAATATAGATATTTACTGTAATATGTAATTGAAAATTTATAAGGGCTTCACATGTTTATGTGCATTTGCAGGAAAATTATACATTAAAAAGTTCTTGGCTGGAATTCATATCAATACAATATCCTTGCGAAGCCACATCAAAATAACAGCTTCTTCAAATGCATCACCAATAATTACTTTGAGAAAGATGCGATAACGGGGTCAAGCTTGGTACTAGGTCTTACGATGCATTGTATTCCCGGTGCTGTCTTCTGATTTTAAGATCAGATTGTAATTTGACGCATGTCGTGTCTCCCGTAAAACCTGACCTAATTCTTTTTCTAGAATAATGGATTAATAGATATGTACGATGACCGCAAATCGTAGATAATTAAAGATATACTGTCGGTCGAACTGTCTTCTCGGCTCTAATGGGTACATCAAAAACCAAGCAAATCACAAAATCAACGCTTGTGGTGGTAAACAGTACCCATAACTGTGTTCATCCACAATCTCCTTTGGAGGTGTCATAACTTTGTAGAAACCCATTTAAACATCGTGTAGCTCACTTACTTTTACCGTCATCGCCATGTTCATTTTTTCTCTCGGAACGTTCTGAGTTTACGGACAAGCACAACATAACATAATTTGCAAATGTAGTCACGATATGTAAAGTCGAGAAGCGTTCTGAGAGAAAAATGAACATGGCGGTGACGGTTAAAGTAAGTGAGCTACACGATGTTTAAATGGAGTTTCCACAAAGTACGGGTCATGACACCTCCAAAGGAGATTGTGGATGAACACAGTTATGGGTACTGTTTACCACCACAAGCGTTGATTTTGTGATTTTGGCTTGGTTTTTGATGTACCCATTAGAGCCGAGACGACAGTTCGACCGGACAGGGAAATGTCTACCTAGCATATTTTTCGTAAATTTCCCGATTCATCAAGCCATAACTTCGTCAATACTTGGCCAATTTTGTTCATCAAGCACTCAATGGAAAGATAAATTATTTCTCTTTAAGGTAAGATATCCGTCAATGTTGTATAGAACCCATTTATTAAAATAATCACGGTTTTTATAAAAATAGGTCCGTTTTTCTAGACCGCCGAGAGTTCATACCCTTGATACTATAATATACTATATGTATACTATTGGTTAAACATTTTCGTGCCAGGTCCCTGTGCTAGGTCTTGCGATGCAATGTATTCCCGGTGCTGTCTTCTAATTCTAAGATCAGATTGTAATTTGGCGCATGTCGTGTCTCCCGTAAAACCTGATCTGGGCCCGGCACCATAAAACTTTCTCAGACAATTTTTTTTTACTCAAGCCCATGGAAAATCATATATTTGAGTAAAAAATCTGTCTGAGAATAGTTTTATGGTGCCGGGCCCTGATTCTTTTTCTAGAATAATGGATTAATAGATATGTTCGATGACGGCCTTGACCGAATACGATACAAGTATAAGGGACACCACTCTTGGACACAAATCGTAGATAATTTAAATACTCCACTGCGGACAAATGGTTTATTTTCTCTATCAAAAAAGGAGCAGACGAATAAGTAGTTTTCTTCAGTTACAAAAGTGTCTTACTTTACACCATTACCACCATTAAAAAGTGAGTTTCTAATTTTACATCAAGATGAAAATATATCAAAAATAGTTAATTGCATCCGAAAAAAATCCGAGGCATTATGTCCTATATGAAATGAAGTAATGATTGTACATGCACCAAAAGTGAAATAAATTATTTTTATATTGTTCTTTGTGTTAATTAGACATATATATACGATCAAATTAATGTTAAAATGATGAGTATCTGTCAGACGTGGAGAATCTTTAAAGATGCTCTACCGCAGACAGAGCATAAAAACGATACTCATCATTTTTGCAATATTTGGTGTTTAATTAATCGTGTGTATTTATGTCGAATTAACACAAAAAACAATATGAAATAAATAAACTTACGCAATCAATACGTCATTCCATATGGCACATTGTGCTACGGAATTTTTTCGGGATGCAATTGATAATTTTAATATTTTTGTCTTGAAGTAAAATTAGAAGCTCACACTATTCAATGGTGGTAATGGTGTAAAGTAAGTAACTTTTATAACTGAAGATAAATACTTCTTCGACTGCTCATGAGATTGATAGCAAAAAAAAGTCATTTGTGAGCAGGGGAGCATCTTTAAAGGATACAATTTAACATCAAAGAAAGTCATACAGAGAGAGGAGAAAAGAATATATTCCTTTAGTTGCCTTTTCCAATCAAGAAATGAATTCTTCCTTGTTGGTACTGGTAAGGAGTCACAAGAGGAGAGAAACAATGTCAATTAGTCATCTGAAATCAAACAAGAGGCCAATTAGCTTTAAAGGTCACCTGACATCAGATTCGAACTGTAGTTATGCCATTTACTTTTCGATTGAAGTCCTTTGTTCTTTTTGACAATTTTTTGTGAAGTAAATAAAACAATAAAAGCAACTATTCTTCAAGAAAAGATGGCTTCCACCTTCAATCTTACAATCCTTGGAATTCGGCATGTTAGGAAGTACATATATGGCTAGGATTGTTTATTGTAAGTGTTCTTTGTTTGCATGATAGTATTAGTTGCCTGGTATTACACTGATTAAGATTTGTGAGTTGGAAGTGAGACTTATGTATCCCATAGGCCGTACTTTACTTGTCATTGAACCTTCCGTGCTATGTATGTCGTGTAGGTAGGGAATAAAAGCTGATCATTCGTCCACAACTGCACGACAGTATGGATGGTTCTTCTTTATGACTCCATTTGAATTGGTACTACTGGAACATTATTATTTATGGCATGAACTTGATAGTTTGTACTTGCGAGAAATCCCTATCTTTGCAGATCGCTCATTTTAATCCTTATCTAATTTTCTTCATAAAGAAGCAAAAAAGAAACCAAACTTTTAAAAGCAGTAAATCTTATAATGTGTTCAACAGTAAAATAGATCCATTTACATTGATGGTTTTAACAGGCGTAGAGTAATAATTTCGATAAATCACCACGATCATGCTGTAGACATTAAGTGGCACTAATTTATCATTAACAACGCTCACTTTTAAGGTTTCATTTAAGTGCAACACTAGAACATGTCATAACTTTGTAAAATGATAAATTGTTGAATCATTAGATTAGACTACAGCTGGTTTTAAAGTGAAAATGCGTTAAAATGTCTTTTGCTATCGAATTTTTACCTTTGTTAAATTTGCTCTCCATTCCTAGGTCATGAAATGCAAAGCAGATTTAAATTTTTGCAAAAACACAAGATTTATGTGTATGTTTTATCTTTAACGAATACCATGTTGCTTTGTGTAGCGATGTAAGGAACCAAAATGTGTTAAAGCAATTCATTATACATGATTTATTTTAATAGATAAAAGGAAATTCAAAAGCTGGTTTAATAAAAATTAATTTAAACACATTTCAAAGGTCCGATTTGATGTAAGGTTCTTGCATCAGCAACTGTCAATTCAGAACGGTATTGGGAGAACACGTGATCAAGGTTTTGGTATTGTGATGAAGAACCTGCAAAACTCTGCTAAAAATCAAACCATACGGAGGTTAAAAACTTTCTTTGAAAATTTCGACGTAACTGCATTATGTAAATAAACATTATATGAAAGTCTGTACATGGTATAAGTACATTGTAAATAATTGGCGTTATATAACTACCTAACCTTTCATCGATTAACTAACCTTGTATCGATTACCTAATTGTATCGGTTAGCTAACCTTGTATCGGTTAGCTAACCTCTTATCGGTTAACCTCTTATCGGTTACCTACCTTGTATATGTTAACTAACCTTGTATCGGTTACCTAACCTTGTATCGGTTACCTAACCTTGTATATGTTAACTAACCTTGTATCGGTTACCTAACCGTGTATCGGTTAACTAAGCTTGTATCGGATAACTAACCTTGAATCGGTTACCTAACCGTGTATCGGTTAACTAACCTTGTATCGGTTAACTAACCTTGTATCGGTTACCTAACCTTGTATCGGTTACCTAACCTTGTATATGTTAACTAACCTTGTATCGGTTACCTAACCTTGTATCGGTTAACTAACCTTGTATCGGTTACCTAACCTTGTATCGGTTACCTAACCTTGTATATGTTAACTAACCTTGTATCGGTTACCTAACCGTGTATCGGTTACCTAACCTTGTATATGTTAACTAACCTTGTATCGGTTAACTAACCTTGTATCGGTTACCTAACCTTGTATCGGTTACCTAACCTTGTATCGGTTAACTAACCTTGTATCGGTTAACTAACCTTGTATCGGTTACCTAACCTTGTATCGGTTACCTAACCTTGTATCGGTTACCTAACCTTGTATCGGTTACCTAACCTTGTATCGGTTACCTAACCTTGTATCGGTTACCTAACCTTGTATATGTTAACTAACCTTGTATCGGTTACCTAACCGTGTATCGGTTACCTAACCTTGTATCGGTTAACTAACCTTGTATCGGTTACCTAACCTTGTATCGGTTACCTAACCTTGTATTGGTTATAACCTTGTATCGGATTTACCTAACCTTGTATATGTTACCTAACCTTGTATATGTTAACTAACCTTGTATCGGTTACCTAACCGTGTATCGGTTAACTAAGCTTGTATCGGATACTACTGTAACTAACCTTGAATCGGTTACCTAACCTTGTATCGGTTAACTAACCTTGTATCGGATAACTAACCTTGAATCGGTTACCTAACCTTGTATCGGTTACCTAACCTTGTATAGTTAACTAACCTTGTATCGGTTAACTAACCTTGTATCGGTTACCTAACCTTGTATGTTAACTAACCTTGTATCGGTTAACTAATCTTGTATCGGTTATCTTAACTAACCTTGTATCGGTTACCTAACCTTGTATCGGTTACCTAACCTTGTATCGGTTACCTAACCTTGTATCGGTTACCTAACCTTGTATCGGTTACCTAACCTTGTATCGGTTACCTAACCTTGTATCGGTTACCTAACCTTGTATCGGTTACCTAACCTTGTATCGGTTACTAACCTTGTATCGGTTACTAACCTTGTATCGGTTACCTAACCTTGTATCGGTTACCTAACCTTGTATCGGTTACCTAACCTTGTATCGGTTACCTAACCTTGTATCGGTTACCTAACCTTGTATCGGTTACCTAACCTTGTATCGGTTACCTAACTTGTATCGGTTACCTAACCTTGTATCGGTTACCTAACCTTGTATCGGTTACCTAACCTTGTATCGGTTACCTAACCTTGTATCGGTTACCTAACCTTGTTATCGGTTACCTAACCTTGTATCGGTTACCTACTTGTATTCGGTTACCTAACTTGTATGGTTACCTAACTTGTTGTATCGGTTACCTAACCTTGTATATGTTACTAACTTGTACGGTTACTAACTTGTATCGGTTACCTAACCTTGTATATTCTACTTGTTTTTAGTATGTTACCTAACCTTGTAGGTACCGGTTAACCTAACCTTGTATGGTTACCTAACTTGTATCGGTTACCTAACTTGTATCGGTTACCTTACCTTGTATGGTTACCTAATCTTGTATTGGTTACCTAACCTTGTATCGGTTAACTAACCTTGTATCGGTTACCTAACCTTGTACCGTTACCTAACCTTGTATTGGTTACCTAACTTGTATCGGTTACTAACTTTGTATTGGTTACCTAACCTTGTATCGGTTAACTAACCTTGTACCGGTTACCTAACCTTGTATCGGTTACCTAACCTTGTATATGTGGTTACCTAACCTTGGATATGTTAACAAACCTTGTACCGGTTACCTTAAAACTCTATTGTAAAATATCGATATCGTTCAATTGCATAACGTAAATAAGTGTATGAACAATTAGGGTAGTCTGTATATTTGTATAAATACATGTAAATAATTGGCTTGTAGGTTAACTTAAAGGGTCGGTTAACTAACCTTGTATCGGTTACCTAACATTGTATCGGTTACCTAACCTCGTATCGGTTACCTAACATTGTATCGGTTACCTAACCTTGTATCGGTTACCTAACATTGTATCGGTTACCTAACCTCGTATCGGTTACCTAACCTTGTATCAGTTACCTTACCTCGTATCGTTTACCTACCTTGTATATTTTAAGAAACCTTGTATTGGTTAACTAACCTTGTATCGGTTACCTTACTTTGTATCGGTTACCTAACCTTGTGTATGTAAACTAACCTTGTACCGGTTACTTAACCTTGTATATGTTAACTAAACTTTACCAGTTAACTTACCTCGTATCGTTTACCTACTATGTATATGATAACAAACCTTGTATATATGGTTAACAACCTTGTATCGGTTACCTAACCTTGTATCGGTTACCTAACCTTGTATCGGTTACCTAACCTTGTTCGGTTACCTAACCTTGTGTCGGTTACCTAACCTTGTATCGGTTACCTAACCTTGTATCGGTTACCTAACCTTGTATCGGTTACCTAACCTTGTGTCGGTTACCTAACCTTGTATCGGTTACCTAACCTTGTATCGGTTACCTAACCTTTTGTCGGTTACCTAACCTTGTATCGGTTACCTAACCTTGTATCGGTTACCTAACCTTATGTCGGTTACCTAACCTTGTGTCGGTTATCTAGCCTTGCATTGGTTAACTTACTTTACCAGTAGCGCTATTGACATCCGATGAGGCCAAACATTAACCATACGATGCTACTATATCTCTGTTCCTTGGTATGAACCAGATGATACTTACATATACATGGAACTAATTCAATCACAAAATCAATACAGTGAGATAAAAAGACTCATTAAATTATGCATGTGTTCCAACAAGTACAGGAAGGTCAAATGCGGGTTACCATCAAATGCTGATTCAGTATTAAGAAGTATAATGAAACATCTAAAGAAAAGTAACATATATGTTTAACACACCAGACATTTTATTTAAAAGACGACGAATGTCGAATACATTCGAATCACACGAATGTCGAATACATTCGAATCACATAGATTTATTTTCCTTTTTCCTCCATTTACTGACGGAGTTAAACGAAGGGAAATAACTCTAGATGGGAATGGTCATCAGACTACAGACTACATTTCTATTTACTCTCATTTCCGTTCCTTCATCAGCAACGACAAAACATTCAAAATTGAAAGTGGGTTTTTTCAGTATTGTTTTAAATTGAAAGATATGTTGAAATTTGAATTACTGCTTGAAAAGTTTGTGTTATCAAAATACATTCCTATTTAATGTGATTTTTTTTTTTTGTAAAATTTTAGGATCGAAATCGATCATCCTTGCCATTATGTCATAATTATTAATAAGTACATCTGAAAAAAAATACATATTTTTTTAAACGCGTTATTTACAAAGTAGATATGAACACCGAGAAAGTTAATAACTTTATTACATATTTATAGCATCGTGATCGAAAAGAATAATAACATCATTGCTTACAGAATGTCGGGATGTTGCACGCAACTTGTCTATGCCGATAACGGTTTTGATGAGTTTTTGAATTACTTCCGTTATATTGCATGTGCGAGTTTCGAATTTGAATATACGATTAGACTGGACTCAATGTAGGACAAAAATACATGGAAGTAAACAAAATAAAACATTATCATACCCGAACGCCATATGGTCAGCTCAATACAAAGATCTATAAAATATTGATATAAGTTTTTTTCAGATAAAATTACAAAGTAGGTTGGTTGATTAGGTCCCTTTAGAGTTCGCTAAACATAAATATATATTATTAGACTGTTTCCCCTAATACATATTAAACCTAATAGTATTACTGTGATTTTCATGATGGCGGCCGGTCCAGAGCAAAACAGGTAGGTTCGGTTAAAAAGAAGCCGATGTTCTCATATCATGGTTAGGTTTTGAGAGAATTGAACCAAGAACGCGCACATTTATTCTTTTGGATTCGTGATTACGCTTTATTGTTTCAATGCTCCGAAGTTGGCGTAAATTGTGATTTAAAAATTGAAACGAAACAAACTGTGTACACATGTGATTGTCGGACGTTTTGATGAATATCAATAAATGGCTTTCCTACTTAATTATGCCAAAGAACAGCTCATTTGGTCAACTAATGAATTAGTTTTTGATGCTTAAAAATTCCCATTGACATGGAGTGGACTATTGGGTAATGTTTTTTCCATAACGTTTAAGTTTTCAGGGAGTGGAACCACTGATGAGATCGTCGTAATATTAAACGATGTGCTGTTTGATGTCTTAAAGATATGTTTTGGTGTAATAAAATAGTGATGAGCGGAAACAGCAAGACAAAACTACCCCAGCCCACACAAAAGAAAGAGAGAGACAGGCGTTCAATAACACATTCAACCAAAATTAAACCAAGAAAAAATTAATCCCAATTATCAGCCTTCAAATTTTAAAAGTATTTTATTGACATTTACCAGATAAAAATTTTTAAAACCTTAAATATCAAATTCATGGGACATGTTGAGTGATTCCGTTATATTTACGAAAATTCGTGCCTAGGTGCGGAGCAAAACATGACTTTGTAATGAATGGCTAATGTAACTACTCTAAATGAGTCTCGTATCAGCAGCTTTCGTGGTATCAAAAATCAAAACCTTAATATTCCATTCATAGGAACTGTACTTTGAATTTAATCGCCTTACAATTGCATCATAAAGTAGTTATAAATCTCTGCTGCTAGTTGACGCCGATGACCCTCTATGAAAGCTTAACAGCCACATAGGAATCCAACTAAGGGGGTGTCGAACGCGACAGGAATATCGAAATATAATACCAGTAAAAATTTCAATTTCGGCATTTGTCTTTAGAATCGATACCTTTAAAATATTTGTAAATTGGCCCAGATTTTCATTTTCTGTTTTAGCTTTTTAATGACAGTAATACTAATAAATGAATACATTTGGGGTCCCCTGAGCAGAATTCACCAGAATTTGTAATAATGGCTTTTATACCAGACCCCGAAACGAAGTTAAGGGCGTGGACTGGAATCACGTTGTCTGTCGATCTGTCCAACTAGTAGACACAACTTTTGTCCAATCAACTCCTCCGAATCTACTTGAAAAATTTAGATAAAAATTGGTACACTGAACAACCCAGACTTGAAGTTGAGTTGAGTAAACTATATAGGGTTCTTCGATGCCCCCTATAAATGGTGTTATAAAATCGTGCAGCGGGGGTATAAGTCGTCCACACTGGTAACAGTTTTAGTATGGTCTGTCTCTACATTCGGCATGTGAAGACAAATGAAAAATATCGACATTAATGAAAATTGTATTTATATGATAATTGTACTTGATTTGAACTAAACTTATAAATAATTTTGTAAGAAAACTTCCAAAGATGTACAAGACGTTTGTGAATTATGCAGTTTTTGACTCTCGATCTCCACAGTTTACAGTTTTCAAAAACTTGCATATAAAACGGATTACAATAAAAATTTATGAAAAACATAAATGTCTCGGACTCTATGTAATCAATACATATGCATGACAAGGAAGAAAAAATAACAGCAACAAGACAAATCAAGACTAGATAGAAATAGGAAACACTATTTGGTCGCCTATTAACGGTAGGATAAGGCGGACTCATCTCAAAATATCGCAATTTTATAGAATATAGTCTTTACACGACGCTTTGAAAGATACCAGGAATGTATGCTTTACGTAATATTGCTTGGTAAATTTATTGTCACATGATTAAACAACGCACTATTATTGGATATGGTGTTAACTTCCAGTAGGACAAGTACTGTAAACGAACCCCTTTCTTCGGCCGTTTGTCCACTCAATTCCCACTCAATGTCCAATTGGTTTGGACTCTATTGTAGGTAAGGAAGTCCTTCGGACAGTGTTGTAGCTCCATCAGTCACCATCGGTCAGACTGCCTTACAATTAATGACCAATGATCTGTACCCATCGGCCGTTGTTGGCTACTCATTTGATCCAGCCTATTAGGCCAGCTTCAACCAGACAAGTGATTTTTAAGCCGGGACGCGTCAGCAACCGTCTCCGGGGGTCTCTCGGGTTCTATCAAACAACCAAATTACATACGAATGAAAAGAACTAGATTTACGCGCCATTAATCCCACTAGATGTGTTTGATGAGCAGTCAGTTTGACAATATGACTATATTCAAAACCGACAATTTTAGTTTCAAACGTAAGTCCGGATTCAAAAGACCTTTAAAATAATTGTCCATTTGCTTTTAGTCATTTTCATGACGTAAATGTCTTACAAGATAATTTAAGTGTATTGTATTGGCTAAATAATCTAATATCGGAAAACGTTACTTTTAGGAAAATAACGTTCGACACATTTTCTCCTCTCTTTGTTTATCATTGACTAGGTCGTGTGATAAAAAGTGGAACATCTGTGATCAGCATGTTCTGTAAAAAAAAAACTCATATAAAGCCGGACATTACATTTGACATACTCATCATTAGATTGATGTAAACTGGTTGTTGTATTTTTCGATTCAAGGTCAGAGGTCAATATTGCACGACAAACTAATCATTTCGAGGATATCCTATACAAAAATACGTCTGCCTGAGGGTAGGGCGACATGGAAGGGACAGATTTTTCACCGCAAGACCATGGCCACGTGTGGCAATACTAAATTGGTTCCGGCTGGATTCCAGAGTCCAATTACTCCTTCATCTGAATTCTTCCTTCGTCGGTAATGTCGTTCGCATGTGTTGGCAATCACATCGACAGTAAACTGAGATAGGGCTGTTTATATATCAGATTCCATGCTCTTTATGGAGACGTCCTAGATTTGTAGACAAATTTCATCATGTCACATGAGACCTGTCTAATTTATTATTGATACGTATTGTAAATGCGCTATATTTGATCGACAGCAGAGTACTTGTTTGATTTGATATGATATTGGTATGTGTTAAAGATGTACAATAGTACAACACCGAAATAAATTTTGCATGGTAAGATACTAACCGAGTATTCTGATTATACTGCCACCATTATGAAATTCAAATCGAAAGTAAATTGTCAGTTATTAACTTGGTTTCCGTCGAAGCGAGACGCTTCTTTGATGCGGAGCAAAAGATTCATTCACTAAACCGAATGAGAGTGTACTCCTTTTCACTTCCGTGGGAAATATATCAGCGCATTTGTTAACAGTACCATTGATTATATTTAGTGTGTAATATCACTGCACAAATATAAAAATACTCAAAAAACATGACAGAATTATTTTACCATCCCAACCTTTGCTATGAGAAAAAAAAGACGACACCGTCTTACGAGATTTTCGATATCGTAAAAATGACATCATTCCGGTGAATGTGACGTCACTTTTTAGCGGGATTGAATGACGTTTCATTCACCGGAAGGTTAAAGTTATGGGTCAAGTTAGAAAAAAACTTTCGTCAGATTTTAAAATAACAAATTCACGTGGTCGTATTGATGGATAAAGCATATATGGTATTGACGGATAAAGCACAAATTCATCCGGCAGTAATTATCCGTCAGAATATAGGACATAAATGCAGGATAAAACGATTTTATTATTATTAATTTTTATTGATAGTTTTCTTCTATTAATGTAACCAAAAACCATGCTGTGGTATTGATCTGCCATGCTAAATACCAAATATTAAAAAAATTTGCTACAAGGACTCTTAATCACACGAGAAACATGCAGATGCTTCTAACACTCCATGTAACAGCAAAATATCAGACTTATTTTGTGATGTATCATAATTTCAAACTATTCCAAAAATACGACTTAATCTAAAACGTCGAAGTCATTCATATGACGTGTTTTTTTGGCTCACCATCAACAGATGGTGGGCTATTCAAATCGCCTTTCGTCCGTGGTCCGTCCGTCCGCCCGTTCACAATTCAAAAATGCCTTTCATACATCAGTGAACAACAAACATAAACGATAATTTCTGATGTTATACTGCATTGGTATAATCCTATATCCTATCAATATGTCAGCTCCAAAGCGCAACACAAAAAGTTCTCAATAATGCCATGTTTTTATCCGGTATCTTAGTGATTAAAACCATTATATAGACAATATATAGTCATTAGATAAGTTTATTTTGGGATGAGTGTATTTAGTAAATTTGAGCTTTAAAAGATGTATATTTTCAGAATCAGTGTCTCGAACGCACCCACCGTTCATGTATCCCTACGCGTCAGAATTACGTTCATACGAAATAAACGTCACGTTTTTTGGTAATGTTAGCGAACATATCGCTTACTCTTCAATGACTTTCTCATTACATCCGACACTTGAGATTCTTCAATAAATGTTTTAACCGTTTTAAAATAGGACTTCTTCAAACAACCAATCAACCTGGTGACCATTCAAAACATTTATCACTTCAGAACCGTATGTGTTAATACTGATACATACGAAATAGTAATCGTACTTTTTATATGCTACTCCCAACGTTAGACATAGTTTGCTTTGATATCAGTTTTCTGAATCGTGTTCACAGCGATCATCCGTGGACCTTATTATATACTTGCCAGTATGATTTATAATATAATCGATAAAGTTGAAAGTTATCGCTTTTAATTCACGTGGAGATTAATCACTGTCTTAATTGGCAATTACCCATTGAGGTCAAGAAGTGCATTAACGTCAACTTGTGTACCTAACGTGCACATGATATAGCATGCTTTCACACTAAACTGTCCTGATTGACAAGCATGTAGCTTTTCTAATCTCTTACGCCTGATGTATTTGTATATAAAACATGCATATATCTTGCATCTGTCTCATTCTTTTGCTCACTAAAGTGAAGGTTAAAACATTTCGCTGAATTATTGATTCCTTTTTATCAAACCAACACACAAATAAACAAGGGTTATTTAAATTCATTAAGGGATGAGACATGTGCGAACTTTCGAAGGAAACGTGTTTTTCTAAGGGAGTTCAATAGTTCATGATCAAAATGTTCCCAATTTATTCTGGTTTAACTTGCATAATGATATTATTTGCGTCCGCAGCAAGAAACCAAGGCACCAGATGTGGTCTCCGTCAAATACTGAATGAGAAGCATGGAAGCACACAGTATCTGATCAATCAGTCACAAAACAAAAAACTTGACTGCATGATATGGCTTTGAAACGAAAATGGAATCGTACTCTTTAAAGGGAATGGACGGTATTCATTCATTGTTTAAATAATAACATATAATACAATTTACTTGCTTTGGCATTATATTATTTGGTCCATGAAGTTTACGTCTTGGTATTTTCTTGTTGACAAGGTTTCAATTTCACACTAATACTCCATTAAACGAGACGGCCAATTCTCGTATATACTCTTTCAAATTAATACATTGTTAAATGCATTAGACTTACGGGCATTTTGGTGTGCATCATTTACAATCTCATTATGCATAAACATCTACGAATTCATAAACAAATACACACCACTTTTATATCCCTTTGATACATTCAAGAAACCACTGACTTTTTTTCAATAATTTTTGTTGACTTGCCGTGCCAATATTACACGTGACTCGTATCAGCGCACATGTGGTTACATATGAGCGTTAATACGATTATTTTCACTTTGTACGACCCTACGGAGAATTAACTGAAGCTTGATTTTACCCTAAAGACCAAAGCAGTTCACTACTGTACCTTGCGAGGACAAAAGTCCACTGAGGGTACATTGTGTTAATTGTCTATACAGAAAAGGTAGGGATATTTATACGGGACAATGACCTTAAAAGCAATGAAGACAACGCCATTTACATATAGCGAATTGAATTTTGAAAAACTTACCCTCGATGGAATATTTGATAACTGAAAAACAGAATGTACTGAAATATCAAGATAATTGAAAGGTATTATGATGAAGATTTTTTTAGGACGGACACTCTTTAATGGTTCGTTTCTTCTCTCATTTAAGATAAGCCTCGACTTTAAGTACAAGGCAGGTGTCATATGGTGAATCGAATCATGACAGTAGTATACCAATGAGTATTATATAAAGAGATATATCTTAGTACTCATTGCTTTCATTTACCCGAAGGTGACGCCATTATCGCCCTGAAACAGCTGAAACAAGAAAGAAATCAGTATGTTGATTACTTTCCATAAGGATGGGCAGGGATTGCTGCAGAATCTTTGACTTGTAAAATAATGAGAACTAGAACACCTACCCTTTACTTGTGAGCAGTTACAGTCGTCAGGTTTACGTTCTCTAAAGGCGAACTTAAGTAAGAAATGAAGTTAGCGCCGAGTTATTATCCGTAATCGTCATACAGAGACCAATTGTTTCCGGTATTTGGAACAATAAAATTCTTTTATAGGACTACAAAATTCCACTTGCGACACATTTTGTTTTAGGATAGGTTTCAGACTTAGTCCATAATGCATACTTAAGTACCGGCTAATTAGTTTGTAATATAGATTGAAATATACAAGTACACCAGAGACGCTAAGGACTAGAGTCCAGCGTTCTGCTCATAGTAAAGTTGATAAAATGTTAGTCTCTGCTGCTACTAAATAAAACATGCTTTGCCCGATATCAAATATATTTGCCTTCTGAAACCGTTGAAATTAAAAGTGGGTGAGACGACTGGTTTGCACATTGTCAGTACAGTGTATTCAGACTGCGGATCTCGGAGTTCCTAGCACTACAATGATATAGTATGAACCAAATTCACCAGTAAACGCGAAGCAAAATTATTAAGACTATAAATCAACTTTTACTTTCAAATTATATGATGAATGAAAGTGTTACGCAGAGTATGATTACTTTGTCGGAATATCTGATTCTAGTAACCATTTCCCCTTTAACGAGATCCAGATAATGAACCTAGCTGCTGATAGAATAAGAAAAAAACCAAGCAAGCAACCAAACATTTCGTCCATATATCGAAGCAATATATAGGGGAGTATTCTGTTTTCTCTCTTTTATGGTAGCAGTGTACAGCTGGGAATGGGTGATATTTTATTAAGTAGCAAGTCTCTGTTTTACATATGCATAAAGACTTTTAAAAGTCCAAAAATTAGTGAATTACAATATAGTGTTTTATGCAGGCTTCACATTTATGTTTAGAAATTCAACAAAATGGGTTCGTTACTAGACTTAGACGGAAAACCTCAATATTGCAGCAGCAAATACGAGATAAAATTGCTCAAAAGTTAAATGTACAGCCTATATCGAAATAAGCTTATTTCCGGTATATTTTTAATTGAAGGACTCCTTTCTCTTAGAAAATATTACGCTGCAATATTAATCCATATACTCAATAATATCAGATTTTTTGTTTTAAATGACAATTTAATTTCAAAATATCATATATATATATATATATGATCGAGCGTTCAACTGAAGGCCAATAGTATGGTCGAGCGCTAAACTGTAGGCCAAAAGTGATATCTTATAGTGTCAAGGGAGACACACGACCAACTTTTTCTTTGATATGTGGTGCCCGTAAAAAATGAATAAATATGCAGTATGATATTGCTAAATCGATTGACATATCCAACTTAACTCCAGCGCCAATAGCTTCATAGCACCTGTTACTTAATCTAATCACTAAAATGTCTCATAAAACTTTTTTTTCATACTAACACTAGCTTCTGTCAACGGAAAGAACATGCCGTATGATAGGTTTTCGTGACCATTTCTACATGTCTGGAAGAATAGATCACTCAATACGCACTTATTACTATATAGCACGATATTAATATCTCAAGAAGTTACACGATTAAATGGTTAAGATTATTACTTCTAATGGAAAAGGATACTTTTCCAAAATCGCTTAGTTTCGGAGGAATAAAGAACTGGATTACAGAAATATCGTTTTGTTCTGATTTGATTGTTATCACCCTGAGGACAACGATATCCTAATTGATAACTAGATTATTCCAACACAAGAAATGTCTTACTTTCCTATGCAATGTGTAAAATTAACCTTGAACTTTCAGGTTGAAGGTCAGAATGATGTCAGTAGGTCGCGAGTCCCTAGTCAGTCGTAGTAGAAGCTATGAAGATGACACGAATCATTTTAGGTGCGTACAGTTCTTCTTGCTAGGCTATGAGGCTATGCTACAAATAGTTATTTCGACATCTTCCAATGTAACGGAAATCATAAACCTATATTACATGAACATAATTGCATAAATTGTACTCAATATCGATATGTTTAGGAACCGAGGTCTTGAAAAAGAGGTCAACGTGTTGGAGGTGAGACTGATTTACCAGGTACTGATTGCAGGACGTTAGGTTTTCTTGTAAGTGTAATCCCACACCAAAAAAAATTGAGATAAAAACAAGGACGCGAGAGTTGAAATATATATTCCTTAAATGAATATACTTTGCTGTTTTAATTACCTCTTCCTTTGCAAAAATCGATGCTTTGTAATGTTATGGCACAATGCCCTTCTTGTCTCACCATTCAACTTCCGCACCTTCTGGACCATGATTGCTTGCATTTGGTTTATTAGATTTAACGCCGTATCACCAGCCAGGGTAGGACGGCCTCCCATGGGATGCATTGTTTTGTGGTGTGTTAATGTCTGTACGTTTTGGAAGACTGCGGTATATTGTGTTACGGTGTGTGAATGTCTGTATGTTTTGGGAGGCTGCGGTATATTGTGTTTCGGTGTGTGAATGTCTGTATGTTTTGGGAGGCTGCGGTATATTCGTGTTGTGCCTCCTTGTTATAGTGGGACTATTGTTCTTTTGATAGCGCTATCTCAATGGAACAACGGAACAGGAATGGCATACATTGCATTATTTGCTTAATTATTTTAACATGTACTATCTTCATCATTGGTGTGCTTGCCATTCTAAAAGATTTAACACCAATACAAAAACAAGGTAGTCGAAATAAAAAATTACACAAATGCATAGTATTAACAAAAATAGATTTCTGAAGACTGTACCATAAAAATAAACAAAATTGTTTCTGAAGTGGATGTTTTCAGCAAATAAAGTCAATAATAGAAGCGCCTGTGCAGTTGTATGGTTTTAATTTCTCAAATGTAGAAGAGTTCGTCCATACTGTAATTTTTATGAAAACTGTGTTAATGTCAGCGCCCCAAGGGGTGATTCCCTGTTTAACATGAGTTACGTCTCCGGCACGGCCTTATAGGGTTTGTGTTTCGTGGAATTGATCGTTACTGCTAGAGTCTTGGAACATACAAATTACATTGTAGCAACTGTGTATTATGTATCTATGAATTAACTGTATAAACATTTAATTATACTTGGCGAGTTTTACATGATCATGCAAGTAATCACAGTGGTTATTCTGTCTAATTTAAGTACATTATATGTGAATTTGTCATCGAGTTTGCACATCAGATAACATATTGCTTCAGTACTAATATACTAATTGAAATTCTCTTAGAAAAGTATAATTTCTACTATAAATTGATTTGACCTTTAGTTTGATCATTTTAAGAAATTTATTTCCTGCGAATCTAAACTCTTCGCAAAAATTAAGATTCTGCTATATGTAACCAATAATGACTTAAAAAAACAAAAAATGCACGATCGTTTTCGAAATCTCATACACAGAATGCGAACCATTCAAACAAAAGACACAGACTAGGATGCCTTTGAGATAGCAAAATATAGTTTATTGGTTTTTGACAAAGGATAACTTATGTGTTTTGTGATTGTCGTAAGGGAGAAGTGCTTGCCGTTCTATTTTCAATTAAACAAATTAAAATAACAAGTAAAATGATTAAAGAGTAAGGCCTAATTCCCATAGAATTGCTAATCTATTTTGAAGAATGGATTTTTGGTTAGCTGGTTAATTCCTGTGACTTTTCTATAATGCTTGAGAAAGAAAATATTCATGCAAGCTATCATTAATAAAATCTGTGCTAGTAAATAACAAAACAACACTAGGGTGATAAAAAAAAATCACAGACACAACATTTATCACAGAAAGGCATCATACGAGATAATTATCAAGCAATGTTGATGGGATTTTAAGAAGTGTTAAAAGTTATTGTTTTGAAGGCGTCAAAATGTGGCGTTCCTTTTGTAAAAATATTTCTGATTTCAGGCCAAAATTTACAGTTTTCTGTTGATCAGAGTTTAATCCATTTGAATAGTAACACGTTTTCAAATTTATTAAGTATTTGATATTTTCTAAATAAAAAGCGAGCTGATCAAGCATTTCTGTAATGCGTAGCTATCTTCCAAGCATCACAAACAAGTTCTAGAAGGCTGGAAGAGATGGGTAGTGTCCCTAACATTACTGCATGCTTGGTTTGTGTTGGTTTATTTTAACGTCCGGAGTAATTTACGGACGACCTTCCATCGGTTACGGTGTGGGGGCGTTTGTATGTTTTGGGAGGCTGCGGTACTGTGAGTCCTAGAAGGACAAAACAGCTGTGTACTATTTCTAACATCATTGACGAGTCCCTGAAAGATGAAGCAGTTTTATGGTGACTCTAACATCACTCACATACCCAGACAAACAATGGTATACATCCCCGTTTTAAGCTACTATTACAAATGAAAAATAAACACTTTTGTGACAATAGGTATTTTTGGCTAATTATAGGGCCGGTTGTTCAGAATTTACCAAAATCGATTTTATCTTGATTTGAAAATTGTCGTTGAACTACCTTTTGAACAACTGGGTCCTGCAGATAATTATTATTCTTCAGGCAAATACACATTAGATGGAAAACTATGTACGCCTTAAAATACTTCAACTAAATATATATAGAAGTTTGCGAACCAAAATTTGTTTTGCAAAGTTTGCTGTATTTGAATTATCCTGCGGAGGGAGAATGGTATTTTAGACTCAGTATTCGGAAACTCATTTCCTGTTGTTTTGTTTCTATGGTCCTTTACTTCAGTAAGTTAAGCGATATTGGTCAATTAGCCATGAAAAAATGCCAGACAAATAAAATCTAAAATGACCCTAACGGACATTGAACCAAAATATTCGAATGGACCCTCTTAAAGGACATTGAGTACAGCCCTGATATACTTGTCGTTACTGGCCAAGCAGAGCGACAGAGAGGTAGTGCCAGATTAGTGACAAGAGTGAACTAAAAAAAACTCATCACAAATACTTAAATTAATATATCGATTAAGGCGAAGATTTCTGTTATGTTACACACGCCAGTTGGGTATATCTATAGATGTTTGTGGTTTGTTTGATTAACAGTGGTATATAATAAGTACGTTATGCCACCTAACATTAACTTAGTTAAGTGTCTGCGGTATATTCGTATAGTGTCTTCTTGTATAGTGGAACGTTACCCTTTATTTAGTACTATATCGCTGAAGCATGCAGTCGAATACACTAAGCAATACACTCCAATCGGCCATATTATACCGACAACGGGCGAACCAGTCTTCCCACTCCCAGTATGCTGAGCGCTAATTAGGAGCAGAAACTACCAATTTAATAGACTTTGGTGGGTCTCGGGCAGGGAACACAACCCAGAGTCAGCTCACAGATGCGAACACTCATCCAAAATCCAAAAGTGAAGCGGTGTCAAGAGAGACGTTAGAAAGAAGAAAAGTATTTGGAAGATGAGAAAAGATAGATAATGGTAACTATTTTTAAGCGATAGCAAAAATGTCCTTGACCTTGATCTGATTACCGCAAAGCTTACTTTAATCTTTTCCATGATAATTTGATTCTCTATTCATGTACCTGAAAACCAAACTTGTCTAAGATATAAATATGTTATTATAAATGAAGACGTTGAGTAGTTATCTAGAAAGAAAAAAAATGCCCTGAGTTCTGACAATGTATTTGGTTTTTATTTATACAGTATTTTTTCTGTTCTGGTCACCTCCCCACTCTAGGGGTGTTGGTGTTGGTGGCTGCTGCACATCCCGCTAATCAGTATTATTTCAGTACTTTGTGGTCATCCCTCCACCCTAGGGGTGTTGATGTTGGTGACTGCTGCCCACCCAGCTCACCCTAGGGGTGTTGGTGACTGCTGCCCACCCCGTTAATTAGTATTATTTCAGTACTTTGTGGTCATCCCTCCACCCTAGGGGTGTTGATGTTGGTGGCTGCTGCCCACCCAGCTAATCAGTATTATTTCAGTACTTTGTGGTCATCCCTCCACCCTAGGGGTGTTAATGTTGGTGGCTGCCGCCCACCCAGCTAATCAGTATTATTTCAGTACTTTCTGGTCATCCTCCCACCCTAGGGGTGTTGGTGACTGCTGCCCACCCCGCTAATCAGTATTATTTCAGTACTTTGTGGTCATCCCGCCACCCTAGGGGTGTTTATGTTGGTGACTGCTGCCCACCCCGCTAATCAGTATTATTTCAGTACTTTCTGGTCATCCATCCACCCTAGGGGTGTTGATGTTGGTGACTGCTGCCCACCCCGCTAATCAGTATTATTTCAGTACTTTCTGGTCATCCATCCACCCTAGGGGTGTTGATGTTGGTGACTGCTGCCCACCCCGCTAATCAGTATTATTTCAGTACTTTCTGGTCATCCATCCACCCTAGGGGTGTTGATGTTGGTGGCTACTGCCCACCCAGCTAATCAGTATTATTTCAGTATTTTCTGGTCATCCTCCACCCTATGGGTGTTGATGTTGGTAACTGCTGCCCAACCAAATAATCAGTATTAACTCATACTGATAATCCATTTAGGTATACACTGATTCCTAATACAATTGAAAAACTTTTCAGGCCCTTCGGGGTTGGATCATATAACGAAACACTTCAGTTCACCATTGGCCATGGTATTTCTGCAAAATTTTAATGAAGCTTGTTCAACAGCTTTGGAGAAAAAATCGATAATTTGAATGCCGGACAAAGATGATCGCATTAGGGTATCCGAGGCTTCATCTCGGATCAACTAAAAAGCAATATTTATGTTTATTATATCCATATATCTATATCGGAACCAATACATTGGTAAGAGTTAAGCAGTAGAGCGTGTACGCTTCGGGTTACTGAAGAAAAGTTTGACGTGTGTGAATCCATTTATAACTTTATGGCGTTGTATATGTCCGAATAATTTCTTTTGATATTATCAATATGTACTTTTAATGTCACGTAGTCACTGGGTCACAAATCTAAAACAGTAAAAGTGTCATTCAATATTAATGCGAAACTCGCGTCTAAGACGTCTAAATTTGTCCTACTTGTTATATTTTGCCGGAGGGATACAAGCGTTATTTAAAGCAATCAACAGTGCCTAAAACGTGTTAAGTTTATGGATAAAGAGAATTTTGATATTTCGGTCATCAAGTTATCGTTAAATGACTATACAGTGTCATGGTAACTAATGAAAGTTGTGAATGTTAAGTTGAGGAAAACGTTCCTATAATTGAAGTCATGCTATTGTGTATCTTACTGGCTTGATTACGTTTTTGATGTGCGTCGTTGACTCTACATACAGAATAGCATGTTGCCTTTCAGTAAATCTAACACCGAAACCAACATCAGAATATACTAGTGTACGTTGATTGTGTTTATCGCAGGGGAAATTGATCCCAGTTGTTTAAATAGATGATCTTTCATGAGTGGTTGTGTGATATGAAATTTATAAAATGCTACATTTCAAATCACATATTCACGAGTGTAAGATGCTATTTATCACATAACTTTTATTAATAGAAATATAAGTACGACTTCCTACATTTAGTCTCTATATAAAATAGTAGAAATCTGACTTTGATGTGACGTTTCCGTCTACTGAGACAATCGTGCGACGTCATATATAGATTATGACGTCAAAACTACATCATAATAGTGTTATTACACATGTGTCTTTCGATATCTATGGCATGGCTGGACGGGCCAGTTATGTGATAATTTAATTTGCCACACAGTCAAGATTATCTGATGACTTACAGATTCTGTTGTAGTATAAAAAATGAAGTATATCTGGTTATCAATGATACCCAACCTTGACCATTATAGCGTCGCCATGGTGACATTGAATCGTCACCTGATCATCGTCAAAATAATTGTTCCATCTTATGGAATAAATCATCGTTCATAAACGGTTTTGTTGTTTGTTGGTCAAACTTAAGAACTTAAAAGTAGAGATTCAAAATCAGCAAAACCTGTAAATACAGTCAGTTAAAAAACATGTTTATTGCATCTGTGGTTTATATAGGTAATCTATCGTGGGCTAGCCTATAGTGGTCTGGCATTTATATAGACATATATATTTACATGCTTAAATACTAAAATATTTTCAATTGTATCAAATACTTCGTCATTCTTATGTATTTCAATACTGAAACATGCAGGTAACACAAACATGGCATATCATCTACTTTTACATTATAAAGACCCAAACATTGCAGAGGCAATGGCTTATTCGTTGCCCTTTAAGTCATTGTCTAACTCGAATCGATACAGTACTGCCAGTTGGTTATTCAATTCAACTACCAAAGAGATAGGTCTTTTTCAATGAAACACTTTGAAGACTTCGTTTGGTTTATTAGCTCCACATCCTATTAACTCCCAGTGTCATTTCAGGACGGCCTTCCGTGTGTGCAGTGTGTTCCTATATCTGGATAACTAAATGTGATACTTTATCTGTCAAACGTCTTGGGGACGTAGATAATCACAGAAAAATGTGCAATAGGAAAAGAAATATGTATTTTAAATGAATATTTTAACAATGAATTATTCAGAACTAACTTGGTAAATACTCATATTAGAGGTCTGATGCATTTAGTGTGTTTAATTGACACTGAGTTAAGCATTTCGAACGCAGTCTTACTTCTATTCTTCAATTCCCATTTGATCAGTCAACAAAACTTGTAACATTGAAGTGATTTCATGTAGAAGCCCTTACTCTGTTTGTTTTTTAACTTTCGAAAGTTAAACCATATATTAAAAAAATGTTATACTATTCGAAATATATTCAAAACACTAAAGCAATCATATTAATTGCTTATAAAAAGTACATAAATAAAACAACAACATATGATTAAACATAAGTCTTCACCCCCATCCAACAAAAAGATGCCTTGTATTTATCATTATTGACCTTCACTGTTGATGTGACGTTGAGCAACGCGGTGATTGGTTTGGTATTAAAAATACTGATACAGAGATTTCCCCATAGACAACTATTATTTGAATAGGTATGTCTTGCAATAAGCAACATAACATACTAGATAGTCGTCACTCAATTCACAACAAGCACATTTTAATAAAACCTATGTTTTAACACAATGACTGGCTTTAATTGTGATATTAAATACTTTGGCGCCACTGTTCCTTATGCATCGTCAATTATTAATTGGACACGCTTGCAACACACATTTTATTGCTGTGTAGATGGCATTGAGGGACTTTATTAATCTCCTACTTACAATAAACACCATGAGCTGATTACATGACAAAGGTTTTGCTTTGATAAAAAACTGTACTGTTTATCTCATCATAACATTGACAACGCATTCTAAGTGTAAATATTCACGTAATCGACTAATAATTATCCCACTTATCTGACTTAATTATAATATCTAGTTTGTGTAGGCATTAAGCCTATATCACCAAGGCTTAAAATGTTTGAATTTGTACAAATTTTAGAACAAGTAGAATTTTTTTCTGTCAAAACACTATCATTTGTATCAAAGTTTAATCGACTGAACCGTCTGTAAGCCATTCTATCAGAAAACAAGATAAAAGGTTTTATTTCCCGAACAATATGCTGAAATTCTTTATCATCTGTTGTCATGCAGAATAACGCATCGGACGAAAGAAATGAAAAGCGTCGCTTAGGTAGTCAATGATTACAAAGTGTTTGGTTATCTGTTTAACAGCATACACGACAGGGCATTGTCCAATTTGAGGCCTACCTCGTCTATTTCTTATTCATGTCCTTCATATCTACGAAATATTTCATGCGATAACTTTTGTAATTATCGTCTTGTGAATACATTCTGGTCAGGAAATAATGACAAAAACAAAACAATCTTTAAAATGGATAAAATAAGTAGAAACAACAATTCTCTCACAAAGCATTCTTTCTGTAGTCACACAGATAAGGCGTAAGAGTTATACCAGCTGCCACAGTGTATGAGTAAAAACTTTTCTAACCCCTATATCACTGCGCGCGCTTATGGGATTATAGGTTATGTATGTATGCATTAAACCCTCCATATTTTACAAAGAGAGTAGTTTCTGTCAGTACTTACGGTATTACAAAGAGGAAGTGGAACGACTGGCTTGGCCATTGTCTGTAAGACATAACAAGGTGGGATATGTGTGTCGCCGACAGAACATTAGAGCTTGGTACCTCTACAAAAGAGTGAGAGTTGACGCACATTGCTTTCTCCTTTAACTCTTGTCAAATTTGAAATTCATTTTGTAGAATTTAGTCTTAATCTTTTCTGATTTCCATTGAAATAATTTATTCCAAGGATTTTAAAGTTGTATCGTCAGCAATTGAGATATTTTTAGATTTCAGATTAATTTAAATGGGCTTTAATTATATCGCATCATAGAAGCATGTGTACATGTCTCTCGCCGCATTCAAACATAATCTAATTAATTTTCACATTTCACAAATTAATTCCCCCCATTTATATCTGTTTTAGCCCGCAATACGTGAATTGGATGGGTAGCCGTTGGGATTTAAAATAATCGATTACAAATATTGTTGCTCTTCGGAATCAAAAATTGAACTCGGAACCCTTGATAGATAAAGTAAAACATTGTCAACTCAAAAGTTAGCGAGACCTTCGTAACCCTTAAGTAATTCCAGATATTTTAAATACGTATACATGTATACATGAAATATGAGGAAAGCGTTTGCCGGAACTAGAAAAAAAGAACAAACTGCGATTGAATCGGTTTATATTTTCCCCCAGCAATTTGAGAAAAATTGCCATGCACCATGATGTGTTGTGTTAGGTAATTCGGGAGTACAAAAAGGTTACTTAAATCGCTACAAAGATGTCGTCTGAAGCTAATGAATAGTCACTTTCTAAGGAATGGCGGACACCGTAGTTAATCCTCCTTATAGAGTATATGATGACGTGTCTGACTCGTGACGGAGATAAGGTATGCAAACCAACTGTCCCTGTTCAACTTCATTAGATTTTCCTCCAGGGAATCAATTATTACAAGCTGTATTTACGTTTGATTTCACATTGGGTCGCTATCAATATATGCTTACATGTTGTTGACAGTTTTTGTTGTGGTCAGGGTTACATTTTTTTCCTAGTTGAGTGTTTGTTTGAGGAGCTGTAATAAATAGCATCTAGTATGTGGTGAATGGTCGGTTCGGGCTAGCAATGTCCTTGACAGACTTTTGGATTGGCGTACATTGCACTTAGCCGTGTTAAATCCGATATTGGCTAGGGATAATGATTGGTCAGTGACTCTAGACTTCAAAATGACCGGCGGTGGTCCATCCCGCGCGGCGCACAAGTGTTTTACCATTGCCAATTCCTTTTCATACATTATTCCATCTGTATTAAGAAAATATACCATATAACTTTAAATCTTGTTTTTTTTATTCAAACTCTCGTTCGGATGGTATGGTTTTGTTTTGTGCCATTTACTTAACATTTATTGCCATTTCAGGACTATTTGTTTCATATGACACGTACAAGGTATGTAGTGTTATCTTTGTAACAAAGTTTTCAAAGACTCCGAACAGCTCACTCTTCCTTTGATACTGAGAATGAGACGGGAAGACGACATATTTCTACTTTTGTTCCAGTTGATAACCAGGACCAAAACTACGTTAGTGTTCCAGTCAGAACTATCACATAACTGGCTTGTCCAGCCATGCCATAAGTATCGTACGACGCACGTGTAATAACACTATTATGACGTCACATGATTGTTTCAGCAGACGGAAACGCCATATCCGAGCCAGATATCAACTGTTTTATTTAGACACGAAATTTCAAGCTTCACTTATATTTTAATTAATAAAAGTTATGTGGTAAATAGAGAATCTTACACTCGTGACTATGTGATATGAAATTTATCAAAATAGTTAAATTAATATGCCACGAGCCTGAAGGCTCGTGGCATATCGAATTATTGAACTCGTTTGTTGAAAAAAGGCTCGTGGCATATCAAATTATTGAACTCGTTTGATAAATTTCATATCACATAGCCATTCATGTAAGATCCTTTATTATCTTCACAGCGGCCAAATTCTTTAGCAAGATAAAAGGCGATATCGTGTAAAGTGGTCAAAAGGATTTGAAAATCATTTAAGTCTGATTTTTGTTTGTTGGCTTGATTAATAAATGTCCTATTAACAGTCAAGGTCAATTAAGTGAGAACAGAAAAGTTACATTCAGGTCAAAACCATGCAATATAGGTAATATACAATTATGTTGTTTTTGAATGGACACTCGTAACGTCCTATTGATAGTTAAGTCCATTTAAGTATGATATCCCCTATATGCAATGTATTGCATGTCGCGTGTGCGAATGTCTATGATTTGGTAGGCTGAAGTATATAATGTTGTATCCTTATAATAGTAGGACTTGTTTTATATTTTACTGAAGCAGACCGCCAGACAACGAAGCCCAACCAGTAAAACTATACTGACAACGGAAAAACCAATCGCTCTACTTACATATTCTAAGCACAAAGCAGGAGCAGAAAATATCGCTTTAAAGACTTAGGAAGTCTCGGACAGGAAAGCACATATAGAACCTTCCTCATAGGGGCAAAACATGATTTTATGTCAAAATGTGGGACGGAGGGCGTTGTAAGGAAGAAAAGAATTATTTAAGAAGAAATGAACAGATAATATCCCAAACGTAGTCGTACAGGTCAGAAAGTAGATAGAGGTGGATATAGGTCTACGAACTACCTCCATGTGTCAAAGTAGACACTTATCCGTTTATTCACAAGTGATGTAGATCTAGAAACAGACATTTGAAATAGTTTTAAGAACTTCTTCATACAATGTATCTACACACTTAACTATGCCACTATTTTAATTAATAAAGTGCGACAGGATTATCTGCTCCTACATGTATTGATTGTTACGTCATTACTTTGTTTGCATTTCATTTTTCTTCTTTTGCTATTGTTATCGTAGCAGCTTCGACTAGAGACTGTAAAAATCATATTTGATAGAAGGCAGAAATCTAAAGACTATTTATATTCACTCTTATATATCAATTAAAACAAATAAAGCAATACTAACATAAATATGAAGACTGGTATTATATAATGTTAGGTGTTACTTGATCTATCAACCATCCCTATAGTAGAATACATAGATTTTATCCTGCTTACGGGACCGGTTCACAATAGTCGCCAAATGTCAGACGATGTATAGGAAAATCCATGAGTCGCAATGAAACGGGGTCAGCTGGTACAGATACTAAACCGTTATACTGTCACGTTTCTTGTAACAGCCAGATGGGATTTACTTTAGGAATAAATATACTTGCGCAAGAAGTTTTTAAACGTCTCCAGATAATCGACTTACACATGAAATTTTTGTGAAATAATAAAACTAATAGGACTATAGTGTATCATTGTTTCCAATTGGTTCCATTTAAATCAAAAGACACCAGAAAACCTGCTTATATAGAAATAAAAAGAAATTAACTTTTATAAAGTCTCGTTCTCTAGAATTATAAACTAGGACTAGCAACACGAGCGGTGTATCTAATAGCAAACATGATACTAAAAACGAGAAATCTTGCACTGTTATAGTTCGGTCTCTCGTCGAACGTGACTTTTGGGTAACCTGTCACATAATATTGGTTTATTAACTTTCATCGAGTACTCCACTTCACGCTGATATTATTAGACCTTGCTTGCCTACTTTACCAAGACAATAACTTATGTAAATGTTTCTATTTAATATAGAGCAGAAAACCCTAACAAATAATTGTATCAGATCAGTTTTGGACAGTATCCTTGTATGGTCTATGTCGCTTGCTTTGTATTGGATAAGTTTTCGATATGGTGTACGTATGTTGTCTTCTTGTAATATCGGAGACTAAATTAAACAACATACATATTATATTCACGACAGATAACGCTGTTGTCCCACTCCCTTTAAGCTGAACAGCAACTGACGTTGCCGTTTTATATTCTATTACGTGCCTTGATCAGTCCCCAATTATGGACAAAACAGTTGAATTTTCAGGCTTGGTCAAACGTCATTGCAAGGTATCACATTTTACATTATACTGTCCGACAAAACCAATAACACAATTACAATAATTAATATATGTGTTTCTGTCTCTATTACCCTGCCTACCTTATTTGTGATGACCGGTTTGTTCCCATGGAATGGATATATGTATACATGTACACCCCACAAGTCTGATATCAGGTTACAAGTCCAACACAGACCAGTAACATAAGCTGATGACAAAATGGAGGAAGTGTTTTAATGATTCAGCGTTGTTATGATATGGGCAGATTATAGGTGGTTTGGGAGTCTGCACGTTTAAGCGATGACAGGAATCGATTGGGAAGACATGATACCACAAACATTATACGTAGCGATAGGTGTTCGATTGTAGACAACGTTCTGTGGTTTTTGTCTAGAATTCACACTATTTGGTCAAGGATAAAGAAAGAATATTTATTAATATTACAATCAGTTGGTATGTCATAATACCAGAAGTATTAAATTATGTATATTTTTTTTATTCTTCTGTTTTCACTAATTAAACACATCCTAAGCCATTTCGTCGTTTTCGCTTTACGCTACAAAATTTGTAAATGCCTGTCAGTGGCTACAGTTGGCAGGAATTTCGCTTTTGATTCCCAAAGAAGTCTCTGGATTTGTATTTCTGATACAAAAACAATTAAGACTTTCATTTGTGTTGGGACAATACCTGTTTGTATTACGTGTTCGCACTAAGACCAGAGTTTAGTTAGCGAATCGTACACAAACTTGTGTAAAGGTTACTCTGCCTAACACTGCATCTTCTGTACAGTATAGTACAGAAACGGCTCTTTATCAGTAACATATTGACCTTGGCAATATCGAAAATGGATGAGATGTGTGCCCATACAGTATAACTTATTTGACGTAAGCTAAATAGGCATTTACTGGCATATCTTTACAGAACATGTGTTTGTAAATAAATATAAAATGAACGATGCAAGTTTCATCCACGCAGGTCTTAAACGGTTTTAGAAACATAAGGTTGCAAAATCAACGATCCTGCAGGTTAAGCGTTCAAATTTTACCTCCTGCACTGAGTGCATGTTCGTAAGTGGCGCCTGAATTTGGTATATATCTTTTCTATTCTTCCTAACGTTCTCTTGACAACGAATCACTTTTGGCGTCTAGTTGAGCGCTTGCCCCTGTAAGGTAGGCTGTGGGTTCCGTCTCTTAACCTTAACACATCATAGTTTATACAGTGTTAGTTTCTGCTCCAGCTTATCACTCAGTATACAGAGGGAGTAGGACGACTGATTTGCCCGTTGTCAGTATAATCTGACCGGATAAAGTGTGCTTGTTCGGTGTCTTCATCGGTCGGCATGCTTCATTGAGATAGGATCATACACTTTTGCTTGGTTGATTACTTTAACGTCCTATTATTAGCCAGGGTCATATAAGGACGGCCTCCCATTGTGTAGCGTGTGTGAAGTACGAAGTGCCTGTTTTGGGAGACTGCGGTATATTCATATTGTGTTTTCTTGTATAGTGGAACTGTTACCAGGATACACACCACGAATATTCCACAACCTACCAAAACACACCGACATCCGCATACCGCAACACAATACACATATGAATGGTCATCTTCAAATGAACATGGCTGTTAATAGGACGTTAAACTAGTAAACAATTCCAAACCAAATGCAAAGATCAATTTGTTTGTCTCTTTTTCAACCATCATAGACTATCACGTTTGTTTTATATACTAAGGCACAAAAAACATTCAATTTCAATGATCATCGCAATGCCTCTGCGATAATCAACACTTTGCTTCTCTGCCTTACACATGATGTGTAGAAGTTCTGTGGTGCATTCTGAGCTATTTTTAGGGGATAAAAAATGCTGAACACTAATTCTGCGTTTTTTGTGAGGGTTCCGCATTTTCAACTGTTTCTTTCGCAACGTCGGCCATTGCGACCTTGTGGTATAAATAATGTAATCACCTAGACGCTTATAGTATACATACCGTGCAATACAAGCGCTTCACAGACCCGATTCGAAGCATGATGGCTACAGTAAAATATAAGTCAGAAGGGGCAAAAATCGAAAAATCTATATTTTTATCGTAAAAATAATTGTGCCAAAAACGTAACAGTTGGCAGATCTGTTTGACATCTATCGTATACGTCAAGAAGACCATTCTAGGCGAGCAGCATGTTACCAGCAGGTATGATTGTTGACCACTTTTCTAATTAGCAACAATTACGTCATCTTAAACAGTCGCCCTAAAGCTTCTAAGTATCGAATGATAATTACAGTCCATAATTAATTCTTCATAATCCGTACAATAGAACGAGCGTCGACCAAAATCGAAACAGTTCATCAATTCCTTTTGCCATTCTTGTTTCGCGGTAATGACTTAGGATTTTGACGCACCGTTCAATGTACTTCATGCCGATCCCGGGCCTGCTATAGCTATATGATCGATATCATATCTTCATAGTGACGTTATATTGGTCCTAAAATAATCACATATAATTATTATGAATTGCTTTAACATATTGTTTTAGTTTCTTAACGTTCAATGGTCTCAAATGAGATAAACAATATGGAAATTGAATTACGCTGAAGGTTGAATTGTACCAATTGTCAATTGCATGGTAGGGAATATGACTTTGGTGTGCACGTGTTGCCTGTTCTCTGTATACTCAAACAATATGTGTCTCACTAAACTCATTCTGGAAGACCCCTTAATTTCCTTGTTAATGGCAATAGCTTTAATATGACAGAGTGCACTAGCGTAAAGGCTATTTGTCAAGATGTTGAATAGAAAATGAACTCGGTAAAAATGTTAACATTGTAACATGTTTCAAATTGAGATATAACTGACAATATCTCTTTATGAATAATGATGACCAGGCATCTTCGACGATTTTACATCACCATCAGTCCTTGACAAAAACCATATTGCTTCATATGGGGATTATGACAAAGGCGATACAAATGCCATCACAATGACACTTGTACTGAGATTTTATGGCGATACTTCTATATAGAAGTCATAAATATTTATCAATTGATACAATACAAATATGATGAACATTTTACGACAATTTTGAAAATACCAATGTTTCTTTTATAAATGGCCTTAGTCAGAAATAATGAATATCTTGTTCTGTTTTTTAAACGACACATTCAGATTTTCATCCCACATTTATCTTCATTGAAAAACAATAGACAGGTTAAGCAACATTACGTGTACGTGTTCGTGTAGACTTGGAATCCCCGGAATTTAACGTGTATGACGTCATCATTTTATGATGCCTTGCATCTGCTACGCGTAGCAATAACTTGTAGCGCGGTGATTACACGAAAGCACAAGAGTGTAAACAATTATGTTTGAATGACTATTTTGTTCAATGAATTTTACAGTTATTTCTGTTTTTTTAAGTATTTTATGTTATGTTATAGTGTCTAATTGCGTTTGAATAAGACACAAAACATCTGAATAAGACACAAAACATTTAGAAACCGATAGATGAACACATAATTAACATAACTACACATACGTCATAAAACGTTTTCATGACGTAGACAAATAACGCTGTAATAATAAACTGTAAGTTACTGTTATACGTATAGCAGATGCAAGGCAACAAAAAATGATGACGTCTAACACGCTAAATTCCGGGGATTCCCCGTCTACACGTACCCATATACGTACACGTAAGGTTGTTTAACCTGTCTAATAGTTAAAACCGCATAATAGTTGCTTAGTCACAGAATATATTTTTTGTGGCAAGATAATTTCTTCCGTAGTTGTAATGAATTAGGTATTAACGATCGTTTTCAAGGTCAAGGGTAGATTTTATTTGGTTCAAATCTGGGAAAGTATTGGATTCTTGAAGACATTTCTCAATAAACGATTCCCAGAGAGTGTTAACCTTTGACGCTATTTAGTAAAACAATCATACTAAAATACGTAAATGACTCTCAAATAACGTACATGAACTACACTAAACCGTTCGTATAGAGGTTAATACGTACATACTGTCTTTCATTGTTAAAACAAAAACAAACAAGAACGTATTTTCTTTTTTCACATTGTTGAATTCGAGATCTTTTTCATGATATTTTTACGTATGTCATCAAATAGAACATTGATTTATTACATAATCCGTCCGATATACAATGATTTCGTAAATATTTTTGCATATGTCACTAGTGTAATATTACCTGGAGCGATTTTCATTGGCAGGAAAATCTTAAATGATCCTTTGTTTTCATTTCATTTCAATTTTCATGAAACTATGCCAAGACTAGCAAAAATAAAATCTAATACGAAATGAACACCCCTTCTAGATCCTATATTTATAATTTCGTTTCAATGTTATTCCTTTGCTAAAGCAGTATCTAGATATGACGTTATGTTATAAGTTTTTATCTTAGTTGATAATTGTATGTTAAGTCAATTAACCATTCTATCAACCTTAAACTTACACCTATCACAAGGTATTACATGGACAAAAACACACATTTGTGTTGCTAAGTGTCTCCGGCAGCATGCTTCAGTTATATAGCACTACAAAAAGGCCAACAGTACCACTATAAAAGACACTACATGAATATACCGCAGTCGCCCAAAACATGCACAGAACACTATATAACATGCTTCACACCTGCTTGTTTCAATAGATATCAATGAAAGGTATGAAAAAACAAAAATCACATACTATGTCTGATATTTATGCTATGCTTCACACCTTTAAACAGGTACAAGTAATTTGGACACATGAAGCTTTATACAATGCGATTGGGATCAACAAAGAGTTCATTAGGGTAATTGACTTAATTCACAATAATTAGTGAGTTTATTTATTTATTCACAAACAAATCCCGAATGGTACCATTTAATCATCTTCGCCCCATGTATATCAATAGCCGTCTTCATCAATTATTTACAACCGCCGTCTCTAATTGGAGGTCTCTTCTGACGTCAGGCGACCCTTTGGGTACACTTGCGGGTGTTGATAGGGAAATTAAAATCATCAGCGTCATCGAAAACAAATAGTTACAATAAAATATGAAATTCCAAACTTGGATTCATGTTTTGCGTTAATTTAATCTGGATCAGGTGCTCTAGCTTCTCAAAGTCAATTTCAAGGTTTATTTTAATCAATGTATGATCTGCCATCCACCACGGCTAATCTATCTGTTCATAGAATGGAACGGTCATTTCTGAGGAGGTCCGTGGTCCTCTTTAACTGACTGGGCTTAGTCTTTATGAGTGATAGTTGTTTTTCCTTTTTAACGCTGAACATGATGATAAGGATCGAGGGCTAAATCACTCACATCATTTATTATGCGTTTTATAATTATTATGAACTTGCTGGCCTTTGTATAAGGTATCGTAACGAACTTGTGCATATAGTGCTATATTATACTACTAGGTAATGGCTCATTCCAACAAACCCATTGACGTCTCACACACCTGTCTACTTATAGTATATACTCAATGCTCTTTTATATATATATAATGCATTGGACCTACAAATATCAACTTTGCATGAAGTACACAAAGTACGATATTTCGGCATTTTTGTTCCGCAACGATACTACATAGTACATATATACTAATAACGCATAGTTTATTTCATTATATATGCTTGGTGAAATGACCTTCAATTTTATTGAATTGAATTGTCATTTTAATGCTTGATAGTGTTTGCTTTAATTGCACCTGTCTAACGGCATAGAAATCCGCGTTGTCAGCATTGCTACATGTACCCGTCGTTGATCAGTTAATATTAACAGTCTATCATGTCTGCAGGACCCCGTCAACTGTTTTGGGCATCACGCTAAAAAAACACTCAAATAATTTGGAAATTTAGTTCCCTTTTCAACGCGTTAAATCAATGATGTCACAGGTTCAAAGGAGAAGCCTTGAATCACGCATAGGAAAAATGGACTAATGCGTTGAGAGACTCACAGTTATCCAAT
Organism: Argopecten irradians; assembly: GCF_041381155.1. Taxonomy (NCBI): domain Eukaryota; kingdom Metazoa; phylum Mollusca; class Bivalvia; order Pectinida; family Pectinidae; genus Argopecten; species Argopecten irradians. The sequence goes on from NC_091134.1 coordinate 23,515,977, forward strand.
TGTCTTCAATTAAACTCGAGAGAGTGGCCTTGATTTCAGGTCAGAAAAATAACAAGAATGGGGAAATATTGTGACCTTAGAAGGAATCGATAAAAAACGTCTTGACGCCAAACGTGTTTCGATTTTTGAGCGGCCTATTCTAAGAAACTACCAAGATATACAATAACCATTATGCTTATATATCTTCTACAAAATAAAACGTATGCGAGGAAGACAGACATCAGTCTGAGTACACTATAGTCTATGATCGTAAAAGGCGACTAAATTTTGGATTTTATCTTTTCTCTTCTTTCTAACTTTTTTTGTGTTCTTCCTAACGTCTCTCTTGACACCACCTCGCGTTTGGCCTTGTGTTGAGCGCTTGCCCAAGTGAGATAGGCTCCGAGTCATGTCCCCTTGCCAACACACACCAAAGTTTATAAAAGTTGTAGTTTCTGAATATAACCAGTCTCACGAAATACGCACCACGTACTTCATACACGCAAAACACTGCATACATGGGAAGCCATCCTTATTTGACCCGTCACTTAAATGGATGTAGATAAAATAAACCAAACTGCTCATGCTAAACGCTAAGCATACAAGAATTAGGAAGACTGGTTCGCCCGTATAATGTGACCGGGTGGGTTGTGTTGTTTGGTGTCTTTGGCAGCATGCTTTAGTAATTTAGCACTATAAATAGGGGAGGAGTTCCCATATACAAGAAGACGCAACACGTATATGCCGCAATCTCCCAAAACACGTACGGTGCACTACGTACACGCTACATTCGCCGTCATGGTTGGCCGTCCTTACATGACCCTGGCTGTTAATAGGACGTGAATTTATCAATAATAAAAACGACTAGTTTGTAATATGATTTGAGGGGTGAGTTGCTGGGTATCTACGGCGCTATGCTTACGTTGGACAGAATAACGAAAAGGGCAAGCGTTCCATTATTGCAAAGAGACGGAACATTAGAGGCCGTCCCTAAATGACCTTGACTGTTTATAGGACGTCATACCAAATAAGCCAAACCAAACCCAACTGAAAAGGCCCACTTCCTTTCTGGAGGTAGACATAAAGGTTTATTTAAAGCATCAATGGAATAAGACGAGTTTACAACACCAAACATATGCAATAAATGATAACAGTGGAAAGTCATTTCGCTGTTTTGCCGTCTGGCGCAGTGATAGTCAATTACCGCCCGGTATTTAGGACGACGGCGGGAAACATAAGACGACCCGCGTTATGAAAATTAAATTTTCATTGACTAAATTTAGTTTAGTCAAATTGTTTAGAATGTCATGATACGTGTAGTATCAAAGGTAAGTGAATAACTTTTGTGAATCTACAAAATTATCGATCTCGTTTCGAAAATTAAAAGCTGTTTCGGAAACTTAGTGGACTTGAAACATTAAACAAACGGAAATAAAAAAAAATCAATTAAGAATGACGGTCGTATAACCACGTCTATGTTTGGACATGCGTACATGCAAACTTTATACAGGACGTTAGCAATGATAAAATTCCAGCAAGTATAAATATATTAAATGTTTAGTTTTCATTATTTTTTAATACCAAATAATTAATTATGTATACAAGATTCACACGATTTTTATTAATTTGCTTAGACACATGAAAAGGTGTTACATGAGGGCATATGGTACACAAAGAAGTATGCCTGATAAGATTGAAACACAATTTACTTAGACACATGAAAAGGTGTTACATGAGGGCACATGGTACACAAAGAAATATACCTGATAAGATTGATACACAATATAAGATATACAAAATATAGATCGTTATAATTGTGTAGTGTTCAATTTACAGCAATCATCGCCCTTTTCAGCCTTCTTCGTGCAAAAATGTTCATAACTTAAATGTTTTATATGTTAAATAGACGTGCTAATTTAAATAAAACTAGGATATCTATAATGGTTAATACCTATAATGGTTAATGTCCCATCACTGAATCATACTTTGGTTTGTTTATTTTAACGTCCTATTAACAGCCAGGGTCATATAAGGACGTGCCAGGTTTGTTGGTGGGGGAAAGCCGGAGTATCCGGAGAGAGAAAAAAAACCCTGAATCATACATTTTTACAATGAGTAATATATGAGTATAAAACTACCTTGGAATATCAGGCTTTCATAAAACTAAAATCAAAACGCAATAAGACGAAACATCACTGAAAAAACACTGTTTTATATGGTTTGTTAGCTTTTATGTCTTTCTACAGTATAATGAAATTGAACATTTTAATGCTATCATGAGTATTTCTTATAAAATTATTGGCAGTTTAATTTTTCAATAACGGACAGATTAGAAATGTACATGTTGGATATTTGCAGACTACATCGCTAATAAAATCTTTCTTGCTTTTCCCCAAGAAATCAATTACCATCTTTCAATCTTTTCCCGTTGGGAAATTCGGGTAGGTGTTTTTCGCCTGAATTCCTCTATCGCTATGTATCAAGAATACCATCTCCCACATTTGACACCCAATCATTTCTCCACCATTGCAAGTCCCTGCAGACTTAATAGAAATCTTAAATCTATTCTTTTCGCATTTGTGAATAACCCCCGGACTTGACGTCGAAAATTGGCCAAGAGACAGGCATCATATTGGGCCTATTATCATCGTATCATTTCACTAGTTATGGACGGCTCATGTGACGACAACTAAATATTAGAATTTGATGTGTCGGTTTAGACATTGTTAATACCGCGCCACATATCTTTGACGGGCAAATAGCTATTCTCCAAGTCGAGGACAGTGATTAAAGACGGGATGCCAATAAACCGGAATTGATGTAAGTAATCTAATTTACGAACCCATTCGACGGTTTCAATTATTCGGTTGTATATTAGATTAACCTCGTAAGAACGATACAGTTGGAAAACACATTATATTAACTGGACGAGAATATTAAATATTTCATGTACTACATATATATGATATTCTTAGCACGGACCAAGTAACAGACAAGGTCTTCATCACGCACACTGACCACTGTCCATTTGACCGATGGCTTGTTAGCATACATACATATGCATATCTGAAATACGTTATTTGATCTCGCTGAGCCGTAAGGGCCCTATGGTGCGGGTTCTGTTGCTATTTGAACTCGGTGGGCGGTACATGATTGGTATGTTTGAAAACAGATATGATCATTTGATCACTTCTCCAACAATAGAAAGTTGAAATGAACCGTATCTGTACATGACCATTTGAGCGTGATGGTAAATTATGTATGGGTAGCGGACTGTACCACTGGGCCAGTTATGGCCGAGCAGTAAAAAGAGTGTAATTAAGATAGCTCACATTATCAGGGAAAGTTGAGAACAGTTGATTGGTTGAAACTAAAAAAGATACAGCTTGAACTTTTGACTTATCTGTCCTCTATCAATTTAATAACGTAATATATTATTTTTAGCATAACCGTTGATGCTTAGTTAAGTTTCAGCTGACTCTCCATCCTCACTTCTAGTTCTCTTTGAAACCGATGTAACTGTCATCACCTTAAATGCATGGATCATGTATGACGTTGTTGCACTATCCCTTCAACACAACATCCATCTTTGGAAAATAACGTTGTAAGTCGTACTCAGAAATCAGCGATATTCGTATCAACTGATGCCTACTTTTATTTTCGATAAAGATCTCGTGATCCAGACTGATATACCGAGTAGTAACTAAAGCTTCATCATTAGTACATATGGGGCGCCCCTTACGACTTTGTTTCAGTAACAATATTGTCGTAACACGACACTTCCGTTCTGTCTTATGTCTGGATTGCTTCATTAATAGCGGTGTATTCTTAGACGAATCTTTTGTATTTATTTGTTTTAGAGCAAAAAGCAAAAATCATGCAATGCTTTTTCGTATTTTCAGACATTGCTATCAACATTTAAGACACCTTTATTGCGTAAAGAGTCAATATGAAATTGATTCCCGAAGTTTGAAGAAGTGGAAAATTCTGGTTTCAACAGACAAATATTTAAAACATTTAAATAAATATTCAATCGACAATCTGATGAATTTGTTTGTGACAAATTTATCCATTTTTATTAAAAGACTTCACAAAATAGACATGAATTATGAAGGTATTTTAATATAACAATCCAATTTTCTTAAATTTTATCCAACTTTGCTATAAAGTCTAAAACTTTTGTTTTCGTAAAGATTTTTGTAACATTGTGAATATACCTTTGCTGAAACTGAACAAATTGTCTGTATCAGTTTTTTAAACTATTGTCAATCAAATAATGAAATGTTTGACCCTATAAACAACAAATGAGAGCAATATTTTACTTGTTCTTTGATATATTGTATGTAAGAATATTTGGAATTTGGAATGGACCAGTCGTTTATGTTCTTATAACTTTAAGCAATAAAGTTATACAGCGCTTTGTATTTACTCAGAATAAGAAGGTATGTTGCGCGTACCCCTTACGTTTGACGATCACACGGTCACAATGCACTCAGTTTCATTTTTGTTGATTTTGCCAGATTTACCTCATCATAAGTAGATCCAGTATCTAACTTTTTGAGATATTTTGCATTACAATGTTAGTTTTTCTAAAATAGACTTAAAAATGACCATATTTTAAATATTTGTTCTCCCCTAATTTTCGAGTAAGTTTATTATGATAAAATCACAGCGCACCGTTTAGATTTAAGTGAACAAAGAAGTATAAAAATTGTAACAAAACTAGCTTTACCCAGAACGTAAGTGACACGTGTTTTTAAAAAAGCCATCTACGTCGCAAAATTACGATGCCTACATACAATAGAATTCACATGACAACATGCTACATATATTGTCAATCTTCAATGCTCTTTGATCCTGGGCCAAACGAGATTTCAACGAGACTGAAACCTCAGAAGGGAGTTATTAAAGCAAAGGTAAAATATCATCATGGTATGCAATGATATACTTCTCAGAAAGATTCCTGGTGGTCTTATGATGAACTTAATCGTTACATAATATACTTGAGAAAATTACTTGACCTGATTCATCACATCGTATATATTTATATTCTTATTACACTAGATAGGTTCTCGTAAGTCGAATCATTGATCCCCAATGTAACCATTTCCCCCTTATTTTTTATCAAGCAGTGGCTTACAAAGAACTAAAACACCAATCTTTACATCTCCCTTTGTAAACGGATCATCGTGTATAAAGGAATAATTGTAAAGTTCCTACGTCCACCTTAGACACATCAATTTCCATTTGATTCGATACGTCTTTGATCCCCAGTGTAATTATTTTCCCTAGTAGATAGTAACATTCTGCTGCTAAAATAACAAATTTTGTATCTTAATGTCAACATGTAATCATGCACAACAGAACTGAAACATTCCTGCGTCTACCCAGGACGCATCACATTCAGTTTGACTTTTAAATTGCCATTCCTTTGGATGGCAGTTTGTCACAGTCAAAGAAAGTCCAGACATTTCGGAGAAACGGCGTTCAATTTTACAGTTCTTTTTCCATTGTTACTTGATAAGTAGTAACATCATCGAACTGACTTTGATGTTGTTAAAAAGGTAGTGATTAAGCATGTTATATTACTAAGAAATGGCCAGTACTAAACCTATTTCAAATTGTAAATTTGCGTTCTGTACGACAAGAGTCGGTCGGATCATCGTCCGATGTATCTGGGTATTCTCGATGTGTTTATCAATAAAACGCGATCCCATCACTTGGTAGAAATGCTACTGAAAGTTAATATGTGTGCATACATTGTGATTTTAATAGTTTTGAAGCTATATATTGTGTGAAAACACCTCCAAAGCGATTTTTTTTGTCCCGAGATTAATCCGTCAAAACTGATTACAACGTAACATACGACTTGCCACCGAGAAATCGGTTGTAAAACTATTGTCTAAAACTTATCTTGCACAGATAATTCCAGGCCAGGTCAAGTGAGTAATTAGCCGTGTAATAATCATATTCATAAAAGAAAAATCTATAAAAACGAGTTGATTTTGTAATGATCGAAATTTCCGATTGCATTTGAAAGCCCTTTCCAAACATCAAAAAATAAAACAAACACAAATAATTTTTGCATTAATATAATTCTGTTATATTTACTGGCTCGCTGGTTGTCAGGAAAGCCCCAACCTGTTATAAAGGCAACCTGTCTATAGTGACCGTTTTCCAGTCTCCCCTTCAGTGGTCGTTATAGACAGATTTGACTGAATTTAAATGTCAGAAAACTTGTAAAATACGCCACAATGCATATAAAATCCGATTTACGAAAAAAAAAGGGAAAAAACTTTTCTTAGAAATGCAAAAGTTGGATGTTCATCACGTCAGTAATATTTAAAGTCAAATACAGTATTGGAATTCTGAAAAAAAGAAAAAGATATTCGATGATGAGTATCCAATTGGTTTAGCCAATTGACAGTGTTGATAGCTGATGACAGAAAACCAATCAGATGTTACCAAGAGCCTGATTGTTAAGGGCTTCGTGTAATTAGCATGAGGTTAAAACGCACCAATTGATTCCTAGCCGTTAGCAATTAAAGTAACGTTCATCTCAGGTATGACACATCTCGTTGTTTCCACAAGAGTCGGTTCTTAATTAGAAATTTATCATTTTGAAAACACTTTGTAACTTAGCGTCAACGAACAGCTCGATTTAAGGACCTGTTCGCAACTGATTAGCAGAATTTTCGAATGATTATATGACATTTCCTGGCGGTTATAAAGCTTTCAGTTATGACGATAGCAAAGTTATGATCCTTAGGCGAATTTTTAATTTATTTTTGTAATGACATTACATGGAAAACCACGGCATGACCTTAGAATGACCATGATATTTACGTAGGAAACTTATATGTTGGTCTTCTATAATCCAGGAGGTTTAATACACAATTCATCTAAAGTTCTACATGTAGTTATGCTAATTCTATTGTAATTGTTTTGTAAATTTATAAAAAGACATCTAAGGCACTTAATGATGCATGCAACGCAATGTCAAAATTGTTTTGTATCAAAACATTTTTTTTTGGAAAACAGGAATTCATTTTACGTAGAAAATGAAAGTAAAGTCGGTATAATTGTTTTGTGCTATTGCCAATCAAAGATGCATAATTTACATGCATAATTGTGTTTTTACGGGAATTTCGCGGTTTTGACCATATATACATGATATACAACAAAGCATCGGAGTATTTATTTCCGAAACTCTGTAGTGTATAAAAATGTCAGCTTCATAAATCGAGATTGATAACTATGTAAAGTCACAAAAGTTATTAGCTTATCGTCAATACTACACTCATCATTACCTTCTGCACAATGTAATGAAAATAAATAGAATATCAATTTTCATAACGCGGGTCGTCTTATGTTCCCCGCCGTCATCCTGATGAAAAATACTAAATCGTTTGCTCATGTTTTTCATAGAGAAAAAATACCATTTGTCAGCGGTGGAGCATCTTTAATGCAAAAACAAAATGTCAAACATTTCAAATTTTCCATTTTCCTGTTATAACCACTGTGATCCATAAAAAGAAATACAGTATTCATTAACTGTAGTTACAAATGACTTAACACCAATGAATAAGTGAAAAAAGAGGAAAAATTGGTGAAGTGAAATATGTTCTTCATCCAAAGCGCAAGAAACATGTTTTTGATGCCCATCAAATGGAGGATTTCTTAGAGTTTCATATCAAAATACCCACAACCAATAAAAGACTATTAAGTTTTGACATAATTGCCATATGACTTCGTACTACAGATATTAAAGATGCTCCACCGCCGACAAATGGTATTTTTTCCAGGAGCAGACGATTCAGTATTTTTCATCAGTTACAAAACTTACTTACTTTACACCATTACCACCATTTAAAAGTTTGAGCTTCTAATTTTACTTTAAGTTAAAAATAGGAAAAACAATTAATCGCATCCCAAAAAAATTCCGTGGCACTATATCCTATATGGAATGAAGTACTGATTGCGCATGCACCAAAGGCAAACTATTTTATTTTTCAGACTATTTAGACATATATATATACGATTGAACACCAATTATTGTTCAAATAATGAATATGATTTATGCTCTGACAGCGGTGGAGCATCTTTAACAATTCGTAAAATAAAATCCTCAAACTATCTCTGATTCAGAGACATGCGAGACTCCAACGGAATTTTACACCCAGAAGAAAACATTCTAAAGGAGACTTGAGAAACTAACATAAAGTTAACTCACATGACAGAGATTACTCTTTACAAAGCAGTATATAGATATGTGCTTCACTTCAATATCCGTAAGCTTGTCGTTAGTCAATACATATAACTGCGTTACATGTGAACTTACAGTTGGTTGTATAATTAAATTAACGTCCACTTCATAGTAAGAGTGGCCTTCCGTGCATGCGGTGTGTGAATATCGATATGTTTTGGGAAACTGTAATCTATATATGTTGTGTCTCATTTTGATAGGTGAACTCCTGTCCTTTTTTATAGTGCTATCTCACTGAAGCGCCGTACCGCCCCAGACATTGAACAGGAACACCCCACTTGGTTACATTATAATGATAACGGGAGAAGAGGTATTTCTACTCCCTTTATCCTGAGCGTCTCCTTTTACTTGTCCTTTAAGATCAGCTTATGGAAGGAAAGTTAGAATACGGTTTGTACAAAAATAGCTCACTACTGCCATATGGTTCCTGAAAAAAAAATGTAATTAAAAAATTTGAAAAAGAGGATGTGATATTAAGGAATCTTTCAATCATAAGTCTTGAACTATACTAGAAAAGTGCAACATTTTAATTGCCCTGTCTTCATAATGAATCCTTATCGAATCGATCGATAGTTTCTTGCGTAATACGTTTGGCTAAAATGTCGGTTAAACGCAATGATAAATTCTTTTTGATAATTCACAACGATTTTCCATTTATTCTGTGTCTTACATTTGTCCACTTAACTCGGAGGGACTTGAGTAATAATCGATAAAGTTCAAATTATATTACAGATAAATAATGTTAATTTTGACAAACAGTTGTATTTTAATATCTTTTAAAGCAACAAAACAGTCTGATTTCATACTTTCCCTGGCGTATACGCAGAAGCAACCTTAATGTAGTAATAAACATTATTGATCCTTATCGTTGATTGATACATGATTTATAATATTGTAGCGTTTCGCACACCATAGCTCTGTATCAAAATGACGCTTCCACTTGGTCAACGTCTTACTCTACATCCTCGATCTCCAGCGATTACTATCACTGTCGTTACATATATCCCTGGGCTATGCCGTGTTAACACTGAAGTCTCTGTGTGCGACGACGGATAGTTCATGTAGTTTGTATTTTGGTTTACATTAAAGAATCGAATACAGTACACTGTATGATTTCGAAATTGAGAGTCGCTATCTATGATATTCAAAGGAAGTCTCTGCACCACTGTAATTGATCAGGGTTTTGTGTCTCATAAGATGCTTTCAGTTTTGTGATAACCGAACAAATAGTACTGAAAGAATATGTCAAGTGGTTATTATTTTTAATTCTACCAAACTTGCCTTCCATTTTTTGTCGTGATCTATAGGACCGTAGACGATTTCGGCAGGCGTTGGTTGTACATTGAAAGTACATTTGTTTCGGATATCTTCTAGAAACAAAAATAAGACATCCTTGTATATGAATAAGGAGCTCTAAACAAGTTTAAGAAAATAGAATGAAAACTCATGAAAAAAGGGTTAAGAATTACATGGAACGTAACTATGTGCAATCGTTTTGTTTAAGTCAAAACCATTCAATAAAATGCAATGTGCACGGTGTAAACCAGAAAAAAGTTATAAAATAGTATTTTGATGGTTTTGGAAATAGTCACCCTTTACAACAGTCATTCTTTTTTCCCGTTTTTCAGGCAAACGTAATGGTACCTATATAATGTATCATTCTTCAAATAAAAAAAATACAACAAATTATTCAGTTTGTATTCAGAGAACTTAAATCAACGTGCAATATGAAATGGTTTCAAGAAAATTTATTTAAAAAACAAAAAAAAAAAAAATTGAAACTCTTTGGTGACATAAAATAAATGAATTTAAACTGTGTTATAAAAACATCGATTTTTAAATTCGTTTTCCGCTTTGCAAGTGCATCTATGTAATGCTCTTATTGGTTTACCATTGTTGTTTGTTCTAAAACCGACTCACTGAAATATAGGTGTCGTGACCTAACACATACGGAACTATGTCAAACATATTATAGAAAGGGTGTGAAAGTAAATTAGTTTTAACATTTATTATTCTCTCTCTTCCATTCTTATTTCATAGCTATCTGTCGGTCACAGAAGTGTTCCATTATCCTTCGTAAGAATAAAAACAATGCTAGTCTTATTGACCCTCAAATGATCAAAACTAAGTCAAAATTGAACATAGATACGACTTGAGTTTTAAAGACAGGCTTTCTTGCCGACGGTTGGACATCCATAGATAGGGGATTATTCTTTGTTTCCCATATACAAAGTAAAAAATGAGATAACATCCTTAAGAAGTCAGGTACTGACCACAGGTTTGTGTTTTTTTTTCTCTGGGTACTCCGACTTTCTTTCACCAACAAACCATGAACGTCCTTAAATGACCTTCGCTGCTAACAGAACTTTAAACAAATAAATCAAGTGCGCCCAATATGTCATATCCTTTGGGTTGGCTGAAAGGTCTCACGACTAAAACCGATGCCAAATCAATGAATGGTAGGAAAAGGACATATCAACAAATACAGTAACATTTAAATAAATGTCGGGTGATACCAGAAGTTAGGTGTAGAACATCCCGATTCGTTGTACATTATACATGTATGTATGCCAGTGAGGGTAGGAAGACTGCCCTATATCATTTCGATATTCTTGTGAAAGGATATCTTATATCTAATTCTTTATAGTGTTATCATGCTGAAACATGCCGATAAAGACACCAAACATCACCCTTTATCGTTAAAATTAAGCTGACAATGGAACAGCAAGTTCCACTTCCGGCATGTTTATCGTCATGTAGCAGAAATTCCTAGTGTTCGGAACTTGTATGTCCCGACAAGGGATCAAAAGCCTTAGTTTTTCTCTCAGATATGTGGTCTAGTATAGAGAGATAGATATTCTCTATTGTTATTGGATTAGGGATATCTTAAGACGGAGGAGGCATTGTCTATTGATAATTGAGTTTTAATATCAAGGCGTTTGTGCTTTAAGTGATATTTTCTATTGTTCAAGATAACCTTTAGGAAGCTATTACATTATATATATATAAATTCATAAGGTCCTTCAGAGGGCACTTATCTTGTGTCTCATACGTACGCAATGTTTATTTTTGTGGATTTCATGCGAAAAAAACTCGCGTGAATTTCACGTGAAGAAATATTGCCCGTGTAGGCTTGCGTTGTTATGGAATTGGGTCTTGTATTTGGCTTGGGCGCTATTCCATCCATGAGTTTGCAGAGGTAACACTGTCCTCTCATCATCGTAGATTAATATTAGTAACAGTCACTGCAGTATTTCGGGTCATCTGTCTTAAAAACACGTAATCGGTTCTCTAACAGCCAGGACCATTCAGGGCATGTCTGGTTATGGAGTAAGACCACTTCGCCTTACAGTCAGTGCATAACCACTGTCCACCATCTGTTTTGGTTTTGTAACCCAGAGTTTGAGGGCTACTGTTTAGATGTACATTGTAGGTACATCTTAGCCCCTCGCCCACCTCGGTCCCAAGGTGATTTCGAGATCGATATATAAGAATCGTATTTATATCGACCACGTGCTTCTAAATAGTAAATTAATGCAAGTATACCAAACTCATGTCTTAATCTAAATCTTGTTTCCTCACCCAAGTCTTGGATTTCACATCTGTCTGGCTTTCCGTGGATTCCCAGTGAATCGTGGAGCATAATTGTATTTAAACAACCAACAACAATACTGTTGGATTCTCATTTTCTTGAAACCCAATCGAATAGAAATAAGAATTTTTTTTCTCTTTCACCTGATTTGCTTCCGTGCCAATGTGCAATACATGTATTGTCACCCTACGTAGAATTTTATCGCATTTGTTGAATAATATGCTTCAGTGAATTTTAACGAATCATGCATATCTAATTAAGTCTAATGGGATTAAAATGCTAATTTTCATGCATCATTTTACTTCGATACAATACAATCAACAGTTGTGTTTGTTATTCTACAAACTTTGGTTTGAAAGCTAATATGAATATTTGCAAAGGTCGCCATTGACCCAAGAGAACCTGTTCTAAAGCGGATGTGATTAGTAATAGTGCCAGTAAGATATTTCCATCTCTTATTTCTACAAGGGAATGTTCGTTAGATTTCTAATTAATGACTTATGATTGATAAAACATATAATGATTGATTATTGCTATTATTCTATAGGAATCTTTGTTAAGAAAATATATACTCTTTACATAAATGACATTGAAAAACCTTATGTTTTACCGCCATCATCAAATTCCTGGAATATACATCACATTACAGTACGCTCAGTACATGGGAAATGTTGCCAGTAGGTCAGAACCTTATAAAACAGAGATTTTAATCAGTGATAGATTTGAACACGCATACCTTAGGCTTAAACACTGGCCACCCCGGCTCCCTGTCAAGACAAAACAGTTTCAGACAATTGTTGTCAATGTTGCAAAGCTAAACACATTGAAGACTTCTATATATTGCTGGCCACAGTTTCATGAACATTCCTTAAAATCAAGGAATCCTTTGACTTAAAATTCTCTATTGGAAAACATAACGGACTTTAAGGAAGACTCCTTAACTTAATAATTTTTCCTTCATCTTTTGTAATGTTTTCCTATGGAGAGTTTTAATTTATGGGATTCCTTAAATTTTAAGAATGTTCATGAAACTGAGCCCTGGGTGCATATCATCATTAAATTTATGGTAAATACAAACGCTGCACTCAAAACTAATAGACCCATTGTTACTTAAAACATTGTGATCTGTTTGATAATCGATTAATTATTTGTTGTTTATATGCCCTGCAGGTAAGGAGTTAGAATTATACCTGCTGTCCCTATTGCATGATCGTAAAAGGCGACTAAATTTAGGATCTTATCTTTTCTCTTCTTCCTAACTGACTTTATCTTTCCTAATGCCTCCCTTGGCACCGCCTCACTTTTGGCCTTGAGTTGAGCGTTCGCCCATGTGAGGAAGGCTCTGGGTTCTGTCCCCTGGCCGAGACACACCAAAGTCTATAAAAGTGGCAGTTTCTGCTTCTGCTTAGCGCTCAGCACACAGGGAGTGGGAAGACTGGTTCGCCCGTTGTCAGTATAATGTGATCGGGTGGGGTGTGTTGCTTGGTGTCTTCGGCGGCATGCTTCAGTGATATAGCACTTTAAAGAGGACAACAGTTCCACTATACAAGAAGACATAACATGAATATACCGCAGTCTCCCAAAATACGCACCTCGCACAACATACACGCATCACACTGCATACATGGGAGGCCGTCCTTACATGACCATAGCTGTTAATAGGACGTTAATTAATCAAACTAACAAAAAAGTGTGACAAGTTGTGTGCTCAATGTATCTGGCATTGTGCTTGAAACAAACATACACAATACATACCACAAACCAAACGGTATACAGGAGAAGTCATTAGACGACCTTTGCTTTTAAAACGGGCTTAAGGATATAAACAAAATAATTACCTACATTTGGAACATTTGTACCCATATAACGACAATGCTCCACTGCAGCAAGGCTGTACAGCAGTTTTTATTGTTCTTCAGGGATACTTTCCGCCATGGCTTGGCTACGGATCTTCTTCAAAAATGAAACTAAACATCTCAATAACGGAGGGCTATAACAATAGCGTTATGGATAGTTTAAAATTTAAATTGCTGTCCGAGTTTCCGCTTGTGCATTATCAGAAGATACCAAAATATTTATGGCATTTGTTTGCTTTTTGTTAAAACATCATTTTTGACACACCGACACCCATCGTTTCCTTTTCACCAAAGTCAACAAATTTCATGCCGTATGCAATATCGCGAGAGTTCCGCTATACAAGAAGACACAGCACAGATACACCGGAGTCTCTCAGAAGACTCACACACGCAACACACCAGATCCATAGGAGGCCGTCCTTGAATGACTCTAGCTGCTTATATCACGTTAATATAATATACCAAACTAAACAATATCACGATTATCTCTAAATTCCGTCAATCACGTCGTCAGTTATGCTTGTTATCCTACATCCTATGTAAGGTATACAGTGTAACAAGGAATGCAAGGAATGTCGTGTAATGTGAGGAAAATGTCTTTCCTGAAACAAGATTTTTTTATATTTTAGTATACTATAGCATATTTTTTATGTTATAGTCCGTCTACTGCCCATTTAGATAACTGCATACCTATCTGATACAGTACTGTTGAAGCATTTTATCCCTATGTATCTCAATTGGTGTTGGGAGTCGACAGACGTATCGCTATTCACGAAGGCGTGGACCTGGTTCCGATATGTTGATACAAAAGTACAGACTCAAGTCAAAACTGATGTTTTTGTACTTATGTAACTACTATGACAATTTTGTCTAAGTTTTTGACTTAGGTTCGTTTCGAGGGTCCATACCAAGACACGGGACGATAGTCAATGGCGACAATTTACATCAACATTGAAGCATAAATAAGTAGATAATTCGTATGTTTCAAAATGTTCCTAGTCTTCCTGCATTCACAGACCTCCCAACTCCCAACACAGCACAATCTGTCCAATAAGGTTATTAAATCCTCACTTTCCGAGCTTCCTAATACTTGTAACCTACCTCGACGTGACTTTCCGCCTACCAGTATCATATCACGCTAGCGTGAACACTTTCTAGTGACTAGTTTGTTGGGTTGAGTATTCTTAACGTCCTATTTATAGCTAAGTCCCATGAGGATGACCTCCCTGTTGCTTGTGTGAACATGAGAATGGTTTAGACGACAGTGACATGTTTTTATAACCGTCTGGGTGTGCTCTTTGATGTCTTGGGTAGCATGTGTTGTGATTGGTAAGTTCAACATGTAATTAACAACCAGGGTCAGATAAGGACGGTCCCCTGTATACAAAATGAAATATGAATGCGTCTTAATGTTTGGAGGATATTGGCTGTGTAATAGCATTTTCAAAATACAGGAGTTCACTATCACAAGACGCACCAACACGAACATTACATGGGATGCCTTACATGACCCAGACTGTTAATAGGACGTTAAAATAATCAATCAAACAAACAAACGAACGAATCAACACGAACATTACATACCAAGTCACTCACCACATCCAACATAACACGTACTGGGAAGGAGGTCTATAAGTTATGTTACAAGCACGTGGAGCAATAGTTACGAACTAAAGCGTAACCTGTTCTGTGACACCTGTTAGTTTGTCATTAAAATGTTTCATTTTCAATAGCATACGAATGGATCTTAACAACATTTTGTCAATCGTATCATTTTCGACAACAGTATCAATTGTTACACAAACGCCTAAAGGAATATGCAGGGAATATAGGAGGACACTTTGAATCGCTACTGTTATTAAAGTATCCAGGTGAGAGTCTCAAGGACGACCACTTGTTAAGCAATGATGTTATCACATTCACTATTGGAAATGCAGTTCTCGCATACGAATTGAAATTTAGCTACCCATATGAAATGGTTCAAGAAATCCGTAGGCGTTTGTCATAGTATGTTTTGGAAAATTCTGAATCGTGACGTCCTAATAAATATTTGATTGGAGGTTTAGTTCATTGAAGCATTGTTTGGTACTGTTTTATGATCCTGAAATGGATGATGTGTTATTGAAGTCATTCAGTACATTTATTTCGCACAATAATCACTGCAATAACAATATCGGTGGGTATTAAGAGTATTGTGCTACATGTATGTTGTATTACATAATGCATTATTTAAGACTGTCGTTGTATTTATGACATCAAATAATCAATTAAGTATAAGAAAATACAACAATCTACCCGTCACACGAGTACCAACTAGATTTGAAAATTCAGTAAATACGTCAAAATCTGTAGAACAAAAACCAATATTTCAGAAATGGAAAAGATTCAAAACACAAAGCGATAACGTTTATCAAAACAGTGATATATTTGTTGACTTATATTTCTTTTCACAATCAAAACCAATGACTTGTGTGTAATCATTTCATTTCTGATTTCTCTATGAAACACTCTTCGTCACAACTATGAAATATTTATCTATTTTACGGCTACTTTATATGAATCTTCCATACGTTTGTAAAGTACCCGACCGACCGCTATTATTTGCGTTCGACCATTACTTATTCATAACCTCTTGAAGTAGGCGTTTCTGTCTCTGTAGCGTGTACGGGAAGTTTCGGAATCCCAGCGCAGTAAAATCTAAGCATTAAATGATGATGTCATTATTTTCTGCGTAGGCGACGTCATTGTTGTGTGTATAGCACCTGACAACTGACTGATTAGCGTGGTCTAATTGATGTTTGACAGTCAGTCTCTTTGTAACAGTTCCCTCCCCAGTCTGTACGAATCAATCCGGTTACTTATAAGCTGGCGCGATTCTGCTTCCACCAGAGAGTGACTACGTACCTGAACCAGTAGCGACATGGCACCAAGGACAGCAGCCATGTGGAACCTAGCAGTAGCCATCCTGTTGGTCTGTGGGCGGATTAACACAATTAAGGTAGGTAACAGTTCCTGCTCTCATATGTAACATGTATATTTGTTAATGATTCTATTATATTTGGATATTAATATCTAATTCCGCTTTAATTTGTTTTATCGGAACTTTAGTGAAAGGCTTAACGAAAGTAGATGTTATTTAAATTACAACTACTGTAAACCAATGCTTTTAGCCACTACTTAATTTCGTGATTTTCAAAACAAGTTCGAGAAGGTTAACATTTGCGGATTTTAAAAATGATTGGAAGTTCCTATCAGTATCAATGATGTACATGTTACTTCACGGAGTTAAAACTTTCGCGAACTTATTTGGATCGCGAAGTTCGCGAATATAAATCGCACGTGAAAGAAACTTGGTTTACAGTATAACAAATGCAGCTTAATAAATAAACAACACGGGATAAAATCTGAAATAGACAAAACCATTTGTGTGTATGTATATTTTAACATCACCACAGGTGTGTTGTGATACAAGTTGTGAAAGTGCACACATTACGACTGATTTGTAGATTTATCACAACAGGCAGTAATTCATATGAATACCACCAAATCGTATATTAAGTTGTCTTATTGTTATTTTGTAATATCTAAAACATCACAAGAAGCAAATTGATGAAAATCTTACACAGTGAATAAAGGTT
Source organism: Argopecten irradians (assembly GCF_041381155.1). Lineage (NCBI taxonomy): Eukaryota > Metazoa > Mollusca > Bivalvia > Pectinida > Pectinidae > Argopecten > Argopecten irradians. Next base: position 23,533,308 of record NC_091134.1, read on the forward strand.
TTAAGTTTACTTGTAATTTGTAAAATGTTCAGCAATTATTTATTTGTTGACAGATGAATTTCGACAACAACCAAATTGACATTTGCAATTGCTATTTGAAATGTCATTGTTTATAAGACATTAAAACACGATTTATCAATTCTTTAAATATAGCTCATCTTAGTATCAGTTATCAATTAACTTAATGTACAGAAATTAATAGTTTAATTATTGAGAGAAGACCGTCATAAAATGACTATATTAACATTTGGAAGACACCATTTGATATAACCAAGAATGTTTTTTTTTCATCCTATGAAATTCCGATATAAGATAGGTGAAATGTGAACATTCTATAAATTATGGATACTTAATCGTTATAGCTAAACAAAAAATAATTTCGTTGTCGTATGTGCCAAAACATGTCTCCCGCGTCTATGATATATGATCTTTACGAGATATGGTTCTTAAACATGCAACACCAACTACTGTAGAAACAAATTGTCCCATCTCCATAAAACATTTCTTACGGTGCCATTTCAGAGTGTTTTATGTGAAACATTTATTCACACATAGTAACAAAATAATCACTATACCCTTTCCACCTTTATGTTTTTGAAATCGGTTGCAAATTACATATTGACAGTAGCAACAGTGTTTTATATTTATTTACCATAATATTTGTAATCCGTACCTTCGTCAGGACGAAACGTTACACCAATTTACACAGAAAAGTCATGTTAAACAACAGATATCACCGTTGCTGCCATAAGTTTAGTAATCAGGATTTTATATTATAGGTAAAAATCTCTACTCGTTAATACATATATTAGTATTTGTTGTCCAGAAAGTATATCTATATTAAAAAGGTTTGCTCAAAAATATAAATATAGTTAGGAATACTTTGTGTCAGTTGGTAGTCTCTGGCATTACCCATTATCTGATATCTAAGATTTAATGTTTTAATATCCGTCATATTAACGTGTCAGTTGCACCAGAACTACCAACTCTCCTCGTGGGTTGAGAACTGAGAAGCAAACGCGAGAAAGTCGACACCACACCTTTACGAATGTTCTTTCTGAATTCCGATTAATTTCTTCGCTGTTACAAATTCTGAAATGTGTTCTTATTGTTATTTCAATTTCACTGGCCCTAGCATTTTGTACCGTTCACAACTCCCGTGCGTACGACCACTTTAAGCAACTGGACTTTCTGCGTTCGTCTATATTTATCACAATTCTAAGTCTTATTATAGTACTTATAGCGTCTATAATTTCACCAACGTGTTGCGAAGTATTTTCAATAAATCGCGCATTGATCAGCTCCTTCCCTTTTTTCCCCTTGAAATCGCTCTCTACGCAAAAACCGTTTCTTTACGTTTTTTTTTATCCTTAGTTCATATGTTTGTACTATGCCGACATCAATATTATACCCCGAAACATTGTCATTTAATTTATTTCCGTTGTTCTCACCCGATTTCTTTTGAAAATGTAATGCCTACATTGTAAACCTTAGCATGATATCGATCTTATATAACTCATACTTTACCAACGACATCAAAATCACCCCCGAAATCATTGTCTTTCACAATAAAAGATTAGACACTAAAATGTCGTTCCATTGTTGGTATATTATTTCTTGTCTGTTAGACTGCAAAGTTCTGATGAATCCGGGAACACATTTTTCCAGACCACGTAGTTCTATTTTGCGTATGTCCACTAACAATATCAAATATTTATTTTCATTCTGTTTAACCAACTCTGAAATCGGATTACCGGTTCATTATTATGACGATATTTGTTTTGTTGAACTTCTTCTCGTAACATGCTAGGTTCTGATGGCCTTCACATTTCTATTGAGTTCCTTTGGCGCCGGATTTCACGTTACCTCCAGTTCCGCAAATTACCTCTCACACCTGATACCGATTCTTTCAGAGTCTGATTGAGAAGGTCCAGAGATAAGGCTGTTTACACAATATGGAAAGATTAAGCCTCGGAAACAGTTGCCAACATATATACATACAAATTCGGTTAAACAATATGGTATTATCAGTGTTTGCATATCATTTCCCGACCCGCTTCTAGCATGTCTGTGCTCAAGATTTCCACAGCTAATATATGATGAGAATAATTCAGTTATTGTATATGAATCACTTAAATTGAATGATAAATTCATCAATATTTAAGTTGTAACAGTTTGTCTGTTTTGAAACTGAAATTGCAGCGGGAAGTCGGGATGAAAGTTGTTTTACAGTATGCCATTGGAAATGATATAACTAATCATAGTTTATTGGATTTTGTTTCTTTACCTATGGAAAATGGAGTTATGCATCAATTTATTCTTCCCGGTCATGATATGCATTACTGTAGGTAGTATAGTTCGCGATATATATACAGAAGTTATACAAATCCGTAACTGAATGGTTCCTGCGTATTTTGCATTATTTTTCACATATTTAATGCCAACAAAAAGAAACACAATACTAAATACTTCATAATTAAAGGAATCTAGATATACGGTTAAACGTATGGGTTTTACAATTAATTAAAAGGTTACTTAAAATGTATCTGTAACTTATTAGAACACTGCTATTAGTGTTGTAAGGATTGGTTCAAAAACATCGGAGTCATCAGGGACTTAAGATATGAAAGTTCCATACTCTATTGACGGAATGGCATAGGAAAGGATTTTTGTCATGGTTTTCTTTTTTTACATTTTGTTCTCAGCCTTTATAAAAAATAAATTGAATATACAAGATCAAGAAAAAAAAAAGGAAAAAGAAACTAGGCAACTTTGTCTAATGAACTGTGCGAGGCTCTTCTGGTAACTCGCCTGTGGGGTACATGCGTCATGATTAATTTTAAAATGCTTGCGATGATAGTAACAAAAACGTGTTAAATGTAATTGTTATCAAGTTTACTTTTTCACATCTGCTAAATAAATGTTGTGATATTTGAATCCTTACAAATCTAACATCATCAGAAGTGTTGCAGTTTTAATCAGGCGATAAAAGAAAATACCCGACGGAAGTTTGTTTGTCCAAATCTGTCTTCCGGCCTAACATCTCCGTACATAACCCAGTCGTTACCAACCTAATTCATCTACTTTATCATATAATTGTATGCTGTCGGCAATATTTCTCAGATTATACGACAGGAATTTTCACGTCTTCAAGAATGAATTGATTTTGTTGTTTTGTTCGCCGAAACGCTGGCGTCACAGAGATACTCGATTTGCAAAAGACACAACAAAGACCTGACCGTTTTATGTGATTTTATATTTGAAACATGTGTGCGATATTCAGGATCCAATAAAAATCGGTTTGTCGTTAGCTCAATATGTTTCTGTCACTAACAAAAGATATCGGCATTATTAGCAGCAATGTCCAAAGTACATCGGAATTTTAAATAACATTTGAAATATATCCAATGATAAGGTATTGAAGAAGTCATCTGATGGGAAGCCTAGAAAATGTCATTGAAATATTATCAATGCTCTATACATATTAAATTACTCATGCCATCGACGCTATGAAATACTTCTATGCAAAAAATGTTTGTACAGCAATCGTAGAGATCGTTATGAATTGTTTGAGAGTTTTTTTTTAAACATAACAATAAATATGAAGAACGATAGCGTCTTTGTAATGTTTAGCTCGAGACAGGATATATTGAAACCGGTATTGAGAGATTAATGATTTAATGTTTTAATAAAATGTTAGGGAAAAGTCAACACTTTACCATGCAAATGATATATCAGAAATAAATGCCAAAACATTCTTGAAAATGTTCTTAGTTAAAGAAGTGAAACGAAATCATATTGATTCAGTGAGATAGAATTTTGAAATAGGTAAAATTCCCTATCATCTAAAGACACATGACCAAAAACAGCAATCACAACATTAATGTCGCTTTTACGGAAAGCCTTACTGACCGAAACGTATCTGATGTTGAAGTGAGGATAATTGGTATGGTACTAGAACTCGAACAATCCAAAACTTGGACGCACGTTTTAACCATTTGTTTTCCCTAACTGTAACACCTGCTACAAATGTATCTTTGTATGGCATACATCCAGAGGTCAAATGTCAGGCGATCGATACCAATCAATGCCACAGTAACAGATAGTGTGATAGTCAGCTAATCAATATTAATGTGTTCATTGAAATGAGGGATCGCGGATTAGGTAGTGACCACAGCGCAGGTCTTCCCTACTGGCAGGTCAAACCCATAATGGTCACTTTGGACTTTTCCGGACAGAAAATGAATTAGTGTCAAACTAGTTTACCTGTTGGATGTCGAATTAAGTTAAGGTACACTCGATTTATCTCCGATTTATGCAGCTTCCGTACAGATATCGGCGAAAGGTTACAAATGAGATTCTAAGTCAAAGTGCACTTTTAGATAAAAGCTGAATGAATGGAACACGAAGAAGCGGCGTTTGGTTATATATCTTTGATGAAATTACTTATTACGTTAATTGTACGATTATTTACGATTATATGAATAGAGCAAAAAATGAAATAAAAATCTGTCGGAAATATACATGCTTTCCTGCATGGAAAAAAAGTTGAATTATTCAGATAAAAAGACAAATCATAAAAATATCAATGATTCATTTTTCTAGATATCAAAATGCAACATTCAATTCAGGAACACAAGATTGTATACCATATCCATCTCAAACCATACACATTCACACCCTCAAACACATAGCACACAGTACATTGTATACAGAAGATGTCCTTAATTTACCGTTCAGCCGCATCATCAAACCAGTAGCAGGTTATGTGAAACTAAAACATTTACATTTTACACTTTGCACAAAATTTAATAATGTACATTTTAATGCTAATTTATTATTAATTTCCATATATTAAATCAAACGAACGACTTTTAATTCACGGAATAGCATTGGAAGACAATCCTCTGCACGCTTGCAGTGATATGTTATATCATTATACAATGGGAATCATTTTTCAAGATTTCTGTCTCACTTAGCTGTTATTGGGCTTTGATTCGAGCTATAGCCAATATTAACAACCACTCCTTATGTGTAAAGGGTATGAAATTAATTTCATGCAGACAATGGAAAACACATCAAATCAAATTTAATTATTAATTGAAAGATAAAATAAAAACCGATTGATTTTCCATGTAGTTGTGTGGTCGCATATTTTGTTATATTTCCACTCCTATGCAACCAGCCATGAATTATGTGTGGGTTCTGATAATGTTGATTAGAAATACAGTGACTTGCATTCCTTCGGGCGCTTCAAGGTTCCTAAAACACTAATATCAATCCAATAGACCGTAAAGAATGTGTATGTTTTTGGAAACATAATTATGGCAAATCGCTAATTTTGGAGCCTATCTTCAGGATCTTTGACAAATTTTGATGTCAAATCAACGTTCCGTGAATAATTAGTAAATTTAGAACAAACAATGCGAGTAAAATTTTAGAATATTGGCTCTCAGCGGAATTACATTTACCTTTGCTTGTTCGTGTATAGCATGAGAGTTCCGAACGGTTGGCCAAGCAAGAAGTGAAAGTCCCGAACGTTTGGTCGATTTGATAAGCGATATGAAATGTTTAAAAATATTTGAGCTGCATTAAGCATCACGGTTTTATTTCTTTCTCTCTGTTCCGAAAGAATGTTTTTTTTGTGTAAATTGTCACCACTCCGAGCACTTTGAAAAATGGAAAGTTTATGCTTTGATTATTTCTCGAGAGAACAATTAGGTGGAAGTATATCCCGATTGATGGTTCTATACTGCCCAGTAAAGTAATCGTAATTAGCCAGTATTGACACAGAATCGGGTGTGTCATCAGCCCTCCTAGTCACACTCGAAAAACAAATGTTAAAATATTGGTTTCGAGTGGTTTCGAGAGGAATATTGAAGTTAGTTACCAACAATGATACTCTGATTTGATTTCATGAATTATCTTTTAAACATACTACAAACGACCAATAAATCAAATTATATATGATATTTATGAGTTCAACTTTCATGACTCTCGACTGACGGCTTTCTCGTATACTCGCTACGCCGCTTTGTGTATTAAAGTCAATTACCAAATACGACAATCCTTAATTGAGGGTGTGGCAACGACATCATTTGTTTTTATAGTTGACAAGCTTAGGAGTCTAATGTGTCTATATAGATGGAACTACAAGTAGCTTTATGGATAGGAAAGGACTGTCGGAAACAGTTAGGTTATTTCAATAAAAGAAATAGATTTATACGCTGACAAATCTAACGCGCTAGAAAACGTAATATTATCGTAATTCTATATGGAAGAATGTTCGTCTTGAGCGAAACAAAGTTTGACATGTTTATGCGCTTTAAGTTACAACTCGTTGATAACTGTTTTTTTTCGATTGCAATAGATGTCTATATAAGATTCTGAGGTTTCAAGTCTGGGATTTTAGTCATAATTGTTATTTGACCTAGATCGTAAGAGCCTTGGGGCTCTCGAGCTTCTGACTTTCAGCGCGAATCCAATTGTTTTCGCAAGTGTAATATTTGCGATTATTGCTTATTTCTACATGACCTGGCTTTAAGAGTGCATATCATACGGAGTAAGAATACATATATGCATTTTAATTATTTTGTTTTAAAAGCATGATACTCAGTGACAAAATAATACCTTAGAATTAGATAACTTCAATATAAACAGGAGAGCAATTGATCGACGGGGTTGACCGTCGTAAAACAAACATTCATTAATTTTCATTAGGATTAACTTACGTTTAATACTGTATATACTTTTCATTTCTACCTAATCTTTCAAATGGTATACGTTAAGTCAAAATGAGGAATATTAATATATTGAAGCATCATATCCCATCAAGATAAGTATATTAATCTACCGCCGAGAAAACATATTATAAGGAAATATAATATTGCAATCGTGTATTCCTCGATCCGCTGGAGGGCATCACGCAAGGCTAATTGCTTTCCTCTGTTTCTTGTTAATCAGTGTGATACTAATACGCGAGCTAAGACTCCTAAGGGTTGGCCTATAAATACAGGATCATATCATTCTTTTCTGAAGATGATCTCTTTAATTTGGTAAATGACTCTGAAGGTTCTCGCTAACTCCATACTGTGGTGGTTGTGTAAGATCACACATAAGGGCACACGGTGAGGCTAATGTTGTGATGTTCGTAAACATTTAATAATATTCATATAGCAATTAATACTTTATCATGATATTTCACCGAGCTGCAATAATATCAAGGTTTATATGCATACACTGTGATAACTAGTTTTGGAATAAAAGATTGTAGGATTGTAATCAATGGAATTGGCAGGAATCTTCGTGGAAATATATTTTTGTCATTTATTGATGTCGCATTTGATTTTAAGTTATGTCAGATACTTTTACGGTCAACTGTATCTTAATGCTATACACTGTGACGTGTAATCTACAGTGCATTGTCTCCTCTCCTTGAATACAAATCTTCCTGTTTTACAGAAAGCGATATACTTGTACACTACATTAAAGGTTGGCGTAACATGTATATAATCTTGTAATTACGTGTGTTTTAGGGGACTGAGTTTTGTGATATGAAAACTCCCGCCCATATTATCGCGTTTAATGTCTCAAACATACTCAACACAAACTACATGCAGCATCACATATACACAGACAAAGGGGCCAACCTGTCGTTCCTTTCCTACTCTCTAAATCAGGAGGTCCAAGCTGGAAAAGGCATTATCGCTGAGTTTCATGAGTGAGCTTGAAAAATCGTAATGGGTTGCATTGCAGTTACCGACATATATCGTCAGATATTATCGGGAGGGTTGTTTAATATAAGTAATTTTCCAGTCTGCGGCTGTCTGCTCCTTTGAACTTTATCTTGTTTGACCTTGGGTTTGGAGAATACTATAAACGAATAATATGGGGAGTGTACACTTATCCGACGTTAGCATTACTCACGAATATAGTCACAAGGGAATATTATACTGTCTTGTCTTCGACGATTATGATAGAAGTTTTCGTCTCATTTTCAGATTTATATATTTGTATCAACTGTCAGATTTCTCATATAAGGCATTCTTAGACGCGCCATGTTTAAGAATTCTGTTTATTAGGTGTAATTATTTTGACTTGTGATAATTTTGTAGCAAAACAAGAAAGAAATGCGGCACCCGGTCATTAATTGACGTCAAAACATTAGCTACAAGTTTCCCAAACACAAATGAATTTATCAGATACTGGAAACAATAAACCATAATTACACGGGTGAAAATTGCCCTTATTGACAGCTGAATAGCTATGCACGAGAGTTCTGGTGTGTTTTATCGTTCAAGGAAATGACCCTCTTCAATAACGTCAATACGGAGGACTATTGATTTTTAATCGAGGTGTGGACGGCGTAGGCATTTTATATTATTGAAATTCAATAAAACACAGAACATAAGATACTCCCAAATTAACTGCCTTGCCAATGAACCGATAATACAGATTATATGCCTCCTTAGTAATGTGTCAACTGGTCTGCTTGTGAATGTGTTCCGAATAACAGATCCTATTTTCGTACGATTTTCTGGTTAATGAAATTATTTTTTCTCGTGTGGAAAAGTGCTCTTTTTCAGTATAATGTGAGATGTTCCGTTTGTTTTCTTAAGCAGTTTGCTTCGGTGATCTAGAATATGACGTGCAGAAGGTGGGAAAACGACACAGTACAGATAAATCAATGGGCCAATTTCAAAATCATATTTATAAGAACCCAAACAAACATAATCTCCCTCTCAAAGCATAAAGAATGAAGCAATGTCCAGCTGCTATTATGGAGCAAACAATATTGCTGTTACCTAACATTTTTTCTCTCTGACCTACCATGGTAGGTTTCCGACATTTGGTCAGAAATGACAACCTATTGGATCACACAAAATGCAGCAATTTTGCTTCTATTCATCATTGTAGTGTATCTGCAGTGTCGTCGTGTGCTCTACATTTGTATTTACTTGGTTTCCACTTTATTATTCATTCCTTCTCGCCTGTATCTGTAAAGAATATGTAAGCACTGGACCGTTTTTTCTATAAAAAAAACCCCAGTAGCGATAAGTACGTTTATATATAATTAACAAAACCAATGTTCTCAAACATGTGGCTATGATCGACCCGAAGCCGAAAGGGAACTGATTCTTGTTCCAATCATTTGGATGAAAATAATTAACATGCGACGATGCTGTTATATATAGTTTATACCGTGCTTGTAGGGCGTTAGAATTGAACTGACTGTCCCCACTGCATGACCGTAAAATGACTTAAATTTGAAATCTTATCGTTTAACTCCTTCCTAACTAGTTTTTTTTCTTTACAAACGTCTATCTTGACACCGCATCACAAATGTTGAGAGTTGCTAAATGTTCAGCGTGCTGTTCCTCAGTGAATTTGATGTAGCTGGCATTGTGTTTCACAAAGATTGTACTGTAACATACGTCAGAACCATGGATCGTACATACCTGTCAGTGTTATGTTTATATTGTAACGCCCTTGGCAACATTTTACAACAGCATAGAAAGATGGTTATATTCCATATTTGCTAAAGGGTGACGAGGTGTCCGAGAGCATCTTACGAACTCTAAATCGCAAATATTCAGGCCGGATTTAAACCGTGAAAACCGAAACCTCATGATAGTGTCATCTCTCATTGGGATCCCTAATTGATATCCTAACTATTGATGTTTAGTACACAAATATGTTGATATGATCGAGATCAGTTCTAGTCCGGTAGCCGCAGTAATTTATCGCCTTTTTTTATTTAATAGTATCTATCTTTATACTATCTTTAACACAATTGGAAAATTGTCGTGTCTCTAAGACGGCGTTTTTTGGACAATAAATATCTGAATCAGACAGGATGTAGTTTACAAAGTGACATAATGAAATCGAGTTTCGCATGATTATTCGATGTTATTCTTAGGTATTAAAAGATATAGTACAGAGACTGCCGAGCAGCACTCTGAATTTATTGTCCACACTGGTTCGGGGGAATTACATGTTCAATCTTTAATGTCATATGCTGATATAATATGAAATACTACTGTCTATGGCACAACAGTGCGATTTTCCTCTGTTTTTTTTTTTTAAAAAGAATGCGTTTTCTTTTACATCAAAACTGCTAAAATGGTATGTTTAACTCTCTTTTGGAATTCTAGATATAGTACAGAAGCACGGCAACAACTGACATAACGATTGCAATATTTAATAGTCCATTAATATGTAGCAAATATCACCGAGAAATACATGTATATATGAAGACTATCGAACAAAAGAACTACAGGAGCTTTTTTTAGCTTTGTCTGACCGCAGGATAGAGGGTTTTCGCCGTGTACTCCGGTTTTCAATTATTCCTAAACTTGACAAGTCCTTTAGCTATTGGTATGATTTGAAAGCAATGAATCAATCAAAATTAAATTAATAGTCCTTAGTCTCGTAGGCTGTATCTCAGTAATTAATACAAATCGTCGGTAGTCTGGTACCCCTTGCAGAATTGAAATCCGATATGTTGGCTTTCGAGATATATGAACATTATTACACTTAAATTAAAACACGTATGCCTACGTTTCGGAACAGAGTATATACAGAACTATGTAACTCTTAATTATATTTAAGGTATCGAAATATCAACAAAATTGAATCACACTGTAAATGAATTGCGGTGTCAGTCATATGAAACCGGCATGTTCCAAATAAACCCGAATCTCTGTTGTAGAATTAATGACAAAGTATATTTTGTGATGACATACGTCGATATCAAATGGGTTCACATGTCACTAATTTCCAGACTTTCTATGACAATTAAAAGGCGAGCTGACAGCATTTTATTGTTATTTACTGTGTTCATAAAAGGTATGGTAATCTTACACTGGAACAATGCAGTGATTACCTTTTAGGACATAGATTATGTAATTATTTGACGAAAAGACAACAGTTGTATTGATACCGGCGATATTTCTTGATACCAGCCGAAATTAATTCAGATGTATTAAGCAGTTAGAAGTCAGTCTCAGTGATAATTGATGCTGTGTCCAATGTCAGTTTGAGTTATATTTAGAATAACTGTAATGGAAGATATCCTGGTTCACCCTAAATACCCACTAATATTTATGTTCCTTTGCCCTTATATTGTGTGTGTCTGGAGAGAATTAGTGCAAGTAATGACGTTCGCCATCACACCACGTAGAACCACACTTCAACCAAAACCAGTTGTTTATCAATACCGTTTTCAAGCAATTATTCTTAAAATATCAAATTTATTTATTTGTTTTGTAACACAAAATGAAAGCTTTTAGAAAGAAACAAGTTACATTGATTATACTGGCTTGTCTTAATACTCTATTTTTTATCAACTGTCACCTAAATATTTTTCTTTTATGTTCGTGACTTGTCGATATACAATCTAGATATACCTAACCTGCATTAATTATGGAACAAGCAATTAACATCTAAACCACATTAAGGAAGCTGAAGTCGTGCATGAGTGATTTTATGCATAAGACGAGTGAACTGGTAGTCAGTGGCCAATGTGGGTATTAAACACTTAGTCATAACGGAGAAACCATCAACGCTTTCGCATGACCCAGAATGGACATAGAAATGCAATGAATTGATACCTTACATTGCACTCTTGGTGAAAAGCTCCAGCATATCCTCGGCTTAAATCGAAGTTATGGCCCGATTGAGGATTTCCATTGATTGGCTCCCCAGACATTTAAAATCATGCGAGCAAATGCCCTAGAGAAGAAGACTGAGACACTATGACATAGGATTTCAGTGATTTATATTTCTTAGCAGCATCAGATTATCCATAGCTTGGTCTTTTTACACGGGGTTACACCAGAGCTATTGATATTTAGGTATTTAGGGTGAACGACTGATTTGAATATAAAAGAGAAATATGTAGAAGTCCAAGGACTATCGATATCTAGGTATTTAGGGTGAACGACTGATTTGAATATAAAAGAGAAATATGTAGAAGTCCAAGGACTATCGATATCTGGGTATTTAGGGTGAACGACTGATTTGAATATAAAAGAGAAATATGTAGAAGTCCAAGGACTATCGATATCTGGGTATTTAGGGTGAACGGCTGGTTTGAATATTAAAGAGAAATATGGAGAAGTCCAAGGACTATCGATACCTGGGTATTTAGGGTGAACGGCTGGTTTGAATATTAAAGAGAAATATGGAGAAGTCCAAGGACTATCGATATCTAGGTATTTAGCGTGAACGACTGATTTGAATATAAAAGAGAAATATGTAGAAGTCCAAGGACTATCGATATTTAGGTATTTAGGGTTAACGACTGATTTGAATATAAAAGAGAAATATGTAGAAGTCCAAGGACTATCGATATCTGGGTATTTAGGGTGAACGACTGATTTGAATATAAAAGAGAAATATGTAGAAGTCCAAGGACTATCGATATCTGGGTATTTAGGGTGAACGGCTGGTTTGAACATAAAGGAGAATTATGACAAAGTCCAATGACTATCGATTTCCACGCATTTCAAGTGAACGACTGGTTTCAATATAGCGTTAGAGTGTAGCATGAAGTGAAAGGTATAGAAAGAAGCCTACATAACTATAGATAAAATCGCTCTTATTGTGAAACAAATTTGCTCTTAAACATTAAGGCATGCGATGAGCTTATTTATGCAGCGTTTTTTTCTCTCCAAATTTGTCGTTCACAAAGTCACAATAGACAATCACTATAGAAACCCTCCATCTTTATTCTTTTATTCAATGTATAATTAAAAAAAATAATCTGGTGTTAGCCTATCGTGAATGCCAGAATCCTCACCTAAATTTGCCAATGAAATGTACTTATTTATATAGCATAATATGTCTTAATTTTCTTCCCTTCATGGATTTTATTATTTCTTTCAACATCTTCATTGTTATTGTAAAGGTTAAAATAATATAACAAAACAGAAGTTAAAATAACCTTTCTAATTGGATATTAAAAAACTATTGAAATGTCAACATTATAGTCGTCATATGACAAAATTAGGAAACGGGCCAAATAGAAATAAAATTGCAAACAAATATACCAAGTAGCTGAAATAGCAATGTCATAGAAACATTTGTTTCTCATCTATTTCAAACGAATCGTTTCTTGTGAGTTTATTAGCAAAATTAATGCTGACACATTTGATATCTTTAAATTATATACATTGACCTGTTTTAGAATCAATGAAAATACGATTTAGGCGTTATGATTTTGCACCAGACAGGAAACTTATTTCGGATTTGTTTCAATTGAAATTGAAATATTTCGACTTGGAATACACTGTCATTCGATTAACTCACTATGATATTAGTTCCATACCGACGACAAAAGTTTAAACATTTAACAGTTCTACAATTATGTAGGTCACAAGAAAAAAAAAACAGATTTCTATAAACTCACGTCATCTGAGGTCAGAACCAGACAAAGGTGATCATGTGACCACAAACATAGCCAAAGAATTTATTCTAGAGAACGTAAGCGGCATCTAAAACCGTTTACTTCTCACAACGTTAAATGACCTTGGTCGTACCGGAAGCACGAATTCCAAAGTATAAAGGACGTTCAGGAGAGTGTTTATTTTCTAGTTAAAGTTATGAAAACTAGAAATGACGAAGTAGAAATAAAAACTCTGATATGAAAAGGTGCAGACCTGACAACTGTAATTGTCCGCTTAACTAAATAGTTGACGAGGCAAAAGTGAAAAAAAAAACCCGAAACAGGAGAATATTGAAGTTATGTTCATGTTAAAAACGAGTCTCGTGTCAATATCGATAGAAAATTGAAATAAATTTATGATACAAAGTTCTGTCATGCGTACAGGTAAGCATGGCGTCTGATACATATTTGGATTGATTCAGAAAGCGTTATAACAATCGACACCAAGGTCTCATATATCAAACGTTACCGTGTATGGGATTTAATTACTACAAAATTCATTACCGTCACAGACGCTCTGGACTCTACATCAAAGAATACATGCCACTGCTACTAATATCTTTCTAATAACTATTATATATGGACAAATATGTTATATTGAGATTCGGGTGGGAATACTCGTACTTTCAAAACCATTCAACTCTCTTTCCTCCGTAGCAATTGTTTTTAATTTTTGTCGCAGTCAATTTTTCTCAAAGAGTTTATTAATTTTCTTTAGATGATATATGCTGTTAACATATGGTGCATTGGAAAGTGTTATCATGTCTCATACTCCGTGTGAAGTAATGTTTATTAAATAAATACCTACATGGCTACCACATCAAACATTAATGCGTAAATGTGTTAATGTTATCAGAAATCAAAGACAAGTATGTGTAATCAACGTCATAATGTCGTTAAGTTTATTAGTAGCGAGATATACATACATTATTCAGGTGCTTAAAGAATGTCCTGATGGCATTGTACTCTATAACCGTCAATGGGTACATGTAAATTAACTTGTTTTATAGAAAAATGAGTCATGACATTAACAAATAATATATTTCATCATTCTACGGAGTACCAGTATTATAATGTAATTGTTGTATGACATACACCCATCTCTAATGATAGTCACATAAATTTCAAAGAATATATTGTTTAAATGTGTAGACAATATAAACAATTTTGTCCAGATAGATGCGGTTCCCTTCAGCTTTGCATTTTAATAGAAAAACCAATAGAATTGTTTCTGTGTATTTGGGCCCATACAGGTATATCTTATCACTGTTATATCATGGTTTAAACATATTGTTGATGTGATTTTTCTTACGACTTATTGACAACTAGTGTTTAATGTTTAAACGACATATAAAAATATCACCAGTATTTCGGAAAAGTTTTTCCAAAAGATTTAAGAGAACTGCAGACTGTTCTGTTTGTTCAGTGATATGCTGCTCTCTCCGGTCCTGTCGGCTGCTCGTGTCATATCGTCTGTTCTTGTTCAATACTCTTTGCGTGTAGACAGACGGAACATCTACTATGCCAACACCTTAAGCTCTTTTGATTATTCAGATTTCATTGCTAACTAAATACCATGATCAATGTATTCGGAAAACGTTTGGGTGAACAGCACGGCAAGCGTTTGAATGACACTGATCAGGTGCATTGCCAATGATTGAAGACACCTGGCGGGACTTTATCTGCTGATAAAACGATTACCATGCTATTATCAGAAATGGTGAATGTTGTACTTGATTACTGTTTGTCTGGTCTCATAAATCAGGTACAGACATCAGATCTTATCGAGCTGATTTCGTTGGTACGGATTGCGTCATATAGCCGATTATTTTCGTTTTAAAAAGGTAAAAAATAGGAATAATAATTAAGATTTGGCAATTTACCTGCAAAGGTCCATATTTACACACCAATATATCGTGAAATAGCGGAAAAACCTCTATCAGGTACTCCCGACTAAGGCAACCTTCTCCCTTAGAGTGGCATTCAATAGACACACTAGCCATTTTATTTCAAAATTTCAGGAGCCCTGATGTCGAATTTCTGGAAAAAATGTCTGAAGAAACACCAGTAACAGTGCCAAACTGTCTATTTCCATCCCAAGAGTCTTGTAATGAAATATGCCCTCATTCTAATTAGCGTTCGAAAAATATCTACGTTGTAGACATGTACTAATCAAATAAAAAGAATGTTAAGCCGAAGTATGCGATTCTTTATGAAACCGTAAAACACACGAATGGAAATAACATACGGTGGACATTGATATTGAGAGGATTACGTATTTATACCGGCTTAATAGCGTTATTAACAGGAGTTGTATAGATTAAATGTTTCTACAATAACATAATTAAAAACAAAGAAAAACCAAAACAAAAAACACAACAATTAAAAAGTAACAACAACAAAAAAACAACAAAAAACAGCACAATAACAATAACAAAAAATTTTTTTTTTAAAAAAACCGAAATATAATTAAAAAGGAAAAAAAGGAGTGGTGAGAGTATCGACACATTTACCGTCAAAATTTATCATTGTTTCTTTGTTACTAAAATCGAAGATAGATCAGTGAGGTGCTGAAATCTGACTTATTCCGATAATGGACCTTTGTTTCTAGTTATCACTCTCACGACGTACACAATTCGATTTCCGCGATAACCTCTAGTGTTACGTATATGAACTACATTTGATCACGCTTCCAGCTGCTGTAGCTCTCTGTTATCCTATTACAACTATGACGTCACAAAGATAAAACTATTATCCTCACAATTTCGCCGCGCTTTATATAGATAATTTACATGCCTAAAGGTATATCACCAAACATGTTAATTTTTTATTATATTGGTCTGTAGTATAGAAATTAAACCGTTTATGGATATTAGTAGTGTAGAAATGATCAGGAGCAACTGAACAGCGATACAAATTTAAAGTTTATAGCAATAAATACAGTTTTATATCATAACAACGTAAACATGTAAAGAACAAAAACAAGCTTGAAGCTGTGGTTGTCAGAGCTATACCAGTATAGTCTGATATAAGCCCAATAACAAGACTTTATTTGAGAACTGCTGTCGGTGAAAATGGGCTATGTCGTTGTAACATTGCAGCGCATATAGCTCCAAATAAGTGTCATATATCAATGTAACATCATTTCAAGATGTTCCACCGCTGATAACTGCTATTTATTTCTCTATCAAAAACAGAGTCAGCCGACTAAGTATTTTTCTTTATTTACAAAAGTTACTTACTTTACATCATTACCACCGATGAAAAGTTTGACCATCTAGTTTTACTTCAAGATAAAAATATCAAAAATAATTAATTTTCCATCCCGAAAAAAATCCGTTGCTCTATCTCCTATTTGGAATGAAGTACTGATTACGCTTGCACCAAATGCGAAATAAGTTATGTTTAATTTTCTTTGTTTTGGGTTAATTAGACATACATAAACACGATTAAACACCAGTTGTTGTTAAAATGATGAGTACGGTTTATGCTCTGTCGGCGGTGGAGTATCTTTAAATAACGTTTACTTCTATTTCTAAGAAATTTTCATATGTTTTATTCTTCAACTCTGCAAAACACGGATAAATTCCTTTACATATAACTAATATTCACATTTTCATTGATAAAAAACAAAGTTGATTTTTCTCTCATATTAACAACAGTTATTAAAATGCGTTTTTTCGATATAGTGTTAAATGAAACAACAAAAATGTAGTAGCATTGCATTCAATGCCTATTTGTATTTATTTGAAATAAAGAAAATGACAAACAACTGAAGTTTGCATTCAATGCCTATTTGTATTAATTTGAAGTATATAAATGACAAACAACTGAAGTTTGTTCATTTTTTAAAATTACACCAATACTATGAGGGTACCTATCTCAAATTGTATGTAATATCCTTCGTTACTACCATACTTACAGTAATGAATAACATTAAAAACCATGTCCGCTCCCAAAAACTAGAATGCGATCGATAAACTGATTTGATCCGCTTTCTACAACTTTTTTATGTGTAAGTTACTGGCCTGTAAATTCAGAACTGATGGAAGGCAGTATACCGAAATCTTAATTACACTTGTCTACCGGTTTCATAAGCCCATTTCAATTTTCTGTGTCATTCACTGACCTTGGTACCTCGGTGATGTAAACAGCGTTCAATAAACAGGACAGACTACATCGTAAGATGGACATTCTTAGATTATGGTGTCAGAAACCGGAAGTAAACACTACACTCTTTCTGGGTAATTTGTCAAATGACGGGCACGGGGTGTAACTCGATCTGATGACTTCCGGTGCCAGTGCAGTAACACGACGGGACATTTCACATACCTGTTTATTACTCAGGAACATTTCTCTGGAAAGCAAGCGAATTCTGTTTTACACAAAGGTTACTCGGTGCATTTTCTCTAAATCATTGCAATGTCAAGATAGATTCAATATGCATTCAAGTAAAATATATTTTTTATCAAAAAAGAAAGAAAAATATAGTCAATTTGCTATATACGCTAGAAAACGTTTAATATATCAGATTTTTTTTTAAATATTTGATTAAGCGTTTAAGTTTTTGAAATAATTGCTCTTCTAGATTTATTATCCTATACTAATTCATAGAAAATGGACTTTGAAATAGAGCTATAATTATTTAGCCGAAAAAAGTTGTGTGACGTCACTTGAGTGGTTTGTACTGTCAAACTTGGAACAGTAAATCGGAACAAGTGCGATAGTCCGTGCGGAACTCCTCGGGCAAATCTGGATTTCGATCAGCCGTGATTATCCATTGATGGAGCGTTAGATTCGAATTATAAAACACTCCATTGAAACCTTACGTAGAAAGGCCAGTGTGACCTTATGACCCCAATTTCTCATCAGGAAATGAATTAAAGTAATCATGCAAGCTGGACATTTACCAGCTGCCTGTGGTATGTTCTCATATCATCCAATACTGAAGCAATCACAAGACATAATCAGATGTTACTTTAAATATGGTTGTCCGGTCAATGGATAATCCAGTCAGAAGCTTTGTCCTAAATCCGTAACATGATTGCAAAAATACTTTAATCATCAGTTATACCCACTCTTTGTGAATACAAAAAATTGAACTTGTGTTAAAAATACACATGTATCTTATATATGTCTGTCACTTGTGTTAAAAAATAACAGTTAGCTCGATTCCCTAACTCCATTCAGTGTGACATTAGGTCCCATACGATTTATATCATACAAATAAAAATAAAACAAATGAAAATTTTGAACAAGGGCATATTTCCAAGATTTGAAAGTCACCCTCTTGTTCGTTTGGGAAAGATTTTGGTTATGTGTACCGGACCAGAAACAAACAAATTATAAATACTTCTCTCCTAGCCTAACGTTCAGCATACATATATACTCACATTGAATTTAATATTGTCAATAGAGCTATAAGTTAAAAGGGAAAATTCTCTCTTTATATCAAAGATTAAAAGTAATTTAGGAAATGAATATGAAAGTACGATTTCACACCCTGCATGTTTGACTTTTCACAGATATTTTGTAATGTATACAAAAAGACCCCCTCCTTCACATTTCCGGCTAATTGTCCTTGATGAGGAATCCTTTCACAAAGCTTGCTTACCACTCAGGTCACCAGGACGCGGATACTCATCAAAAGTTGCCGAAGTTTTTTTAAAGATACTTTTTGGCATAAATATTTTAGCTGATATTCCTTTTGGATCCTTTTGGCACGTTATAGTTATAATAGCCAATATTATCTGTAAAACTACATGAATCACATCTCACTAATCCTCTATTAGTGATAATAATGCTATTCTTCATTACAAGTGTACGGGTTTTTTTTCGTATTATCACAAAATTTGACTTCGTAGTCTATAGAACACTTTGATGATGATACACTTGAAATCATTTCTTTTTTTCAAATCGCTAGTTTAAAACAATCAGTTGTACTAAAAAAATACCGTTGTACTTTTTATCATTAGTAAAGTTTAGCAATCGGATAGATGAACGATTATTACTTAAAAATTCAAAATAATGGGATCGGATTGAAAGTGGTGTTTAGTCTTATCCTGGCAGTATGTTTTGTATGTACCATTATGATACAGCTCCGTTTATTCTTGAGAGACTATGTTTAAATTATCGATGCATACTTAAAATGAACATAAATTACTGAAATTAATAAAAAAAACAAAATAGAAATAAAAACCTGAGAAACTAGAGAAAATGTACAATGCAGCATTGTTGTATAAATAAAAGTAAGGAAAACTTACGCATTGATTAAGATATTATGCAATGTTTTCAAAAATAAGGAAATAGTTAATGGTTGACAAGGGGCAGATTAAACTGTAATTTACACTTACGAATGCAATTATCGTTGCACTATTAGAGAAACACCGCTAAAATCGAAATATGATTCGTGTCATTCCTTTTAAACTTGTAGCATGTGTAAATGGATCAATCAGAGTGGTACCTATCCGACACACAGAGCGACAAAACAGATCTAAAACAAGGCGCTCCTTTACACCGGAAGTTAATTCGCAAATCATGAAAAAACGGACGTTAATTACTTCATTATAGTCAATCTGTGCCCACATTTACATATGATGGCAGAGGTAATTGTTCGCGACCGTTCTCAGCCTATTAGCACCAACAAGGTATCGACCAGTGATTAGTTCTGTACAGGAATCCAAACGTACGTAATGTTTCGTCCTGTATTATTTACACATTTCGTAATTTACTTGTCGGACATTGACAGGTTATGCGCATGGCAGCTACAATGGTGATTGTGTGACGATGGTATTGAGTCGTTTAAGGCCGTCTTCGGGCTGATTTATAGTCATCGTTTAGTCATCAGACTTTTCACGAGTACGCGAGTTAAACGTCCTGCGCGTGCATCATGTGAACAAGTTATTTGTTCTCTGACACCCATTGTCTCCAATAATCGATGTCATAGATTTTGATTGGTCAATCGTAATGGAAATATAGTTTTGAATATACAGCAAAAGCCTATCACACTAGGTAGATTAGATTTTGATATTAGACATTCACACGCAAACTCATAAAGGTTAGGGATGTAGACCATTCACTCTTTCACTAATAGGATATAATTTATTGACTTGTAACAACCAATGAATTTTGCTTTGAAATTGAAAGGACAGCTATTTGGCATTCATTTTTATGGAATAACGCTTGACATTTGGTAATTAAATTAGACATTTTATGAATATCTCTCTTTTTCTTGGTAGTGAATTCGAGTCCTCACATGATTTGACATTGAACTCTGTTTGTCGTAGGTCTGTGATTTTTTTCTGGTATCTCGGAATGGTCTTCGCTAAAAGTTTATCCATCAATAGTCTTGTGGTTGTTATGATATACAATACTAACAAACCAATCTAGACAATGGCGAGGATGAAAACAACCGATTTTTTTTTCATTTAAAACAATCAGACCGATAATATTGGTACAAATATACATTATGTATAAAGTATAAAGGTATTTAAGATAAGGTGGTTTACGATACATGTACATGTTTATGGTTAAGAAGCGAATTACGCGTACATTAGCCACTATTTCTTTATCTCTTCACAATGTCGTTGATGTTAAAATATATAGCAAAATGGTCCAATATATACATAGAAATGTGGTCCAATCTTGTGTTACATGGTTCTAGTTTCATTCTATTTCCATATTTTAATAAAATTAGTGCTTTTAATTTTTAAAAAGAAAACCAGTATTTTTATCCTATTCATGTTAAGGAATTTATTTAAGAATATTGACAAAGCCTGGTGGTATAGAGTTACATTCCTTTATTGACATGACCTTCCACTATCAAGCATTTGTATTTACTTGTGACCGTGATAAACAAAGCATCAAACACAATTAGACGCCTTAGTTATCTCTATTCCTCTCACAGACCTTTAGACATATTCTGTCTGACAAGTAAAGGGAACAGATGTCTGAAAGCGGAAGGAATGGATTTTACCTAGTATACAAATAACAGCAGCCATATTTGGAAATTGTATAGATGTAATTTTGTGTCGAACAAATTCGACTTAATCATAGTGTGCCATTGACTATTCTACAGACGACACTTCTCGCCTAGGCGTATCGACAGGGATGTTAAACGATGATGTAATTACTTTAACGAAATTGAATCAGCCAGTTCTGTGATTACCTTTCAACAATATCAATCAAACCATGTCTTTTATCTTACAGGGCGACTCCCAGCTTGATAAACTTGTGACTGACCAGGGCGTTAATACAGATGGGCTTCCGGTCGATGAGGATGGAATTGATGAAAAACGAACCTTTGATACCATCTCCGGAAGTGGCAGGTTGTCTGGATTTGCGAAAAAGAAGTTTGATTCAATTTCTGGAGGTAATACTATGCCAGCATTTGCTAAACGACCCCTTGACAGAATTTCTGGAAATGGCGGCTTTTCATCCTTCGCAAAACGCAGACTTGATTCCATTGGTGGAAGCGGAATGTCTTCGTTCGCAAAACGCAGATTTGATTCTATTGATGGCGGTGAAATGTCCTCTTTTGCAAAACGCAAACTTGATTCTATCGGTGGTGGTGGAATGTCTTCTTTCGCAAAACGCAGATTTGATTCCATTGGTGGAAGCGGGATGTCTACTTTCGCAAAACGCAGATTTGATTCTATAGATGGTGGTGGAATGTCCACTTTTGCAAAACGCAAATTAGATTCTATCGGTGGTGGTGGAATGTCTTCTTTTGCAAAACGCAAATTTGATTCCATTGCTGATGGCGGAATGGCTTCTTTCGCAAAACGCAGATTGGATTCCATTGGTGGAAGCGGGATGTCATCTTTCGCAAAACGCAGATTTGATTCTATTGATGGTGGTGGAATGTCCACTTTTGCAAAACGCAAATTAGATTCTATCGGTGGTAGCGGAATGTCATCGTTTGCAAAAAGGCGATTTGATTCAATTGATGGCCGACTAGCAGGACTTCACAAACGCAGATTCGATTCCATCTCCGATAGTAGTGGCCTTAGTGGTTTCGCTAAAAAGAATTTCGATAGCATTGACAGATCGGCATTTGCTGGGTTCGTAAAGAGGACTGATTTTGACGATGAAGCTGATGACGAAACGGAGGCTTTGCCCAAAAGAAGGATGGACTCCATTGCTGATGGCGGCTTTGGAAGTTTTAACAAGAGAAAACTTGACTCCATAAACAGGGGATCACTTATGGGATTTGCAAAGAAATCATTTGACACTATCAACACGGCAGGTTTAAGAGGCTTCGTGAAAAAAGACGACGAAGCCTAATTGGCTTATCTCAATCACATGACAGTGTATGACGTACGAAACTGTGTACAACGAAATACAACATTGTGCAAAATCCCGTACAACATACAATGTAAAAATGTACAAATACATATAGTGTACACGTAGTGTGTTTACTTACCAAATATGGCTTACTTATATGTATGTGTTTAAATGTCTGACCAGAGCGCTATTTTGAAATATCTGTAAATATAAATATGCAAACAGAATTATATGGACTATTTTGTTATGACGAGACAAGACATGAAATGAAGTGCGGTAGTGCTGGCTATATAGCTCGGCTGTGATATGGAAATCTTAGTAACTGTTTTCGTTATTATTCCTCTTTGTTAGTGGTAGCCAGGTGACAAACTACATTTCTTTTTACTGTGAATGCATAAGAACACTCACCAGGTTTTTATTTTATGGTTCTTGTTTGTTTATCTCTCGCACTCTTATAGCCTAGTATAATTCGACAATGGCTTTTGTTAAATGGTTCATAATATAGTATGTTTTATTTATGTTTGAAGAATGGCAAGAGTCTTGTTGAACGAGACAAATACCAGCTGACTTAAGCCAACAACTCTAAGTACATGTAATTCTTTCCTTCAAATAAACTACATTTTACAACTTCAAATGAATTCTTGTTGTGTTGTATTTGAGCGTATCTAAACTATTATCAGAATACAAATGAGTTCAAGGCTTAAGTGGGTTTATTTCCAATTAAAGCACATTCTACATCAAGTGCAGTGTTTCTATTATATGATTAAGTATTATTAATGGGTTGCAAAACCGATTAATTAAGGTAAAATTACAATATTACAGCAGAATTCTATCATTTAATTGTAACATTCGAGTTCGATTTTCGAATATAAGAGTATACTTTTTTCTGTTTGGTCAAATTTTGACACATCCAAATGATATGTTTTAATTTAGTTTTAATAACATGCACCCGTATGCTAAAAGTAAAAAAACGAAGAAAAAAACTTTGTGTATTGCCAAAAAGTAGGTCACAATGATTTAAATTTCTGCTTCTATACTATTACAATATAATATCATAATACTCATAGGGCCAATGTATATACCATCTTTTAGTTATATTTCCTCTAAAAATGAATGGAATATTTTTGTATACGGTGTGTCTTTTCCTTCCTTAGGTAATAACTATGTTGGGTAAATGAGCGACATTACATTTGTCATAACATACATTGTATATCATACAGTTTTAGTGTCAAGTGTCATGCACATAATATAAATACATATAAGAATTACCGACGTTGTGTTGGAATTGGCCGAAAGATCCAACACAACAATGTCGTTCAAGTTCAAAGGGATATCGCAAGGTGATATCATTGCTTTTAGTAAAGTACACAGAATTCAAACACAAGTTTGGTTATGTTTTTTCCATTTAATACAAAAACAAATCAAGAATAAAGATTGATAATCCTTTGTAAAAACTTCAGTTGACAAATAACAATGGAGGTCAACCAAGGCTTATATGGATACATGTATGTACAAATTCTATACTCGAAAATAGTTATATACTATAAAAGTTTTACTAATTTCCTATGAAAATTTAGCAAATAATGCTCATAAATGTGTTTCCCTATATAAACTATAGCAAATTTGACTCCTCTCCAGGGCCATGAAATTCGAATTTTGTAGAGGGCCTTGAGAACATTTAATCAATGAAAAGTATTTGATTCTACCATATCTGCGATGAAGAATATGATTTTGGAGATTTTAGCCATTTTGACCCATTGAGGCCCCGCCTTTTTGCCTCCTGGGAGTCAGCCATGACCAATATGGATTTGATGTTAATGGCCATCTCGTGTTAATAATTGTAACCAATTTTGACTCGGTTTCCCATAAAAATTGAGCAAATGCTGCTTATAAATTGCTTTTTCCTATACAAACTACAGTAAATGTGACCCCCGCCAAAGGGGAAAATCTGAGACCCCAGTGGCATGAAATTCACCAGTTTTGTAGAGAGCATTCATGCCTTTCAATCTATTCTAGAATGTCTGCGAATGGAGAAGATGAGTCTTGAAATCTTAGCCATTTTGACCCTTTTTAGCTCCACCCCTTTGCCTCGTTGGGTCACCCATGACCAATATAGATATGTAGTTAAAATTCTATCTCAGGTTAAAGATTTTAACCAAATATGACTCTTTTCCAGTGCAAATTCAGCAAATGCTGAAAAAATACCATTTGTCAGCGATGGAACATCTTTAAATGTAAAAACTTTGAGCAATGAAATGGTGTTTATTATTGTGTAATTTGATTTAAATAACTTATCTAGAGAGATGTGCTAATGTCGTCAAGTCCAGACTCCGTGTCCTTGCCTTGTCAACATACATTAACTACCATTCTTAAAGCCAGATGATCGTAATCTTATTGTGTCGTGGGTCCTTGTGATTTACTGAATAGAAAACTAGCTGACATACATGTCACTGAAATTGACAAAACATCACGAAGGGAAAATAGCAACTCCAATTATTTTGTTAAATTGCTACAGAAGGCCATTTGGTGTCTGTCCCCGAACGGCCATTAAATTCTTCTTTGCCAGGTCCTTATCCTCTATAGTAGATATAGGTCAGTCGTTGAGAAAGACAGGAAATATACCAAGTTTATCGCCATACCAAGGAACTTTATAGGGAGACCCTTTAGCTACCAAAGACGTGCATACTAAAGCAGATATCTTTAAACCCACTTCTTATCTTCTCTTGATAAAGGAGCATGGGTGTCATTGCGGCTTTATATTGATACGGAATACACAGTTTAAGAAAATGCCGCTTATTACTATGGTATGTGACAACATGAATGCGGAATAAAGACAACCCTTATAAGATCAACGACAAATCACAGTAGAATAAATCCTGTATTGATAAACATTTCCTCTGTCAATTGTTCCGAACAATAGTCGTACATGAAAGGGGACTAAATTTTGAAAATTATCTTTTGTCTTTTCCTATCTGACTTTCTTCTTCCAAACACTTTCTCCTTTGACACACCTCACTTTTGTCCTTCAGTTGTGCGATCGGCGCTGTGATAGATGTTTATGAGTTATGTCTTCTTGCCATGACGCATCACTGTAACAAGTGGTAGCTATAACGATGAAAATACATAGTCTTCTCTACGTTCTGATGAGCTTTGAGCTCCCTGTCTAAGGTCAAATCTTCATTTGACTACATCAACTAAAAACGACATATCGTCACAACATTTATATGCATAAAGTAATGTTATGATCTATGGTAAAAAATACATGGAAATGTTTTTGACAGTTCTACGACTTCTATTGTCTTCGTCCGAACATTTGGAGGCTTTGATTTGATTGGCCAATCCAATGTTTTTATCGTCTATGGAAAAAAAGTGAGAATAAGGATAGATACATTCTTTATATTTTTTAATATACGATGATCGATCTGAAGCGTTATTTAAACTTCGGATTGAATAAACCACGTGACGGACTATGCCACATTTATTGGTTTTTTAATGCTGAACTTCCTATTAACAGCTATGGTCATTTACTAAGTCTCTTTTTGCTGCACGCTATGCAGGAGCAAAAGCTACCACTTTTATATAATATTTGGTATCTTAGACAGGACAGAACCCAGTGCCTTTCTCACAGATACGAACATTTATCTCGAAGCCAAAAGTGGTATCAAGCAAGACGTTAGAAAGAAGATAGACATAGTCGAAATATTTTACTTAATATCATATCAAAATTCCGATGAAAAAGACAAAAGTATATCTGAAAAACATCATGCAATTAAAATAGTTTGGACATCAAATCGGTATGGTGAATAAACAAATTAAAAACACATAATATTCCATGTATAGTAAAAAAAACTCAATAAACTGCATGTATTGTAAAAAAAAATGTCAATAAAAAAGCAAGCGAAGAAGTTTAAGTCCATCTAAACCACACAATTTATTGTTTTCCACAAGTTTTCAAAATCAAAATAAAATAAAAAAAAATACAATTTTAAGTTTTGACTAAAGGTTGTCTGGAAATTATATCAAATACTACAGTGTTATTCATACATATGTAATTAAAAAAATATCAAAAATAAATAAACGGTGTTACCTAGACATTTCACACACAGAGACTTAAAGGAATGTTTGACATGGTAAAGACAAAATAATGTTCATGGTATGATCGCAAAAAAAAACCCGTCTTGTATTGAGAGCCTATGTCTCCTATGTTGTATTTCCCATAAAAAACTACTTTGCCTAAGATCTTTCGTGTTTTTGGTACATTTGATAAATCTTAGTGAACCAATGCGTGATCAAGATTTTCTCTCATACCTACACGTGTAATACTGGCTGGTCTAGGACAATATACTCATGTCGCCTGAGGCTGTATTGCATGGCTAGCTACCCATGCAATAAAGCCTCGTGACGTCACAGTGTCAACAAAAGTACAATTTCTCGGTATGGTTTTAACATTTGTTTTAGAAACAAGGCTGGATTTACAATAACAGATACAAACAACAGAATTTGCGTTGAAAATATAGCGCATTTTCCATGTATGGAATTCGAAATTATTTCAAAATGGCGGAAAATCATAGTAGTCAAATTGCAATAAAACGTCGGGTATGAGAAAAACATACTCTTTCATACGTGTATACGAAAGAGAAGGATATTCTACCATCGGAAAGCCTTATGACCCTCGGGTAGACTATCCCAATCGTTCATATCCACATATGAGAGAGTCTTATAACCCTTACTTACGTTGAGAGAGTGCAATATGGGATGGCATGCACTATTGCGTTTTGTCTCCCGCACATAAACTATTCTTAGTCAAATCCCCAGACAAATTGAACTTAACAGGATTTTAAAAGTCAATATAAGTTTGACTTTGGATCAACTAAATGCAGCAGGGTTTGTTTTATTGAATATATAGGTCCTACTTCACAAAGGTAATGCGAATTTGGCTATGTGTTTTAAGTTTGCTTAAAGAATCGAAATGGCTTAGTCAATATCAATATAATCTTTCACTCTTTTTAGGGTAAAACAGGAGAAGCTCAACCCGAGAAGTAAGATTCTTAAGTTGTTAAACACGAGGAAATGCCGGATGTCTAACAGCTTAAAAATATGATACCAAGGGTTGAAATCTTCTCTCTCCCATACTTGACAGGGTTATTCCGCGGATTCTAGGGAAAAGATAACTCTGTCTTTTACCGAGGTAGGGGAAAAACAGCTTACACGTGCTACACAGTGACGTCATCAAAACATGCAGCGACCATTTTCACACACAGCGACGTCCATATCAACTGAATTTTCACCATTTCTTGTTAAAATTGGAGAAAAATAATCTTTCAAGGGCCAGTCAGGTGGACAATGATATCTCGACTCTTGTGAAAGATTTTGACCATCAACCCTCGGCAAGCCCCGGGTTAATTAGACCATAACCTTTCACTCCGGTTAAAATACCCCTGTCCACTTGACAAACTTATGTAAGACTCTTTAGTCTCACCCTAAAGAGGGTTAATTATTCATTTTCCCTTAACCGGTATGCCACTTTGTGTCTCTAATATTGATGTGTCAGCAAAGCAAGCAATTATGACGTGAACTAAATAAGTTGTTGTCGTCGTTACGTCATACATTTGTAGAGAACATGAAGAGATCTCAAGAATCTTGTCTTTAATCTAGGGTAAGATAGAAAAATCTCACACGTGTATGATTGCGGATATCCTGTCTGGGGTAAGAGATTAGGCGTTT
Source organism: Argopecten irradians (assembly GCF_041381155.1). Taxonomy (NCBI): domain Eukaryota; kingdom Metazoa; phylum Mollusca; class Bivalvia; order Pectinida; family Pectinidae; genus Argopecten; species Argopecten irradians. The sequence goes on from NC_091134.1 coordinate 23,561,764, forward strand.
AAATATTTAAAGACAATTGAAAAAATCCCATTTAATTGGTAATTAAAGAAATGTGCCGTTAAAGATAATTAAATCATCAAATAATGACCTAATTTTTATTGTTTAATTAAAAATAATCAATTATATTATGATAGATATATAACTGTTGTGGCACCGGTATGATGTATACCAAAAAAGAACAATATCAGCAATTTTATCACTTTACTAAAAATCACTATCGTTATAGGTTATGACGTCCCCATTGCTTGTATCAGTCATAAGAGATACCCTATCGTGATATCGGCACTTATGTCAACTCTATATCAAAATGGGTATTTATTTAAAATTGCTCCACCGCCGACAAAGCATAAACGGTTCTCATCATTTGAATAAAAAATAATTAAAAATAAGTGTTTAATCATGTGTATGTACATTAACAACGTAATTAACACAAAAATAATATGCAATATCTTTCTTTTGATGGATGCACAAATCAATTTTTCTTTCCATATAGGGCATAGTGCAATTGACTTTTTTTCGCGACGAAATTAACTATCTTTAACATTTTTATCTTTAAGTAAAATAAGAAGCTCAAATTTTTCAATAGTGATAATGATGTGATGAACCTTTTGTGCCTGACAAAAATTACTAATTCGTCTGCTCCTAGTTTTGATAAAGAACAAAATATCATTTGTCAGCGGTGTAGCATCCTTAAAAACTATTAAAAGGTCACTATTTATTTTACCAATTGATATATTATTTAATTGAAACCATTTCCTGATTTAAATATTTGATACCAAATGTATCCATATTATGTTAGTTCCAACTTTCACTTTTATATGATAGTCGATCTTTTGTTAGATAACTACGAGTTCTTCCCCTTGGAGAGCCAGTGAAAATAAAAGTGAAAACAGAGCACATGTAGATCTATATGTAGACCTGACGTTGTTCATATACAATGTAAAACATTTTCATGTGTTCAGAGCACAGAGGAGTTGATAAGCAAATACATATTTAGAGATGTTCAGTCTTTAAATAGGCGAGAAATAAGCCAAAACATTAGTATTTCCCTATGTTCCAACAAATTGTAACGTATCTCTAGATCTATTTCCTACCTAAGACAAAATGGTTATTCATAGTTATACAAATTAGATTTGATTTCTCTTACTACACTGTTTAATACAATTACAACGTTCATCCTTTAAAGACATCAATCAAATTATCAAATTAACGATGGCATAATACGTGTTCTGTCACCAGCGAAATTAAAAGGGTAAAGGTACATTGGCCTAATTTTTGAATCGCTGCTCCAACAATAGAACATTTAGCTGACGTAGAACGTAACGAGAAATAGAAAATTAGCTACAAGGTGCTGCAATGTGGTATTCCCGAATGTTCTGAAATAAAGGATAACTATACAAACTTTATAACAGAATAGTAATCAATGCTTACAGTTGGCTGAAAATAGATAAAGTAAAGAGAAATTTAGTATGACATGTGCATATATTCCAAATAAGGACAAGACGTGTAGGAAGAATATGCATGCAAAGTTTTATCCACGGAACCCGCCATTACAATTCTTGGTCAAATCCGGGCCATGTCACATATTCACTGAGAAATGGTCAGCAAAACATGCTGATTGACTTCAAGAACCAGCCATTCTTAATACAAAAGCTACGAGAATTTTGTTAATTTCAGTAGGGTGAACGTCATATTTAGAGCCAGGGTCGTTTAAGGCCATCATCCATGTGTTCAACGTGTTGTGTGAATATCTGTATGTTTGGGAGGCTGTGGTATATTCATGTTATGTCTCCTTGTAATAGAAGAAAGTTACCCTTTTTATAGTGTTATAGTGAAACTGAACGACACAACGCACCCTTTCACAAAGCACGCACAGTGGGCAAACTAGTCGTTCCACTACCTTTATGCTGGACATGGACACAAAATTACAATGTTTATGAAAGGAAATAGATCGTGGAAACAAAAAAACCATAGGGTATTTTCGTCATAGCAATACTTTGTAGTTTCATTGAGTTTGAATAAAGGAATTCTATATATTCCTAGTGATTTACCATAGGTAAATCCATCATATCATTTGTCCAGGTCAGACATTTTGTACAATCAAATGTGTACTTTCAAAATATAATATATTTATTTATAAAATGTAGAAATTGGTCATAGGCCACAAGGTGTCCTTGGAAAAACGATCAATGTCAAATACTAAATGTTGCATGATGTTATCAATGACTAACTGTTGTGAGATGAAAAAGAATCAGTCAGAATCGAATAATTAAAATAACTAAAGATTAAAAATGCAACCATTCAGATACCAATGTGTCTGGGCCAAATGTCTTAAATCAAATTATATGTGATATCTTTATTAAATTTTCTGTAATGGAATTAAACAAAAATTAAATGGTAGGATAAATATCATTTCGTCAAACGTCTAGGTCACATTTTGTACCTTTGAAATACAGATACAATTAGAACTTGACATGCAACGAGTTTATTTTACTTTATTGTTTGCTTATACAATCACTAGGAAGTGTCTACCAAATAAGTGGAGGAGCAAAATGTAACGTTAAACTAGATGGAGATCAGAGATAAACAACGGAGAATATGATATATGATGATGTCAACCGCTGCAAAGATGGAATTATAGAAGATCCCAATGTGTTGGTGTCTCTGATATAATTTCCATGGGATGAACACATCAACAGACAACAACAATAACAAGTCGCTGTCTTTATTTCTTTTTATTACGAGATGATAACTCGTTGTCTCCCAAACGGAAGTGGAAATCGATAAATAACAAATAATACAAAGTCAGTTACATTTTTCCGGAAATCTTGCACGTGATAATTGTAGTATTAAACGTTTCGTGGTGAGATATATGACAAAACACACTCATCCCAATAATGTAGTGACGACAAATAATTACATTGTTATGTTTCCAGGGTTATTTAAAGTTACGTTTAATAACTAGGCATTATATATAGACAAGCTGGGCATACATGTCTGGGAAAGATGCCGGATAATCACACCTTATAAGTTTTATATACCGTGGTAAGACGTGGAAGGTAACATGATCATGGTATGCAGCTGCCCATAAAACCACAAATATGAGTAACACATCTGTTAAATGTAATTTGTAACATTTAGCAAAAGGGATCACTGTCAACCTACCGTAATATTCATTAAACTATCTTGTTTGTATTATCTGGCGTTTCTTAATCATAAACTAGCTTACTCGTGATTCCTAAAACCTCCAAATAAGATAAATTGTTCACAGAGTGATTTTAGACGATACTATAACATAGAGCAACCTGTGTAATAAGACAATTTTTTGGGGACCAGCCAATAATATTGACCTGGCTGAACACTCAGTATATTACAATCACGCATTTCTATGTTTTATGCTAGAAAATATATCACCAAAATGAACAAGCACTCTAATTACCTCGGAGGGATCTCAGCGTTCACCAAAGAATGATCTATATCTGACAATGGAGAGATATTTTCTATGCCTGCTTTTCAAATTTCAATATCAAAGATCCCTACTGTACTTTTTGAAAAACAGCGATTACAAGAATTGCTAATGAACGGAAGGACGAAGAACCATGGAAGAAATGCAAACAATGAGACCATTTTATTTTATGATCCCTAATATGTGTAGTCATTTACTTCTATGTGGTGTAGCTTTATAAAGTTGTATCATATCTTTAGACTTCAGGTGATCAAATTATTGTTTGACCTTTAAAAAAAAAAAAAAAAAAAAAACGAAATGAAAAGGAAAGTGTCCGAAACTATCGGCACAATAATTCGGGTGTAACTTAGATTATTTTATGCTTCGAATATAAGAATGCTTTAATGTAAGTTCAGTGAGAGAAATCTACCGTAAATTGTTGAACTATGAAAGGAAATCATGGAAAATCACCACAAAGAAACAAAATCAAAAATAAATAAAAACTAAATGAATAAATGAAAAAAAAACCATACATATAACACATGACATTTAAATTATAAATCAAACTTGAAATATATCTCCAAGAACAAGTATTAGTAGATTTCCTGATTCCTGTCGTAAAGCCAAATTAGAAATGAATATTTAAAAAAGTCATCAATCGTTAAAATATTTGAATAATAAAATTTCCAAAAACACTACATTCAAATTTAAAATTGAATATGTTTTCTATACGTATATTGTTTAATACAAGCATGACCTTACCGAGCACACAATCGATAAATCATTTTGTTATACAACTACGAAAATGGCGTGATGTAACAAACAGCTTTGTCAGCAGATTTCATGGCGATCATACATTTACCTACTGTAAGCCATCCTAAGTGACATGAACAGGATATACAATTAACTAGGTCGCTCTTAATAGGTGCCCAACAGTTTAACTGATAATTGATTCGCTAAAATGTATTATTATGTAGAAGTACACAGGACCTAAAGCTTGGTGTGTTCTGTTATCTATATAAAATGTACCAGTAGTGATATCTTCAAAAATGAAAATTCAATAGAATCGTATCCAATAACATAACAAACGTACTGACATTGCCTTTGCTCAATGGTTAAACAATGCATATATTTGAGATAAAGACTCGCCCGGCGTTTGATTTTGTTGATAAAGACCAGATACACGGAGTATTTTTTTTCTCTTGAGTAGAGATAATATAAAACAATTATACCATTTTCAAGATAGTGTCAAACATATCTTTTGTATGTGGTCTATTATTTGTGTCGATTTCGAGCACGGGTGGTAAGCCCCCGCGAAAGCCTACTGCCTTTAAATTCAAGGTCATATAAGATTTATTAATAAATTCTTAGTATACACATAATGATTGTATCGCTAAGGAGGGCTAATTGATGAGATATGTTAATTGATTATGCGAGTTTGTGCCTAGTACAAATCAAGAACTGCAAATATGATTTTATCTTAATAACCTCATATGTGATTAAACATCTTCACGGTTATCTCTTGTGGCACAATTGATAAATAATTATCCTTAAAAGAACGAAAATCACAAATTATATTACTAATGCGTTGTAGGCATCATCGTTTCGGATAAGCTTTACTATAGTAATTCAAGTAGAAGTCGATATCTTAAAATTAACAAAGGTAAATCAAGCTGAATAGGTTGTTTGGTTGTATTTGTCCGTGTTATACATATAGTGCAGTCCGATAAAGCACAATCTATAAGAAAATAACCAGGATTCTTCAGGAGATTTTTTATAATAAAGTTTATTCTACAATTAAGCTAACCTCCGCAAAGAACAAGTCGATAATTATAAGTGCATAAAACAGATTTTGATTGCTAATCAGGTATATCATGTTTGTGTCACTCAACAGTTGGCGGTGTGTCTTTGAAACTAGATATCTTTTATTACTTTTTAATGATTTAATAAGAAAGCATGGTAAATCATATTATCCTCTCACTCGCTCAGACTGTTGTACCTACTAATTACTTTTCCAATTAAATTTGGAATTGGTGAGAACAGATACTGGAATCGCTGATTCCTGCATTTCTTTTGAAATTTAAACATTGTTTTGTTTCGTAACATTGTTTAGCAGGTTTTGATGATACAGATTATTTTTCTTTACAAACATTTTTGTTTGTTTATGAAATGTCACCATGAAGTTGTTCTTTCAGACATGCATTTTTAATGCATTAATTTTCGAAATCTAACTAAGAATTTTGTTATACCGCTTCTTAGCAAGAATTCAATGTCATTGTTATTTAAGTAGGCTCTCAATTGTTAAGAAAATACTTTAAATTTACACTCGGGCAACTTTCGTACTCCATTACATGTACAAAATCAGATCAAGATCAATGGACTTTAAGGAAAGAAAAAGGGTATTAGATGTTAATATATCGATATCTGTTTACTTTTAAGTACGATTCATGATGAAAAGCGTTGAACCGCATTGATTTCAAGCCTTTACAAACAGAATACAGATTGTCCATCTAATGATATGCACCTCACAATTTGTACCCGGAAAACATCTGCCGGAATGATATTTCAAAGAAAGTGTTTATTCTGGTAAAGCATTTTACAAATTGCATCCTGAATGGTACATAGTGTTACAGTGCATCTTGAAATGAATCGGGTTAAAATCAAGGACACGCCGTAAGCTTGATTATTAAAGGCATTACACAGTTACTTGTTTATTGTTAGTACAGGGAGCTTAACATTTCAAAATAAATACGATTTCGTGAGATCATGGAAAATTGATAGTGGAAAGACGTGTATACTTTAACATTGCTCTAATACATAATCACTGTTAATCAGTCTTATTTATGACATAAGCAGATAGAACGTTTCAAATCGCTACATTGATAAAGTTGTCGAAAACTAATTTAAATGTACAATGATATACAGATAAAATGAGGAAAGTTGATATTACAACAATAGCTAAAAAAATGAAGTAAACAGATTCATATGTAGACGAAATATGTATTATAAATGGCTAACCGTGTGGTATGCAAGAGTGATAATTCTCATGGTCATCGGTATTTTTTTTAATTTCGTTTATTAGATTAACATCCTATTAATGTCTGACTCCCTTCAGCATAATGTGTGTAGCGGTATGTGAATGTCATATGTTATATGCTGCGGGAGGCTGCGGTATGTTCGTGCCGGATCTCCTTGTAATAGTAGAACATCTTACTCTTTTGATAGTATCATGTATTTGTAGCTTAACGACGCAGACACCAGACAAGCACGCTCCATCCAGTCAAATTATACTGACAACTAGAAAATCAGTCGTCCCACTCCCTTAAATGACGGATGCTAAGCAGGAGCAAAAAGTACCACTTTTATAGACTATGGTGTCTCTTGGTTAGGAGACAGAACCCAGTAACTTAGAAGAACAAAAAAATAAGTACTAAATTTAGTTGCCTATCTGGAGGGCGGGGTCATTGGTGACAACAATTTGTTTGTTTGTTTGATTAAATTAACGTCCTATTAACGGCTATAGGGTAATGTCATCCGTAACACAAGTCTAGGTTAATACAGTATTCTCACCTGTTGATGTAAGATGACCTACTGATGAATGTAGAAGTTCGACAAGATTGACAGTTCTATTGCAGGACACTCTTTTGAAGTGTCAATGGACATGTACTCACCAAATTAGCTGTAACCATTTCAAATTTTGGGTCACAGTCTCAAATGAGATATGACATTCTCCTTTTCATTGTTGAAATTTTGTCCTAACCAATTAACCCACAACACGTAATGTAATAAGTGTAAACATATTATCACAGCTAAAATTACAGCTGAATTCACCGACACTACAACTCCGAAATGACACAGTGACTTTTCTAGACTAAATTAAAAGTATTTTGAGAAATTTCGAAACGTTATAAACAATGAAGTGACACATTACTAACACGATTGCATCAATATTGTTTTCTGTTCATTTAACTATTACATTATCGACATGCGCTTTGTCGGAGGTATCTATGTAAATCATATAGTATATAAAAAGGTTACGTACTTTCACTTGAACGATTATGATGAATTTTGTAATGAAACATGAAAATTGAAATTGTTTGAAAACACACAATTTACAGTTTTGAAGATTTTTTATCTTTGTCAATTTTTCTCTTGTGACATTTTACAAAGATGGGTAAATTGGTTTAATTCTAAAGAGGAATTGGGGTAAGAGGCCTTTGTGAAGTAATAACAGCCTTGTCAATTACCAAGTCTTTTACAACGAGTTATAAACGTCGAAAATTAGCATCAACAAACCAACCCAATATGCATTAATGAATGACGACATCTCCAGAGTTTTTAAACCTGAAAATTACAATTTTAAAAACACATTGACCAAGAGTACATGTCAGCTACGGGATGGGGTTCGTACTACTCTGTTCCTGACTCCATGTGCCTCCTCTTTACGTATCGATGATTTCAAAAAGATACGTTTCTTCCATCAGACAGTATGGTCGCACTGCGATGCTTCTTTAATAACCAGTTAGGTGTTAAGCCCAATTTCCTCTGTTATCGCGCATGACTGAACATCGCCTCAAATTGGTCCTAGGTTGATGGAAATGGGATGATGGGCGAGATGCTATATTTACATCCAATTAAAGAGAATAAATCAATCTCACGTCACTCGGTTCGAAAAATTTGAAAAGCACGTAAATGTAAATAAAGTCCTTAATATCAGGCTTATATTTCAAACAGCCAAAGGCTGATATTTAATGGTATATATGGTAACAGTAGCACACTCAAAAATAGGATAATGGAACTTTTTGTCTATTTATAGAGTGAATGTCTATATTGGTATACACTTGATAACGTTCCTAGCTTTGTTTCATAATTGCACTGTAGGCACTTTTAAAATGCACTTTGTTAACAAATATTGAAAGCATTTCAAGCACCCATTTCTGAATTTTTTTATCTCGTTACATGTCAAAGCTTGTTTGTTTGTTTGTTTGTTTGATTAATTAACGTCCTATTAACAGCTATGGTCATGTAAGGACGGCCTCCCATGCATGCGGTGTGCTGCGTGTATGTTGTGCGAGGTGTGTGTTTTGGGAGACTGCGGTATATTCATGTTGTGTCTTCTTGTATAGTGGAACTTTTGCCCTTTTTATAGTGCTATATCACTGAAGCATGCCGCCGAAGCACCAAGCAACACACCCCACCCGGTCACATTATACTGACAACAGGCGAACTAGTCGTCCCACTCCCTGTATGCTGAGCGCTAAGCAGGAGCAGAAACTACCACTTTTATAGACTTTGGTGTGTCTCGGCCAGGGGACAGAACCCAGAGCCTTCCTCACAGGGGCGAACGCTCAACTCGAGGCCAAAAGTGAGGCGGTGTCAAGGGAGGCATTAGGAAAGATAAAGTCAGTTAGGAAGAAAAGAAAAGATAAGATCCTAAATTTAGTCGCCTTTTACGATCATGCAATAGGGACAGCAGGTACAATTCTAACGCCCTACCTGCAGGGCAAAAAGGATGTTAAAATTTGTTAATTTGCATCATATCAGCAATAGAAAGCGTTAATAACGGAAAAAAAAGAATAATCAGCATATTTCGCTTTAACTTTTGAATTTGTAAAATAAAATATAGTTTGCCGTCCTACATAATGTTAAAATAAAGCTCATATACGTCAGATATTTCTTGAACATGCACAATACATGTATTGTACCAAACATTTACCGATATTGGCATCACTCGGGTTACATTGCCATCACTTTATTTTTGTTTGTTTGTTTGATTAATTTACGTCCTATTAACAGCTATGGTCATGTAAGGATGGCCTCCCATGTATGCGGTGTGTTGCATGTATGTTGTGCGGGGTGTGTGTTTTTGGGAGACTCACTTTAAACAAGTCATAAATGACATGAATTGTAACAGTTTTTTTGTAGAAAAAAATCATGTAATAAATGTAAAAAATAGAAATCAAACTAATTTACATGAACAAACTACTATCTATATACACGATCGGAATCGGCGTAAGTTAGTTAGACTTCTAACATTATTTGTTATGTAATCGTGACAAAAAAGTAGTTTCACTAGGACTGTTGTTGGTGGATGATGAATCTTCAAATAGTTGTGTGTGGTCATACAAGTTTATTAGCCGTTAACCAATTCGAACTCATGTAATTACTATAAACCAAAGAAGTTTTTAATACAGGCGTGCAAAATAGTGGAAAACGTATTCCTTTTAAATTTGCATTATTTTTTTAAATTTTGTTATGTATAGATTTTATACGTGATACGTGATTTTGTGATTAAATCAGCATTACGTAAGTGTGATTTGCAGACATGGTATTTAAATATGCTCCACCGCCGACGAATTATTATTTTTCTTCGGTTATAAAAGTTACTTGCTTTAAACCATTACAACTGTAATGATTCATTTTAATTAAAGATAAAAATATTAAAAATGTTTAATTGCGTCCGAAAAATATTCATTGCACTATGCCCTATATGGAATTAAGTACATTTTGCGCATATTTTTGTGTTTATTAGACACTTACAACACAATATTATTCAACATTTATTGTTAGAATGATGGGTATCGTTTATGCTCTGTCAGCGGTGAAGATATTTTTAAAGTTGTTGAAAATAAAGATATCTTGGTTTTTGTGGATTTCTTTATTATTTATCATTGTAAAAGAGTAATGAAGGTAAGAAAATGAGAAACAATGTATTTTCAGTGGCGAGTAACGATTTCAGTTGGTCTTCATTCCTTAGTGGGGAAAGTGTTTATTGTGTTAATACACACTTTTGTGGCGGATTTTTACAACCCACTTGGGCTAATTGTAATAATGTTTGGTAATGTAGTTTCAAAATCTTTTTGAGTGAAAAACGATTTGTTTTGATGTCATAATGTTATTATTTTACGCTTCATGATAATAAATATATTACCTACCTGCACCCCTTTATTGTGTTGAGCGCGCAACCCACACTGGCAAGTTACAAAGTACTGACCACAGGTCGGTGGTTTTCTTCGATCACATGTAGATAATATGTGCTTAAATGACATTACATTGACCATAAACACGACATAAAAAGCAGCTGTTTTTTTCAGGTATTCCTCCGAAGACGATCCATACTGATGTACATGTTTAGAACGGGTGTCCATATTTCGGCGTTTTTTCACTTTACGATAGCAGATTTTTATTGTTAGATACACTTAAAGATGCTCCACCCCTGACAATTGGTATTTTTTCACTATCAAAAACAGGAGCAGACGATTTGTTTTTTTTCTTCAGTTACAAAAGTTACTTACTTTACACCATTTACCACCATTGAAAAGTTTGAGCTTATTTTAATTTTACTTCAAGTTAAAAATATATGAAAAATAATTAATTGCATCCCGAAAAAATTCTGTGTCACTATATCCTATATGGAATGAAGTACTGATTGCGCATGCACCAAAGGCTAAAAAGTCGGTTTATTTTATCACATTTAATTGTGCTAAATGACATACATATATAAACACGATTAAAACACCAATTATTGTTCAAATGATGATATACATTTAGAACGGGTGTCCTTTCGGCGTTTTTTCACTTTACGATAGCAGATTTTTATTGTTAGATACAATTAACAGTCTAAATGAAATGATAGCATATTCTTACAAAATATGATACTATATTTTTTTGTATGGATAGGGTATCAATATCTCCCGAATTCAGATACGATTTTCCCGTAGGGTGTCCATATTTCGCCTTTTGGTAAATAAAGACAATTTAAATGTAGATATTAAAATAGTTTAAATAAATTCATGTCCGTGCACTGTCATTTGATTATTAAATAATCCATTCATTCAACATTGTGTGGAATCAGACACATTAAAACATTTAAACAACATTTTCTAACAAGTCAATTCTTTGATATCCACACAGGATGTTGTCAATGCTACCAAGAAACGTAGTAGCCAAAAAGGTAAGGTTTGGCTACCGATGTTTAAGGAATTTAAAAAAAAAATATTGTCATGAAAGTAATCTCTATTTCTTATTGTTACTGTGCTGTTCATCCAATGTCATGATTACCAAATTATCACTTTTTCTCATAAATTGGGGAAATTTGGACCACGGCGAAATATGGATACCCGCTATACCTTTGTTTTGCTCTTGATCAAAATGTTGAAATTTTTCACGAGTAAAGTCCAGACGAACGTATAATCATTTTCTAGGAATCTGTAAGATGTCCCACCGCCGACAAAACATAAACGATACCCATTATTTAAATAATAACTGATGTTTAATCATGTATATATGTGTCTAACTAACATAAAATAATGTAAAATAACTTATTTTGCTTTTGGTACATGCACAGTACCTCATTCCGTATAGGGCATAGTGCCATGGAATCCTTTCGGGACGCAAAAAATTATTTTCAATAGGTTTATCTTGAAATAAAGTATGGAACTCAAACTTAAAATAATGGTAATCGTGTAAAGCAAGTAACTTTTGTAAAATAATCCTTATTCACCTTATCTACTTTTGATTTTGGGAAATATCATTTGTCAACGGTAGAGCGCATCTTGAGAAAGTATGAGTTAAAACTTCAGTAAAGGCAAATGGCAACATAGCATCGATTACAACTGCTCCTTTTACCATAATGTTTGTTTCCACAATACTACACATTATTATTGTGATACGTTATAATAATATAATAAACTATGATGGTATTTTTTGAAGAGGTCAGTACGAATAAATTCAGAAATTGCAAAACAAGAAAGATAATTGAAAAAATAATTTTATTTAAACTTGAAACAGATAAAAGTAACAACATTTACATCCAAAGCGCCTCCGAACAGTATAATGGACAGGAATTATTGTAAGTATGAAAATTAGAAATAAACATATGAAGCACCATGCATGAAGAACACTTTCAAAATTGTATAGAATGGAATTCGCATTAAATTACACTCGCTTACATACTATTTCAAGGACATTAATTGAAAATAATGTTCTGCTTCCATACTCATATCTCTCAAAATAGCATGTTTTCATATTCAGTGTGATAAATGAGACGTTAAAAAGCGAAAGAAAATATTAATGGAAATCATAACAAAATACGAATATCATTACACAAAAATGAAAACATTGTCACTTAGTCCCGCAATATATAGGTGACCATATACACATACATTAATAAACAGTATCCACGAGATTTACTGTGAAACATCATGTACTTAAAAGACGGATGGAATGAGCAAGCAGTTCCATAACTCTCGATCACTTGCAATAAAAAAAATAAGAATAGTCAGAATCCGTGCGAGTTAAAGATAACACTGAACGTAAAATGGTATTCTTGTTCGCAAATCCCAGGTCGGAGTATAGCGTCTAGCCACAAAATGTTCATATCAAAAGAGACAACAAAATAAAGATATAGCAATAAATTACATATATGGAATTGCACATGTCCAAGCCTGTTAATTGATATGGTTAGAGCAAACAACAAGTGAACAAATCGCATAGCTAACATGGTGGGTCCAGGTGGTCGGAACGATGTTGGAAATTTGACGGATCGGCCATTTCAAGAACTCGCATCGCATCTCGCTGACTTTGTAACTGTTCGCAGCGCAACCGAGACAATTCCAAGCTGAGTTGCTGAAATGCTGAGAGACCGGATGAACTTTGTGGATATAATCCACCATCAATTATGTCCATGCTGTCTGAATTTCCAATTAAACCTTGTCTGGCACTCACTCGCCCTCTCTTGATTCTCCTCGATTTTCTGTAGTCATCTTCCTTGGCAATATAGTCAAGAATATTCAAGACTTTTGGTAAGTCTTTTTCACTAATATACACCGGGTATTTTGTTTCTTCTGATCGCCTCTCTTGTCCAAAGAGCATATTTTCTCTTTGTCCTTTCCTGCGGTGTCGAGGTAAGCGCATCTTCCTCCGACGCATCCTTTTAGAGTCATTAACGACAATATTGGCAAAATCTGGAAGACTATTATCTCGCAGAACTGAACTTCTGGTCTCGAAGGATGCTAGCTCATCACGTATAGGAAAAAGCACTCCGCCCAAACTCGTTCTGTCGGCCAAGCTGCCCCAACTTTGCCGCTGCAATTCCAAACAGAAAAAAAATAAGTCAAATATGATTTTGTACAGTATCTTTAGATTAAAAAAGTCCTCCATATCATTTAGTGATTTATGTTTTGCTGTCAAACTATTTATGTTTTACGTATTCTGCAATCTTTCCAACATTGACACAAAAATAAAACATTCTTACGTGAAGTTTATGGTGGTTTAGAATGTTCTTCCGTAGACAGAACATAAATTATATTAATCTTTTGGACAATAATTGACGTTTAATCGTATATATGTAAATATAAAATACATAAAATTTGTTTTGAATTTGTTGTCTGCGCAATCAGTACCTCATTCCATATAGGACATAGGGTCATGGGATGTTTTCGGAGTGAAATTAATACTTTTAAATAATGCATATAAAGTACATATATATAAAATAAAAATCTGAAACTTTTCAATGATTACTTATTCGTCAACCTTGCTATTCGTCGTCGGTGAAACATTGTTAAAAGGTTTATAATTATGATTATTACATATTTACGTTATTGTGTAATTGCAGTATTAAATAATGTTCGTTTTAGTTTATATCTTTTTATATTTAACCCTTTTTACAACAGTCAACTTACCTCGCCATAAGGTAATCCGGAAGTAATATGAAGGACAACTCCAACTATTATAATGATTTCCAAGCTAATTAAATCCATTTCATGTGCTGGTTGTAGTAAATCGTAATTGTATAGCTATTCGAATGTTCACATCAGAACTGAAACAAACCCGAGAAACCTTCCCTTTATATAGTTCCGGTTCGTACCTCCCACGGTCCTACCCATACGCGAATCAGCTTCGTGGGGTGAAATGGAATAGCCACTATAAAATGACGTCATCTCGTTATACCTTCTAGCGGAAAGTGACCAATTCGAAATCATACCTGTTAAATCAATTGATCTTTATATTAATTCAGATATTCTTCGACAATTTCTCTTTTTGTTTTTTGTCATGCGATACGAAAATATAAATATCATTGGTCATAAATTTAAATTAGGTTAAAACTGTGTCTTGTATATAATGTATACCACTTCATCGACACAGTTAAATGATACCATAATTAAGGTGACAAATGATTTCATCAGTGTAATGAATAAGTATTTATTACTTATAAACTTTCAATTTCTTGTGCTTAACAAAGCTAACTAATCTTTGATGACAAAATTATAATTTGACCTCGGTTAAAGTACACGGATTTGAACGCACTACTAATCTTACCCACAATTAAATTGTATACACATAAGCTCATAAATACCGATAGTGTAATTATATCTCAATAAGTTAAAAACCATCTATTAAAGTTATAATAATAGAAGTTTAGTCTTTTAAACTATACAAACAAGAAATGTGAATGTTATCTGTAAATCTGCTATTTCAAACACTGACCATGTCGATGAACTTCGTCATCTAGGGAGATTCCAGTTTCTGCCGCACATGATCAACTAATTGCTGGAATTGATGAGGCAGATTTTTCATTGCTTTTTTGTCCATAAACCGGAAAAATGACACCAAGTCACCCATACGCGGAACTCCCTTCAGATACAAACTACTGAATATTAGATAATGCCATTAAAACAAATAAAGTGCATTAATCATAAACAAGATGGCGGAAGACTTATTTGTTCACGGGATAGGTTTCCTTCCGATGGTCGGTAAATGGACGATAGATTCCGATATAAAGCAACATCGTGATTATTCCTCCTTGAAATAACATTTAAAAACATTTAAAAAAATAAGTTCTGTGTCTGGAATACAACATTATCCATATACTAACGTTTACGTTTGTGATTTTGTTGGGTAATGGGATTGTTCATCTCTTGGAAATTGCTTGTGTAAGTTTCGTCTTTCCAACTAACAAAAAACACATTGTATGCTCGTCTATTCAAATACTAAAATTCATGTATATTTATTCCTTAATATTATTTACGGATTTTATAAATATCATTACGTTAATTTATGAAAACCAAATATTTAAACGTATTAGATTGAAATTCTTACCGTTTGGAGACAATTTATCGCAATTTCCAATGTTTGCTCACACTTTACCATTTCAAGACTAATGATGTTACGTTTAACAATCAAATCTGTAAATGTTTTACTTTTCTTTATTTTAAAGTGTTACTTATGTTCAAGGCTATGACAGGGCATCGATTTGCTATTTTTCTGGTATGATCTTGAGGTCAAGGTGTATGTATCAGCCCTATAATTCGGACATGGTTAGTAAATTGATACATTGCACTTGCAATGGTCTACTGTACTTCAGATGTAATCTAAGATGGGGGAAAGGACGGATTGACCCACTGATCGAGTTCAGGTAGGTGTTCTCGATGGAACCAATCACTTTGGGAAGATTGGCTTTTTTACTCTAAAGAGTAAAGCTATTCTGTGCTTCGTAAACTACATTTTGAGAGCGGGAACTGACCTTAACTAACCTGAGTATAGAAGAGCTAAGTTTAAGTATCAAACACTTGTTCCTCAGGGACGGCTTTTCTACATGATTGTGTCCTCATGATCGGTTTCTTACCACACCTTTGACTGTTTCCGTATAATACAAATTCAGTTCGCAGTATAGAGATAACCATTCCTTTTGTATATTGAATGTCATTTGATTTTTTATGAAAAACACTGAATATTGTTCATTATGGATCCGTTTAGGAAGAACAGAAAATAAATTGATATTGCTTCGTAGCATATCGAAGTGTTTTTTTTTATTTCATAGAATCCGAATTTAATGGAATGCTTTAGAATTGAAGAACAACAGGAGTCACGTAGGTAATATAGGCAGAATCATTTGTCTTATATCATATCATAGCACATTCCGATAAGATGACATTTTATGCAACAATTTTAAAATAATATCTGATAGGAAATTACTTAATACTACCGTTAAAAGACATTTTTGTACATAACAGATGTACTCAAGCATTAAAATTTTAATACAGTTCAGTGACCTGGACCCAAGAGCTTGATAAGGTAGTCAGCATTTGTCATCACCTTACACCACACCCTGATAAGTAACCAGTCAGGGAGCCCACCCCGATACTCCCACGGTAGACAGTCAGGGGGGTCGACCAGACACCATGGTAGGGGGTCGCGATAATACCCACTGTAGCTGTGCCCAGTCACAACACTGAATCACGTGCCCTAATAATGGGACTATTGACAACGGTCGTATAGGGTTTGGACAAGGCGTGTTGTTTATGTGTATGTTTCTACGTGACGGTATACAAGTAGGTCTTGTTGCTATATCCTATTTGAGACTAGCCGTTTTTCTCCTTTAATACTTTTTGTAGTTTAATCATCATATCTTGTTATATTAAATTGGTTGGTTTACCTTGCATGCAATGTGTTGTGTGTGCATATATGTGTTTTTGAAGTCTGTGGTATATCCGTGCTGTGTCTCCTTGTAATATAGTATGGTTTGCCCTTTTAAAGTGCTTTACTCCGCCTGACGACAATGCTACCGAACAACCAATTCTACACATTATACTGACAAGTGGCAAACCAGTCGTCCAACTCCCTAATACTTAGAATTAAGGAGGAAGAAATACTAATTTTATATACTATAATGTGTCTCAACCAGAAAACAGAACCCAGAGGCTTCCTTACAAGAACGATCACCCAATTAGATGTCACAGAAAGCAACTTGTCCTATCATGTTAAAGAAAACTTTAAAAGAAAACAAAATATCCTGTTAGTATCGAATAAATGCCCCAATCTCGTCTTTCATGTTTTAGACTTCCTGAGAGCAGATTTCTTAATTATCTCTAAATTTAAAGTCTTAAATTCTTATATATTTTAATGTCCTTTAGTAATATCTACAGCCAAATACGTTTATAAGGAACACACTCATGGTTATAACGAACACTTTTGCAACATATTCATGATTATAATGTAGTAAATTTCACTCCTTGTCAAGGTTTCTATAATATCTCTGCAATATGTATATAACAAATTATGCTTATTTTGTCGCCCTCGAGGTTCGTTATAACCGTGTTTTACTGTACTGTGATTATAATTTCAAACGGCATAGTCAATATGAAAAGTTTTTTTCATGACTATTCATCGACAGCATCCAACATACGTATCCCACCTATTAGACCTTTAGCTCCGATTTAACTGCTTTGATGAACATTGCAGAAAATATGAAACTTTATGTGATTAACATTTTGAATACCTGCTGCAGCTATTAATTGAATTTGATAGGAGTCTGTGAACATGCCACCATTTGCTCATCTCTTTATTAACTTTGTGCGATTTTGCGGTTAAGATTATCGGTTTTCTTTATTTGATTACATAATGATACCGTTTTTTTTTTTGTGTTAAATCTCATTGTAATAAACCTGACGAATGGTATTTGGCCATAAGAATTCCATTTTCTTATTTTAAATCGATTAATCTCAAAAATTGTCATTGAGGTGGGTTTTTTCAAGAGTGACGGGAAAAAATGAAAAAAACAATGAGAAATAAATGTTACACAGCTGCAAGTGCCATACACATTCTACTTGTACATCACAAAGGGTTTGGAATGACGATTTGTATAAATTACCCGTAGGTCGTAATTCTCACAATTTAGGTGTTGAAGGGGATAAAGTTAAACGGAAATGAACTTTAATAGTCTAACTAGGATAGGATCTTCATTTCAATTGTACTTCCGGAACATTAAGAAGGTATTGAAATGACCTGTTGAACACCTTGGCTCTCATACAATAATGTGTATGTGATTAAATCTGATTTATTTCAGTTAGTCACGAATGTATAATTCCAATATGTGTATCGGGAACATACACGGTTCGTACGACACATAAATGGTAGTCAGTGCTCCTGTACCATAGTAACTAGAACAAATCATACTTTTATATTTGGTTTTTTGTAACGGAAAATGTTTGGGAAATTTATGAAAATCAAGAATTTAACATTGATTTTGAAATGTCGTCATATATCATGTTGATAGTCTAGGCATAATGTATGTTTCAATCTCGTCCCTTTTTAATGTGAACCTTGTGTTAGATTTTTATGAAATCATCAATTATTTTCGGAAATACAATTTTACAAATCCCAGTCCTAAACATACACCTGTACAGACATTGCACGCATGGGAACTGTCCTTAAACGACCCCGAATGTTGTGAGGACGTTAAAACCTACTCGACCAAACAAAAACAAAACTGGTCCATTAAAAAGTAAAACTGATACCAATTTATATGATTGATCAGAATGAAATCAGAATTGAAGTGCAAACAGAGCAATAATTCAATATCCAGAATTATTTCTTAAAAACTAGTATTCTGAAATCGATATATTAAAACTAGATGAAAGCTAATAGCCAAATTCAAAACCATATTTTACAAAGGAAGAAATCGGATATCTAAGGATAGACACTCGTCAGGGGGTCGTTGCTCCCGCCGTTTGTCTACACAGTGGGTTAGTGGTACAATTGCATACCTCACACAGATTGAATGGGAACTATTTTAGACGTCGTCGTAAATCTAATCTGTTTACGGAAGCGTTATAAGTATAACAAAACTGTCTGTACATATACCCGGGACTTACTGCTATTTATCTGGGGTATCTATTTCATTTATCTAAAAAAAAAACATTGATAACTATCTATTGTTCCTGTACCGTGTACTGTATAAGGTGTGTGGCTCGTAAAATCGTAGAAAGGGTCGGTCGAGTATGCTTATGCTAAACATTATGCCCAAGGGTATAAATAGTCATACGGCAATCTTTGCACCAGTGAAACAGAAAGAGAATGTTTTTTTTAAAGATACCGACATTGACGTCCATTTTTGTTACAGAAAGGGCAACGTTGTTGGGCGGAATATCGGATCGACCGAAAAAATAACACTTGGTTGGGTCTTTCTTAGTATCATGTGTGGCAAGCTTTAGCCACTGTCAAACTAAAAAACTTTCCCCTCCTATCGCCTCCTTTGATATTGCGGTACTGGGCTGTACGTTCGCCCCTGTAAGGTAGGCTCTGGGTTCTGTCCCATGACACATAACAGGCATGATAACAGGCTGCGAACATGAGGCGACGCCATTAATTTTTGAAACTTTGCGATGTATTGTTGACATTTTTCTAATATTTCTTGGCAACCTCGTGTTGACTAGCTAAAACCTTCCACTCGGGTTGAGATAATTCTGTCCAATGACACATGCAAGATTATATTATTCTGCCACGATAAGGTTAAAGCTTTGGTTGCTTGTTTGATTAATTAACGTCATACTAACAGCCAGGGTCATGTAAGGACAGCCTCTTATGTATGCGGTGTGCATGTAGAGAGAGGAACGCGCTTTGGGAGACTATGGTATGTTCGTGTTGTGTCTTCTTGTATAGTGGAACTTTTGTCCTATGGTGCTATATCACAGAAGACACCAATCAACACATCCCACCCGATCACATACTGACAACGAGCAAATCAGTTGTCCCACACACTTAATACTGAATGCTAAAGCAGCAGCAGAAACTACCACTTGATAGATTTTGGTGTGTCTCTGCCAGGGAACAAAACCCAGAGCCTTCATCACAGTTGTGAGCGTTCAACCAAGATAGTATCAAGGGAAACGTTAGGAAGAATAAAGTAAACAAGCTTACGTTAAGCTCTGCAAGCAACACACGTCCAAGGCCGTCGGTGACATTTTTCTAATCTATGGCCAGTTGTTATTGCGTAGTAATGCTATCATTGTATGAAGTTTGAAAAATTTTGTCTCAAGTTATCCTCTGGAAACAGAAATTTGTGAAACAAAGCAATTTTAGTAACAGTGACCTTTGGAGTTGACCTTTTGACCCCAAATCCAATTTCATGCTGTATTTTCTCATATATATGCTACCATTGTAAGAAGTTTAAACAAATTCCGTTGATGTGTTTCCAACTGATCATCCGGAGACTAAAATTTTTGAAACAATCTATTTTCATATAGTAACAGTGACCTTTGTAGTTTACTTTTATACCCAAGATTTAATCCCAAGCTGTATTTTCTCATATGCTCCAATTATTGTATGCATATGCATGCATTTATGTATTATTTTTGTCCAAAAAATAACCCATGACGACCATCCTTAATATCTGCCGTATCACTCAAAAAAAAAAATCAATTTCATAATTTGTAGATTTGCGATGCTTTTTTACCGCATTTTCTTCCGAAAAAATTTCATATCTATTTGTGAAAACTCTCGCGAAAAGAATTTGCTATTTATATCGTCGCGGATGAATAATTCTACCTTACGTGAAGCGTCATCATTCGCTGTTCAATTGAGTAAGCTCCTCCCACTTTTGACCGACTTTTATTAAATAATTACGTCACTTTCAAATGACGATTTTATTGCATAAAATATAAATAAAAAGTCGTGTGAGTGTAAATATAGGGATTGGATTTCGTTTTTATGTTAACCATGCTTGTATGGAGCAATTCCTCTAAGAATATATTCAATATGGGGCGCTAACGCGCCCCATAGAATATATTCTTAGAGGAATTGCTCCATACAAGCATGGTTAACATAAAAACGAAATCCAATCCCTATATGTGAAAACAAATGTCTCGCTGTGAATTTGCTATTTTATACAGTTCAGTTTTATTGCGTCGACGTTAAGCGATATAAAACAAGTACAATTAAATCACACCAACGTTTGAATAATAGTTTGCAGTAATATGCACCAATTGTAGCTGTAAAGACGACACCATTGTCTAAAAGTCTTTTGAACAAAAATATTGCAACTAACACGGCATGTGTCCTACAGGGTGCTCCTTTTTATCCCATGTTTTTCTACAAAAATACGCCATTGCCTTTTTGAAAAAAAGTTTCGTTATCCAGTTTTAATGTTCTTGTTCGCATGTATTTTAATAAAATATATATTAAAACACATTTATAAGAAACAAAATTATAATACGCTTACGAATAATGTATTTTATCTAATTTACAAGAAAAGGTGGTTACGCTGCTTTGATGGTATTTGTTGATTTTCATTTTGAAGTTCAAAAAATCACGTATTTCTTATAAGCCCACAATAACTCGATGCATGAAATTAAAATCGTTTGTGAAACACCTTCTCAAAGTTTAGACCTATTACCAGAAGTCTAAGAAAGGTTTTTATATCAGCCTCGTGTCATTCCTTTCCATACGTTAAGACTAATTTTACATTGCAGTTGCCGTCGAAGAAGCTACTAAAGACGGAATATTCGGAATACTGAACCAGGACTCTGTGCGGTGTCTAACAGTTTACCATGATCAGAAGTAAATATTGTTGATTAGCACTTTCCTTGTTTCTGTTTAGTTATTTGTTTGCATGTTTAAAGCGTCATTTATCAATAAAATTAATAACACATGTAAGACAGCAAGAGGAAGCTAAAATAATCAACACTTATCATTCACACGACGAAATTGATTTATTTTGTATAATACTCCCCAAACGTCGATACTGGTCCAAACCTATATCCTGTGTGGTGATTGACGGGAGTTAGGGTTACCGAAACACGTGTTGAATCTACTCGCATCCCTAGTCATCCAAATTAAGATGACACTGTATTATTGGCCCGCAATTATCTTAATGAGGTTCGGTGACTCTATAGCGAATATGGCAAGGCCATGATATAAAATGCAAGCTTCGTCCTAGACATAAACACGAATGTGAAGTGAGAGGACGAAGATGAGTATATTGAATCCCAACTGAATATTTTATGTGACAGTGTCGTTAAATTTAGGTCAGGCCGTGACACAATTAGTGTAAAGTGTTATTCTCGAGATCTGGGAAAGCCAAATTGTATTACTTTACAGTTGTACAGCACTTACTGATTATATAGAACTCAAATGTTCAGAATAGAATACAGTTTTAGCTAACTTAATGCATTTTGGTTTGTTTTGTTTACCAAAAGAAACACACCAAACAAACTAAAACCTCTGTACGTCGATATATTTTTAACAACAGCATAATGTATAGTGCTTTAGACATTCGTGGTGTTCATACTTTCATGGAATCTATTCGCGGTCGTTTAATTTCGCGGTACATCATTTCTGTAAATGCAATATTCACAGATTAATAAAGTTTTGTTGATGTCAATGTTATTTATTTTTTCTCAATTAATGTTGGGTGTAATCTTTGTTTGATTAATTTACGTCCTAGTAACAGCTATGGTCATGTAAGAACGGCCTTCCATGTATGCGGTGTTTTGCGTGTGTTGAAGGGGAGCGTGTTTTGGGAGACTGGTATATTTTTGTTGTGTCTTCTTGTATAGTGGAACTGTTGCCCTTTTTATAGGGCTATATCACTGAAGCATGCCGCTAAAGACACCAAGCAACACGCCCCATACGGTCACATTATACTGACAACGGGCGAACTCCCGTTATGCTGAGCGCCAAGCAGGAACAGAAACTACCACTTTTATAGACTTTGGTGTAATCGCTTGAGGTCATGATGGATAGGTTACATAGAGTAGCCCCCGACGACTGGTACGATAATGTTACAATTATTGCACTAGTAGTGAATTCCCGGATTTCTGTAAAACCGTGAATATAGCGAAAATAATCCATCCGCAAAATGTTCTCCTCTTTGTTTATATATTTTTTACCAGTTTTGAAACGTGCCATTTTAGTTTAAACAATATTTTTATTCAAAGATATATATACATATACACCAATATATACAGACAGCTAAGATGGAAAAACAAGCTAAAATTTATATCAATGCCTCTCCTTGAAAACTTGCCATTTTGTTTTATTACCGTGACCACGATGTATATCATCTCCACTTACTATTTTTATACATGTACAATGTTTCTATTTCTCTCTCTTTAACCCCGCCCATTTTGATCACATAATTAAATGTGCGTTTTTGAGGACGGATCTTGGTCCAGTCCCTTGACAGCGACGTATATTTACCACTTTTTATTAGAAATAATTCTGCTCCGTAATAGCGCTCCGTAGCAGAGATTAAGTTTGTCCGTCTGCTGTCAGGAAAAAAAAACTAGATTTTTCAACCATCAAACTATATAGTGATTTTTCATAAAACGAATACATTGGCACGCATGTATAAGATATTTGGAGAGAATGCTGTCCTTGATGAACCTTTACTGTTGACAGGGCTTACAAGCAATGTAAAATGCAAATAATTTGAAGATTAAATATCAACTGATAACGATAATAGCTATGTTAGTGAAGATATTGAGCTGTCAACTGCATTTTCTTGTGTTATCATCTTTTACGAGATATGGAACACTGGTTTAACTATATTTTCTGTATAACACATTACATAAAGATTTGAACCTGTCGTTAGCTTTAGAAGCCAGCAATTCAACTGTTAACAAACACTTTTTGTTTGCAGCCGCATGCTCTCTTACATAGAGTAAAAGTAGTGATATATGTATGCGCGGACGAGTTATCTCCCTTTTATTGACTTCTGCTTAAAACGTCATTTATAGCTCTCCCATAAAACGCACTTTGTTATATACCTTCCTTAACGCAATCACATCCAAACGTTAACGACCAAATAATGTAATTGAACTTTGCGAAATTGAAAACAAATTACTCAGTCATATTTCTTAAGATAAAGTAATAGCATGTCAAGAGCACTATATGTCAAGAGCACTGTGTACATGGTTCTCATCACGTTTGGCATATATTTACCATATCATTGCATTTAATTAATATAAGCTACTTGTACGTTTTATTTTGAATGATAGATATAGGGTTCAGGTTGACGATTGTAGCTTATTTTGAAAAACATATAAAGTAGGTACCCTTGAAGGACCAATATTCGTCAGGGTAATCAAATCTTCCGTATATCAACAAACTAGAAAAAAATTAAATGTACCCATTTTATCAAAACAAATATGTAATATTTTTTCTTACCTGTACAACAAGTTGTTAATTCGTTATTTATCTATCGCGATACGGAAGATATCTACCCGCCGGTCGCTGGGTGATGGCCGACATAATAGGGATATATTTTCGTCAGGGGGGCTATTTGGCTTATTACGAAAATTGAGGTTATTCCAAATAAATGTTGAACAGCAGGCGCTTGTGAGATCGTGTTTAAGCTGAAGATTTCTTGTTGTTTCATCGATTTCAAGTCTTTAAACCTCTTGGTCATGGAAAGTGGCGAACACCTCTGTTTACATAGAATAACGTTATGTTTTCAACAGTACCGCACCAAAATTTTTGGGTAAGTTGAATTGCCAAAATAATTTGTAATAACCCGAAATCTGGCCTATGTAACACATGATCAGATACGTGACCTCCGGTACTTTGTTGACAGATACATGGAGTGGGACGACTGGTTCGCCCGTTGTCAGTATAATGTGACCGGGTGGGGTGTGTTGCTTGGTGTCTTCGGCGGCATGCTTCAGTGATATAGCACTATAAAAAGGGCAACAGTTCCACTATACAAGAAGACACAACACGAACATACCACAGTCTCCCAGTACACTCACCTCACACAACACACACGCAGCACACCGCATACATGGGAGGCCGTCCTTACATGACCATAGCTGTTGATAGGACGTTAATAAATCAAACAAACAAACAAACAAAAAAACCTTTGTTGACATACTGCTAATCAGTGCACGTGGACAGTCAAACGCTAACGGTAGGGTTTTAAAGTTTCATTTAAAATAGACTTTTGGGGTATATTGCAACATTGTTTTTATAAAATCACTTGGTTATAACACACAATCTTTTTTAAGCATGACAAATCTTACTTGATCAAATCTGCTTTGGCAGACGACAGTCTTCATGAAATTACGCGATAGTTCATGAGATATAACCCAAATTGTAAACATGACGAAAACAGGTCCCTGACGAATTTAGAGCACTTGACGATACGTCATTCTAGTAAGCGTGTTTCTTCCAATCAAATGGTTTTAACTAAAACTCTGCATATAAACATGTACTAAAGATGATGTGAATGAAATGCACCTTTAGCAAACTGAATTAATATATAGATGTTCATTTGTTTAGTTTCTATTTTTGAGGCACCACCTATGATTTACACGCTCCTACCTAGCGATCTGTATCCATTTCAGCATTGAACTGCATTCATTTGGCAGTTATGGTAGTATGAATATGCATACTGGACAGCGCCGATTCTAATGAAGCACTCAAAAATACGTTTAACTTACACGTATAAGTACACGGGTTGTCCCTAAATAATTATCCTGCAGGTAGGGCGTACGAATTGTACATGTTGTCCCTATTGCATGATCGTAAAAGCGACCAAATTTAGGATACTATCTTTTCTTTCTTCCTGTGACTATTTCAAAGTCTAAAACTAGGCCAGCAATATAACACTACCCGATTTCAGACAAAAAGTATGATTATTTACAAACCGTATAAGATGTGACAATGGGAATAATCTCAATTGATAGCCAGATAATTTATTTTTTTATTTTTTATATGATACAATATACATAATGCCGTATTAAAGTCACTAGGTATCCAGAAACCACGAAAAACAGCTAGATTTAAACTGGTCGGACACTATGGTGTCCTCTGATAAACACGTCATGGCTCTATCAAAAATGGGTTTTTGTTTGTTTGTTTGATTAATTAACGTCTTATTAACAGCTATGGTCATGTAAGGACAGTCTCTTATGTATGCGGTGTATTGCGTGTATGTTATGCGAAGTGTGTGTTTTGGGAGACTGCGGTATATTAATGCTGTGTCTTCTTGTATAGTGGAACTGTTGCCTATTTTATAGTGCTATATCACTAAAGCATGCTGCTTAAAGTTATTGTCAGGAAACATTTTTTTTAAAACAATGTATTTTTATGAATAGTGAGCTTTGTAGTTGACCTTTTGACCCCAAATTCAACCCAAAGATGTATATACCCATATGGTACCCTTGTGTGAAGTTCGATTAAAATCCATTAACTTGTCATCAAGTTATCGTCTGGAAACCAAATCCGTACAGACAGACAGACAGACAGACAGACAGACAGACAGACAGAAGAAACACATCACCTTCATAAGAATGAAAGTTAGGTAAAAACAAACTAACCGGCATGTTAGTATATATATCAATATACGATGTACCATCAGTTTGCTCAATATAACCCTTTGAAGTTTCCGTTTGAAAAAAAAATTGTGTCTCTGTCCGCCATGTTAGTATGTGTGTAGTACATTTGTTTTCTCGGAATGGATTGGTCAATAAATGTTCGAGAGCCAATCAACGCCGAGAAAACGAATACTACACTCATTATTACACCGTATACATAGGAGACTCTGGCTGTTGCTATGACGTTTATTATTAAAACAAAAAAAACCTAAATATCAAATGCTGAGTAGGACGACTACATTGCAGCACATGCAATACAAATCTTTGTTATCACTACGTTTGATCTATGATAAGGGGATCTGACAACGTGTCTTTAGGGGTCATATCCCGGTGACCTTTTGAAGTTATCAATCAATTTGCTACCTACAGAAACTTGGTGAAAAGGTGAATTCAGGGGACGAAATAGTTTGAAAAAACTATTTTCGTGTACGAAATATTTCGTCAACAGAACACAACAAATTGTGCTAATTTGCTAATTGTATATGTACACTGGGACAAAATGAAGTTTTGAGTTGATGTAGCAAGGTGTTCAAAATGAAATTGACCTGAGGTACATGTGTTATAAAGGGCTGAAAAAGAATATATGGGATGTTGTCACATTCTATTATAAGGTTATATTTTAATCAGATTCCATTATATTGACAACGGGCGAACCAGTTGTCCCACTCCCGGTATGCTGAGTGCTAAGCAGGCAGCTAAACAAGTCAAAAGTCGTAACCAATTTCGCTTCGCACGATGTCAATTGATCTGATTTGTATTCGTCTTAATTTAGTGCCAACTAATTTCCATGTGTTTTTTTCATCGAAGATGAGTGCTGAAACCTTATTTGTCTCGGTTGAGTCAATCTGATGTATATATGCAGACAGATTTACCACAAGGCCACCTCCTTGGTCCTTGCTTGTTCGGACCCCAGTGTCACAAGGTTATATCACTAATCTTGCAGGCGTACCCCAAGGATCCATCAATGTTCCGAGTGTTTTTTCAATCATCAATTTTAGTTGTAAATAGTTTAGGTAGGGCGTAAGAATTGTACCTGCTGCCCCTATTACATGATGATTAAAGGCGACTTAATTTAGGATCTTATATTTTCTTTCTAGCTACCTTTCTTCCTTCTTCCCTAACATCTCCCTTGGTATCACCTCTCATCTGGCCTTCTGTGCGCTCGCTATTAGGAAAGGCTTTAAGTTCTCAAAAATTCAAACAAGTAATTCCAACGTCATATATAGATTATGACTTCAGAACTTCATGTGACGTCATCATAGTGTTCTAACGATATTTATGACATGGCTGTATGGTCCAGTTAAGTAATAAAGGGTGTTTTGAATATGTATATTCAATTATAGTGTTTATCTAATCTAACGAAATATTATAACTACGCTTCGTTAGAAGACAAAAATCCCGACACGAACAAGAATTTTAAAGCATTAAACACTACTCTTATCAAGTTTTTGAAAAAAACACCAATATGTATTATGTCATGTTTTTGTATAATTAAAACAGTATTGTGCCTTTACATGTTTTTAAGGAATTGAACAATATCGTAAACATATTTTTTGGCAAAATTGTGTGTTTGTTACGCTTGTGAAATTTAAAAAAAAAGCATTTTGTTATTAAATGAATAATAATCGATATGAAACTGCATTTATGCCCAGATGTGGTATTAAAGCTGTATTATTAACTACAGAAATAATAGCAGAACTGGTTTTCACCATGGAAGCGTATAATTAAACAGAAACAATGTCCATGACAGGAATACCTTGAATAGACATGTAAAATGTTGATTACTACACCCCAGTTGAAGAGCAGCGATGGCTATACTATTTTGAAATTGTGGAAATAAAGACGTTCTAAGCGCAAACACATAACTGTTAATTGTATCTCGCTGTTAACGAGGATTGCCCTCAAACTTAATGTTAAGATATTCCCTAAAGGCACCATAACTTTTTATTTGTTGAGATTAAGATCTCAGTTCATATTTGTTAACATTAACATGAAAAATGTCACACGTTGCACTGTGCAATAATTTAGTTTGGTTTATTTGGTAGACACCCTGTTAACAGGCATACTTTATTAGTGAGATAGTTCTATAAAAACAGCAATAGTTCCACTATCGCACGGAGACATAGCATGGAAGGTCGTACTTAACTGACCCTGGCTATCAATAGGACGTTAAAACTAATAAACCAAAACAAACATACACGTACAGATGCTACACCACTGAAGAAGGGTATTTACTCAAAAACAGGATCAGGCGCATAAGTATAGTCCTAAGTTACAAAAGTTACATACTTTACACCGTTACCATCATTGAAACGTTTGAGATTATTATTTTACTTAGAGTTAAAAGAAAATATTAAAAGTAATTAATTGCGTCACGAAAAATCTCCACGACACTATTAGGAAAAAAATGCTGTTTGCGCATGCACAAAAAGCAAAATAAATGATTTTATATGTATGTTTGTGCTAATGAAACACATATATACACGATTAAACATCAGTTATTGAAATGATAAGAACCGTTTATGCTCTGTCGGTGGTGAGTCATCTGTAAGGACGGTATCCCCTGTATGCTACATGTGTTTGTGGACATGACGATAGTTTTTGGGAGGCTGCGGTATATTCGTGAGGAAAGTGATGCAATGGGTCAGCAAGTACAATTTTAACGTCGTTAGGACAGCTGCACAACAAAACATTCACCCAGAAACATAAACAAACCATCCAGAACAGATGTCTGAAAACAATGAAAAGTCTCGTTTCAAATGAGTTCCCTTCGTAAGTAAAAATGCGTCACCTGACACAAGCAAGCAAACATTGCAGGTCAACCGCCATTTAAGGGAGGAGTAAAGCCTCACCTATATACATATTTGTGATAGTTTACTTACTTTACTTAATGGCCCTGACTTGTTTATGTCAGTTGAATATAGAACGTGTTTTATTTTATTGTACAGAAGTTAATGACGACCTTTTGTGTTTTTGCTTCCATTGAAAAATAAGTTATTTCTATTAATGTACTTCCCAAATGAATGTACAAATATTAACAATTATATGTCATCGGAAATGTCTGCAATCAGCAATGAAACGGATATCAAGTGATTTTTTTTGTAAAAGTTAAATATGATATAATTTAATATTTATGTCGGTGTAAGCCAAGAAACGTCTACATACATTTTAGGCCTATAATCTTATCAACTGTTAAAAGTGTAATTTAAATCTGTGAAGGAATAATTCGGAAACAGTCAACTTTTTTTCCAACCAAATTTGTTGTGTACCTTGTACTCTTACAAATTGGTAATAATGTCAACTGCGGGTCATAGTTCCACTATGTATAGGAGAAACACCGAAAACTGTAGATTTCAAGATAATGGACAATATGAGGCCCGATTACCTTCATTATCTTGACTAATCTACAGTTTGAGGTGTTTCTCTTACTTAAAACATGGCACTCTGATGTACAATACTAACTATGACTATTGTGTAACTAATCTACAGCTACAGGTAAGGCCTTCAACCATCTTTGACACTGAACATGTCAGCACAGTAATTGTTGTGATATGTCTATTCTGGTCGTGCATGCATTGCATGAATTTCCCATGACATTCCATACCAATGTTATCACCAGAGAATTTTTTGTGAGTTTGAGTTCTCTTCATTCTGAGTGGAGCAGTACAAGAGGAAACATGGCAGGCAGAACAGATCAGATCTTTACAAAGTCAAACTATCTAAAATGATTATCAAATTTCCAATAACAGGGTTTATTTTATGATATATTAATTTTACTGCTCTTTATGTCAGAGGCAGACCATTCACTTGGATATAACTTGGCGGAAATTCACAAAATATGGAGGATTACCATGGAAACGCATTAATTTTGAATATACCGCTCTACATTATGAAATGAAGAATATGATTGGTCCTAAAACATAATATCAAGATTTAGGGGATTCTAAAGGAAACTACATTGAAATTTAGTGAAAACGGCAAAGTGATGAAAAGAAAGCTTAAAATTTCAAATTTGTTCAGTAGGCTTTGTGTGATTCTTGGATAAGGAATTATACCGAAATTATTCAATTTGGGAAACGTGGATTTATGTCTTACGTGTATGTATTCAAGAAATGAAGCAATTAACAGAAAGAAAGTACACATATCTATCTAAAATTAAAACATCATTGTAGGAATGCCTGTGCTGTCGAAATACTAAAGAGTCTTGATTTTCAACACAAGGAGTAATTTTATGTGTTGCGTTTCATGTGATTGGATTTATGCCGATGTCCACGAATCAATATATAAAACAGAAAATATGTAATAATATGTATTATTGAAGTTTTCTATTACATTTATGTTGAATTTGATTACATTTATTTGTTATTTATCTGTCCAATTTTACAATGCTGCATTTAGTGTCACTCTCTACCTTTCATTGTACATTAGTTTACCTGGAACTGCAGATTAGTTGAAACTAATCTATAGCTACAGGTAAACTAATGTACAGTGAAAGGTGTACTAATCTACAGACAGAACAAGTACTTGAACAATAGTCTAAATAAAGTACTGGGGACAACAAAAGATGACATCATAGCCATGTTTTAAACAAGAAGATATAACACGAATATACCGCAGTCTCCCAAAACACACCTCGCATTACATACACGCAATACATAGCATACATTGGAGGCCGTCCTTACAAAGACAACTGCGGGTCTTTTATCTGATATAAATATCAAAAGTACTACGAGGAGGACAAAATCACTATCGTTGATATTATGTTACATACGAAAAAAGGAAACTAAAATTAGATTTTAATGTTTTCTTTACATCAATATGATGTCCACTTGCATGGTGTGAGGTGGAGACTTATATTGACCTAGAATCTTTTAAATTTCTCAATAACTGGTCTCTGACTTAATTTTTGGTTGTATCACGTGTTCGTCCCTGCAGGTTTAAATGGGAGAGGACACAATACGAATATACCACAATCGCCTCCCAAAACACACACCACGCATTTCACTAACACAACACACTGCGTACTTGGGAGGCTGTCCTTAAATGCAATGCCCTGCAGGGAGGGCGTAAGAATTGTACCTGCTGCCCCCTATCGCATGATCGTAAAAGGCGACTAAATTTAGGATCTTATCTTTTCTCCTCTTCCTAACTGACTTTATCTTTCTGAATGCCTCCCTTGGCACCGCCTCACTTTTGGCCTTGAGTTGAGCGTTCGCCCCTGTGAGGAAGGCTCCGGATTCTGTCCCCTGGCCGAGACACATCAAAGTATATAAAAATGGTAGTTTCTGCTCCTGCCTAGCGCTTAGCATACAGGGAGTTGGGCGACTGGTTCGCCCGTTGTCAGTATAATGTGACCGGGTGGGGTGGGGTGGGGTGTGTTGCTTGGTGTCTTCGGCAGCATGCTTCAGTAATACAGCACTTTAAAAAGGGCAAAAGTTCCACTATGCAAGAAGACACACCACGGGCATACCGAAGTCGCCCAAAACACGCACCTCGCACAACACCGAATGTATGGGAGGCCGTTCTTACATGACCCTGGCTGTTAATGGGACGTTATTTAGATAAAACAAACAAAACTGTACCAGCTGCCTCCAGTGCATGGAAATCGTAAACAGCGACTTAATTTGGGATATTATCTTTTACTGTCGTCTTCCTTACCTCTCCCTTAACGCCTCACTTCTGACCTAGAGGCGTTGTGATGAATGCTATCTGCCCCCTGGTCGAGACACACCTTGTAGCGGAATGCTTCAGTGAGATAACTACAAAACACGGATATACCACAGTTATCCAAAACAAACAGACATTTACACACCAGAACTCATTGCACACATGGGAGGCCGTCCTTACATGACACTTTTAATGGGACGTTACTATAATAAACCAGCCCACCATTTGTTGGAAAGTACATATAATACAGACGATGATGTTGATGGAAATAAAGATATCCCTAGATCCGTTCAATACGCTTTTTCAGAATCACCATCGAGTCGCACATAACTGCACATATAGTATCTTGTGTTTGCATTGTATATCAGAGAAAAGTAAAAATAAAGGTCCTTCTTGTTTTGTGAATGTGATTGACAAATCGCATTTTAGCATGACATAGTTTGTAGATATTTTAGCTCGTAAGCTCGTAAGAGTGGTTGCACGTTTAAGTTGTTTTTTTAGAAGACCAATTTCCCTCTGACGATGCCGAGCAGTAAAATTACAACAGAACTGTCTTTTTGGGAGCCATATTTCCGTGACAACATTGGATTGGGAACACGGTAACTCCCTCGTAAAAAGACGAACATTTTCAAAACTACTACTTGTATTTATATTATATTAGTGATGCGTTGTCTTTGAAGAGCATTATTTCCAGAGTTATTAGACTTAATGTATTTTTTCACAAATAATCAGACACCTAGTTTCAATGTTCAATTCCCATCACAAATTCCTAAAACATAGAGCACGCTATATGACTGTTTAATGTCTTCTATGTCTACATTAAAAGTCTAAGTGAGCACTTACATTTGTTCCTTAAGCGTTTTGGTTTTGCTTAATATTCGTTTAGTTAACTTTAATTGTAGTTATTCCTGCAATATAGAAACAATTTTCTTACCAGATATTCAAGCGATACTGTTTTTGTTTTGTGTTTCTGTTTTTAGGTCACCAAGTGACCGATTCTATTCGCCTTTCGTCCGTCTTCCGTCATGTGTTCGTAAAAAATACATTTTCGACTTCTTCTCCAAAACTTCTGAAGCAAATTCAATGAAATGTTGCGGGGTGCTGCGGGACGGGCCAAAAGGGGAAAAATCGACTAAAATTTCAAAAACTCTTCACCACTCACAGATGTGGTAGAATCAAATACTCTTCATCTAGATAGATAATAGATAGAAAAGTCGAAAGGTCTTTTACAAAAATTGTTAATTATATGACCCTGGGGGTCTCGAGACACTTGGACGTTTGCAACACATTTCGAATGAATTCAGCAATGATAATGACGTTATTGAAAAATATATATATATAAAAAAAACCTAATCATCATATATTTATATATTACCAAAAACAACTCGAACAAAGAATATGTATGCAATTATAGAATATGCTGTTTTGATACAAATACTTTCTTTTCTATCAAACCAATGCATTTTAATAAGAAACCGTGTCGTATATCGAACAATTTATTCCTTTATCGATAATAGCTAACCAAAAATCTGAAGCAATATATAAATTAATTGTTTTTATATATACCATGAACTGTGTCAGGATTGTTTGTATTCGTGATTTTGAAATATATTGTTGAATTAAGTTTCCTGGTAATACATAGTTGAAATCTTCACAATGTAGCTTGTCATAATGGTTTAACGAATTCAATCAGTATTCATCTTTTACCGAAACCGCCGAAATAGCTTCCATATGATATTGAATCAAAAGGTCGCTTGGACATCATATGAGAACGCTTGCTTAAACCTTGGTAGGCTGAAACCTGTCGTATCAAATTAAGGAGTAGAGATTTCAGTTCCTGGACGTCACTTCCGGTTATTTTCTCATGGTGCACATGCTCCATTTCCCTGTCCATAGTATGTTCATCAGAAGATGTGTCGTCGATGTATCCACCCTGAACCGCAACTATCATTTGGGGCGGAAGATCATTTGTCGCAACGTATGTGTAAGCTGACTCTTCCATATCGAAGCAGATGCAGAGCTGTTCTGTCTTAGGTGACGGGAAGCAAAGGAACCGACCATCGTCCTGTAAATATAAAATTTTATATTAAAGTCAACGAGATTCAAACTGGGTAACTTAAAATCAAAAGGTCAATGGGCCTGAAGGATTATACGACTACCGACACAATACAAAACAGTCAAAGTATAAAGTAGTGATAATAAATCGTCGATTTATTTGACAACTGACCATAAAAGTAGGTCAAGATCTTTACTTGAATAAGTTGAAGGATTCACCCAAACATGCTTCAATACAAGAACAAACAAACTAAAAAAAACAACATGATTAAAGGAAAACACATATTATGCAATTCAATATTTGCTATGTATATTTATAAAAAACACCAAGAAGTTTACGTGATAGCATCCAAAGGACTTTAAGCAGGTAAAAAAGTATGAAGACCCAAAGTTAGAATGCTATTTCATCCATACATACATGTAACCAGATATAATATACTTTATTACTATACTATTTGAAAAAGTTTGTATCCCATACATTTTCACATTTCTATAATAAAACATGTGTGTTTTCCAGTCCCTAATTGTAGGGATTTTCTTCTTCAATTTACATTTGAACAAATTTGGTAGCTCTTCATGTCAACATGCAACAGGTCAATATCGGGTTTCTTGGCTTCTTGGTTATTTACAAGCCGCTGTTTGAAAATTTTGTTCCGTTTTGACCCCTGTGACGTTGACTGAAGGTCATTCATTTGAAAACAACTTTGGTAGCCAATCATCTACAGGCCTAGTATCAGTATCCTGGGCATTTTAGTATTTGAGAAGAAGTTGTTTAAATGAAAAAATACGAATAGCGGGCGGCGAAGGACGAAGCAGATTTAATTGTGTTAGAAATAATAAGTAAATCAAGATAACTTGGAGGTCAATTCATGTCACAAACAAATCAAAATATACCGTTCATAAAAAATAAGGAATGTAGCACAGGGTCCTGTAGTCATAAAGCAATGATACCTCTTTGCCTTGCACAACATACACGCAACACACCACATACATTGGAGGCCGTCCTTACATGACCATAGCTGTTAATAGGACGTTAATTGAATCAAACAAACAAACAAACCTTGTAGACGTAGAAAAAATATGAAGTTTCTGGTAAAATCACCTAATCTTGATGGTAAATTGTAAGTATTTCAGATTAAAATTAGTCCATGTAGGCCGTAACTAGCAGACAATTTTAAGTGAACATTGCGGTTCAGCTATTTTGAAGTCGTCAAGTTCATTTATTAACGTTGTTGATTTTAACTGACATTAGTGAAATGATGTACTATTGACGCAAGTATAGATTTAAATTTTGAGAATTAATCAAGTTGATTACTTACTATCATCAAAAAAGATATTACACACACGTATTATCTGTACAATTTCAAGATTGCTTTTATGGTAACTGTAAGGATCTCGGCCAATGGAATTACATTGGTCTTCTTCATTTGGTCTCTTAACGACGTATCTATTTAATGCTTTATTTTGGGGCTAAATTTTATTGCTAAATATTTGAACATCTACTGACAACCTGCCAAAGACACGTACTTCACAAAAATTAAACAATATTCAAATTATTCCTTATAAATCAGTCTTATCTCATTTTAGCTGATAGAACTGTTTACCTATTTTTTAGCCAATGTAAAGGGTTGTTACAAACAATATTAATTTATTCTCCAGACTTATTTTAGAAATGTTTTAGCCAAACGAAATGTTTGTTACAAGCGGGAATTAATCTCCAGGGTTCAAGACACCGACGACCGCAATATTCGCGATGTGTTCGTTTTATGAAATGACAGGTGATTGAATTACCTCAAATTAAAATATGGATGTATAACGACGTGATACACAGTGCTCTGAAGTCTTGGGGAGTGTAGTAGTGTTGTTAATTTAAAAAAAACTTCCAAGCTGATATATTACCACTACACACGCAAATCATGATACGCTTTTTCGAAAATCAATTTGTTCTGTCCATCTTCAATTAAATGAAGTAGGTCATCGCTTTTCACAATTTTTATCCACAAGGACACACAACAAAGATATGAGGTTAGGGAAGTAATACATTGTAAAGAGAACTAGTTGTTCAGTGTTATACCGAATGGGAATTATTTTAATGTGGTTATTGTAAAGGGACAGCATGAATTATACAAGCAATTATGTTTATTTTATAACAATAAAATATACTACTGTGATCAAGCTAAATATAATTAGACCTTCATGCAATATATGATAATAAAAACCAAAACTAAATGTATTGTGTGGAACTTATCGCCTGCATATGAGTTTCATAGAAATGATAATAGCTTTTTGCCCGTCAAAACTGAGTGGATTTCATATTGAAGTTTCTATCATATGTTTTAATGCTTACTTATAACACATTTGTCTAGACAATTTCTCTTGCACTACTGCGTCATTTTCAATGAAACTTAACAGTATTGTTGGTGGTCGGGTGGTGTAGTGGTTAAGACACTCGCCTTTCACCTAGCCGGCCGGGGTTAGATCCCCGGCACAGACGTGAAAAGGTTAGGAGTCACCTGCCCGATCACGTGGGTTTTCTCCCGGCTCTCTGTTTTCCTCCCACACTAAGACCCCTCTCGCGCTTACATCCGGGCCATCGAGAGTGATTTAACTAAGTTGTATAACTTGTTTCTCAATCGATATAAAATAAATAAAGTTTATATTTTATATTTATAACAGTATTGTTATGGACTCTGTGTAGATGTGCATGCAGGTTTTTGTTTGTCGAAATAATTTTGGTAGCCATGGTAACCAGGTCACTATACACAGGTTTCAAAATTTGTAAGGACAATTCACCATCGGCTTACAATTGTAATTCTAATTATCAGCAGAGACAGTGCAGAATTTGTCACCAAAATGCTAGATTTTTCTTGTCTTTTCCTAGGTTTATAAGTATTGAACTAGCTTAAACAAATAATATGTATGTTTCCAAACAACATCTACGACCTACGGTTTCGTTTGCATATTAACCAAACTGTTCTCATTCCATAAAAATAACGTGGTGTAATCATGTCGATGTAAAAAGTTAAAGAATTTGTTCATTAAAAGGCGTTATAGACTGAATCGGTCATGAAAGTCGGTACTTGTCGATGCGTTACCTATGCTAACAAATAAGATGTCTCTCTGTCTCTCGGTTTCAATGTTTGCAGATACCCTAAGGCGTTCATTTCTAACCTGTGTCAACCTAGAAATGAATTTCAAAAGCTAGTCAATAAAACATTATTTCATTCCATCAATCATAATATCCATTTACACTTTCGAATCACCAACGCTGATTTCATTTCGACAGTCAATAATTAAATTGTCACTTTTAAACTTGCCCGAGAATAAAGCGATTTAGAGGACCGCTTTGTTTATTTCATTATAATGGAACTGGGCTGGCTATGGCGTTTGTAGTATGTTTCAGTAGAGTATTTCTAAACAAAAAATAGCTTAATTTTGTTTAACTTTCTGTTAATTTGGTAATTCGTGAACGTTCTAGTTTTTATGTTTATTGATAACAAATCACCGATGACAAGGAGACACAAATTGGGATATTAACTTCTCTCTTCTCCTTTCTCCCTTGACGCCGCTTCATTTCTTTTTGCCTTAAGTTAAGCGTTGGTTTCTGTGAGGAATGAGGAAAAGTGGAATTTTCTGCTCCTACTAGACGTTTCTAATATCGACAAAGACATAGACTCGGAGTACGACTTCGGCGGTTTGAGGGGTCATCTCACAATGCATAACAATGCATTATTAACATATCTTTGTTCCTTTCTCGTACAATATAGTTACTTATTCGCTAATTGCGTCACATTTATGGTATCTACATTAAAAAAACTTGTAGTTTTGCAACTTCATAGAAACTACGATAAAACTTATGTGTACATAATCGTGTACACTTATCTCGGGTGAGATGCGTATTCTTTAGCTGGATATAGTATCATATGCTGTTAGGAAGAAATGACTATACATATACGAAAAGATTATGTTAGCTCTGTAAGATATTTCATTTTACCTTTATGATTGACCAATACGAAAGGTCACCGAAGCTTAAGCCATTATGAAAAAAATTGTCTATTCCTCAATGTTTAATTCGATCCAGATATCGTGCGATGAGCTCAGGGGTCGCTTACCGATCACATGGGTTTTCTCGGGGCACTCTGTGGTTTCTTTCCACTCTAAGACCCCCTGCTCGCTTTCATCTGGGCATCGAAAGTGATTTATATAAGTTGTATAACTTGTTTTCGCAATCAATGTCAAATAAAAAACCCTATTTTCATATCGTGCAGACATGTTTTTAAGATTGCACAACCATAACATGGCATAAATAATTGGTCCGTTTTCTAATATAAAGCAATTTAGAGAAACATGTATTATGAAATAAGTCAAACCGAAAGAAACTGGGAAATCAATAAATCAAATCAAATAGCGCTTTTTCAAAATGGAAAAAAAACTTTGAACTCATTTTCAATCAAAATATTTATGTTAACGTTTCCAATGGCATTGGCTCCATTAATCATTTTGTAATAAACATATGATAGCATAATGATAGTACAGTGAGAAAATTGAATCTATTGGTGGGAATTAATGCAAATTTCATGAAAAGAGGTTGAATTCCGATTGAATAGGCTATTAAATTTTAGAAGTTGTCAATGACTTAATGCAGGGATGACAAAGATTAGGAGGAATGAATAGATTATTTGTTGGACAAATGGGCAAAATGTTATTTATAGCTACAACACTATAACCATAAGGAATACTTTTCTTAATTTTGTAGAGATTATTGATATCAAGACAGCGTTATTGTTATAAAACATGGTTAATAACTGAAGCAAAATTAAAACTGTTTAAAAGAATATGCTTTATCATGGTGATTATAAATACTCTTGATAGTACTAATGTATTTGCCATTAAAGCAGTATTATGACTGTGGCTGATGCGTATTATAGAAATAAATAAAAATAAAAAATAATTAAGAAAAGTAACTTTAATAAAGCTTTAGTGAGGATCGAACCCGAGACCATTACACTCTGTGCCTTACGCATTATCGTTTGTCCAGTAAACATTATAATAGTTTAACAACGACAAACTATTCACATCTGGGACGTCCTCGGCAAAATTAAAACATTTTGAGATGATCCTTGAAACAGTCGAAGATCGTCTAGGAGTCCATGTCCGATCGATGATAAATATGTCTACTTCACAAGCTGCCAGTATAGTAGAGAAATTATTGTCTGGAACTACTCAAATCGCTTTTACAGTAATGTGTTTACCTTATTAGATGCATGTTATTGTCTAAATATAATTTCTTCAACTCCTCAGAGGTTATGAATTGCATTTGTTTAACGTGCGTGACATTGGCTTGGGTATGGGTACAAAGCACATGCTGTACCTGCTTAATCGTTTTGATCAACGATTTGGAATTTCAACGGTATCACTCCAAATACTTAACAATGTCGTGAAATTTGTCAATATTTCTTATTATATGTATTACAGGAAATGAAGAACACTAATATATGTCATATTTTGCTTCGTAGTTATGTAACAGAATTAGCCTTAATGGTTTGTCCCTTGAAGGGAGTGGTACGACTGATTTGGCCGTTGTCAGTATAATGTAACCGAGTAGGGGTGTTGTTTGGTGTCTACGGTGGCATGGGTCAGTGATATAGCACCATAAAAAGGGTAAGAGTTTCTCTATACAAGAAGACACAACACGAATACATGCATACCGCAGTATCCCGCAACAAACACCCACACTTCATACACGCAACACACCGCATACATGCGAGGCCGTCCTTTCATGACCCTACCTGTTAATTGGACGTTAATTTAATCAAACAAACAGTAGAGTTTCAATGCGGCCGAAATTAATAGACCACTATATTATGGCAAATGTTATATTTAACAAAACATTGGTTAAAAATAGTGTTCCACTTGGAGTTAAGTATATTAATGCGGATACTTTTGTTCATTCGAAAATATAAAAGATAAAATCCAACCGAATGTTTCAGAGAGCAAGCAATCGTAACGGAATGTGTCACTCGCTAATATTCATTGTTATTAACTGTCAGATGTTACGTTTGAAAATCAAACCAATCTTACCCTTGATGTGTCATTAATATGACAAACATTGACGTCACGAAGGTGACGGGTTTGGGTCATTCAAGTTCATAAGCTTAATAATTCAGAATAACAACACGAAGGCTGACGATGATTCGGCATCCCCTGTGATAAATCGTACGGTTGCTATTGATCATAGAATGTCAATATGTAGTGTTAAACATAATTCAGTCTTTGATCATTCAATTAATAGTACTTAATATTTCTCTTACATCTATATTTGGGGAAATATTTATTAAGTAAGTAATGAAAATAACAATTCCCATGGAAAAAAAAACAAAACAAAAAAACAACAACTATAATGCTACAAGAGAATTTACAATGAAACAGATAAACCAAGTCACATGAATAAGTGCAAAGAAATACCTGACAATGTTAATTAAAACAAGTAGCCACAGTAAGTTGCAATCAACGAGATATTAAACAAAATAATAGAGATGAAAGAGAATCGCAGATTACTAACCAACCCTTAAACAAATAGCCAACTTCTTTCTTAGAATACGTTTGAAAGGTATCTTAGCAAAAGTCCCCACGGGTGTTCATGGATTTGTTTACTTTGAGTACGTGTCGAAGGTATACTGGGAAAAGTCCCTATAGGTACTAATGGATTTGTAAAACAAATTTGGGAATTGGGAAAGAATAGCTTGCCAGCAGCAATGGCTTCGTGTACTCTAATTAAACCTAGAAAAATCTCATAGGGGAAATTTACACCTTTAAAGTGATAAGCGTTACTACCAAAAACGATTATCTTCTAATACCTTGAAGTGAGGGAAACGCGATTCAAATTAGAAAACCTTCCGTGGTACGCGTGGTGGTGCTTTTTGCGTAATCAATATATTTCAATCTAACCAAATTTCTAAAACGTAGTGAGGTCTCAATTTTGAAAATGAAGATGATACTGTACATTGAAAGAATAGGTGAAATTCCTTTACACAGTTCAGTTGCAATATAAATATAGATGATAGATATGGTACAACGTTGTTAAAACACTGCATGATTATGCTTATCATTTTACAAGTCAAAAACGATACTGGCTCAAGTCAAGACCATTGTGTAACAATTAACGTGTATAAATTCTGCTCTTTATGTCTATGCTAGTAAATATAGAATTTCATTTCATATGTAGATCTCGTGTTATCTGTGCGAGTGCCGTCCCGTTTCCACATGAGATGTCTAGTCAATATCAAGGTATTCCTTCAGTACCGATTATCGCATAACCCTTATAGTACAGATCATCATTTCTATGTTCACGCCATCTCCTAATAAAGGCGTACTCCCCTAAGGCTCAGTCATAATTTGATTAGAGAAAAGAAGTTGTTTTGACGGAGGCGATTGGACGCCAAATCATGTCGCTCAGTTCAATAACATGTTCGTCAAAACAGGTGCCAAAATTAAATGAAAGTGGGTATGGGTTTTGTTTGCTTTTTAGCGTACCACAGGTACATGTCCTGGCATCGCTCCTAAAATAAATATGATTAATGATACAATTACAGTGCAACAACATATCGTGTATATTGAAAAGTGAAATGATCATATATGAACGTGTCGCAATGATTTTTGTTTGGGGGGGGGGACCTTCAATCGGCCATACATATACATGGTTATAATTGTATATATTCCACATTAAAATGGATCCGGGCGTGCTAACAAGAAACACCCTCATCGTCCAATTATAAAATGAACTTATTTTCCACACTATCATCAGACGTGACAAACGCGTGAAGAACATTTAGACGTAGAAGATATACTACTCCTTTACTTTTTACAAATAAAGCACTTCAGACCCATCTCAAGACAAATAATAAAAACCAGCATATTCTCAGCGATTAATAATTATAAGAGTTTCAGCAACCGGATACTTCAGGTGATGTATGTATCCTTTAGGGTGACATTAGGCCTGTATGTTCGAAAGTTCAGAAAATTATTCTGTGTAATTAGGGTAATTGGCACGGGGCCGACCGCAAATTAACCCGGCTTGTTTATAATTAGTCCAATGCAGGATTAGGCCTCGGAGTAATTAATCTTTTCAGGTGGTCTATCATTAAACCTGTTGGAATGTCTTTTAACGTTTTTGTCATACTGTTAGTTCTGCTCTGAATAAGCAGTTGTGGTCATTTATGTTTTGTTTTTTAAAATACGCTTTTTCGTTTAATATGGAACACGATTAAAACACTGATTAGAGCAAATACACACTTATATGAGTTTAAATATATATATGTCTAACGGTTAACTGCCCTAATTATCACGAAACTGCTAATCACACCGAGGTTCCATCCCCTGTGACACATTCACAAGGAAAAGCCTGAGGTAACCTAAGCCTATCCCTATTAAACAAAGCTGGTAATCCACGTGTCCCATAAAGGTCACGACTTACTTATAGGACTAATAAGAATAGTATAAACAAAAGCTTTAAATAATTTGCAATCCCAACCTACATACTACTGTGTAAATTGTAACAGGTATTTGTTTTATTTCTTTAAAGGTTACCTCTGTTGAACCTACAAACGAAAAACGTTTTAACGGTCTAAACCACAAACATAGGTATTCGGGGTCGATCTATGAAACAGTGATCCCAATTATTAAAAAAGCGGTTCGCTGTTTGTAATTTTATGGTTTCATAGCAACAATAAATAAAATTTCATGTAATACGGCATGTCAAATGTGCCAAACAGGAGATCAAATTAGAAAAAAAGACAAATGTCTGTAACATACATAAAACTCGTTTCCATATGCACTCCTGGCACGAAGAAACGGAACAGTATGCGGTAACACTGAATTCTGCGGTTTCATTGCTGGGAGTGATCAAATCAAATTATAGACATAGGAAGAGTGGAACTATTGCCAACCACACCGCACTGGTCACAACGGAAAAACCAGTCGTTCCACTCAGTAAATGCTAAGCGCTCAGCAGGAGCAGAAACTACCAATTTCTGACCAATTTCTTGACTAAGGGCAAATAACCCAGAGCCTACCTCACAGCGAAATTTAGTCTCCTATCAAGATCATGCAATATAAGGACAGCAGGGGAATTATATGACCTCATTTTGTCTGATGTGAAGGGACACCCTTTGCCTGGTTAATGTCCGGATTTAGAAACGTATGTAGGTATATCACTAATCTGTTTTGAAACAATTCCAGTTTACCAGTAGTTTTCGTAAGACTAACGAAGGTTTCCTCGATAGTTTTTGTAAGAATATATTACGGGTAAGACCTTTAAATAGAAAGGTAATTTTGTACATGGATTGCAAAACCAGTGCTAAAACTTTAGTGAAAAAACTCGGTGTTCTGTACCGGAAATCGAATCTCGGCCGGCTTTGTGAGAGGCAAGTGACTAAGCTACCAGATCACACGATCATTCCAGTGAAAAGCTTTTGTTCCCATGGAGATAATGCATTAATTATATTGTTTCAATATCCTTTTTAAATAGTCGTAAATGTGTCGTCTTTTGTTTAAATGTCGATTTATACCAATCTATTTATTATTTACATTTCATTGTAATGATGGTCCCAGGAAAATATAAAACATTCAATAACAATTTCATACCCAAAATTATTGTCTTCAATAATGAGTGAAATTAATTGGAAAAATGCTATTTTTGTGGTGTTATAATAAAATCGGAGTGAAAGTAGAAATTGCCATAAAGAGTATTGACTTAATCGCAAGAAATTATGTAGCATGAAATAGCTGTACGTCATGCTAGGCGCTGCGGATCTGCATCCTGCTTTGAAGACAGCATTTTAGTGCATTGATGCATTAACAAGTTGAAGTCAATATTTGAGCTGATTAAATTTATAAAAAGGTTGCACGGTCATGCGTACAGTAATTACAACAAGGGCAGTAACTGTTACCGAATATTGTGTATACACACGTAACGTTGCAGTTCATTGATCCGTAAAATGCATGTACAATGTATCCAGTATAATTTACGCTCCGATTCATCACATTTACTGCAGATTTTGTCATTGTAACTACAAAATTATATAACTCGATCTTGAATTATTCATGATGAGATCAAGGAAGAAATTATTGATTCTAATGAAAATGAAGAAAAACAAACAAGCACAAATAATGTAAAATATTTAAGGTTGAATAAACTTGCTGTAAATGAAAATAACTACTGGTGATCAATAATGTTACTTTAAACATGCCTTTATATAATTTGATTTAATTTCATACAGGTTGGTCTGTAGCTTTAAACCAATTTGATGAAATAATGGCTTAAGCTTAGTCTAATAAACGAACGATATTTTTGAAACAAATTCCAGATAAAAATTATT
The DNA here is from genome assembly GCF_041381155.1 of Argopecten irradians. NCBI lineage: Eukaryota > Metazoa > Mollusca > Bivalvia > Pectinida > Pectinidae > Argopecten > Argopecten irradians. The sequence continues at coordinate 23,606,460 of NC_091134.1, forward strand.
AACGTATACTTCAATTTAAAAATAAGATTACTCTTTTGCATAAAAGATAATCTTACAACATAAGATATGTAAATTTAGTACATCTAAATTATTATATTATTATGATCCTTTCAAGCCTTTTACGTTGTACTGTGTTCCCTAAAAATATATGTAGCTCTTAAATTTTATTATTATCATGTTATAGCCAACAGCATTGATCGAAGTACGTCCAACTTTAACTCAAAATGTAGATGTTTATACATACTTGTTGTTTTGCCACATTTATATATCTTCACATCAGTAATTACATTTTCAAGCTGTAGAAAAGAATGTTTGTAACGTAAAAGAAAACAACAGATTGGTTTGTTTAATGGAATTCCTAGATAACTATTCAAAATGAAAAACGCAATTATATTATAGATATTACAGGAGAAAACACAAATAGCATGGTTTTTTGAAACAAGTTCAATTTCAAATTTCTATTTGTATGGTTGAGTTCTTCTTGATATGAGAAATAAATCACATGAAATGTTGACACCGTAGAAAAGTCAAAATATTACACAATACTTAATGACATAACGTAGTTACTTCTACAAAAATAAAGAGGAAAAGGTGAAGTAGGATATAAATGCAGTATCCTAATATATATTTGCAAAATTAAAACTATCAAAATTATATAAATAGGCAACAAACCTGGACATACAACGTTTAAAATGTAAATACCTCAATAGCACGTCCAAATCCTAGAAGCACTACATCCGCAAGAACAAGAACTAACCACATCTGTGGCAGCATGGAAATATTTGGGATCATCTAAACTTAGGTCGTAGATAAGAGTCTAAATGATGCGGATTTGAATCGGAAGAATTCCGACAATGATGACGTTTGCTTTAGAACTGAGATGACTGTCGCGTGCTGAGTGGCTTATATACCTTGCCCGTAAGAGATAAAGTTATTGAAGTAACTGTGAATCAATTGTTCAATTACACACTAAAGGATTTTACAATTAACCATTAAAAATTCATCCATCAACCAGTCTCCATTTCGACATTCTGAACTAAAACTGGGCCGATTTCCGGCATACCCGGGAGAGTCACGTGGTCCAATAGGCTGCGCTTCTGATTCATTTCGTGCTCCATAAGCATATTGATCTCCACATTATTCTGCACGTGGTTGTTTGCTATTGTGTCAATGTAGTGTCATGTATATTTGTTAAAATTGTTAAAAGTTTCCTTTATACAGAGCTATGGAATTATTTCCTACTATATCTCTCAAGCTGCTTTGCATAAACAGTATGTTAAATACTGAACAAGGGGTTTTGGTTTGTTTTATGCAAAATTGAGCAGATTTTTTTTTATTTCATACATCATTGTATCAGAGATAAATTCTCCAAATATATAATTAAAAATTGTATATACGGATAACCAAATTAATGAAATATTACTTGGATTCATCTGGCATAAATATATTAATTATAGCAGAATGTACGAGTACTTTTCTGATTCTGAATAAATTACAGACGTCAACCAAATATTGAACACAATGCTAACGTGGGCGATGATTGACTGTCTTAAGATAATGTGTCTTCACGTGGAACAATTTTTCAAATCGTTCCTGACAGGAATTTGGCGTAAACTACTATTAAGGTATGTGTTATTTGATTTACATGTTCTCCTAAACACTCCAGTCTGCTTCATGTTGACGACATCAACCTAGCCATGGTCATTTGGTGCTATACCCTCTGATAGTAATGCAACCATCTAAGCCAAAAAATAACAGGAAATAACTGTTTAGGCATTTTAAATCTATTTCTATCAAATGTCAAACAGATAATGTGTCTCATTGTACACTTGTGATTAACATAAATCGATATGTGACGATTTGTTCTGACACTCCTCCAGCCCGGCAGATTTACATACATCAATCACATATGGCCAATATTCTATAAAGAAATCAGAAAGGAGCAAATTATCTCCTTTGTCCTTTTTAAGCTATTGATTTCATACTCTTAACTGGTGTTCGATACAGTTAATCAAAACGTTTGACGGATCAATTTGATTCACGCCTGTTATGCTAAAACGATTTTGTAATTGTTTTATGATCTATAAGTTGTGGGTTATGATTATCGATACTTCTAAAGCCAATATCTAAATGTGATATCAGTGTATTTGTGTTGATTGGGAAGATTCTTGTTGTAAAGATCCTTAAAATAGAATACAATGTGATGTAGGCTCGGCACGACGTCATGGCGTATCACTGACGTCTCGGATAGTTTACTATGTTGGGAATATTTGCTATACGAATGTATCCATAAAGATAATACTTGAAACTTGAAGATACACATCCATATTCAATTTTGCAAAATTTATAAAAGTGCATTGGTATAAAATACGCAGCTCAAATGACAACTTTGTTGTATCTTATTGTGAAAAATGATAACTTTTAGGTCCTAAAATCTAAAAAAAAACTCCTGTGTTCCTAACTAACTCTCTTCTTCCTAAAGTCTCTATTGACACCACCTCAATTTGGCCTTCGGTTGAGCGCCCGAAACATGAATATACCAAAAGCACACACCCGAATTTCATACACGCTTCACACCACATGTCTCTCAAAACACGCACCTCGTACTTCACACACGCTTCACACCGCACACATAGGAGGCCGTCCTTACATAACCATAGCTGTTAATAGGACGTTAATAATCAAACAATCATGCACACCACATACATGCGAGTCCGTCCTTACTTTATCCTGACTGTTAATAGGACGTTAATCTAATCAAACAAACCTTACTAGGTACCATATCTTGATTTTGCTAATATCAGGTACATTAGATTATAGATAAATCGCACTAAAGATGACGCATTACATTAATGTAATTAACACTCAGACTATCTACCACAACGTGTCACACTAATGGCTGTACCGTTTTTAATTTCCTTCGAATTACAACTTCAAACTAATTGATAATTACTGAAAATGAGCGTAACAATGTAAGTGATTTGGGCCTTTTTTGTAGTGTATTTTGATTGATGGCGAACAGAACATATCCTAAATAATTATACGTTTTTTTATGGTTTTTTACTAGGCATGTTTTCTCTTATCTATAGAACTATTACCGTGTACAATTCTGTGACCATTAGAGTTAAAGTAACTACACTTACACATTACAATGAAAAGTAGAATTTGACCTAGAATTTGACCTTCAGTTGACGTAGGTTGTGGGTTCTGTCCCTTGGCCGAAACACACCAAAATCTATAAAAGTGATAGTGTCTGTTCCTGCTTAGCGTTCAGCATAAAAGGAGTGGGACGACTGGTTCGCCCATTGTCAATATAACGTGACCGGTGGTGTGGGTTGCATTGTGTCTCCGGCATCGTGCTTAGTAAAAGGTCAAGAGTCCCACTATACCAGAAGACACAATACGAATTTACCGCAGTCTCCCAAACACGCATCATGCACTTCATACACGCAATACATCGCATACATGGGAGGCCGTAATTGCGTGGCCCTGGTTTTTTACAAGACGTAAATCTAATAAACCAAACCAAAACCAAAGAAAAGCATATTCATAATAAAATGTAATTTATAATAAGTATGAAAAGCGATATATTTTGGTATACTTGCTGCCCTCAACCTTGTTATCAATACTATCTGTGATTATGAACCGGGGATATATGTATTCACATGCTATACGTCCATCCCCGTGAAATGTTTCATAGAAAAAAAAACCCAAGTTCACTGATGTGGACAATTATACAAACGTGGCAATCCCTTCTGTAGGTGGTTTGTAGTGGGGAAATAAAGAGTATATTTAAATGCATATCCGGGTTACTAAGTTAAATGCCAAATTCTTAAAAAATACATCATTGATTCTAATAAAATGTTTTGTGTTAAAATCAATATAAATGCCAAGAAATAAATACGCGTAAATGTTATCTGATTGAGTCTACCTATCGCAGATATTTCATCTTCATGGGCTGCAGCTGCAATAAGATGCAAAAGCTACTAATGAAATGGATAGGATTGACGCTTTACAATGTGCAGTTTCGCCGTCGATAATACTCGGGCTACTTTTCTTTTAATTACATTCAACTAATTAATTCGGACAAAATCGTCTTGCAAACTATCCTTTGGTAGTCTCTGGATGTTTTCCTCAGAACTGATATAATCAAAATGTTCGATACCCAAACGTAGAAATGGAGCAAATGTGTCTTAAACATTTTCACTGCAATTTAGAAACCATATTTGTTCTATTCGTATAATTACATATTCGCTTACTTCAGGACTTTTAAAATGTTTAGGACTAATGTAATTCATATGATAACACGAAGGATATTTTCACACTAGCATAACAGTGAAATTCTTATCGAGTCCAAAACAGGTTACCCAGTGTTGATCTTTCTTCGAAGTACTTAACGAAGCAAACATCTTTATCAGAGTGTATATATTTGCATTAAACTATTACTAATCATGTGCATGGTTTTATTTCTATTTGAAAATTATGTTGTTTGATGTGCTCTGTGAATGTTTTTTTATGAATTTCGTCCTATAAACAGTTATAGTCAATGATAATACTCGTTAGGATGTTTCAGTAGTAAAACACATACAAAATTCGTAAAAGATATATATATAAATATACCACGAGCATATCTCAGCCTACTTAACATATGCACCATATCACAAACAGGGGTAGAACGTCCATGGAAGAGCGCTTATTGGTCTTTAGGAAAACCCTACCAAACTTAGGAGACTTGTAAGTATCCACACTCATTATTCTACAAACGTGACTGTAAAAATAATGTTATATATTTTTATGAAGTGAAGATAGCATTCAAGTACTATACTTCTAGTAGACGTGGGATATACTAGTACTGTTTGATCTAACAACCCTACTAGGTCACATTATACCAATTGAACTGCTCGTCTCTACCCCTATACGCTTAATATTCAGAGGGATCAAAAACCATTATTCCAACCTGATAAAGGTCGAAAATACTTAAAACAACCTTATTACTCAATTCTTTTGTTATTTAATAATACACAATAGGCTAAAATTACGCTATATGTACTGTTTATTGAAGGATTCTTGCTATAATTTTATATTATAGTAGAGCCCATCGTGAAAGTTATGGTGGCCTTGTGCAATGTTCTACTTTAATCTATGGTATTTTGTTGTGTTTAAAACAGGTTCTCATGGTAACTTACGACTATAAATTCACCAATTTTGCTACTACATACATCAACGAGATGGAGCTTGAAATTTAAACTCATTTTGAAACATTTTATAGAGATAGTGTTTAGCATACCTATTGTCCTATAAAAAAAGTCATTTATATTTCTGGATATGCTCTTGGGTATAACAAGTAGATATAATTTAATAAAATCAAACATCTATCTAAAAGAAACTAGAAACTAACACTCAAAAGATAAAAAATAACATTTTCAATCCCTCTATTGTTCATGTAGATCTATACTATTCGCAATTGAATCAAAAATAAAGATTAAAAGCCGAAACAGTGCAAAACATACAATTTTCATTTTGACCATTGAGGACACTGGAATATTTAACTGGGAATACATGGCTATGAATGTGCTTTGTTGCTACCTGCACTCCCTATAGTCAAATCACCTAAAAAGGGTATTATTATTTTTTTTTTTACGTTTTAATGAAAATGAAGAATTCAGACACTTTGGGCCTTTTAAAGAAACAAAAAGAAAAAGTAGTGTACTTTCAGATGGACAAAAAGAGGTAATTTTGGTATGTTAAGTATAAAGGAAAGGACACTGGAATATTTAACTGGAAATTCATAGCTATGGATATGCTTTGTTGCTACCTGCACTTACAATGGTCAAGTCAGCCAAAAACAGGTAATTTTTGTATGTTAAGTATAAAGGAAATTGGACTTTGGGGAGTTTCTATGGGTTTTAACATAAGCTTTAACACCACCTTTGGTGAACAATGTTCAAAGGGTTTCCGTTTTATCATATCTCATTCGGACATAGGTCCCCTCTGCAATATTAACTTACAGCTCTCCGTGCCTTGTGGTTCAGTTATCGCCATTCGATTCTCTTATTGTTACTTAACCGATATCATTTCAACATGCATTTTGGGCATTGTAAATCAAGATTATTCTATAGGAACACCTGATATCATGTAACGTTTACGAGTTATCTTAGACACATAACATTTGTTTAACTTCACAGCAATGTCTTTGGTTTCAGAAGAATCGCTTAAGTTTCACAGACGTTTGAACTTTTATCATAAAAATAATGTTAATTGTACCAATAAAATGTGTAGCAATATCAAATGGCATTAACATTTCAACATAAAAAATATCGTGCTACGATATGCATAGGAAAAATGAAATTGTTTCCTCTTGAACGTACCTGTAACAAGGCATATATAACCTTATTGTCACATGACGTGCTGAGTACTGTTAACACCGACGGGTATGTATACTCAACCCTCAACAGAGAAATCAGTGTTGTCTGAACACATGTGTCTGCTGCCGAAAGTCGTTAATTTATAGTCGCATGTCTTCGCCATAGACGTTTTATGGGCGATCTGGATAGGATTTTTAAACAATGATGAAGGCGATGATACATTCCCACGAAGGCTGTCTTCTAGATAAATTATCTTTCCTTGAAGGGATCATTTAGCCTTAAAATGGGCGCTTTAATTGTCTGTCAGGATTGGTTAAGGATCTTTGGCCTGGTACATGTTCTGTTCACCTTGCTCAAAAGATGTTTGTGTCCAAATTTGGTTACAATCCATGCAGAACTCTAGGATAAGAAGCGATACAGGATTTACCTCTATTTCCCCTATGGGGCCCCGCCTGTCCTACCCCCGGGGGTCAAAGCCAAAATTAACACAAGTTCTGTTCCCCTTCCCCCAAGGATGTCTGTGGCCAAATTTGGTCACAATCCATGCAGAGCTCTAGGACAAGTAGCACTTTATAGGATTTACCTCTAATTCCCCTATTGGGCCCAACCCCTCTTGTCCCCTGGGGAGAAGAGCCAAAATTTAAACAAGTTCTGTTCCCCTTCTCCCAAGGATGTTTGTGTCCAAATTTGGTTACAATCCACGCAGAACTCTAGGACAAGAAACGATACAGGATTTACCTCTATTTCCCCTATTGGGCCCCGCCTGTCCTACCCCCGGGGGATCAGAGCCAAAATTTACGCTTTCCCCAAGGATGTTTGTAGCCAAATTTGGTCACAATCCATGCAGAACTCTAGGACAAGTAGCACTTTATAGGATTTACCTCTAATTCCCCTATTGGGCCCCTACCCTCCTGCCCCCTGGGGGTCAGAGCCAAAGTTTATACAGGTTCTGTTCCCCTTCCCTAAAAGATGTTTGTGTCCAAATTTGGTTACAATCCATGGAGATTTCTAGGACAAGTAGCGATTTATAGGATTTATTTCTAATTCCCCTATTGGACCCCGCCCCTCCTGCCCTCGGGGGGTCAGAGCCCAAATTTACACAAGTTCTGTTACCCATCCCTCAAGGATATTTGTGGCCAAATTTTGTCACAATCCATGCAGAACTCTAGGACAAGTAGCGATTTATGTGATTTACCTCTAATTCCCCCATTGGGCCTCGCATCTCCTGCCCTCCTCGGGTCAGAGCCATAATTTATACAAGTTCTGTTCCCCTTCCCCAAAAGATGTTTGTGTCCAAATTTGGTTACAATCCAATCAGAACTCTAGGACAAGTAGCGATTTATAGGATTTATTTCTAATTCCCCTATTGGACCCCGCCCCTCCTGCCCTTGGTGGGTCAGAGCCGAAATTCACACAAGTTCTGTTTCCCTTCCCCAAGGATGTTTGTGTCCAAATTTGGTCACAATACATGCAGAACTCTAGGACAAGTAGCGATTTATGGGATTCACCTCTAATTCCCCTATTGGGCCCCGCCCCTCCTGCCCCCTGGGAGTCAGAGCCAAAATTTAAACAAGTTCTGTTCCCATTCTCCCAAGGATGTTTGTGACCAAATTTGGTTACAATCCATGCAGAACTCTAGAACAAGTAGCGATTTATAGGATTTACCTCTAATTCCCCTATTGAACCCCGGGCCAGGTGAGCTAAAAAAGGAAGGTAGAATATCGAAATTGTTTTAATAGAAAAATTGTACCTGCTGCCCCTTTTGACCTTCGGTTGAGTGCTCGCCTATGTGAGGTAGGCTCTGCGTTCAGTCCCCAGGCCGAGACACACCAAAGTATATAAGTTTATGCCTTAAACGACCATGGCTGTTAAAAATATAATATATAAAACTAAACCCAACCATACTACGAATATACCACGGTCTCCCAAAATACGCGCTTCAACACACAGCATACATCACAGCATACATGAGAGACCGTCCTTAAATGACCCTGTCTGTTAATTGGACGTTAATTTGATCAACAAAGCCAAACCAAAGTGACCGTCCTTGAGCAACGGTATCTTAGGATTATTTAAAAAAAAATCTTCTTTACCTTAGCATTATCAGTTTTAAAACGATAAGAAAGGTTTGAACGTAACGTATTTCGTTCCATTCACGTGTGTTCGATGTAAATTTTATGGTTCACTATATACAAGACGCAAGTCTGGTTATATAAACCAACACGTGTCTTTGTGTAATAGAAAAAAAAACCTCGTCGCCAACAATTGATAAAATTAGTAATATCCGGAATCTTGAAGCAGGACCAGCGTCTAAGTACACGGTGTATTGAAGAATGATAAAACGTTGTTCGTATAGTTGAAAAGGCTAAATTAAGTAGAATCATTATTTTATCAATACCTTGGCAGTTTTAGAGAACATCTTTTCTGTAACCAATGAGTCAAGTGCTCAATTTCTGTATAGAACTGCCAGAGGCTTCAATGAATGAACACTGCGTGTTTGTCGTCTGGATTTGATAATGGAATAAATCAGATATTTGATGGTCAAAGACTCTATCTCCCAATACATTACCCCCTAGGCTCAATGTGGTGTACAGGTATTGTATAGCGATATTGTTTCTTAGTTATTGATCATGTATGATACTAACTCTCCTATTTATAAATTCTACAGTAAAGGGGCTATTGTGTATATAAGGATAGTCCGAAGCGACATTGATAATACATTTTAGTTGTTCTTTGGAAGGGAGTACAATTTTAAAGTTACATGTGCCGTAACTGTGCAAAAATATTGACATGCTAGTTTTTCTATGTGCAATGTAATTGTAGACAACAACTTTATTATCTGACCATATGTACCCTTTTTACTGCACTTAAGACATAAATATTATAAATTTTGACAGTATTGTCAAATTTCATTTTGAGCTTTTATTTAATTTATAAAGATTTATAAATGATCTACAATATATTTTATCAAAATTTAAAAAAAATTGGATTGTAAGTATTGTTATTCTCAAAATGTTGGCTACCTTTAGTGGTGAAAATCAATTAAAAGCCCTTTATTCGTGAGTATAAAAATATGGCTCATTTATCTTTAAAGCAACGAGACCTAAAGTATATCATACATAACATAAAATCATTTTATATCAATCTTCTGAATCATCCACAATGTGTTTTATAACAAGGTTTTTAGTGGTATAATGTTTCACTTTTTCTTTACATCTGTCATTAAAGGTCGGCCTCTCGTGTACATTTTTTTGTATGTTGTGGGTGTTTTTGGGACGGGTATATCCATCGTATACCTCTAAGTAATAGCGTAAGAACCTATAATTTGTTGAGACAAACTTAATTAATCATTTATGAAATGAATATCGCATTATTCCGAAAACGAAGGAACAAATGAACGAAAACGAAGGAACAAATGAACGACATTTGCATGGTAGTATCAAAAAACGCATTGTGTTTGTTTTTGTACAGTCGAATCTGGTCAAACAAGCGCTTCTTGTACACTAGTAAATACAGTGGCATGGTTATTTAGTGAAAGTATTATGCACTGAACCCTTTGGACATTCTTAACTTAAATTGCACAATTGTCTTGCATATTTTGCCAACATTTCACAACAGCACAACAATCTAGAAGTCATTAGTAATACCTAAGGTTACACCGAAAGCATAGACATGTTTGCAACTAAGTTATATTGACGTGTTCCTAAAAAGTGATATATAGGCATACAAAATGTCACTAGTTTAAACAGGTATATCAAAACTTCCCAATATATTTCTAAAGCCACATTCTTTAAGCTCAAAGACACTGTTCAGTAGCTATTATTTGAATTTCTTTTTGTGGTAGCAACAATTGAAATTCGAAATCCATATTCGTTGAGATGAGGCAATTTACCTACAACAAATAGCTGTAAGCGCAATGCAGTTCAATGTATTTCATAATGATCCCCAAAAAATTTATCGCATTTTTAAACCTTTAAAGTTATAATTTAGGGGTTTCACAATTTCGTTTGGAGTCGGATCATTTGGTAATTATTGTTTTCATTGTTTCATATTGGTCGCAACAGGTCTAACGATATTGGTCAGACTTATAGTAATTTGTGCAGTACTGATATTAAGACCATTTAATGACATACTGACATTTTGCAGTTTGGGACGTAACGATAACCCGAACATTCTCTGAAGTATCTATATCTTAATCTTGATATCCGGGACATTGTTTGACCAAACGGTATTCTTTTATTACGTACCAATACATATTTTTGGTAACGTATCCGTATCAGGAATCCTTTTTTGACATTGTTATTTCTGATTCATTGTCAATATATTTGAAAATACAATTTGCACTAGTTCAGGATATTTCTGTTTGAATGAAGTTTGGTCATAAATCAAAATATTAAGGTTAAGTATCAGAAAATCCCAAGAGCTTTTGACCTCTGGCTGGTTCCAGTGTATTCATATCATTTGCACGCGATGGGAATTATATCGCCTGAATTATCCGGTTTGTCACGACGGAGTATTTGTTAATTTGTTTGGATAATTGTATAATTATTTCAGTTGGTCGTGTAGTTTACTTCGGGAAGGCATATGGTTTTTGCCAAAATATCTTAATATCAAACAAACTAAGATTTGAGCGTTAATATATCTATCTTAAGGTTTTGTCACAGTACCGATGCACTTTAGCACGTGGTCAAGACGTTTTTGTTAAGGGGAAACCCCCTTTGTAAAGTAAGAAATTCATACACTGGCCTGCTTACCCTTGTCAAATTTTGGGGCTGATATTCCAGCCTAACTCTCACATGTAGGAAATGGGAATCAAATGTTACTTAGGTTTCGAAGCAAATATAAATTCTATCTATCTATAGGACCAAACACCATAGGTCTTAATCATCTAGTAGAGTAAGCGTTTTTCCTTTTACTTTGTATAACAAAACAGACTATTACTAATCTTGGTTTAATAATCATAGTATACTATGGATCAACTCGTCTGATTATTCTTTTAAGCTATTAACTTTCTCATATAGTTTTATGAAATATATTCACCAGAAACAGACATACGTAATACAATGGTTGGTTAAAAGCATATATCAATTCAGTGACTGCATTAGGAAACTCTTTAGTCTGTGTAAGGATCACACTTCCGAGAAGAACAACAGCCTTATGCCAAATAAATATACTTTGTACATGTATGTATCTTCATCTTGTTACATAAACAACAAAAATAGATTTGTGTGAAATGGCCATCGGATGGTGACATTTAAAATTACAGGAAAGATATACATTGTACTGTAGACAAACAAATAAAATGTCATACTGACTAAGGGATACCAAAAATCTTGTATGTATTATATTTTGCAACAGATCATGATATAATAGGCTGTTGCATAATGTTGGATGTAACGGGGTAAAATAAATGTTACACCTTAAAAATAAATATGCAATTAACGAACACTGAATAGATCTATTGCAATTTAATGATACCAACAAAACTACAGTATAAGTATGTTAATATCATAAAAAAAATAATACTTACAGAATTAACATGTTCTTTAAAGATGCTCCATCGCCGACAGAGCATAAATGATATTCATTATTTGAACAATAGTTGGCGTATAATCGTGTGTATATATATGTCTAATTAAAACAAAAAATAATATAATATAATTGATTTTACCTTTTGTGCATGCGCAATCAGTACTTCATTCCATATAGGATACAGTGCCATGGAATTTTTTCGGGATGCAATAAATTATTTTTCATATTTCTAACTTAGTAAAATTAGAAGCTCAAACTTTCCAAATGGTAGTAAAAGTGTAATGTAAGTAACTTTTGTAACAAGAAAAATACTAAATCGTCTGCTCCTGTTTTCGATTGTGAAAAAATACCATTTGTCAGCGGTGGAGCATCTTTAAGTAAATAGTTTCTTACTCACCTTGCAAACTGTAGAACATGCAGAACTGATGAAAACCAGAACGAACCCAATTAAACCAAGAGTGTTGGAGCGCATAGCTGACAAATCCCAAAACGCGGGCTCCATGGTATGATTAGCTACAATAGAGTTCGAGATGGAAACGATCTTTCGTTGCAGTCTCCAATATTATATTTTCATGAATGCAAATGTGGCAAAATGTTAAATGGACCGCTTTGCAAGAATATCTAAAGAATTGTACTTCTAAACTCCAAATAAGATTGAGCTCTTTTCTTGAATATCACATAATATCAGTGAACGAAAGGTTGTACTGAGCTAAAACGGGATTCTCGATGGCGACAATTTTGGAGTCCAAGTTAGCACGTCCCTATATTTGATAGAAGAGTTCCAGCAACCTCTCCTTCTCCCTTAGACACGTGTCCGGAATTGTCTGTCGTCTGCTCGAACATGTCTACGTCATATTAAATATACTTGCTACTTTGACACTTCCACAGAGTAAAGAGCTCTAAACAAGAGAAATCCTTTTAATCTCAATCATACAAATAGGGCGGGAGGCCTCCTTATAGGGAGACCAATTCTTTCTGGTGTAATTAGATAGCAATGAGGGCGACAGTCCATCTAGTGCAAAGCATGGTTAGATTGACACTGTGCAATAGTGATTGTAACTTGTACAAAATACGGTATACTTCACCTTACTAATCATATTTAGTACTAGTTATTCGATCTGTGAAAGGAAATGGAGGAGAAAAAACGTAACCAAACGCATTTATTGCACATGACGTAGTTTTAATTGATTTGCACCTGACGTAGTGATTTAATGTTTTTGTCCTTTTTATTTTTCATTATTTTTGCATTATTCATGAGGCAGAGGAGCAGCATTTAACTGATATGTTTTTCACCTTTAAGAATGATATGGATTGTTCAGCTGCCACGTCAGCGATGATAGATTTAAGAGATACAACTTATCAATCTCACAATTGAAATGTACTAAAAATATGTCTTTTTAGGGATACCCGACTGACCGTAATTTTTTACCTTAGACCCTATTTTTATTTCCACTTTTCTACGAAAAAAAAATTGAAAGTACCGACCTACCGACCCTACTTTTTTGCCAATGAAACCCTAAACAGACATTGTTTTTGGCCTTATCTGCTTTTCCACGAAAAACGTATTACTGTAGTTCAAGTTGTATTTCTGTCTTTGATTCAACGACCTGTTAAGTATATGTCATAAGTAATCACGAACATGCAAGGTATTTGTATGTAATAGGACGTTAATTAATCAAACAAACAAACAAACAAAGGTCTATAAAGAAATTGAAATTAAATAACATTTTACGTTATTGGGATATCTACAAACAGAAATAGACATAAACAGTCCATTATACGGATGTTTTACGATGCAAAAATGAATGCTGAAGCCTTATTAACGTGTGTTTTATTGAAATGGGGGAAATGGTAAACTAATAATTTTAGCATTTAGGTTTTAAGGCAAACAAATAGAACACATTTTATCATCATTGCTAAATAAGAATTAAAATCTAATGTGACAAACACTTGAGCAACACGCAATTGTAACATCGATTCATTATTGCATTTTAGGCCATACTTAGTGAACTTAAATAGTGCGATGACGTCAGAAATATCCCCAAGTAGAACAGTGATTCGAGTTACCCTTTTCAATGCTACCATTCTCAACATGAAACGAAATCACACAGGGCTTTGCCTTTCCATTGCCTTTATGAAAATATCAAGCGTTCACTACTCGGCAGGCCGTAATATAACAAATTGCGAAAATCCATCACATTGGCATTTAACAAATATAGAAACAATCGCGTTGAAGGTCTCCAAAATAATTGAATCAAAGCGAGACAATAGATTCCTCCTTAATCGCCCGAGAACATAGTCTGCTAATGCAATTCAATCTTTCTCCGATGTAATATTTTTTCGATCTTGGGAAGCAGTTAGTGAACGTAGGTTTTGCACCTGCCAACGAATTTGTTATAGTCGAGATGTTTTCTACCTAATTGTTTAAATGTATTTAATTTAAGTCCAACAGTAGCGATGATATAAGTGACGTCATATGATGACGATAATGACTGCTTAAGTCACTTTAGTCCTTTGCTTAAGTTGATGAAGTATCCGAAATGTTGAATTGCGCTCTGCATTCAGGTCTCGGATTAGAAATGATATGGGACTATTATACAGAGTAGTAACCGATGTCATTTGGTTTTCCTAGGAAAGGCTTATTTTTTGTCATCACAAAAATGATGACACTAGATCTGGCACAACATACCTTATAAACGCGTTAGTATCCAGTTTTAGCATTCAGCATGAAGGGAGTTGAACGACTGGTTTACCCCTTGTCAGTTCTTAGTAGGATGTGCTTTAAGGTGTTTTTGGCGGCAGGCTTCAGTGACGCCACTATAAAGAGGTACGACTTCCGCTCTTACTAGGAGATACAACACGAACATACCACAGCCTCCCCAAACATAGACATTCACACATTCAATTGTAGAGACCGCCTATACATTTGTTGTGCGGTTAATGGGACTTTACGCCCAATTAACTGACCAAATTATCATTCGTCTTTGGTAACAAAAATTTGTATTTGGGGATAGGGTGTTATTGGGAGTACACTGATATTCCGTTTTTAGGGCCGACGAGGCAGTGACTACAGACCGAACATCCAAATTGAGACGGAAATACTAGAATAATATCACTGACCTGATCCAAGTCGTAGAGTTAGTGGTAAAAAACACATCGATTAATTAAAGTTAAAACATACCTTGTATATATGATTTTTAATACGATTAAATGTATCTAAATCGATGATAAAATTATATCTTGAAGACTTGCCGGATAACATTTGATGTATGGGAATTATTAATCTGAATATGCAATGAAAGAACATAAGATAAGACCTGTCATAAGCAGACTGCAAACCCATCAACTGCTCTTTGTTCAGTTTAGAAATACTTTCGTACAGTGTCTACAGAATTACAATAGTTATTAGAACGATTGGTTGAATCTTCTGCAGCATAATGTTTTTGCCTATACGGCCATTTTTATCTGGCTAATGTTCTGAGAATTAGATGTTTACTTTGTTTTTTGGCCCTGCAGGTAGGGTGTTAGAAATGAAACTACTGCCCCAATATTGCATGAAGGGAAAAGGCGACTAAATTTAAGATTTGATCTTTTCAGAGACAAAAGTCTCTTCTTCTTATCTTCTCCCTCCCTAACACCGCCTCACTAGAGGAACTATATGAACCAAAATTTTTACAAACTGTATTCCACTTCCCCCAAGGAATTTTCTGGCCAAATATGGTTTCAATTCATGTAAAAGTCTGGGACAAGTAGCGATCGAAAAGATTTACGTCTATTTCTATATTTTTTTCTAATACAGATTTTTGGAAAAAAGGAATTCATACCATACCAAAGTTTAAAATGTAATAAAAATTAATATGGTAATACGATATTTATTTATTTCGATGATAAAATTATATCTTGAAGACTTGCCGGATAACATTTGATGTATGGGAATTATTAATCTGAATATGCAATGAAAGAACATAAGATAAGACCTGTCATAAGCAGACTGCAAACCCATCAACTGCTCTTTGTTCAGTTTAGAAATACTTTCGTACAGTGTCTACAGAATTACAATAGTTATTAGAACGATTGGTTGAATCTTCTGCAGCATAATGTTTTTGCCTATACGGCAATTTATATCTAGCTAATGTTCTGAGAATTAGATGTTTACTTTGTTTTTTGGTCCTGCAGGTAGGGTGTTAGAAATGAACCTACTGCCCCAATATTGCATGAAGGGAAGAGGCGACTAAATTTAAGATTTGATCTTTTCAGAGATAAAGTCTCTTCTTCTTATCTTCTCCCTTGACACCGCCTCACTATTGGCCTTTCGATGAGCGCTGGCCCCTAAGAGGTAAGCTCACCAAAGTATATAAAAGTGGTAGTTTCTACTCCTGCTTAGCACTCGACATATATATAATACTAGAGGAACTATATGAACCAAAATTTTTACAAACTGTGTTCCACTTCCCCCAAGGAATTTTCTGTCCAAATTTGGTTTCAATCCATGTAGAAGTCTAGGACAAGTAGCGATCGAAAAGATTTACCTCTATTTCTATTTTTTTTTCTAATACAGATTTTTGGCAAAAAAATGAATTCAAACCAAAGTTTAAAATGTAATAAAATTAATATGGTGATATTTATTTTTAGCTATTGTGAATAAAAAATGGCTATTTGACGTAAGTTATGATTTTACCGGAATTTCACTGTTTTGGGCAGACAAACTAAATCAATATTTTGCAAATTAGTTGTCCATTACGTATGAACATTCCCTAAATTGACAAAATGAATGTGTTTTCTTTAACAATATATTTTAAAGATGGAAATACCTCGTTTATCAACTCATGCATCATCTCATAAGAAAACATGTCGCTGTTTCTAAAAATACCATAAAAATAGAGGGTCTGTGTACATTGTTATTTTTCAGCATTTTTCGCTTAAACTTAAAATTAATTATCTTCACTTATACGTAAAAAATCAAAGCCGATATGTTATGATTGTAACCTTAAATGATTAATACTTTCATCTCAGTAAGCCTAAACAACTTAACAGCGAACATATTCTTGATACTGCTAAATCTGTTATGGCACCGGCGAGTTAAGTAAAACCATTGAAGTATAAAAGGGTGAAATTTCACCTCTCTGCAAAGTGTAAGAAATACATCTTTTCAAAATGGCCACCAAATTGGTCATTTCCTAAAATTTCTGTACAAAAACTTCTACAAGCATCAACAGAAGTCTATATAGCAACTTGCTACAACTTGAGACAATTAGTTGTTTGAAAATCCCAAAAACTTTTGCCCTTTGTAAACTTTGATTAATGTTGAAACCAGACTGAAACCTCACAGGAGCAGATCCTTTAACAAGAGGCTCACAGGGCCTGTATCGCTCACCTGGATTGTAATGCCAAGTCATATTTTCTGAAGAAATTTTGAAGGTTCAACTCTAATTTCCCTATTGGGTCCCACTCTTTCTGCTCCAGGGGGTCGGAGCTAAAATTTGTACAATCTCTGTTCCCCTTTCCCAAAGGATATTTCTGGTTAAATTTGGTTACAATACATGCAGAACTCTAGGAAGAGAAGCTATTTAAAGGATTTACCTCTATTTCCTCCTCTACTGGGCCCCGCCCCTCCTGTCCCCGGGAGGTCAGAGCCAAAATTCATACAAGCTCTGTTCCCCTTTCCCTAAAGATGTTTCTGGCAAAATTGCCAATTACAATCCATGCAGAACTCTAGGACAAGAAGCGTTTAAAAGGAAATGTTGACGGACAGACGACCGACTCCGCGCCGTGACATAAGCTCACCGGCCCTTCTGGCCAGGTGAGCCAAACAATTAAACCAATCATCAAATTTACCTTCAGAGTGATTCTTTTCTTTAAAGAAAACAAATCGGAGCAAAGGAATATTGTACATACGAATTACAGGATGAATTGCTGACTGGTCATTTAGTTGTATCACTTTAAAATGACATGCGTTATATAATGGTCTGTGTCTTCTCGGCTGATAACCATGCCACAGGGATTAAATTGTCAATCTTCTTGTGTGTGTAGCTTGTATACTGCCACTTCAGCTTGGTAGTTGAATCGATGATCATAAATAAAATGGATTGTATTGGATTGTATTGTATTGGAAGAAATGATAAATACTGGTTCAAAAATTTCTTTAAAACAAGTCGAGTCTAGAAGGGATGTACTTACTCCTTCCTATAAAACATCAGTATATGGATAAATGGTTACCCCGTCAGTGAAGTTAGAGCAGATGTAATATAATGGTGTTTTCTTGGGTATGTATCAATGAGGTAGTGGTTTTCAACAGGCATAATCAACAAGGAGACACACCAATAATATTTCAGCAGTCTAAATACTTATAGAGTTTCAAATACTGGGGAGAACGTTTTTAAATTATCTTAGCTGTTAATTTGTTGAACATAATTAACGTATAAAATCAAAGCAGTATTAATTCTCTCCATTGTTGGGTGTTTTGTTAAATAGGCTTGATTTTAAGTTAATTGTTGAACCAGAATAATAAAAAAGATATTGTCTTAGGCGCACAAGAATATGATTTTTGTCTCGTGACCTAGACACATCATATTCTTCAAAATTTGTAGTACTCCTGCTTCCCATTACCAACGATAAAAGTGTGATGTTTGGCTTGCCTGAAGTAACTATAACATGATCAGGTAGAATGTGATGTTCAGTGTCATTGCCAGCATTCTCCAGTGAAATAACACTATAAACTGGGTAAAGGTTCCTCTATACCAGAGGTCATCCATTACTTCAATTTACCACAGCTTTACGTTAACTTCGACGACGATCCTCAGAAACAAACAAACATTGTCATCAATATATTGTATGTATACAGCAGAAGGAAGTTATTATAGATGGAGCGATTCGATGACATTCATTAGTGTTAGGAATTGGTTGGTTGATTTTGTTTAACATCCGGCCTTTTACAGCTAACACTATTTAAAAACAATTCCGTGCATGTCATTTGTTACTTTTTTTTTGTGTGTGTGACCTTTGACACTGTGGTATATTTTTGTTGGGTTTTCTTGTAGTAGTAAAACGTGGCACATTTTATATGGAAGCGATTAAGGTGTTTTTGATGATTTTGTAATACACACATTTTAGATATAATGATATTATATTTTCAGTTTGATTATCGCTCCAATACACAATACTCTTTGGGGTTTTTCACAGAATAACACACAGAAAAAAAATAAGGCTAAAGTATTCGTACACGAGACATCGTCACCGTTTCTATTGCATTTGGCGTTGATTTAACACCTCGGAGACAGTTTGAGCAGGGAGTGAAATATATCAATCACCATGCATGCCCGCTGTCTATTACCTTGCGCAATGCTTTAGCAGAAAGCTCGGCGTTTTTCAAACTAGTTGTCTTGTGTAATTAACAGGGGAAACAGGCAATTTTCGCAGGCTTTTTATTCATTTTGCATGGTTAAATAGGTGCGACAGCTACAAGGATACGTGGTTGTTATTGTTTGTTAAAACAACTCTTGACTTTAAAGCAAAATTGCTCGTTTTAGAGATTGTGCATGGTATTTATTCCATTAAATCAATATAATCGACGGATTGCATTTATGATACAATCAGAAAAATAGTAGCGTCGTTGGTGTCTTCAATTTAGACTGTTTAACATGGTCAAGATTCTTAATGTCTTCCGTTGTATTAAAGGGTTGCGTGCGTGATCTCCATACGAAAAAGCGTTTATGTTGTTTGATGTTCTTCTGGTAAGTGTGGAACAATGTTTTTTTTGTGTGTTTTTTTAATTAATTTTGTTATTCGTTAATTAGTTAAAGATATGACACAATATGTTATTCATTAAATGATTAGATGGTTAACTTTAAGTTTAACGTTAAGTGTTGTTAAGTATCGACCAGTGCCACATCATGTTTCGTTTTCTTTTTAAGTGCCTCCTACTTAAATGTTGATATAGTTTGATACTCTTTTGATTTCTTTGTCTGTACAATGCTGTTTCATTTAGTAATATTTTCCTTTTTTTGCTGTTTATTTAAAGGTGTTACGCAATGGATAAAAAACAGCCGATTATAAGAGAAAACTCTGCACTAAGAATGAAAAAAAAATATATTGTTGTTTTCGTTTTGCAAGAATAATTTCTTTTTGTCTGTTCAGCCAAACAATTTCGATTTGGATGGTCCATAGCTAAGGTGCGATTATATACAATATTAGTACCTTTGCTGATACAACACATCTTGTGTGCCTATCGTGCTGATCACGTGGGTATTTACATTTCATAATAATAAATAATCAAAGTGCGCTTTCATTGTGTTTCGTATTGGAGTCAGTGTCCAGTTATCCTCATCAACCCACACAGGCATTTATAAAGTGAGCCAACAGGGCAAAGATTACATTGAAATGCGATATATCAGTTCACCATATTGCGAGTTTAAATCTAAAAATTCGTGTCCTTTAGAATATATATTAATATCTAATTAAAAAATACTGAATAAGTAAAAAATGAAAAAGTATGAACCGCATTTAAATTTGAAATTGGAGCGGCCGAGTGACATGTATGTGTGAAACATCGAATAAGACAATTCTTGGATAGGTGACGGCTGCGTTGTTTACAATGCTAAGAAAAATACCTTTAAGCTGCTGACTTACCATTAAATACAGTCCAATATATCGAGTTATTGCATTCACTTTTGTATGAATGATTAACTATCAATCAATGCTTGCAAAAATTGCATAGGTAGTTTTGTTCAAATTTTACCAATATGAGGCTTTTGTCCGATTACCATAATATCTCAGGCGTTTGAAATTAAATACAAATACCATTTTGTATGAAGAAAAAAGTTATTGAAATCAGATTTCGATAGTTTGATCAAATTTTCACATAAAATAATTAAATAACTGTTGAAGTTGAGTTATGCACAGCCGAATTTACTAATGCATTATTTTTTTCTTGGCAACAATGAGGTTTATTTTTTTTTGGAAAGATAGTCTGCTTTAATATTTGAGCATTCCGTCGAAGATGAAATACTTGCGCAGCAATATTTAATGTGAACGATGGGTATGAAACCAATTTTACTCACGTAAAAACAGACAAGCGGTTTCAGTTACACTCCTGTATGGTGTAACAATAAGACCATTGACTTAAAACTCTCATCGTTGATATTAAATAACCTATCTTTGTTTTAAAGTTGTATGGTCTGTGACATGCTGTATTTATGACATAGAAACAGTATTTAAAGTGTTCTACATATTTTTCTCCGCCTTTCCAAGTTTTGGACTTTCAATATTTACCGACTTTTGTAAAATTCGTATTCACAAAGTTATAAACAGAATAAATTTAAATATTGATTTTTAACGTGTTCACGTTTTAAATAGCTCGGAAGTCTCCGAACTGTTTCGATATGTACGGGTATTGCCGATGTTAGCGACTTGATACGACTCGGGAAGTTCCTATTTATACGGGTATCGCCGATGTCGGTCACGTGATGCAACTCGGTTTTCCTATATTACCCGAAAGTTTTGAATGTAGCGTCGACTACAGCTGTTCTTTCAAAACGTGTTTTATTTCATGCGACATTAACCTCTATGTTAATAGCATATTGGTGCCTTTATGGATCTGAACCATCATAGATAAGCATCCATATTCACATGTTGTATCTTTTATGACAGTTTATGAAGGTGGAAATAACAATAAAGATAACTTTAAATGCGTTAAATATGTAATATTTGGTGTCCAAATGGGCGATAAATAGACATAAACGACTTGTTAACATATTGCACTTCGAAAATGTGTTGGAAGAACGACAACTCTTGCAAACGTATAGCTCTGCAATTTCAATAGTAGGGTTTTATTTTTACCTATAAATTGTCAGTTGTATTATGTACACGAGAAGGAAACATCTTGGGAATTTGTATCTTACTCAAAAGATTACTAAAGAGGTTTGACTTCCTCAAATTAAACTTGTAGGGTCACCATGGTCATGCATGAATTCCGCATATTCATTTCATGACAAATAGCATAACATGACAGTGGCTATAATATATTTGACAATTATTGAAGCGTATTTCTGCTAAACAAAACTTTATTTGGCGTTTTGCCATGTGCATTTAATATTAGCAGAAAAAATACCCTTTTCTATTGTTTGACATAAACCATTATTTTACGGATACCTCTGAGATATTCTGTTAAAGTTGTATGGTCTATCACTTTCGCTCTTTTTGTCATAGTAAAAACTGTATAGGTGCTATACACATTTTTCCGAGGTTTAAACTTTCTAATTTTACCACTTTTTATAAAGTTGCAGCAATGGAAGTATTTTAATTACAAAAGTAAAAAAATCTTTTTAACGTGTACACGTAAAAAATAGGCTCGACAGATACCGAATCTTTCCGAACTCTTCCGAACATCGTCGCGACAATCTCGAAGTAATACGAGAGTTGTGAAACCAAGAGAAATGTCAACAATTTTTCGTAAACAAAACACGTGGTCGACCTCAGCAGACTGGATGTACAAAGAAATTAATGCTAAAACATTACGATTTTTGATACACACTATTGAATTACGGCAATGTGTGAATGAGATGTTTCAAATAATCGCTCTGTGGACATAAACCAGCACGATTTGCTTATATTAGTCAGAAGGAAAACGTAAACAAACACATGTGGGCTTACGCTAGTTACCTGGATCTCCACGTGTAGGACGTGTTGACGCCAGTCACGTGATACGATTCGGAATTCCGACAAAACTCGAAGGTACTGAATTTGGCGGAGATTGGAGGTGTTTTATTCAAAACCAGGAATATATTATCCCTAGATTTCGGCTCTCTTATAGGCCGACATATGCTTTTGGGGAGCTAAATCATCAAGTTACATGTCCATGTTCAAATATCAAATGTTAAAACGACATATCGTTACAGTGAAATTTACCAGAAATACAACTTTAAAGTCCATAGATTACCAGAATTGAAATATCATCAGAGAAAAAATATCGTTTTATGAATAAATGCTGAATGTTTATTGTTTATTTTGTTTAAGTAAATGGCTGAAAAGAAATTTATTCTAAATAAAGAATAAACATTATTTCGATATTTTGATTACATGTATACTTTTATGTTAAACATTATGTATAAAACTATCTTCTTCTTAAATATAACATACTTCCTATTGAGCTTTCCTAATGTATTTAATTTACCAGGTATTTTACTCGGACTTTTCGAGAACATGAAATACACGTTATATTTGTATTGCACCATAATGTATGGCGTAAAATGCCACTGTACATATGAAGTCGCAGATAATCTTCCAGGAGACAAGAGTTACGTCTCTTTGGCTGTAATACACATGTTAGCAATACTGTGGTTAGGAATTAAAACAAATATGTTGAAAACTTGACAGAACTGTTACTCCGAACAATGGTTACAGATAAATAAAACTATGAATTAAAAATATAGGTTTGTTTACTACGCTATGTTTTAATGCGTCATGTCATTTGTTTTTATTATTTTTCATTTTTTTTTCAATGGCTAATGTGATCGTTTAAAGTGAATAGTCGGGCAAAGAAAACCAGTCTAAATGCGTTCATTGGCCTTCCAAAGTTCTGACATATTAATACGACTGTCAAGTTCTGCTTAGTTTCCCAGTTCTGACCATTAAAGTAAAGAAAAGTTGAAAGCATTGAAAGCGAGGCTGTGTGGAAATGTAACCACGGACATAGTGTGCCGGGAGGACGTTTTAGAATTCCCATACTTTAAATTAATTTCTTCGTACGCAGACAGATTTTGACGAGAGATTTTTATTTTTCCATTTCATAAGAAATTATACTGGATACATTCACACCATTTTTACCGACTTTAGCCATCCTTGCCCGACTGTTCACTTTAATGTTCTTGTGATCCAATAACACCCAGTGTAATAAGTGTATACAGTGCTATTTAGTAATTACCTACACCGTAATAATTAGGTTATTACACATATCTGTACCTCTCAACGTACTTAAGCCTACTGGCGATATCAGGACAGTTCGCCTAAGTTAAGAAGGCTTTTGGTCCTTAATGAACACGTCATAGTCTAGAAAAGTGGTAACTTCTGTTCCTTCTTTACCGAAATGAGACTTATTTGCTAGTTGAAGTTCAATCAGTCTGGGACGTTAGAATTGTATCTGCTGCCCTTATTACATGATCGTAAAAGGCGACTATTTTTTTCTTTTTAACGCCTCCCTTGACAACGCCCCACTTGTGGCCTTCGGTTTAGTGTTCGCCCCAGGAAGGCCCTGGGTTCTGCTCCTGCTTTAATCTAACAATGCAAGTTAAAAAACATGCATTTGAAATTAAAAAAAAAAAAAAAATGAAATACTTTTTGAAAAAATTGTTTCTGAGACATTCTCCAGTTATGACAGTGTCGTATCCAAGGAAGTGGCAGCCATTTTTCTTTTTGCTCTGCTTAGTTTCCTTCACTGGCCAATTCCCGATATAAAGCACGGGACTTGACAAACGTGCGTCACACAGCCCCGATATTGCAAATAACAATTTCAAATTGAAAATAAACACTGCAATCACCTTAAAAGGTTTTTTTTATTGCAACAATACATGAATGTGTTGTCAGCTAAATCCCAAAATATATCCAAAACGAGCTAATATACACATAAACCGACACGTGCTTGTTCTTGGTAGTTGTGGCTTTTTCGGGACAGGTAGTCACGTGCACATGGCCAGTCAAGTACATCGGTTAAGGTTCATGTAATGGCTTTAAACAGTGATATTTTGCAAGCCTAAAACTCATTACTGTGCTGCAATTGAACAGAACTAATTTCATTAATTGTTGGTATATACCCTGGCTAACTGTCAGTCTTACTGTTGATATGTAATTTGTGATGCTGCGTGTAAAATACAGTAAAATATGAGAAAAATGTATATTTCTGGAGAAGACATAGAACTCGTGTGAATTGCATTGATGGAACCAAATAATCATGCCATCGTGTTCAGTTGTGAATATGCCAGGTACTCCAACAGTTTGTTTGGCAAAATCGGACCAGCAAATAGCGCAGGAGCCTAGTGTAGTAAATGCAAATGGCTGCTATAAATGGCGGATCGAAAATATCGCATATAAGAAGCCATCTCAATTGATACAAATGTTTTTATATACACCATAAGGTACTCTGAACATAACAAGAAGACTCTTCACGAAAAAAATAGTTCAAACAATCTGTTTGGGGCGAAAAATGCAAATTTCCGGAAAGAGCCTCAAAGTCCACATTTTAACTATTTTTTTCGTAAATATTCTTCTTGTCATGTTCAGAGTACCTTATAGTGTATATAAGAGCACTTGTATCAATTAAAATGTCTTCTTATATGCTATATTTGTGATCCGCCATTTAAAGCAGCCATTTGCATTTACAACAATAGGCTCCTGCGCTATTCGCTGGTCCGATTTTGCCAAACAAACTGTTGGAGTACCTGGCATAGTCACTACTGAACACGATAGCATGTTTATTTGGTGCCATCAATGCAATTCACACGAGTTCTATGTCTTCTCCAGAAATATACATTTTTCTCTTATTTTACTGAAATTTACAGCAGCTTCACAAATTACTTATCAACAGTAAGACTGACAGTTAGCCAGGGTATATACCAACAATTAATGAAATTAGTTCTGTTCAATTGCAGCACAGTAATGCGTTTTAGGCTTGCAAAATATCACTGGTTAAAGCCATTACATGAACCTTAAGATAACATACGTGGAGATATGTGGACGGTTTATCATTTTGATTTCTATTCACTTGATTAGAAATTTTATTATGACAAACATGTTAATGATAGCTTAGAGGAGTTGACGTATTTTGTTGCCAAAACAAGCCCCATATACCTTTACAGGTAAGTTCTTTGTTTACGTGTAGTAGGTGAAACACAGTGGACAACTGCTAGGTGTGTATGGAAGTGTTTAAACTGAGCGCACGTGTGTCGATTCACGCACTTAGAGGTCAGTTAGAGCACAGGATACAAATCAAAAATGGCTGACCTCGACAAGGGGTTGTTTCATCAACGATTCTTGAAATACAAGTGTGTTTATTTTTTAATCTGAATTAAATACTGTTTAACTTGCATTGTCAGCTATAATGCTCAGCATGAAGGGAGTGGGACAACTATTTCGCCCGTTGTAAGTATAATGTGACCGGATGGAGTGTGTTGCTTGGTGTCTTCGGCGGCATGCATCAGTGATATATAACACTATAAAAAGGGCAAGAGTTTTCGCTATACAAGAAGACAAAGCACGAATATACCGCACGCGGTCTCCCAAAACGCGCGCCACGCACTTCATACACAAAACACACCGTATACATAGGAGGTCGTCCTTAGATGACCGTGACTTTTTATAGGACGTTAATTGATCAAACAAACAAATCAATCGGGTCCAGTTCGAACAAACGAAAGCATAATGTATACCATAATTGCCTTTATCCCTGCAGGTAGGGCGTAAGAATTGTACCTGCTGCCCCTATTGCATGATCGTAAAAGGCGACTACATTTAGGATCTTATCTTTTCTCTTCTTCCTAACTGACTTTATCTTTCCTAATGCCTCCCTTGGCACCGCCTTACTTTTGGCCTTGAGTTGAGCGTTCGCCCCTGTGAGGAAGGCTCTGGGTTCTGTCCCCTGGCCGAGACACACCAAAGTCTATAAAAGTGGTAATTTCTGCTCCTGCTTAGCGTTCAGCATACAGGGAGTGGGACGACTGGTTCGCCCGTTGTCAGTATAATGTGACCGGGTGGGGTGTGTTGCTTGGTGTCTTCGGCGGCATGCTTCAGTGATATAGCACTATAAAAAGGGCAACAGTTCCACTATACAAGAAGACACAACACGAACATACCGCAGTCTCCCAGTACACTCACCTCGCACAACATACACGCAACACACCGCATACATGGGAGGCCGTCCTTACATGACCATAGCTGTTAATAGGACGTTAATAAATCAATCAAACAAACAGACTTTTATAAGCCGTCCGCCGGTTATACGATTATTTTGGATCAAAAGATGCCTTACGCGGGCTAACTGAGGAAACAGATCAGAAGATGCCTTACGCGGGCTAACTGTGGAAACCTTTACCAGATTTGAAAAATATGTGGCTACACGTTAAGATATTTCAAATACACTGGAAATAGCTGAAGTATAAGCAACTCCTTGGCTATGCTTAAAATCACTCAGCTATATATATCACAAAACTATGCTATTGATAATTTTACATCAACCTATATCCCCTTCGAAATGAAATAACCATAACATGGACTCGTGTACAATTATTACTACATGCTACATATATATGTTTACTGTACTTTCAAGGACTACATCGACGTGAAAGCCGCGGGTAATCCGTCGGTGTGGGTTATTTGGACTTTGCTTTACAAAATCATAGAAAATGCCTGATTTGGGTTTTGCTATATCCCATTGCGGGTAATTTTCAGGGGAGTTATGAAAAATCGGTCGTTCGCATTCGTAAATGTTGAACTCTAGCAAAAGCCAATACCCTACCCTAAACTTTGATTTTCAGGTATATTTGATCTAAAACGGCTTCACCCAGTATCGAGTAACATGACGCATTCGCTAGTAAGAGGGCATTCACTTGATATAGCACTATACAAAGGGCAACAGTTCCACTATACAAGAAGACACAACACGAACATACCGCAGTCTCCCAGTACACTCACCTCGCACAACATACACGCAACACACCGCATACATGGGAGGCCGTCCTTACATGACCATAGCTGTTAATAGAACGTTAATAAATCAATCAAACAAACAAACAAACAAAGCATTCACTTGAAACAACAAAGGTTTACAATACAGCATTAAACGTTACTTCAATAGAGATATGAAGCTGATAACCGCCTAAAACACGTAAAAAAATTTAAACTTCTGTACTTAAAATGATAAACTATCACTAAATACTAGTTATGCCATATTAAATAAACCTTTAGACATAATTTTGTGATTTACATTTTATATATCTTTATCAGGAATATAACATGTTACAGGACATGTATTTTAATCTGGATGTAAGTATACAGCGTTTATATAATATGCCAAAACATTTACTTGTAATTTTAATACTTACAAAATGCGCCAAATTTATAGTTGATGTCGAAGAAAATGTATCAGGTAACAGACTCGGGTTGTATTGTGTTGTACTTAAAGATGATATAACGAACAATATAAAGAAATAGTGTCTTTGATTATCAAACCTAATAAAACCAACTAAAATACTACTTCTTCTAATAGGAACCTTTTTGAAGAAAGAAGGGGAATAATTTGATAGCAGACAAGGTTCATGCTATGTTCACACAAATATCTATTTACGTAAGCACCAAATATCAACGGTGTCGTGTCCGTGTAAGAGTTCGGACCACATACCAATACAAGGTATTCGACATCCAAGGACGTAAACAAATATGTTTTACCAACGTCATTTTTGTAACTCGAAATCCGCTAATTGAATATTCAAATGAGGTTTAAATAGTGGTTGCCGATTATCATATCTAGAGGCATATCAATAATTAGAAATGCATAGTTCCATCATTGACGATAACGAATGATTAATTTATTATAGATGCAAAATCCCGTGGTATTTCAACATTAAATTGTAACCAAATGTAAATATAAACATTGAACGTCTTTCCGTTGGTATTCATAGCCAACATGAATGCCAACTGGACAGAGGCAAATCAAACATGAAGCGTTCAATGCTAACACGGCGTAAAAACGTTTTACGCCACCACTGTGACCGAATACTTTTGACACGGTTCTCTTTGTAAATGGGTATTGGACAACCAAATTACGTTAGTTATATCCGCGCTAATTAACAACAAATTACAGTTTTTCACATTTGCGCTGAAAATTGACTGCACTAAAATAACATTAACTATGTGTATGAACTTATTCTTTCAAATATTTGCCAGATGCCGCGATACAATCATTTATTATTCATTTATTTGTTAATTATTCATTTCAAGTATGTCAATATCAGAGATTCCCCATCTGATAGAAAATGTTCTCGTTTATGGTTGCCGGATCATTTTATATTGTGAACTGTACCTTTCTTGTTATCTTAATAAATAATATTTTTTGAATTGCTCTGGAATTGTAATATAGTATGTTACGCTGTTTCAATACGCAATTTAGTGTTGACTGAGAGATATCCATGCCTTTCATCCTAAACACTGACAAATGTCGATTTATTTTCCCAACATACAATTATTAAGAAGATCGAATTTAAATGTAATTCATGGTTGTCCTGTCATTTCCCGCTTCGTTACTTTGCAGATTCCATATGGAGTCAACGTTATTTATGTCTTCAATATTTCTAGTTGATGTATTCTCCCAATTGTTTTTACTTATTTTAAAATGTTTGGCATTATCTATAATTCTACTAACAATGCCGATAGCTGATAGCATGATCCTAGAGGCGAACCTTTTGAAACCATTTCACAGTTAAGACTTTTTCTGAAGGTTTCAAATAATAACTGCCCTCTCAGATATGACGCCAGACTGGATCCTTTTCAGCACCATTTGTGATTGTTATATTTAGGTTAATGTCCAATTAACATGTAAGTTCATTTAATTTCGGTATTACCTGCATGCGATGTGATGCAGTTGAGAAACGCCCAAGTGTTTAGAAATATGTGATATGATTGTGTGAAGTGGAAACCTGTCCTTGTTGTTTTGCTGAAGCATTCTGCAAAAGACCAGACTCGGTCGTGTTATACTAACTGCAGGCAAGCCATTGGTCTTATTGCCTTTATAAGGAACGTTTAATTAAAGGTTGATTAAATTGTTTGATTGTCAGCTCAAGGCCAGAAATGAGTCGGTTTCAACAACGATGTTAGGATGAAGATAGTGAGAAAGAAGATAGGTATGACTCCAAATTTAGTCGCCTTTCATTATCACCGTTAGGAATGAAATTTGATTCTTATATATATATATATAATATTAGGCTTAGTCTTCCTTTAACAATGTTTAATGCTGTTTCATGCTTGTTTTCTTGACAAAAGTGTCAACTTAAACATCATGCCTTGTACGCTTCTCCATTTTTCCAAGAAATTAAATTGCAATTTGCATCTTGTTAATTGTTTTACCTTTAAGTATATCAAAATTTATATGTCCCATAACTAGGTGAAAACTTTGACATATCATTCTTTTTTCAGTAATCTATTGAAACCCTATGCATTAAACCCTATGCATTGTAAGTATTGTAATTCTCAAAATAATGGTAACATTTGGTGGTGCATAGCATACTTAAACATTTTTGATTCACCAGTATACAGCTATGGGACATACACTTTTAATGTTCTATGTATGCTTGTTATATTTAAGGAATCTTTTCATCGTGTGGAGAATGTTATTAGGTGACGTGGATTTGAATATTTTTATCTTGGACTACTGTTTAAACAGTCAATGGATACACTTCTCATTTCTAGGATTTCTTTCCTTATTCATTATCAGCGTGCACTTTTTTGCACATTAAAGGTTATTTTTTCGAAGTTGAATTGATTACTCGCTATCATGCCGCGGTGGTCAAGCGGTTACTTTTAAAAGTTGTCTCAATATATTATCACATGCCCTGCAGGTAGGGCGTTAGAATTGTACATGCTGCCCATACTGCATGATCATAAAAGGCGAATAAATTTAGGATGGATCTCTTTCTTCGTAACTGACTTTACCATTCCTTATGCTACCCTTGGCACCGCCTCACTTTTGGCCTCGAGTTGAGCGTTCGCCCCTATGAGGAAGGCTCTGGGTTCCCTGGCCGAGACACACCAAAGTCTATAAAATTGGTAGTTTCTGCTTCTGCCCTCGACAGGGTGTTGTTTCATCAACGATTCTTGAAATACAAGTGTGCTTATTTTTTAATCTCAATTAAATACTTTTTAAATTGCATTTAATGCTTTAATGCTAAGCATACAGGGAATGGAACGACTGGTTCGCCCGTTGTCAGTATAATGTGACCGGGTGTGGTGTGTTGCTTGGTGTCTTCGGCGGCATGCTTCAGTGATATAGCACTATGAAAAGGGCAACAGGTCCACTATACAAGAAGACACAACACGAACATACCACAGTCTTCCAAAACACGCACCTCGCACAACATACACGCAACACACCACATAAATGGGGGCCATCCTTACATGACCATAGCTGTTAATAGGACGATTATTAATAATAATAATAATTAAAAAAAAAAAAAAAAAACCAACAGAATTCCTCCACCTGGGTAGCGAATTCTCATATGCGACGTTTGGTTGTTTCTTCCGGCTTAACTCTACCTATAACCCCGACACGTCCTAAAATGACCCTAGCTGTTAATAGGACATTAAACTAATCAAACCAAACCAACCCGTTATTATGACCGTATTTTGTTACGTGTAATTAGGTCATAGAGTTCTGTTTCTTTAACTGGTTGGTTGAGTATACTTTACCTTCTATTAGCAACTGATATAATTTAATGACTGACACCCCTGATATTCGATTGTGACGTGTGCGCAATGATTTTGGAATATTTCGGTATATCGATGATATAATTGCAAGGACATCCATCTAGCAGAATGGCGTGATGAATATTGAATTGTAGTTATTTATAAACTATTGGCTTTGTTGAGGTTCGTATGGTGTTATACCGCCCTGGTAAAATAAATATTGTTTTAGACACCGCGAATTACCACACCATATGGACCAAATCAAAGGTCCTTCATTATAATATTATAAATGTTTTTTCTTCAACAAGACATGCGCGTGTTAATATCAACCCTGCGATGTCGCAAAAGGATTATTGTCCTTGTTTGTAAAATGAAAACAGAGACAATATGCTATACATCGAATCCCACGTGACCATTATTATTAATAAGAACAGTGGACAATATATTTATGCCTGAATGGATTCCAAATACATTTTCATGTTTTATGTTAAAATTGATAATTATCCCCCGCGAAACGCGTCTGCGGGGATATTAAATTGTGTGCGTCCGTCCGTTCGTCCGAGGTTCTTTTCCGGGCTATAACTCAAATCCATTCAAAACACCTTAAATATTTATGTATATATCAGACAAGTGCCTCAGTTGTGCATTTTGCTATTGCGGACCTGCCATTTTTTAGGATATTTTTACCGTCACCATGGAAACATAGTCAAAAATATCAAATTATTGTTCCTTTTCTTTCCAGACCATAACTCAAAAACCGTTCAATGCAGTTCCATGAAACTGTATATATCAGCCAACGGCCCTATTTGTGTGTTTTGCTGTTACGGAGTTTCAATTTTTTTTCAGTTACCATTGAAACTCGGTCTAAAATACCAAATTGCAGTTTCTTTTTGTTACCTGCTGTTATTTTTTTCAGTTTTACAATACTCACTTACATTTAAAGTTATACTTTAATAATAGTTACTTTGACCTTGATTTATTTAGGTTTTATACCAACAGTCTTGATTCAAAAGTACTCAAGAATAATGTATATTCTATGACTTATCTTACATTAAGAATAATATTCACTTCATGTGTTTATTTCATTATTTTCAGGAAATGGTTAAGGAATATCGTTAGCATAACCCTAATTCTTGTATTCAAAGCATTTTACAAAAAATATATCAATTTTTGACATTTAGTCAATATGTTGTTATTACATATTACCTACGTAGAATAAATAATGACATAGGGCGTAGCCCGAGGTCATCGGTTTCAATTATACAAGGGCGATATAACATCATATGAACCGAAACAAAGGTCCTTAATTTTTACATTAGATATGTCGTTACTTTTACAAATGTCTTAAACAATCTCTAATGTGTATATTAATTACAAGAAAAAATATTAGTCAAAGAATTAGTCCCTGAAGAATGCAGCGTTTGTTCAATGAAGTTCGCAAAGGAATATTAACTCTGGTGTTTCTAAAAATAGAAACACCGAGTCAATATGCAATATATTGCACGTCACGTGACCATGTGTATCTCAACACTCCAGTAACTTCGATTCGTCACTAGAGGTGACATTTCCTGGACATCCTCTACCACTAAACAGTCAGTTGAAGTCTTAAGACTTTATTTGAAAATTACAAATATTGATAGTGATAGAACGATCAGTAAAAGCGATAAATGGTCCAGATGTCTTCGTAATTTTTGGGATTCACGTGTATATGATTCAATAGTGTAGAATAACTTAATGGATTATTTACCACATTGAATTCGGTTCCGTGGAAGATGGTTGAAATTAAAAAAGATTATATAACACGGATACCGATAGTTGGCAAAATAAATTGTGGAACGACAAAGGAAATGTTAATGGTAATAAGCTACGACTTTATAGAACATTTAAATATGAGCCAACAACAAGTGACTATGTAAAATGTGTTAAATATAGAGAAAGGAGGGCCTATTATGTAATTTAAGATGTGGATCACTTTCTTTGGAAATCGGAAAGGGTCGGCATACCAGGCCGATAGTGCCAGTAAACGATAGGCTTTGTAAACTTTGTTTATCAAACGAGGTTGAGAACGAAATCCACTTTTTTTAACACAATGTGAGTTTTATAATGATTTACGGTGGGCTCTTTTAGTTGATGCTAAGTATTATGTTGATTTTAATTTATGGATAATCTCAACTAATTAAAAAAAAACTCATTGATAATTCTCCTCTAAATCTACTATCAAGTCAACTTTATGCAATGTGGAAGAGGTGAAGTCACTTTTTGTAAATTTTAAATCTTGTAACATAACGTGGCTATATACTTTTTTAATAGCTTGGGATAGCCTTACCTTGTTATCTTTTAGTATGTAACATTTTAGACTATTCCGTTTTATGTAATACATGGATATATAGTGTCTAAGTAAGCCATCATTTGCTGGACATGTCTTACATTTGATATAGTATTATGTATATTGAATACAAGAGTTTTTCTGGTTCATAAATCGTAATTTTCAAATATTTCCAAGACATTGTGCGTCCGATAATATTTTCACACTAAATGGTCTAGTGTATGTTACATTTGGTCCTTGGTTGTTGGAGGTTTTAAATGCGGAGGTTCTTCTAGTAGCTTTCGTATAAATAATTACACATATCATTCTGATCTTAAACATAGCAGCATCTAGGTAAAGATAAATGTTAATCAGCTACGGGGTATATAATAAAAAACAGAATATTGGATATTTGAATATTTTTATAAACAAAATCAAAAACATTGAAGTTGCGATATTAATGAATGCATATCCCTTACGTCTGTTATTAAATGTTTGTATCATTTTAGTCTGCAACATATTAAATTATTTGATTCGTCGTTAACATTTTACTATGTTTTACCTCTCTTACAGATTTAACACAGTCCTGAAAGATAGTCGTCAAAAAATAAATTTATTTCCATAACATCATTTATCATAATTTTTTCGTGGACGATGAAAATCAATTTCCATACTTTCCATGATTTCATATGAATATCGGATCATTTTCACGCACTCTCGTTTTCATTGTTGGATTTTGAGACTGCGTCAACTGAACGCTTGTATTGGTGCAGATATGCTCCTCCTAATCGATCAAGACCTCGTTTGTATTGATGAAGATATGCACCTCCAAGGGGATCAAGGGCTCTTTTGTAACCATGGAGATAGGCTCCACCTAATGGGTCCAATGCCCTTTTATAGCCGTGTAAATATGCGCCACCCAAGGGATCCAGAGCGCGTTTAGAATTATGAAGCCAAGCCCCTCCGAGAGGATCTAAAGCTCTTTTGAATCCATGCAAATAAGCGCCTCCAAGTCGATCAAGAGATCGTTTGTCCTCGTTTGCGTCATCATCCATGGAGCGCTTGAATCCATGTAAATATGCCCCACCTAGACGATCAAGAGCTCTTTTGTCCTCGCTTGTATCATCATCCATGGAGCGCTTGAATCCATGTAAATATGCCCCACCTAGACGATCAAGTGAACGTTTTAAATCACCGTCGTCGCGCTTGAAGCCATGCAAATACGCACCTCCTAATCGGTCAAGGGCACGTTTTGAATCAGCATCTTCACTATCCATTGCTCGTTTGAATCCGTGTAAATACGCCCCTCCTAATTTGTCGAGGGCTCGTTTTGAGTCGATACCATCGTTATCATCATCAACATCCATTGCGCGTTTGAATCCGTGTAAATATGCTCCGCCTAGCCTGTCAAGAGCGCGCTTTGCCTCAACATCGTCATCAGCACGTTTGAACCCATGAAGGTAGGCGCCTCCAAGTCGGTCAAGGGCACGTTTTGAATCAATATCTTCGTCACCGTCCATAGCACGTTTGTATCCATGTATGTATGCGCCACCTAGCGTGTCAAATCCACGTTTTTTGTAACCATGTATCCACATACCCCCTAATGGGTCAAGAGATCTTTTGTAACCATGGAGATAAGCTCCACCGAGAGGGTCCAATCCGCGTTTGTAGCTATGGATAAAAGCGCCACCCAATCTATCTAGGGACCTTTTACTTGGAATCTCATCACTGCCCTTAATTGCTTGAAGAACTCGCTTTAAAATAAAAAGATTTTCCTCTGGTGTGTTTAAAGCAACGTCTGTTACCTCATCATCTTTGCTATCCTCCGACGGAAAAGCCACATCTTCTACAATGTCTGGTAACTCATATGTATTGTTATCCTCGTCCTTTGCCTCGCGCGTGCCTTTGTGGATGTATGGACCCCCTAATCTGTCCAGAGGGTCATCACTACGGCCTGAGGAGAAGTCTGTGTCAACGGGCGATGGCGTCCAACCGCGAAGCTCATTCAAAATTTGTTCCTGTGAATATACAACCGAGAAGAATATTGTTAAATGACTAGGACACCTAAGCATGAAGAAATGGGTATTAGATATCAAAGTAAGTAATGACAAAAAATTGAGCCAGTATACTGACCATCTCCTGACTGGAGCCTAATATCATGCATATCAAAAAGTAAGTATTACAAGTCCGCTCGTACTAAATCATGTATATCCCGAAGCAAGTTTACAAGACTACCTGCCTTAAAAAATGCATCCAAAGAAAATATTAGAAGATTGTCTGCCTAGTGTTTATTAAACATTTTAAAATCCTTATCTGATTTTCAAAACTATTTCATTTGCGTTTTGAATTTTTATTTTTGCTTGTTTCACTATCAGTTACTACATGTAGTAGATACTTTTCCTCTTTAATTTGCAAAAAAAAAAAAAAAAAAAAAAAAGGAAAAAAGGAAAAAAAAGAAGATTTTAACACGTTTGCCATTGAACAAAATAAGGATCGATTGCACAGTTCCCCTGATTCGGTATGTAAAGCATGCGCCTGTTCCTCAATTTTAGATTGTGTAAAATCGTGTATTACTTTGTGTATAGATGATTCTTTTCTTCAATTTTGATTGGATGCAATTTTAATACATAACATACGAAGACACATTATATATAAAGCAAGTTACGAACTACATTAAAGACTTACAGCGTAGTGTGACACAATTTTGAAAAAAAGAAGTTTGAAATGTGCATTAAAATTAACCGTTGAAATGAGAAAATACGAAATATCCAAATGTTATAATTTCACACAATTGTTTAGCAGCCAGTGAATCAATGTACTACAAAATTAGATATGTGTTGTCACGCAAACCCATTATTAGACCAGGTTTATAACAGTTTAATCTATACGAACAAAAATTTCATTGCGTCATATATGGCTTATTTTGCGCTTAAATGTGTAATATTAGAGTCTAGCACATCATTTACTGATCAATAAATTCATAAAACATTACAGTGCACCGGCTAATTTCGCTAACCGTATAAAGTGTATATACTTGATATAATCTAAACCTGTGAGTATTATATTGCTATCTCTTAGGGTGATTCTTAGATACCCAACATGTTATCTACACACTTAAAGCATCATGTACTTTATATATAGGTCACATATGGGACTTGACTAAAGGATGCATTCATTGAACTACAATAACGTCATATGAACTAAGATGGATGAAAGCACTTCCGTATTAAAGTAAGAGTGATATTAAGCCATTGTCACAAAGTATTAGGTTTCTAAGAGCTACCACAAACATTCGATGTAGTTACACAAAAGATAGCTACGAACTCGGTTATGACGTATACCCATCACCGCTTCAACCAGCCACCAACCATCACCGCCTCAACTAGCCACCAACCATCACCGCCACAACCATACCCAACCATCACCGCCTCAACCATCCACCAACCATCACCGCCTTAACCTGGCACCAACCATCACCGCCACAACCAACTCCACTACCAGCAACATCAGTAGTACTACAACGGTCACCGCCACAATCACATTGTTATATAATGGAGTAATTTCCATTCGTTTTACGGGACGAAGTGAAACAAAGGGAAGTAAATCAAATAAATCAGGATGTCTATATAAAACGACACATATTGTCATCACTAATAAAACAACCAAACCACCTGTTCCACCAATACAGTTCCAATATGGTAATTATTACTACCACGGCTGTTATCTCTTACATCAGAATCACTGCCTACTATTTCTGAAATCCACATGGCAGCAATCTTAAATTTCATATAATACTGTCAATCTGAATTATTCACGTAATTACATAACTGATACATGTACAAATACATATTCTACATGTTGAAATGGAATCACATCTAACTTGATTGCAAGTTCTTTTCATAACTCGATCTATTTGTCCGACTTCCAAATATCGGACCCAGATCGGATGAATACTACAGGGATAGAAGATAACAATATTGTCTTGAGATGATCAAATGTAGAAGAACTCTACCATTTTTCAAAATCTGAAATATCAAAGGATTCTTAATCATGTGTTTTCAAATAATACATCATATGATCCCAAACAGAAGATCTAGATATAAAAAGGTGTCCTCTACTGATTGAGTCCCACATAGCGACCTTGCACGATTCGCTGCATCCCGTAAGAGTCATTAATGCGATATTCTATTACCTGTTATCTGAAAATAACTACAATCTGTCGTTTTTTTATTAGAGATATATAATAATTCTATGAGAAATGACCCACATCCATTAAATCTGTTCGCTATAAAACACGTTAATTATGGAAAGTAATATGGAATCGCTAACCAGAACACGTTTTACCGATTAAACTACCCAGCCGGCGCGCATTAATATCCATTGTGTAATATGGAGAGGGAAAGAGTCTCATTGCACGAATTATAATAGTCCCTAAGTGATGTAGTCGCGGATGTATATCCGCTATAATGGATCCACAATGCTGTAAAATTACACATATATAAACACTTTCTCATCAAATTGGATCCTAACACGTAACATCAAAACACCACATTTTATGAAACAGGGTTGGATTGGCCAACTTTAGCATTATAAAACGACCCAAGAGGATACGCAACTTTTTAACTTTTTCGCCTTTTCATTAAAATCGACACCTTGGTTTTTACGCATTAAAGTGTAGAATTGTCAATTCTATTGCAATGAATTTTCAAAATACGCGCGATATCGCCAGGTTAAAATTGTCATAACGGAAACCAATCGCCATCTGAGCTTAGGAAACCCTACAACTCCGTAACCGAATATAGTTAGTCAGGATAACTAATGCGTTTCTACTCCAAATTATGTTCGTTGAATTCTATTTCATTGTTAATGGTAGAATACGCCACGACTGATGGCTGGTACATTTAGAAAGAGACACACCAGCACCTGTTTACCTTACATAGTAATACACAATCTAAGGCCTTGTGTTGTAAGATAAACTGACCAACATACCATAACTTGTTGAAAAGATTTCTATAGCAGATTACCTCCCCCTTGTTTGGAACTTAAATTGCGAAACCAAAATCCATTGATGTTTTCAATATTCTAGTGAGTGGTGGCCAATCTTGTAGTAAGGTCGGAAACTCTAGATTTGGAAAACTACCGACTTCTTGGTGCACTCAATCCAAATAAACTCAATTCTTAAAAAATATCATTGCCACAATACATTTACAATGTGTGTTATGGCTATGAACATTTAAGTTTGTTGTAATCTATAATTTAAGTATCCTGTAACGTTCTGAAAATGGAGAAAAATAAAAGAATTATTTCACTGTAACATTGACAACCTAAGATTTCAAATCGAATATGCAAAAGATAACTTTTAAGACGTTTGTGAAAATAATGTTTTTCATATTGATGCAATCTAGATTTATTTGCATTTAAAATGAAATGGCAAAGCAATCCATACTTTTGTAAATAATAGATATGCATATTTCGAAGTAACGTTGGGTATTTTAAAGGAAGTACTGTGAAGCAGAAATTTAAAAAAAAAAGTCAATTTAGCTGATTCTGTATGTTTTCAAGATATATAAAACAATCCATTCAAATCTCAGAATTAAATTTCTCAAACACCAAATTATATGTATGAACAGTTCACGACGTAGGAGTTTATGACAGAAATTTCTGATTAGAATCACCTTATCAATTTCAATAAGTTCCCAGCATTTATGTAGACCATTGATCTAAAATGATACAGCCGACCCTGTTGCTGTGAGGAATTCATTAACTTCAAAGAACTGTCGGAAATTAATAGACTTTACCGTTACACTAGATCACCGCCATATGACTACGTGTACCCCTACACATGTCAACGAATAACGGTTAGAAGGAACATCCACAACAAATTCCTGATTACGTCAAAATGAGAATGACAATACAATCACCCACTCATTTTGTATGGTGAAAATGCAGTATATCCTTCTTTAAACGTAAATTACTCTTCGACATTGTCACAAAACTATTTAATTATTTCTCTATTTAAGAAGACATTTCGCCATACATACACGTTTGAAAATAAGAAATTCTACCGAAAGTGCAAGGTGGCATTTTCGCAGATGACCATAACAAGAAAATAATCAGAGAGCTTATTCATGGATATTTGTTTCATTTATATATCGAGCATGTTACACATTCTTGGTTTTATTTAAAGTGCATATTTATTTTAAGTATATCATTTTGTTGTCTAAGAACATTGCGTAAACACGTATTAACTAGTCAGGCGAGTTGATAGAACGTCAATTCACATGACGTCAGTACGCTACATTGCTGACAACGGGGATTTAACCAAACTTTTTAAAAGGTTACTTTATAACAAATCTCTATTAATAATTTAAATCTTATATACTCTATATTTTTTGCTATTGCTCACTTGATTTCAGATTGCAATATGTACGTGCTGCTTATCTGGTGTC
Source organism: Argopecten irradians (assembly GCF_041381155.1). NCBI lineage: Eukaryota > Metazoa > Mollusca > Bivalvia > Pectinida > Pectinidae > Argopecten > Argopecten irradians. Next base: position 23,646,548 of record NC_091134.1, read on the forward strand.
ATTCTATAGCAAACTAGGAAGTGAAGTCTATGTTAATACCAATAAACTTTTTTTTTTTGCAAATGTCACTGTCCTGTAGATCTGCGCTACTGTCATTACATATGTATTTAGTGATGTCTCTATGACGTTTTCAGTAACTATTTTCGTATAATGTAATTTGTCGCGCGGAAACGGCCGTTCCCGTCCTGATTACCAGAGTTCTGTTATATTTGTTATTTACTTTCCTTTCTCATCCAGCCTTTGTTGTGTTTTTGAAGTTCACTCAGCTCATATAATAAACATGAAATGTTTGCATTTGTTGTATGTACGTTACCTTGTGCACACTTCAAATGCTCTTGATGCCATATATACAAATAAATAAAGTTAGCAGCTATTACAGCCGGTACATCGACTAGAGTGGAAATGATATTAAATCCTTACATAAAAGACAGGATAAGACGCTAAGGAATAGCCTATAAAGATGGTGCTCAAACAGTCGGGATCTTCGTGGTGGGTAATCAAAGCATATTCAACAGTATACTAGCTTAAAAGTACCTTAAGAAATAAACGACAGAATGTTGGCAAAGCCTTTTTTCATTTTATTTGTTGCAGTAAGCTATACGGGGGTTTCGAGATGCTAAAAAGCTATGGGTGAAGTACGATTAACGCCACCTTTCGTCATCTGTGATGTCACAAAATTACCTCTTTAAAATGACATCGTTTTGGTATCTCAAAGCCGATGGATTTTGGCATTGCCTCCTGAAGCTCTTCTTGACCAGCTTTCGCTATGTTTCTCAATAATACCACTTTCTTTCAACATACTGGTGGAAAACATTGCAATATCCCATTGTCATTTCTACTCAAAATTTGGATATATGTAAATGTTCCCCATTTAACTACATAAACATACAACATTGCGATTTTATAACCTGTTCGGATCACATTGTCTCCTCAAAGTACCAGAAGTATATCAAAACCATATTACACCGGGGCTAATCGTACATACCCGGTGATATTAGAGTAACACGACAGGAACTATTAAGTTTTATTCCTTTGCGTCTCTGCAAAGGAATACTCAGCCTTAATCTGCGGTTTTTATTTCTACTTTTGCTGCCACTGCAACTAAAAAATCCTGTGTATATATACACTGGCTTGACAAATAGGTCTTAAAGTTACAAATCCCGTAATGTTGATTACCTACTTGATTCTTGGCTGGGATATTACAAAGCTAGGTTTAGCCATTTTCAGTGTCATCAAATTCACATTAAGAGATCTAATAGTCTGCTAATAACCACAAAAAGAGGAAAATAATTGTGAAGTCGTCTGGGATCTCAATTTAAAAATTTACATTCTTAATCCCCTACGTGACACATTGGTTTGGAGGCAGATTGGTTATTTTACGGTTAGAGCTGACACAGCGACGACTTTGACAAGAGTTTTATTACCGGAAACCTTGCAATTTCGCGCGTTTCCGTGAGTGATCGTGATTGATTACGATGAATCAAACATTTCCGGTAGCAGTGATTTAGTCGTGATATCTAAAATTTAGCAAACACCTCTAGTAAGTGGGAAAAATCATTTTCTACCTTACATAGATCGATCCCTGGATGGAAGGGAATTCACAAATGTTCAAATTTACATGCGCTGCCAGATAGAGGGATGTCTACCCCACCGAACAGAAACATCTGCGCTTCCGGTTTGTCTGTCATACCAAGAGCAAGACAGCATGCACACGTAGAAAATATTCGCGTTATGAACTGGAAGTTGTAAAACGTCATATGCAAATAATCTCGTGATTCGCGTGCATGCTGAACTTGGACCTACTGATCATCGCAGGCGGATGTTTACCAGCCTTCACATATTTAGTTGATGTTTACCCGGTATATTTGTAATTTTTTCAACAATATTTTTGACAATTCAAAGAAATAAATCTTCAAATTGAAACAGTTTAGTAGATAAATATTAGTTTCATTTTCCTAAATCGCGTTTTTGTAGTTTTAAACATTTGTTTTATTTTTTGAAATAACGGGGCAATTAAGGATCATTTCGTCATTCCTTATATAGAGAGCAGGACAAGAAAAACTCAAGATAAGCAACAAGAATATGCCAGTCTCCGAAATAACAACTGTCACCACTCAGTACATCGCAGACGTGGAGACCGGTTTAGCTGCAGTGGTCAGTACATGACTAGAGAGGTCATGTTGGTACAATCAATAATGATATAAGTCACTATTATACAGTATCAACATTCGCGCATGCTTCTTCTAATCTGATCTATGTGCATGAATACCATGGCGAAAAAGCATTAATGTGATTTTCTATATCCTCGGCTCGTTACGTTCATAAATGTTATTAGTTGTTTCCGGAATTGCAAGAATCTAAAGGGTTCAGATGGTGGAATATTGACACATGATTCAAAACATTACTCATGTTTCGCCACGAGACCCTGTCATCTTAAATAACTATTTAGTCTATAATTTATCTAATGCTGATAGCCGATGTATGGTAGGCTAATCCTACATTACAGGATTTATCAACAAGGATAGAAGTTCTGTCAGCATATTTCTATTTGTGATATCACATATAGTACATATTACAACGATTAGCCGTGCCTCATATTTTTATTTTCATTGCTTTAATATAATTGAACCATGCATTTAGCAATTACGAGACAGGTTATTGGTAAATGATCAATTTTATACTACATATTTCCACTTTATTAAATGTTAAAAAAAATACTAAAATGAACCAATTAGCATTTATTCTTCGAAAGTCTTAAAGATGCTCCACCGCCGACAGAGCATAAATGATATTCATCACTTGAACAATAATTGGTGTTTAATCGTGTATCTATATGTCTAATTAACACAAAAAATAACATAAAATAATTTATTTCGCCTTTGGTGCATGCGCAATCATTACTTCATTCCATATAAGATATAGTACCACGGAATTTTTTCGGGATGCAATTAATTATTTTTCGTATATTTAACTTTAAGTAAAATTAGAAGCTCAAACTTTTCAATGGTGGTAATAGTGTAAAGTAAGTAACTTTTGTAACTGAAGAAAAATACTAAATCGTCTGCTCCTGTTTTTGATAGTGAAACAATACCATTTGTCGGCGGCGGAGCATCTTTAAATATATGTGTTTACGGTATTAGTAAAACGTAAGATCGTGTTTAGATTGTGATAAAACCTGCAATACACTTTCATATTTAACGTTTCAGATTTCTATTTGTAATATTATAACATAAGCATTCTCTATCACCTGCGGGAATACATTATTAATATGTCTGAGAGGAGTGGGTGCACAGTAATTGCATAAACTAAATTCATCATCTAAATAATTTAACGCAAGCAAAGGTGGACCTGTATATATCATTGAACGCATCAACAAAGACTTGGTATTAAAATCATAACCATACCTTTAAAAATCGCGAGATCTATCTGTATTTCAAAGTATTTATCTCTGATAAACCATTCATATCTCAGAGACGATTGGAATGACACTTGGGGAAAGTATATTAGAATAAATTCCTTGAGGAAACAGAACGGGGCAATTCACATTACTCGTGCATTTTTTGTCATCAAACTTACTGTTAATAAATATGGCCGGTAGCAATGTCGTTATTCATTGTAATGATTCATCATAAAACTTATATAATAACAATTTATTTGCACGTTTAATCTACCATTCATCAAATAGATTTTACACGTCATAAAGAAATAACACATATCTGGTGACTAACTGGTATCATGATATTCATAATAACAGAGTAGGGGCTTTTACCCTAATTCGTTTTTTTTAAATATGTTGCGTTTGTTTAGGATGCTACGGTATATTCGTGTTGTGTCTCCTTATGATAGTGGAATTCTTGCCTTTTTATAACTTATCCTATCTCCCTTTCTCTCTGAAGCATGCAGCCAAATACATCAAACAGTACATTCCATTCTGTCACACAATACAGGATAGAGAAAGATAAAAGCGTCGGTGTTCCTCATCAACATTATAGTAATGAAGCTTGGTTGCAGTGTTCATTGAGCGCTTTGTGTGTTTATAGCCCTTTTCGTTTTAGAAAATTTCCAGTATACGTGAATTACAAAGATTTACATACGGAGTAAGTGTGAATCAGGATTTTAAAGTCAAGAAGTCGTGTCTTTCTGTCCGGTATTGTTAAAACGGACTGACTTTGGTAACATTTTATCGGTGCCCCCATGGGAGAGATTTGTTTATAAGCAAGTACCGTGCCATGTCTCTTGATACATTAAAACATGTCTAGAGACTGATCCTCTCAGTAAGATGAGCCATCAATGTCCATATTGAACATTATCTTTAGACATAAATTACATTTAATTCAAGTGCGTTGACGTTGACCTTTACTTGACATTGAATGTTCAAGCTAGGAAAGAACAGCATTCACATAATGCTCGTATAGTTTACGCGAGGTACAGTTTGCAATGCTGTTCAGCCGAGAAATTCAGGGGTATCAGATCTGAATAAGTTTTTACACGTGTCAAATTTATGCAGTGTTAACTAAAAACGAGGAAATTCAATTTTAGTGGTTCTTAATTGATACGATCTTGCTTCATAATTTTATGACTCAACCATTTATTAAGTCTTTGCGGAAAACAATGTTACGCGAAATTGCAAAAATATCATTTCTGCAAAAATAACCGACTCAATAGTATGTCTTCGTACTATTTCTTCTGGAGTTGAATTGGTATATAACTTTTCTGGTATTGATTAAAATCTAAAATGAAGTTTTATATTAACACATTGGAATGTTTGGTACCTACATAATTATAGACCTGAAATGATTTCGAATGGTACACTTTGAGAATACTTTTTTTAAATATTAAGTGCGTTATTATATAATACTATTATTAAAAAAAACCTTACTATACCTAAACATAACCTTTTTTTGCGTTAGTATTACATTTGACATCTTTGATAGACCATATTTTACTACGGTATTACCCAGAAGTAAATGATCTTAAACAAAGACTTTCTAGCTTAACCTCTACTTTCCCTTTAGTACCCTTTTATTATTTCTCTTGCTATATATAAACTTGTATGTATACGGTCCAGGAACGTTGGTGCTGTAAATCAAAACCTTAACTCTACCATTTTCGTAAATATGTCAAAAGGTTTTTATTAAGTCATGAAGGAAGTCGACCGCGATTGCGTGCGATTGTAACATCCTGATGTAACATTAAGTACCGAGGTACTATAAAACCCCAGCAAGGCCGACTTTACCTACTTTAAAACAAAGTTGATAAAATAAGGCGTCAATCAGCCAACGACAAACCCAATACTAAAGTTACTGCAGGGACTTCAAAGGGCTGTTTATGAAAATCAAATGACAGAATTCTACTCTACAAGTTATGTACTACTTTCTCGGATAATCCGAGTACAACTGACAGTATCGTCTGTAATTTACTTGATCGACAATTAAAATCAGCATCGACAATTACCGGCAAATCGCTTCATGCAGATCAAATCAAATATTTCGACCAGTTATTTTGAAAGACGTAACGCCCGTGACTTTAACCACAGCTCTTGCATTCAATTTGTAATTGAAAAGTAATAAGAATGAATTATGCAGACAACAAATACACCCGCCTTCCAATTTCACTGAGAAGAAGAAAAAAAAGAAAACTCTCCAATTGAACTTCGATTAATACGTCGCAAATTATTGTTAAATCTTTTTGTTTTTGTCTCAATTTTAGATTTGTTTCAAATTCTGAAACATAATCTGAAGGCTGGAAGATCAAGTGTCAGAAATTGTCAAAAATGCCATTATTTTTTACTCGCTAATAATTACAGCTTTCATGAATGTAGTGGTTACATTTTTGTACTATGATTTAATTCAAAAAATGCGTGGGAACGTAATGATTTAATCTTAAATGCTCATAATTACATTATGTTTTCAGGATGTATGAGTTTCTAATAACATTATAATGCGGACTTAACCTCATTCCTTTTTTTAATGCTTTTGGATTATTGTCATTATCTAGCTTCTATTATTATTATAGCAGTAATCATTTTGAGAAGGCATTATTTCTGGAACAAGTTCGTTTTAACGCTTTTTTGGTTGAAAAAACAAAGAGCCATCCCGTTACAACAGATATACCAGTTTTCATAAGATGTGCTGAAATACAGCTTTGAAATACTCTTTTGGGGTATTTTGGGTATTCTTCAAAAACACTTCTAAAAACAAGTTTTCAACATTAAAGGACAATAAAGGCAATTTTGTTCCAAAATGTCAGAGTGCAAAATCGGCTGACACCACTGTAAGCTGCGTATTTCGTGGTGCAATTTCAACGTTTATGTATCTTTTAAATGCTGCACTGTCTAAGATTCGCATTTAACATCTATTCTGAAAAAAATGAATACTTTTAAAAACATTTTTTCAGATATTTTTATCTCAAAGGAAGTAATGTAATTCAATTCCGTGGATGAAGTTTATGGCCGACATGTTTGGTTTCCTTTTCACATGAAAACCAGTTATGGTATCGGTGTTACCAGTCTAAGTCTGACTACAACGCTTCTTCGAGATCAAAGAAGAACTGTACTGTAGGTCACGCAAAGTAACCTGCTGAGTCCACGCGTACTGATGACGTCATTCATCATCGCAGATCACATGTCCACAAGAGAAATCTCAAATAGATCACGCAAATTTACCTGCTTAGTGCAAGCGTTTGTATGACATCAGTCATTATCACTCTCACAAGTCTTTGAAATAGGACAAATTTTAATAAAACAATCGTTTCCGTTTTATTCCCCCCCTCAAAGCCGATGTACACAAGATACTGATTAAGCTCATTTAGCGTGTTATCTAGTTTGTCCAGGATTATTTGGTATTCTTCTGACTGTCCTCATCAAAATGGTTTAACTTGAGAAGAATTATTAACAAAATAACGTCAACAGACTTATTTTTGTACAATAATTTTTAGCGTGGATTTGGTTTTGAACAGGTAAGCATAATGCTGTTTGCACATTTGCAGCAATTGCTAAACAAACTACATACAGATCATACAATTCGCAAAATCACATGTTTACGCAAATGATCTTGAGGGAAATGCACTACAATCTATAACCACTCAGAGAAAGGTAATGCACCGATACTTAAACAAACAAGAATTCCAAGGAAGTGGATATGTCGCCTGCACAGCAGTTTAAAACATCATAAAAGAGTTATTTACATTTGAAAATATTGTTAATAAATAGGTGAATTTATCAATTTCGTATCTGGACCCATCTTTTGAAATATGACATTTGCCTAATACAGTGTATAACTTTCAGTTTATGTTACATACCTAAGCAAGTGGAATTTAAGTAGAACTAATTATGATCTGAATTCATGCAATCACTAATTTCCACATGCCTGATCTACAAATTCTCTAGGATAAAATGAAGAAAAAAGTAACGTAGAATTGAATTCAAGGAATGATCAGTTTTGACGATTTTCAAGTCCCGCAACTCTTGTAAATATTGACGGATTTTGCCCAGTATCAGGTCCATCCGATACATTAATTGATATTAAGCAAATCCATAACTTCGTTGAAATCGGATAATATATTCAAAAGTAACTGAGCTGAAACCAAGAAATTATCTGTTTTGACGATTTCAAAGAACCTTATTTGGTTGAAATTGGACAATAAATACTTAAGTTATCGCACGGAAACCGCCGACATAGCGATACCTATATGTCACCCTTGTGTTGCATGGGACACAAAAAATAGTATATTTAATATTCGTATTATTGAATTGTTTCATCTGGTGTGCATTTTGATTCGTCTACCTAGATTATATTAATCTATTTGGAACAGATTTGTCTAGCATTGTGTTACATGCTTCTGGCCTTCACGGTATTATGTGGAATTAAACGTGATCTAATTCCGTAAGAAAATATTGTTTCTAGACTCATTTTTCATCCGCTTCCGCATCAATTTGATCATTTTGTGACATCTATTTACCATTGTCTTTGACTTATCGTCCAGTTATTCTCAGACTAAGCCACGTAAGACCTGCTCTAGGCTCATTAATCAATCACATGTATGTACTATATGAGCGTTACACGATCCTGACAGAGAGTTGAGTGCAAAATGATCCTGGTCTTAATTAATTCATCAAATAAGTCACCGTCTAAAGCCTGAAGCGTGTAATCTTTACCGTTGTACGCTGTGACCGCCAATTCGTTTTTAGAACCTATGAATTACGGCATTTGAACCTGTTTATGAAAACAATCCACACTATTTATATAAGAAGGCGAGTTTAGACAAATCATTTACAATTTAATTAAATATGCACCTGAAAAAAACCCCAATGCATCTGTGTCAAGGAAAAGTGTAGTCGATGGTAGCACCCAACATTGAGCTAAGTGATTATCGATGAAATTTCTAGAGACATGCACTGGACGTTCTCCACATACTAATATTAAGCGGTTGTTCGAAAACTTTTATTTGTTTTATTAGCGTCCTATTAACAGCAAGGGTCATGTAAGGACGGTCAACTATGCATTGTGTAGTGTAAATGAAGTACATGGTGTGTGTTTTGGGAACCTGCTGTATATTTTTATGTCTTCTTGTATTGCCGTTTTTATAGTGCTATATCGCTGAAGCATGTCGCCGAAGACGCAAAGCGAAACACCCCTACCGGTCACATAATAGTGATAACGGGCGAACCAGTCGTCCCACACGTGGTATGCTGATCGCTAAGCAGGAGTTGAAACTACCACTTTTATAGACTTTGGTGTGTCAGGGAACAGAACTCAGAGCCTACCTCACAGGGGCGAGCGCTCCACTAAAGACCAAAAATGAGGCAGTATCGAGGTAGGTGTTTGGAAAAAGAAAGTAAGTTTGAAGAATGAACAGATAAAATCCTAAATTTAGTCGCCTTTTACGTTCATGCAGGGGCAGCAGGTACAAATGTAAGGCCCTACCTGCAGGGCAGTTCAAACGAAACGGAACAAGACGGGACGTTGCGGACATGGAACACTGCATAGTGTATGCCACACATGCAATAACGACGGTCACGTGGACAAAGAAATCACTTTACACGAGATGTTATAAGGATATTATTTGTTGTTAACACCATCATAAACCTCTTAACTGCTATCTTGTATTGATAATTTGGTTTCTGTTATATCTCTATAACAAGAAAATGAATCAAAATAATTCAGGCTTCATTTATTGTATGCTATCCACGTCATGAATAAAGTCATGTAATCATTACCTCATCGAAAACAATTTGAGGCGTTTATGACCCTGCAGGTAGGGCGTAAGAATTGTACCTGCTGCCCCTCTTGCATGATCGTAAAAGGCGACTAAATTTAGGATCTTATCTTTTCTCTTCTTCCTAACTGACTTTATCTTTCCTAATGCCTCCCTTGGCGCCGCCTCACTTCTGGCCTTAAGTTGAGCGTTCGCCCCTGTGAGGAAGGCTCTGGGTTCTGTCCCCTGGCCGAGATACACCAAAGTCTATAAAAGTGGTAGTTTCTGCTCCTGCTTAGCGCTTAGCATACAGGGAGTGGGACGACTGGTTCGCCTGTTGTCAGTATCATGTGACCGGGTGGATGTGTTGCTTGGTGTCTTCGGCGGCATGCTTCAGTGATATAGCATTATAAAAAGGGCAACAGTTCCACTATACAAGAAGACACAACATGAATATACCGCAGTCTCCCAAAAAAACGCACCTCGCACAACATACACGCAACACCGCATACATGGGAGGCCGTCCTTACATGACCATAGCTGTTAATAGGACGTTAATGAATCAAACAAACAAAAGTTTATGACCATAACAATGCCACACCTGTCCGCACAATAACGTGCATTTGATAATTCATTTTTAATGGAAAACTTTCATATGAAACATTTTAAGTTATGTTTTTTAGGTCACCTGAGACGACGTTTCAAGTGACCTTTTCTAATCGCCTTTTGTCCGTCGTCGTGCGTCGTTCCGTCGTGTTCGTAAACAATTTACATTTTCGACTTCTTATCAAAAACCGCTCAAGCAATTTCAATGAAATTTTGCATAAACCTTCTAAGGCATAAGACCAATTAACATTGTGAATTATATGTTTATACCCCAGGGGGCTGTAGGAGGGGCCAAAAGGGGTAAAATTAACTAACATTTCAAAAAATCTTCTTCTCCACTCACAGATGTGGTAGAATCAAATACTCTTCTTAGATTGAAAGGTCTTAAGGTCCTTTACAAAAATTGTGAATTATATGACCCTGGGGTCTCATGTTTCCCACTGGGGAGGAGGTTCAAGTTTTCTATAGATTATACAGGAAAACAAATTTATGAACGTTATTTGCTTATTTTTCATAGGAAATTAGACAAACTGTGTTAGAATTTTTAGCTTGAGATAGCATTTTAACGTCATATCCATATTGGTCCTGGCCAACCCCCAGGGGCCTTAGGGGCGGGGCCAAAAGGGGTCAAATAGGCTAAAACTTCCAAAATCTTCTTCTGAATTCACAGATTTGATGGAACCAGATACTCTTCATAGATTGGAAGGTCTTAAGGCCCTTTACAAAAATGGTGAATTTCATGGCCCTGGGATATCAGATTTTCCCCTGGGAAGGGGGTCAAATTTACGATAGTTTATATAGGAAAAACAAATTATGAACATTTTTTGCTTTGTTTTCAAAGGAAATTAGTCAAACTGGGTTAGAATTATTAGCCTGATTTAAATAGCATATCCATATTGGTCCTGGCCGACCCCGAGGGGCCAGAGGGACAGGGCCAAAAGGGGTCAAATTGAAATGGCTAACTTTTCAAAAATCTTTCTTCTGAATTCACAGATTCGATGGAACCAAATACTCTTCATAGATTGAAAGGTCTTAAGGCCATTTACAAAATGTGTGAATTTCATGATCTAAGATTTCCCCCATTTGGAGGAGGTCAAATTTACTATAGTTTATATAGGCAAAACACATTATGAACATTATTTGCTTACTTTTAATAGGAAATGAGTCAAACTGGTTTAGAATAGCATTTTAACTCAATATCCAAATTGGTCCTGGCTGACCCCCGGGGACCAGAGGGGTGGGGTCAAAATGGCTGAAAACTTCTTCTGAATTCACAGGGTACTTGATGGAACCAAATAATCTTCATAGATTAAAAAGTGAAATTTATAAAATCACTGAGACTGAATGACTTCTAGTTTGGTTTTGTTGTTTAACGTTGGCAAAGCAAATTGGAATTTTAAGCATAACGTTTGGTTACATAATACTCTAACTATCAAAATTTTAAAAAACAAAAACAAAAATAATTCTATACGAAGGTTCAACTTTAAAGTTTATTCTAGTTCTTAAATACTTTTCTTTTACAGATTTTAACCATGTTTGCAATGCTCTTTCTGTATCACCACTCAGGTGACCGTCAAGGCATCTTGGGCCTCTTGTTTTTTTGTTTTGTTTTTGTTTTTTTATTAAAATACACAAAAACGTATTTCAGAAATGTCAACAAAACAGAAACAGACGCCAGTATGGTAAATAACGTGTCTAAAGACGTACAATCCTGCTGTAAAAATCGAGACAACCCCGTAAATATAAACCACCAATTTCGCAAACCATATTGCCTGTCTTAACATTGGTTACTTTCTTGTTGTTCAGGCTTTAATTACTTCTGAATGATAACTGTAGAAAGTAAAAACTTTGAAAAGGTTTTTAAAAAAAAACACGTCGACAGTGATTTTGCCTCTTTCTTCTCACCAAACATGTTAAATTAAATTTTCAAATATTACGATCGGGTTTTTATCCAAAAATGGGTTGCTCCGTCAGAAACATTCCTAACATTCAGTTTCAAAATCTAAAAGCTATAAACCTGCAGTTCTCAGGTTTTTTATTGTAAACAATTATGATTTTTCGCAATTCCATTACACTGAATTACTTCTTTTCATACCTGGTCCCTAAGAAGCCGTGCAAATGAAAACAATTAAGATGGATAAAGAGATGGTAAAAAAACCAATATAATTAACGCGCTTCGATAAATGTTTCGATCGTGCTTGATAGGATTATCACATAGCGTTGAAACTCGTTTATTTTCCAAACAAGTACCCATAAATATTGAAGTCTGTTATGAAGTTTTAAATTACACAAATAACGACAGGCAGAGAAGGTGAAAACGCATGCGTTTGGAACGAAAACACTGAATAGCAGCGATAAAACAAAAATGTTCCGATCTCCGAGAAGCAATTGAAATAAATAATGCTAAATCCATGCTTCATTGAAATAGTCGAGAGCATACACTCTGTTCTCGAATATATATATATACATATATTTATAGACTGGGGATTCTTTGTATTATAAAAATACATAATAAATATATACATTATCACTTCAGCTGTTGATGACCTTTGAAAACCTTCCAACAAACTCACAATATTGTGTTTTATGGTTATTATCCCTTGGGCTTATCCACATGTCCAAAGATATATTATTTTTTCATTTTATGAGAGAACTTTTTTCAAAAGTCCTTATTATGAAAATAAAAATAAAAGTCTTCAACAATTTAAAGTATTTGCTTGTGTTTTTGTCTTTCGTTACCAATTTCACACTTATATTAAAGTGTATAGATATCAGAAACTTATTTTCATATTTCATAAATTTTACATAAATATAAAATGATAAGATAAAAGTGATGAGAGATTGTTCGTGAAGTGTTTATTTTACCCGTGACTTTGACATTAGGACTTCCGGTAGGCCGACCTCGCAGTAGGAAGGCGCGTGATCACAGAAGAAAATAGGTATTTCTGTGTGAAGGTCAAGGATAAAGTCGGTCACTATCATCAGTACTTTAGGCGATACTTCACACTTCCTTTAATTGACTTGATTTTATTACCATTCATGAGACAAGAGAACTAGGTTGGTAAAATTAACTTACTAGTCTGTAAAGTTTGTCGATTGACCCACACTAAAAAGCTTACATAATTTACTTCATGTAATGTCCTCTTTATTGTCTCTCGAATATTGTTTTCCAATTCATTTGTTCGCTGAAGAACAGGAGAACAAATATTTTAATAATACGCATTTTATGGTATTAGTAATAGGTGATTGATTTTGTATATTTTGATATAATATCTGTATTGATTTATATTTTAGGCATAATTTATACAATTCTGACATCAAAATATGGCCATTCTATCTTAGGAGATTGCAGAGTACACGGAGAAATCAGTCTTCCACCCAGTTGGCCGTAGTAGGACAAAGCCTCTTGATTATATCGGACAAATTAACGTAAAGGCCATCTTGTGTACAGTTCTATCGGGTCTCCATGCTGATACCTTCTAACCCATTAATGAACCAGATTACCGCTGCTTCACACTTGTGATGTTTAAGAGCCAAGAAAGAAATCATTATCGGCAAGTACGAACTTTTCGGATAGGAAAATGCATTTTACGCACGTATATGATACATATTGGAGAGGGGCTGATAATAAATCCTCACTGTCTTACATCTTTGTAGTAAATAGACTAATGAGGCTTTAAAACATTAATGGTTCAATACGCTTGGAAGTCCGATTTCTACGCCGGGACAAAGGCTACTCAAGCCGATCTCCGCTGGTTATAGACAATGCTGGTGTTTAGCACATATTTAAAACCATTAAGACATATTGGAGGTGGGTCTCAAAGTCAGTAATGGACTACGATTTGCCGCTGTTAGCGTTAATGGAACCGTTTAATACATTCTAATCATGGCCAAATTCTAAAGCACGTTGATTGACCATTATATCCATTTCGGTTATCGATTTGAAAGATGAGCTTCCTTTGACACCATTCTTAAGCAAGATCGTAATTTTTATTGAGTAATAAACATACTTAGGGAGCTTCAAAATATATCATCCCTTTCTTATTGCAAGGTCAACTACAATCGGTTATTTTCAAAACCTGGAATTCATCTTCTCTAAGCTATGTGCGTAAAGTGAACATATTGTATCTTAGGCTATGGTCTTATCTACTCGTTATATGTTATTATCTACAGTAATATTGAATTTTGGGTTGATCTCTAGATAATTTGATAATTTACAGGTACTGATTACTTTCTTACGTACATGTTCTTTATTATTTTCGTAAGTACATGTTCTTGATTATCTTCGTACGTACATGTTCTTGGTCATTTTCCTATTTATAATCATCGTCTTCAGATAATTTATAATCATCGTCTTCAGATAATTTTGTCGGCTTTTTTTAATATGTATTACATAAATACATGTTTTGATACTTCACTAATATGTTCACAAAACAAATATAACGCAGTCTCCCAAAACAAGCACCACGCTCTTTATAAACACTACACAACGCATACATTGGAGGGCGACCTTACTTGACCCTGGCTGTTAAAAGGGCATTATCAATAAAAAAAATCACAAAAAAACTATAATTTTGAACAATAGTTTATTTTGATGAGAAACTGGAGTAAGATTGGTACAGTCTGAAGAGGAAATATTCAAAGAATTAAAAGATCCATCATAACAGAATTATGTGACGTATGTAGGGAATAAGTAGATCAATCTAACGATAACAATACGAAATAAGGCGACTATAATCCGCCGATTGCAATCAGGCACAAAATGATTGGTAAATGTCGACCACAGAAAGAAAGAACGCCAATAAAAATAAATTAATTGTACCTATGGGAAAATGAGATTAAGACACAACCACTGAAGCTAGAATTAACTATTGAAATATGTTTAGCACATACACTCCGAAAAAGAAATTCACGAAGACGAATCCCGTACCGAGTCGGTTGAAGTATAGTATTATGGCATGGTGTAAAGGTTTAGCCACTCGCCTTTCACCTAGCCGGCCGGGATTCGATCCCCGGCATGGACGTGAAAAGGTCAGAGATCACCGGATCACATGGGGGTTCTACGGGCACTCCGGTTCCCATCGTGCGCTTTCGTCCGGACCATCGAAATAAGTATAAGTTTTATTACTAGTTTCGCAATCGAAATAAATTACATGAAATTTATATTTATTGCATGAAGTGATTGGAATAGTTTGCTAGATATTTAATAATACAACTGACTTCCAGTACATTGAGGTGAGCGGCTAGAATACGCCGTAAACTTAACCAAATCCATGGGCGATTCAAACAAGTCGATTGTAGTGCGTTATTAGATGACTTCGCCGATTGTTGATTTTGGTTCTTTATAAATTTAATGGGTTAAAAACTATTTTGGAATGTTCAGGAAAAGCATCAGTACAGAAAGGTCCCCAGAGCTAATATCAACTATTACCCAACCATCTTCTTGGTTTTAATTGGAGTGGCAATTAATTCATCTGACAAGACTAGGAAGAATCAACTTCAACTAATTACTGATTAATTCTGACGAGGTCGACTTTTATCATGGAATTAACCTTTTGTAATTAACACACCGAGGGAAAACATTAATTTGTAATCCCCGGTAAATCGCCCAAACCATCTGTCATTACTCTTATCGACAAGGTCGGACCCATCTAAATAGGATTTGCGCGATATCCCGGATAAAATTCGTATACTCCTGGGTTGACAGAATGCCTCATGGCAAACATTTACGTCAATTCTTTTTCTTCTTTAGGCTTCTCGGTATCTTGCTAAGTCGTCTAAATCCAAACTCGTTATTTTGTAATATCTGTTTAGGTCTTTAAATTGTACGGCACCAATTTTGAAAATAATGCTACACGGTTTGAACTGAGGAAAGGCATTATACCAAAGAATCAAACCTACAAAATAAAGACTCTCATATTAAACGTCATGGAAAAAAACCACATTTCAAAATGAATGTATTAGAATCCATATGAAGAGGTAATATTTCAACGTTTTAACAGTCAGAAGTAATATAAAGTCAATTCTAAATGCATTTAGCCTGGAACTGATAAGCTGAAAAGATCTCATTTTAAACGAAAGTGAAATTGGATGTTTGCCACCTCAGATTTGTGATTTCGCTCGTATCCTCGTTTAAAGTTGCGACACACTTGGGTGTGATACGAAACATCTGACTTTATTAACGTTCGTGTAATTAAACATCAGATTGTTACTGCATTTGTCTCATGTATTTATACAAATTGTTCAAATAAATCCCCATGTTACAGAGGCAACTAAATGTTCAAATCAGTCGGCAATTCTCTCCCAGTACTTAAGAGCGAGCCCACGCTTTGTATTGAGTTGAAAATGTCATTCAGAATAGTACTCATAGTGTAATTAGCCTCAGTCCTAATAACTTCCCGGTACTGTACCCATGTGAGATAACAAAACATTGGATATTGTCGTTGAAAGAAAAAAAGTCAATAAAAGACTTCAATATAAAGAATGGACACATGGAGAATTTAAAACTCAAATTCGACACGTCCTTCTGATGTCACAATCGGTTAGCGCGCCAAACGTAACGACAGAACTTCATTGTGAGAGACACAGGATGAGACAAAGGCAATAATAATACGCAATCAAGAATGATATTTAAAACGAAAGTATGGGAATAAACTTCTTGCCGACAATGAGATGGTTTGCCATATAACGGTAATTGTTATTGCCGAAACTAAAGACATTTTCTTGATCTCGAGGCTAGAGTGGTTCAGTGATCGAGATAACGGGATAGCAACGGGAGAAGATTCCTTAATATCCCTTACAACTGTTAATATTTCTACATTTGGTTTGTGTATTTGATTCAGTCATATTTGCTTGCACAGTTAATTAAGCATGATCAATCGTTTGAATTTCACGTATTTTCTTCTAGCTCGTATATGACCTATAGAATATGTAGAAATAGTAGCGATTGACAGCGTTTAGCCTTTATACCAAATGGCGGAAATGTTCTATCCGCCACAGGCCAACGATAAATGCAGACTGGATACATCAAGTTTCAGTAGTGTTCGATAAGATTATAAAATTGGAGCCGGCCTCGTTATTTACATTTATATCCCATAGAACAACTCTCTCTCACGTACGGACACGCATGCCGGGGCTAAGCATTTTATAGGTTCTACGGAAATAGAATAAAACAAATATCCGGAATTTTCATTACGGCCCTTGTTCCGACTTTTAGAATATAATTCTGATTTAAGCCGCGCTTAGAAGCATCGTGGTCATTTATTTTCGAGAATACATCAATATATGCCATTCCTCTACTACATTGATTAGTCCGAAAGTAAAGGAACTCCTGTATCATTCCTCTACATTGCATAGCTCTTACAAACCATGTAACTAAATTCGTTAAAATTGCGAATTCGCTATAATTATACAAATACATGTACATCTTAACTCAATAGAATTCACTACATTCTAGCATTAACTATCATTTTTTATGAAATCCATGGCCATTATAGATACCAGCGCTTTGATTGCAGACAATCTTTATAATTTGCACGGATTGTCTGGAAAAAACCCCAGTTTACTACCTCCATTTATATTATTTACTTTTTGGGGGTCCCTGCCTTAACGTTGTTGATTTAATCCAAAATATGGACCAATCATTTTCACGTTGTTCAGCAGATATATACGTATCCACGTTAACATAAGTGACGTCGTAATGGTCACGATTTGGATGTCAGTTATATCACTATAGACTACACTTCGTCTCGGTTAATTAAAAAAAAAGCAATTTAACATTGTATGTGTATCGATGATGTCTATAACATTTTCATGTCAAAGATTTCATGTAATGATATATTGACCTCTAAGTTCGTAAAATAAACTTTTATCCAGGAATTCGTAGCCAATATGCACTCACGGATGTCCATCCTAAATATATTGATAGCTTGTTATTAAACGAATTCCATTTAGTTTCCCTGTAATATACAGACTATTGCTTTTAGTATAGTGTGACTGTGTGTATATGTTAGCTCTTTTTGCAAAATGTAAATCTATATTTGGTCGCGCTCTCCATAATAATTCTGTTTTATCAATTACTAATATGACTAAAGTTACTATGAATGAAAACCACCGTCCTTCAAATGAAAGGAAAAACATAAAACGAAGGACACGTTCTCATATCACATGTGGTTTTCCATCAAAGAATCAGCCGTATTCTGTATATAGAGGATGATAATTAGATTTGGACCACAACCATATACCTGTATAGCCTGGTCAGTCACACGGTATTGGTCCTCCTGAGAGCTTGCTATTCAATTACAACCTACCGGAATTACGCTTCCTTTGGCTGAGGAGAAATCGGGTCGGTATTAATTCTCGTGGACGACACACGAATTATAATTAAAAACGGACACAAGACTATCCGTGTGACATTGATTCCTCGACAAACAAAAGTCTTAATCAACTACGTGCTTCCCAACAAAACATGCGAAATCATAGCGAACCTAATACTGCTAAACATACCAAAGCAATGACATAGAATGGCGGGTTTGTTAGCAGAACGGAAATCTGAAGAAGTTCGTCTTGAGTGAAGATCGTAGATCGTAATGTGATCTGATTGATTTTCGATTGAAGAGATCAAAAATGAGTTTCAGATGGAATTATAAAAACATCTGATACATTTCCCTCTTCTACGATATCTTTTAATTGAGAGATGTACTTTGTAAAGATACGAAATCCCAAAACACAAAACAAAATGAAGCATACTTACTATCGAAAGATGAAGCTGACGGGGATACATATGTGTACGTCTTACAATAGGCCGTGACCCAAAAAGGTAATTTTGCATGACAGACAGGTGTTAATGTCGTTTTCTTTTTTTATTTCCCCCAGCTATAATTTCCGTTCATTGACTTCACTTGGATTCGTCAGCCAGCGATATATAAGCAAAAACGTTAGAATTGAACGTTTTCATTGATTGAAAAATGATCAAATCTTATAGCGCTTTTTGAAAACGATCAGACAAAACACAAACGAATACAAATAAACGAAACAGAAATAGTCACGTCATCAAAACTCTTGGGATTATGACATTGAATAAACCAAAGCAATACAAGACAAATGGTTGCACTGCTAGAGTACACCGCACATCCACTAGTGTCCTTTTAATGAATATCATATCAAAGACTAGTCTAGGACTTAAAGAAATGACAATCAAATGACACACCATGGGCCGAGTTACGTATGGCCCGAAGCAATGCAGCTTCGATGCTCCGTATGAACATTTATCCGCTTCACATCTCTCTAAGATCAATATTAATCCCCGCTTGTCCTCTTCCTTAGGCATGCCTGGTCCCTATGTAACCCCTATGTATCTTTTCCCGTCGTATATGTAGTTTGATCTCCCCCTTTCTTCACACAAATGTTTTAATCAATCTCTACGTGATTTCTGAATGATATACCCCCTTTTACGGCCGAGGTGAAGACAATCCAGAGGAAGGAAATTGAACCATGATTCTATTAGACGATATTCTATGTCACGTGATCAACAGTAAGCAATGGTTCAATATAACGAAGGGAAACAACAGTTAGGCAGAGGAGAAAAATTAAAAAAAAGGAAGCCAACAGTTTAATGAAATGAAAACTAATGCAGTGAAAGAGAGGAAGCTGAATAATGAGTAATATCCATTTAAGGTCAAGTCATGCTATGTTGATGGAGCGAGAATAGCGGTCATTTGATGTTGTCAAATAAGGATAATTGCTGTTGGGAAGGACTCGGTGGTTTGTATTAGATATGTTAAACTGTTTTCGTTACCGACAAATTGGATTAATATCTACAATTGCTACCGAAGCATATGACAATGTAGACACATTATCTATTAGACCAATATATATATACGTTATGAAAAATTGAATGATGTTTTATGTATCCATTATGACGCTGAATAGTCTATCAATGATTTACGTATTGCACTATACAGAGGTCGCTCAAAACATGTCAAGAATAAACATGTTTATGATGTGGGAAGAGGTCAAGAAAATATCATTCTGCAACCATTTTCAACCAGAGGCGAGAACAAAGTTGTTCAGAACAGATGCCCCTTAAGCATACATATGTACGACGCCATTATCGAATCGTTAGTTGAGGGCTTAAAGCACGACATTGATATGTTGTAATGACGTGGACACTGAAAGTGCGTACCTTTCCTTGTAATGGTAATTTGGAGACCTCTTGGAGAGGTTCGTGGAACACATACTATATCAGTTCTCCACAGCGTTAAAGACAGTGAAACCACGTAAAGGAATTTACTGTTGACACCGAAACGCACAACGTGTCTAATATTTTTTATTACACAGGCTATTGACTAAACGACATTTGTGAGATGAAGTGTAAAATATAGGGTATTCCCGCGGTTTCTTTTATTTAGTTGATTATACTGTTTGCTTTTTCTTGTATTGTTTTTTTTTAAATTCTTTGGGAGAGGATTAAATCCTTTAAATTGGTTATTATTATTAACTTAAACAATTAACATTAATTCAGAACAAAAAATAATATCGAAAACAGGAGTGGGATGAAAAAATAAGTCAATATACTACTGAAGATATGAAACTTAAAATATAATAAGAAATATCAAATGATTACAATTTACAAGATCTTACCCACTGCCATACTAAAATGCCTTGAGAAGAAACGTGATTGTGAATCACAGCCTTTCCAAATCAGGAATACAGTCGTAAACCCACTCGCAAGCTTTGGTCATAGTAGTATTTAATATATTTATCTGTAATACCCTTTGAATATCTAATGACGTGAAATCTACGCTTCCCTAGATAGCATAATTGATAGTAATGAAAGACTAAGTGGATAAATATATCGCTGAGTGGGTAACTAATGTGACTAATCTATGCTATTTACTGACAAATTATGTACAATAAACCCGTCAGCACACGCTCCAATCCGTAGTATTTGACAAGATTCACAAAATAATTCAACCTACTGCGGAGAGTGGTCTTAAGGACTTAAATAGTAAAGTGTATTCGTATTAAAGTCTTTAATTTTGCATTGATAACAGGACTGAATGTCTTTGTAGCTAACATCGTAACAAACCAGTGTCCATGTTTCTCCAAATGTGTATATGATGTTATGAATACTGGCGATTTAGGAAAACTCTGGTACCATTGTTCCGATTCCTCTTTCGATAACGGAAAGTTGCGCCAATTTCATAATGCTACCCCAATCAGGAGAGACGTTACTCTGTAATTTCAGGGAGTACATCTCTATACTATCTGTATGCTATCTAATGTAATTTAGCCCAAATCAGGTGACTTGGTATAACGTCCAGGTAGGCAGGCTTCACCGGCAAAAAGTACCAGGGCCCCCAAGAAGTTTACGCATGGGCAGCACAGTAGACTTATCCTGATCTCATTGCACTGACAGCAAATGATATTTATATTACTAGTTTTATATATCTGGTATATCATTGGTTAGATTTATTATATTTACGTCTTATTAACAGCAATGACCATTTAAAGATGGCCTCCTGTGTATATAGTGTTTGCGTGTTTTGGGAGACTTTGGTATATTCATGTTTTGTCTTCTTGTATAGAGGAACGAACACTTTTTTATAGTACTATATCATAGAAGCATGCCGCCGAAGACACCAAGCAACACACCCCACTCGGACATATTATACTGACAACGGGCGAACCAGTCATCCCACTTCTTTTATGCTGAGCGCTTACAGACCATGGTGTGCCTCGGCCAGGGGACAGAACCCAGAGCCTTCAAAGGGGTGAGTGCTCAACCGAAGCCCAAAAGTGAGGTGATATCAACTTAGCAACATTGCCTCTATCTTAATATCATAATGTGTAGCATGTCCATTATACTTAATGGGGATTCAATAAAACGTGCTTAAAAGTATTTGTCGTCAAAATGTTTCCAATGGTCTCTAATTGATACACGTCGAAGTGGATACAGAATAGTTCAAATCAATAAACGTCAGTTTCCTTTTTCGCATTTACTTGATAATGGGAAAAGAGTATTTGTTTTAGGGCGTTAGAATTGTACCTGCTGCCCATATTGCATGATCGTAAAAGGCGACTAAATTTAAGATCTTATCTTTTCTCTTCTTCCTAACTGACTTTATCTTTCCTAATGCCTCCCTTGGCACCGCCTCACTTTTGGCCTTGAGTTGAGCGTTCGCCCCTGTGAGGAAGGCTCTGGGTTCTGTCCCCTGGCCGAGACACACCAGAGTCTATAAAAGTGGTAGTTTCTGCTCCTGCTTAGCGTTCAGCATACAGGGAGCATGACCATAGCTGTTAATAGGACGTTAATTAATCAAACAAACAAACAAACAAAAGTTTTAGCAGTGATCTTAAATAAAAAGTTCTCTTGTGAACTGTTTTGTTACCTATGTACCAATTTACCCATTTCACCGTCTGCATCATTCAACGTTTGTTATTTAGATAAATGTACTGGTCGTGTGACTCTCCCGGAGGTAATCTCCGCTACGGTTGGGGAATCTCAGAAACAATGCATCAAATGAATATTTTAAGTAATTGTACATGTGTAGCATGACAATTGATAGCCTTCAATGACTGTTATGACCAATTGATTAATTTAGACTGTGTTATATAGCTTTACTTTCCAACACATCTTTTCAAAATTTGGAACTCTTACAAAAAGTATTCTTCTTTTGATGTGACGGGGTCTACTCTATAAAATAGTTTATTGGAATTTCAGCGCCCCTCAGTGGATTATTTGAATGGTTTGATTAAAACATTTATCTACTGGGATACAATTTGTTCTAAGTAGTTGATCGTGAGGATGTATTGAACAGAGAAACTGCTGATTGACATAAAATCGCAGGCGCCATCACTCTTACCCGACATGACTTTACCCGCTAACATTTCATGTGGTTTTGGGATTCCTAACTAGCTAAACGCATTCATTTTTTATCCTACGAATACCAATAGAACAGCTCTGATTTCCAATTGGAAAGGAAGGGCAATGCAATTGTTAACTATGGATCATGGTAATTAACAAAATAATTACCTACAAATGAACACTAGGTCATGATATACATAACTTTAAATACATGTTTTCGTGAGGTTACAATCCACAACATTAGAAAGATAATATACATGGCCTTTTTATATTGTGGTACATGGGCAGATCTATTATATCCATTAATACCGAAAATATGTACTAAAAATTGGCTTTTATTAAGAGATATTAAATGCCTCTAATTGACATGTTAAAATGTGTACGTTTCATCTTAAAGATGAGATTATCACGAAAGGATTTTAAATCCAGAAAAGCAGAATGATTGACAACCACCCACATTCATAATGTACAGAAGGCAGAAATCCACTGATAACTATCCGCTGTAACGCTTCTTATCAAACAAGGACGAGTAAGGTTTTGACAAATAAATCACTTTAACTTGGTAGGGGTCTCTGGTTTACGCTATTACTTGACATGCATGACATGCACTGCGCGTGAACTTAAACTCCCAATGACAAAGCTTAAAATCATGACCTCCATTTTAACCAGGCATTATTGCTAAGCTTACAACAGTTTAAAAAAACGATTAGAGGGGCATAAAATGAAACAAATATGATGAATGGTTTAAGGCCCCCCAACATAAATCTCCCACTTCTTTTATTAAGCAAAATGTTAACGCACAACTGCTACGGAGTATTGGATATGTCGGTGCTTTTCTCTGAAAGTTGTCTTCGTCATCAGCCTGAAATAATTCCTTTTAATATGAAATCAAAATCATACATGTAAAAATAAAGATATTGAGGTCAGCTCAATGTGGTCAACATTCGGCATGATGGATTTACATGTAATGACAACAATATTCATTTATATTACATACTAGGTCCTTTTCAATATGACTTGATCATCATCCCGAAAACAAGATATTAAGGACCCCCCCCCCCAACAAAGAATTTTAAAGTCACTTTGACAAGCTTAGTAAAACCCATATTGTTTATGAAGATGTAAGCGGATATTGATGTCGAGATAGGGGACTTCAGAAAATATAATACTGGTGTCAGGTCGGCCTGGCAGTTGATGTGATGGTCTCCGGTCGCTACTATTAGAATGATCTGCTGGAGCTATGTGACCTCCGCGTGGTCAAAGTCATTAGTGGTCAATGGAGGGTAGTGGATAAAGGAATTAGATATCACGCCAGATGCTGCTGACCATTACCCCCAAATGGCTTTACGGTTCTTATCAGAAAACCTTGTGCCATTTTTCAAGGATTGACGGTTAGCAATTAAGTTTAAATCCTCGAATTTTCGAGGTGTTTTAGAGTCAAAAATGCATACTGAAAGATTTAAATTGAATAATATCATTCCCAAAAGTCATTTTTTGTATCGATTTAAGATAATAAAATACCCAATATTTTGTTAAAAATACATCCAAGGGAAACAGAACGAGTTGTTAAAAATGGGTAATTTGTCAACAACACTATAAACAAAGAACACGGATATGCATTAGGTGTAACGCTGTCTAAGACAGAGATATACAGCATCGTTACAAAGATAAAACGGGTTAATCTGCACATGTACATGATGTAATAAACTCGTCGTGAAACATCGTGTGTGGGAGAGGATTTCATTGGCAGTCATTGTCAACAAGAACCTGGACCAAAGGCAGAAACAGGCATCAACATCAATCAACAATTTAAACAAAGGTTTAAAACATAGATAGGACGTAATTCCACTAATTAAGAGTCTGATTGTCTTTTGTCATTAATTTAAACATCCACATCGCGTGTGAGACGGGTGTTGATCGTCTCAGTGCCGAAGAAAGGGGGTATTTACAACTCAAGCAGGGATGTTTTATACAAGAATAGCAAGTACCTGTAGAAGTTACTGGTTTACTCTTATGTGGGAACTTATAACTTTATTTCACAATCTATTTTAACAATACAGTTGTAGTTGTATTTCAGGCATTTATCTAATTGGTCTACTGTTTTATCAGTGTTTTCCTAAATGTTTTTGTAACTATCTTGACAATTATTCTAAATGTAACAATTATTTTTATTTGTTTACGCAACTGATAAGACGTGAAATATCGTGACTTATTTGAGACCGATATTAATTGGCTGATAATGTGGTGTTTTATTTCATTTGAGAAATACGTGGTCCGTGTCATGTGGATTCCTTAAGTATTTGTTGCATAATGCAACATTGTAATGATAAACCATTTATATCATAAATATTTTCTTTATCATTACTTTGATAAATTTGATTATCACTACAACAAACTACTTCCGTGTAAATTAGTAATTATGTTTATTTATTCTGTGATGAAGGTCTAAAAGTTATCAGACTGCGGAGATCTTTTAGAGAGAAAATTCTCAAAATGTATCCCATTCCAGGTAACATTATCATTAACATACTTTCTGTTTAAATTTTTCTCACGGAATTCAGATTAAAACGTTGATAGTTTTGAAGTTGCGACAGATATGACAACATAATACTCAATATATTCACCCCGGTTATGATTTTAATTTCATATATATTGACCATTTATATCAATTTTGTTGCTGTGCAGCTATTTGTTATACCTTCAAATGAAACAACAAAAAGAGAAATAGTTTAAAAAACAGAACGATTTTTGTTTAAATATCGATTAAATTGTGAGCGTTTTATTTAATAAATTAAGATGTATTAACACAAGGAAAAATATGGTCCAGGTGTTTAACAGTTTTTGGACCTGTTAAATTACCAGGTGATAGGTATTTCCGCGTATTAAATCATGTATTTTTTCTTATTTTACGCTGGAAATGTTGACTTTTGTTTTGTTAGGTAGGTTTAACGATGGCATCCCTGTTTTGCGGTGTGTGAATATCTGTATGCAGGAAGAATGATGCGAGATTTTAGTATTACGTACATTTCCTTGTTTTTTTGCCATCTTCAAAATATATTTTATAATAAAGTTTAATTCAGGAATCAAAACGACTCGATAAATTATATGGAATCAGTCGCTATGACAAAAATTGAAACAATGCCGTTTTCTCGGTCACTCATATCTGAGCCTTATACTGTATCGCAAGTTGGGACACAAATCTATTAAATAAGTTCTGTAACAAAAAAGCACTGGGCTAATTCTACAACCATTAACCACTGATAATAATCGTGTACACCAGAAGCAATATTTTGTTTTGATATCATGTTAATTGCTGAAGGATGCATGATATCAGAAATATGTGAAGGATCGGATAAAACATTTCTTAATAATATGATTGCGAAACGGAATGATATAGGGAGTGATTCAAAAGAAAAACAATTCTAGACCACATCAGAATATCTTGTAAAAAATGTTTTTTATAAATATGTTCTGAGTATAAAATTCACTCACATGCTCGTTAACAGTATGGGTGTACTATAAACATATATCAGCTTCAAATTAATGAAAAACGTAGAAGATAAAATGCAAAGTTGAATGTTATTTTAGTCCTGTTTACGTTGAAAATCATTAACTATGACTGTTGCCAACGCGAATGAAACGTGACACAGATAAAGCTATATTGAAGTATGGTGACGTCTTCCTATGACATGTATGTTTGCAGCAGTCTGATCTCCCTTCATTTCTCTCTATGCAATGAACTATATATATGTCTCAAGTACAGCAATGCTATTTAGATTGTCAACCAAGCCGTAATTTTTAGAAAAGAATTTTGATACTAATTTGAGTAGAAAATCGACTCTTGCAATTGTGACTACAATTCAAGAACAAAATTAAACTCGTAACTTCGATAGTTCACAGACTGGTGTCAAGGAGTAATTTACATGTATATCATTATGATAGGATACAATATTGCCTATTTTAAAAGGATTTTACACTGAAACATATTCTCAAAAGTTTCTAATTCCGGGACACACACGGAAAGAAAGCATACTGATTGGTTTATTATATCTACGTGCTATCAACAGCCAGGGTCATATAAGGCTCCTATACAATTATGTATATGTGGTATCCAGTCGGTGTGAATTTCAAAGTCTGTGTTTTGGGAGACTATGGTAAAATCGTGTTGTGTCTTCATGTATGTATACATATAATAGTATATGCAAAGTGTGTCGCGTTTTACAATCATGCATTGGGACAATTTTACTGACGTAACATTTAGATTCGATGACATAATTTCAACTGCCTAACGGAACACAGCCGTCCTCAAAAGAACTCACTGGGTTATACAAAGTCCGCATAACCAACCAGCCAACAAATATAATGACACCATGTCATGGTTATAACTAGATCTATACAGCGTGTGTACCAAGTAACTGATTTCAAACAGTAGCCATAAGTATATGTAACTATTCGTACATCGTTCATACCATCATCATGACTACTTCTCTTGAACTAACCAAGTGGAAGGTCACGAATCAAAGATAATGATGTGTTGAATTTCTTCTCCCGAGATATTAGACATGATTGACATCAATACTCACACTTCTAAAGATTAAACCTGCGGGATACAGATTTTATCAGCAGACTGAGGCTTCATGTTGACCTTTTTACATTATCCTGAACATAGTGTATCAACATGCTGAAAACATGACCGTATTCTTAGTAGGGGTCTTTGAAAATTTCCGCTATGGTAAAGATAAAGATTTGTTTACAGCCTGTTTATGATTATAAAGAGTTTCTAAATGAGCATATTTCTTGACAGTGACAACACATTGACAGCAATGGACTTGTGCATGTCTTATCAAACTCACAAAAAAAGAAATTTGGTATCAGCACACCATCTGGCGTCCTTGTATAACAAGTGTATAACAAGATTTCAATGTTGGTGATGCGTTGAAACACAAGGTACCATTACTTTGTCTACACGGAAATAATCGGTCGGCCTTGAAGACCGATTTTTTTTTACTTCCTTGACCTGAAATGCTCAAAGGAGAAACCTCAGATGGTAACAAGTTTTTATGACTAGTTCGTCAGATTGATGCTCATGCTCCAATTCCTTATTGTTGCGAGTTTGATTACCAAAACAGGAGTGACTTTGTCATCGTATTCTAATAGAAAAAAATGTTTACCTAATATCACACAGAAGCAGCAATTTTCTTCGTCGGACATACAAGATCGAATTTAGGTGTTCACAAAGAGTGACGAGCTTTTTTGATCTCTCATACAGAAATGGGTTTGTCGCCTTGGTCTCTCTCACAATTATTACTCATTTTGAGTTTTTATATTAAAAGCCGAAAATTCGTCATCTTGATATTTCGGGGTATAATTGCATTATCACCTCGACAAGATTGATGCTTAAAGGTGTGCGCAAATTTAAATAAAAACTAACTTTCTAATTCCAATTGAAATTTTCCCCATTTTCAATAAGTTAATTTATAACAACACACGTGTCATGGAGGTCATACCGCATTTTCCTGATCAATTTGAATTCATACTACAATACTATCTTATACATTAGTATCGGGAAGGCAAGCGTTACCTTTATATTTCATGTTGTCTTTTCGCAAAATGATAACGTCGCGTGACTGTAATAGTGTCGATACAGATTTTTGTTACGATTTCAACAGCAAAGTTCAGTTATAATAGACTATGATATCATGCTATGTAGTAATGTAATAGTGAGACCCATGCCTGTTAAGTAGTGATATTACACTGCAACATCCCACCGAAGATATCAAACAGCACACCGTACCCGGTCACATTACACCGACAAAGATTACTTATTGTATTCTATATCGCTTCAAAATGCTATATTTAAACATTGCATTTATAGATTACAAAGGCATCTCCGTTTGATATTATGTTCAAAAAAGGACACAAAAAGATTGACATTTTCCGTCATAAACCGTCTTGTTCATCTCACTATCACAGGCTTAATTATTCAATATCGCAATCTCACTTGTGATCAACCATAGTTGTCATTGCCTTATCAAAAATATATACTCAAACTCTAAATATACACATGCGTAAGTTGTTGCTGATCTGTTAAAGCAGTTGTATATATGGTAAATATGAAATGTTTGAAACGCAATCATAACGGTTTAATTAAGGTGAAATGGTATTTTCAATTCAAGTTAGATTCACAAACATGTGCTGAATTTTGTAACAAAATTTTTAATATTTTATGATCTTGAAATGAACTTCTAATACAGACCATACTTTTCTTTGTTAGAATAAAAGGCGGTATTTGTTGTATTTGAAAGGTCAGCTTGACAACTATTTGTTTTACTGGGTCTTCGTTATTTAATCAAAGATTTTCATTCAAACGAAGCACATCATGAAACAGGATTTATCCTTTTCAGTGCGCTAACTAATTGCTAGATATACGTTGTACATCTATGAATCAAACAAAAATGCAGTGGGTTCACTTTTATGAGAGTTTTTAAGTTCTTGACCTTTGAGGTAGATGTTTTATGAGTATTTATCGTCGATCCCTGCTGTGAATGTTGACGGATGGCCCTAAGTGTATACTTATGCCTCTCCCCTCTTTTCATTGGAATATAATTTTTGGAAATGTAAATGGGAAATTCCTACAAATAGCTAAACCTAAGTCAAGTGAATATATGTGTGAAAAAGTGATAGTTATGATGTTTTACTGTTGAATTCTTCAACAATAAAAACCCATCAGCGATATATTTTGCTATGTTATGATACACAATTTGAGTGTTATTGAAAATTACACTCGCTTTTACAAACAATATTTTGTTGATATTAATAGGTAAATGGTTGCAGATTCTCCTAAAAAGACCATTCAATGTCCATTCGTTGTAGCTACTGTAAAAACTGTTATGCAAGAGTAGACAGGCAAAAAGCTGCGAAATAAACCCGACGTGAAATTTTCCACCTACTCTAAATAGCTAATCGCTTACGGGTAGCTAGCTAACAAAATAAATACAATCCGTAACTAGAAATTGATATTTGTGTGTTGACATAACTTTGTTGCCAACGTGATATGCGTATACCGACTATAGATAAATTGAGATAGGATGCTTGACTAGAGAACCAGACGGTGGGACAGGAATGTGATTACGTTCGGGAAGATAATGAATTCTTGGTGATGTTTAAAACTGTATGGCGTATAGACTCACCTCGATTGTTGTTCTCTGGAAACGTGTTGGTTTCTCTTTTGTGGAAAGGGAAGAATCCTGCTTTGCTGGAGCGCCGCTGACCAGTACCATCCAGCAGAATAGAGTTAGGATCACAAATTTGGCAAACATTACGATAATCTTCAATTCAGCTTTAATAGTCCCTCCGATGTCTTTTCCCGGTGTGTTTACACCTTTGTTGGTTCTTCAACTTCTTTAACTTATACTATGAGAGTTGTGAAAGTGATATATCAAGCTCTAAGCTAGTTTCGAAATTGGAAGTTTAGCCGTTTTTGTGTGCAAGTTTCTTATTTACTCCATGGAATTTTGTGCTACAGGGTTGTGTCAAACGTGAAGCGCCGGGAGGGTGATATACGTAGCATGTTATCAGGTAAGCCCTCCTCCGGTCCGTGTGTCAATTCGAAATGGACAAGTCCCTTTAAGTAGAGGCGCTGAACCCACACATACAGCTTTAAGGTCAAGCGTGTGCGTCTGTTAATAGTCCCGTTATCTCATTGTTTCTGTCGCGAAAAGCCAACAGTAAACACGACTAGCGGGACATAATGTATCCACGCCACGTGGTTGGAACACCATCCCTCATACAGGTAGTAACAAAAACTATCGATTCGGTGACACTAATTAACATAACTTCCTCGTGTAATTTATCCTGAAGCCAGGTAAGCTTTGGTCAATCGTTTGGAGTCATTGATTACATTGATTAGCATATAACAGTCACACCCTTTGTTGGCCATGTGCTCTCAACGCGGCGTTCCCTCCATGAATTGGCAATTCCACCTCAGCAGCACAGACAGCCAATCAGATTAGGCGTTGTAGTGGTGAATTATAGATGACAAATCAGAATAGGCGTGTTATATAGAGGAGGCAGGGTTTCCCGTTTACTACTCGGCCTATCTAGTATAATGCATCTCATAACTAGTGCTGGGTTCAGCTCTCGGGCCGTATTCAGCCTCAGCTAGGTCGAATCTTCACTGACACATGGAAGTTTTAGCAAAGTAGATCATTGATATGTCAAAGTAGATAACATTTCATTTACAATTACTTTGCTGATTTCATCTACCACATAATTTAGACATTCAAACGTACACACTTTTTAAAAGTTAAATATGAATAAATAATATGAATTATGCAAACATATGTAAATGATAGTGTTGATCTAAACGTGTTCAATTGCAGATATATGTATGACTCTTATAGATAACTTTAATAGTCGTTAATTGAACGACGAGATTTGGCCTAGTTGATGACACGCCTAGATCGATAAGTCCTTAACACACAACGTCATCCATATCGATGTTTCTGACGTCATACTTTGTTTTGAAAGAAAGAGACGTGACAAAATGCAATGTCAGCAACGGGAAGTGGTATGTACCGCATTTTAAACGTTAACGGTGTTGATATAATTGTTATCTTCTGTAAATACTTAACAAATTCCGCTACGTGTTGTCGACATTCATGAAAATCTTCATTATATCCCCGTCTCTGATTTGCAACTTTAAAACAACCAATTCACAACAACCATCAAGTAATATATTTCGGTCGATGTTTTATTCCTTTGGAAGCTTTACCTATAAAAGCAAATAAATATAACAAAAACTGTCTTCGTGTATAGGAAGATATTTAAATTAGAGATGTTTCTTGGAAATATTTTAATGTTGAATAAAGTTTGTTGTTTGATATTTTTAACAACCTGTCTTATTTAAGGACGGCCTTTCGCGGCACCCAAAGTATATTTAAAGGAGGCGCGTAGATATGTATTTTAATCATTAGCTTTGATTTGATATTATAAAAGCATGGCTTAATTGACAATAATAGGTCCAAGTTCAACTAAAACTACATGTTGTAACAAGTGAACTCTAAAGTTTTGTATGTCATCCAAGATGACGAACATTTCTCATGAACATCAATTAAGATTTTAAATATTCAAAAATGGGATTGGATTGGAAACATATTTTTTGTGCTTCCATCATTTTATCGTTCATAGCGGCATGTAAAGAGGATACTTCGATTAGGTTTATTTGCTTTGAGTTATTATATTTACGTTTTATTAACAGTTATTATCATTTAAGGACGGCCTCTCGTGCATATGGTGTCATGCGTGTGTGTGTGTTTTTTATTATTATTTATTAACGTCCTATTAACAGCTAGGGTCATGTAAGGACGGCCTCCCATGCATGCAGTGCGTTGCGTATATGTCGTTTGAGGTGCGCGTGTGTCATGTACAAGGTGTGTGTTCTGGGATATATTCCTGTGGTGTCTTATTGTGTAGTGGAACTCTTGCTCTTTTTGTAGTGCTATATCACCGAAGCATGCCGTCGAAGACACTAAGCACCACAACCCACCCCGTCAAATTATACTGATTACGGGCGAACCAGTCGTCCCTCTCCCTGTATGCTGAGCGCTAAGCAGGAGCAGAAAATACCATTTTTATAGACTTTGGTGTGTTTCGGCCAGGGGACAGAACCCAGAGCCTTCCTCACAGGGGCTAACGCTCAAATAAAAGTGAAGCCTCCCATAGGAATAAGGAAAGTTTAAAAGAAATAAATCATGTCCTAAATTTTGTCGCCTTTTAAAGGCAGCAGGTTTAATTCCTACGCCCTACCTGCAGAGCAGAGGTTTTTAAAGTGGCATAATTGGACGTAACTTTCTCATGGGAAGTCTGTTGAATACCATAGGTTTGTGTAAAATAAGTTGTATGCATGTGTTATTTACTTAAAATTAATAACCAACACGTGCATTGTTTAATACGTTGTAAACATCAGCTACAATATAGACTTAAACACCATGTAAAAACATTTTATAGTTTATGTGAAAGCATAATACTGTATCAATGTGATAGCGTGTTTGATCGTTTGCATATGGCACAATGTACTCCACAACAGACTAAATAACTTACGTTTTTCAGTACTGCAAAATGTTTGGCTTCATGTTTGTCCCTGTTACAGTCAATCCAAAAGATTGTAGATATTGTAATTTTCTAAACGCTTATTTTCAGTGATTGGTTAATGAACATTTTCGGAACATATGACTTAAAGCGTCAAGTTTTAATGGGGAATGTAACTCGGAATACTTCAAAAGGTTGCGGGTGAGCCTTCAGTAGCCTAGTTAAATATCACTCATAGAATGCCAACAACCAGCCCTATTTTGATGTTCTATGTGGGATGCTGTAGATGTAGAAGTAAAATTGCATTTGTTAGAGTAGGGTGTCATGGAAACGATTATCCTGAACAAAAGGTCAAACTTGAATAAGCGTTAGGGGATACACAAAAAATGAAGTTGTTGAGAAAAAAGTTCTTTTTAAAGGAGTTTACTTTCATGCAAGAAAAGTACAAGTCCTCTTTACTAGCAGACATACCAAATCAATGGCTGTGAACTTTACAGTAAAAAAAATAATGTAATGTAAAATGTACGAAATCATACATGTCTTCTACTTTGTTTTTGGTATTGAATACTTTAAAATACCACCGATTTTCAAATCGTATTTTGACAATCATCTGAAAATATGATTAACAAAAATATTGTTGAATTAAAGGCAAATGTGGGATTTGCAGAAAACAATCGAAAACTGGTTTTATTAATGCATGTGTAATTGAAAAGAAATTGTTATTTCTTCTCATCCTTTCACACTTTCATTACTTTGTAAAATACCATATTGTCATATTTAAATTGATTGTCGTTATATAACTAAGAACACATAAACACTGCCTCGGGAATAAAACCAAGAAGAACTTAATCAGCCTCGAATATTCACTCTGTCAACCTTTCATGGATTGATGGTCATTTTATACGTTTTAATTATGTATTGATAGTTACTCAGGTGAGACTTCAATAGTCCTGATCACTAATGGCATGATGTAGCAGTGCATATCTCCGCAAAAAATTGAAATCAGAGACTGTAAAAGTTCTATATCTGGAATTGACGACTTATTAAATTCCAGCCGGTGGATGACACAGGCATGAGTGTTTATAGCTCATTAGTCAGCTAGCCATAACAGAAATGTTCATTAATCTCCACTTAGTGGTGGCGTGATTCCCTTTGTGACTGTTTCCTAATACAAAGCTTTTATGCTGAGTTTCGTTTAGTCTGAAACAATAATCAAACCTTTCATTACATATAATCATTACATATACAGGCTGAAATGTCATTCACAGGTTGCTGCTTTCCCCAGGTGTAATTAGTTATTAATGATGGTTTTTTTTCTACTGTTACACAATACCGTTACACAGGCCAAATACATCAAAATAACTTTTACATAGCTGTTAATAGGACGTTAATGAATCAAACAAACAAACAAACAAACATGTAATGTCGGATCTAACGGTTTATTCCCTATTTGACGTGTTAAGGATGCAAGCATTAAAATATTTGTATTAACAAATGGGTTATCACATTTTAAATTCCGAAAAGAATATGAAATGTCTTTTTGTATAAAATAGAATGACTTAATTGACCCCCTACTGGGAGTGGGACGACTGGTTTGCCCGTTGTCAGTATAATGTGACCGGGTGGGGTGTGTTGCTTGGTGTCTTCGGCGGCATGCTTCAGTGATATAGCACTATAAAAAGGGCAACAGTTCCACTATACAAGAAGACACAACACGAACATACCGCAGTCTCCCAGTACACTCACCTCGCACAACATACACGAAACACACAACATACATGGGAGGCCGTCCTTACATGACCATAGCTGTTAATAGGACGTTAATAAATCAAACAAACAATCCTTAAGATGTTATTAATGAGGGTAAAAACTGATCAGGATTTGAAACTTGAAAAATTAATGAATATGTGATAAATACTTCTTTGTTTACTGTTGTTTGAACGGTTTCGAGAAATATTAAAAATGGGCCATGTTGAAACATATGTCACTTATACCAGATCTGTGCAATAATGCCATAAACAATACGACAACCTCTCAATAAATATCCCCATTCAAACACGCAACACATAGCGAATGTAGACTGACCACAAGTCTCTAGAATATTGAAAACGATATGTTTCAAGGTATACAAATAGACTTGAAATACTCATATAGACTACGTATCCTAGCTATTTATAGTACATTCCTTTCATTTTTATGCATATGAGCACCTTTCCTAGCATATATTCAATGAACTATGCGTTTTGCAAGAAATACTTGTTTTATTATGGTTAAAACGTCCTTTATACAGCATTGTTAAGTGTTTGTCGTTATAGACTGATAGAACTATAACAACACATCGGAAAAACAAATGGCGATGCAAATTAAATATATTGATCACGTAAACGTGAAAGTAAGTATACTTCAAATAGGCGGGTAGACATTTACGAGGGATATTTTTGTTATGTGATATACAAAGGTCACCACTCATGTCATGTAGGTATTATCATTAATCCCCTGTCTACGCCGACGTAATTATGTACAAGACGAGTGATGGAGTGATCTCGTCGCTGAGGCCCAAAGGGATACAGAAACCTCAGATATCTCCCTTGAATGGCCTTGAGATTATTAAGTCAGGAGATGTTCTTTTTAGATTTTTTTTGTTTGTTTTAAATTACCCTCTTCTCTCGTGTTTTGTTTTCATAAATGCTATTTGTATCATTAAAAGTGGGTTTTTTTAAATCGCCTCAGACGGATATAGCGTCTTAGTGTCTACATACAAAATTAAACACTGAGGCTGTGAAAAACAAGGTGTTCCCATGAGGGTTTAACAAATACATTATATCATAAATGATGTCTTTCTCCACTAAATTTAAAATATTCTTTAGAGGAATTGGAATCTTTGATCCGCTTTTAAAATTGCGAAAATGCATTCTATTTTAAACCTACAATGGTCTGTAATTGAACCTTAAGATTTCTTAGCAATTTCAGACGTTCAATATGATCGGAGATATCAAGAAAACCTCATCTATGTAAACTTCCGTAACGTCAGCATGTTCCACAGGGACCTGGCACGAAATTTTTTAAGCAATAGTATACATACATATATTATAGTATCAAGGGTATGAACTCGGCGGTCGAGAAAAACGGACCTATTTTTTTCAAACCGTGATTATTTTAATAAATGGGTTCTATACAACATTGACGGATAACTTATTTTAAAGAGAAATAATTTATCTTTCCATTGAGTGCTTGATGAACAAAATTGGCCAAGTATTGACGATGTTATGGCTTGATGAATCGGGAAATTTACGAAAAATATGCTAGGTAGACATTTCCCTGTCCGGTCGAAATGTCGTCTCGGCTCTAATGGGTACCTCAAAAACCAAGCCAAAATCACAAAATCTACGCTTGTGGCGCTAAACACTACCCATAACTGTGTTCATCCACAATCTCCTTTGGAGGTGTCACGGCCCGTACTTTGTTGAAACTCCATTTAAACATCGTGTAGCTCACTTACTTTAACCGTCACCGCCATGTTCATTTGTTCTTCGGAACGCTTCTCGAGTTTACCGACAAGCACAACATAACATAATTTGCATAATGTAGTCACGATATGTAAAGTCGAGAAGCGTTCCGAGAGAAAAATGAACATGGCGGTGACGGTTAAAGTACGTGAGCTACACGATGTTTAAATGGAGTTTCAGCAGAGTACGGGCCATGACACCTCCAAAGGAGATTGTGGATGAACACAGTTATGGGTAGTGTTTAGCGCCACAAGCGTAGATTTTGTGATTTTGGCTTGGTTTTTGAGGTACCCATTAGAGCCGAGACGACATTTCGACCGGACAGGGAAATGTCTACCTAGCATATTTTTCGTAAATTTCCCGATTCATCAAGCCATAACTTCGTCAATACTTGGCCAATTTTGTTCATCAAGCACTCAATGGAAAGATAAATTATTTTTCTTTAGGGTAAGATATCAGTCAATGTTGTATAGAACCCATTTATTAAAATAATCATGGTTTTAAAAAAAATAGGTCCGTTTTTCTCGACCGCCGAGTTCATACCCTTGATACTATAATATATATACATGTATACTGTTAGTTTAAAAAAAGTCGTGCCAGGTCCCTGTGGCATGTTCGTATAGGGTGTAATAGAAGACACGTTAGATAATACAATATTTAAAGCATGCCTCATAGCTGTAAAACATTGAACACTACAAAGATTTGCCAGATAAAGATAATCTCGCTATGAAGGTGTCATTACTCTGACCCCGGGATTTCGGTTAATGGCGTTACTGAGGCAGTAAACTTTTTTATGGGACGAAAAAGTCATACACTTTTTTAACGTAGAACAAAGCTGTTATCTGCCAGGTTTTAAAGTACAATACGAACTGAGCATAACGCAAGGCATACCAATATAATTTGATTGAGATGCGTATAGCTTTGTCTTTTTTCTGCAAAGTCGACGCTAAATGCGTGGGCAGTTGACGAAAATGACCATGTAATATCAAATCAAGGAACTCGAGCAAGACATCTATAAGTTATATATAACGTACACACAGGGTAACCCTTGGAATATGAGGTCATGTTACCGGAAATTGGGTTTACACGAAAGTGTCCTATGTCTTAACGACAGCAAACTCGATCTGAAATCTAGGTCAGATAAATGCTTTACCACATCTTCAGAATGAAGAGTGATTTCGTCGGAAAACTTGTCGAGAGTAAATAGACATAGACAATACATCCGAACAGATTTTTTTTTTTAATTATTACATCTTTGTGTTAAATTTTCTTCGAGGAAATAATAGCGTTTCAGCATTGATTAGATTGCATATATTTTGCTTATCATTTAAGATTTCTTGGTCCTTCCGGTCACGTGATATTAATATAACTAGCGAACATGACTTAATCTCTATGTATGCAAGCATCAGCAAGAACACAAGGTATAATTAAATATGATTTTAAGCGAGACAGAATTTACAGCTAACCCTTAAACAGAGAAAATACATTGATATATCCTGTTTTATAAAAGATTTCTAAACCAAGGCTAAGATGCATCCAAACAAAAAAAACAGACCGCTGACTACATGTATATAACATTTGTTTGCCATCAGTAATTCTAGCTGTCAAATGTATTTATTGTTTACATAGACATTGTGTCTAAAACGAAGATTATCACAAATGTTATTGTGTGAGACAGATTAGACGAGTGAAGTGTATTCTGTCTGTTTTGTGAAACACCTTAGTCTAAAAATTGGCAGTTTCTGCTCCAGCGTAGCGTTTA
Source organism: Argopecten irradians (assembly GCF_041381155.1). NCBI lineage: Eukaryota > Metazoa > Mollusca > Bivalvia > Pectinida > Pectinidae > Argopecten > Argopecten irradians. The sequence goes on from NC_091134.1 coordinate 23,684,574, forward strand.
TTATAACGGAAGTGGAACGTCTAGCTTGTAGATTACCAGTATGTGTCTGGTTTGGGTGAGTTGCTTGTTATCTTTGGAAGTATTCGTCAGTCGGATGGGAAATACTTTTCATTTATACAAAATCAATTAACACGCATATACCACAGTTTACAGATGCAAGTCATTCCTGCCATTATGTGATGTCATCCTCGAATCACGTAAGCGGTTAATAGGGCGTTACATAATAGCACATATAACCAAAGCGAAGGGCATGGCGTAGGTTTCGCGCCCTCTTTCTTTTGTAGATTTAGTCTTGATTGTTTGTTTTATTAGGTTTATTGTCCAATTAACAGCTAGGATCATTTAGGAAAGGCATTTCATGAGTGCAAAGTTTTTCGGTGTGTAAATATAATTTTGGGAGGCTGCGGTATATTAGTGATGTGTCTCCTGGTAACATTTGTCCTTTCTATATTGATTTCGCACTGAAACATGGCGCCAAAGACAAGACACGGAACAAACACTCAATCCGGTCACATTATGCTGACCGCGGGTAAATCAGTCCCCCGAATCCCTTTATGCTGAGCGTTGGGCAGGAGCAGAAACTACCTCTTTTATAGCCTACATTGTCTCGATTACCAATCAGAGATCAGAGCCTTCCTCACTTTAAGGCCTACTACCTTACCGAAACGACTTTTAATTTTTAACATGGGCATGTTACAAGGGGTCGATAATTTTGTAAAGTCTTATGTTACCCGCCGTTGTCCTAATTATCGCGCGTTAGTTTACTATCACTGCGCCAAACGGCAAAACAGCGAAAGGAATCCCCATTGTGAACATTGATTACCCATGGAATCTAGCATTTGTTTGCTGTTATAACCTGATCTTGTGGTATCTATATACATTTTCTTATGTTGTATTTCTTTGTACTTTAGAAACTTGAAGCTCTTGCTTCGGAAAGGTAGTGGGCCTTAAAGCCGATCAAAAGTATTTCCCCACAGGTGACGATCACTTATAGTGGGAGAATATGCGATATTTTGACAGAATTTGATATACATTCAAATATGAATTGAGATTTTAATCAAAACATGATTAAGTGGGACAAATTATACTAGGATGGCTATCAGAGAGTGCATTTACCTAAGAAAAAATACCGATTCTTTTAAATTAAGTTATTTCACTATAATAAGGACATACCAATACACCTACAGTTTCAAATGACGTGTCCGTCTAAAAAAGGTAGAACTATATATAGTATCAAAATATGATAAATGGGGCTATCGTGAAGACCAAATGATTAGGTCTTACGGTGTAAGTAATTAACTGGCGATCGTGTCCCTTTGGGACCAATAGTACTAAGACGTGCGCCTACATCTTCCGTCACAATATCAGAAAACAATGTTCTTCATATATAGTAATTTATTAACTACATCATTTGAAAATGAGAAAAAAAATTGTTTATTTGTTACATATCAGAATAATTTTACATTGGTTTATAATTAGACATATTTTGCATAAAGAATTATGAATACATATACATCTTTTTTTATCATTGTGTAATGGTAAGAAGCAATATCGCCCTGGTTTCGACCAAAGGTACTGATATGTACATTTCGTTTTGGATGGAGAGATGGATATAATCCAACTACTGTTTAATGGGACTCTATATGCTGGTTTTGGTTGGTTGATTTATTTCCTTTAAATCGATATTTCCAGTTAAGGTGATTACGGATTTTGTGACGTAAGATAATTTGTATTTTAGAATATTGTTCGTGTTGTCTCTGCTTGTAGTGTTGTGATGCTTCATAAAGCTATTTTACTGAAACATATTTTATAAGAAACAGGCATACTACTCACAACTTTCATTTTATTCATAGGAACTGACCTGTATGCTGAGCGATAAGTTGGAGCAGAAATGACCACCAGTCTGTGGTGTATCTCGGAAAGGGGACATAACCCAAACCTACCACTTGATTGTGGTCAGGGGACATGATCCAGAATAGCTCGTACGGATATGAGCGTTCAGATCGAGGTCAAAAGTGATGAGGCATCGAGGTAGACATTTGAAAGAAAATCAGTTAGGAATTAGTAAAATAAATTAGATCCCAAACTTAGTTGCTTTTAATGAACCATGTAGGGATTTCGTAACACAGCGGCACGCGTGTCAAATTTTAGAATATTTTTATTTTTGTACTTAATAGACGTTAATAAGCCAAAAAGCTGTACTGAACGCCCCTGTGTTTGTTATGGAAATGTGTAGTCCTGAGCGTGGACTCCGCGAGCACTTAGCAGGAACCAATTAATTAATGAAAGACGTAATTACTACAGCATTACGGTTTTGACAGAACTGATTGATAGTCGATATAGAAAAACCAATATTAGGGCAAAAATTTGATTTGAAATAAATTAGCCTTTTTACCTTTTCTAATTAGATGGTGGGTTGGGGGTATTGGTGATTATTCATAAAACACAATGAATCCGAATGTTAATACATCAAAGTGGTATTACTGAAACAAGCAGTTACAATGGATCATTTTAACGATATTACCGTTTAAGTAACCGATATAATGAAGCTTGTCGCAGAGTAAACAACAACTACTGCAATGAGCTTGTGACATCGGTGTGGTTAACGGACCTGATGAACGTATGTGATAAAATATTTTAGCAGCCAATGTTGCAAAATTACAACTTAAAAGTGTAATCATACATGCATGTTATCAGTGATATTGCAAAAGAGCCTAAAGTGTTCAATTCAAAAACTTTACGAAAATGTTATTTGAAAAGAAAAACTGAAAACTCGTTATCAATATCAAAAGGTAATTGTATTCTTACGCTTTAATCAACCCTAGAAAGGATAATTGAAGTGTTCCAACCTGTTGTAACCTTTTAATAATGAGACAGGGACCAATTGATGCAGAAGAGCAGTTCCCAGGACAAACGACCATTCTATCACCAGAGCGGGTACCTAGGGATTCCTAAGCCAACAACAATCTGTCTAATTGTTTCTGAATAAGATTTATATGGGAATACAAGACAACGTACTTCAACGATTATAAAAAGGTAACGCGCTCTAACGAGCCCTACGAGAGGAAGAAAATTATTGTCATTTTGTCCAGGACGCACTTTTATAAATACCAAGGTGTCAGTCCTATACATGATGACACTACTATAATTCGTTACTATTTGTTGAAGTGTAAAGTAGATATGTGTAACTGTATCGTATAACACTGTCGATTGACCTTATGGCGTATTGATGACACCTGCCTGCTGCCCCAATTACGTCGAAGGTGAAAATGATTGAATCAAAAGAATGGCATTAAAAAGATATCAAACAGTAGTCTTCATCAATGATATTATATGTTGTGCATCTGTGCGATCATACTTTGGTCTCAGTGATTTTTCCCGGAACACCGAAAATTTTGATGATGGGATACTTTTACGTGCACACGGGTGTGGTTTATTTTAGACCAGTTATTCCGGAAAAGTTTTGCCTCAAAGAATAATAGAATAGAATAGACCTATGTAGTTTTATTCACCTGGTTATTTTAAACGTTACTACGGCAGCAATAAATTGGTTGGGTTGTAAAAATATCGAACGCATGAGAGGCTGTATCAAATTGAAAATCGGTAACATGTTAACTCTAATTAACCAACCAGTTAAACACAAATAGTACTATTTTGTGTGTATTTATACATTTTTTCCGTGATGATATTATCTAACAAAATATCCTTTCTTGTTCTGTATTCAAAGGTATCATCGGATGAATTAATGTATTATCGATATAATTTTACATTTGACAAAACAATACTGCCTTGTTGAGATTAAATGAGCATCGATGTTTGGTCCTAAATATCGTCGCAATTTAGTGTCGTGAATTGCCTTCTGACTACAACTCTTGTACACGAGCATACAGTTGGACTTACTCGATATGTATCCAAATGATAAACCAAACTTTGACCTTAATTGTACGTCATCAATTCATCATACTGCTAAATACACCCAGCCCGATATCAACCACTTCTGTACTCATTAAAGAAGGGCTTGGCTTAATTCTAGGACATGGCAAGTATGTGTATTTGGCCATCAGAAGTGTCATTGTTAACCACAGGAATAATTATTTATAGCATGCAATTCCACCCGGAAACTGTATTTAAAGCATCTCATAATAAAGATGGACATTTACAAAAATTAATAAATTTGCAGCAGATTGCATATTTGTTTACGATGCAAGTTTGGTAATTTCTACTTAAATGTACATTGACGTCATATTGAGTAGCCCGCCACGTGCTGTGCGCGATACCTAAACCAAGCTGGCGGTGGCGATATGATTGGATTAATTGATTAATGGGCTATACAGCTACTTAAACATACTGCACGCGCACATTACGTCAGGTCGTTAAATGGTCGCCCGGCGATTACAGGAGGAAAACATCCTTTAGCACTATTCCGGATATTAGTAATTAGAAAGCTCATTGCGGGAAATTAAGTTGTTATGTGGTTCATTAGTAGTAAAATATGAAAAAGTAAACCAGTATATCATGTCATTTTTGTCAGAAGAGACAAGGACTATGACAAACTAATATGGCCTCAACATGTTAGGCTAAGTTAAAATTTTAGCCACAATGTGTTTGTCTGGAAAAATGTGTCTTTGGCTACTTGATCAGTAACACTAATTTTTGTGTTGAAAGATTAAAATGTCCGGAAGTCAATGCTATGAGTTTAATATAATGGAATTAACTGTTTTCCCTTCGGATTCACAACTAACAATCCATAGTATCACGAGAGTCTTCTTAGATTTTGAAACAGCTGTATGGCGCATTAAATTTTATCAATCTAATAATTCCTATGCATCCTGTACAAGATTACCTATTTTTTATCGTTGCATTTTGACCTATTGTTGTCACTGAATTTGAAACGCTAGTTGTCGTTGAAGGAACACCCTCGCCTTAGAAACAATGCATTTTTTCAAATGTACTATTTAAGACATTTGTTTTTATAATTTTGTGTATAGTATGCTTTAGTAATGGTATCGATATCTAATTAAAAGTGAAGAAATTTGAACATATACTAATTTTATTAACCACCACATCACTTTACCTTCCTACAGATAACGCACTGACCTTTGTATTATGTACAGGGATACACACACAGCTGTCACAGGAACCCATAAAATCAAAACAAAGAAACCCAATAAACTCAACTGATAATATTACAAAACAACATCACAGTCAATCGAAGGAAAGGTAGGCTCTTTCGTGCGTGTGTGTAGGAACATGGGTTACGTCTTGATACTACGACAGTGAAAACATGAGTCTAAATATAACTTCAATAAATGGAGCCGCCAACGAGGAGATTATATAAAAATGTAAGTGTAAGACCGTGGGGTAATAAAACAGTAATTAATTATATGTCTTACTTGGACTTGATTGAGTGATGAAACACCGAAGGTAAGAGACCGAAAACGGAGCCCAGCAGAACGGGACCAAGGTCGGTAGCTTTGTATTGATCTTATCACACGGGATGACATAGTTGATCGAAAATAGCAGCGCACATCAAACTCCCAGACAATAAGGATCAAGGAACGAAGATTATATATAAACTGGTATGAAAACATTCCTTTGTTCATTATATTCGTCTGTTGAGTTCGTTGTTGTGTTTTTCATTTTTTTTTTATTTTTCCTTCTTGTACGTCACACAGACATAAGAAGTGTTTAAAGACTGAACATCATACTATCCCACGACAAATACATATATGTTCATCGACGTACAAGATTAAAAATCAATATTTGTAATGACGTACTAGTCAAACCAAACCAATACATGTATTTAGTATGTCACAGAGTAGAACAACATCTCTTTTTTTTAAATATTTTATTTTTTTAACGCTATAATTCTTGATTATATCACTTCATACTCTATGTTATAGGGGTAAAAACGCTGGTTACCTCGAAGAGCAAAAGGTTTGTAATTATCACTACCCCATATTGAAAAAGACCCAATGGCATACCCTGATCCATTTCATTGTAGGAGGTTTACAGCATCAATCATACATTAATGTAGGTTTTTATGTATGCAGGTAGAAGGCCATGGGAAATTATTATTCCACAGTAATTTTTGGTGAGACAGAAAAAATACATATCGTAGGTTTGGCTTTGATACAATTATCTCCAAGGAAGTTCTGGAGAACGTAACGAGATATTTTCCTGATGGCACTAACGACAGAACAAGAAAACATTTTAATTTTGTTTTCTACATCATGTCCCGTATATTGATGAAATCGGGGATCGGGACAAATCATATTCGAATCTGCATCCATCGAAGACTGGAGATAAAAATGTATGACAGGAAGTAATGTTACGCAAATGTCTTCCATGAAATGTATAAATCAGTGTTAAATCACCACCATGAAAAAGAGGCTTATAGTCGTGAACATTCTAACATAGAAATAAATTATATATATAACATATATATATATATATTATCTCTATACTAATCAAATAATTTAAAGTTTCGTACATTCTTGTTAAAACGATTGTATTTAACTCAAAGACCATTCTTTATGTTGTCCGACCAAACCTTGAGTCATTATGCTCAGGAACGCTGAACTCAAACCAGATTTTTTTTTGCATGATCATACTGACTTCGAGACATAAATGTAGTTTCAGCATATGGTCTAAATCCTCAATTTATCGTTTTAGAGTCAAGTCTATTATACAATAAAAACACAAACTTGAAACAGAATACGTATACAGGACATAAACCATTATCTTACTACTTCTACAAGTACATTTATGTACCACCTTCCTCCGCTTTCATTGGCATTCCTTTTTAAATCATGCAATCGTTACCATCGCTCCGCTTTCATTGACATTCCTCTTTAAAGCGTATAATTATTACCAAAGTAGTTCGATCGCCTTTGGAGCTGTTATTGATTGCTATATAGCTCATAACAGTCAGGGTTATTGCATTAGTTTAACTCTTAGTAATCAATAAAAAAAACTATACAAATCACTGATAATTGTCCACAATTTACAATTATCAGAGCGTAACGTGTACCAATAAACGAGGTTAATTGAAATCATGATTGATTGATTATGCTAAGTTTTATTAACCGCAAAGGTCATTTATTACGGATTTCCATGTATGCAATGTGTATTAGGAGACTGCAGTATGTTTTAATCGTGTTTTTGGAATACCCTTGCTCGTTTAAAAAAAAACAATGACCAACACACTCGGTCATGTTACACTGACAACAGGCAAAAATCAGTCGTCCCACTCTCTTGATGCAATGCTGAGCGCTAAGCAGGAGGAGAAACTAACTCTTTTATAAACGATGTGTCTCGGCCAGGGGACAGAGCCCAAAACTTTCTTTACAAGGGCGAGCGCTCAACTGAAGGCCAATAGTGATGCGGTGTCAAAGGTGTACAATTTTAACACTATTTGCAGGACAGTGATTGAAATGAATAATTGCCAGTTTAAATATCGAAATAACTGCCTCATAGTGTTTGGATACTAACATGTCCCGTACACGGAAATATAACTGTTGTAACACGTTTATTAGACAATATGGTCTGCGTTGCTTGGTGTCTTCGGCTGCAGTGATATAGCACTATAACACACCGCATACATGGGAGGCAGTCCTTACATAACCATAGCTCTTATTAGGCCGTTAATTAATCAAACAAAAATAGACTATATCTAATTAACATGAATTAATGAAATTGCAGTTATCTTTGTTTGATTAATTAACGTCCTATTAACAGCAATGGTCATGTAAGGACGGCCTCCCATGTATGCGATGTGTTATCTAATACATCTATAATGCCATAACTTATGATAGCTACCAAAGGTAAATGCTGCTTGGTAACACTATGTTATCTGTGGTATTTATGTCAATTGTTGCAATAGCAGCAGCTATAAACATTTATGATATTCAAATTGTTGAAAATATAATTATATTTTTTTATCATGCACTTAGAGGTGTGGGTCTATATTAGTTGTTGTCGGTTAATGTGCTTTACATCGTTAAGGCCTTATAACTCCAAATCTGATTTAAACTATTTAATTAACGCTATGTTTTATTTAAAGTTGTTCAAATCTTGCAGTCGTGAAGTGTAGATAATGTGAATATTGACCTCGCACCAGCGGAAATTTACCATAGGTTCCGTTAATAGTGAGAGTGCCAGTAAGTCAAGGATCACGAGTTCATTCCCAGCAATTATCACACTACTCTCTGTCCTGCTATACAAAGAGGGCGCCCTCTGTCTTGTCAATTCTAATGGCAGTTTTTGCTCGTACGTAATCTTCAGAATAAAGGTGTTTGGGCGACGAGTATTATGTGGCGGGTGGTGCAGTGTGATTACCCTTTATGATTGGCTGGTAGACTATGTTTATCGTTGTATTAACTACATAGTTTAGTTAATAACTGTTTTCCCTGTATGCCTTTTGTTGCGTGTGTGTTTGAGGAGGATGCTGTATGATCGCGTTGTCTCGCTGTAACAGTGGACATTGACATTCAAGACTATATCTACCCTAAATGCATCATAACCTTAAATATGCAAACTGAAACATATCTGGCTATGACAATCAACCTGGTCAGATTAAACTTCCATCAACGTGACAATAATTTGTATGATTTTCTGTTCGGTAATGGGAGCAAGCAATAAAAGAAACAAATTAAAATCTAAAATCACGTTGAGGTTAATGGTTATACAATGAAGGTAGCAGGTAATAATGACGGTATCAAGCAGAACCGTCCAATTAAAATGATAATTGGTAATTCTGATGTTAATTAGGAAAACCACATTATATTGTAAGAAAACATTTGTTAATTCATATCGGTGTATATTAAAACCATTTATCCCATAACTATGGATGTTTCACAATGGAAAACCCATGTGATAAATTCCATAACAGTTTATTATCATTTATGTTCCTACAGCGCCTCCGATTGGCTCTCAACTTCGGGCTACTTTTCATAGCGCATTTTCTTTTAAATGGCATTTTATTTAATGTTAAACAGGTATTTGCTTATTCAAAGTATGAAACAATATATTATTGGTTCTCTATTTAGGCACTATATTTTATGGCGGAAAAATATCACTATACATTGTAAGTTTCCCTGAATTAAGACGAGAAAATGGTCACCGCAGTATAAATATAGAGTTATGGGATAAATAAGTTTCCCAACTCGTGGCTGTTGTTTATCATATTGATAAACTCTCGTTAGTAAATTTTTCCATTTTTAAAGACACTCGCTAAAGCTCGTGTCTTTTCTAAATTTGAAAATTAACTAACTCGATTTTGATAAAAATGATAAACAGCAGTCAATTGTTGGGGAACATCTATATTTACTGCATATTGATCAGATCCCCCTTTATCCAATTATCAAACTTCAAAAAGCTTCATTATACGTTGAAAAGGAAGTTTTTCTGCTAAAATATCATATCTATCATTTACTATCTCAGATATGACGATAAATTGCGTTCTTGAGTAGATATGTCGATTAGTTTAAAACCTACAAATGGTATTTACGTATTTAATATTGTATACATGCTAAAATAAGGTTTGTATTTTGCCTTGCTCTGACACATTACTCGAAGGGGTTTTCGTAGTGTTATTACTTCTTAATTTGTATCAAATAGTTTCAAAAGGAAATGTGTCAAATCATTGTTTGAACCAAATATCATTTTGTTAATCAATATTGACTTCCTTTAATGTTTTCCTGTTTGGATATAGCTGCAAGTTCTATATATATTTTATTTGGTCACTTATACATGAAATCCGTCATTAATACCATATATAGGAATCCTTGACCTAAGATTAGCCTGTTGGTCAGCTTGACCGGGTAATAAAAATAACTTGACGCAAGCAAACTGTATTAGAATAACGTCAAAGAGGCATTAAAAGTGTGGGTTGACGTGAAGTTAATTAAGCATAAGCCAAATTCTGAAAATCATCAAATAGAATAATCCTAATCCCATCTTGGTTTCCACTAACGTATCATTTGGTGAGATAGCACAAACAGATAAATTAAGCGACGTCACTTAATCACGCACATCTAGGAATTAAATGTATGTTATAAACAGTTAACATACTTTACCTCATTCAAACGCAATTTCAAGATACTTAAGACTTTGTGAACGTGAAGTTTACAAATATATTGTATGCAGGTTCAGGGAGACTATACAATTGTTTATATATATTGTTATAATTTATTTCTCGGTAAGGAAATAAGGGTTGAGTTCTTCGTGTCCTTTAATGTTTTTGGGTACAAAGTTACCTTTGAGGACTCGTCTTTTACAATGCATGACGGAGGTTACTGATGAAGAAGAGAACGTTTATCAATACAAAAGTTCTTATTTGATCATTCTTGTATTCTATAAATATATAGTTTGCCCTCGTTCGCCGATGAATTTTCATTAAAAATTGCGTGGGTTTGTAGTAATTATGTTTGTTTTGTTTTGTTTGTTTGTTTGATTAATTAACGTCCTATTAACAGTTATGGTCATGTAAGGACGGCCTCCCATGGATGCGGTGTGTTGCGTGTATGTTGTGCGAGGTTCGTGTTTTGAGAGACTGCGGTATGTTCGTGTTGTGTCTTCTTGTATAGTGGAACTGTTGCCCTTTTTATAGTGCTATATCACTGAAGCACGCCGCCGAAGACACCAAGCAACACACCCCACCCGGCCACATTATACTGACAACGGGCGAACCAGTCGTCCCACTCCCTGTGAGCAAGAGCAGTAACTACCACTTTTATAGACTTTGGTGTGTCTCGGCCAGGGGCCAGAACCAAGAGCATTTCTCACAGGGGCGAACGCTCAACTCAAGGCCAAACGTGAGGTGATGCCAAGGGAGGCATTAGGAAAGATAAAGTCAGTTAGGAAGAAGAGACAAAATAAGATCCTAAATTTAGTCGCCTTTTACGATCATGCAATAGGGGTAGCAGGTACAATTTTAACGCCCTACCTGCAGTTGGTGATATAGTGACTGGATTCTTTTACCTCACGTATTCTAGTGATAGTGGATATGAAAAGAACAAACACATGAGTAAATCGTCACCGTCAGATACTACCTTGTATGTACAGCTTAAGGAGTATACTAAAACCTCCATTGCATGATCGTAAGGGTCGATGACATTCAGTAAATTATCTTTCACAGTAAAATGAAGTTTTGGCCAATTTCTGGTCAATTGCAGGTTAGGAAATATTGGCTGTGTAAAACAAACTTTTTTTTCTCTCAAATATCTGTTATTATTACAGTCTACACTAGCTTGTTAAGTGCAGTTATACACAATATTCTTACCTAATCCTCAGTAAGGCGACAATAAACGCGCATGTGAGTTATTGTTGCTTTTAAGTTCAAAGGAACGAAAATCACCATGTTACTTGATAAATGATGTGTTCAATGATCTCAATGACAATTCTGTCCGATTTTACAAATGGATACCATTGTTGGAGGTCTTACTAAATTAGCCATGACGAATACTAGTAAATAATACATGAAGTTACTGTAATGTGATAATCTGAAACAGGAGAGAAGCAAAATTATTTATTTAAAAGTATGTACAGAATATGATAAAAGCGATGTAACGACACGAATGAATCAGCGATTTATATTTGATAAAGCACATGTCGATAGCTGATACACAGACCAGGAAGCAAGTGTACATCATTCTGTATACATATTCCCCAACATATGGTTAATGAACAATGCCGTATTCGTATTGCATTTCATATAATTCATTGTGGGTCTGTATCTATAGTAAAAAGTATGTGTAATGTAAATGGAATATAGCTATAGACTAGGGTATGATAAACATACCAAAATGCAATATCCAATACTAACAAAATAGATATCTGACTGAAAAGGGCAAGAGTTCCACTATACAAGAAGACACAACACGAAAATTCCAGTCTCCCAAAACAAACACCACGCAAATCATACACACTACACACCCATAAATGGGAGGCCGTCCTTACATGACGCTTGCTGTTAACACGACGTTAATTATTTGTTTGTTTGTTTGATTGATAAATTTACGTCCAATTCACAGCCAGAGTCATGTAAGAGCAGCCTCCTTGGCCTTTTTTGTTAACATTGTAATATATTTCCATTCTACTTTCAGTTTCCCGTTTAATCTATGTTAAACCAGATGGGCAATATCTGGCTATGAACTCCAATATGGTCAAGCGTATGAATATCTAACGTTTCCGCCGCGTCACTGACAATGTATTCAATGTATACTTACGCCTATACATAACGGTCAAATAATTTCAAAAGTGGTTTTAAAGTTGTGTAGTCTATGAAATCTAATAGTATTATCGTGTTGACAAAATCACTTGTATTAAAAAAACGTCATCGCATAATTTTCATTTGTTCGCTTGTTTCAAACCGTTTTGTGTTGAACTATATTCAGAAGTTGATGATATTGCTGTTCCGTCTATTGAACTTGGTGACGTCAACACTAGCGCAAGCGGGAAATTTAAAGGATATACGTGTGTAGTTTTGAATTCGAATGATCGTAATGGAAATATAAGTAATAAACTGTTACCAGATTGGACATACAGTTGATATGAAGCCCATACGTCCGAAAGATAAATATTCATGGCGCCCTAACGGGCGCCATTCTATTTATCTCCTTCCGGATGGCTTCATATCAACTGTATGTCAATCTGGTAACAGTTTATTGCTTAAATATTGTCTTACTTAACCGTATTTCCTGTTCAATGTAACATTCAGGTAATAATAGTATCAGTATCCTTTAATACACACATATAATCAAATGTAAATGTATGTCTGTTTCTTTTTAATAAACATATGCTTCATTATTATAAGAAAGTGAAAGGTCAAGTTCAGGGTTATAAAGCTGACTGCATGTAGTACACTGCAAATGCATACTTAACCTAAAATTTAAAAACAGTTCGCATGTCGCTTCTATAATTTACAAACTAATGATATATGTCCTTTATACGCATAAATATGTTTCTTATAAATCTTCCAACAACCTTTTAGTGGTGCTGCCCTGGTTGCTGCTAGGACTGTTACTTCCTGTTACTGTCACAAACCTGTATCGTTCTATGTTTCACAGAAATGTGATAAGCATATTACGTGCATTCCCATTATACTACTAAAACCCAACCAATTTTCGTGTTTTATCGAATTTTTCGTGGACGATCAGATCTAGCAATTGTAAATCCAAATATACCATCGTTGTTAATAAACCGTTTAGCATAAAAACGCAAAATTTAGTAGCTGGCAATACAGTTTCAGTATTGGCTGAATCGGGAAGTCATAGTAATTGTATTAAGACATAAATCAATACTATGGTGGCTTGATAGTGTATTGAGTTACACTTGTAAAAATTTTGTATTTTATTTTCACTATCATAACAAGGTAATGATTTGAAATGACGATATGTGCATAAATATCTTTATCAAATTACCAAACGGGTAACTGAACTTAAAAATCAATTATATGAGAATTTGGTAAGGCAAGCTTTAATTCAAAACTGCTTTACGATACAATACATATTTTTTCATAAACATAATTTTGGAAATCGATCACAGGATTCATTAGATAACAGGAGTGTAAAATAAATGACTGACTAGCAGGGCCAAACTTTGATTTTATACAAGTTAATTTACATTGTAACTGACTTATAAAAGTTTAATTTATTAATAATGAATTCCATCAATTTCAAGTCTGTGAAAACATGCATCCTGTATGCTGACAACAATGTCACACGTAATCATATGGTATGCCAAGTAAAAACGTGTACAAAATTGATATTCCACAAAACATTCCTATCATGTGGTTGCATGGTATATTGTAAAAAAAAGTAATGTTTTGGACTCTTCTAAAGGTTACATGAAATATTATATCAATTGTTAAAGATTCTCAGCCGCTGATAGTATATATAAAATAGTGTTTTTTTATCAATAAAAACAGCAGCAGACGAAGGAATATTTTTCTTCAGTTACTTATTTTTCACCAGTATCGCCATTGAAAAGTTTGAGTGTCTAATATTACTTCAATAAAATATGGGAAAAAAAATATCAAAAACATTTAATTGCATCCAGAAAATCGCCTTGGCACTATACAGTGTATGTATCGATCATATATGTAATGAACTGAATACGCATGCAACAAAAGCAAAATGAATATTTTATACAATTTTCGTGTTAATGTTGTTAGACATGGATATACATGATTAACACCAATTATTGTTCACATGATGAGTATCATTTTTGCTCTTTCAGCGGTGAAGTATCTTTAAATATAGACTAAAATAATTTTGTGAGAACTAATCTAATGTTCAAATCCGAACTGTTGCTTAATGTTGCCTTTAACATATAAAATACACATTTGTACGATTTGTTACTGAACAGGTCTAACTCAACCAATACATTATAATCGAAGAAATGAAGGGTGAATTAGCTTCATTTGATGAATATATTTTAAAAGTAAATTCGAGTTCTTTATCCAAGCGATTCTTTATTGAAAATATGTCCGTTTAGTGTGATGTGGGTTCATCACTATTTCGTCGAAAAGTGGTTCATACTTTTCATCCTATTTTGCACATATGCATGTAGAAAAATTGTTTGTCTAATATGATAGGCAGACTGACATAAACACGTGGTGTCACAATTAATGAGTACAGAAAACACCAATAACATACAATTAATTGACAATCAAAGAAACATAGGGAACACATTTGTTCTGTACCTAAACCTTTTGTCGTTCAATGAGGAACGTATCGATTGTTATTTACAACCACCTGTAAGTAAATAATTCCATCAAAGACTGGTCTCAGCGGCACACATGTAGAATGGGATGGTCAGCAACTATATATAAAGAACAATAGATAGCACTTAATGGAAAAGGGATTAAGTAGATTGGCTTAACAGCGAGAAACAATGTCTGCATAATTCCATGGTGGACATTACTGAAAAGTTGTTCGTGTTGTTAAATTAGGAAAACGCATTGGGAACAACAACACGTATGTACAACATAGGCACTCCGTTACACATTGGTGATTCTGTCTTACACATTTATTTCTATTGCATCTTCAGATTCCGAGGAGCGCAATTACAACATACAACACCGAAGGTAACTAATCAACATTATGTGTATCCTACTGTATAATGTAACCGACATATCATTGTGACAAATGTTTTAATTACCAACACAAAAAAGACCTTCAAAGTCAGTGTTCTTACCTTGAATACTATGATCTTACCAATCAAAAGAACTCTCAATGGACATATACAAATCATTTTGTTTCAAGTCATGAAAACATCTACAAACCGCAACACATTGCACACGTGGGAGGTCGTCCTAAAATGACCTTGGCTGTTAGAAGGACGTTAAACCTTAACTCAAACCAAGCCAAGCTTCAACAGATATGTCAACACCTTTACCAGCTAGATGTTGTAAAATACAGAGTTCATCCTTTAATAAAATTTAGCTGTTAATTACTATGCGGTCATATTGAGTTCATCTGATGCTGATGATGAGATGTGAGAAACCACACAGGAAATTCCATTATAGGTTCAGCAGCTGGGTCTCAATCACAGCATCATTGATGCAACAATTCCCCGTAACCACTGAATTTACATATATAACACAAAAATGTTTCATTTAAGTATTGATGTCACTATTTTTTCAACTTCATCGAGGTATGAAAGAAATTTTGTTTACAAACTGTGTGAATCTGCGTAGCGGGTTTTCACAAAAGTTTGCAAAAATTTTTTTTCAAAGCCCGATAAAGTTAAAATAGTTACATCAATGCTAATTATCAATTTTTCAGACCACTTGATAACATAAAATAATTTAATTATACGATTCCATAGATTTTTCAATGGAATATTTAATTGATCAGTACGCAACGTCAACGTCTCTATTGTGAAGCCATGATAATGTCGTGTTTTCGTGCCGTTCTCGGACTTTTTCTTCATATAAGTATGAAGAAATAGAATCTGCCAATCAGATTTAGTGTGAACAAATAAAAATCAATTATTTGATAATCAAAAAAGAATCTGTTTCGAACATCAATACTGAAAAAAAAACTATTTTCATGCTGACCATCCATTTTAGTCTAACAATAGCATATGGTCAATGTCATACAAGTATGCGACCATTGTTCATGTATTATACGTCATCAAGGTATAAGACGCCGACAGAACACTGACCATAGTTGGTGAAAGACAAAAGTTAGCTTTATGAGGTGAAAACAAACTGGAGTACCCGGAGAAAAACCACCGATCAGTTATCAGTACCTGGTTACTGCCCCACATGAAATTTGAACTCGCGACCAAGAGGTGTAAGACTTATGATAATATGTCGGAACATCTCTTCTTCCCCATCCTCCCCCCCCCCCCCCCCCCCCCCCCCCCCCCAAAAAAAAAATTAAAAAAAATCCCCAAATGTATTCAAGAGTTGATTTACACATGCATATGTTTGATATACATTTAAAGGATATCATAATGAAATACACACATATCTGGACATCTTAACCACTCGGCCACCTGGGTCCACAGTAATATACGGAATCATATAGATGATAAACCAGTAACTAAGTCAAAGCAATCATAAATCAACATCACCGAACCAAGGCCTCCAAGAAAAAAGTCTTCACAATTTAAAGACCTCTGTAAATAGATAACATAAATATATAACCGTAAACGAACGAAAACTATACACACACCCGAGATATATGTTTGAAAAGTGATATGTCGGTGATAAATCAAGTGTCAAAACCACCAAAATAAAAAATAAGACTTATATAAAATGTCTTTGAATCCTTTCTATCAAACGCCATGTAGATATTTTGAGAAGAAGAATATAGACTACTTTAAAATACATTGCATGGTGGTTATATATATCTTTAGATACTGAACATAGGTAAAATGTCGGCTGAGGAGTCATTGAAAATGTTATATGTGTACAAATGTGCACTGAGTTGACCTCAACACTCGAGGTCGTAACTGTGATTATGGCGGATATCAGATGTTAGTCGCTATTTTTAAATTTTATTTCTACCAGACTAGAAAAGTCTGAAGCAGATTAGACAGGGGTCCGTAGAGATGAACCGACCATGATATAAGATCCTTTGTACAATGTATTTGCTGAGTCTGTATAATATTTTGAACAAAGGAACTAAGCGATTGACATTTCGTATTCTGTACTTATTTATATGTAAGTACTTTTGGCCCGAGATAATACTGAAGTGCAATATATCCATTCTGTGTAAAAAATGAAGATTACATTTTGAATTGGTTCTTCGAGGTTTTAAATTGTTAAAACCTTATCAACTGTGGGTTCTCATTTTTCAATTTCGACAAATGTTTTTTTTTCATAAAAAATAAGAAAAGAGATCAAACAACATGTTTAGCCTATACAGCTTCTCTCCCTGATAACACAGTGCATGTGATATTATAAACATGTAATTTACAAAATACATTCTTTTAAATATAAATTTATAGTATGTGAACAACTTATATATGATGATTAAGATAATCAAAGTTTGTAAATTATATGATGTATAATTTGATATATGTATTTTTTAGTTGAAAATTGTGCATGTGAAAGGTATTCCTTCTACTCATGGGATATAGACCAAAAAAGTCAATTTACAAATAGCGATCACAGGTCATCCACCAATGAGTTTCAGAAGCCAGAGTATATTTTTTCAGAAGTTGTCCAATTAATAATTAATACAAATGTATCATTAAAATAGAGGCAGTAAATTATACAAATAATTAAGCAATTTCGAAGTAGTACACGTCCAAAAGGTTGGGTGGGTGGAGTTCGGTTTTGGGATAGTCATTTTACCTCTAATATACAAAAATGAATAAAGATAAATTTGTAGCCCTGATGTCGTCAACAGTGGTTTGAAAAATAAACATGTTAACATTGCCATTACATTTATAACAGCCATTTAAAGTGTATTTAAAACATATTGGTTGTGGTGTAAATCATATAGTTTTGTTTTAATCACAATGCGACTCTCAATGTAATTAGGGCATTTAAAGAAGTAATGTTGTGATGATTCGCAACAAGAACATAAAGGTGATTCAGATCAATGGAAAAGATGATGATTAAGAATACTAAAGCAGTTTCGAATTTGACAGAGAATAATGTTCATATTTCGAACACCAGCATTAATACATACATGGCTTCTAGAATATTCAGTTTGATTATCGCTCATGATCTTATTTAAAAATCGCTTAAATTGGTATAAGAAAGTTATAGTGGATAAGCTTATTCTTTCTGCAAGTCATTAAGTGTTGTAGGAAAAAAACTTTTTCAGGTTATAGCGATTATCGTTAAATTAAACAAAGTATTGTTTAATTTGCTCATTTATATATTATGACGCTTGACCTAACATTATTTTATATACAAGTAAGTCTATGCTTCTTTCGCCTTGCAGCAAGAGTGTCCCAGCCGGATTCTTTGTATAACTAATAGTGGGAGATGCGCCTGCGCAGTCCTATAATGATGCGGGCATGCAGCTTCTAACTGTATAGACTTCAGAATTGCTACTTCCTGTTGGGTACAATTATCCCAGATAGCATTACCATATCTAATAAAGGTCTTGTTTAAACTTTATATATAGTACTTAAAGTCTTTCTAACCGAAACTAAGTTTGTGTTTGACCGACTTCAGTAGATTAATCCATTTAAAGGCTTTGGAATAAATGTAATTAATATGATGGTGTCACTTTCAATCTTGAGAAAATATAATTCCAAGATGTTTATGGTTAGTGATATTAAATACAAATTCCGTTCAATACAGGGAACTCTGGCGTGTAATACTGCTGTATACTGACAAGCTGTAGTCATCTTATAGTGCTATCAGACTGAAATGCACGGCCAAACGTTTTCCTGTCGTATTCATTTTAGCGTCTTGCATATATTATTTTACCTCACTGATGGATCAGCCACTAATTGGTTGAGAGACGTCACGTGTGAGTGCGACAAACCATCGTGTATCATTCTGAACGTCATGTTCAAAAGTCATGTTTTCCCAATGCGGAGCCCCTCGTACGGTAAGCAAAAGTTCTCGTTCGTGTAACTGAACTCTTCGAGGTATTCCGATAACAAACAAAATGGATGGCAGACGATGATTCTGTCTGCCTTTGGCTGAACTTGACCGAGGAAATTAGTAACATTCTTACGAAAAAAGATACATATAACATAATTGCACTCGATGTAATGTTTATATGATGTAAGATACTAAA
Source organism: Argopecten irradians (assembly GCF_041381155.1). NCBI lineage: Eukaryota > Metazoa > Mollusca > Bivalvia > Pectinida > Pectinidae > Argopecten > Argopecten irradians. The sequence goes on from NC_091134.1 coordinate 23,703,797, forward strand.
GGGAGTTGATTTTGATTGAAAGATACGGTTGGTCTAACTTCTGATTTAACAATAACAGTAACGTATATTCAATTTCTCTATATTCCACGATTCCAGTTTGTTTTGAATTAACTATAACTGTTGTATCAAAGTATATTGAGAGTAGATTGGCCATTTGCGGTACTATGTCTGTTTTACATCATGCTTTGCGAATAAACTCTGACGAATTTTGTGCTGCTATTTCTGATGGTGAATAGTTCACATTTTAAGTGGTTAAACTATTCCCCCTATCGCCAGTCAGCCGAGGTTCGATTCCAAATATGATCGTGAAGAAATCAATATTACCTTATCGGTTATATAGGTTTTCTATATGCACTGCATTTTCCTCTAGAGACCCTTCATGCTCTTACATTCTGGCCATCGAAAGTGATTCGACTTGTTTCGCAATTAATGTAGAGATAAAAAAAAAATCATTTATTTAGAAATATGGATATCTTAAAAACATATTGTTAATATACTTCACGTATGAAATATCGATTTCTGTCCATGATTCGAATATATTTTAAAGCATGTTTCTATCTTCACGTTTTTGTCACGTTCAACTGATCAAGTTTCGCAATGAGTAAATACAGGGCGATATATATTTACTTTGTGTGTCATTCTAAACTGGCAAGTAATTCTATTCCAGAGAACAATTATGTCAGAAAGTTATCAATTTATGAAGGAAAATGGACGATAAAGCAAAATTGAAATACAAAATAATCACAGAAAGCTGAAGCCAATGTACAACAATTTAAAGACTCCAAAATATAAATAATCTACAATTATATAATCGTGTTTTTAGTATATGTTGTGTAAAATGTCTTCCATCATACCACTGTAAAATAAACAATGTGAATTTCGTAGCTGTAAGTACAGAAGGCACTCATATTTCTCGTATTTAATGTTTGTTATTCGAGATGCTACCACTGATGATAGACATAATAAATAATCCATAGAGTAAATATACTATGATTCTTAATACAGCAAAAATAACTATTCAGGCCTATACGGTTAATAAATTTATTTATTTATTTATTTCGATATCAACACTTCAAAACATTTGCATATGCTTTAGAAATAATTAAACCAGTTTCTGCTATTGCAATGGGGGTTTTTGTTCTCTGAATTAATGAAACAGCAAGAAGTATTCTATTTGAATTTTGTTCTTCAATAATTTACCACAATGGAAATGGCCAAACAGACCGACTGGAATCGGAGAAGCTTTTGGTACCTGGATCTTGTGGTTGACATTGGAATGCAGTGTTCGGGTATGGCCTGGTCTCGTCCTTTCTTGCCTTTTTGCCTGACATATCAGTTTACCACGGTATCTGCTTACCTTTGGAGAGTTTACACAGACTCTCGTCAAACAACGACGAGTGGCTCAAGTGCTAGTCTGTATTTGTCTTATTTGTATGGCACGTTGGCACCAAAGTGGTCCAGTCCGTCAATAAACCACAATCTAAAAGCACTGGACGAGTTCAGATATGGGCATCATATCATATTGCTTTCATTGGTCAATAATCAACATAGAATAGGGTTCGTAAACATAAACGGAAAAAATACCCTTGACGTACACGAATCTGAAAAAGCAAAGACAAACATTAATTATATTCTATTTGCGTTTTATATAATAAAATACAACAATTAAAAACATCTTCCATGGTAAGCAGTTTTTCTTAGAGAACGTCATAGTTTGATTTTTAATCACATCAATATGAACATGCTTTATTGCTATGTAAGTAACCAAATTATGTAGTTCCTGTCTCCTAGTATAACTGTATCTGGTGGGTGTAGCGTTTGATGCCTTTTTTGTAGTTCGTCATACCGCAATCTACACAAATCACATGACTTACAGGTTATGCCCTTAAAGGCCGCCCTTCAAATGTCCGCTGCCGTTGGTGGTCTTAATTTGAAGCATCACGGGAACTAACATATTCCACAATATGAGAAATGCTTGTGACATTTAAAAACGTCACGGGAGTGTACATATTCTACAATATGTGCAGTTCCCTGCGGTTATCACGTGACCAGTTGGTACCTACTGATTGGATTATCGTTACTAACCTCGAACCCCTATATCACATTAACCTTGATAATATGTCTTTATCACTGTCTAAATGAGATAATGCTTGAAGTATTTGATATAAAAGAGCGAAAGAATTGGATTAAGCCTAAGATACTATTACCTCAGGAATGCACTTCTTTGACCATCTAAATTTACAACATACTGAAAAATGTATGATTATGCTAACACACATCATGATTCTTCACATTCAGGGAGGTATGTTCATACTCTAAAGAAATACTGTTTCATGTTTCCCATGTGTTTTGTATTTAAGATGATCAAAATAGCGACCTCATGACAAGTGTTTGTTTGTTTGTTTGGATTAACGTCATATTAACAGCCAGGGTCATGAAAGGACAGCCTCCAATGCATGCAGTGTGTAGCGTGTGTAAAGTGCGAGGTGCGTGTTTTGAGAGACTGTAGTATGTTCGTGTTGTGTCTTTAGTAGAACTGTTGCCCTTTTTACAGTGCTATATCACTGAAGCATGTCACCGTTTGTTTGATTAATTTACGCCCTATTAACAGCTATGGTCATGTACGGACGGCCTCCCATGCATACGATGTATTGTGTTTATTTTGTGCGTGGTGCGTGTTTTGGGAGACTGTGCTATTATTATGTTGTGTCTTCTTGTAAAGTGAACTGTTGCCCTTTTTATAGTGCTATATCACTGAAGCATGCCACCGAAGACACCAAGTAACACACCCAACCAGGTCACATTATGCTGACAACGGGCGAACCAGTCGTCCCACTACATGGATGTTGAGCGCTAAGCAGGAGCAGATAATAACACTTTTTAAGACTTTGATATCTCTCGGCTAGGGGACAGAACCTAGAGCCTTTCATACAGGAACGAACTCCTAACTCCATACAAAAAATGACGCGGTCCGAAAGGAGGTATTAGGAAAGACAAATCAAGCTTGGAAAAAGAGAAAAAAAATAAGATCCTTAATTTAGTCTCCTTTTACGATCATGCACTATACGGAGCAGGTACAATTTTGAAGCCCTACCTGTAGGACCAATCTCAGGAGAAATGGCTTCGGTCATATTATAATATAATAAAATGATATGTAGCTTGTTTCAGTTAATTTCCATGATGCATGTGAAAACAAGGACAAGAACATATCCTCTAAATTAAATTAAATATATGTTAATGAATAGTTTCAAGGTATATATACGATGTTTTATGTCGGTGGTTGATTATGATGCAATATTATTTGGTTACGTTTTTAAGTAGAAACAATATCAACACTTTATGACAATGATGCTGACATGGTATTATTTGTGAACAAGATCTAGTCACTAACGACGTTGGAATGAAATAGACTGGCAATGTTACGGTATTCGGCTTAGCGTTGATGAACGTAACATATGTCTCTCTCCTCGTATACGATCAACACATTAACCTTTCACATAGCAACCGGGACACAGATCTACAAAATATAGGAGATATAGGAGGAACTGTGTAATACATATTAATTAATTGGAATAGAATGTTTAAAGTTCGTGAAGACAAATGATCAAAATGGTAAACACTAGGTTGTAGTATCTAACGTTCACTGTTTTAGCATTCAGGAAGTTAAATTAGAGTATCAATAGTTACATCATATTGAAACAACAGAAATGAGTGCTTTATTGGCAGACTCCCAGAAACTCACGACTGCGACAAGTCCAACAAGTGATGGTCCCGCGTACGGCTATGTTGACTCTGGCAGCAATTTCAACACGAACATATGGTCCCCCTACAGCGAGATTAACAAGATACACAAGGTCATATCAAAACGTCGTTGGTTTTTTTACCGCGGTTTTCAACAATACATGCAGCATAGGCTTTTTATGCGAAAGGTCACATCTTTTAGAACAGCGATAAATGATGGATTTAACTAAATTAATTGACTGTTCCTGATGAGGAAAAGAACAGGATATGTCAAGTAAATATTTATTGTTGTGAACATGCAACGCAGATAAGTATGAACATAACATTTGAGGTTGAATGAATGGGTATATGTTTATCGTCATGTTGGACAGTGACATGTACATGTTAATTTCCCTTGATTTTAAAGTGATAGATACTTTATATCATAAATATATCAAGTTCCTTATATTGATGCAATTAAAAGTATTGAATAAATTTACCTTCTTTCTATATTGAAATATAAAAAGACTCGCCGCATCAGTATAGACACCGCTTTACAGATGTTGTCATTCTACTAACTAACCTTAGTCATTCAGCAAATTTGTGGCTTACTGTGATAGTACGAAGGAGGAAAACCTTCAGAATATCAGATTTCGACCGCAGAAAATAGTAAGTCGGAGTACGCATAGAGAAAACATCGACATAAGGAATGGCATAATATCAGACGACTGAAATAAATAAATCAAACAATTCAATCAAAATACAACAGATGATTAGAAAATTATCTTCTGAATAAAAGCTTTAAAATGTCAAAATTGCTCAATATTTAAGTGCAGATGGAAACCGTTTATCATTAAGAATACACCAGAATGGCTTTACGAGCAATGTCATGTGATGTGACGCACATCTTTTTAAAACGTGTAATCGTTTATGGCTCTTTGTATAGCTGTTTTTGAAATGTGCAATTCTAATGTCCTGTCATTTGAGGCTGTAACCTTTTCAATGATAAGGGTATCTTGTCCGTAATACTAAAATTATGCCCCTCTGAGAACAATACCGTCTGTTCCCATCTAATAAAAACTCGTGATGTGAAATGAAATCTTCTTTTTCTCATGATTTGATGCCTTCCTTTGCTTCGTTGTAAAAACATCTTTGCTGGGAATTGTCTTAAACGTAAGTTTAAATGTACTCTGTAACAGTGTTCATAATTGCTGATACTCAGAACTGGTCGCTAATGTATGGCTAACATTTGTAAGAGGGGAAATTGTGTTTACAGTTACAGGTGTATTGCAATATACTTTATCAATGCTTTATTTAAAGATGTTATCTCAAACATTCCATCCATATATATCCGGAATGATAAATTTATAAGACTGTTTAAACAACGTCATTTTATGAAATAAAATATTTTATCCGTCTTCTGAATAAATTTGTAATTTCGTAAATGACATAAGTTTAATCTAGTTTAAAGATTACGTAACAACACAAAGAATAAATTTTAAAGAGTTGAGAAATGTTGAAATAAAACAATGTATTTTCACGTACCAACCACACAATAACCATATACAGAGGACATTCTTCAATGACATTAGGTGTTAAAAGGACATTAAAGAATTATAATTTAAATCAATTATATGAAGATAATACCAGAAAGAAAAAGGTTTCGGAGATGAAAATGGAACATGCTTTAACGCTCTAAAGTCATATATAATCTCTCTTGTGACTTCTTTTCCCTACGAGTAAACACACTTCCTGCAATTCAAATTGCACCGAATCGAAATTTGACACTCAAAACGGTATCTTAGCGACTAGAATAACAAATAACCGTTACTGTGAGATATCGTTTGTTGTGGTTTGGAAAAACATTCAAATCAAGACAAAATCCTTTCTTACACAATTTATTAAAAATAAATAAATGAATAGTTTTTTTCATTGTACATGTAATGCTGCATGCACGCAAACTACGTTTGATAGCTTCAACTTGCTGGCCCTAAGATATTGAATTTTATTTCTGGTAAGTCATGATACATCTTGAATTGTTCTCGGAAACACTACCAAAACAACATTTTTGTAGCGATTTGCCTTCTCCATAGTGAGAAACGATGAATAATTTATCTCTTTTTACTTTATTTCGACATATATCGTCAATTTTTTAAAATAGAGCGACAACTGCGGTTAATATGTCAATGTCCAAAATAACATTTTACATGAACATCAGCGAAAAGTTATTTTAATTTTTACTCGATTTACGTTGAAAGTGATACTGGTTATTTATCTTATTTTACAATGTATTCCATGTTTTTTTCATTCCGGGTTTTGCTGATGCAGCAAACGTATATTTAAACATTGAGTTATTATATGAAATACAATTAAATAAAGTAACAATTCTTGGCATGACAGACAATATAAAAAACATGGAAAAATATTCTGAATGAAATTGTGTTGGGGAAATAATATCATCTGCAATTTGCAATAAATATAAACATATTTAGGTATTGCAATGAAAAAGTCAAATATCGAGAGAGATCAGTAGAAAACATCAAATTTATCATTGTCGGACAAGCAGCTATCTGATCTTATTGTTACGTCATTAATTGGTAATGTTATTCATTTATTATCATTTACAAAAAAGTATTTAACAAACTAATTACTTCACATTAACACATGGATTCTGCTAACCTCGGCATAGTCAGCTACCCTTCAACATCACCAACATTCCGTTACTTAAAGATGTGTCAAAAATAGGAGCAGACGAAATAGTATTTTTCTTCAGTTATAAAAATGCTTACTTTGCACCATTACCACCATTGAAAAATATAAAAAATAATTAATTCCGTCCCGAAAAAAACTCATTGCACTATGTGCTATATGTCATGAAATAGTGATTGCGCATGTACCAAAAGCAAAATCAATGTAAATTATAAGAAAAATTATTATTTGTCTTAATTAGACATATATATACACGATTAAACACCAAATGAAGAGTATCGTTTATGCTCTGTCGGCGGTAAGTATCGTTAAGGGAAATCACTAGCTAAATATTTTCCATAGAAAAACATTACAAGATTATTTTCATAGCTTATACTTGCCTATAGGGATATTTAAGTATTAAGTCATTGAACTGGGGCATGCTTAAAAAGAAATATATATGAAAACATCAATAATTTGCCTTGAAATCTGTCTTGAGTGAAGAATTAATCATAACGCTACATGGTCTTGTATTAATTATTCAAATATCAGTATTGGAATATAAATATCTGATATTAATATTTAATAGGTTTCTGAGAGAATTATGGTTTAGTATTGCCACTGATGAATCTGAAAGCTGATCATGAAAGCAAACTACTGGGCTTTTCCCTTCTCATAATGACATATTGTATTCAAAGGTCAAAAGAGTGGTTCCTAATCGCATAAACTTTAATGTGTAAAGCAATAAATGCTTGTTTCATAAATGTCAAAAGAGATATTTTCGTATATGAATGTGGATCGGTGTTCGCACTCATCAAAGGAGGTAATGCGTGACAAATTATCGTATTGTAACCTCCCATGTGACCATCTACTGATGTCACAGTCCATCCTATTTATTTCGATCAGGCATGGTAGGTATTATCTACATATCGTGTGGTGTTCACCTCCATACCATAGATACTAGTCGAATCAGATACAAAACACTGGGAAGTCCATTTGTTGTATACGTAGTCATGTTACCTTTTTTGTGTAAAACATTGATACCGATAACAGAAGTATTTAATCATGCTGAATTAATAAAAATAAAACAAATTATGCAAATTGTACAGGGATTACAAAATTCATCCTGCATAAACTATAAAAAAGGAAATACCATTAATATCAGGGAAATCCACTGTGAATGAAACATACAAACCTTTTATTTCACTTAGATCTGTAACTGTACTGATAAATGCTTAGAAATGACACTTTAACCCGATTTCCAGATTTTTCGAGAAGAGTACTGATATCAACGACATCAAAACAAAATTCGAATCACTAATAAGTACCTTACTTGATTCATTCGTTCAAAATTGATTCATATTCTCGTTTTAAGTACAAATCGGTAAGTTATATTCATAATCTCACTGGCTATACGGTATTTGGAAACAAAAATGACATTGCTAGCCCACATGCATTGTTGCTACAGTTCATTCACACAGCGTTATAAGATGGTTTTATTTCAAAAGCATATAAAAGGATTTCTCTACTGATTTATCTCTGTGCGTTCGATTAATGAATTAAGTGTGAAAGAATGTTTTAGAGGTGTTGAATTGAACACAAGATATCGACAAGCAGCTTTGTGGGTTTAATGCTATTACCAGGTAAAAAAAACAGCCTCGTAGAGCACATTGGAAAATATCTGCTGTCTGACCAGTGTTTCCCTCTGTAGCATAGGTTTCACTATTCAAAGCAAAGACGAGCGAAATACATGGAAAGCTTTATTATCGAGAGCGATGAATGGGTGTCATAATGCAAGTTATTTATAAAATGTGAAGTGATCTTTGATAGACGTCTATAGGCTCAGAGGAAGTCAAGTATTCTAAGAAAATGAACATGTTGGGGCACGTCCATGCATTTTGCCAGCAAAAAGAATTTTATGTCCATTGCTTGTTAAAAGATCAATAATAAGTATAATATATATAAATATATAGATGCCTCTGCCCACTAGAACGAGTCTTCGATGATATATTGTGCTTTTAAAAACTGATTTGCACCTAATTTCTAGCGATTTCAGGCGTAGCAGCAAGTACAGGTCTTGTAAAGGCAAATCTCACAATTGCGTCTTTGATAAAACATTTTCATTAACAGCTTTAATGTCCTACACCTCAACAACATATACAAAGACGATAAAGGCTTATTTTCCGTTCTGAGGGAGTTTTAATCGTTAAGAAAAGGAAACTTTTCAGATAATATTTAATAGTAGAGACCAGGTTACAAGCGGTTCGTATCTCTCAAAAGAGTCTGCTTTAAGTAAGAGGTAAAAACAGGGAGGCACTAAATTAACGACCTACGGGAAACCTGCATTCAATTCCCTATATTACCGGAACGCAAGTATCATAAAGTCATTACTTCATCGACGAATTCTCTATAGACAGTTCAAAGAAAAGCACACGCCTCTGAAAATCCAATTTTCCCTACGATGACCGTAAAATTAACTTCAATTAAAGTATTGATTAATACGTAATAGCTATGGAAGTAAGATAAGTGTGCAATTTAAGTCTTCAATAAATTGACTTCTATCACATTTAGGTGGAATTAAATGCAACTATAAAACAGGGAGATAGACTTCGAACTAGGAAAATATAAATTAATAGATTAATTCTTCAGGGAGACTGTTGACTACATACAAATGTAATTAATACCAATCATGACAATTATTTTATCATCGTTGCTTGATATGTCTGTTTGTTTTAGGTACCAGGTTGAGCGCTGGCCTCTGAGAGGAAGGCTCTGGGCTCTGGCCCCTCGCCGAGACACATTATAGTCTATAAAAGTGTTAGTGGTTAACGTTGTTTCTGCCCCTGCTTAGCGCACAGCATACAGTGAGTGGGAAGACTGGTTCGACCATTGTCAGTATAAAATGATCGGGTGGGGTGTGTTGCTTGCTGTCTTTGGCGGTATGCTTAAGTGATATAACACTATAAAAAGGACAAGAGTTCCACTATACAAACATGAATATACCGCAGTCTCTCAAAACACGTACTTCTCACGTCATATCCGCAACACATGGGAGGACGGTGATTAAATCAAATAAACAAAAATTCAGGGACATTGCAATCTAGGCTCTAAGATCATCGTTATCAGTGTTATATAAGTGATGTATCTTCAATAAATTTCAGTTAATTTCATGTAAAAAGTGAGGCGTTTGTAAATATCTATAATACTAATTTTGTCTTCCTGTAAAAGTAGGATCGTTTTGTAGTGCTGTCTCACTGAAGCTGAATATTGGTTGCTTAATGTTCTATTACCAAGTGCTGTTTAAAGTGTTTTATAAGAGCGGCATTTTACATGTATGTAATAAGCCTTTGTAACAGGAGAAAAGAAAATGTAGCGGCCAGACCGAGATTCGAACCCGGGACCCTCCGAACACTAACCGAGTGCTCCACCGCTGAGCTACCTGATCAACGATGATCGATCCAGTTCAATCCCGCTACACTCCTCCCTCCTTTCTCGAAGTCATCGCCCTCGAAGACATACGAGACCCTTCCAAACACCACCACCTCGGGTTATTTAGTTGGGCGTCAATTCTGTAACAGGAGACGAGAAAATGTAGCGGCCAGACCGGGATTCGAACCCGGAACCCTTCGAACACTAGCCGAGTGCTCTACCGTTGAGCTACCTGGTCACCGATGATCGACCCAGTCCAATCCCGCTACACTTTGTTAGGAAAATTCGTGTGTGTTTAGGGAGTTTCGCGATATATGGTGTGTCTCTTTGCGCTGGTGGGAATATCACCCATAGTGCTACCTCGTCCTGGAATTTGTCTGCAAAGAAATGTTTTGTTTTACATTATCCAAAGTTGCAAATTACTTTTTAATAGCAACTAAAAGCATGTGACTATTATACGCAAACAAACTATAACCAAGTGTAACTTCTATTTAGTTTTTAGTCACTATCATCATTTATCATTAATATAAAAGTATCAATATTAGCTGTGTGGAGGTATCGTAGGACCAGTATTTTACCTATAGTATCAACTGCTTAACTGGCACTCCTTTAATTCTGCGTAATTTTGGATCTGTTAAGGTTACATCTATCTACTCATTACTTGTTTTGGTATTGATGACAACAGGAATGGACACGTTGCGAAAAGATTCACCTATTCATTAATGATTTGTTAGGTTACAAAAGAAAATTAATTGTTATAAAGGAGAATATGTGTTGATTTTATGACAAAGAGTAAACGTTTGTTGTCAACATATATATACTACATATACTTTATGTGCTTTAGGTTTTGTTGGAAACTGATCATAGTGAAATCCGTGTTTGTCTTCAAGTCCCGCTGCAGTCGTCCACTCCCGGGGGCACGTACGTATCCCGTGTTATGAATTAGCTTTGCCATTGTCGGTGACAGAAGATGTATAATTCTATCTTTGATGTAAATTGATCCAAAATAATCGCACAACTACAGGATGTTTGCTCTAATCTCGCGTGATAATCCAGTTTATATTTATGCAAACAATAATCGACCAACCCCTTCCCGCTCTCTGCACATGTACAGCGTGTTTCCACGGCTACCTTCGCTCTGGTCAGGTACGAAACTAATTAATACAAAACTAATAAAAATGGAATCCCGAATGATGAACGCATTTGCCTCAAGGTGCAATTGGGATGGATATGGAAGTCAAATATGTACACAATTAACCTTTACCATGGTCTGCTCGTTTTCATTGAACATGTGCTTTAGTTTAGTAATAACTATTTTGTATGAATGTATTGTTTTGTTACTGACAACAGTATGATATATGATTTATTGGTATAAGAAGAATAGTGTTCATTAACGAGACAGTTGCTACGTTCGGTGAACTATAACTTAACGTTTATCAGTTGTATTTTGCTATAAAGACACGATAAAATCCTTTGAATGCCACTCATATACGTGGTTATCGTGTTATAAAAACAATAATTATTGTATCTCGAAAATTGAGCGCTGGGATATTTGACGCGGACGTCAAATGCGTTGTCCGATAATAAACAACTAACGTTATAGTTTTTTATCAGCTCTAGTTGTTTTTCAAGGGGAACATTGGTTTTTCTGATAGCCAAAGACCTTAAGAAACTGCTTTATATAGGACGCAACAAACCAAAGGATATAAATTAACACAATAATCCTGCAAACATTTCTTTGTATGTAACGCGTCAATTTGAAGATAATGTTATTTGTCGCCTTATGAAATAATTTACATTGTAGCACGATCAAAGGACAAATATATATCTTATGTTGTTCGAAAACTGGCAATTATATAAGAATAATGGTATAAACATGTTATTTCTGTTTTTAATCATAGACATGTTAGGGATATTCATTGTATGCAATTATATTTACCAAAAGTTACCTTTAAACAATATTGCCAAGGGTCAATATATTCCATTTTGTATTTTATGCTATGCTTTTAACCTGTAAGCGTTTTAGATTCAATCCATTTACCATTCATGTAATTAACACTCGGCAATTTGAATCACAGTTTACGTGACAATATCCTGTAAGACATTTTAACTACGGCTCGTTTGGTTTACTTTGTATACTTTAACAACCAGGGGCTTTCAAAGTTGTGAAAGTGGATAAAAGACGAAGTGCGACGAAAGTTACCCATCATCCCAGGATCCCGAAATCGAAGGATATTGTTAGAATGAAAATATAGTGTAACCCCTCAAAAAGAACTCGGCCAACGCACGTATAACAAGTATAGGCCGCGCGGCCTTGAGCCCTCTTGTTCCATCAGAGGTGCCAAATTGTGTCTACACCTAAGGGGAAAGAAAGCTTCTTTAATTATCATTACGACATTACGTCATCAAACATTAATACATATAGGTAAAACGAAACTGTGAAGATCAGAGATTGTTGAGAGAAAATAAGAAATCAATAAGAGTATAAATTGTTGCCAATTATATATATCAATGAAAACAATTTGATGTTTCTGGAGCAAAAAACAACATGTGCACATGCCAGTTTCGGGCTAAAATTATGTAATTGGCAGTTATTTGCATGATTGCCAAGAATATTCCGAGGCATCGCTTAATTTTATGTTGTAAACTGGAAAATCGGACTTTAGAAAGGATATTGACTTTTAAACATTTACCGTGAGCTATGATCATTTCATGACCTTCTGCTATTTACTTTTATTACATAATTCGCCTGACATCCAGGAGACCTGGAGCGATTTTTATTGGGTGAAATGTCATTGTAACGTCAGACAGAAACAATAAAATAGTTAAAAATAACTTTGACTGGTTTCATAAAATCTCATATGAAATGAACACTCATGTAAGATCCTATATAATGTAAGATCCTATATGTATCAGGACACGTCAGTGAAACGTATAGGACATATAACACTGACAACCAAACATGGTCGATTGCGTTAAGACGTACCAAGCAGGTTACTTCATTTTTATTCACACTCCCACTACTATGTATCTTTATATTGAACTTTGTTTTCAATTCGCGAATAAAGAATTCAAAATAACCAACAAATATCATTTAAATAATCAACGTACTTGGTGATTAAAAGATCCACATCACATCTAAAATTGTTTCCTTTTCCTAACCCCCCTCAGAAATAACGTTTATCTAAATTCTATATCATTCCATGACTTCAATCCAGACGATAACTATAATTCAGATGACCATGTTACCATTGTATGTAACAGGTTCTTTACACGGGGAAAATATTTTGAAGTTGTCGTGAGAAATCATTCTATACAAGAAGACACAACATGAATATACCGCAGTCTCCAAAAACACGCACCTCGCACAACATACACGCAACACACTGCATACATGGGAGACCGTCCTTACATGACCATAGCTGTTAACAGGACGTTAATAAATCAAACAAACAAACAAACAAACAAAAAGAAATCTTTCTATTTAAAACAAAGTAAATATTTTTCTCGCAATGAGACCGCGAAACAAAGATACATTACAATTTGATCTAATTGAAACGTGTATCAACCGCTGTCTTTCAAGTTCATAGACTGTCTTTTATTGAAATATTGGTATTTACGTTGTTTGTAAAATTTTGATATGACTCCTATTTGACTTACCGGTATTTGGGATCAACTATAACAAACTATGTAATGCCACATTGTTTAGCACCTACACAGCTCTCGGTTGACGGTAGTCCAGGTGGTATTAGGAAAGTATTTATCTTATCGTTAAGTAAACTGTTGTATTAGCGGTAGTTCTGAAGATATTGACCCCATATTTAATATAACGTCATTTCCCCTTCATTCCGGTCCTATATCTATTTATAGGGAGTAGTGAGAATGCCATACCAACGTAAGCAGGAACAGGATGTTAGGGGTGCTATCTCCCAACGACCATTGGTCTAGATTCTGTCATTCATGAAATGTCACTAAGGGACTACATTTTTTTTACTATTAAATCAAACAATTAAGCTGAAATGCGCTACAGATAAACAACCATTACAAAGTAGTATTAAAACTGACTATAACAGGAATGAGTTTTGCATTTTACATGTGTAGGTAGTAGCGTATGGCGATATAAATATACTCTCTATTATAAAAGGCCACTAAAATTGTGATCTTTTTTCCTAACTGACTTTCGTCTTCCTACATTTTAGTCTCCCTTTACACCGCCTCATAAGTGGCCTTGTGCTATATGTTCGCCACTGCTAGGAAGCATCTATATATATTCTATCCCCCTGGTCACAATAGGGTGAACTGAGTTTTTCTTTGACTTTGGCGGCACGCTGCAGTGAGATACCAGAGTATAACGCTATAAATAAAAAATGATATCAGTCTCACATTACTTAAAGCCGACACACTATATACCGACAAACCTAAACTGTGTTAGAGAAGGAAAAAATACAATGAATGGCATTAGTTTTTTAGTGTGTATTGATTAAAAGTATCTAAGAATATTCGGTAGAGTGCATTTTAAATTGAATATTACTAGCTGTTCAGTCTCGACACTCCATGACATCAGAAAAGCTATTCTGAGTCTACCACAAAGACTATGTCAATAGATAAGTTTATTCACCGACTTTCAACACAAATAGAAGTTTACACAATAATTCAACGCAAACGTAAGTAGATTTATTGATAGATTTTTTTTAATCTATGGATAAAAAGTTGATACAAAACATCAAGATACTGTTGAATTCAGATAAAAGGCAAGTCATTCGATTAACTCTCGAAGCTCGAAGGAACTTTAAATGTATTCGCTTAAATATTGTTTCATTCATATATCGTCTGTAAATAAATGAATGTTTGGTTTAGGTTGGCTAGAGTAGTGTGTCGATTCCGTCTCTGCTCATCCACTATAAAGATGGGCTTGTTATTCTAAATTGCCGACGTCATGATAACTGATTTACGCATGCGTTGCTTCCTTTATCGACTTGAGCACAGTAAGAGTTCTTCCTCTTTTGAATGACTTATTTTCCGCCTAATTTTCCAACTTTCGTACTGTCTCTTAACAAGATGAATAGTTATTGTTGATCCAGGGCTATATACGATGCTTTATTGTTAAAAGTGTATAATAAGGACACTTGCTGAATGATCCTCAGATGAAAATACGGACAAAGTAGAACAATCTGTGATATATCACTACAGCCGATACGAGAGCAGTTTTAAGGACAAATGTCCATTATACAATTCAGACATCGTCTTAAGAATTCATTATTACGTTTGCATGTCCGAAAAATATATTTACAAAAGATGGTCAATGTCAGTGGACACGAAGACCAAGATTTTTTATATTTATTTAGGCCAAAGATAATTGAATTGCTGCAAAGTAAACTTGTTCACTGTCCGTATTGATCGTACGAAGAGACTTTGTAATGTAATTCTGCAGTTGCAAGCGTCGATGGTGCCGGCGGGCTGGATTTTACACATCAAATAAACACCATTGTCTAGTCATTGTAAAAGTTGTGATTAACAGTGTCTCGTCAGATGTTCATGTTTTCTATTAGCGGATTTTAGTTTGTATGAAAAAATAATCTGCTTCCAACGTTGTTTCTATTTGAAGACTTCTAAATTTTGACTTTTTAGTGTTATAATTCTTTCGATATTTTTTGCGTTAAGTGTTTTTCTTATTGAATGACTTGCTGACCATTTTAATGTTTGACTCTTATTTGAAAAAACTTTATTTGCTATTATTATGTATTTCTGTTTATAATTATTTTCTATTTGATAAGTATGGTCGTTTAAAACGTTGTTCTGCGTGAAGGTCTTAGAATGCTGCCACAGTTGCATGATTGTAGGCGACCAAATTTGATGCCATATTTAAGGATTAACCTCTTACTTTGTTTAGTTTAAGAGATGATAAACCCAATGGAGCACGAGGCAAATTGCGTCTCGCATTTACGTACAATTTACCGAATGCTCCATTGGGTTTATCGTCTCATAAACTAAACAAAGTTAATCCTTAAAGATGCTCCACCGCTACCAAATGGTATTTTTTCACTATCAAAAACAGGAGCAGACGATTTAGTATTTTTCTTCTGTTGCAAAAGTTACTTACTTTACACCATTACCACCATTGAAAAGTTTGAGCTTCTAATTTTACTTCAAGTTAAAAATATGAAAAATAATTAATTGCATCCCGAAAAATTTCTGTGGCACTATATTCCAAATGAAGTACTGATTGCGCATGCACCAAAGGCGAAATGAATTATTTTATATTATTTTTTGTGTTAATTAGGCTTATATATACATGATTAAACACGAATTATTGTTCGAATGATGGATATCATTTATGCTCTGTCGGTGGTGGAGCATCTTTAAATTTACAATATTTTCTTTAAACAATAAAATCAACCAGAACATCAGATATTCATTTACCGTGTGCAATACGCCGTCAAAATTATACTGCCGTTAGATATATGTTTGACTTTAACCGTGTAACAGCTATTCAGATAAAGCGCGCCGTTGACTGACAGCTTCATCCGCCCTTTCTTTCTAAGACGTCGCAAAAAATAGTTCTTCTATTTCAGTTATTTTATTCAGGTCAAATAGATATAACATAATTAAAGAATTAAATCTGCTTTATTGTATGTCTCCGATTGTCCCTTACATGTTATTTGTAAACATTGACACGTGATTTTGTGGAATGTCCAAAAAAGTCCGCCAATGTTAACATGTATCCATACGCACCGAATCAGGTCACGTTCTGCACTCAAGTTATTGGAAAATAAACAGATCTGCTCCAACTTATTTTATCGATACAGAAACAGTGACGATTGTAAATATTTTAAAAAAGCTCTAGTGCTCTACCATATTCTAAGGACGATCTCTCAATGAGTGTGTGTGGATGGCTGTATTTGTGGGAGACTGCTGCAAGTTAGAGTTGTGTCTTACAATAAAATGAAACTACCAGTGAAGTATTGAAATGTGTACGGCTCTTATAACCCTTTTTAGTGACAATGCCTCTTGTATACGCCTCACTCGGCTATAACTGAGAACACAAACGAATGTTGTAACAAGTGCCAAGGAAATGGTGCTTGCAGTTGATATCATGTTTACAAATATGGCATATATGGAGGCATTCCAATTAATACCAATGTACATATTCGATGTAATAATGTCCTCTGAACATAGTTGTAATACTATTTTCTAAGAGAAATATATCTGCTACAACTGTTTTCTAAGAGAAAAATATCTGCATGTCTTCCCCAAATACCGTGGTTGAACTAATCTTCGTTTCATCTTCAAAATAAATGAATATAATAGGAATATTTGTAATGAATGAAATCCCGTCCAATATGCCATATTTGCA
The DNA here is from genome assembly GCF_041381155.1 of Argopecten irradians. Lineage (NCBI taxonomy): Eukaryota > Metazoa > Mollusca > Bivalvia > Pectinida > Pectinidae > Argopecten > Argopecten irradians. The sequence goes on from NC_091134.1 coordinate 23,720,988, forward strand.
TGATATAATTTACAACCACCGTTTGCATGACAAGTTTTAAAATTACTTGTTAAAATTGTTCTTGCTATAGACACTAGTAAACATATAGTGGCATGATTATTTGGTGACAGAAATATAAACCAAACCCTTTGGACTTGCTAAACTGTAATGTACAATTTGCAAATTTTGCCAAATTGTACAAGCAACACAGCAATCCATGAGTAATACCCAAGGTTAGGTTTGATGCATGCTCACGTTTTATAGCTTAGTTATGTTCAAATATTACTAGTTTAAAAGGGTCTATGACCTTAAGAGCAAGATATCAGACAATACAGGTCAAACTATTTCAAGGTGTTTTGACGCATTACGATGGCGTATCGAAGGTTTCACGGGCCTAAATATAGCAAATCAGAAAGACAAAAATTAAAATAGCTTTCAAAAACTAACAATTGATGCAGTGGCCTGATAAATTGATCAAATTGATAAATTTTTGATCCTGGATAGTTTCAAAAGAATTTAAAATGATCTCGATAGCGGTGGGAGTTCATGCCCTCTGAATTTTGGTGTCGACGGCCTTGATAAAACCAAAATAATTCTAACAATACACTTGGGAGTGGCTTTAATATTATGCACGCTCGCATTGACTGTATTGACCAAAGACTTTAAATAGAAGGCAATTTAGACTGATTTACATGACTTCTTGTTCAAGAAGCCAACAATGAAAATGTCAGTGCTCTGCTCTGCTCGAAAAGGGCATTGCTATCTCTAGTTATTAAAAAGCATATTTTGTATTCGACATAGAGCAACATCCACACGATAAGAAGATAATGAAAAGTAAAAATTAACAGTTATAGACATACTGTAGCCATGTCATTTAGTATTTTTCATCACCCTTAGCCTCGAGTGGAGCATTTTGTCCCTTTATTTGATATCGTAAAAGGCGACTAAATTTAGGATCTTATTTTTTCTCTTCTTTCTAATGTCCCCCTTGTTACCCTCACTTTGGGCTTTAGGTTGCAGCACTCGCCTCCATGAAGAAGCCTCATGTTGCAGTATATGTTTACTTAGCTGTAAGTATGAATAATACCTTTTGTCAGTATAATGTGTGCTGTGTTCTTGGGTATCTCTGTGGCCAGCTGTAGTGATTGGTAGAATTTTATAAAAGACAAGAGTTCTACTATTAGAAGAAGACACAACACGAACACACAGCCTCCAAAACCATACAGACACCCACAGACGCATCACACATACAGGGTGTAATATTAGTTAATTTAGCTGTTTACAGGATGTTTATCAAATTAACCAACAAACAAATCAATCACCGTTTTATCTAATATTAGATTTAATTTTGTTATATGGATTAGATATCATTTCCAGTGAGAAATGACGAATGGTGACATTGCTTAAATATCATACACATTTAACCCTCTTAAATGGAAAATAAAACCAGATCCGCCGGAAATGTAAACCTTCCTCCATTCTGCCAAACTCGGGTGTCGAATCGAAATTTGTCACTCAAATCTCGTTAAGGATGTGATTCCTGATGCATGCATCAACCACAAGACAGGACAACGGAACCATAAAACTCAGAAATCATATCGAAAGACAATAGGAATTATAAGAGATAATATTAGCAATTCCTATACATGTTTATCATACGGTCTTCGTAAAACTGCATCTCTGAATTGTTCTTTAAATTTGATATGACTATTTAAAGATGTAGTTAGTAAATTGATCTCTTGGATGGTTAAGTTTTAATTTTTTAGTGGCTGATATCATTTAAAGCCGCCGTCTCCATGTACGCAGTATGATGCATGTAGGGATTTAGTCGGTAATTGGGAGTCGTTGAAACGGCGACTCCAATTGGAGTATAAAGGGTTTAAAGACTTTCATACCAAAATTGGTTATCGTAAAGATACTGTTACATGTATAACCATCAGACTTCAGTAAGATTTGTCATGATCACCAGAGGACTATCATTGTATTTAAATGTTGTCTGTACTTTACCAGAGAGAAGCCCACTTCATTACAGCGATTTACGTTTTAAATGGTCAAGTAAATCAATAAGCTCCATAAAGGTACTGACTAACAGCATTAAGTGTCTGGTGTGAATGAAATAAAGATTACTGGAATATTTCTGTCGGGATTATCTACCTTTCTGTCTAACAGGTAGCGCCATAGAATGTCATTTTTACTCATTCTGGAGTCTGTTTTATATATGCTTTTGCCTTCTAAATGCAATTTCAAACTTGAATTAGTTGTATATATGCCGGCACTTGCACGTTTAATGTCGCCAAAATGAAATACATTTTTATTTGAGAAAATATTCTGTGTTTATGTGGATGAACATTGTAAAGCATTACCTACATCCAAACTCTGTAATCCCCTTCCTATGTCGGCCAGATCCATGAACTAAACACATAGTATATTTTAGACAAGAACCTTTACATGTATTTTTATATATTTTAAAAATGTATTTTGATTAAAACCGTGTAGATTTGAATGAAACTAAGCAAACATTATGAAAATTGATACTTGGAATGTAGAACTTTCATTTTCTTTGTCAAAAACATAATTGAGCTTTGATGTTTTCGACATAAAACAAATACATGTGTCCGTATTAAGTTCATCTGCCTTGTCTGTGTATCACCTCTTTCGAATCGCTTTATTTTAAACTCCTTATGGCGCTTTAAAGATTCTGAAAGCAATTTTCTGTATATAGCGTTGGTGATGGTGTATCTAATCTATAATCTTTAGTAATGTTAGACATTGGCGATGGTTGGACTATAGCCATTACTTAGGAACCATTGTTGGTAGAATAAGATCAGTTTGCCTGTGGGAAGTGTTTTATGATTAGATTTTAATGTTAGTTATTTTTATTCCGTTTTAAAACGCGGGGTTTTTTATCAACCCTGTATTTGTAGACTGTTATAACAGTGCTTTATCAGAATATATTACCAATGTCTACCATTACTAATTAGTCACAAACATAGATGGCAGAGCCAGGGCTCCATATCCATCATGATAGAACACGTGCTGGTCAACTCGTCTTGTACTATTGACAGCGTAGTTTGTCATAGCCTTCGTTGGCCCAAACAAGTCTTGTTTCGCTCGATTGGAGCCAATGAAGACAAATTGTGTTGATACAAACGACGTAATATGGTATCAATGTTGTACTTTTATCGAAGTAGGGAAATTTATTGCGTTTATCATAACCACGTTTTCGTATGGATGGATGAATGTCATTATTTCAGAAAACGTAGTGACAAGACACTTGGTCAAGCTTCGTCTGTTCATCCTCCACAGAACCAACAAATTTGATGAATGTATTTATACATTGTATATATATACTGTCAGTAATACTATAACTCCTGTACGTGTCCGTAGGATCGATAAAGACATGACATTATAATATCCTTGCGGTAAATAATGATACTGTCCATGAAGTAAAAATTAACAGAAGTTGTGTCAGCGACGTCGGGCACAACCGTGACAGTTGTCGCACGAGACCAATAAAGCAGCGCGAGGCCTCAGCGAGCTGCAGCTACGCTAGTCCTAAGGGCGTGACAAATTGTCCTACGCTTGAGAACCGCCAACCCCATCCCTATCTATATTTTATCACAGTGAACAGAAAATGTCGTCAAGAATGTCTGTTCCCATTACTGGCCCGAGAGAAGCCAATTAAAACCTAAACCCTGATGGTGTATCGTCATACAGTATATTTAGTAGCAACAAACGTAAGAATTGTAAGATACGCATACAGGCAAAATCATTTCAACGAACATGGCAATTTTGTCAAAATGTATATATGGGTTAAGCAATATATATATATATATGAAATAAGCGAGCACTTGATTGCATAACATTTTATCGGCAAGGTGAGTGTGTGTATACATTTGAATAATTGCATTGGTACCTGCAATCATTACTTTTAAACATTAAAAATATCCCTTGCGAGATAGTATATATGACATCACGAATGTTCATGACTGATTTATGAATTTTTAAGATTATTAGCAGATTGTTGTTCATGGAAATATTCATCAGATAACCCTCATGAACCCTTTTGAAGTTTTACGAATCTATGAAACAATATTTCTTTTCTATCAAATCCGTCTTTATTCGACCACAACTGTTGTTTAAAATGAAACAAACTAAAAGGAAACAACTGCAAGCAAACGAACTGCCAAAAGACTTGGCATGTAAACATGAATAACATAACTTTATTATGATTTGATGTTGTAGTCAACAAACTTAACAACAAGTAGTATACGGTAACAACATATGACTGTTCTCACGGATTATCTCCTCTCTCACGAGTTCTCTTCTCTCTCCTATGGGGTTAGGTATAATTCTAACAAATCATTTATTGCATTTGGTAATATCTATTTGTTATGGTGCATTTTTATCGGTTTAAACATAATAACTAGAAAATTGATTACCAGGATAGATATACATATATTTTTGATACAATATATATAACGAAACGCAATATAAACGTGTTGTTTTCTGGAAAACAACGGCATGCAACTGAATAGTTAAGAGCATGTAAATGGAAATTAAATCATATAATGAAACAGGAAGGTCGAGCTTCTGACGTTATCCCTAGGAAAGCCGCAAGAGCACATATATTTAGTGTCATTGCTAAGGAAGAGAAAAAGACTGCATCGTGCGGAAAATGCGAAGAACTAATTAATTGCATGTTTGGATAACAATACAGACACCTCAAGGGATCAGGGTGACCTTTGAAAACACATTTAGAGTGTAAAAGGTTGTGTTCCGGCGAGTAGGAAGTTCTTTATATTAATTTATCCAATCACTCCATCCCATGACCCTTCGTTTACAAAGGTTACTTTGTTCAGTGTCTTGATAAGTGTCTCGTCTATAGTAACTTCAGTTTTTTTGGTGTCTTAATCTTGCTATCTGACACGTGTGCGACCTGCAATCTCTAGGCTGTCCTTTATGTTTCCAAAATTCACCTGTGGGGTGACTGGCTCGCCCGTTGTCAGTTTAATGTGACCGGTTGGCGTGTGTTGCTTGGTGTTTCCAGCGGGGTGTTTCAGTGATAAAGCACTATAAAAAGAGCTAGAGTTCCACTATACAAGACGACACAACACGAACATACCACAGTCTTCCAAAACACGCACCTCGCACTTCACACATGCAGCACACCGCATACGTGGGAGGCCGTCCTTACATAAACCTGGCTATTAATAGTACTTTAATTAATTAACAAAGAGGGAAACAAATTGTCCTCTAATACGCTCCAAATTATTAACTGAAATATGCACTGTGATAAGCCAATGCGGACATTAGATTGCTACGCCGCTGCTGCCGCTGACATTAGTATCGTCGGCGAAGATCTGGTCCTTTCTCCTTTCTCCGGGCTCAATTCATTCATTTTCAGTTGTGAGCCAAGCATGTTCTGGGGGCCTTGCTACGTGATGAACATCAGAATATAGAGCAGAAAACAATAACCTAGAGACGTTTCCAACACTCTTGTATCCCGACAGTGAATTGGGGGTGCACATGATTACCATCAATAGCAGGATGTCAATCTTCTTCGTAGTTAAGGTACCAAGTGCTAATCAGCGATACTTTGCTAATTGCTAATGTTGTATGACACTCGACAGGCTAATGCATGTCCTCGATTTTTCCCAGAGGCCAAGTGGCGCTGCGTAGGGTTGTTGCCATCTTAAGACCAGGTTCCAATTGACAGATCGTCAGGTGTAATATAGCCATGCCTCGTGCCCGCAAACGCACGCGCACCTATTCAATATTGGTCTGAGCAAACGAAGCATACTCAATACAAAATGCAGAGTCACGTGCGGTTTGATTGATAACTGGTGATCTTTCAATTTAGGTCAGAAGATAGTTTGTTCCTTGGTCAGTTTAGAAATGAGCGCCAAGACCCAATGATTCAAACCTGGTTGTACGCTTTTTTATGAAGTTTTGAAAGGGACGTTGGTCGTCAGCCATCAGATTATTGTTCCTTTTTTTACCAATCCGTGATCTTGCCTAACAGCTCCTCATGTCTTCTCCGTCTCGTATTGGTACACTTCAGCTCCTCATGTCTTCTCCGCCTCGTATTGGTACACTTCTGTGTATGACAGCAACTGTTATATCTATTCTTCATAAAATATAATGTAGCTTTGACGACACGGTGGCACTGCAAGTAGGGCGTTAGAATTGTACCTGCTGCCCCTATTGCATGATCGTAAAAGTCGACCCAAATTTTGAATCATATATTCTTCCTAACGTCTTTCTCGATACCACCTCACTTTTGGCCTTTGTTGAGCGCTCGCCCCTGTGGAAAGTCTATAAAAGTGCTAGTTTCTCCTCCTGTTTAACGCTCAGAGTTAAGGGAGTGGAACGACTGGTTCGCCAGTTGCCCGTATAATGTGACCGGGTGGAGTGTGTTGCTTGGTGTCTTTGGTGGCATGCTTCAGTGATATAACACTATAAAAAGGGCAACAGTTCCACTATACAAGAAGACACAACACGAACATACCGCAGTCTCCCAAGACACATACATCGCACTACACACGCGTTACACACCGCATACATGGGAGCTCGTCCTTACATGACTCTGGCTGTTAATAGGGCGTTAATTAATTAAACAAACAAACGGTGGTCGAGTCATTAAATTGTCTCGATATCTAATTATAAGGCTTCCATCTCGCGAATACGAATCACATCTTAGGCAGATGGCGGGTACTGCTCGCAATTCAAATTGCAATATCCCGTCATTTGCGGAAATCCGTGGATAACTGCGGATAAGTTGGACAGAAAATGAATGTGTATTAGTATAAAGCACTTGTTGAGTCTGTTCATAAGGCGTATGCCATCCACAACAAAACTTGTGTGCAGTTCAAAAATCCCGGAGACGAAGTACGAGCCTTTGTGGACATTTGCGAACGTGTGTTAATTGATTTCGGCCGATGCTTGCAAGCATGATTCATGTATAAAGCGGATGTACATGTATATCGACTATAAACCAAATGCAATAGTGTGCGAAATTCATACGCAATTCTTCCTAAACGCGGGATCGGGCCTTAGAAGCTAGAATAGGTCCATATAAGTTTATAGTAATTCCATGAGGCTAGCTATTCACTTTCACGAACGTATCGTCCCCGGAGAACAGTCGTTTTATTTCTTAAAGCGCTATATTGTTTATAATGTACCGTGTTCTGTTTTTATGGAGAAGAGGACACTTACTATACGTATAATCTAGGAATGATTCGTCGTTCAATAGTTTGCGCACTGTAACTGATGCTGAAGAAAGCCAATTTGTATAGGACAGGGATCTCTTTGATACGGTACATGTATATCAACTCTTTGATCCTATCGTTCTTTCCTAATGATCTGATATTATCAATGGAGAAGATAGTTTCCAGAATGAATGTGGCTTTACATACCTAGAGATTATAGGTTCTCTATATTCATCAAATTGAAAAAGAAGGGAATCGAACATACATTTTAAACGATGTCACGTTGATAAGGTGTCGACTTTATAAAAATATAAATCATGATTAAACATAAGTTGTTCATAGTTGCGATTCTTATTATTAAAAACTTTGGTTTGTTTGGGGATGGTTTGGCCGCAAAACCGTTCAGAAATAAATGGGTTTACCAAGAAAATATTTCATATCGCAGTATTTCTCTAATGAGAAGATAGTATGCTGTTTTTCAGCATGCTTATGACCCCTTTAACATACAATGATCGATCGTCGCTCGCGCATCCATCCATCAAAATAAATGCAACATCCGGTTTATCATACACTGACTTCCTGTTTTGCCAACTGTAACTTCCGGGTGTTCACAAGCGTGCGTGCGTTTCTAGGGTTGCCACTATATTATCTGCTTTTCTTTATCAGCGGAGTAAACCAGACTTAATTACTAAAGCTACGATACAAATATTTCATTGGATCAGTTCTCGGCTGTAGACGTACAATATGTATTCTTTGTATTTCATTAGTGTCAGGGGCTCTTTGAGACAAGTTGGAGTACAATGTATGGATACTATCAATCCGATAAAACGATTAAATATGGTGTATCCGCTGTAACAAAAGAGAGCGAATGAAAACATGTAGTTTTCCATACCGCATGCTTGTAACAAAAATTGTCCTTACACCAGGTCGTGGTCGCTACATTGTACATGTCGTCAGAAAAGACAACGGAGAAGTTTCCAATTGTACAAATGTTTGTTTATTCCAAGGGGAAATAATGTCACCCCTCCTTTTTTCATTATATGTTAATGGCTGTTAAATGATTTTTAACAAAAGGATGTCTGTCTATAGAGTTACAAAATATTAATCTGCTTCTTAATTATGTATGCTGACGACGTAGTGTTATTGTCTTAAACTCCCGAGGAATTACAAAAAAATGCTAGATTCTCGTATAATATATACAGATAAATGGTATCTTTACTGTTAATACATCTTAAACAAAGGAGATGATTTTCCGAAACAGAGGTAGGTTAAAAAATGAAGATAAATAGTTTTTTAGTGGGAATGTCTTTGAAACGGTAGAGGAATTTAACAACCGTGGGGTTTTACTGAACTTTAATGGGAAATTTAGGAAAGCGCAACAAAAATTGCCTAATTGTGTCGGTGGACATGTGAGTATGGCGAGGATGCATGGGGTTTTGTATTGACGAGAGTGTGGACTTCGTGTATTGTGTTTGTATATGTCTGTTTCAAACCGATGAGCCGAAAGGCTCAAGGTACTAGAAGAATTGAATTGTTGGAAAGACAATAGGTTTAACACAAACGCATGCAAAATTCTGCATGAATTGCATTTTTTTTTTCAATTTAATATCGCTCTCTGCCTTCTTCTCGCTTCACATCTGCTTCGCCATGCCTACATGTACCACGTGATGCCTGCTGACGTATATTCCTATCTCGCGCTATAATTCCATGATGAGGAGTGCTTAGACAATGCTACTGAACAATTAATCGTTCGACATCATGATAACGGGCCGTGTGACTAATGAGAGAATGAAAGCGGTACGGAACACGGAAAGCCACTTATTGCGTAATGTTAAACCTACAAATTCTTGTCAACCCTATTTTAGACGTCGACCAAATATTCAAATTCAGATGAAGTTAATCAAACGGTGAATCAGGACGTATAGCTGATGCCAGTAAGTGATATTAAGGAAGTGAGTTTACAGCCGATTACCTTACTTTAAAGGACTCGCAACAATTCTTCATCTCTAAATTAGTTTCGTTACTGCTGCGGTAACCTTGGATCTAAATACAACAGCCAAAGGTTAAAATTCAGAAATCAGTAAAAACTGTGTTTAGTGTAACAGATTTGTGTTGAATTTAACACCAGATAACACTACAAAGCCAGTTTCTTTCTCTTAGTGTTTGCCTCATTTGACAATACATTACGTATTATCTTTCTAAAGCCTTTAACAACTTGACACCATGACATCATAATTAAGCTCACGATGAAATGTTCTGCCATTTTCCCATCGTCCGAGTCACAAAGTTGATTGCACCACCAAAGTATAGCGTAGTACCTTGGGATCTCCGACGATGATATATCCCACAAATTTATAACTTATACATGTACTTGAGTATAAAGGACACATAATGTCCTTTAAAGATAGTTATCCTTTATACAGAGGTAAATTATAGTAATTGACACCAATAGAGAGTTAACTATTTGGTTCTCGATATGTATCCCCTATATAAAGTCATATACCAATACAAGTTAGACCAAAGTGATACGAGTTGACAATAGCGATACGAGTTATGCGTTAGATTATAGCGATACGAGTTATGAGTTAGACCATAGGAATATAAGTTATGAGTAAGAACATAGGAATATGAGTTAGAACATAGCGATACGATTAATGAGTTAGAACATAGCGATTCGAGTTATGAGTTAGAACATAGCGATATGAGCTATGAACTAGAACATAGCGTTATGAGTTATGAGTTACACCTCAGGGTTATGAGTTACACCATAGGAATATGGGTTTAGAACATAGCGATACGAGGTATGAGTAAGAACATAGCGTTATGAGTTAGAACATAGCGATATGACTTATGAGTTACACCATAGGAATATGAGTTATGAGTTACACCATAGGAATATGAGTTAGACCATAGTGATTCGAGTTATGAGTTAGACCGTAGTGATACGAGTTGACAATAGCGATACGAGTTATGCGTTAGACCATAGCGATACGAGTTATGAGTTAGACCATAGCGAAACGAGTTATGCGTTAGACCATAGCGATGCGAGTTATGATTTAGACCATAGCGATACGAGTTAGACCATAGCGATACGAGTTAGACCATAGCGATATGAGATATGAGTTAGACCATAGCGATACGAGTTATGAGTTAGACCATAGCGAATATAGAGTAATGATTAGACATAGGAATATGAGTTAGAACAAGCGATGACGAGTTAGACATAGCGATACGAGTTATGAGTTATGAGAACATAGCGATATGAGAACGATATGAGAACTAGAACATAGCGATATGAGTTATGAGTTACACCATAGGGTATAGTTACACCATAGGAATATGGGTTAGAACATAGCGATACGAGGTATGAGTAAGAACATAGCGTTATGAGTTACGAACATAATACGAATATGAGTTAGAGTTACACCATAGCGAGTTATAGCGAGCTATGAGTTTAGAAACCATAGTGATACGAGTTATGAGTTAGAACATAGCGATATGAGTTACCAGTTGTCCAATACACGAATTATGAAGATTGTGTAAGTTAGAGAAAATGAATTATCTAATCTGTGACAGACTAATGTATAAAAGTAAAACTTATATCGTTAAAAAAGTTCACATACACTTTCATTAGTCCTATATAAAACCTTTAAATAGGCGACCCCCTAGCTGCAATATTGTAGCTCAAAAGACTTTTAGACTGAAAATGGTGTCTTCTTTAGAGCTACAATTAGTTCCCTATTACTTCAAAACCTTCAAAAAGTATGAAAAAAACTGTGCACGAGTGATTTTCGGATGGCAGTGCTCCATACGATATACATAGGGACCAATTCGTACCCGGCCTAAAGGCATAGTAGGCCGAATCGGGTACGTATATTCGTTCTAGGCGGCCCCCATACCCCCATCCTTTTCTTTGCTTCGTGCATCTATGAATAGATATTCAGATTTTAGGCAGTGCAATTCTGTAACTTTATATTCAAAATATGACATTAGACTTCAAAAATAATAAACGAACTTTTTTTACATGGCTTCAATTATTTTTTGGAAAAAGTGTACATTTATTCGAGGGCTTCTGGGGGCCTAGGCGGCCCCCACCCAGACCCCCGCCCTTCTTCGCTTTATGTCCATATTAAATATTAAGATTTTTGATATTGCAATTCTGTAAGTAAAAATAATAAATCAAAACTTCAAATAAAAAAATATGACACTTGACACGAAAACCATAAATAAACATCCTTAAATGGCTTCAATTATTTTCTGGAAAATGTGTTCATGAAATCCTCAGAATGCAGGATTTTGCACCATTTATTCGAGAGCTTCTGGGGGCCTAGGCGGCCCCCAGACCCTCGCCTGATTTGCTTTGTCCCACGCCCCCTCTAACCTCAAAAACCTAAATCCGCCCCTGGTTAAGGTGTGTTGATAGGGAGTTATAGTCTATCTCAGAATTGTTCTCAGTGCAAGATCACGGTAAATCTCAGGTAAATTTACTCACCTGGTAGGTGATCAGCAAATCAGTAACGGTTATTGTCAAGATGCTGCAGAATGATGTATAAAAGTATAAAACAGAGGCATACTTCAGAAAAAATCATACTTGCCATGATATTTGAATTGAACGTTGAATTATCAACTTGACTTGTACATGTATTTGTAGCACTTTATTGGTCTTAGTCTTAAGCTATACATTTTTGTGCTATTTCTCAATCTTTATAAGTGTAAATATCTAATAGAAATACTATACTAGATCATTCAATTTCATCATTTTCTTATACTTTCTGACTTATTTTAGTTTTCAGATTTAGATTAATATACATACTTTGTAAAACATCTGTACTAGAATTGTCGAATTTACAGTTTATTATTGATCTATACTTGACTGTTATTTTTTCAGTTTTCAAGGATGAGAATCTTCCTCTTTAATTCAGAGGATTTCTTCTGATTGGGCAATATTTAAAAGAAACAAATAATGTCAGATATAATCTGAAATCTCATAAAATTGACCCTTTTTTAAACACTTAGTGGACAGATTTCTCTTATAAGTCAAGATGTTTCCACCCTTTGTTGATAGGATCGATCACTATTTCCATCCATTTTCTGTGATATAAGGAAGGCTTTTGATCGAGTAAGGCATTGTATGATTGGTTTGAAGCCTACTTATCTGACAGAAAACAACTCCTATTCATAAACGGATATCATTTAATCCAATGAAAAACCGATAAATGCTTGAGTACTGCAAGGTTCAGTACTTCGTCTTTTCTTTTCCTATTGTTTATAAATGACTTAACAGAGATTAAGGACTTAAGCCATACAAGTTAATGATTTACAAGGTTTATAGTTGACCATAGCATTATGAGTTAGAACATAGGAATATGAGTTATGAGTTACATCATAGGAATATGGGTTAGATATAGCGATACGGAGGTATGAGTAAGAACATAGCGTTATGAGTTAGAACATAGCGATATGACTTATGATGTTACACCATAGGAATATGAGTTTATGAGTTACCATAGAATATGAAGTAATGAGTTAGACCATAGCGATACGAGTTATGAGTTAGACACAGCGATCTCGTAGTTATAAGAGTTATACCATAGTGATACGGAGTTATGAGTTAGAACATAGCGATATTAGTTACACCATAGAAATATCAGTTATACCATAGCGATACGAGTTATGAGTTAGACCATAGCGATACGATTTAAGAGTTAGACAATAGCGAGAAGAGTTATGAATTAGACCATAGCAGATACGATTAAGACTTAAGAACATACAAGTTATGAGTTAGACATTGCATTTATTAGGTTAGAACATAGGAATATGAGTTAAGAGTTACACCATAAGGAATAATGAAGTGAGACCATAGCCAATACGTAGTAATGAGTTAGACCATAAGCGATACGAGGTATGAGTAAGAACATATCGATACGAGTTATGCTGTTATACCATAGTGATACGAGTTATGAGTTAGAACATAGCGATATGAGTTACACCATAGGAATAGGCGATGAGAGTTATGAGTTAGACCATAGCAGATACCAGTTATGAGTTAGACCATAGTGGATACGATTTAGAGTGTTAGACCATAGTGATACAAGTTATGAGTTAGACAATAGCGAGAAGAGTTTATGAAGTTAGACCATAGCGAAGAAGAGTTAGACTAAAGCCATACAAGTTATGAGTTAGACGTATAGCGATATGAGTTAGAGATAAGAATATGAGTTATGAGTTAGACCATAGTGTTATGAGTTAGAACATAGCGATACGAGTTATGAGTTTGACATTAGCCGATAGGAGTTTTGAGTTTAGAACATAGCGATACGAGTTATAGTTAGCCACATAGGTTGATAGTTAGAACAATAGCGATACGAGTTTATGAGTAGGAATATAACGATATGAGGTTATGAGTTAGACATAGGAACATGAGGTATGAGTTAGAACATAGCGATACGAGTTATGAGTTAGAACATGAGCGATATGAGTTATGATAGGAACATAGCGAGTTAGACCACGGAACGGATATGAGTTAGACTATAGCACAATATGAGTTATGAGTTACACCATAGCGATACGAGTTTATATGTTAGACCAAAGCGATACGTGTTTAGAGTAGTATGAGTTATGACCTTAGACCAAAGCAATACGAGTTATGGAAGTTAGACCATAGCGATACGAGTTATGAGTTTAGAACATAGCGATACGAGTTATGAGTTAGAACATAGCGATTATGAGTTAGTATGAGTTACACCATAGCGATATGAGTTATGAGTTAGCTATACCATTTAGAGTTAGAATATGATTACAAGTTATGAGTTACACCATAGGAAGTTATGAGTTAGACCATAGTGATACGAGTTATGAGTTAGACCGTAGTGATACGAGTTGACAATAGCGATACGAGTTTATGCGTTAGACCATAGCGATACGAGTTATGAGTTAGACCATAGCGAAACGAGTTATGCGTTAGACCATAGCGATGCGAGTTATGATTTAGACCATAGCGATACGAGTTAGACCATAGCGATACGAGTTAGACCATAGCGATATGAGATATGAGTTAGACCATAGCGATACGAGTTATGAGTTAGACCATAGGAATATAAGTAATGAATTAGAACATAGGAATATGAGTTAGAACAGAGCGATACGAGTAATGAGTTAGAACATAGCGATACGAGTAATGAGTTAGAACAAAGCGATATGAGCTATGAACTAGAACATAGCGATATGAGTTATGAGTTACACCATAGGGTTATGAGTTACACCATAGGAATATGGGTTAGAACATAGCGATACGAGTATGAGTAGAAACATAGCGTTATGAGTTACGACATAAGAATATGAGTTATGAGTTACACCATAGGAAGTTATGAGTTAGACCATAGCGATTCGAGTTAAGAGTTATACCATAGTGATACGAGTTATGAGTTAGAACATAGCGATATGAGTTACACCATAGGAATATGAGTTATACCATAGCGATACGAGTTATGAGTTAGACCATAGCGATACGATTTAAGAGTTAGACAATAGCGAGAAGAGTTATGAGTTAGACCATAGCGATACGATTAAGACTAAAGCCATACAAATTATGAGTTAGACCATAGCATTATGAGTTAGAACATAGGAAATATGAGTTATGAGTTACACCATAGGAATATGATATGGAGTAGACCATAGATTATATAGCGATATGAGTTACACATAGGAATATGGTATAAGAGAGTTAGACCATAGCGTACGATTTAAGAGAACAATAGCGTTATGAGTTAGACATAGCGATACGATTAAAGCCATACAAATTATGAGTTAGACCATAGCATATGAGTTAGAACATAGGAATATGAGTTATGAGTTACACCTAGCGATACGAGTAGTAAAACATAGCGTTATGAGTTAGAACATAGCGATATGACTATGAGTCCATATGAGTTATGATTACACCATAGGAATATGAGTAATGAGTTAGACCATAGCGATACAAGTTATGAGTTAGACCATAGCGATTCGAGTTATGAGTTAGACCATAGCGATTCGAGTTATGAGTTAGACCATAGCGATTCGATTTAAGAGTTATACCATAGTGATACGAGTTATGAGTTAGAACATAGCGATATGAGTTACACCATAGGAATATGAGTTATACCATAGCGATACGAGTTATGAGTTAGACCATAGCGATACGATTTAAGAGTTAGACAATAGCGAGAAGAGTTATGAGTTAGACCATAGCGATACGATTAAGACTTAAGCCATACAAGTTATGAGTTAGACCATAGCATTATGAGTTAGAACATAGGAATATGAGTTATGAGTTACACCATAGGAATATGGGTTAGAATATAGCGATACGAGGTATGAGTAAGAACATAGCGTTATGAGTTAGAACATAGCGATATGACTTATGAGTTACACCATAGGAATATGAGTTATGAGTTACCATAGGAATATGAGTAATGAGTTAGACCATAGCGATACGAGTTATGAGTTAGACCATAGCGATTCGAGTTAAGAGTTATACCATAGTGATACGAGTTATGAGTTAGAACATAGCGATATTAGTTACACCATAGAAATATCAGTTATACCATAGCGATACGAGTTATGAGTTAGACCATAGCGATACGATTTAAGAGTTAGACAATAGCGAGAAGAGTTATGAGTTAGACCATAGCGATACGATTAAGACTTAAGCCATACAAGTTATGAGTTAGACCATAGCATTATGAGTTAGAACATAGGAATATGAGTTAAGAGTTACACCATAGGAATATGAGTGAGACCATAGCAATACGAGTAATGAGTTAGACCATAGCGATACGAGGTATGAGTAAGAACATAGCGTTATGAGTTATACCATAGTGATACGAGTTATGAGTTAGAACATAGCGATATGAGTTACACCATAGGAATATGAGTTATGAGTTAGACCATAGCGATACCAGTTATGAGTTAGACCATAGTGATACGATTTAAGTGTTAGACCATAGTGATACAAGTTATGAGTTAGACAATAGCGAGAAGAGTTATGAGTTAGACCATAGCGAGAAGAGTTAGACTAAAGCCATACAAGTTATGAGTTAGACTATAGCGTTATGAGTTAGACGATAAGAATATGAGTTATGAGTTAGACCATAGTGTTATGAGTTAGAACATAGCGATACGAGTTATGAGTTTGACATTAGCGATAGGAGTTTTGAGTTAGAACATAGCGATACGTGTTATGAGTTAGACAATAGGTTGATGAGTTAGACAATAGCGATACGAGTTATGAGCTAGAATATAACGATATGAGTTATGAGTTAGACCATAGGAACATGAGGTATGAGTTAGAACATAGCGATACGAGTTATGAGTTAGAACATAGCGATATGAGTTATGAGTAGGAACATAGCGATATGAGTTAAGAGTTAGACCATACGGATATGAGTTAGACTATAGCAATATGAGTTATGAGTATACACCATAGCGATACGAGTTATATGTTAGACCAAAGCGATACGATGTACGTAGTTATGAGTTAGACCTTAGGAATACGAGTTATGAATTAGACCAAAGCGATACGAGTTAAGAGTTATACATGTACCATAGTGATACGAGTTATGAGTTAGAACATAGCGATATGAGTTACACCATAGGAATCTGAGTAATGAGTTACACCATAGCGATACGAGTTATGAGATAGACCATAGCTATACGATTTAAGAGTTAGACCATAGTGATACAAGTTATGAGTTAGACCATAGAGATACGAGTTAGAGATACGAGTTATGAGTTAAACCATAGCGATACGAGTTATGAGTTAAACCTCAGCGATACTAGTTATGAGTTAGACCATAGTGATATGAGTTAGACTATAGTGATATGAGTTATGAGTTAGACCATAGGAATATGAGTTAGACCATAGCGATATAAGTTAGACCATCGCGATATGAGTTAGACCATCGTGATATGAGTTATGAGTTAGACCATAGTGATATGAGTTAGACCATAGTGTTATGAGTTAGACCATAGTGATATGAGTTATGAGTTAGACCATAGCGATATGAGTTATGAGTTAGACCATAGGAATATGAGTAAGACCATAGCGATATGAGTTAGACCATCGCGATATGAGTTAGACCATAGTGATATGAGTTAGATCATAGCGATATGAGTTATGAGTTAGACCATAGCGATTTGAGTTATGAGTGAGATCATACATTGATGTCACTATTTTTTTTTTAAATTTTATCGGGGTATGGAAAAAAAATGTTTGCAAACTGTGTGAATCCGCGTAGCGGATTCTCACAAAATTTGCAAACATTTTTTTTCATAACCTGATAAAATTTAAAAATAGTGACATCAATACTTATAACTAATTTTATACTCTATTTGATAAATGAAGTGTGTTTAAATGTAACGTAATAGTGTTTTTCAAGGGATTATTTTTTCCGAATCAATACGCAACGTCAATGTCTCTATTGTGACGTCACGATAACGTCGGGGTTTCGCGCCATTCTCGGATTTTTTTTCATAGTGGTATGCAAATAAGATATTGGCCAATCAGAAAACCAGATTTGGTATGAAAACAAAGAAAAATTATAATCATATCACTTTAAGTGAGTTATGGGTTATATTATAGTGATATGAGTTAGACCACAGTGATATTAGTTAGACCACATAGCGATTTGAGTTATGAGTTACATGTAGACCTTGCGAAATGAGTTAGATCATAGCGATATGAGTTCTGAGTTACACCATAGCGTTGTGAGTTAGACCATAGCGATATGGGTTATGAGTTAGATCATAGTGATATGAGTTAGATCATAGCAATATGAGTTATGAGTTAGATCATAGCGATATGAGTTATGAGTTAGACCATAGTGATATGAGTTAGACCATATAGCGATATGAGTTCTGAGTTACACCATTGCGTTGTGAGTTAGACCATAGCGATATGAGTTATGAGTTAGACCATAGTGATATGAGTTAGACCATATAGCGATATGAGTTATGAGTTAGATCATAGCGATATGAGTTATGAGTTAGACCATAGCTATATTTTGAACCAACCTGTGTGTCCATCTACCGTTTTAGACGTTTTGGCGGTCTTGATAAAAAATCATTAAAAATCATACTATTTGAGTATTACATACCATGTGTGTTTGATTAAATATTTGAGGGACGTGTTGTAATGTTGTTATATTTGTAATATTACTTTTGAAAACAGAAGTATATGTTTGCAACATTTAGGAGTTATAATCTTGTCAGCTTAACCTCGGTGATTACAAAGGCATATTTATTACAAGAAAAAAATATATGTAAAACATATATAAGAGCACCATACTTTTCATAATGTTGCTTTTAATGTATAGCATTTATCATTGTGTAAGTACTTTTGAGCTGTAAGAAGGCGGTTTATACTCTTAATTAAAACGTAACCAACTTCTCAATATTTGGAAAAAAATGTGGTATTTGGTTTATTTACGACGAAAATCATCTAGAGGAAAGTTCACACAATGTCAAATAGTGTCAACCCTTGTCAGGACGAGTCGTGTCAAAGAATCACATGAATACATATCCCTCAAAAGTTTAAGTGCTGACACTGTCGTTGTGAACTCTTAAGGATGTATTCTTCTGAGGTGTCAGTCCCGTTGAAGTCTCGTTTCGAGATAGATAAAAGAAGTTTTGAGATTTTCAAATAAAATCTATCAATATCTGTAGCAAGTTGCCAGTTGCAACTATTATCAAAAATTACTTTTGTATTTTTGATAGATTTTTTTTATACTGGAATTTAAGAAATAGCCCATTTGGCTGCCAATTTGAAATTGTGTCTTTTTTCGCTTTGAGTAGGGCCACAGTTTTACCATTTTTTACTAAAATTGTTTTTACTTAAATAATCATTGCGCCAGTATTTTTAGCTGTATCGAGCTTATTTTGCTGTAGATCTTTACTGGGTTCGTGGTATTTGAAATTTTGAGCATTAATGTGTGAAATGATTCACTTTTGTCACTTTATTTTTTACATTAAATGGTAATTTGAGCACTTTAGTTTTTCACTCTAAAATACTGAAAAATAACAAATATTAAAATGGAGCAAAAAAAAAAAAAAGCACATGGACCCCCATTTTTCTGGCCGATTTAGAAAGAGCAATCCTTTTTACTGTTGATATGCAAAATATTATCAAAAGTTTAAAGGTAGGTTTCGCCCAATGAAATATAAAGACTACGAAATTGAAATTTATCCTGTACATAGATATAATCTTCAGATCATTTTCAATGCATACAGCGAACAATATGGGTGGTCAGTTGCCTAGCTTGACCAGGAAAATACTCCTCTTAAAATAGAGCGAAGTCAAGCTTTACATAGAACATGGCGTATTTTTTTCCAAAACGAGGCCGCAGCAACAAACGGAAGCGTGCAACAAAAAGTCAGATGTTACATACTCTCGCTAGCTTAATACACCAAACATACATGTAGTTAGTGTGCGGCTGTATGTGCGCAGGCATATGTGTTGAAATTTAACTTACCACGTGCAACGCCGTTACACGAGTCCCAACAGATCCGGGCATTGCATACTGTTTTGTCTGACGGACACCGTAATAAATCAAGGATTTCCTTCAAATTTGTATTCAAGACACATTTGTTCAATCTCAAACGTGTAAAGAAATTAAATTGAGGTATTTTTGATATGTTTTTTCATCTTTTCTTCCGTTTATCGGATTTTACAAAAAAAAATATTTATTTGGTTGGGCGAAACCTACCTTTAATACCTGAACTTTTTCTATAAAGGTTAAATTTGACAAAAATGGCTGAAAATGATGTATTTTGTTGCACAAAATTAAGGGGTAGGGGTAGCATATGTCGTTATTCTGAGAAAAAATATTAGTCTTATTAATCAAAACTGGTATATTTTTAAAGAAGACTACTGGAAAATAAATTCTACAAACATCCATACATATCAAACACACAGGGGGCCAACTCAATGAAACTGGATGTTGTCATACAATATTTGTATTTGGTGGATGGACTGATGAGTACATGTATATATGACAATCATGTGATTTTTTTCAGAAAAAAATGAGATTTGACTCCATTTTCATTGAGTTGGCCCCCTGTGATCAAACACCTCATTAAGAAATTATGGCTTTAATCTCTCGTATATATGGTCAAAACGGCAAAATTCCCATAAAATCCAATATTTTGTCAACTAGGTATCTTTGAGTGACAATAGCTCAAAAACGAGTACACGGACATATGTTTTCTCTTCTATTTTCTTTTGTGGTATGAACTCCTTTTTCTAAAACTCTATATGAGTAAAAGTTTAATACAAGGAATGTTTTACTTCTCGGAGGAGTACATCCTTAAATTGGTGATATACATGTGTAAAGAGAGACAACTTCAACAGACATACCTGCATTGCCATTGGAATGTATCACAAATGGAACGC
The DNA here is from genome assembly GCF_041381155.1 of Argopecten irradians. Lineage (NCBI taxonomy): Eukaryota > Metazoa > Mollusca > Bivalvia > Pectinida > Pectinidae > Argopecten > Argopecten irradians. The sequence goes on from NC_091134.1 coordinate 23,741,607, forward strand.
GCCATACAAGCAGATTTTCAGAAGCGTACCACAATCGGAACTGCTGGGGCATTCCATTTGCGGATTCGTATTAGTTTATCAGATGGTGGGCTATTCAAATCGCTTTTCGTCTGTGGTCCGTGCGTCCGTCCGTCCGTCAACATTTCTTGTTACCGCTATTTCTCAGAAAGGGCAGAAGGGATCTTTCTCAAATTGCATGTGTAGGTTCCCCTAGGGCCCTAGTTGTGCATATTGCATTTTGTCATCGATCGGTCAACAAGATGGCCGCCAGGCCGCCATCTTGGATTTTGATAGTTAGTTTGTTACGACTTTTTCTCAGAAAGTACTAAAGGGATCTCTCTTAAATTTCACTTGTAGATTTCCTCAGGGCCGTAGTTGTGCACAATACATTTTGGGACCGATCGGTCAAGAAGATGGTCGACAGGCCGCCATCTTGGATTTTGACAATTGAAGTTTGTTACCGCTATTTCTCAAAAAGTACTGAAGCAATCTGTCTCAAATTGTATATTCAGGTTCCCTTAGGGCACCAATTGTGCATATTACATTTTGGGACGTATCGGTCAACAAGATGGCCGCACGACAGGCCACCATCTGGGATTTTCATAATTGATGTTTGTTACCGTTATTTCTCGGAAAGTGCTGAAGCGATATGTCTCAAAGAGTATATGTACGTTCCACTAGGACCTTTGTTGTGCATATTGCATTTTCGGACCGACCGGTCAAAAAGATGGCGGCCGGACTACCATCTTGGATTTTGATCAGCGTTCGAAATTAATGCCTGTCCGCATAATTGAAAAGCAGAGAAAAGATCTCTCTTTTCTTACTCAAACATAGATCATTCTTTGATGGGCGCCACTTCAGATCCCTCTGGGATCTCATATTTTTGTAGGCCTACTGGGCGGTACCCATATGAAAGAGACGCTTCGAATATAAAGGTCTTTTTTCTGTATTAACAATAAAATGGATAAAATGATAATACCGAAATAGTTTCGACATACATTGAAACAAATTAAATAATCCATATAATTCCATCGGATATAAAATACGCTCTGTCTTGTTTTCAACATAGAAAACTTTTCAATGACAAGTGAAAAATCTCAAGTCCGCCATCTTGTATCCGAGTGGTACAGGTCGGCTGGTACGGCGCGTTCCATTTGAGATACATGAGATATATATATATGTATCGAAACGCACGGATATACTGGCGACCTATTTTAAAGGGACAATTCACTCAGGCTAATTCTTTTACATAACCAAGAGCTAAATGTGGCATAAATATATTGTTCGATATATGAAACATATATCACAAAATATTGACAAATTCCACGTCATTGTTTAGTATTCAAATGATACCGTTTTAATTAGAAATCGTTGATCAATACGATTAAGCAGGTACAATATGTACGCTGTACCCATACCCGAGCCAAAGTCACGTACGTTAAACAAATGAACTACAAAACCACTCAGGAGGTGATAGAATGATTTTTAGGCAAAACAATTCACCTAAAAAGATAAACACCCTGTTGTCAAAGCGATTTGAGCAGTTCTAGACAAAAGTTAATTTACTCTACGTGCAAGGGACAGGGTTCGGCATACAAGATGTTCGACTACAATGTGTAATGGCGGACAGCGAGCGAGTTTGAACATTTCACATGCATTTCACCACCATAGGCTTTTCTGGCATATAACAGTAAAACCGACTGATCTAATTTCCATTAGAACTGGGTTTGTCCGATATTTTTTATGTTCTCTTAGACTGAATTGTCCCTTTAACAACTCGACAACCGCTCCAGACAGTATCGCCATGTATAAATTGTGTAAATTATATGTATAACAAGTGATGAAGTTAATTTGTTTACATAAAACATTTAATCAATATTGGTGAAATAGCCAAACATGAAATAAAATTCAAAGTTATACAATAACCACACTATCGGATGCACCGGGATTCATATACCATCCAGATATAAAAAAACGTATAACAAAAACCACAACAGTAATGAGAAAGAAACGCTGATTAAAATATTACAATATAAAAGACACCCGTAATATTACCGAATTATATTGTCTTTGCCTGGAAAGTTATCGTTATTATTTGCAATAAACGACGATAGCCCCTATAGAATATAATAAGACTCTCTCATATGTGGATATGGAGGATAGGGATATTCTACCCGGGGTCACAAGCCTTGGCTTTTACATTTTGTGATCCCGAGGGAAGAATATTACTTTCCTTCATATCCACACATGAAAGAGTGTTTTTCTCCCATACCTCGATGTTTTATTGCAATTACATATATACTACTATAATTATCCGCTATTTTGAAATAAATTCCAAAAAAAAATGCGACTGCAAGTCAATTCTCCATACATGAAAATTTCTTGATTTTTTCAACGCAAATCAATTTGCTTGTATATTTTAAAGTAAACCAAGCCTAGTTTCTGAAAACGAAATGTCAAAGACGGTCCACCGCTGACAAACAGTATTTTTTTCTCTGTCAAAACCAGGAACAGATGAATTACAATTTACATGTAGAATTTTCTTCAGATACAAGTTACTCACTTTACAACATTACCACCATTGAATTTTGAGCTTCTGATTTTACTTAATGATAAAACTATGAATATAATTAATTGCATCCCGAAAAAAATCCATGGCTCTATATCCTAAATGAAATGAAGCACTGATTGCGCATTCACCGAAAGCAAAATTAATTATCTTATATTTATTTTTATGTTTATTAGACATAATTAAACACCAATTATTGTTCAAATAATGATTATCGTTTATGCTCTGTCGGTGGGGAAGCATCTTTAAGATTGTACCAAGAAAACAGTATTTTTGACGCTGTGACGTCACGAGGCTTTATTGCATAAATAACCCCAGGCATGTTGAGTGTATTAATTGGTATGAAAGAAAATAATTTCTGTGTTTCACATATCATACTTCCATTTAAAATTGTTTAGTGGCAAAAGACAAATCATAAAATCGAAATAAGAAATAAATACAATGAACATATTAAAATGTCTGTTTCTACAACATTTGAAAAAATGAGAAATCTACCATTGCCGGTCGTCTTCATCACAAAGGGAATTATGTCCGTTTAAAGTCGGTGTTCCAAGAGCTCTTCAGTTGTCAAATATTTTTTTAAACAATATTTATATCTAGCTGTTTTTATTGGCGTCGTTGATATCATCTTTATTCTGTCCTTCGATATTGTATGGTTTGGCCGTTTGGTTATATAGTTCATATGATGTGCGCATATCTACCCGAAGTAATTTCCTTACGATTTCGTACAATGTGTGATATAGGTACGAGAAATAAGTTTGGAATGTTTGTCGTTATTGAGAGAGGAATAAATTATCAAATGATTTAAAAAATGAAATCATCGAGACACGCACTGGGTACAACAATGTACGTACAAATGTACGTTGAAACTCAGATTAATATACCACATTTAATCTTTATAAACGTACATCCACTACGAAATAGCACATTGTCGAACGTGTTGCGGTATTGATCATTTCCCGTAACGAAACGGAGATTTTCCAAGCTTCCGGTGATGTTTGACTTTAACGTGTCTGCCTTTGTGGTTTGCTCTATTCCCCTTTCTCGGATGTGCTTTCCATGGGCGTTCACCAAAGAATCGGAAACGCGCATGTCTCTTTTGTATCCCGGAGGAGACGCCACAGCATGTATACACACGCTGGTGAAGGGCTTCCGGAGTGACGTCACCTAAAGATGACTTCAACATCTTTACTGTGGGTTTGCCGAAACAGCAAGTGGCAAAAATCACCATCAGTATTAAAACAAATTTCAACATCTTGGCCTAGAAAAAAACAACAACAAAAAACAAGAAATTAGAAATGTTTTCGCTAAAAGAACTTTCAACAGTACTAAATCACCATCAGTATTAAAACCAATTTCAACATCTTGGCATAAAAAATAAAATAAACAAGAGGCCCAAGGGCCTTAACGGTCATCTGACTATCTTGGCAATAGCTGTATAGAAAAATAATTAGATATGGTGTCATGGTAGCCATCTTCAATCTGGGATCAACCAGAGATATAACAACACTTTGACAAGATCATATCAGTTGCATTTCATGTTTCAAGTTTCAGTTAAATTGCAATGGTAGAACTTGAGAAGAAGTTCAAATGTGTTTTCAAGATTGCATCTGTGGCAACCATCTTGGATCATCTGTGGCAGCCATCTTGGATTTTGGATCAACATAAAATATAACAACACTTGGTATGGACCATGTCAGGATCATTTCATGCAGGTTTCAGCTTAATCACACTGATAGAACTTGAGAAGAAGTTCAAAATTCAAGATTTTGGAATATTTGACTCTCGTGACCTTGATAGTAGGTCAAGGTTATTTATTTCCACAACTTTGATAGCCCTTCATCTCAGCATGCTATTGACTAAATATGAATACCCTGGACCTTTTGGCTAATTAAAAGGTGTAGTTAAAAGATTTTAGCTTAATTGACCCCTGTGACCTTGAAAGAAGGTCAAGGTCATTCATTTTTATAACTATGGTCACCCTTCATCCCAGCATGCCACCAGCAAAATATGAGTATCCTGGACTTTTGGGTTAGTTAACAAAAATCGTTCAAAGATTTTAGCCTATTTGACCCCTGTGACCTTCAAAGTGGGTCAAGGTCATTCATTTTTACAACTTTGGTAGCCCTTCATCCCAGCATGCTATAGGCCAAATATGAGTACCCTGGATCTTTCGGTTAGTTAAAAGAAGTCGTTCAAAGATTTTAGCCTATTTGACCCCCGGTGACCTTGACAATACGTCAAGATCATTAATTTTCACAACTTTTGTAGCCCTTTATCCCAGCATTCTACTGGCTAAATATGAGTACCCTGGACCTTTTGGTTAGTTGGAAGAAGTCGTTCAAAGATTTTAGTCTATTTGACCCCTGTGACCTTGAAAGTAGGTCAAGGTCATTTATTTTCACAACTTTGGTAGCCCTTTATCCCAGCATGCTACAGGCCAAATATGAGTACCCTGGACCTTTCGGTTAGTTAGAAGAAGTCGTTCAAAGATTTTAGCCTATTTGACCCCCGGTGACCTTGACAATACGTCAAGGTCATTAATTTTCACAACTTTTGTAGCCCTTTATCCCAGCATGCTACAGGCTAATTATGAGTACCCTGGACCTTTTGGTTAGTTAGAAGAAGTCGTTCAAAGATTTTAGCCTATTTGACCCCTGGTGACCTTGACAGTACGTCAAGGTCATTAATTTTCACAACTTTTGTAGCCCTTCATCCCAGCATGCTACAGGCTAAATATGAGTACCCTGGACCTTTTGGTTAGTTAGAAGAAGTCATTCAAAGATTTTAGCCTATTTGACCCCTGTGACCTCGAAAGTAGGTCAAGGTCATTTATTTTCACAATTTTGGTAGCCCTTCATCCCAGCATGCTACAGGCCAAATATGAGTACCCTGGACCTTTTGGTTAGTTAGAAGAAGTCGTTCAAAGATTTTAGCCTATTTGACCCCGGTGACCTTGACAATACGTCAAGGTCATTTATTTTCACAACTTTTGTAGCCCTTCATCCGAGCATGCTACAGGCCAAATATGATTACCCTGGACCTTTCAGTTAGTTAGAAGAAGTTGTTCAAAGATTTTAGACTATTTGACCCCTGGTGACCTTGACAGTACGTCAAGGTCACTAATTTTCACAAATTTTGTAGCCCTTCATCCCAGCATGCTACAGGCCAAATATGAGTACCCTGGACCTTTTGGTTAGTTAGAATAAGTCGTTCAAGGAATTGAGCCTATTTGACCCCTGTGACCTTGAAAGAAGGTCAAGGTCATTTATTTTCACAACTTTGATAGCCCTTCATCCAAGTATGCTACAGGCCAAATATGAGTACTTTGGGCCTTACGGTTATTGAGAAGAAGTTGTTTGAATGAAAAGTTTACGCACGGCGCACGGCGGACGGCGGACGACGACGGACGGTGCATGATGACTATAGGTTATCCTGACCCTTTGGGTCAGATGACCTAAAAATGTTTTAGCTAAAAGAACTTTCAACAGTACTAAATCACCATCAGTATCAAAACCAATTTCAATATCTTCATGTAGACTAAATAAGAAATTCAGTTTTTTTTTATTTATATTTATTCTATTTGATTCCATTTTTCCTATGCAAACAGTTGTTACAAAGTAATATTACATATCTGAGTACGACAAGTTTGTACATTATATTCATATGTACAATAAACATATTCCATATGTGAATAAGGGAGATTCTTCCATAGCAAAGAAGTAAATAGCATACATCCTTATGACTTCAGCTACAGTGTATAAAAATAAAAAATAAAAACGTGAATACATATACTTAATGTTATCTTGACTATGTCCACCATTTACTATGACATATGGATCCGTATTATTGCTTGGCGTAATAACGTATTAACGTATGAATATCTTAATGAATAAAATATTCTCATCTTTTCAAGTTGATATTCTATATGGGTTTTTTTCAAATTTAAAGTACTGACCGATAATTATTGCAAGACAATAGAAGTATGAATATTCGAAAAAGGGAAAACTTTTGAAAAGTAGGTAACATCTAGAATTGATATTACATACGTATAATGCTGTGCTCAATATCAATGTCCATAAAGTTTACAGTAAGATATGTGTAAATCAAAACAGAGTTTCGTAATTCGTCAAAAGGATATTTCTTTTAATATGCGCAGAAGAGTGTCACATGAATCAACATATACAACTGTTTAAAAATGGCAACTGAACATCGGATAAAAATACATTACAGTACCTGTTTTACCTATTTGTTAGTAATATGTAACTTGCCTGCAAGTATTTGCATTGTAATAAAAACAGAATTTTACAAGACAAAACAAACTTACCTTAAGATAGCGGATACTCTCCGATCCAGAGCTATCTAGAATTTCCCACCGTGTTTAAACGTAAGCACAGAATCCGTGGAGTTTTCCTTAATAAAAAGCCACACCTTCTGTACGAGCTGTTAGTCTTTTATACTACACACCTTTAGAACGGACGTCATACTTGGTATGTACGACAAACACTTCGTACATCTGCTACATCTGTAGGTGTTACTTACGTGCTAACCAATAAAATTGCTCCATCCTGTTGTGAGCTCCCTAACTCCTTCCAATCCGAACCTGCGGTTCCGGAAGAAGCTACCCTTTCCTGCTGTAGGAAAGGATGATTATCATAATATGCAACTTAATATAGATAAAAAATGTTTTGTATAAATCACTTAAGCTAAATCCGTCTAGGATGTAATTACTCTTTAAACTATATCCTAGATATAATTATAAGTGGCCGCGTGGTTAGGATATCCCGACATACGTATTACCACAAGCCCCCACCCATGTAGAGCAGTTGCAAGGTACTGACCGCTGGCGGAGGTTTTTCTCCGGGTTCTCCGGCTTTCCCCCACCAACAAACCTGGCACGACCTAAGTGACCCTGTTAACAGGACGTTAATCAACTGGAATTTTAATTCCATTGAGTGTGAGGTCTGGATCGTTGTGTGGTTTTCGTTTTTGACAGAAATGCATGCATACAGTTTTTGATCTTTAAAATCTAAAGCTATTTTCGTCAGCCCAATTCTGTAGTTTGCCTAAACATTGTTGTAGTTGTCGTTCTATAGTGTACATATTTTTTTTAATCTGTAACAGATCAAGAAATCATCCACAAATAGAGACCCTTCCGTAGATTGGCCAAGACATTTGGTTATGCCGTTAATTTTTAATCCTAAAAGTGTGACATACAGGATACCACCTTGAGGGACAACCCATCTCCTGTGTCTTGTTTTGGAATAAGTTGAACCCGTTTGAACTTTGAAATGCCTGTCAGATATAAAATTTGAAATAAACTTTGGCAAGTTACCACGTATACCGATATCATGGAGATCGCTCATGATTCCATATTGCCAAGCCGTGTCGTATGCCTTTTAAAGGTCAAAGAATACGGCCACAATATTTTCTTTCTTGGCAAAGGCTTCTCGTATAAATGTTTCTAGTCTAACTAAGTGGTCTACCGTTCCCCTGCGGTTTCTAAAGCCGCTTTGCAAAGGACTTTAAATATTGTTTGATTCCAGGAACCAAACTAATCTAGTATTTATCATACGTTCTAGAGTTTTACAAATGCAGCTCGTCAATGAAATAAGACGATAGTTATTGGCATCAGTAGCTCCTTCCCGGGCTTCGGAAGAGGTATAATAGTAGATTCCATCCACGTTTCGGGAATATTGCCAGAAGAATAAACTTGGTTAAATATACTTAAAAGACATTTTAGAGTCTGGTAATTGTTTTAAAAACATATATGGAATTTCGTCTGGTCCAGCGCCGAGTCCTTTGATTTCTCAAAGGACCCGAGCAATTCTGGTATCTCGAAAGGCCGATTGTAACTTTCAGTATTGGAGGATTTAAAATTAAGACTTCTCTTTTCCTTTTCTTTTTTAAATTTTTTGGAAAGTTTTTGAATAATTTTTTGACGGATTAATTTTTAGCAAAATTTTTGGCAAAGACGTCAGCTACGTCGGATTTTGAAGAAAATATTTTATTTTTGTTAATGAAGTGGGAGGATGGTGTTGCTTTTCTTTTTCCCACTGATTTTACCAATCTTTTCCCAAATTTTCTTCGAAGATGTGTTGGAATTAATTTTTTGAGACGTACTCTTTCCAAGTACTTCTCTTGTCAGATTTGATAGACCTTCGAGCTTTTGCTCTCCATATTTTTTTAATGTTATAGTTTGAGCCGATTGGCGTAGCCAAGTACCGCCTCAGAGCTGCATTTCTACCAGATCTATTGATAAATGAATCATTTGAGAGAAGGAACTTTGTAGGTTTTGGCACGGATTTTTGGTATGGTTTTTGTAGCGATAGAAGTGAGCGTTTCTGTGAAAATTTTAACGGGGTCATCAAGGTTCAAAAAGTTATCCTCAATGAGCTCCTCTGCGCACAAGTTTTTAAATTGAACCCAGTCCGTCTAATGTAGATTCCAACGAGGAATAGGTTCCTCAAGTTTTAGTGACCCTATGTTTTTTTTTTTATATAATTGGAAAGTGATCGCTCCCATAAAGATCATCGTTAACCCTCAAATCATAATCCAGAGAAATTGATCGATGGCACAACGATAGATTAATGTGGGTAAGCGAACCCAGAGGCAGGGTGTGTAAATATGTTGGGGCATTGGTGTTATAAAGACATAAGCTGTTTTTATTAATAATCTCTTCGATACGTCTACCTCTATCGCTGGGGGAGCCCCAGAGGCTATCATGACCGTTAAAAGTCACCCATGATAAGATATGGCACTGATAGTTGCGATACGATGTTACTAAGTTGATCACAACTAAATGGAGCATTTGGAGGTAAATATATAGAACAGACCGTTATTTTTTTGGTGAAGAGTTGCACTTATGGCGACAGTTTTGTAAGGTGGTGTTTAGCTGGATGTGTCTGTGAGGGACGTTTTATGTACCGCCACCGCCACACCACCTGATGCCCGGGCCGTCTGTTGTTGGGGAGTTGGTGTATAATGTAAATTGTCTGAGATTGATGGTGTCTTTCAGCATCACTTCTTGAAGGCATAAATATATATGGGTTCTTCGTTTGTATAAGATGTTTAAGTTCTTCTATATTCGCTTTAAATCCGCGTATGTTCCATTGTATGATTGTGTTGGTCAAGGTGCTCTCTGAGGATAGTTTGTCGGACAAGTAGGCTGTTTGGTGACGTTAAATGTGCTGTCACCAAAATTGCTGTCGTCCGAAAGAACATCATAGATGTTCCGACCAAGGATAGGGTCATCTGATCCCTTACTGGGTTTGTTGTTTAGTGAAGGGAGCCTCACCAGCTTTAACTTGGTGATTTTGGTCTGGCGTTGCTTCTGCGTGTGTTGTGTTTTCTGGTCGTTTGGCCTTATCAGGAAGTGTTTGTAACTTCAATAGACGGTTGAGATAAAGCACGTCTATGACGAGCACCGGTAACTTTTTTTCATATACTTAATTTTTTTTGTACTTTTTTGTTGCGTAAATCCTTGAGACACCGATGGAATTGACGTTTAAGCTCCAGGTGGCCCCAGCAGGTAGTTTTGTGTGTGGTTTGTATTGTGGTTTTAGAAGTTGTTTCTGTGGACCCGACTTGAACCGTTTCGGGTCCCCCACAATGACTTTTGCAGGCCTTAGCATCAGCCATGTCTGGGACACAACATTGCCTAAGTTAAACTTATCAACCAAGGCCTGGACTGACGCATGTTTGACTGTGACACTGTCAACAGGCGTCTTTGCGCGAGTGATCTGTGCGATAAGTGGCCACATTCAGGTCTGAACACTCGACTATCCTCCCTAGCTTCGGGGAAAGAGGACACTTCGTGTATATTTGACCCGTAATATCTCCCTCTCCCGAGTCCAGGCAGACAGGTACGAGCAGACGCAGCATGGTCACACCCCCGCAATTGACGCAATGACGGTCGACAATGTCACATTCGTCTTTTTCGTCGTGGTCTTCACGGCCACAGTACTGACATACCATCTTTCGTCTGCATTTGCTCTCATGATGGCCGTACCTCTGACAGTTACGACACTCAATGAATTTGGTATGTAGACGGTGACAGTATAACGCTGGTAATCAATAGTTACGCTCTGTGGTAACGTTGGTGTAGCGAACGTCAATATGAAGGTGTGTGACCAAGTTTCCACGCTTTCTGGTCATGATTCTTTTCACGAACGTGACTGGAATGCACTCCTCTTTTTCACACACACACTGAGGCCGGTAAAACTATTGGTTTCCAAGGAGGTTCTCCGCTTTTTGCTTGCGGAAAACGTCTACAAGGAGATCACCCGATCCCAAACGCTTGACAGATTTGACATCGCCAGCAATGCATTTTGATTACCCTTTTCGCAATAAAAGAGACGATAAACCTGCAGTGGTCTTACCACTCTGTGTAGAGGACATGACCAGAAACTGTGGGAATGTGTTTGTTGTTGTACCGTTTTTTGTTTGTTGATTCCTTTTGGGGAGAGTTTGGTAGTAGTTCCATTTTGTTTGTTTTGGGGAAGCCCATCTTTCAGAGTTATATACAATTCGCTAGCTGTGCCCCCATCCACCTCGGAGCCCAACAGGGGGGACACTCATGATGAACATGGATATCCAGTGTCCAAAGTGCCAGGGATACACAGATAGTATACTCGGAAGAATATTTCGAACGAACCACAATTCAAATCAAGCTTGCGACAGCACGCTCTCGAGATTAATAATAAATATAAGTCCGGTGTAAGCACATCCACAAGATCGATCAGAATCAAGACAATCAAAATTAAACTCACGATTGACCCTAAGCCACCGCCTTGTTGGAAATCTAGGAACCAGGGGCTTGGCATGACCAGCCGATTGCTAATACAGGGTCCATATTACCTCTCGTCTAAACCGGAGTCTGTAGCCAAGGTCAAAAAAGAAAAAGAAAAAAGGAGCAAAAACCTATTCAACCAACAGGACCTTCATCCCCCGGATACGAGATGCAACCCACGGGAAACAGGTTGGCTCAAATTGGAGCTACCGTGAAAGCCTTCATCTACACTGATATCACGCGGGGACGCACATCACACCCCCAAAAGGTAGTGTGCATCGGCAAGAGACCAGTTGCACCCAGTCTCGGTGACGTGGACCCAGCTTTAAATTTCATGGAGACCAGTTTGTTTAGACAGTGAACAGAATGTAATCTCACTGATTCTATTCTCTGTGGGCGAGTGTACCCATATGATAATCTTAGTCAGAGCTTTCATAGATGTACATGAACAATCAGTCACGAAGACAGTTGGTTTTTAAGAAAGATCTGGGTGTAACAGCAACTTTGCTCTAGCAAGGCAATAAAAACCCGGGGACCTGATACTAAAGAAAGGAAGGATTGCTGTATCCTACCAGACATTTGAGATTTGGTGAAGGCAGTGTTCAGCAAGCCAGTGTAAATGTCTTGCAAAATACTATTCAACTCATTCAAAATACCAAGAATGCAATTGAAACACATCAACATATGGAGATGTGGATGATACGATAAACAGGAGTGAATTGTCCGGGAAATTCAAGACTCGGATGTACCAACAATGAGCGTTATAGCGAATACATTTGTCTTATTTTAGTGTATATATAGCGTGCCAGTGATGACAGTGGAGGCAGTGCGAGCGGTTGGTGAGCAGATACCTTGAAGCCGCTGTTCCTCAAAGTTTTTAGTTGTATTGTAGAGCTCGCGAACAATGCTATGACCTCATCTGACACCAATGACCATAGAAGAATTCAATTCAAGTTTGGTTATCAAAGCCAGAGACAGTTACTGATGCTTAGGGCACAGGCGTCCGCTTTCTGGTTTGATGAAAAATATAATAACCTACCCCTACTATATGTTACCCCTATATAGAACATATAGTAGGGTTGCATATAGTAGGGATAGGATTTTTTTTTTTTTTTTCCAAAACCAGATGCGGACGCCTATGCTTAGGGAAAGCAGAGAAATTGTAAGGTGAGAGGTGCGAAGATAGATATCAGATCTGTGTGTAAAATTGTCTGCGAGGAAGACAGTGAAAGAGGCAGTCTCCCCCGAGACCTAATGACATCGTTGGTAATGTGGCAGTGGACAGGCAAGCACTTTGTGTAGCAACTAGAACAAAAAAAGGGGGAACTACAACAGATGACGAAAAGAGACAGCTTATTTGGAAGGAGGTCTGCCTGTTAGAAGAGAATGCCAGAAAAGTCCGGGTAACCGCTTGAAGAAGCAAGGCAGCTGGCTACACCGGAAAGGTGCAGAGACCACAGTTTTTTTTTATGTTAACTAGCAAACTTGGTAGCAAGGGGAATTTTAGGGGAACCAAATTACAGACTCCGTGGCAAACCGTCAAATTACAAAGTAGGGTGCATTCGTCGGTATATAACGCCTCCCAAAGTCGATATGGAAGATCCTACGACTCAACAATGTGACTGGATCAAAAGGACGGAGATCGACGCTAACTTCGGAGAACCGGAGACAGCTTCATGGGGGTTGTGGTGGAGACGTAATGTCAGATGAAAGTGCAACACAAGTAAAGATATGTTTTGTACATGTATGAACATTCTGTGGTAGCTGATACTGATCATACAGAGTGTGGTGTATAGTAGTGATAACATATTGGAGAGTAGCTGAGTCTGTGTTCGGAGTGGACAGCGCCGTACACCTGAGGACGGGACCACGTTGCATCAACAACGTACATCAAGATGCATGTACCATGTAGGTGATTGATATAAGTTCGTAACATTTGTATATTTGTTTGATTATTTCAGTTTTGTGTCCTATGAACAGCCATGGTCATTAAAGAAGTACCCATGTTTAATGGTGGAGGAAACCCGGAGTACCATGGAGAGAAAAAAATCAAACAACGGTCAGTTCCTGGCAACTGCCCCACATAAGATTTGCACTCGTGACTTAGAGGTTGAGGGCTTTTGGTAATATGTCGGGAGATGTATCTTAACTCTCGGCCACTGGCGCGTCCCCTACATTTGCCCTACTCTTAAGCCATTAAGAAACTTGGAGAAAGATGTTATGTATGTTTTGTGAGATATTGAAGCCTTTTCACCATATCCCGCTCAACGGTCTAATTTGGTAAGATAAATGTATGTGGTATGTCCTGTTAACGTCTTGTTATGGCTGGAAAACCATTAAGTATCAAAACCGATATCCAATGCACGAGTGGTGCAGGCTATATATAGAGAATGGCAACTATACAATACAATGTTTGATTCGGTGCGATGAATTATTGGAACTGAACGTTTTCATTGCACCCAGAAGGTTTAAAGTTCCTTTGTTATAAATTAGAGAAAAGTTCCGTGTGCAGAAGTGGGAACAAAGTTCCACGTGGAGTCTATCTATTGCCGGAAAAAAGCACGAAGTTTCTCTCGCGACAGTAGTTACTCCGTAAGATGAAGGGCAAGGTGCAGGGTTAGCGCAGTAAATCAGTAAAATGTTTAATAAGGCGCGAGACACACAGGCCGCTGACAAACTGTGGACCTTTAAGACATTGATCCCAGATAGTAAGGCTCGTGTGTGGGAAGAAACCTTGACATAATAACTGTAATAACATATGTCCTAAGCCTGATCAGGGCCATAGAATCACGGGCTAATCGAATTTATTATCTAAACCGCTCACTGAGGATAGATGCTGGAGTACAAACCTCAATTTTGTTCCTTTCTTTTTTCATTTACCTAATTTTCTTTTTTTCTTAGCAACGATACTTGTATTTCCTATTATGATCGGTTCTCCTTATGCAGAGAAATAAAATTTTAAATTTTAATAGCGCTTTAGGAAAAACTAGATATGCACAGTCAACCACATTACTACATGGGGCATGAACAGTATATTATGACCGAAAGGCAACGATTTAGGCAACAACAAATGTTCATCTCGAAATTAACATGTAAGGTTCAACCGGGACTTTGATTAGGCCCTATTTGACTGAGTTATGGCCCTTTGATTAACGAAAGCGGGGGATAAAAAATCCACGAATTTACTTGTGGTCTCAAACTCTAATGGCATTTGATAAAGATATCCTTTTGATGATTGATGGAAACGTTTTAAATTTTGTCATTACCATGAAGCTATAGAGGTAATTTCTAATGCAAATCTACTCGCACATTTGTAATTGGCATAATATATGTATAGCACAATTACAGACGATCAATATTAGTACTGTAGCTAGTTTGATCAATGTAAATTTCTTTGTGCGTGTATTTATTAATTTTGATATCAACTTTATATTAGTTATATATATATATATATGTTAGTCGCCATTAAATTGAAATTGCAATAATTACGATGAGACTATTGTAAGACATAAGCGCATTTTAAAACAATAAAATACCAATTTTAAACATATCAAATATTTAAAATCAAAACAGCAATCCACATTTTAAAAGTTAAACGGCTAATCCAAATAATAATGTATAATTTAAAATATCTGAAAAATAAACATAAACGTAATTTAATTAATTAAATGAAAGGTACTTTTAGTTTAGACAGCATTTTAATTATTCATAGGCTAATAAAAAAACATGTAATATTTGGGATTGTAAAACAAGCTCAAAGTTTATATAAATTCCCAGATAAATCAAAGCGATCTTTGGCACTGGGAGCACTTAACAAGATAAAGATCTACAAAGAAACAGTACAAAATAGATGTAAATAAATACCTACATTGTACATTAAAATACGTAAACACTAGCTACATGTAAGTATATGTGTACAGCAACATATTTTTTCATTTTATGATTTTTCCCGAGTCTGTACAATATTTTCTGATAAAGTGTTTGTGAATTTCTTGTATATGTAAGAGTGAGAGTAAACAAGTTGATATTTATGATAATGTGTAAATTGCAATGATGAAAAACCTGAATAAAAAGAAAATTATAAAAAAGAGTCTATACAATAAAGTCGGAAGTACACAGAGCAGCACACAGGACTAGTGTATAACTAGCTGCAATATTGTAGCACAAAAGACTTTTAGACAGAAAATGGTGTGTCGATCGGTGGTCTATTTTTAGTCATGCGGTCACATGACATTACACTACACCTCTACTTTCGGTTTGCATATTACTTCCCCAATAGAGGACAGGCGTCAATGGCGTTGTCGTGGGTCACCTGTTAATGTTATGGTTGATTCTTCAGACCAGGTAAGCTAACTCCATAGTGATCAATGTTTATTCTCGGAATTAATTTATCTTCCTGGTCTGAGAAAATTCATGTAACTACATGTAATTGGTATAGTACATATATTGTTGAGCTATGGCAGCTAATCTGGTATGTATTTTGGAATTAGACTCCTCGGCCAATTCAAATTAATAGAATTGGATAGTTTATATTAGTATAATAAGCTGGTGAAGCTGATGGAAGCCTTTTCACATTGCAAAGGAAAACATACAATGTATAATGATATAATTATAATTTCATACATTGCTCTACCTGTAGATGTACCTTTATATGTATACAGGAACGTTATACTTCCTTAAACTGAAAGCTGCTAGATGTCTCTTTTAAGTCATGTTATTAGAAATGGAGTTTGATTTCCTAATATAACCTAATCCTTCATTCATGCAAACTAATACCCATGCAGACATACAACTGGCACAACACTGGGACCTGGCACAAGTTTCTTACCAACAGTATTCATATATATTATAAATAACTACTGTTGGTAAGAAACTTTTGCCAGGTCCCTGTTGCTTGCACCAGACTTTGACATTATGACAGATACATTCCAGACTGTGCATGGTACCAGGGTCAGAGTCAAAACCTAGCTTGGACTTAAGCAAACACCTGACTGACAAAGAAACATGCAAGTACAACTCTATTAGTGGTCTTTATGCACAGGTATTGTGTACAAATTGGTCATGCATCAGTGACTCCAAGAAACTATAGTCTGATTTACCAGGTGTGGAAATTATCAGATTATGTCGTGCAACGCTTCGCTTTTTTATATTTACAAATACTTTTTATTTGTTTACTTGAGTTTGCCCAGTTCCATTTTGGTTCTAAGGCCCAAATATATATATATATCGGTAAGGATATCCCCACTGTGGAGGACTGTGGGATGGCCCCAATTTTCCAAAGAGTTTATATAAAATAATGTACTTGGTACTGATGTGAAGTACATGTACTGATTAAGCAACCACTTCCTCAGTGTCCATCAGGTACTTAAAATTGTTTCATGGAACATTTATTACTATCATCCTGTTTATTAGCAGGTTTAGCTAGAAATGTACTGTGACTCATAGAAATATGTATACATTGTATATACTATAGGGATAAGTAACTGGTATTATATATATTCCTGATTTAGATATCATACCGCGGTATATCAGTTCCAAAACTTGAATGTATACATACATTGATGGATCTACATATATATAGTTTATATATAATTATTAGACCGCATGATGATACCGTATATTTCCGGAGTATAAGCCGCTACTTTTTTACCTGAAAATCGGTAGTGCGGCTTATACATCAGTGCGGCTTATCCGTGGACGAAAACAAAAATCTGACCATGTTTTTGCATGATTACGTCATGATTCACATGTGAAAATCTTTAGTTTTACTCGCAAGTTTTGTTAAGTTATACATCGACCAAATCACTGTAAAAAGTGTTTAAAAGATAAAATATGCAATGAAAATATATTAAAGATGAAAATAATTACGTATCAGATGCATGTTCATTCGTAAAATTGTTTAATTCATGGCAAATCGGCCGACTGAAGCTTGGTTGTCGGTCACAACACAATGGCGGTTTAGTAAAGTTATACATCGAAAAAATCACTGTAAAAGTGTTTAAACGATATAATATGTGATGAAAATATAATAAAGATAAAAATAATAACGTACCAGATACATGATCAATCGTAAAATTGTTTAATTCACGGAAAATCGGCCGACTGAAGCGTGGTTGTTTACAGTCACAACAAAATGGCGGACTGATTTCGCAATTTCGTAATTAATAACCTTTTGTCTTATTATAGGTGGATTAAACATATATAGATTTGGTGTAATATAAATTAATCATATGGCTTAATTATCTCCCCTTCAATAATAAAAAATGATTATACCTCACTTACATTTAGAATGTTGTGATTGGATTAAACTTTATCATATGACATTGAATAATTTAGTTAGATCTTTCCCCGGAATTGGAAGTCTCCCTAGAAAGAGTTATTTTCTTGAGGGAGACAATTCTAGATGTATCCCGACACATAGGGACATAATTGTATAATATGAATCTATGATTATAATCTATCCATTTATGATACCAAAATATCAACAAATAAGAATGTGCAATGAAAATATACCAAGATATATTGAGTAACTTAAGAATCTTATTTACAGCTGCGGCCAGGAGTGAGGGTTGTGCGAGGGCCAGACTGGCGATACGAAGTTAACAAAATACAGGATGGTGGTGAGGGACACACTGGAACGGTCATCTACGTCCCAAAACATAACACAACAGACAGGAAGGTGACAGTTATCTGGGACTCGGGACGGGAGGTGCGGTATCGTGCTGGTCAAGATGGAAAATATGACCTTCGGATCTTCGACTCTGGTCCTTCAGGTAGTGTATTGACTAATCCTGAATTAGTCTGTCGACTAATCCTGAATTAGTGTATCGACTAATCCTGAATTAGTGTATCAACTAATCCTGAATTAGTGTATTGACTAATCATGAATTAGTGTATCAACTAATCCTGAATTAATGTATTGACTAATCCTGAATTAGTGTATTGACTAATCCTGAATTAATGTATCAACTAATCCTGAATTAGTGTATCAACTAATCCTGAATTAGTGTATTGACTGATCCTGAATTAGTGTATTGACTTATCATGAATTGGTGTATCAACTAATCCTGAATTAATGTATTGACTTATCATGAATTGGTGTATCAACTAATCCTGAATTGGTGTATCAACTAATCCTGAATTAATGTATTGACTAATCCTGAATTAGTGTATCAACTAATCCTGAATAAGTGTGTCGACTAATCCTGAATAAGTGTATCAACTAATCCTGAATAAGTGTGTCGACTAATCCTGAACTAGTGTATCAACTAATCCTGAATAAGTGTATCAACTAATCCTGAATTAGTGTATCAACTAATCCTGAATTAGTGTATTGACTGATCCTGAATTAGTGTATTGACTTATCATGAATTAGTGTATCAACTAATCCTGAATTAATGTATTGACTAATCCTGAATTAGTGTATTGACTAATCCTGAATTAGTGTGTCGACTTATCCTGAATAAGTGTATCAACTAATCCTGAATAAGTGTGTCGACTAATCCTGAACTAGTGTATCAACTAATCCTGAATAAGTGTATCAACTAATCCTGAATTAGTGTATCAACTAATCCTGAATTAATGTATCAACTAATCCTGAATTAGTGTATTGACTGATCCTGAATTAGTGTATTGACTTATCCTGAATTAGTGTATTGACTAATCCTGAATTAATGTATTGACTAATCCTGAATTAGTGTATTGACTAATCCTGAATTAGTGTATTGACTAATCCTGAATTAGTGTATCAACTAATCCTGAATTAATGTATTGACTAATCCTGAATTAGTGTATTGACTGATCCTGAATTAGTGTATTGACTAATCATGAATTAGTGTATTGACTAATTCTGAATTAGTGTATTGACTAATCCTGAATTAGTGTATCAACTAATCCTGAATTAATGTATTGACTAATCCTGAATTAGTGTATTGACTAATCCTGAATTAGTGTATTGACTAATCCTGAATTAGTGTATCAACTAATCCTGAATTAATGTATTGACTAATCCTGAATTAGTGTATTGACTAATCCTGAATTAGTGTATTGACTTATCCTGATTTAATGTATTGACTGATCCTGAATTAGTGTATCAACTAATCCTGAATAAGTGTATTGACTAATCCTGAACTAGTTTATTGACTAATCCTGAACTAGTGTATTGACTAATCCTGAACTAGTGTATTGACTAATCCTGAATAAGTGTATCAACTAATCCTGAATTAGTGTATCAACTAATCCTGAATAAGTGTATCGACTAATCATGAATTAGTGTATCAACTAATCCTGAATAAGTGTATCAACTAATCCTGAATAAGTGTATCGACTAATCATGAATTAGTGTATCAACTAATCCTGAATTAGTGTATTGACTAATCCTGAATAAGTGTATCGACTAATCCTGAATAAGTGTATCGACTAATCATGAATTAGTGTATCAACTAATCCTGAATAAGTGTATCGACTAATCCTGAATAAGTGTATCGACTAATCATGAATTAGTGTATTGACTAATCCTGAATTAGTGTATTGACTAATCCTGAATTAGTGTATTGTCTATTCCTGAATTAGTGTATTGACTATTCCTGAATTAGTGTGTAAGCTTATCTTATTAGTCACAAGGGGAGATAAATCTGCATACCTACAAGAGTTAAAAAACATTAGCAGGTTTATAGGTTCATTTTGCTTTTAACAATACAATAAATGTACTATATTTGACCCAATAAGCGCCCCATCCTTATAAGCACCCATCCCCCTTTTTAGGCCTCACTAATAACATAATTCAGAATAAATTCAGACAAAATATATGAAAACTGTGAGTTCTTTAATAGAGTTATTTAGAAAAATGAATTTTGCTTATATAGTACTTTGTGCGTTTATTCTGTGAAAGGGTAGTTCAAATTTGGTTTTATTAAGCACCCTTTATTTGTTTAAATTTTTAAGTGCCCTTAGCACTTATTGGTCAAATACAGTAGATCCTATTGACAGCCAATGTCATTTAAGGCAATGCATAATTTAGAAGTTTGGGAGAAGCCTGAGTATCAGGAGAAAAACTGCCAACCAAATGGTCAGTTATACCTACTGTAGCTGGAAACTGCCCATCATGGACTTCAAATTTGCATTTGTAGGTCTAGCCTGTCCTCAAATAGTTACAATATACATACCGGTATACAGGTATAAACTGAAAACAAAGCCTTTATCATAACAAAAACTCTCTTGTTTCATTTTATTTAGCTGGTGTTCCTGAAAAGTTATTTATGAATGTTTTATTATTAATATACAGGTGTGTTGCATAAAAATATTATCTGTGATGGGCAAGGATGTGACGAGAATCCACTCAAAGGTCTACGCTGGAAATGTGCCGTCTGTGACGACTTTGACATCTGTACCCGGTGTTATATGGGTGGTAAACACAACCTCCAGCATGGATTTGTGAGGATCGATGTGGAAAAGTCTTCTGCGTAAGTTTTACTACCAAATCACATTATTTAACTGCACTTAAACTGAGTGGGTGGTTTAATCACCTGAATTAAGTAACAATTGAAGTAAAATGCCTGATACATCATTTATATAACATTGAGTACCTGGTTATCCTTGTGACCTTGGGGTCTTAATTGAGGGCTCAGTAATGGTGGTCAATGTTTTACCAAGGAAGACATCAGATAACTTGAAAACCTCAGCGTTTATCTTAAAGATTTTTTATTTTTTAAGCAAAAAATATGATAAAGAAAGCAGACATTTTATTCTGTCATTTTAAACTTTTAAGAATTACCTTGAAATAATTTTTCAGGCAGCTTCACATTATTGGTAACAGAAAGATTTAATATGTGACATATAACTTGATATTTGTTTTTTTGTAATTGCTTAATACATGAATTAACTTTAACTGTTTATATACTCTTAGTTACCTTTAACAAAAAAAATGCTGTAGATGTTTTGAAATTATTAAAAAAAAAAAAATTGCTGTCAGTGAACTGACTATATTTGCTTTAATAATTAGCATGTCTACAAAAAACCTGTGTAACTGTAATAAATATACATGTTGTATCAGTACAGACTCCTACGTATAGAGTGGTCAGGGCAGGATATTTACAAAACATATTAGCACGTATAGTGTAAACATGAGCTTTCACAGGTACACTGTATACATATATTTTTTTCTAACGCGCCCCATAGAATATATTCTTAGAGGAATTGCTCCATACACGCATGGTTAACATAAAAACGAAATCCAATCCCTATATAAGCTAGACTCTTCCATATGTGGGTAGGGAGGATAGAGATACTCCACACGTAAGGGTCACAAAATTGTAGTAATACCTGAAGTTTGCTGAGGGTTTTAGATCATTTTATGATCCTGAAAGTAGAATATCTCTATAGCCATCCTATTACCCACATATCAAAGTGTATTTTTCTCTCATACAGTGATGCTACAGTATTATCGTTATACAGATATGCTGGTGTCTTGATTTCCTCTCACAATAAGTTCTAAGAAAACTATGACTGCAAATCAGTTCTCCAAACTTGAAAATATATATCAGACAGTAAGATTTTAGAACTTTGTTAAATGGTCTTGTTAAGTAACTATGTTTTGCACAATACTTATAGTTATATGACATGACAAAACAGTAATATGTGTTAATGTTAATATACTACCATTAGAGTGGCAGTTCCCCCTCGCTCCAAAAGCAAATCTGTGGAATCCAAGGGAGTGTTTCCTGGAGCACGAGTTGTCCGAGGGCCGCACTGGAGATGGAAAAATCAGGATGGTAATACTGTAAACTTTGATATGTTACCAAGCATTTGGTGTTGTCTTTTTCAAACTTTTAACTCATCATATGTCAGGCTAGATCTTATCATCAATATAACTACAAACTAATTTAAGAAAAAGCTTTAAGGTACATGTACAGTGATACTTGCCTTAGCAAACATTTCTGTATTAACTTACCAGCTGCTTATGAAGGGAACTTTTTTAGGATCACATACGTTCATTTATAATACAATTTGATCTGTGTATAGAGACCACTTGGCTACAGAGACCACATTTATCATGTCCCTTGGGTGGTCTTAATGGACATGTTTGACTGTATTTAGCGTAATTTACATTTCTCCCCAACAAGTCTTTAACATTTATATATAGTGTCAACTATCTAACTTCAGCAGATGATTATCGCAAAAAGTAACAGAATGTAATAAAAGCTAGATTATTTCTATTGATATATAATGTCACTTTTAATCATTCACCCCTTTTTAAACTTTCTCTACAGTTGTAATTCTAGACTACTGCTTTACACACATCTCCTTGATGGCTTTACAATAATAGCTTTTCAGAGAATGTGAAAAGGCCATACACTTCTTAATCAAACAGTATTTAAATTAATTCAGGCTCAGATGGAGACGAAGGTGAGGTCAA
Source organism: Argopecten irradians (assembly GCF_041381155.1). NCBI lineage: Eukaryota > Metazoa > Mollusca > Bivalvia > Pectinida > Pectinidae > Argopecten > Argopecten irradians. The sequence continues at coordinate 23,764,380 of NC_091134.1, forward strand.
ACAGGTGGTAACGTGGGAGGCCAGTCAGCCAAAAGGTTACAGAGGTGGGGTCAAGGTTCTCTGGAAAAAGACCGAGTACGAAGGCCAGTATCGACTTGGAGGGGATGGGTGTGTCGATGTCCTTTATAAATCAAAGAAGTCTGTAGGATCGGGAGGTCTTTATTATCCAGCTCATCTGCCTGTTGTTGGTAAGTAATATAGTTCAAAAGATAATCTGGTAAATGCTATCAGGAAATTTTATTTATTTGTTATAATCATCTGGCCAAATCTCTGTAAAATTATTGGTATATGTATACTTATTTGTTGTTTATGTGAGGAAAATTTTCCACCTGCTTTCAAATTTGAAGGTTTTCCATAGAGATACACAATTAAGGCAATACATATTTGTTAGCTTAATTGTATGATACAGTATATTTAGCTAAATAGTTGTGATATATTTGAACCCTGTATTTAGTTTGAACCATCATTCTGTTGCAGCTGCTAAATTTTGCAGTTTCTGTCTATAAATTATGTTCATGGAGATGAATGTTTATGAAAGGAAATTATAACAGAAACATTTGAAAGATAGATACAGACGTGGTCACTTTATTAAGTTACTCTGATTGAATTATGTTGTTGTTGTGTAGATGTTGTTAACCCTGGTGTAGTGGCATTGAGACCATCAGACAAAGTCCGAGTGGCCCTGGACATTGGTGCCCTACAAAGACTTCAGGAGCATGACATGTATGGAGGCTGGGATGACCGTATGAAACAGGTATGGTGTTTTATCTTTCTTTAAGAGTTATCTACCTTTGATGGTATGCTTCGGGTATGGTGTTTTATCTTTCTTTAAGAGTTATCTACCTTTGATGGTATGCTTCGGGTATGATGATTTATCTTTCTTTAAGAGTTATCTACCCTTGACAGTATGTGTCAGGTATGGTGTTTTATCTTTCTTTAAGAGTTATCTACCCTTGATGGTGTGAGTCAGGTATGGTGTTCATCATTTTTTAAGAGTTATCTACCTTTGATGGTATGCGTTGGGTATGATGTTTTATCATCTTTAAGAGTTATCTGCCCTTGATGGTGTGAGCTAGGTATGGTGTTTTATCTTTCTTTAAGAGTTATCTACCTGGTACCATAGTTTTAAAATTAAACATAACCAGCAGGTACATGTAGCTATGGAATTAGTATATAGTATATGGTGTTTTATCTACTCCAACAATGTTAGAGGTATAGCACGACGAGACACTTTTGGAACATTACGTCGTGTCTAACCTCTAACTTCCGATAGGCAATTTACCCGATGCTGAGGGTAACATTTTCAAAGTTAGGATTGTGACAATATAAAACGTTTAAGTCATATTTAAATCGTCATCAATGTCATAAACCTACCTCTTTTTCATAAGTCAACAAGTTTTTTGACAAAACCAGCCGTAAAATCCATCTAAAACAAATATCTACATCTCCTAACGTAAACTTTCATGACCCAGACAAAACTTCATGATGAAAGCGATCCGGCCGGTAAATAGAAAAAACGAAATGCAAAGTCCCCAAAACGCTTGATCTGCCTTTACTTTTACTTGCATTCTGCCCACTTGAATTCACGTTCCGTTTTTTGTAGTAACCAGCCGCCATATTTAAAACTAGGTCAAAATGTTACGGAAGGGATTTATCATATCTAATCCGCTAAAATACTATTTTATGAGGCCTCAAGTTATGGTTTTCCTAGATAAATGGGATAATTAATACCTAAACTGTAAGTACACATCAATGTTATCACTGTTAGAGCAAGAAATATTGATATTATTGCACTTTTCCTTCCGCCTTCATCTGACGTCGGAAGCTGCATCAAAGAAATAACCCTTCGGAAATGAGAGTCGACAGTCAGCAAAATAACGTCCGATAAAAAAACGGCTGACCAGTCGACTCTCATGTTATGGGAGTAGTGTTTTATCTAATTAAGAGTTATCTGCCCTTGAGAGTAGGGGCCAGGTATGATGTTTTATCTTTCTTTAAGAGTTATATACCCTTGACAGGATAAGTCAGATGTGGTGTATTATCTATCTTTAAGAGTTATCTACCCTTGATGGTATGTGTCAGGTATGATGTTTTATCATTCTTTAAGAGTTATCTATCCTTGACAGTATGGACAAGATATTGTGTTTAATCATCATTTAAGAGTTATCTACCCTTCACAGCATGAGTCAGATATGATGTTTTATCATTCTTTAAGAGTTATCTACCTGGTACCATAGTTTTAAAACTAAACATAACCAGCAGGTAGCTACGGAATTAGTATAAAGTTCCATAAATATCAGTTTTTAATGTCAGCAGCAAAACATTTGTTCATAATAAAAACCCATAGACAGTTATATACAATATTTGTATATTATTTCAAGTGTTTATAGCAAAAATTTAGGAAGAGAACTGTTTTCTGGGTTCTGCATGATAATACAAATGTTTTATTTTCTCTATGCAACAGTGTACCCAGGAGCTTGGTACCATTGTAGAGATTTTGTTTGGCGGTAACCCAGTGAAAGTCCAGTATGAGGATGGACAAGTTTGGACCTTACATAGGAGTGCCCTCACTCGGGTAAGTTAATTATTAAAATAATTTTCATCAAAGAAATATAATTCTAATAAGTGAATATATATATATATTTACTTTAACTTCATGAAGTGAACATTCGACCTACATTAAAGTTCACAGGTGTCAGGATGAAATCCTAAAGTAAAATGCTAGATGTTTTGTTTCAAGTGAATAAACTGAACAAATATGTAAAGTCTTTGAATTGTTACTGCCAACAATAGAAATGCTAAATATTCAAGATTGTTGCATCTTGATAGCCCAAAGGCATTAGGCTCTTATATTGAGTCTGCAGTAATTAAGCTGTATGTTTTTGAAAATCACAAAGTTGAAATCTGTATTCTGCTATGGGCCTTATGGAACATTGTTGAAATAATTTATTTTGGGTATTTAAGATTATGAATTAATCATTATATTGTTGTTTTTATTATGTAGCATTAATGATATAGTTATGTATTATCTATCATTTGATGCACTATACAGATCCATACCTTTAGCAAAGATGAAGCAGTGAAGATTCTAAGTGACTACAACACTGTGATGGGCCTACAGGATGGACACGGAGGCTGGAACGATGATATGAGTGAAGTTAGTGATTTCTTATCAATAATGGTGTAATTACAATGGGTTTGATTATTGGATCTTATTTTCAACGGCATTTAATTACACAAATGCTGTGGTCATTTCATTTCCATGGTAATTCCACAACATTTTCTTTCTGATTTCTCAAAACTTTAATGATATCTTCACAACACTAATGGGAATAGATTTACCTTTGCTTTTATTGGTACTTTACTTTGATCTGCATACAAAAGGGTTTGTTTAAACAATTACAATTATTTACATGGTTTTGTCCCTGTATAGTATAAAAAACAGTTGCAGCAATCTGCAATTTTCTGCAAACACATTTGATAATAGCATTATGTTGACCTCAAACCTTTTATTTTGTAAAAAATATCACCAATTTCTCCATTATTATGATATATTCTAATGCATTTATAAAATATTAATGTAAATATACATATTGTTGTCAGACCCTTGGCGAAACAGGTCGGATTGTAAAAGTTGACAATGATGGTGATATGAGGATTAAAATAAAGAAGAAGATATGGTTGTTCAGTCCTGTGTGTGTAAGTCCTGTAGAAGATCTCGCTATCGCTGACAACATTCCCTTAAATGATAAAGATGATTACGACAGCGATAGCAGTGACAGCGACTTTGAACTTGGGGAAAGTATGAATGGTGAGTATCTTAACAGGTAACAGTATTTCTAGTCTTTGAGAACGAACTTTGTCAGTTAAATCAATTGACTATAAATACTTAATATACTTTAAATGAATCTGTTATAAATGTTGGAAGAATGATATTTATATACACTACAGTATGTAATTGGGTCATATTTACCTTGACCAAGAACCTGACAAAACAGTATTTATAATCTCATGCTAAATTGATTGACATTATAATCAATTTAAATAAGATTTAATCCACTACAAGAAGGCAGATATAAGAAGCAGCATATGTTGATCGTAATATGTAAATCATTGTACTTTCTTTTTAAATTACTTTTCAGATGTTGCTGAGGCCATTGCCAAAGTGTTTGTTGAAATGTTGAGGGCCCAGTCCAACAGTGTTTCCCCAGATACGACTTCGTCCATCAACATTGTACAAGCAGCAGCTCAAGGGAACCTATCAGATGTGCAGGCCGTTTTGAAGAAAGATCGCTCACAGGTAAGGACACTTAATCACTAAATCCTTTGAATGTTTACAAATAAATTTTGATAACCTCCTCAGAAACACTTTTTCAGGAAGTCATTTTATATTATGTGTAATTGCTGATACAAAGTATAAACTCATGAAAATGGATTTTATAGGTTGACAGGACAGTAGAAGATAAAACTGCCTTACAATTGGCCAGCTATGAAGGTCACGTGAAGGTCGTGGAGCTCTTGTTGGAGTACAAAGCAAAGACAGACAAGGCTGATAAAGAGGGCGATACTGCACTTCACTTCGCTGCCTTTGGGTAACACATTATACTTATCTCTTTTTCCAATTGACAACCTATGATTATAAGACATAAACACGCAGTTAATCCTCCTCATATAAACGACTCGAGTCTGATAGGACAAATTGTCTATATTAAATTCACTTGTTTATGCTTTAGGACACTACAATTTTAGGACTCTAAAGAAAACATTGCTATGCAAAATTGATGTCTGTATAGGCATATTTTTTAAGATTTAATAATGTTCCACTTGGAATGAATGAATACATTTTGTATGTGATGTGTTTTTGCAACTTATTCCACTTCAGATTTCCTTTTTATCATCTTCTCCGTCATTACTTTTGACCAAGGGCAAATTAATTATGATGAAGAAACGTGCAGGGTACCTGCAAAAACAGCATATACTGCAATTGCCCCCCCCCCCCCCCCCCCGTTCTCCAGGACAGGGGGCGCACACACCACATGTCTTTTTGCCCCCCCCCCATTTCGCAGAGTGAAATGTTCTAAAAATGCACATTGTTGTACTTGATTTTGAAAAATTTTCCGCTGCATAGCACGTTTCCTAAACGTTCAAGCACGTAATGTTCAAACCTTTAATAATGAAAATTCAATACACACGAACTAGACTAAAAAAAAGTGATTATACTATTTAAAAAAATGCTTCTTAAAAGATTAATTTGTTTATATGTGTTCAATTCATTATTACTTTGAGTTACACAACAATGTGCCAATAGTGTTTAACGATATGACGAACTCACAATTATCATTTCTAAATGCAGGTAACTTTAAATCGAAAAAATTACCGTGTTAAGAATGCTTTAAAATCAGCAAAATACATTGTAAAACTCATCACAGCCATTCTAATTTTTTTTCCTCGAGGGAAACCCCCGGACCCCCTGAACACCAAAATTCCGCGCCTTTGGCGATCGCAAATTCAACAAAATGCGCCGTTAAAACTCATCTCTGCCATTCTAAATTGTAAATTTTTTTCCTGGGGGAGACCCCCAGACCCCCCAAACACCTATAGTATATCTAAAAGTGTATCAATTACCTCCTTTGGGTGTGGGGCGCCCGACGGGGGGAGGAGGGTTTGGTTGTTATGAAATATTGGGGACCTTTGCCCCCCCCCCCCCATTACGTTTCATCTTCCTACGCCACTGTTTGGAATTGATCAAATTTATGGAACTCCATACCTTAGTCATAAACATAGCGCTAATGTTGGTATAGCTACGATTTTCACATGTGAATTACGATATAATAATAATTTAAAAACATAATCTGATTTAGGTTATTGTCCTTGTATAAGTCGCACTGGTGTATAGGTCGCACTCGCGATTTTCAAGGAAAAAATCGTGACTTATACCCCGGAAAATACGGCATGTGGAACAATGCATCTTATTCCAAAAGTAGACCAATTTGACAATAATTATAGTGAAACTTTGTTATATATTCATAGACAAAATGTAGATTATATCTATTGTATTATTTACCATTGCATTTTACAGAAAAGAGAAAGGAACATTGCAGTTGTTGCTAAAATCTGGTGCAAAGCTCAATGTAATCAACAAAAAGGGCCAAACTGCCTTACATGTGGCAGTGGGAAAAGGCAGCGATGAATGTACAAAGCTTCTGGTCAGCAAAGGGGCGAATGTTAATATTAAGGTATGACAAGCACCTAAGGATAAATCGTATTAAAAGCATCTGTACAATGGTTTGTACTGAAGGTAGTTTGATTAAGGTCAAGTAGAGATGGCATCAAAGATCATGAACAATTATATGGTATGTTGGCCAATGCAAGATGGGTTATTTAATGTCTTTGATGAAGTTTTGATAATTGTAAGCTGAAATTGATATTTAATAGTTTCATTAAGATTTCGATACGTTCATAACTGTTTTCATTTTCGTCCATTTTAGCATTACATTTATTCAACAAGGTACAAGGAAATGTCGAAGTGTAGTCATTATAAGATCCATATGATTGTAGGCCTTATTAGTGGCAGTAAATGATTAGTCAAAGCAGTTTAGCATTGTTAGAATATTGATTCTGTGGAGATACTGAACCTGGGTTGTTGTCGTTATCTTCAGGGTTAAAGGAGAAAGGTATAAATGGAGTGAGTTATGAATAGTGATAATAAACGTATGAAATACACTCAAGGTTATCTGCTTTATTAGTAGTACATAGTGATGAAGATGCCTTCCACTGTTATACCCTCACTCACTATATGTCAATAGTAAACCCTGCTATTCAATTTCAATTTTCAACAAATTTTGTTGGCATATTTATTTACAGTCAAAAGGATTAGACAGCAGGCAAAGCCTATCTAGGTCTTCTCCTTGAACTCTCCTATAACGACCACTCTAGAATAAAGATCATTTTCCAAGTTCATCACAATATCGGACCAGTGTGCCAAGACTACATGGCTTTCTCCCTTAAGTAGTCTTTATTGACTGTACTTTTCCATGGTTCATGAGTTGTTTGAAGACCTTTGATGTAGTTGTAAATAAAGGACCCGAATAAATGTTGATTAAAGACTGTTTACACCAGGGTTTCGAATATACTTAATTTACATGTTTCACCTGTTGATCACCTGTTTATTGTTCTAGGACGGTGATGGGGATACCATCATGCATGATTGCATCGTGCAAAAACTTGGACAACCAGGGATCCGTGAGGCAGTATTAAAGGCAAAAACAGCTGACTATGAGACAGTTAACTCGAAGGGATTCAATGTGCTGCACTGGGCTGTTCTGAAGGACAATAACCCGTAAGCCACTCACAATCAACTACAAAAATAAATTACAAAATAATTAATATCAACACTATACTGATTTATTAGAACAATAGTATTAGCACTAACTTTAAGATTGAAGACAAAAGCTTAATTATGTACAACCTAAGAACTGTAAAAAAAGGTTTATATTTTGATGATTCGTCATTGTCTTATTTTTCCAGTGCTGTCCAAATCATCCTTGGAAGAAACAGTAATATTGTGAATGCTAAAACAAAGGATGGATACTCCCCACTACACATCGCTGCTGTCAACAACCATATTGAGTTGCTCAACCTCCTTATCAATACGGTAAGTTTAAAGTTCATATTTCACAAGTGAATTATTGCCGACATTTGATTTAAAAGTATATTTTTATCAACAATGTTAGCTTAAATTACACTGCGCACCAGCAATAGCTCTCGCGGTTAACCTAATAATCTTACTCGATTTGAGCAAAAATATATTAATCAAATGTATACAACTGTATTCTGCTTGTCTTGTTGTCGTTTCTTATAATCAATTGTTTATGATCCTTTCTGAAGAATCAACACGTGTAAACCTGTATCATATTATGATATTGAAAAATGTTTGTATCAAAACCATAATTTAAAAACGTTAAAATTGATATATAAAAAAGTACTTACGGTATGACCCAGCTAACTTTAGATCCTGACAAATGTATGTTTGTAGGACACAAAATACTTTTAAATAGTAAAGATTGATGCAACGAAGTAATCCTTGTCATATGGACCAACATGATTTTCTATGATCATTTTTGTCCACACTGCAAGGGTTACTTTTTGTCATATTTAATGATATTCAGATATATTTGATCATCTGCCATATTTATTACTATGAAATTTAGAGCAGCGTGGCTTGTTATGCAGGGTCATGCGGACGTCAATATATTGGATAATGATAAGAGAAGTCCACTTCATTTAGCTGTGGTTCAATGTCATAAAGGTGCTGTGGAGATTCTAATTAACAACGACAGTAAGTTATATAATATTATTGTTCTCTTTTTATACGTATTTTATAATTTTGCCACTAGGATACCAGAACTATTAAAATTCCTTACTAAATGTTACCAAAATAGTATAGTTAAAGTACATTTTGGAGAAAGTATTAGGTGGATAACACACAGAAACATAGACAAATAGTTAAAAATGAAGTACATCAGGATAAGGAGACACAAAGGTAGAAATCTGTTTGACTGAGCAAGCAAAGAGTATGGACGGATCGGAGCTACCGGTAAGAACTATACATGAACGGATAGTGTAGGTAGATATTCTGGAGGTAGAAAGACGAAAGAAAAGACAAACATCCCACAACTCCATGCTGTAATGATGTTTGAAATAGTTAAAAATCAACTCGTCCAGAAGAAGGACAGTCCTTCCGTCATAGACAAAGTGAATTTATGGAAGATGAAGATGAACATGGACAGTTGAAATATTTTCCAGATGTTGTGGAATCAATACTCAAACCTGACATCGTGATGTCTTTGCTACAATTAAAATCACCGCAATAGAATTGATACAATGTAGTTTTCCATTGTGATGACACTCACCAACAGACTAGATGCTCCACGGTGACAGTATACCAGTAACATGCTTAAAGCAAGTTAAGCAACGGTTGTAAAATAATTGTTGATGAATCACCATGGTGATCTAAACGCTATAATGACACAGGGGTTATCTAAAATGGATCCACCCGAAGACATCAACAGACTAGAAGTTTCCTAGTGAAAGAATACCAATGACATACCAGTAGCTGAAATAACGGATGTCACAAATTTGTAGAAGATAACTATCAGTTTAAGTCATCATCACTTAAGATTATAAAGGACAAGATAATATAGGATAATATCTCAAGCAAGGGCTAAAGAAGCTTTATCATTATTTTGAACTTTTGAAGTATCATTATGAAGATTATGATGTAATAACTTTTTCTTTGTTTGACAGAATGTAATGTCAATGCTCAAGACAAAAACGAAAACACAGCTCTTCATCTTGCATTGGGGAGCCGTTCTTTACCACAAGCAGTAAGTAATCAAAATAACAGTTCTGAAGCATTGTGTCAACCTTTTTCTTAGACCCATGAGTTCTAGAATCAGAGACTAGATTTCATGTCTGTGATTTTTGTAATTGTCAGACTGAGTTAACATTATTGACGGTGAAACTGGCTGATTAGTTATAGCTCTGATGTAGCGTATTGGAAGACTGAGTTAACATTATTGACGGTGAAACTGGCTGATTAGTTATAGCTCTGATGTAGCGTATTGGAAGTTTAGCTTTTGGGGTTCTATACAATTACCTCTAATCTCACTAAATCCTCAGATCTGAGACTAATGCAAATTTAGTTCTGAAACTATGGATAAGGTAGCATTGCTGTGAATAAGGTAGCATTGCTGTGACATTCAATTGAACACTAATCAATAATCAAATTGCAAACAATAGAGAAAACTTTGGTGTTAGATCTAAACCTCCAGAGTACTGTAAACTTGGTGTTAGATCTAAACTCACAGAGTACTGAAAACTTTGGTGTTAGATCTAAACCTCCCAGTAGTACTGTAAACTTTGGTGTTTAGATCTAAACCTCACAGAGTACTGTAAACTTTGGTGTTAGATCTAAACCTCACAGAGTACTGTAAACTTTGGTGTTAGATCTAAACCTCACAGAGTACTGTAAACTTTGGTGTTAGATCTAAACCTCACAGAGTACTGTAAACTTTGGTGTTAGATCTAAACCTCACAGAGTACTGTAAACTTTGGTGTTAGATCTAAACCTCACAGAGTACTGTAAACTTTGGTGTTAGATCTAAACCTCACAGAGTACTGTAAACTTTGGTGTTAGATCTAAAACCTCACAGAACTGCTCACAGAGTACTGTAAACTTTGGTGTTAGATCTAAACCTCACAGAGTACTGTAAACTTTGGTGTTAGATCTAAACCTCACAGAGTACTGTAAACTTTGGTGTTAGATCTAAACCTCACAGAGTACTGTAAACTTTGGTGTTAGATCTAAACCTCACAGAGTACTGTAAACTTTGGTGTTAGATCTAAACCTCACAGAGTACTGTAAACTTTGGTGTTAGATTTAAACCTCAACAGAGTACTGTACTTGTGGTGTTAGATCTAAACCTCACAGAGGTCTGTAAACTTTGGTGTTAGATCTAAACCTCACAGAGTACTGTAAACTTTGGTGTTAGATCTAAACCTCACAGAGGAGTACTGTAAACTATTGGTGTTAGATCTAAACCTCACAGAGTAATGTAAACTTTGGTGTTAGATCTAAACCTCACCTTTAACTTGAGTACTGTAAACTTTGGTGTTAGATCTAAACCTCACAGAGTACTGTAAACTTGTGGTGTTAGATCTAAACCTCACAGAGGTCTGTAAACTTTGGTGTTAGATCTAAACCTCACAAAGTACTGTAAACTTTGGTGTTAGATCTAAACCTCACAGAGTACTGTAAACTTGTGGTGTTAGATCTAAACCTCACAGAGGTCTGTAAACTTTGGTGTTAGATCTAAACCTCACAGAGCAATGTAAACTTTGGTGCTAGATCTAAACCTCACAAAGTACTGTAAACTTTGGTGTTAGATCTAAACCTCACAGAGTTCTGTAAACTTTGGTGTTAGATCTAAACCTCACAGAGTAATGTAAACTTTGGTGTTAGATCTAAACCTCAAGTCAGAGCAATGTAAACCGACTTTCGTTAAAAACTAAGATAATTAACGTATATCAGATATAAACGTGTTATCAAAATCTCGAAAATCAATTGCCGATAAAAAAGGTATCAAGTATAGCTACAGTAGAACCAGAAACCTCTAAATCGTGAACTTGAACCACTACGGAAAAGTAGCTGGAACTGAAAACACGGATTGCATCCTTTATGAGACTTTACGTGTTTTCAGATCTCAGTCTCATAAGAAGTATAAAGCTGGAGTAGTTAGAGTCTTGGTTCCTCTCAGATCAGAGACAAACTGAGTAGTTACTAGAGTCGATCTGCAACTCACCGATGAGTCGGCTCTTTAACACATATATATATAGCATTACAATAAGTACAATGTACATTTGTAGACTCACCGACATCGACAATGGTTATGTTTCTGATTATGAAAATGTTTGAGATGGTAATGATGTCAATGGTATTTGTTACAGATGCAGCAGTTGGGATTGGCTAAGAACTCCAATTCTGATGACCTCAGTGAAATAATCTGTCTCCTCCTCGACCATAAAGCCAGTGTCAAACTGAAAAATTCTGATGCTAAGACTGCTCTTGACTTGACTAACGACCCAATGACCCGGATGTTCATGGAAAGGTTAGCTGAAATAGTATACAAATAAAACGGTATTAGCCGGTTGTGTACACAGATAAAACACTCACGATTAAAGTAAAAACGAGACATTTGAGTTTTAGTGGGTTTTTTGCGATCTAACTCTCATTTTATATATGATTAAATCATTTCTTAATATTTTGCTTATCACATTTTTGCGATCATAATTATATCCGGCGAAATTACGAAAATAGCCGTCTATACAGTACCTATATATCATATTGTTCACTATTTTGTAGAACAGTCATGAATATTGATCAGTGAATTACAAATAATGTATTAGTTATTAAGGATCATCTCTATACATAGAGTTAACATTTTCTCACAGATCCGTATTGACGTAGATAAAATACAGGATGTCAAATTAGTTATAAGATATTACCGTTAGGATATCACAACATTGTTCTCTTAATCCTAATGTGTTGTCGTGATTTAAACTGCATGTAAAAGATATTTGATTTTACAGATTCCATGAAACAAAGTCAGCTTCGAAAAGTAAATCGTCCGGCAAAGGGAAGTTTACGCCGAACCATTGGGACCCTATGGGTGAACAGGATCTTGTACGTGTTCTCCTCAAAAGTAACGGGAGTGGCATGAGCAAAATGGAATATGACAATGTTGTCAAGAAATTCTCTCGCTCCCTACCCCAGGCACGCATACACAGAATTGAGCGACTTCAGAACAACTATCTATGGGAGATATACTACGTGTAAGTATTTAATATATCTACATTGGGTGTCTGTTTCTAAGGGCGGCAACTTATACTTAGACTATGTTTGCAGATATATTATCTTGGCCCATTAATAATAATTGTAAAGTAAGATTGGTATGAAAAAATAGTGAATAATCTCCATTTCTCTACTGGCTTGGTGCACACATGTAGTCTAAGAGCAATGTTCTTTTTGTTTTGAAATCTTATAGTTAGCTAACCCTTGAGTGAATTACAACCAGATTTGGTGTCAAACATATTTATATAAATTACTCTGATCAGATCCCCAGGGGCATGGGGGCGGATGTTCGAATGGAGAACGCCATCTTGTTTTATGTGAATTGGCCTGGTCAAACCAATGGGAACAAATGTACAATTGTTCAGGGCTCCAAAAGGGGAACTTGCTTGCTTTAAAATTGTCCGTACAACCGTATTTGGTTTGAAACATCATTTGGAGATGACATTAAAACTTGGGACAGAGTGACGGGGTTCCAAAAGGCGAAAGATGAACTATTGCTTCTCCTTTTGCTGATTTGATTTTTTTACAAATCAAATAAACAAATACTATTTAACTATTAGCAAGTGGTTTTTTCTGTGTATTTACAGGACAAAGCGCAATTTGGAGAAGCAGTATGGAGGACGTGGCACTGCTAACGAGCGTGATTTGTTTCACGGCACCGTGCCGGAGGCTGTAGACGTTATAACAAAGCAAAACTTCGATATGCGCCTTGCTGGTGGACGCGTTGGAACTCTCCTTGGCAAGGGAACCTATTTTGCTCATGAAGCTAAAACGTCTGATGGTTATGCTGCTTATGACGACAAGCGTCACAAATTTATGTTCATGGCGAAAGTTTTGGTTGGGAAATACTGTATCGGTAATGGTGAATTCACTCGTCCTCCAGCCCAGAATCCCAGTGATAAAGAGTCCGTACTGTTCGATAGCTGTGTCGACAACACGAGAGATCCTAGGATCTACTGTGTCTTCAGCAACAACCAGTACTACCCGGAGTATCTCATAGAGTACACATGAAATCATACATGTGTATTGCTTATGCCAAAAAAAGCACAGTTCTTTAACTTGTAATCGGCATCTTTGTAAGCTGAAACAAATAACAGTTTTATACCTAATCATCCACTCGGGATTGACAGTCTCACTATCGAAGACATATTGGAGTTTTTTTTTATATAATATCTGTCGATTTATCATTATTTTCATGTGTTAAAATATCTTTTCTACGTGTTTACTGTACTTTTGGTGTTAATTTGCCTACATTATATTCTCAAATTTATTTTTTTATCTATTTTTGCATATAATGCATTTACAAATTCATTGTACGTAACAAGACCTATTCATTGTTTACAAACATAAACTAACAAATAAATACAAAATGACAACCATAGCACACGTCATCAGTGGTTCCGCTTTACAAATTGCCTCTAGTCCCTGACACATCGTCTGCTCTTGCAAATCCACTGGGCCCCCCCCCCCAAAAAAAAAAAAGTAAGCTTTCTAAAATTTTGCATAAAGATTACCTTTATTCCTTAGATGAGCATTCATGTATATGTATACCATTTTGTACCCATTAACCCATTACAAGCATTAATGTACGAGCTCGTATGGCCAACTTGCGACGACAATAAATATGGAACTTTGCTATCGCCTTTTCTCAGAAAGTAATAACCAGATTTTAAATTAAATGGTTGGTTGCTAACGTAAGCAGTGTGATGTTTTATAGCCATAATGAATTTGAAGCAATGTTGTTATTCTCGCGAAATGCAATTGATGAGTTTGGTCATGTGTTGTGTAATCTCGCCATACATACTTGTATCTATGAACATGTTCAAGTATTTTTTGTTTTACTTTTTTATAATTAAATCATTATTTCGATAGTAAATGTTATTTGATATTTCAAGTTATTGGAATGAAGTATCCAGAAATTTGTATTATTGAATTGTGTGGTCACATAGCAAACAAAATGATGATGAAATACTGTTACACGAAACAGGGTCCTAGATATAATAATTGGTGATTAACGAACTCAACCTTGAAGACTAACTAATTATATATATATAAACATTCGTTCCGTACAGAATTTCAACGATGAATAAACTTTCGATTTGTTTTTATGTATACATGTACTAAATATTTCTTGTCAAAACTAAACAAAGTCTGGATGGTTAACAAACGCAACAGCTGTTATTCTAATGCAGATATGGCCCTGTGGTCTGTGACTTTATTAAGGAATACATTTACAATCTTACATGAGTTGTAAGTGTTTTACTTACATTACATATCAATGTTTTGGTACATTTCTAGTAAGCGTGCCCGTACATCCAACGTATATTTATTTTCTCTTGATATATGCTGAGAAAAAGTAAACAGATAGCTGTCGGTAGGCAATAAATAAGGTTCCATGAATTTGTCTTAGCTGGGTTATCAGCTGATGTTTTTGATACTTTTCTATATATATTGCTATCTCTCTGGCTCGATGTACACGGAAGATAGATATAAATATATTTCATTGAATTTAATTTATGGAATAGAAAACCATTTGAAACATTGAAACAACTGCACTAATATTCTCTAAAAGAAAATGATGTTATGTTAGTCCTATAATTCATGTTTTGTACAACGATTTTGTCCGTGATTTTCACATGTGCACACATATATATATATTGTATCCTATAATACATTATTCAAAATGTAATCAAATTAATGAGTTGTTGTTAAATGAAAATAAAAAAAGTATATTTTCCATTGATTGTGTGATTCGTCTGGTTACATTACGTATTCAATAAAAGATGTCGGACACGTCAGATATGGTATTTACACATCGTCTCCATTCCTTGTCCTTACCTTTCATTAGTTCTCTACAATCTTCGTGCATACCCGACCATATCTTTATTCAACGTTTGGATGGCGAACTTACCAGCTTAGCGAACGACCTTCAGCGCCCGTTGTCAGTATAATGGGTCCGGTGGGGTGTGTTGCTTGGTGTCTTCGGCGGCATGCTTCAGTGATAAAGCACTGTAAAAAGGGCAAAAGTTCCACTATACAAGAAGAAACTATATGATTGAATATACCGCAGTCTCCCAAAACACGCACCTCGCACAACATACACGAAACACACAGCATATTTGGGAGGCCGTCCTTACATGACCCTGGCTGTTAATAGGACGTTAATTAATCAAACAAAAAAAAAAAAAAAAATAATGTTTCTTTATTATTATCCCTCGCGAAACGTGTTTGCGGGGGATATTAGATTGGGCTCCGTTCAGCCGTCCGTCCTAGATTCGTTTCCGGAATATAACTCAAAAACCGTTTAATACAGATATTTCAGACAGGTGCCCTAATTGTGCCTTTTGCTATTGCGAACCTTATATTTTTGGATTTTTTCCGTTACCATGGATACTTAGTCAAAATACCAACTTACTGTTTCCTTTTTGTTTCTGGACTATAACTTCGAAACCGTTTATCGCAACTCCATGAAACTTTCTGATTATATTCGACAAGTGCCCTGGTTGTTCCTTTTGCTATTGCGGACCTTACATTTTGGGATTTTTCCGACATCATAGAATCTTAGTAAAAAATATCAAATTACTGTTTGTTTTTGTAACTGGACTATAACTCCAAAACCGTTCAACGCAGCTCCTTGAAACTTTCTGTATATAGCAGACAAGTGCCCAAGTTGTGTTTTGGCTATTGCGGACCTTCCATTTTTGAAAAATTTTAAGTTATCTTGGAAACTAAGTCTAAAATTACCAAATTACAGTTTTTAGCCCACCATCTGGTCAAATCGCCTTTCGTCCGTGTTCCATCAGTCCTTCCGTCCGTTAACATTTCTTGTAACCGCTATTTCTCAGACAGGGCTAAAGGGATCTTTTTCAAATTTCATATGTAGATTTCCCTAGGGCCCTAGGTGTGCATATTACATTTTGGGACCAATTGGTCATCAAGATGGCCACCAGGCAGACATCTTGGATTTTGATAGTTAAAGTTTGTTACCGCTATATCTCAGAAAGTGCTGGAGGAATCCTTCTCAAATTTCACTTTTAGGTTCCCCTAGGGCCCTAGTTGCGCATATTGCATTTTCGGACCGATCAGTCAACAAGATGGCCGACAGGCCCCCATCTTCGATATTGATAGGTAAAGTTTGTTAACGCTATTTCTCAGAAAGAACTGAAGAGATCCTTCTCAAACCTTACCTGATGGTTCCCTTAGAGCTATAGTTGTACATATTGTATTTTGGGACCAATCGGTAACAAGATGACCGACAGGCCACCATCAATTGGATATTGCCAATTAAAGTTTGTTACAGCTATTTTTTAGTACTGAAGTGATCTCTCTCGAGTTTATGTGCAGATTCCCCTAGGAGTCTAGGTATAGTTGTGCATGTTGCATTTTGGGACCGATCGGTCAACAAGATGGACGACATGCCTCCGTCTTGGATTTTGATAATTGAAGTTTGTTACTGTCTTATATCTTAATAAGTACTGAAAGGATCTTTCTCAAATTTCATATGTAATAATATTTAGTAAAAGTTTGAAAAGCAGAGAAAAGATCACTCTTTCCATTGTCAGACGTAGATCATTCTTTGGTGGACGCCAAGATCCTTCTGGGATATCTTTTGTTACTTGCTGGGTTTTTTTCTGTTTTACAAGACGTTTTATGTTGTGCTGTCGGCGCAAATTTCCAAAACAATAGAAGAAACAAGCTTACTTTGAAAGGTGCCAGATTTGCCAGGGAAGCCATAAAAAATAACATCACGAAACTATTCTTCTATATGAGCATTGCCAACAGCATTGGCTTTTTCATACGAGCATCATACGCCTGAATGATGAACTTTGTAACTATAATGTTTTTTTCTAAGTGTCGATATGTTTTGTCTCTACATCTGATTATGCTGTAGCTATTGAACATTCAATCTTTATACTTGAGGAACTAAAAAATGCCGATGATGATGCGCCAAGGAATCCGGGTGAGTCGACGTAGACACTATATATGGGCCCCAATATCCCCTCTTTGCCAGCACACGCTGACACCGAGATGAGGGTATACGTACGGAAGACGTAGGCATTAAAGGCCCCAATCTTCTCCTCGCCAGCACACCCTGACACCGAGATGAGGGTGAGACGTAGACATTAAAGGCCCCAATCTTCTCCTCGCCAGCACACCCTGACACCGAGATGAGGGTGAGACGTAGACATTAAAGGCCCCAATCTTCTCCTCGCCAGCACACCCTGACACCGAGATGAGGGTGAGACGTAGACATTAAAGGCCCCAATCTTCTCCTCGCCAGCACACCCTGACACCGAGATGAGGGTGAGACGTAGACATTAAAGGCCCCAATCCCCTCCTCGCCAGCACACCCTGACACCGAGATGAGGGTGAGACGTAGACATTAAAGGCCCCAATCCCCTCCTCGCCAGCCAGCACACCCTGACACCGAGATGAGGGTGAGACGTAGACATTAAAGGCCCCAATCCCCTCCTCGCCAGCACACCCTGACACCGAGATGAGGGTGAGACGTAGACATTAAAGGCCCCAATCCCCTCCTCGCCAGCACACCCTGACACCGAGATGAGGGTGAGACGTAGACATTAAAGGCCCCAATCCCCTCCTCGCCAGCACACCCTGACACCGAGATGAGGGTGAGACGTAGACATTAAAGGCCACCCTCCCCCCCCCCCCCCCCGCCCCCCCCCGCCGCACACTTTCGCCAGACACACGCAGAACACCGAGATGAGGGTGAGACGTAGACATTAAAGGCCCCAATCCCCTCCTCGCCAGCACACCCTGACACCGAGATGAGGGTGAGACGTAGACATTAAAGGCCCCAATCTTCTCCTCGCCAGCACACCCTGACACCGAGATGCCATAATATAGTAAGCAGGTTGTGCATCTGTTTGTCCTTTTTTCTTGTTACCAATATTCCGCAGGAAGTACTTGAAAGATCTGTCCCAAATTCCCCCTAGAACCCTAGTTGTGCATATTTCATTTTGGGACCGATTGGTTTACAAGATGGCCGACCGGCCGTCATCTTGGATTTTGACAATTAAGTCAATTCCTAACCTCTTTTGACGCTGCCAAGACATTTATAATATATTTGGTTTGGTTTGTTTATTTTTACGTCCTATTAACAGCCAGGGTCATGTAAGGACGTGCCAGGTTTGTTGGTGGAGGAAAGCCGGAGTACCCGGAGAAAAACCACCGGCCAACGGTCAGTACCTGGCAACTGCCCCACATGGGATTCGAACCCGCTTCCCAGAGGTGGAGGGCTTGTGGTAATATGTCGGGACATCTTAACCACTCGGCCACCGCGGATTAAGCAGCTAAACCCGTCCATGAGCTCTAATTAATATTCTTATGTCATATATAATTATTAGTAAGGGACACACAAATGTATATTTGGACCATATAACACAGCATACATGACAGAAGAATGGATGAAACTGGTATTTAATCTAATTCATTTAATATATAAGGAGGATCTTACATGAGTGGCTATGTGATATGAATTTTACCAAATGAGTTCAATAATTTGATATGCTACGTTAGTTCTATTCAAAGACGTATTTGAGACTCACTTATCTTTGGTTCTATTTTATAAAGAATTTTAGCACATGAAAGAAGCTGAATAAAACCAAATTTTATAAAAAAAAAAAAATTTTTTTTTAGAAAATTGTCAACTCATGTATTTCATACATTAAGCGTATTATAGTTTTGTAAACTCATTTATTTCATATATTAAGCATGTTGTAGTTTTAAGATTATTGCATTAAAACCATTTCATAATAAGTTTTATAATATGTATATATTTTTGTAGATATCAAAAGGGAAATTATTTATTTGGTATATCACAGGCACTGATATAGGATCATATTGACACCGGATGAGGGAAACGTGGTAACTATCAAAACTCCCAATATTCCCTATGCCAGCACAATGACACCGAGATGAAACGTTCAAATGTACATTAAAGGCCCCAATCTTCTTTTTCAGCCATACCCTGACACCGAGATGAGGGTGAGATAGACATTAAAGGCCCCAATCTTCTTTCGCCAGCACACCCTGACATGATGAGGGTTGAGACGTTATTCTTATTGCCCCAATCTTCTCCTAGCACCACAAAACCGAGATAAATAAAACGTAGACATTAAAGGCCCCAATCTTCTCCTCGCCAGCACACCCTTAAAATATGAGGGTGAGATTATATATTTAATCCCCTTTACCAGCTCATGAATTATATTGTTATAAGGCCCCCAATTAACATTATTTAAAAGATTAAGCAGCTAAACCCGTATCATAAAGGCCCAAATTTGGAAACATATAACACAGCATACATGACAGAAGAATGGATGAAACTGGTATTTAATCTAATTCATTTAATATATAAGGAGGATCTTACATGAGTGGCTATGTGATATGAATTTTACCAAATGAGTTCAATAATTTGATATGCTACGTTAGTTCTATTCAAAGACGTATTTGAGACTCACTTATCTTTGGTTCTATTTTATAAAGAATTTTAGCACATGAAAGAAGCTGAATAAAACCAAATTTTATAAAAAAAAAAAATTTTTTTAGAAAATTGTCAACTCATGTATTTCATACATTAAGCGTATTATAGTTTTGTAAACTCATTTATTTCATATATTAAGCATGTTGTAGTTTTAAGATTATTGCATTAAAACCATTTCATAATAAGTTTTATAATATGTATATTTTTGTAGATATCAAAAGGGAAATTATTTATTTGGTATATCACAGGCATACTGATATAGATAATGTACATATTGACTCACAATAAACAGACTAACTACATGTCTATCACTTTCAAAACATTGGAAACGCAACCAAAATTACGTGGTAACATAAATTTCAGTCAAAGAATACCGAAGTCATAATATATGTTTCATTTTAAATTTTTATTTTATTTAAATACAAAATATATGAATACACACATAATCACACATCATAATGTAGCACTACATAATCAGCTAAATCAATCTCTCTAAATCACTCATGCATGATCACTATCATAGTCTTCATATACCCAAGCAAAGTCACTCATGCATGATAACTATAATTAGTCCCCCTACTCCAACAAGGTACATGGTGTATATATTAACATCTACCACATTGGTAGATATCTCAATACTTCTGAATCACCACTATTGAAACACATGCATCTCCTGAAAGTTATTTACTATTTATATTTCATTATCCGAATACTCAGCAAATCTATTATATAAAGGGAGGTAATTATATAATACATAAACAAATATGTAATAAGACTGAAATAATGACAAAAGCAAGTTGGTGTTGCGTTATATTACATTACCTGAAAACTCTTAATTACTTCAAAATTGCACAACCTTATAGTAATTAATCCAATTCTACTGATATTTTAAAAGTACATGCATATGGTAAGTTTTGAATGAATTGAATTTAATTTGTGTGAATATCGCAAGGATTTATCATATACGTCCTTGGAATATCGTGATAGTCTGAGTTCAGGTAATTCATGTTTGAAATGTTGGGACTATAGTCATTATTATAATACAAATTATGAATAAGTTATTTTTGTACTAACATATGTACATAATATTCTTCAGTTTGATTATGATAATACAGTGTCATCAAATTCATCATAATGTTGAAAAATTGAATATAAAAATTGGAATAATAAGCATAGATATGTACATTTGTATATTGCAATTCAATTTTCTAAAATAAATATGAAATATAGCCAAAGTCACTCCACACATTAACGCACTCCTTGCTCCTCGTCTTGAACAATATAATTTCACACTTAATCAATATTTTTTTCACTTAATCAATATTGATTTATTTGTATTCAATAATGTATCCTGGATAATACTGATTTGTGTCAAACAAACAGTAGATTTTTGGATTTTTCTCATTATCCACACAACAGTCATAGAGACGAGAATGTTGATCGGACGGGTCGACTGGTGGCGGGCGACGATATTGGGCTTTGCCTACACAGTACTTCCCTGCCAACACCCGAGTCAAAACCATAAACTTGTGGTGATTTTCGTCTGCCTGGGAGTATAGATCCGAATATTTAGCTTCCAAAGCGAAATATGTACCCTGTCCAAATATGGCTCCGACACGATCACCGGCTAGTCGGAAATCCAGGTTTTCCTTACAGATCTTATCGATCTTATCAGGAAGGGTTCCATGGAAGAGTTCCAACTCATTAGCTCCACCCATGCCATACTGACCTTCCATCTGTCGTTTTTTCCTGTAGATACATAATAAATATACATTTGGGGCAGAGTAAAGTTACTGTATATAATATGTATTACTCACACTTCTAATACTTTTGCTTTACTGTTTTACATTTTGCATTATTTACAGCTTTATGTAATTTTAGAGATTATGGCAATACTTACCTGTAATAAGAGATTAGAGAAATATTTGAAGAAATTTAAAAAAATGGAAATTACAATCTTCCAAGAGGTTCTTAACTGTATCAATACCAATAGGACAAGGATATACGGCCAGTAAAGACAGAATTTGGACTATACATTTGAATTATAATAAAACCAGAAGAAAAACAGAAATAATAAGCATGCAAATAAACCAGAAAACAAAGGGATTCAGATTATAGCCAACAGCTGGTTTTTACAGGTCGTATTATATTCATTTTGTACTTACAAATAGTAGACCTCCCAGAGGAACATGTTCTGGACACGGTGAATACTGTAAATCTTGGCCTGGGGAAGGGTAGAGTGGAACTTGTTAGCCACGTTTTCGTACTCCATCTTCTGCATGCCACCTCCTTCCACAGTCACAGGTACACGTGTGGGCGGATCATTAGGTGACATCTTGTCCCATTGAGACGGCAGGGCAATGCCTCGTTTGGTTGTTTCAAATTTGTTGTGCTTGGCTTTATCAGCTAATCTAAATAACACACATCATTGGCAACATTAAAATAGATTTCAGATGTTGTCAAAGTCTACTTAAGTAGTTATTATGATGGTAACAATTAAAGAGGGAACAATCCCGATCTTAGGAGTCAATTTAACAGTAGGTGGTATCATATTGTTCCTATACCAATCTAATTAAAATCAGACTTGTAATTCCTCTCCCACTACGAAACTCTACGTTACGCTTCAATTGAAATTAGACTTGTAATTCTGCTCCCACTACGATACTCTATGTCAATTGAAGCGTAACGTAGAGTATCGTCAATTGAAGCGTAACGTAGAGTATCGTAGTGGGAGCTGTTGAAGTGTAACGTAGAGTATCGTAGTGGGAGCGGAATTACAAGTCTAATTTTTTATTAGATTGTTCCTTTGCATGGACCATTGGGCCATAAATAGAAGAACCAAATAAATACAAGAGCTTTTCCAGACCAATAAAGACTGCCTTTAAAGACCTAGAAAGAACTTTATCATGCGCGTACATTTTTGCCCATTAAGCCTTGCAATTTTCCAAATCCTGTGTTTTACCCAAAATATGATTGCCCATATCTATAACAACATATTATGTAATCCTAAGCCCAATATCAAGCCAGAAATCGATCACTGTCAGTTATACAGGAAAAGCACAAAATGCCATGGCCCTTCATTTGGGCATCTTGAAGTTCTCAAAATTATCATTTTTCATCTTTAAAATGTTCATACCAAAAACAAGACGTATAATGAAGTACCAATGGTGACATTAATACCAGTTCCTACAAATAATAGAATAACTCAAGATGCATCACAGCCTATACACCAGGTAATTTTTGGCCCATTGGGCCTCTTGAAATTCTCAAAATTCAGCAATTTCTTCCTTAAAATGATTGTTCATACTTATCAAAACACTTATAATCCTATAAAAATTATAAATCAATGTCAGTTGTTACAAATAATAGTATTTGAACACTTGCACCAAAACCTTAACCTGGATGCTGAAGCCGACACTTTGGAGTGATTCCATAACCCTTCATAAATTTGAGAGGCAAGGTTATACCATATTACACATTATTATACCTCGGTTTTATTTAGAATATTCTGAGTGGATTAAACTTGATCACATGACATTGAATAAGTTAGGTATTTCCCCGGCATTGGAAGGCAAGGAAAATAAACCCTGAGGGAAATATACCCCTTGGAAGCTCTGCACGTGACTGGAAGTTGACGTAATCTGCAACGTCAACCAACAATAGCAATTCTGTTGCTTATTTTTTTCAGCTGGACTAATTTAGCAATGTTGTTGTTGGGAAATATCTTCATGAGTTCTTTTACCAGAGATTTTTTTCTTTTAATTTTGTTTGGTATAATAAAATAATTATTTCCATATGTGTCGGGATACATCTTGAACTATCTCCCTGGAAATAGTTATTTCTCTCGATCGGGTTTCACCCCCGAGAGTGACAAGAGAGACAATTCTAGATGTATTCCTCCACAGGGGGCCATAATTGTATATTATTATTATTTAACTTGAAGATTCATTTACTCAAATAGCATTGGTCTTTCCAATTGGAAACTAAAAATGAAAGTATATACTGACCTTTCCATGAACTTTCGCACCATTGGATCTTCAGCTAGATCAAGTGGTGTTTGGTTGTCGCCGTTTTTGAGAGTAACATTGGCCCTGGACTCCAGCAATAGACAGATTATCTGGGAGGTCACCTCGTGTACTTGTTTATGACCCATTATCCTCCCAGGCTGAAATTAAAACCTCTGTTACATACATTTCTTACTAGCCATAAACAAATAACAAATACACCCGGTACATATAGACCACGTAGATAAATCATTTACTGTACGATAATCTAACCACTGAATCAAACAAACCTCTGTTGATGATGTAGATTTATTCAGTGCCAAGTGTAGGGCAGTGTTCCCAAACTTATCCTGGGCGTTCACATCAGCTCCTAAAACAATTATCACCATACATATTAAATCAGATAAGGTTTATTTCACTATTAATAACTAAAAGCTGGTACCGATCTGCCAGGGGTAGAAGCTATACTAAGGGAACCACCAAAAAATGGCAGGTATTTTTGGAGGAAAAGGTAAAAGGTAAATAAGTTTCATGATTAATTACAAAAACTGTAAAATAGTGTCACAAGAAGTTCAAAGGGCAAGGTTATCCATTTGAACAAAATCTAAAGTTGTGCCTTTACACAATGCTATATACCATTTAGATAAACAAAGTATTACATGTTCCTCATTCATCCCTGAAGAAATATTTGAACTCTTTTAATTTAAAGGCTAGAAAAGATAATTCCAATTTTCGGGTGAATGAGTTGACAACTAAACTGTTTTACACAATACCAAGCTGGTACCATTATGATATGAATGATGCAGTAGCTAGTAGTAACAACAAAATCACAAGCTGACTTTACCTGCGACTATTAGAAGTTCTATTAGAAGTTCTATCACTTATTTATGTCCTACTTTACCTGCGACTATTAGAAGTTCTATCACTTGTTTGTATCATACTATACCTGTGACCTACGGTATATTAGAAGTTCTATCACTTGTTTATGTCCTACTTTACCTGCGGCTATTAGAAGTTCTATCACTTTTTATGTCCTACTTTACCTGCGACTATTAGAAGTTCTATCACTTTTATGTCCTACTTTACTGCGCTTATAGTCCTACTTTACCTGCGACTATTAGAAGTTCTATCACTTGTTTATGTCCTACTTTACCTGCGACTATTAGAAGTTCTATCACTTGTTTATGTCCTACTTTACCTGCGACTATTAGAAGTTCTATCACTTGTTTATGTCCTACTTTACCTGCTACTATTAGAAGTTCTATCACTGTCCTACTTTACCTGCGACTATTAGAAGTTCTATCACTTGTTTATGTCCTACTTTACCTGCGGCTATTAGAAGTTCTATCACTTGTTTATGTCCTACTTTACCTGCGACTATTAGAAGTTCTATCACTTGTTTATGTCCTACTTTACCTGCGACTATTAGAAGTTCTATCACTTGTTTATGTCCTACTTTACCTGCGACTATTAGAAGTTCTATCACTTGTTTATGTCCTACTTTACCTGCGACTATTAGAAGTTCTATCACTTGTTTATGTCCTACTTTACCTGCGGCTATTAGAAGTTCTATCACTTGTTTATGTCCTACTTTACCTGCGACTATTAGAAGTTCTATCACTTGTTTATGTCCTACTTTACCTGCGACTATTAGAAGTTCTATCACTTGTTTATGTCCTACTTTACCTGCGACTATTAGAAGTTCTATCACTTGTTTATGTCCTACTTTACCTGTGACTATTAGAAGTTCTATCACTTGTTTATGTCCTACTTTACCTGCGACTATTAGAAGTTCTATCACTTGTTTATGTCCTACTTTACCTGCGACTATTAGAAGTTCTATCACTTGTTTATGTCCTACTTTACCTGCGGACTATTAGAAGTTCTATCACTTGTTTATGTCCTACTTTACCTGCGACTATTAGAAGTTCTATCACTTGTTTATGTCCTACTTTACCTGCGACTATTAGAAGTTCTATCACTTGTTTATGTCCTACTTTACCTGCGACTATTAGAAGTTCTATCACTTGTTTATGTCCTACTTTACCTGCGACTATTAGAAGTTCTATCACTTGTTTATGTCCTACTTTACCTGCGACTATTAGAAGTTCTATCACTTGTTTATGTCCTACTTTACCTGCGACTATTAGAAGTTCTATCACTTGTTTATGTCCTACTTTACCTGCGGCTATTAGAAGTTCTATCACTTGTTTATGTCCTACTTTACCTGCGGCTATTAGAAGTTCTATCACTTGTTTATGTCCTACTTTACCTGCGACTATTAGAATTTCTATCACTTGTTTATGTCCTACTTTACCTGCGACTATTAGAAGTTCTATCACTTATTTATGTCCTACTTTACCTGCGGCTATTAGAAGTTCTATCACTTATTTATGTCCTACTTTACCTGCGACTATTAGAAGTTCTATCACTTGTTTATGTCCTACTTTACCTGCGGACCTATTAGAAGTTCTATCACTTGTTTATGTCCTACTTTACCTGCGACTATTAGAAGTTCTATCACTTGTTTATGTCCTACTTACCTGCGACTATTAGAAGTTCTATCACTTGTTTATGTCCTACTACTTACCTGCGACTATTAGAAGTTCTATCACTTGTTTATGTCCTACTTTACCTGCGGTATTAGAAGTTCTATCACTTGTTTATGTCTAGCTACTTTACCTGCGGCTATTAGAAGTTCTATCACTTGTTTATGTCCTACTTTACCTGCGGCTATTAGAAGTTCTATCACTTGTTTATGTCCTAGCTACTTTACCTGCGACTATTAGAAGTTCTATCACTTGTTTATGTCCTACTTTACCTGCGACTATTAGAAGTTCTATCACTTGTTTATGTCCTACTTTACCTGCGACTATTAGAAGTTCTATCACTTGTTTATGTCCTAGCTACTTTACCTGCGACTATTAGAAGTTCTATCACTTGTTTATGTCCTAGCTACTTTACCTGCGACTATTAGAAGTTCTATCACTTGTTTATGTATCATACTTTACCTGCGACCTATTAGAAGTTCTATCACTTGTTTTTATGTATGTCACATCTACTTTACCTGCGACTATTAGAAGTTCTATCACTTGTTTATGTCCTACTTTACCTGCGACTATTAGAAGTTCTATCACTTGTTTATGTCCTACTTTACCTGCGACTATTAGAAGTTCTATCACTTGTTTATGTCCTACTTTACCTGCGACTATTAGAAGTTCTATCACTTGTTTGTATCATACTATACCTGTGACCTACGGCTATTAGAAGTTCTATCACTTGTTTATGTCCTAGCTACTTTACCTGCGACTATTAGAAGTTCTATCACTTGTTTATGTCCTACTTTACCTGCGACTATTAGAAGTTCTATCACTTGTTTATGTCCTACTTTACCTGCGGACTATTAGAAGTTCTATCACTTGTTTATGTCCTACTTTACCTGCGACTATTAGAAGTTCTATCACTTGTTTATGTCCTACTTTACCTGCGACTATTAGAAGTTCTATCACTTGTTTATGTCCTACTTTACCTGCGACTATTAGAAGTTCTATCACTTGTTTATGTCCTACTTTACCTGCGACTATTAGAAGTTCTATCACTTGTTTATGTCCTACTTTACCTGCGGCTATTAGAAGTTCTATCACTTGTTTATGTCCTACTTTACCTGCGACTATTAGAAGTTCTATCACTTGTTTATGTCCTACTTTACCTGCGACTATTAGAAGTTCTATCACTTGTTTATGTCCTACTTTACCTGCGACTATTAGAAGTTCTATCACTTATTTATGTCCTACTTTACCTGCGACTATTAGAAGTTCTATCACTTATTTATGTCCTACTTTACCTGCGGCTATTAGAAGTTCTATCACTTGTTTATGTCCTACTTTACCTGCGGCTATTAGAAGTTCTATCACTTGTTTATGTCCTACTTTACCTGCGGCTATTAGAAGTTCTATCACTTGTTTATGTCCTACTTTACCTGCCTATTAGAAGTTCTATCACTTGTTATGTCCTACTTTACCTGCGACTATTAGAAGTTCTATCACTTATTTATGTCCTACTTTACCTACGGTATATTAGAAGTTCTATCACTTGTTTATGTCCTACTTTACCTGCGACTATTAGAAGTTCTATCACTTGTTTATGTCCTACTTTACCTGCGACTATTAGAAGTTCTATCACTTATTTATGTCCTACTTTACCTGCGGCTATTAGAAGTTCTATCACTTGTTTATGTCCTACTTTACCTGCGGCTATTAGAAGTTCTATCACTTGTTTATGTCCTACTTTACCTGCGACTATTAGAAGTTCTATCACTTATTTATGTCCTACTTTACCTGCGACTATTAGAAGTTCTATCACTTATTTATGTCCTACTTTACCTGCGACTATTAGAAGTTCTATCACTTGTTTATGTCCTACTTTACCTGCGTCTATTAGAAGTTCTATCACTTGTTTATGTCCTACTTTACCTGCGACTATTAGAAGTTCTATCACTTGTTTATGTCCTACTTTACCTGCGACTATTAGAAGTTCTATCACTTGTTTATGTCCTACTTTACCTGCGACTATTAGAAGTTCTATCACTTGTTTATGTCCTACTTTACCTGCGGCTATTAGAAGTTCTATCACTTGTTTATGTCCTACTTTACCTGCGACTATTAGAAGTTCTATCACTTGTTTATGTCCTACTTTACCTGCGACTATTAGAAGTTCTATCACTTGTTTATGTCCTACTCCTACTGTCTACTTTACCTGCGACTATTAGAAGTTCTATCACTTGTTTATGTCCTACTTTACCTGCGGCTATTAGAAGTTCTATCACTTGTTTATGTCCTACTTTACCTGCGACTATTAGAAGTTCTATCACTTGTTTATGTCCTACTTTACCTGCGGCTATTAGAAGTTCTATCACTTGTTTATGTCCTAGCTACTTTACCTGCGGCTATTAGAAGTTCTATCACTTGTTTATGTCCTACTTTACCTGCGACTATTAGAAGTTCTATCACTTGTTTATGTCCTACTTTACCTGCGACTATTAGAAGTTCTATCACTTGTTTATGTCCTACTTTACCTGCGGCTATTAGAAGTTCTATCACTTGTTTGTATCATACTATACCTGTGACCTACGGTATATTAGAAGTTCTATCACTTGTTTATGTCCTACTTTACCTGCGACTATTAGAAGTTCTATCACTTGTTTGTATCATACTATACCTGTGACCTGCGGCTATTAGAAGTTCTATCACTTGTTTGTATCATACTATACCTGTGACCTATATTGGAGGTTCTATCACTTGTTTATGTCCTACTTTACCTGCGACTATTAGAAGTTCTATCACTTGTTTGTATCATACTATACCTGTGACCTGCGGCTATTAGAAGTTCTATCACTTGTTTGTATCATACTATACCTGTGACCTATATTGGAGGTTCTATCACTTGTTTATGTCCTACTTTACCTGCGACTATTAGAAGTTCTATCACTTATTTATGTCCTACTTTACCTGCGGCTATTAGAAGTTCTATCACTTGTTTATGTCCTACTTTACCTGCGGCTATTAGAAGTTCTATCACTTGTTTATGTCCTCCATTCACAGCGTAATGTAGTGGTGTCTTCCTATCATTGTCCCCAATGTCGATGTTCACAATTCCCTGCAAAAGTTTAATTTAATATCTACAGAAACAATTCTTATATAAAATATATCATCATACACCAACTATTTAGGATTTTTCTCATATCAGATAATGTCATTTTGTCACCTTCCTTCAATTAAATCAAATGAGTTTACTTTGGAGTACCCTGAGCAGTGTATCCATATACAACTTATAAAATGTAGCTAAAATACAGTGTGCCTATCTAGAAGTATTTTTGTTCGACGCTAGTGCGCTTCATAGAATTTGCCTCTGTTAGGTTGGCATTCATTTTGGCTATGAATGCTAATTGAAAGATGTTCAATGCTTAAATATACAACAGGTATATCTATATTAGTTCAATATACTGAACACACCTAATGATAAATGGTAGCTCAATAAATGTACAGCGTACATACAATTATAGTGTTTCTTTGAATATTTATTGGCCTCTGCTTAATTTGCATAGTGATGTTACTTTTAGGATATCATTTGGTTTTAGTTTTTCTTGTGTTTTCTTTTGTTATATTGTTTGTTTTGTCTTGATAAAGAGGTGGATTATCTTCAAAATTTGACCACTTATAATACAGTTAGGATTACTTCTTCGCCCAATGATTAAAATGAACCTCGGTGGGCGACCAATAAAATTCCTTTCTTATAAGCATAGTTCGATCGTTATAAACATATTAGAGATATCTTATAGGAACCTTGCAATTGATGGTGAATGGAAACGACTACGTTATAACCATGAATTATCAATAGTTGTAGTCGTGTTTGATATAAACATGTATCTTGTCCTATTTGTTTGTATCCTACAGCCATATGTTTGTAAGGATCTCATGTTTTCCGGAACATACTGTTGATATTTAACTTCTTTGACCCGTATTTATTGGCAGCTGAATAGTTTATCCACATACATTTATTGGTCCGACGACAAGGCAGTTAGTAGCATCCACAAAGTTGTTAGCAGCAACAATATGAAGAACTGAAAACCCGTCTCTGGTCTGGTTATTCACAAAGTTTTTATTCAGAGCTAAAATCATCCTTATGGCTCTGAAATATTTAACATGAAAATAATTCAAGACTTTCTGGCATAATATGATTGAAACGTACACTGTCTGTCCTCTCTATGAAAGTAAATCTGCATGAACACATTTTTGCATACACACATACTCTGACCATGGGGTAAAAAGAAACATATATATATATATATTTTTTTTTACTTTTTTTATTTTTTCCTCTGTTGACTAAGAATGTAAATAAGAAAGAATGCAAATACATTTAAACAATGTGTATCCAATTACAGGGAATAAAGAAACCAAACTTGTCTTTAAAGCAATATACAAAGGTCAAAATGTAATGGGACACATAGAAAGTGGTCTCATGAAGTATTATAAAATGGTAGCCAAAGAAGGTTTTTACTAGTGTCTACCTACCCAACATTATTCTTCAGGCCTGCCCACTGTAGTACATTGAATCCATCCTTGTTAGCAATTTCAAAGTCAGCGTTTTTAGCTCGAAGGATGGTCTCCATGATCTGGGGTTGTCCGTTTTTCTGTTGCACAGCATCATGCATACAAGTGTCTCCGTCTTCTGCCTGTACAGATAAAAATGTTAGAACTACAAAATGCATTTAGTTGTCATTTAATCATGTAGTTTGCCAACCCCTATAGATACCTCAAACAATGGGTGGGGCAAACATACATTATAGAGGTATGTATATAAACACTCCAAGACATTTCATTTCATGGCAGAGTTATAACTAAATTAATGCTTTAGTGGCAAACTTATATTCCCCCTCCCCTTTTTTAACAAGAGACCCAAGAGCCATTTAACGGTCATTTGACAACCTTGGGTACAGTCATATAGGAAATTCTTGAATAAGATACGATGGTGGCCATCTTTAAATTGCGATCAACACCCCCCCCCCCCCAAAAAAAAAAAAAACCCAAAAACACATGGTCGTGGCCATGTCAGGATCATTTTTAAGTTTTGCACTGGTACAACTTTCGAAGTTCAAAATGTGCTTTACAAGATGGCGCTTGTGGTGGCTATCTTGGATTTCATATTAAAGGAAACACAAAAAATAACAACACTTAATTGGTCAGGACCCTGTCAGGATAATTTCAGGAAAGTTTTAGCCAAATTGCACATGTAGAACATGAAAGAAAAGAAGTTCAAAATATGTTTTCATGATGGTGGATATGGTGGCCATCTCGGATTTTAGATCGACCCGAAAAATAACAGCACTCTGTCGGGACCATGTCAGGATCATTTTATGCAAGTTTCAGCCAAATCGCACTTGTCAAATTTGAGAAGTTCAAAATGTGTTTTCAAGATGGTGGCTGTGGCGGCCATCCTGGATTTCAGATCGACCCGAAAAATAACAACACTTTGTCAGACCATGTCAGGTACATGTCAGGTATATTTCAGGCAGGATTCAGCTAAATTGCCCTAGTCAAACTGCAGAAGAAGTTAAAATGTGAAAAGTTTATGCATGGCGGATAGCACATGACAACATACAAAGCATGATGACTATAGGAAAAAAAGATGGAGATATTTTGTTTCGATATTGATCATGCACGTCTACTCAGTATAAAGATTTAAAGATAATTGTCACCAAGTTTTGTTAAAAACCCAACAGTGGTTTAGGATGAGTACTCAGGCAATCATCGATCCAACGAGATGGACTATCTGAATACAATATACGCTCCTAACTTCATTGTGATGGTGATAACTAATATTAGGGGCCTAATAAAAAAAAAACCAGCTATCTGAAGCTTTGAGAGAACAAACCTTGATGTTAACATCACTACCATGTTGGACGAGGACATGTACGGCTTCCACACAGGCCTTGCCAATAGAAATATGTAGAGGACTGTGTCCAGCCTTATTTTTCTTGTTGACATCTGCCCCCGCACTCAATAACTGCTTCATAGTTTCTGTTTCCTTCCTGTCAACATAAATGGTCAAGAATTTTGCATGACTTCTTTTTATGGGGTGACTTATGAAGGTAGTGGCCTCTATTGGCTAACACAATCAAAGGTCGTTATGAGATTTTGTATTTAGTATACACCATGTGATTTATATGGTAGGGGAGTTGAAACCACAATGAAATGTTTATATGCACATACAATGTAGCATGCAACTCTTGAAATTCAAGCCATTTAATTATTTACCTGGTACATGGGGCAAAATTTTATACCTGGTACATGGGGAAAAATTTAAGCGATTCACAAAAAAAATATTTTTTTTTTAGTGATTTTAACATTTAGCATTTGGCTATATATGATTCAACCATTTATTAATATTTTGTGAAAGAAATTTATGCTATCATATCATATGTCCTGGGAAGGCATAAAAATATCTTCCTCACATTATCAGTTCATTGAAGTGGGATAGAACATGTACAATGCAATAGGAAAGTCTGAAACTTTAAAATATTCTAGCCCCATGGCAGGACTACCATGGTATATACATGTAAAGAACAATCCGACAGCCAATATTATCACATACCCAAAGGCAGCATAGTGTAGAGCACTATCATATCATATGTCCTGGGAAAGCACAAAAATATCTTCCTCATATTATCAGTTCATTGAAGTGGGATAGCTAGCACATGTACAATGCAATAGGAAAGTCTGAAACTTAAAAATATTCTAGCCCCATGGCAGGACTATCATGGTATATACATGTATAATCCGACAGCCTATATTATCACATACCCAAAGGCAGCATAGTGCAGAGCACTGTCTCCTTCACCGTCTTGAAGGTCAAGGTCAGCTCGTTTTTCCAGCAGGAGTGATACAATGTGAGAATGTCCCTCATAACACGCTAGATGTAGCGCTGTCTTACCGTCCTGGGCAAAGTTCACCTTCAGGTAAAAATAAAAATAGATTGTTACCTGACTCTCTATACCATTGTAAATAAATTATTTTCGACTGTTTCACAGAGAAACTGCTTGAAAATCATTACAAATGTATAAATCCTATTGACCGGTTAATAGTTTGACTGCATGTTGACCGGCAAGGAATACTTACATGCGTTTAATTTATGTCTGAAACACTGTCTCATAGGACCCAAATATTCTTTCGGCGAAAGTTATTCTCAACAGAAGCTTTGGCAAGTTAATAAAACATCACTGTGATTTGAAGAAATCCCAGTCCGAGGGCATTTTGGTTGTTTTGGAAAGATTAAGGTAATTAAAATTAGAAGAGCAATACAGAAGTCATATAATTCCTATAAAAAGTACCATTTCGCACTGTGGTGTATGATACAAGCCTAGCAAATTTTCAACTTCATTTCTAATTTTATTGAGCACTTATTCATTATGTTTCTGGGCTATTCAGGTAACAAAACAGTTGTTTCATGCCTTTTATCAGTCAACAATCCGAACTCTTTTCCCAAGCATTGGGACCAGCCCTATAAACTGTTTCCCTCAGCCTTCGTTCTCAGAAACAGTTCATTGGTTTTGTCCCAACACCTCGGGAAAAGAGTTTTGACTGCTGACTGATTATGTATGAATTAGTTGTATATTGTTTTTATGTGTACCTTGTCTGGTGTAAAAATCACAATACAGTCCAACCCATTTAATACAAACTCAGATAGTACAAAATCCTGTTTTATATAAGAATGGAATTCGAATCCCCTGTAAATTACATTTAATATTCTTATATTTATTACCTGCTTAGTAAATCGGTTAATACAAAAACCAATGTAATATACAACGATGATTGAGTCCCCTGGGTACTTTTTGTGTTGTTTTAAACTCACATAATGCATAGTGCCAAAACCAGGTAGGTTTAGATCATACCTGCCGTGTTTCAACATAGGTAATCCACACATGATATGAATGATTTTCAATGAAATAATAATACCGGTATATCTCTATCAAAAATCTCCTTTTGTTTTATTTATGTGTTTGTTATACAAATGTTAACCCACTTATTACGAATCCTGCATAATACATAAAGATTTCAATGGTCACCAGGAATTTGTAATAATCAGATTGGACTGTATTTTTTATATGCTATACCTTATCCGGTGTCTGGTCAAGGATCTGTTGAATGGTGGTGATATCGTTCTGAGAGGCGGCCTGTACAATATTTGCTGAAGAAAGCTGTGATGGCTGCTGGACTTTCAACATGTCAACAAAGAGCTGAGCAATTGTCTCTGATACATCTGAAAGGAAACCAGAGAAATTGTTACTAGTAAATTCTCGCAGCCATTTAAGAAAGATTCTAAACATTAAAAAAATTGCGTTGTTCTCCCATTCCATTCTATATCTTTCTACATATCAGCTCATTTTTAGCTTGACCTCAAACCATTTTAGATTTGAATGATGTTGTTGATGTAACAGAGAGTGCTAGCATGTATTTTCCAGTAATCTTTAATCCCATCCCTAGGTCAGAGCCAAAATGTATACAAACACTGGTCCCCTTCCCCCAAGGATGTTTCTGGCCAAATTTGGTTAGAATCCATGCAGATCTCTATGACTAGTTGCGATTTAAAGGATTTACCTCTATATCCCCTATTGGACCCCGCCCCTCCTGCCCCCAGAGGGTTAGAGCACAAATTTAAACAAACTCTATGTCCCTTCCCGTAAGGATGTTTCTGGCCAAATTTGGTTACAATCCATATATAACTTATGACTAGTAGCGATTTAAATACTTTATCTCTATTTCCCTATTGGGCCCTGTACCTCCTGCCCCCAGGGAGGGTCAGAGCCAAAATTTATACAAACTCTGTTCCTCTTCCTATGATTTTGTTGTTTTTTGAGTTTTGACAGTAACTGTTTTGGTGTACTATGCTGTCTATGATTTTGTTGTTTTCTGGGTTTGGACAGTAACTGTTATGGTGTTCTATGCTAGTCTATGATTTTGTTGTTTTCTGAGTTTTGACAGTGTACTATGCTAGCCTATAATTTTTTTTGTTTTCTGAGTTTGGACAGTAACTGTTTTGGTGTTCTATGCTAGCCTATGATTTTGCTGTTTTCTGAGTTTGGACAGTAACTGTTTTGGTGTACTATGCTAGCCTATAATTTTGCTGTTTTCTGAGTTTGGACAGTAACTGTTTTGGTGTACTATGCTAGCCTATGATTTTGCTGTTTTCTGAGTTTGGACAGTAACTGTTTTGGTGTTCTATGCTAGCCTATGATTTTGTTGTTTTCTGAGTTTGGACAGTAACTGTTTTGGTGTTCTATGCTAGCCTATGATTTTGTTGTTTTCTGAGTTTGGACAGTAACTGTTTTAATGTTCTATGCTAGCCTATGATTTTGTTGTTTTCTGAGTTTGGACAGTAACTGTTTTGGTGTACTATGCTAGCCTATGATTTTGCTGTTTTCTGAGTTTGGACAGTAACTGTTTTGGTGTACTATGCTAGCCTATAATTTTGCTGTTTTCTGAGTTTGGACAGTAACTGTTTTGGTGTTCTATGCTAGCCTATGATTTTGCTGTTTTCTGAGTTTGGACAGTAACTGTTTTAGTATATCCTATGCTAGCCTATGATTTTGCTATTTTCTGAGTTTGGACAGTAACTGTTTTGGTGTTCTATGCTAGCCTATACTTTTGCTGTTTTCTGAGTTTGGACAGTAACTGTTTTGGTGTACTATGCTAGCCTATGATTTTGCTGTTTTCAGAGTTTGGACAGTAACTGTTTTGGTGTTCTATGCTAGCCTATGATTTTGTTGTTTTCTGAGTTTGGACAGTAACTGTTTTAATGTTCTATTCTAGCCTATGATTTTGTTGTTTTCTGAGTTTGGACAGTAACTGTTTTAATGTACTATGCTAGCCTATAATTTTGCTGTTTTCTGAGTTTGGACAGTAACTGTTTTGGTGTACTATGCTAGCCTATGATTTTGCTGTTTTCTGAGTTTGGACAGTAACTGTTTTGGTGTTCTATGCTAGCCTATGATTTTGTTGTTTTCTGAGTTTGGACAGTAACTGTTTTAGTGTTCTATGCTAGCCTATGATTTTATAAGCCAATAGTTTTGTATTGTGGGTAAAAACATTCATCTTTATCCTGAAATTTCTTAAGCTTTACCCTTTCATCTAAATTTTAGTAGATCTACAAACAATTTGTAGCTGTTATTTCTACACAGAAAATTGCCTACCCCTTCCACTGATGCTCATCTCCTTCTCATCTGAGCTGTCATCACTGTCATCTATAACCGTTGATGTACCCACCAGTGATGGGGGCGGCTTAGATTCCGCTCCTTGTGTTGTGCAAGCCATGATACATACTGGATTGAAGATCCACATACGATCATCGACCTTAACACGGACATCACCATCACTGTCTATCCTAGCTATACGACCCTGTCTGCTCAAAACCTGTAAAAATGTGTGATTACAAGATTTTAAAATCATTTCATACTTAGTCTAGTAGCTTTTGATTTGATTAACAGGCACATGTATCTATTAAACATATAAATCCCTTTTTATGTCAAAACATTTCTGAGACTATTATATACTTAATAACACCTAATGAAAATACAGGGTTGAAAGCAACAATATGTTTATTAGCCCAGACTGTTACTTACATCTTTCATGTCATCGTTCCAGCCTCCGTGCCCCGCCTGTAGAATCTTCACTTGATTTACATCTCCCAGTATCTCCACCAAATCATCCTTGCTGAATGTATGAATCTGTCGGAAAACACTCCCAATTAACATACACAATTCAGACAGAAATATTATCAAAGTTATAAGAAACATGCTCTAATTTCAGTGTGTTTTTGCCATATAGACATATTATCTGTCATTTCCCAGTTTCCATCTGACAACAGCCTGAAGAGACATTGTACAATCAACATTTGTTACCTCAAAGTCATAGATGTAGATTCAATACATTTGCTCAACATTGTAAACTTCTGTAAACTAATGCATGAATCCAATCTGTGTTATTGATGAAGCTTACCCTGGTAAGAGCTTTGCGGTTGAGATCCCATGTACTGCCGTCTAAGTACTGGACTTTACCAACTTCTCCCCTATGTAACAGCTGTATAAGTGTTCCTACCTCCTTGATACACTGTAAAACCAGATCACTTTCTAAATTTGATAAAACTCAAGGTCATAAAATACAACAAATAAATCTTCGTCAATGAGTAATCGTGTTGTCATAGCCCTAAAAGCATACATCTGGTGCTGAAAAGAAAGCAATGACTTATTAAGAGCATTTGGAAAACAACAACTCTTTAAGGTGTTTTGTCAACATATAGATGGAATTTTAACCTGCAACCAGCATTGGTGTTGTGAGAATATACCTACCACATATATTTTTGCTGTATTCGGCACTGTCAGAAAATAGTTGTATTTTAGAATTTCAGCATGTGTGCCGATTAGACAACCTTATTCCGAGGCAAAACAATATGTTTTAAAGACAGACATATTTGTAACAATGTTAGCATCTTTCAGCATAAAAGTGTGCTTTGAATGAATGTTGCAGGATAAAGAATACCATATATCAGCTGTATTTTTGGCTAGAGACAATAAAAATATTACCCTTGCCAAAGTACTGCTTATACTTTGGATATACAAACAATGTTATTATTCTCCCTATATATAAGCATTGACATTGATCATCTCAGCATGCTGACTATATATATACAATGGCTTTGGCCAACTGATCTGCTTCATTATGAAGATACATTCAAAATATATCTTTGACATTGCTTGTACCTTGGAAATGTGTCAAAATCCAAGGTAACCTGGAAATTGATTCCAAGAATTTTGTAAATATATGACTCACCTGTTCTATTTTCTGGTCCCATGGGGAATACATGTCTGGATTGTCCTGTAACTGGCGGAGAGATTTCATGTCCATACACACCTGGACTTTGTCAGATGGCTTCAATGCCACTGTATAGTTACCTTTGTTTACAACATCTGTAACATAATCCATATAAAAGTATACCCTTAAACACATGCAATTATATAGTCCTTTTATATAAATAAATTACTTTGTATTGTTAACCTTTTGGTATGTTGTTAAATTCCAAATTACTTTCTTTGCTCTTCTTTTGTTCTCCGATTATTCTCAAGACAAACTATGAATTATTTCTGATTTCTACCAGTAACCAATGTAATTATTAATAATTTTGTATATCTTCACTTTACCGTTGAAGTTGCAATCACATATGTGATGGGACTATTACTAATACATCATTAAGTCATGATGATTTAGGAAGGTCACAGATGATCATGAATATTATATGCATTTCATTTTTTATATTTTCTAACCTTTTCTATAATACACAATTGTGGATCTAGCAGTCTGATGTAATAACATACTATACTCCTATAACATGAGAGTTGTCTGGTCAGTCAATTATCGAATTTTAGTCTAACATTGTCAGAGTTTGTGACTTACCCACCAAAGGGAGATGCTATATATGATGTCTAACATTGTCGGAGTTTGGGACTTACCGACCAAAGGGAGATGTTATGATGTCTAACATTGTCGGAGTTTGGGACTTACCGACCAAAGGGAGATGTTATATGATGTCTAACATTGTCGGAGTTTGTGACTTACCGACCAAAGGGAGATGTTTATGATGTCTAACATTGTCAGTTTGGGACTTACCGACCAAAGGGAGTTCGGTTATGATGTCTTACATTGTCAGAGTTGGACTTAACGACCAAAGGGAGGTGTTCTGGGTAGTATTTCCCTCCTGACTTTGCCTGTTTACTGCCTGTAAAGATAACATCTACACAGCCTTCTCCTCCCAGACGATGTAAGTGTTCCTCCTTTGTACTTTTCCATAAAACTGATACACCTCCACGATCTGATTGTTTATTCCAGGCTTTGATTTTAGTCACTGTGCCGATCTCCCCCTCACCCCCTGAGCAAAGACGCAAATGAAGATTTGATTATCTAATATTTACAAACCAGTGTGCAACAGTATGACGTTAATGTGAATGTTTATATTTTACTTGTAAACAAAAGAAATCTGACCAAAATTTGACCAACACCTGGCACATATTTCTATCTATTATAACCATCTCTGTAAGTGTTAATGTAATAACAAAACATTATAGATATTGCACATGTACATGTACACTACATGTACCTAGCTTATATGTATTTGTGTGAGCAAAAGTGTGTAGTGTGTAAAAGTTACTTCCCTTTACATAAAAAAAACCTTACTGTATTCACCTTAATCATATTTAGTACCAAGGGTGCATGATTAAAATATTATATTAAAGGGGCGCTCGACCAAAATGTAAGTTGTGGACAAAAAAATCTATAAAAAATTCATATTTTAACTTTTTCTGTATGTTCTCATGGCACATTAGTCTGTCATATCACAGTATACACATATAAACATGGATATATGCCTTCTTTCATTTGAGGTGTATTATTACCTGGTACATCGTGAATCACACAAGACCTTACATTTGAGGTGTATTATTACCTGGTACATCGTGAATCACACAAGAACTTACATTTGAGGTGTATTATTACCTGGTACATCGTGATTCACACAAGAACTTACATTTGAAGTGTATTATTACCTGGTACATCGTGAATCACACAAGAACTTACATTTGAGGTGTATTATTACCTGGTACATCGTGATTCACTCAAGAACTTACGTTTGAGGTGTATTATTACCTGGTACATCGTGATTCACACAAGAACTTACATTTGAGGTGTATTATTACCTGGTACATCGTGAATCACACAAGAATTTAGACAAGCAACTTCATATAAAGATGTAATTATGGGAAACAATATGCCAATGCTAATCTAAACTTTAACTACACCTTCTCTAGAAGAGGGGAGTGGCGGTAATTACGGTGAATACAGAATCGATGTGTTTATATACTAGTTGAATTTTTATAGTCAAGGTTATTAGCTAAATGGATCAACATGGCCAGAGCCATGCAACTATTACGGTTATTTTATCTTTAATTTTGGAATTTTTTAAAATAGGGAACTTTTTGATGGGTCCTATATTTGATAAATATTTACCATCACAATTTTTCCATTTCCAGTGTGGTCCTCTCATAACCTCTGTCCCTACAAATATACCCCTGGAATCTACTTGTCTGCTTCCTTCTCGCTTCAATACAGCCCATCTAAATCAGGTAAAAATCTAGAACTAGAAATTCTATATCATTTACGTCGACCAATACAGAGCTAAAACTTTTACTGCAATGATACCAGATATACATTGCAAATTATTACTTTGTCAGATCAAGTAAAAGACTATAGAGAGAGCAATAATATACTATAATATCGTTTGTTAATATGAATAAAAACTTCACACAAGAGTATTCAATTATACAGTTAAACATGTTTATAATAAACACACTTACAACAAATTCATAGTAATTTTCGTTCCCCATCAAGGCTTCTACAATATGTCTGTAATATGTGTATAACGAAATATGCTTGCTTTGTTAGGTTGCAGAGATTCGTTAAAACCATGTTTTACTGTATAGTCATTGAACTTTTTAAATGTGTTCTAGCTCCCAAAACTTTTCTAGTTGACTGAACTGAATAAATGAAATTTATGAAAACAAAATAAATTTCAACTGATCAACAAGATATTTCATTGAGGAATATCATTTATCAACAGTATGAATTAACTCACGGTGCAGCTTTCTCAACGTCAATCCTGACAAATCCATGTCTGATATCGTGTTTATCGTCCATATAGCAGATTGTGCAGAGGCTGATGTCCGCACAGGACGAACACTTCCAACGTATACCAGCGATAGGCTTTACTTTACACTCAGCACATGATATATACTCATGTTTAATTCCTACAAAAATACAGTATGTATTTTCATTACAATGTATTTCAAATCAATCTTTAAAAAAAATATATTAAATCATTTATCCTTAGCTGCCTCAGGCAGGAGTCTTGTGTTTATATGCGGTCATGTGATATCCAAGATATAATCATATAATTAGGTTATAGCAGAATATTTAACTTGGTTTGTATAACAAATTTATCGTTCTTTGCCCCTTATTAAGTACATACTGCTTATAGCATCAAGTACTGCTCCATTCAGACGGTACACATAGAGATGGAAAACAAATCGTGTGAATTTTAACATGTAAATGCATGGAGATGACACTTTTTAAAAGCAATGAGATAGCAACAAGAGTTAATATTTAGGATTATTTAACAGAAATGCATCAAATGTATGATAAGTTGTGTATTGTGTATTTTTATGTTAAAATTTTCCTTAATAAAGAAAAACTCTCTAAAATATATGTGTTTCAAGATAGAGAATATGAAGGGTTTTCCAAATACAAAAGGTACCGGCCCTTGAAATTAGAAAGTAAGAAAATCACTGCATACTCTCCTATTAATATAATGGTTTCCCCTATGTTAGTTTGAAATATAGATGTGATTGTAATTTACTACAGCTGTATACTATAGACACAGTATGAACGGCATTATGTTAAATAATTACTATCTTGGTCTAACTTATAATAATCTCTTACCAATCTGTGCTGTATCTAAAATCCTAAGGTCATATTTTCCGTCTTGTCCGGCACGGTAGCGGAGTTCTCGTCCTGAGTCCCATATGGCTGTGACTTTCTTATCGGCCATTGCAGACTTAGGAACGTAGATAATTGTTCCCACATACCCTTCTCCATTATCTTGTTTCTTACTGTTCCAATCAGGGCCTCGTACCACTCGTATCCCGGCCTTCAGCTGTAAACATACAGTATGTAATTAACTGGTTTGCTTATAATTTGTTCAATTAATTGCATTTTAGGATATATATGTGATTGTGTTAGAGACCCGAAAAGAAAACCCTATCAATCAATAAGCAGTTTTAGTTCCAAGCTGCATGTGGGATTCAAACTCAGAACCCAGAGGTGGATCAAGTGTCCCGGCTTTGCATGTGTATGTGGTATACATAGTTACATTACATTGTCTTACATGTAACCACTTGCCCATGTCAGCCCAAACATTTGGCTATGTTAGTCCCAAAATAATGTTGAATAAATAGATAAATAGAAGAACAATTAATTAAGATTTACAGGTTACAGGATTTCAGAACAAATAAATGTACCAAATCTCTACATGTAGCTACTATACTTTTCCGACACTCAATCAGGTACAAAAAACTAGGGCTGAAACGATTGGTAATTTTTGTATTCGATTATTCGGTCACATGTAATCGATTACTAATCGATTAATCGTTTGAATTGAAGGCAACTATATTGTTTCACTACTGACTACTGAAAACGTCCGACATGTTTTGATAATAACACCTACTGTACAATATGACAGAGGACATGCCTTATATAATATAAGCCTACCAACAAATAAGAATAGATTTATTGACAAAACAAACGTATTTTATCCCAAATAAGCTCTGAATTCCGTTCCTGTATCGTCTTCCGTAACATCGTTATCAACCAAATCTGGATCGCCACGGAGCGACATGACCAATTTTTCGTCAATGAACTTTTTATTTCCGTGATCAAAAAAATAAAACAAATCAACAACTCTTATCTTCAATTAAACTATGAACAAATACATTCTTTTTATATGATAAACACATGCAATAGTAAAGTTTAAATGTTCAAGATTACTGCTCCTTCCGCTCCCGAGCGCCCCGGCGGCGATTAGGCCTCCTTGACGTAACAACATGGAGTCGACCGCTAGTGAAAATTGGCGAACAGCGTGTTGCAAGCTTTCTCATGACATCCACTTTTTCATTGATTAATGACTTTAACTTCCACAGAGACGTAATTTAACAAGTATTTCTCACATCATATATGCTTTGTTGAGTTCAAAACATGTACTGTACAGTACATAAAGAGATAAAACTCCAGTCGGAATGGCTTACTCAGAAATCCATGATCTGTCAACGTGTTTAGTCAGCTTACAATGCACTTGCTATGCATGTTACGATTAACGATTAATAAAATATTTAATCGATTATCAGCGATTAGCTTCATTAATCTAATCGCCTCCGATTATTCGACTAATCGTTTCAGCCCTACAAAAAACTACTAGTGGGTGCAGGTGGAGTGCAAGCAGATGCTGCCATTAAGTTGGGCTACTTTCACATAATTATTGCACAATTATACATTGAGTAATTTATATAAGCCATCAATCAATTAACAAAAGAATTCAAATCAAATAGAGGAAACCTGCACGGTTTTTATAGTTTTAGTCAGCCGTATATAATTATATAAGCCATGATCAATTACCCTAAGTGAAACGTCAGACACCTCAAAAAAAGGTAGGGTGTCATCATGCTTATGATAATCTAGGGATATGGGGGTTACCCCAGTACATGTACTTACCGGGTTGAATATGGTAACAGGACTAATCTTTTTAGTACAT
This sequence comes from Argopecten irradians, assembly GCF_041381155.1. NCBI lineage: Eukaryota > Metazoa > Mollusca > Bivalvia > Pectinida > Pectinidae > Argopecten > Argopecten irradians. The sequence continues at coordinate 23,808,259 of NC_091134.1, forward strand.
TAATTGGCCCCATTCCCCACGGATAATATATACATAATGTATACAGTATGTGTCAGTGATTTTTCACTTGATACAACTGGGGTCATCTCGACCCCATTTCCAATGCCAAACTCCCCTATTTTTTTCCCAATTACAATGAAAATTTCCCAAATGAAATCACTGAAAACCCTCGTTGTTTAATCTAAAAACACAGTACTATTCTGAAACTGCATGTTGCGATGGTTGTCATTTTTGATGAAATGAAACAGTTTACTGTTTTACAATTATAGTTAATCACCTATGATATCATGTTAAGTAATGGGTAACTTTTCCCCAAAATTGTTTTTTTGCAATTAAAAATTATCAATTTGTTACAAAAACTTTTTTCCCAAAATACCATGAAAAATCACAGAGTGTTGGCCTACATTTATGTAATAATGTACAATGTACATGTGTAATAGAAGAGGACAAAATGTAGTGGCCAGACCAGTATTAAAATCCAGGACCTCTAAACAGTAGCCAAATGCCCTAATGATTTAGCTACCGGTACCTTACCAATGTTCGACTCAATCCAATCCCATTACTCCTTGATCCTTCCTTTTTTAAAGCCTCTGCCCTCAAAGATAGACCTTTATACCACAAACATCGATTTGTTGGGTGTCAATTTTGTAACAGAAGAGGAGAAAATGTAGCAACCAGACCGGCATTCAAACCTAGCCATTACATCCGATTCCAGCTAAATTGCAATAACCAGTTGAGTAACCTCCAGATAACCAGCGACTTAATGCACTAACCGGTTGAGTTACCTCCAGATAACCAGCGACTTAATGCACTAACCGGTTGAGTTACCTCCAGATAACTAATGTTCGACCCCGTCCAATCCCCATACACTTCTCTCTCCCTCTTTTAAAGTCTTCACCCTCAAAGATATATGATACGTACACTAGACCACCATCGTGGGTATTTTAGTTGGTCACCAATTTTATAACAGGAGACTACCACCCAAGACCACCAAACACTAGCCGAATACTCTATCCGATTGAGCTAAGTATCCGGTCATCAATGTTCGACGAAGGGTTTTATTATTAGTTTAATGTTCTATTAACAACTAGGGTCAGTATTTAACAACTGCCCCATGAGAATCAAACTCGTGACTCAGAGGTGGAGGGCTGGTACGTAGTAATGTGTCAAGACATCTTAACCACTAGGCCATCGCGGCCCCATACTCAGTCCAATGCCGCTTATATACACATACATGTGTAGTGGGATTGGACAGGGTCAATCATTGGTGACCAGGTAGCTCAGTCGGTAGAGCACTGATCAGCTAGTGTTCAGAGGGTCCAGGGTTCGAATCCCAGTCTGGCCGCTACTTTTTCTCCCCTCCTGTTACAGAATAGTCGATTTTCCAATTATATATGTCTTAAGCGACCCACCTATTTTCTTCAATGATATAAGCGATATGCCAGACACACACGCGAAGTGAAAGTAGGTTTTCACTACATGCAGATAATGCAAAACCTAGCTGGCCTGAAATAAAGTACAAATAGAGTAAAACACCTTTATTGGGGCATCTGCAATAGTGAAGCCATGTTTATAAGTAGCAAAGAATAAATGCACAGGGTTGCTGCCATTTGTAAACAAAGTAATTCCATAAGTGTCTGGTGTTGGCGATTTTAAAGGCGAAAAACCAAACCAGAGAGTCCTATTCCGTCATGACGGAAAAGGGACTATAGGCGCCCATCTAAACCCCGGTAACGGTGTTTGGAAGGGTCAGCTTGTATGTCTTCGAGGGCGAGGACTTCGAAAAAAGGAGGGAGAAGTGTAGCTGGATTGGACTGGGTCGATCATCTTTGACCAAGTAGCTCAGTCGGTAGAGCACTTGGCTAGTGTTCAGAGGGTCCCTGTTCGAATCCCTGTCTAGCCGCTACATTTTCTCCTCTCCTGTTAACGTTACACATGTACAATGTATGGTCAGACACGTATTTCTTATATACAATGTATTGATTACATTCAGATTTTGGTGTTATATCTCAATAACATAAATCTATTCAAGTTAATCCTTAAATATTTTTGTACCTGTACATGTACAATGTACATGGTGTAAAAGCTATAAATGTACAGTGTTTATCAAAACATTAAATGTATACACTGTACGCACTTTTATAAATAATGTATCCTACACGTACTTACCACAAATCTTTCCATTATTTATGACTATATATAGATCTAGAAACAAAATACAGATTCAATCCAGGACCGGACCTATCGAGTTCCAGTAGTTGCACTAGTGTTGGACTTATCGTTACCAAATTAAACTGTTACTAATCAGACTACAAAGGTTGAGAAATAATTAACTTCCTTGTTGACGATAACACAATTATACATACATGCCCGAGCATTTCGAAGAGCAGATTACTTCCTGGAAATCTGATGATAACCAAACCATTTCAAAACACACCCCTGTGATATGTATACGAGAAACAAAAGTACGTGTTATTTTACTTAAGCTGTTGGTGGGTTCCGAAAGAGTAAAGGTTCCGGGTAAATTAAACGCGCGTATTTTTAAAACACTTTCAAGGCCTATATTCCTAAAAAAAGTAGACCGCTTAATGCAAAAAAAAAAAAAAAACAACGTTTACTTCAGATTGTGATGCAATGGTTCTCTTTCATACGCAAGTACCTTATGACCCTAGAAAAGGATTTTTTATAGACACCAAAAAAAACAAGTGATTTATTGCTTTATTTCCGAAATATGTAGACATGCACACTTTCCAAGGGATATTTTATAAGGCCAAAAAAATCTCCGACGTACCGACTCTAATTTTTGCCAATGTAACACTAAACAGACACACTTTTTTTTTTACTAATATGCATAAAGTAACAGTTATATAATTTATTATCTCCTTCCTGTGTGCAATCGGAACTTGTAAATTTATTACCAATATGATGAAATACGATTACTAATACCGTATATTGTACATAGGCCTATACAGTGTTTTGCTATTTTATGATGTCGTTCATTGCAAAGAGATACGTACCCTATAAAAATCCCTTTTTTGCTATTTTTTTGACAAAGGTTTGTTTTAATGAGCATTCAAGTTCGAGACATTTCCCATATGGAGCTACCTTAAAATGATGGCACTCATGGTGTTAAAACTTTGTATAACAGGGTTTCGATCATTTTGTTATACTAACTGCGCAATTTTACTATATAACGTAATAAAAGGTATTTTAGTAAAGAAAACTGAAAAATAAATTGACTAAAATCATAGTTTTCTATTTCTTTGCAGACAATCTTCAAAATGCGCGCTAGCGCATTATGAGATGATTGTCTGCAAAGCTCTGGCATCTATATAGACCATGAATGCCATAGAAAGATAGTTTAATGCTTATATTTACATTATCAAGTCATTTTAGGGTGCCCGCATTAACATTGTTTAAGTTAGATCAGAAAAACCACGTCAACATTAGTGACGTCATAATTGTCACGTTTTTGGGTATCTATTATACCGTCATATACTTCAATTTGCCTTGGTAAGGTTAATATAGTAGAAGTGACAAGTAAATGTAAAATCCATGAGTTTGTAAAATGGACTCATTGGGATTGTATGACGTTCAATATCAGAAAAAAATCAAATTAAAATAAATGCAATTAACAAGCTCGTGAACACGTGAATGTGTTTGTGTTTACAGAAAAAAGAAACATACAAATATTGGTACACTGAATCGTCTCTGTACCATTAAGTTATACATACTAAAATGTAACTGTGTCAGTTCGATGTCTATTCATGATCAGCGCTAGGCTAGGAAATATTGTATAGGCCTTAAGTCAATATGATTTATATTTAGAAAGAGGGAAAGTCGACTCTACGTAAATCGCACACTACTTATGAGAACATTCTGTGTATATATGTAGAGTGTTTCTGTAACAATTTTATTTTTATTCATTTTGGTTTAAGGCCTTATAATGTTTTTGGAAGGATATAATATATTCCGCACCATCTCTGAAAAAAACTCACTATACAATAACTAATGATATAATTATGTATGCTTTTTTATCATTTTACACGAACGTTAGATTTATTAAAAAGTGTTCCAAGTCGAAATAAATGATATACTACTCTTAATGAAATAAGCCCGTTTCCCATGTTTAATTTCGATAATCCCAAAAACTAAACGAAATTTTTTAAGCATTAATAAACTCTATGTAGAATAAGGTACACTATACATTAACATACGAAAAGATGAACGAATCAATCGACAAAAAAAAACAACAAAAAACGATATGACAGACTTTATTGTTTAATGATTAAACAAATAAAAAATAGCACAACCTGCGTATCTTAAGAAAGTTGGCATTTATCACCAAATAAGTTCACAAATGATATCGAAGACGATGCATCCCGAGTAGTCTGACAGGTAGACAGGGGTATCTGATTACCAACACTCGACAAGCCTCCTGTTGACCAATCGAACTCTTAACAATCGCGACTGACTGAGTTGTATACGTTGAATAACTTGTTTCACGATCGATGTAAAATAATTAAGGTTTATTGTTTTAAAACAACGCATCATGAGGCCTATGATTGGCATATAAGTACAAAAATATACAAAAACGATTTCATGGCCGAATTTAATGTCGAACACGCGTGATGTACGATGAATCAGTATATATCAGGTTACCAGTTAAGAATCCTTAGAGGATGTTACTGAACTCTTCTCTAGAACCATTGTTAAAATGATTAATCCATACATCTCGTCATCATCATGTCATGCAATACCAAGTTCATGTGCTTGAGGCGCAACTTTAGTTTGTATAATAACAATTTTATTTCTTTTTCTGTTTTATGTATGTTATTCCTTACAACATGGACCAACTGTAGAAATCTACCAAAACAGATGAAGTATATTATAGTCAACATGCTAACTGTTTGTTGTTTGGCTGGACCTTCCGCTGCTCTTGTCATGCCGTTATACACTTGCTGTATACTGTCTACGGCAGGTTTATTATAATCATGGAATTCATCATCATTCTTTTACTTATTGACCAGTTTCTATCCATTTTCTGTCCGTTTTGGTACGTGAGATGTTTAACCTATCGGATTCATATCATCAACACCATCTCCGTCCTAGGCTGGCCAATATTTCTTTTCGCGCTTTCAACGGGCGTTATGGACTGGAAGAAAACATATAAGAAGAATTGTATTGAAGAGGTGTTCTATCAATCCAAGTTGAAAACATTCTGCTTGGCTATGTCGGCTACTTATGTTACATTAGCATCCATGTTCTGTGTCGTGGTTTGTAGGAAAACTCGACAACGTGCAAGTGTGCCTCTTAGCCATTTAGATAGGGCTAGGAACAGTGCTCTTGTAAATGTACTGATCATCACCGTTTTTATGTCTTTGCTTGAACTCGTGGTTCTGGTAGCATCCATTCTTCTACAAACTGTTGATCCAAACTCATGTCTGGAAGTCTTCACTTTCTGTATGAGGACAAGAGGAATCGGTGGTCAGTTTGTTTACGGGATTCTTTTACCGTTATTACTATTTTACAGATTCAAAGAGTGCAGGGTACAATTTATAATCATATTTTGTCGCTGTTTACCAACAATGCGCGTGAAGGCAAAACAAAAAGGACATACATCTATATGGAAGCAGCCGGCATTCCTTTACAATTTCATAACGAAGAAACCACTGAAGGTACATATACTGATCGAGCTATTAGTCATATGTAAAGGTGAATAATTTAACAAGTTTTAAAAAAAAAAAAAAAAAAAAAAAAAAAAAAACATGCATTTGCTGATACTTATTACTGTTATTGTAAAATGCAAACAATACAATTACAATATGGATGACATGAATATGATATTGTCCATATTCGGATTTTTTTCCCCGGAGGTATTTCAGTTGTAATCGTCCAGATCAGCATTGTGGACGGGTGCCATTGAATGACGCGTATCAGTTTGTTTATGTTTGGTGAATAATTATGGCTAAACAGTTGAACTTGTCACATGCAAACAATACAATTACAATATGGATGACATGAATATGATATTGTTCGTATTCGGATTTTTCCCTCCGGAGGTATTTCAGTTGTAATCGTCCAGATCAGCATTGTGGACGGGTGCCATTGAATGACGCGTATCAATTTGTTTATGTTTGGTGAATAATTATGGCTAAATAGTTGAACTCGTCACATGCAAACAATACAATTACAATATGGATGACATGAATATGATATTGTTCGTATTCGGATTTTTCCCTCCGGAGGTATTTCAGTTGTAATCGTCCAGATCAGCATTGTGGACGGGTGCCATTGAATGACGCGTATCAATTTGTTTATGTTTGGTGAATAATTATGGCTAAATAGTTGAACTCGTCACATGCAAACAATACAATTACAATATGGATGACATGAATATGATATTGTTCGTATTCGGATTTTTTTTCGGAGGTATTTCAGTTGTAATCGTCTAGATCAGCATTGTGGACGGGTGCCATTGAATGACGCGTATCAGTTTGTTTATGTTTGGTGAATAATTATGGCTAAACATTTGAACTTGCACCTGTATTGTGTTCTATTGAATAAAATAGCCACGTTATGTGTACGATATAATTTGAAAACAAATGTCTTGTTTGCTTATCCTTGGCGAATATATGTATGCTTATTTTCGACCTGTGTAATTTAAATCATCATAAATCTTAGTATGATGTCATGCAACCGAAAAACGAACGTTATCCAAAATTGGTCATTTATTTCATAAAAAATGCATTTTTCATTTAAACTAAACGTAAATCCAGAATGGTGATAGGAACTATGAATTTTCTGCACTGCTACTTCAAATCTCTATATAAATATAAAAAAAATGTTGTTGTTGGTAAAATAATCGACAAATACTGTACGAGAAATGACGTCTGGCGACAATTCTAAAAAATGGGATATTTTGGCCAGGTGTATGGCTTAAATAAATGAATAAAGCGTACTCGTTTTTAATTTGTTTCGCAGTATAAAGCAATAACTGTCCATAACAAAAAAAAAAAAAAAAAAAAAAAAAAAAAAAAATCAGGTACTAAATAGGAGCTATGGATAATTTATTTTGCAAGCTGTTATATACCCGGTTGCTTATTTTATCTAATTCAGTTTGCAACACATCGTAGCTGTTATATACCCGGTTGCTTATTTCATCTAATTCAGTTTGCAACACATAGTAGAAGACATCGCGTGCTACTAATAGATTATGAATTATTGTAGTGTCGTCTGCTAAATCACACTTGAAATATGCATGTGTTCAAATATAAAATTACTTGTTTTGGGGGATTATAAGAGGAATGCAATTGGTACATTTGTAAATATGCTGAAATCATCCAATATTACATTACTGATTTTTAACTGACCCCAATTCTTACAATATATAACAATAAATTTTTCCAATGAGAAAAGTAAAACGTCCATTTTGTCAGATACTTTGAAATGTTTTTATTGTCTAGAAAACAATAAACGTTAGAATTTCTGCCATACTATAATTGTAGTCATTAATAGTGCTACCCCTCCTTTTTTTAACTTATTTGACTTCTACGAACGCCCATTGGTTCAAAAAAGTATTCCGAATGAACGCAATATGTTTTCGAATAAATTCCATAATGTTATTCACAAAAAAGGTATTACGTTGATTCGTAAACGTATTGCGTTTATTCACAATACTTTTTTTTGTTTATTTTTCGTATTTAATTTGGCATCAATGCACTTCCCTAGACTTCCAATGTGGTCCATCAAACTTGATCTTTGTTAAATTTTACTCGATGCTAAAAGAAAAAAAAAGAAGAAAATATCCTTCATTTAGTCGCCTTTTACGATCGTGCTATTCTATAAACAGCTTAAAGATGATCCACCGCCGACAGACCATAAACGAGACTCGCCATTTCAACAATAACTGGAGCTTAATCGTGTATATATTTGTCTAATTAACACAAAAATAATACAAACTAATTTTTATTTTGCATTTAATGCATGCGCAATCAGTACTTCATTCCAAATAGGAAATACTGCCACGGATTTGTTCGGGATGCAATTAAATGCTTTTACAATTTTAATCCCGAAGTAAAAAACTCAAACGTTTGAATGGTGGTAATGGTGTAAATTAAATAATCTTTGTAACTGAAGAAAAATACTCAATCGCCGGCTCCTGTTTTTGATAAAGAAAAGAAACCATTTGTCAGCTGTGGATTATCTTTCACATATGGCAGGTGTATAATTTTCGCCTATGCATAGAGCTTAATTTCTGCTTTTACAAATTATAATGGCTTTGCATCGTCCACGTTGTTTTCTTTTGTAAACATTTGGAAAATGGACGGGCCACCATTTTCTAAAACCTACGGTTTAAATTCCAGGCAGGGAATTTGTTTTGTGTGATTGTTAAAGCCGGGATGTTTATAAATTATACCAATTTGTTATATTCCATCTTTGCATATCATAGAGTTATCTCCCTTGTGGCTAGGTATTTATTGTGAAGTCATTAAGGTAGGTCCATACTTTTGAAAATCGCGCCAATTCATATGACGCTATACCGGAAGTTGCGGAGGTTGTTTTGAATTCCAGAATGGTTTCCGATACGCCACGACATCACACTTGGATATTTCTTCAATAGGTGAAAATTGTCTACATATAATAATGAATGTTTAAAATCATTAAATAAATCAAATAAAAGCAGAGAAGTGAAAATTATATGCTATCTCTGTGGTTTTTGCGGTCCCTGTCGTAAATGGGAATGGATTTTTAAACACCGGAAGTGCCGTTCGTCGCTTTAAATCATAAGAGGGGACCCGGCCGGACCGAAATTCCGGAATTCTAAAAAAATCGCATACGGATTTCCTTTAAACACACAATTTGGAGAAAATCATAAAAACAAACAGACATAAACCAGATATAATATCACAAAAACGTATGAACTGATGTGGAATGTTTTTTGCGGCATGATTTTCAAAAAATAGTCAAATATAACCCATCTTAGCACTGGATGAAATGGGGGTAGGGTTGCGAGTTACAAACTTCAAGCTTACAAAATTGTGAAATTTTGATCGAGGACCCCGTGTTTTTATATGATATTTGAAAAACATATTACCTTGGGCATATCATATACAAATATTGTGAAATTGACATGGGTTTTCATTTCCTTTTTGGCCTATTCATTGATTTTTTACGGGCGAAAATATGGCAAAACATGATAATTACGTTTAGAAACGGTCCTGGGAAATAACAAAAATTAGTTAGCATTTGTAAAAATAAAATAGTTTTGTATATTGTTCTATCGTTAGAAATTTAGGACAAAAAATCAACAGGATCGAGACAACATTCACCCTTATATTACAGAAAACATAATTTTATGAATTTTTCTATTTTCGGCCAACAAATTTGCATTGATGGTATATTTCAAGCTTAAATTTCTCAAAAAGTAGTTCGAGAACACCCATTTATCTTTACAGAATTGAAATCTACATGAAAAATGCAAGAAAATAAGACCTGTTAGAAAAAAATGACATGGGTTTTCCCAAAAGTATGCAGCTACCTTAATTTGTGAGCGAAAATCGCATCGTTTTCTTCGAAAAGTATGACTTTATCCTCAGAATTATGTGACGTTTGGTAGAGAAATGTGTATTTATGTACCAAATTAAAATAAAGATGTGGAGACTTTGAACAACAAAATATATTGAGCTATAAGTACATTTTACGAGAAGTGATATGAAAATACATCTTTGCATCGGATCTCTGGACAATAACGTGATTAACGTCACGTCACAAAAGTCAATAAGCTGTTCAATGTACTCACGCATCTGTTTGGCTGCTCGTTGTATGCGTCCTTTCAGGATTGTCATATGAAGACCGGTTGCAGTTTTAGCGAGTTTGCAATTATAATAACGGTTAACAGTCATAACTACTCTTTAAAATTAGGTTTTGAGACGACCATTGTCGCTTAAATCATGACAGAGAGGCCCTCCAGGGGGCGTGATCCGTTATAGCTGTACTGATCCGCTATAGCCGAATTTTCGGTAGGTTTTATTTTGCGTCTTTCGTTTTGCATGATCAGTTCTATGAATTCTTTTTATTAACATCTGATAGACATTTAAATGTTCTTTATGAAAATATATGGTTTATGTTATGAAAAGTTTTGTGAACGAAAATTGCAGCGATTTTATGCAAAGTGATCCGCTACTGCCGTAACAACTGTACAATCAATACTTACCCGCAAGGGCAGATAACTATCACTGGTACCCCTATTCTGTTAATTTTCGTTCTCAAACTGTTATTTTAATCATATTAGTTATTATTTAAATATTTACGTTGGTTATATCTGTTTTACTGTTATTATTCAAATTTTAGTTATTTTTTTACTAATAGCACGTTATCATTTTCTAGCACACGTTATATGTTTGCTTCTGAGTTATCTTTATCTTTGCATGCGTTAGTCTTCTATAAATGATGTTAGATTCAGTGGCTGATGTTATTATTTATTGTGCATGGTTATTATTTTAATTTCCCTTGTTATTGCCATCATGTTACGTGATTTTTATGTGGAACTTTGTTAGCATCAACAGAACATGTGATTATTTACGTGACCACGTTACGATTAAATTGAAAACGTTATTTTTTCGTGAAAGCGTTATTTTTGCATGCAAATTCCGCTTCTCCATTGTTCTCAGTGACCCCATATGGCGACAGCGCAGTGAGCCGGCGGGCGAGCTTCGCTAGTGTGTTGATCACCGACCCATGACGAGAGCACGGCTCGCAAATATAAATCGACTATATCGCTACCGCATCGCATGTGTTGTGCAATCTGTGCAACTGAACATGGATTATAGTTTTCAGTTACTATATTTACCATACTTTTTTCTCCAGAGTTTGCAGTCATTGTTTTAATTCATAGAAAATTCCTTTCCATTTCTATGTCGTCTTCGTAACGATTTACGATTAAAGGTTTGGTTTGGATTCGGTCATAGTTTAACTTCACCGTGCAAAGAGTTGATTACTCGGTAATTTTTTGGTGGATAACTTTTTCAACATATTATGCATTTCAAGCTGATTGATTATTACGTTAGAGATATGATATATATATGTAGATATGTTTCTGATAGCGTACGTAATTTGTTTTGATTAACGAAATTATGTACAGTTCTTGAATGGATGATTTAACAACATTATTTGTCCAGGTTAAGCATATTATGGAACAAGTACTGCATATTCAACACGAACATTGCAAAATCTGCTATAATTCTATATGATATTGTGAATATACATATCAAAACTATCAAAGAATTTGTGTCACGATTTTTGCCTTTGCAATTGTTCACGCTAAAATGAAGTGTGTTCTCCTTTCAAGACCAAGATGCAGTCACTCGGAGTCATTAGTTACCGGATACCTAAGATATCTGTATTTCGTTATCAGGATATGTATTGTGGTAACGACTACGAGATATATTTGGTGCGTGACGTAATCGACCCTCTGCGAGGCAGCGCAGCTCATCACTATCAACACTTGCATACAGTGCCGACACACCTACCTGTGATTTTCGAAAACCTATTTTTAGCGATCGGGGATGGTTGTTTCGTCAATTTTGTAATCCGACTGTGTTTTTATTTTTGTTAACTTTTTTTTTCTATTAATAGAAAAGTCTTTTAGACAGTTTAGATAAAAGGTGTCGTCTTTAGAACTACAGTTGGTGCCCATTGCTGATAATGGAGCAAAACATGATTGTGGAAACCATAAATTAAACGTCTGTATGCATTTTATTGTACTTGTTTTATATCACTTACCTACTCGGCAATAACCGTATAATATACAGCGAGACATTTTTCACAATAAATATGATGCTCTTTTCGAATGAAAATTATACGTCATGTCTACAAATTATGATTTGATGTATTATGAGTGGTAAAGTAGATATTAAGTGGTCGTTATGTTTGTTTTGGACAAAAAAAAATAATATCTAAATGTATGTGTATGTTTGAAATAATTAGAAACCTACAAAAAAAGTACAGAAAATTATGCCCGAGTGATTTCTGAGGAAGTGCTTCACTACGACTCTACGAAAGGTTACTAGGTCGGGTACGTATATTCGTTCTAGGGTGGGTGGTTACGTTACGTAATCTTCAGAATGATCTCCTCACTTAAAAAAATAATAAGTCCAATTTGCAAACTAAAAGTCATCTACAAGAATGTACGTCCTTGTGTTTGGCGATATTTAAACCAGAGACTTAATAGTTTTACATTAATATTGTAGACATAAATATTCAATCATAAGCTGTGAAATAAATTCTGATTCATATACATGTATTTTATTTTTTGGTGGTATACCTATCGAAATTTGATCTATTGAAATCACGCAAAAGCTGCAGATAACTATAGCATTTAAACTCGAGTCAAAATTCATTTTGTCAGAAACATTTTTATTGTCAATCTGTTTTAGAATGATTACTTCTTTTTATTTTTTATCCAGTCAATTTATATCATATATATCTGAATGATATCATTACGTATATAGCTGTGTGTATAGACATGAACATCAATACAGATGGAAATACAGGAATATAGTTGCGTAATAATTGCAGAGGTTTAGATAGTGTACCGGGGACGTAGGAACCAGGGTGGTGACAGCGGACGAGGCGACAGAAATGTTAAAAAAATACACATTTGGAAGAAAAAAGGGTCCTCCTGCACAATTTTCGTACTTCATTTGAGAATTTTCTCCTCGTTACCAACGCCTGTGCCCTCTATCTGCAGATGTGTACAAGGATTATTTGTAATGATATATGAAAAATGTATATATGATTGTGGGTGTGAAATATGGTAGTTCGTTATTTATTTTTGTTTTGTATTCAATACAAAATTTACCTTAATATTTACGTTTACAGATAAATTTTAATTAAAACTATAACAAAGTATACAATGTATGTGCCAAATGCAAGGTAGATATATAATAAAAGTACCGTGAATAACCGATACAATATATGCTTTGTAAAACCAGAGCAAGGGTGATATGTAACTTTCAGTGAATGCGAATACAGCTAAAAACGTATTTTATAGTTTAAAAACTATTTGTTAGATTTGAAGCGCTACTTGAAATAACTACCATGCGATTTTTAAAAGAAGACTGATTTGATATATTACTGAAATAAAAACGGAAACTTTCTTAAAATGCCAGCATAAAGCCATCTCCGAACACTATGTTAAAACAAGGACGTAGATGACGTATCACTTATATATTCTCGATTAAAAAAAACAGTTGCGTAATATTCGCACGAAGGTGTCCCGTATATAAATACTATCGCCATTAAAATTTGACAATAATGGTGAGAATTTTGTTTTGAGACATCTTTTCTGATTACACAAAAGTGAATGTCAAATTAGTATGATCGTGACACATAATTACATATTTTATGTTCAAAGAAAATAGAACTTTATAAACGGTCAAGCAATTAAAGCCCTTGCTAAAGAAATCGAGAGCTATTAAATATATTACCAAATACCAGAGATTTAAAAATAAATCTCTGCAAATACTAACACCTTTAGATTGGTACACGTCAATTTGATACTCGGTTATTTAAGCTTCCAGACGAAATAGTTGCTCGAATACCGATGTCAGAAGTACAGGGATCTGCGAATTAGTCACAGATTACGTAATCATGGACCCACCAAAGTGCCCTTTCTACTCGTATAAGGTATCATGTATAGGATGATTTTAACACCGTGTTTTGATTTAGACCTCTTAAACGTCTGAAAATGGTCTTACGGCACTCTGGTGGGTCCATGATTATATAATCTGTAACTAATGCTCAGATCCCTGTGTCAGAAGTGGGGTACGGAGAAATAAGTATGTTTACCGGGATCCGGTAGCATGACATCGCAGAATGGACGGCCTAACTCCCAACTACTCATTTCTACGCATTTTTCTGTCGGTGTTGAGAAAATAGCAATATCTCCCTTATTTCTTGAGCTATCGGGATACTGTTTACATGTTGTAAAACAACAGACAATAACCGACAACTTTTATCTAAAACAAAAATTCATTTGGCAACGTATTTGTTCTCTTTCAGTGAGTTGAAAAATCATGCTAATTTAATTCTGAGTATTTTTAAATTGTTGACGTCGTGTGTCAGACGGCGTAACCGCCGAAGCGTAGATTCGAAATTGTGTCTCGAAATATGCAACAAGTAGCAAGAATTAATACTTGTATTTCACAGTTTCTGTAGTTGATATTGTCAATTTTATGTGTTACCACTTATATTGAAAGAAATCCACTCTTCAAACAATAATTTTCTCGTAGATTAAGTACATGTAATAAGTATATTGTGTACTACACAGTTAACTTAATCCTAATACAAAATAAGAAAAAAATATCTATTTACTATACATACGAAGAAAACCGAGAATCCATTGGTCAAAATACTCAAATATGTAATTCATAACATGCCGAAAGAAGTTTTCTATCGCCTCTACAAATTAGATAATGACTTCGACGGAAATCGCGGCCCGGTACAATTTCTAACTTTAACTTCATCGGTACAAAACAAGCACATGTGAGATCAAGATGGGCATAGATTTTTAGTTGATTTTCTTAAACTATAAATTTATTCACAAAAGAAATTTATTATTAGAATATGAATTTTAAAACATCGTTTGATATATGTGACGAAGAAAAAGAAATGTATATTGGATTCGACTTCGGGTCAAAATCTGACACGGCATGTTGATGTGTTGCTTGAAATTCCAGACATATGCATCTTTAAGAGAAAAAAAAGTGCAGTAACACTATATAAGGCTTGCCCAATGTCACATTAACTATCTATTATTTGTCAGGTTAAGTGTCAATAATGACTCATCTCATTTTTGTTTGAAAGAAGACAAAGTTACATAGATTCTAAGATCAGTAGCGTGACAGCACGTTTGTTTAAATTCCATCTAACAAAACAAAGGATCAAATATCGAGACTGGTATGTGTAAAGGACATTTCAAGGTGTGTTCTCATAACTATGTATTACACAATTTTAAATCCTGTACAGGTAAACTACAAAAATGTACGGTGGCCCGTTTAAGCCGTCAAATTACTACTTTTGATTGAAGTAGAACTAGTTGTACATTTATAACTTGACGAAGTGTACATGGCCATATACTCTGAAGTAGTTGTGCATTTATCTACTTCAAGTAAACGGTCATGCACTCTTTATCAAGTTATAAATGTACAATGCACAACTAGTTAATCAGCGGCCATCGTAAAACCGAGAACCGTGTCTAACGCATCATACAATGGATTATATGTATACATGCCTTGCATCCCTTACAATGAATTCCACCACAGTGGAAACAGAGACGGTTCGTACGCAGCGGATAAAAACTATAGCTATTATATTAACTCGTTTTACAAATATATAAATAGTGAGGCTCGTGTTGTAGCATATATAGAGTACACAAATGATCCTGTAATTAAATGTTTCGACTTTTAGCATAGGTTACCACAACGAAATTTTGCTTAGATTTGTTTATGGTTCATTCTTAAATTTACGATACGTTATATGGTTATTTACATTTATTTGGCCAATGTCATTACATAGTCGTCGATATCAGTCGGCTGTATCTTCCTGGATAAATATATACCAGGCTTTAAGAAGGCACTGTTTAACATTAGGAATACGTACATAGAAGTCGAACAACGATCGTTAGGTAAGTTATTTGTCTACCCGACATTCCCAGCTTCTCCATTTCCCTTTTGACCACTGATGATTTTTTGAGTCGTCAGCCACAGCCTACACACCTCTATGTTTTGTTTCACATTACAAAATCTCCATCCTAGATCATCTCTTTTGACGACATTGGATGCATTTGTACCGGAACCGAGAAAGTAAAGGAACGTTTTTATAACAAACTGGACGAAACGGTATTTATGAATAAAATATTTAAAATATTGGCACGACGGTAGATTTTGTTAGTTCTCGTGCGGGCATTTCTATATTCAGAAATTCGGTAAATCATAATCCAAGATATTTGTATTTGGTCGGTAATGTCGGTTAGCAGATAACCACAAACAAGAGGCCCAGAGGGCCTGTATCGCTCACCTGGTTTGTAATGCCAAATAATGTTCTGAATACAGGTTCATTATTTCTTTTCTAAATCCCCTATTGGTCCCCAGCCCTCCTGCCCCCAGGGGGTCAGAGCCAAAATTTATACAAGTTCTGTTCCCTTCCCCCAAGGATGTTTATGGCCAAATTTGGTCACAATCCAAGCAAAACTCTAGGACAAGTAGCGATTTATACATGTAGGATATACCTCTATTTCCCCTATTGGGCCCCACCCGTCCTGCCCTCGGGGGACCAGAGCCAAAATTTATACAAGTTCTGTTCCCCTTCCCCCAAGGATGTTTGTGGCCAAATTTGGTTACAATTCATGTAGAACTCTAGGACAAGTAGCGATTTAAAGGATTTACCTCTATTTCCCCTATTGGGCCCCGCCCCTCCTGCCCCCCGGGGGGGGGGGGGGGGGGTCAGAGCCAAAATTTATACAAGTTCTGTTCCCCTTCCCCCAAGGATGTTTGTGGCCAAATTTGGTTACATTCCATTCAGAACTCTATGACTAGTAGCGATTTAAAGGATTTACCTCTATTACCCCTATTGGGCCCCGCCCCTCCTGCCCCCGGGGGACCAGAGCCAAAATTTATACAAGTTCTGTTCCCCTTCCCCAAAGGATGTTTGTGGCCAAATTTGGTTACATTCCATTCAGAACTCTATGACTAGTAGCGATTTAAAGGATTTACCTTTATTACCCCTATTGGGCCCAGCCCCTCTTGCCCCCGGGGGACCAGAGCCAAAATTTATACAAGTTCTGTTCCCCTTCCCCCAAGGATGTTTGTGGCCAAATTTGGTTACATTCCATTCAGAACTCTATGACTAGTAGCGATTTAAAGGATTTACCTCTATTTCCCCTATTGGGCCCCGCCCCTCCTGCCCCCGGGGGACCAGAGCCAAAATTTATACAAGTTCTGTTCCCCTTCCCCCAAGGATGTTTGTGGCTAATTTTGGTTACAATCCATGCAGAACTCTAGGACCAGTAGCGATTTAAAGGATTTACCTCTATTTCCCCTATTGGGCCCCGCCCCTCCTGCCCCCGGGGGGTCAGAGCCAAAATTTATACAAGTTCTGTTCCCCCTCCCCCAAGGATGTTTGTGGCCAAATTTGGTTACAATCCATGCAGAACTCTATGACTAGTAGCGATTTAAAGGAAATGTTGACGGACGGACGGACGGACGACGGACGCCGCGCCATGACATAAGCTCACCGGCCCTTCGGGCCAGGTGAGCTAATAAAATGAAAGTTAGATACGCACTAGTTGTCATAGCTTATAGTAAGTATCGTGCAATACCATTTGCGTAAAATAAAATAGAGACTAATAGAATCTTACATGGGTCTGTGGAGTGGACAGGGATATCTCAACCCGAGTGAAAGATTTTGGCCGGTCAACCCGAGGCTTGCCGCGGGTTGACGGCCAAAATCTTTCACGAGGGTTGAGATATCCCTGTCCACTTCAAAGACCCATGTTTGATTCTTTTTCATCCATACTTACCGGTAGTAGAAAAAATGATGAAATTCCACTTGGTTTCCAGCTTTTTCATTGCGCCATGATCGCAGGAACGTCGTTATGCGTCAAAATTGCAGTTACATTGTACGACGCATGTATTGATGACGTCACGTTATTGTCTGGCGCGTGTAAGCCTGTCTTACACCCCCTGTGTAAGATAGAGATATCTTTTCCCTAGCAACCACGGGCTATCCATGTGAAGTATGGGAGAAATTGAAGGCTATTTCGGCAGCCAGGTCGTTTATATAAATCGTAAAAATTGTCGGCGAAATATTACAGCCTTGTTTTACGCTATTTGTGACGTCAAACCAATCATCAAGGAACAGGTACGTGTCAAATTAGAACTACTACTATGACCGAATCCAACACAAACCCTGATACGTAAATCATTACAAAGACGACCAAGAAATGGAAAAGAATTTTCTATGAATTTAAACAATGAATGTAAACTCCAGAGTTAAGTTTGGTAAATATATAGTAACTGAAAACTATATACATGTATTCCTTGTTGTGTTGCACAGATCGCAAAGCACATGCGATGCGGTAGCGATATAGTCGACTTATATTGCGAGCCGTGCTCTCGTCATGGGACGGTGATCAACACACTAGCGAAGCTCGCCCGCCGGCTCACTGCGCTGTCGCCATAGGGGGTCACTGAGAACAATGGAGAAGCGGTATTTGCATGCAAAAATAACGCTTTCATTGAAAAATAACGTTTTCAACTTAATCGTAACGTGGTCATGTAAATAATCACATGTTCTGTTGATGCTAACAAAGTTCCACATAAAAATCACGTAACATGTTGGCAATAACAAGAGAAATTAAAATAATAACCATGCACAATAAATAATAACATCAGCCACTGAATCTAACATCATTTATAGAAGACTAACGCGTGCAAAGATAAAGATAGCTCAGAGGCAAACATATAACGTGTGCTAGAAAATAATAACGTGCTATTAGTAAAAAATAACTAAGATTTGAATAATAACAGTAAAACAATTATAACCAACGTAAATATTTGAATAATAACTAATATGATTGAAATAACTGTTTGAGAACGAAAATTAACAGAATAGGGCTACCACTATATGTGATATGCAAGTAAGGAATAGGCAATGTTTCACGTCTAAACTATATGACATTATCTTCTTCAATAATATTGTTTGAAAGTACAAGATAGCATCTGGTGTATCGTTCTCTGGTCCTGTCTCCGGCTATTCAGAATTTAGTAGCTTGCTACCTCGCACCATTATACAGCTGATATTCGTTTAGAGTTGGCACTGACATGTACAAGTATGGATTGGTGGCCTTGAACCAAACGGGAAGATCGGGCAGAAGAGCTAGCATACTATACTATAGACCATCGCCTCATTTGCCTCACTAAGTTGAGATTTCGCTCTTTTGAAAACGTACATATGCAAGGAAATGTTTCTTCCCCAAGCCGAAAAACACAATGATCAATACTGAAGAGGTAAACAATATAGGTTGTGCTCATGTTTTCGCTAGATTGCTGGTTCGTGTGTTGTTATAATTGTGACAGACATAATGGCCTGTTCAAATATAACAAGTAGGAAACCATATTTAGAAAATATAAAAATAATAAAAATAGACACAATTCGATGGAAATTTCTGTGAATAACATTTAGAAGCCATTAAAATGACGTGAGATTATGACAGTAAAATACTTCTCAAGTGTACCATAGTAGGCTTTATGTTGTGGGTCATATTCAGTTATAGTTGTGATATTCATACTCAAAAATTACAATATAATAAATTTGAAAAGAAACTTAAAACAAAAATTGCATTAATAAATAAAAAACACTATAAAAAGAATAAATGAGCGAAGAAAAAATAATACAAAATACCCCAAACAAACCGTGTGGAATCGTTATACAACATATGGATGTTGCGATCAAATGACAGATATGTGTTAACTGTCACGAATCCGTAGATGATGCTTCATAACTCGGACCTTTACGTGATAATTATTAATCCTTATCCTCTCACACATATGCTTGTCAGCCCGTTTTGAAGACAGACGCACGTACAGTAAATAGTGATTTCTCAACAAGTGAGTGTTGTATATCAAGTTTATCAAACTCGAGTTAGTTAATTTTTATTTTTTTTTAAAGACACGAGCTATAGCGAGTGTCTTTTTGAAAATTAAATCACGAGAGATTAGATAAACATGATTAAACAACATTTACGTGTTGGGGAACGTGTTTACCAATAACTTTAACTCTATATTTATATTGTGGTGACCATTTCAAGTCTGTCCTAAGAGAAACTTACCACCATACAATGTGTAATAAAATGTAGTGCCTAAATAGAGAGCCAATATTCTGTGGTTTAATACTTTGAATCAGCAATTTTCTGTTATACAGCTAATACAATTCAAGAAACTGCACTTTGAAATGTAGTCCGAAGTTGAAAGCCAATCGAAATCAAGAGATGTTGACCAATCAGAGGCGCCGTAGGTGTTTATACACGTGAGTATGTATTTTTGGCAAATGCAATCACTGTTAGTTGAAAGCAGCCGGGTCCTTACTACGTAAATTGATAAATTAAGCTGATTTTTATCAATGATATGCATTGATGTAATGCAGTAAATCAAATGATAAGAAATCATGTAAATGGCTCGCTATTAATTTTGTTAATCTGTCTAATTAACATTCGCTAACATATAACCACCAAATGTAGTTCTATTCGCATTTTGTAAAGAAAATTCCACAACATAACTGTTTTCATTATAATTATATCGAAATTGAAACAGGTTCACTCAACAAAATATCCACTTACAGGTAGCTTTCACCTGCTATCAAGCAGGTTACTTCAGCCCTAATGACAGGGGACAGGCTTAGTGGTGTTCAGTCACATGACAGATGCTTAACCTTAAGTCATGCGACTGAACAAGGCTGGCATATTCTATAGGCAGGGCATGGCGTCCTCTGTCCTGGTTGAGGTCAGGCTTGGAGGCTGCGATGTAAATTGGCTCCTTAAAACTATGTTGGAACCAGCGTAGATCTTGGTCCAACACCCTGATATTGTCTGTTGTGAAATTGTGGTAGTGGTCTCTCATAGTGTCCCAACCGTAGACGAATCTCTGTGATATTCAGCCATCCGTTTCCGGAGTGGTCTTTTCGTCTCACCCACATATGTTGATGGACAGTCAGCACATGCTATTTTGTATAAAGCACCTGACGGTTCATGATGGTGGTTTTGTCTTTGGGTGCTACCAGAATCCCTCGAATGGTATCATGGGGCTTGGTGTGCACTGTAACTCCCTCTTTGCGGATTTAACGGTTGATGGCCTCCGAAATACCTCCGATGTATGGTAGAGTTATCTGTCCCTTGGCTGATTGGCGCTGGTGTGCCCGTTCAGTGGTATTAATCCTGGTACTGGGGAGGTCCCAAGCCCACTTACAATAGACCAAAACACTGAGAACTTTCTTCAGGTGATCTTCTTCCTGCATTTTTGCCTGATAAGTGGAGCATATGGAGTTGGCTCTATGGGTCAGAGTTCTTATAACATCAGTTTGTGTGTTGATGACTGTCGAATTGGAGATATTGGTAGATTTGTGTTGGTTTACGGTATACACTGTATGCAAGGGATCTATCGTCACGAAGCCGAAATACGTGTCTAGTAGTGGGATAGATTTGTCTTTTATCCTCTCAACTGAACTTTATGGCTGAGTGACAGTTGTTTAGATGGTCAGTGAAATCGTCTATCACATTGCTATGTGTGATGGCCAAGTTATCATCCACGTATCTCCCCCAATATCTTGGGCTGTCCTGGAAGGTCCTCAGAGCCGATTCTTCGGAGTGTTCCATGAAGAGGTTGGCTACGATCTGGTAGACTGGGGAGCCCATAGCCGCACCTTCCATTTGTTGGTAAACTTTACCATCAACAATGAAGTAAGTGATACTGAAGCAAATTTCCAGAAGACTTGTTTACTGTTTTCGTAAAGGAGGTCCGTCTAAAATACATGTATTGTGTTATTTCGGTCGGGTCGAATTACAACATTGCTGCCCCTATTGCATGATTGAAAAAGGCGACTGAATTTAGTCTGAATATCCTTTCTCTTCTTCCTGACGGACTTTCTCCTTCCTAAAGTCTCCCTTAACACCACCTAACTGTTGGCCTTCGGTTGAGCATGGCGG
Organism: Argopecten irradians; assembly: GCF_041381155.1. Taxonomy (NCBI): domain Eukaryota; kingdom Metazoa; phylum Mollusca; class Bivalvia; order Pectinida; family Pectinidae; genus Argopecten; species Argopecten irradians. Next base: position 23,830,019 of record NC_091134.1, read on the forward strand.
CATGCTCGAGTGTGTTAGTACTATAAAAAGGACATATTTTCACTATAGTGATATTACTTTGGTGATATTACTAGTGGCACAACTTTGGATAAGTATATTATACCCTATTATAATCTCGTTATGATCCGTATAAAGTTAATGTGTGTTAGAGACCTGACACACCCAAGTGCATCCTCGATGCTCTAGGGGTTACTTTCACTATCCACCCCCAGGACAATCTCATAGCAAACTGAAAGAAGTTCCAGAGAAAAAAAATTTACAGGCCTGCAGAAATTTCCTTTGAATGTTACAGGGAGATATTCAACTTGAGAGCAACAGAGCCAAACACTTTGTACCGTTATTTGATTCTTTTATTGTACATTGACCAAAAAACCAACCTATCTGCTCATTTGTTGTCAAAACACAAAGGTTTTAATATTGCTATGACATAGTTCAGGGGTAGATATGGCGATAGCGATAATAACCCCTGGAATATCGAGGATGATCCAAAGACACGTCAAGGATAAGTCCCTTTTAACCGTTTCGTTTTCAATAGGAAAACATAAGAAAACATATTGAAAATATCAGAAGACAAAACCAGACAAAAATGAAAATGCCATATTGACTGTATTTTTCATTGTAAACTTTCTTTTTAATCTCGATACAAACTCCTAAGAATTATATAAAGTACATGTATATGTTTTGATACATTTCTATATGGATATTTATAGCAAACATTTACTACATCTCTTTCTCGATCTTGACCAACACGTGTATAAACTGAATTAGATAAACAAATATGACAAGTGAATACATGTATGCTAAAATAATAATATGAGATTCATTCAAATTACAACATATGATAATGAATGAACAACGAATAATGAATGATATACATTACATATCCAAACACAAAAAGTTCAACAGTTATATTTATATATATATATATATATATATATATATATATATATACATACATAATAATTTATGAAGAAATATTTCTTGCTAAGTATAATGCTATGATGATGAAAAAAATGCAATTTGATCTTAACAACAAAGAATTGCTTTTGCACTTATTTTACATACGTTTTGTAGCGGATAACTTAATAGTCATGTTTTCAGATAGGCAATTTTATACCAGTAACACCATACTGGTATTTTGGTAATATGTCGCGATATTACAAATATGTAAACCATGGTCGCTTAGGACGGAAACATTAAAGTTAGTTACATTATTGATTATATTTTTTTGCTTGGTAGAGGAATACAAGAATAAAACCATCGATAAACATTTGACTTTCATTCCCTCTATTTGTGGTGTGTATTATAAGTAAATCGGCTAAGTGTTCATCGTTGGGATCATCTACCAGAAATGTAGATAAAGTGCAGTGTTAATGATACACAGAAGCAATATTGGTAGCGGAAGTGGAATTGACCCGGAAGTAGTACAATCCTCAGTTGAAATGGTTGCAAAAATCCTTGCAGGTCCACCACTTCCGCCTTTCGTCTTAATGACACCTGCGAAAAGACGGGAACCAGTAACCGGAAGTTGATCAAGATTTGCAATATTTTCTAAACCAATCACATTATGCCTAGCCATGACAACATGGGTGGGAAAGTCACTTGATTGACCGTAATCTGTAGACGGTGTGTCTACACCAATCATATTTACAAACCGCTTGTTGATGAGCCACGTGACTGCGTCTTGATGCCAGGCAGGAAAATGAAAGGTGCTCGGTACTTCCGGTGTTGATGTCCCAAACACAGCCGTCTTATTTGGATACTTATATCCCCATCCAGAGTTCATGATGACAACAGCATTATCCGGAATTCGCCCATTGGCGGATTCCCAACCTGTGACGTCACTAATTTGTACTCGATAATCCGGATTAGTTCGTGCTTTGTCCTTAACGTCAATGACTACTGCTAGTCCTGTTAACCTTTCCATAGGGATTTGATGTGTCCGCCATGCAGCTTCGTAGAAGTGCGCAGGTGCGTCGACGTGAGTACCGCCATGTTCGGACTGTGCGACGTAATTTGATTCGTACCTGTAACAATAACAACAAATACTGTATGTGTTAAATGTGCTTTAATCAAGCGATAACATTGGCTAAAATGAATTCCATTAGTCAACATGTTTAAAAAAAAACGTCGGCGTTCGTAACGTCGGTACAGAATGGCTGGTGTATATGTGCGTGAAAAACACCACAGGAAATGAGTTTTAAGGATTTTATAATTTCGTTTGTGTAACTAGAATAACAAGTGGTCAACATCGAGCTAAAGCAGCACACTGTACAGTCGAAATAAGACTATCTTGTTGAAGAAAAGAATATGGCACGAGACTGCATGATTTGCATTAGAAACGTAGTAGTGACATTATGATTTTCCCGAAATTTTGCACCATCTGTCTATATTTTGAGTCGTGTAGGTCTTTGAGAACGTAGAATTCTCTCATATTTTTTTCGGTAATTTAGTATTTTTTTCAGAAACAAGACTGTTTTCACAATAAAAGACGCAAACAACGGAATTTACGTTGAAAATATCATATCACGCATTTTTCATGAATAGAAAATTGACATGTCGCTGTTTTACTTATTTCAAAATGACGGGATATCATACTTGTAAAAATTGCAATAAAACATCGAAGCATGAGAGAAAAAAACTCTTTCATATGTGGATATGATCACGTTATGTTGTAAAACATTCGGCAAGCCCCGAGTTTTGCAGCATTTTGTGACCCTCTGATAGCATCCTTCATATAGAGATTGCACAGTGTTTTGATTGCGTTAAAGGTCGTATGAACGCAATTGGATAAGGACATATTCAATGAAGCGCGTTAGCGCTACATACATGTAGAATATGTCTGTATCTAATAGCGTTGATACCATCTTTAACGCAATCAAGACTCTGTCCAATCTATATATGAATGATGCTATCCGAGGGTCACAAAATGCTGCAAAACTTAAAATTTAAAATTATGTTGGTCGCTAATGTGACGATACATGGATATGGGTAATTCAGCCGCATAACCCATCAGCTAGCTTTTGTGGCTGTGTGGATGAGCAACGGCGAGCGCGGACCTCTCTTGGATTGGTGACCGTTTCGTTGGTTCGACCACAGCCTTAGCACATTACATTTGGTGGCAGCGAAAGGACCTGGTATCCTGAAAAGGTGTCCTCGGACAGCACGGGAAGCATTTTGTTTCTGGTACTGGTAGGTGACTACTGGGGTTTTAGTCATGAGGCGGCACCGCTATAACAACAAGCAGGGACAGTTATGTGTGCTGAGGATGCCAGGTTGAACCCAGGAAAGTTTCGGGACTAAGCTTGTCGACGAGGAGGGTACTGTGACGATGCATGGATATGGACATTTCAGCCGCATAGTCCACGAGTGTCGGTACTGTATGTCGTAAAAAACAACGGTGAGCGCGGCCCTCTCTTGGTAGGGTTCTCAGCACGTTACAATAAGTTGGGTAACTTCGGTAGTCAGGATGGCAGAAGATATAGTTCCGATTGTTAAACGTTATAGCTGCAGTTTGATTTGAAATAAAACAATAACGCATTTCAATTATTTTTAAAATATGTTGTCTTTTTCTATTTGATCATACATCAATAATGCCCATTTCAAATAAAAATTGAGATAACCGAGGCGGAACGACTACCAGTATGTATCATTGTAAAGGTAGTGATGCGGTCCGAAGTGGAGGGAGCCGCCATATTTGATTTTCAACCGAAGAAAGCTACAGTATTTAGACTGTTGATGGTACATTATATGACCATTGAACTGCAGAATGTCTGCCATGTATGTATCGGACTGCGAACACGATATAGACTAAATCTTCATAGTGATAACATTTTGTTGAACGGACTGGATAGTCAAGTGTTTGCAATGTGTGTGTAGGCCTGTTTTGAATGCAACGACAGAGGATAAAGCTGATGATACTGTTTCGGATACCTGTATTTTTCTTCTTCTGAAAACCGGTACACGATCTGTTAACCTATTGTTCGGTAGAAGCTCCTAGAATTGTTCTCCAATCAGATGTTCTGTACACATATACTGACGAAACTATGGAATTTCCCGAACATTGCTGAGGAAAGCTTCCCGGTTGTAGCCCCGACCAGCGATTCATTTTGTTGTTTATTACCGCTTGATTGATGCTTTAACACATATTTTGTTTGGATGCCACATATTTAATGGATCTAATAACAAATCTTTATTGGTATTTTGAAATCCGTCAACTTATGACGAGGAAAATTTGTTGTTTTGACGTATTAAATGGCGTCACGAGATTGCATTTTATGGATAGTCGTGTAATACAGCCTCAGACGACATGAGTGTATACATATTGCATAATATAAACCAGATTACACCAATAAGTATGATGGAATATAAGACTCTTTCTAATGTGAATATGAGGGATAGGGATAATCTACCCTCAGGATCACAGAATGATGTAAAACCCTCGACAAGCATCGGGTATAATACTACATTGTGTCACCCTGGGAAAGTATTATAATCTTCATCCAGTCTGATAAGACCCAAAGGCGACAATCGAGTTATTGAAAATGCAAATTGTTTAATAAACACGACATATATACTTTATAGCCATAAAGCAAGGGTAATAAAATATAATATGGCCCCAAACTCAAGTAGAAATCTGAGCCATGTATACACTATCCTCATGGTAAGTCCCTAGCTTTCCTCTCGAACTTCTGTTTTATGCTCAAATCGTTAACAGGAAAGATACTTTTGTAACCTATTAGTAAAATGCATTGTCAGCTCATCATTTGTCATATCTTATAAAAATATATACTACTTGAATTGGATTTTAACCAGTAACAATGATCTTGTTTTCACAGCAGTTTAATGTACCGATACCAAGGACATGACCTGGTGGAAATGCACCTTTCCTTTTAAAATGGTACCGGTGTCATGATGATTTATACACAGTGAACGTACGTTACCCTCTCATATCATCTCCACTTATTAAGGATCTTGCCACTATGTCAAAGAATCTGACATTAAATTCAATTGTAAAGTACGCAAGAGGTCATCCTCGCCTGTTGATAGGTCTGTCAGTACTAAAATAGTCTTGTTAAAAAATGATTAGTATGTTGCGCCCAGCTGTGCTCATTCTGTCTAATAAGCAAACGTATCTTATATACAAAAAAAAAAAAAAAAAAAAAAACTTAAAATATGTCGAACAAAATGCCGAAAGCATATATCAAGACTTTACAGAATGTCGCCGACATTGTATCAAGAGAGGTATACCGTGAAAATAATATAAACGAGGCTTCAAGCTATATTACGGATATGTTAGCTTTTTACAGCAGTACCTTATGGTATCTATAAAACATTTGTATCAAATGCAATTCACACGAGTTCTATGTCTTCTCCAGAAATATACATTTTTCTCATATTTTACTGTATTTTACACGCAGCTTCACAAATTACATATCAACAGTAAGACTGACAGTTAGCCAGGGTATATACCAACAATTAATGAAATTAGTTCTGTTCAATTGCAGCACAGTAATGAGTTTTAAGCTTGCAAAATATCACTTGTCATGATATTAGGCTAGTCCACAAAACCTGCCAATATTATTAGCTTTAAAAAATGGCCTTATATATAGACTTGATAATAAAGAAAAACATGGAAACAAAAACTAATAATATAGACATGTTTAGCGGACTAATGAGGCACATGTATTTCTTTTATCATTATATCAATATTTAACATTCCCTATATATCCTTAGTTAAATGTCTATCCGTCTAATGAACATTCCCTATATATCTCTAGTTATAGTCTCTATCCGTCCAATGGACATTCCCCTACATGTCACTATTTATATAACCTGTTTCCATCTGTTTACATAACATGCTCCACCGCCTACAGAGCATAAACGATATTCATCATTTGAACAATAATTGATATTTAATCATGTATATATTTGTCTAATTAACACAAAAAATAGTATAAAATAATTTCTTTCGCCTTTGGTGCATGCGCATATTAATACTTAATTCCATATAGGATATAGTGCCACGGACTTTTTTCGGGATGCAATTAATAATTTTTCGTATTTTTAACTTGAAGTAAAATTAGAAGCTCAAACTTTTCAATGGTGGTAATAGTGTAAAGTAAGTAATTTTTGTAACTGAAGAAAAACACTAAATCTTCTGCTCCTGTTTTCGATAGTGAAAAAAAAACATTGCCCATTATGTCATTTAGTGGATTTTTATGTATTCAAAGCAAAAATAACCTACATATATTTGTTGACCTATTAAAATGTATATGTTTGCTTAATAAAGTACATGCACACCTGTATGCGTGTATAATATATACATAATTAACAGCTGAATTGACTATTACACTGAATCAGGCCAATATAACCGATAAAATATAAGTGGCCTCTTATAGTGGTGTTATAACATCGATATCTATGTCCATTATTTCAGCGATCCCGATTTTGAACTCAAAGATGCACTCGGTTCTTTCCTTTATAAACAGCCAATGCCGACAGATACAGTTTCTTGTTGTGTTTGGCGATATTTTAACGTTGATAAACATTGCCAATATTTCAAATAAAATGTTGTAATTTTGAAAACTTTCTAATTTCAGGTATAAGAATGTTTGTAGGAAGTCAAAAACCCTAAGAAATTTTTGTAAATCTAATGATTTTAGTACCTTTAATGTAGCAATCTAAACAACATATTGGACATTTACTTTTGTTTATATAAGAAGAAAATACGATGTAATTTTGACCCATTTTCATATACAGTCACGTAATAAAAAAAGATAAGACACCGTCGTGAGAACAACGTGTAAATTAAAGCCATTTCATCATCATGTTACACATTTACTGTAGTTTAACCATTCAAACCGGTCTTTTATTTTTTTACCGCATTTCTATATATCTTGTGAAATAGGATGGGCGACAGTGGCGTAATCATAAGACTGTCCTGAATAAGACTTGTATTTGAGATTAGAAATAGATGTATTTCACATTAAAATGTTTTTTAATGCAAGAAATTAGTTATCATCTTTCTGTTCACCTTTAAAAGTTTGAAACAAATAAAAACTGACCGACCCTATTTTTGTCAAACCTAATTAATGATTAATCAAAATTAAAATGCAGAATTGTTGGCTTGTGCAAACGAATAATACAAGTGATGTCCAGAGGATATACTGAATTGACAAGGAAATTGAAATAAAAGATGGTTATGGAAAAAAACCCCGGAAAAATAAATGTTACCAAATCTTGAAGCCACTGTTGATGAAGTAACGAAAAAATTTCGCAGTGGATTGTGATTCGTAACAATTAAAGGAAATCAAATCAAGAAATCCTTTCTCACTTAATTGGTTTCAGGTGGTGGATTCACAGACTTATCTTCGGGTGGAGTTGGCGTTTCAAACCATAGGTGTTAATGAATGTAAACATTGAGGGAATGGCGAACTTAGTAAAATGCGTATTTTTATTTTTTTTAAAAAGAACATTTCAAAAACTGGATGAGACATTCCTGAAGCTCCCAACCCGTGGGTTCAGATGGAACCGACTCTCAGCCCCTTAGTCTAGCAAGCTATAGCTACAGAATGGTAACATGTAAGCATGTTCTACAAATTCATTATTACCAGAAACTGCTGCCTTGTCCACGAGCCAGTATACTGAAGTTGTATTGAGGATTACCAGGCCAGTAGATGGTCGTGTCACTCAGTTCGTGGGTCAGGTCCACCACCTTGAATGTGTGGACGTAGGCCACACAACACATGATGAGCACGACTTTAAATATGTTGGTTATCATCATGTATTGAAAATCCACTCCCTGGAAGAAAAAATATGGTATACGTTTTTTTTAAGTTAGGTAGGCGTGTGTGCAACTGTGTGTTATATGAAACCAACGTGAACAGGTTGGGGACATCCTTGGACGTACATGGATACCCTGGATATCCAATACAGCCATCATATTGTAAAAGTTTATGTTCTCTGGTCAAGTACATATACATTGTAGGTCAAAGCACGGATAAAATGTCAACAAATTACCAGGCAAAATGACATGTTATTACTTACAGGCAAATACAGTGAAATGCGTTCAAGCGGTTCAAACCACAAATCACGTGAATAGTATCGGCTCGGAATAGCGCTAGCGTCAGCCAAACTGTGGGCGGAGTTTAGTTTACGCAATTGGTATACAAAATCGTTAAAATAAATACAGAATTACATGCATGTATATAATCATGACCTACATGTACATAGCTATAGTCACAGCTAGGTTAAAGTGAGTAGAAATTTGGTATCTTACTTTACAATACTACATGTATTTTATTTGAAATCACAGGATCCAGAGAGTCGTTACTTTATACATGTACACATATATATATATGCATTTCAAACGTCAAATTATGCTGTCTAGAAATACAATAGGAGTATTTTAGCACAACTTATCATAGGTTTGAATACATATTTACAAGCACACTTTTAAACATTACTATTACAATTCATACAACTAACAATACATAAGTAGAGGTGAGATGTCTGCTTCCGAATGAAACATCTTCATTAGGCCAAAACATATCTGTTTAGGGTTACCCGACCGACCCTATTTTTTTGTACCTAAAAGGATACTCCTATTAATAGTTAAACTCTAGGCCAATCCAAAGACGTATATGAGACTCACTTATAAATCCTTGGCCAATCTGAGCTGTTACATGTAATACTTCTTTCTTAGTCAAATCTCCAATTATTCATATTGTTAAATAAAGAGTCAAGAGTGAAAGACAATAATGTTTAATCATTTTATTGATAAATAGCTCGCTTTTGCATTTGAACTTGAAAAAAATATTTATATAAAAAGAATCCCTACCTACCGTCCCTCTTTTTGCCAATGTAACCCTAAACATATATTTTGGCCTTATCCATGTAAACAATGCATACAGCTACAACCGTGTATGTTCCAGGGAACGTTTTACGAAGCTGTCAATATATAGTGTTGTCTTCGATGATCATAAGCAGAAACATATATATACATATTATATATATTTCTGTCATAAGGTACGATTGACTTAAAATCATGTCTGAAACCTTTTTATCTACAAGTGTATGCTAACAAATCTTTGGTACAAATGCGTGACCAAGTCAAATTGGTAGATCTTTTAGAAGTCAACATTGTTTGCGCTACACCACATGGAGTTTAACCAATCGAGGCAACTTTCCAGAGTTTTCATTGGCTGTCGTTACAGAATGTTACAACATTTGAGGGAGGAGTCTAATCCGGACGCTTGAACGCAGTTCACTGTACAGGGTATGCTCAACCTCACTAAAATTAGACTTGTAATTCTGCTCCACTACCATACTCTACGTTACGCTCCAACCACAGGCGTTTGTAATATATAATGAATATTAATGATTATAAAAAATCGGATCGAATCATATAGAAATGATTTCTATATGATTCGATCCGATTTTTGATTATCATTAATATTCATTATATATTACAAACGCCTGTGCTCCAACACATATATTGAGGGTGTGCTGTTAGGTAAGCGACATTTCCCGCCAAAAATGCAAACATTTTATACATTCAATAAATCCTATAACAATAATCTCTGTTTGACTGTCAAGTACTACTGAGTTCATACAATAACAACTCTACTCTATGTATGATTTTATTATACATTGACGCTCTCCGGACACAGGCCGTTTGAATAAAGGAGGTCGGTCACTCAATACACTTTTAAAAGATGGCATAACAGATACATACATAACATGCAATGTACCTTCGTATCAGTAGAATCACAATCCGCTTCAGTCCAATTGAATAAACATATTTGCATATTTACCATGCACTATACGAATAACCTGTTCTACCTTGCACTGCATATCATTTATAAGTATATTTCATTATTCATATGATATAAGACAACTAGTGATTTATATCAGATTTTTATCATTTGACTACATTAGAATCCACAATTAATCCATACATAATTCATGCTTTGGATTACATGTACCTAAATTACATTACATTATACAATGACGTTGCATTATGTAGCTACGTAAATGGCAATTACATTTCTACGTTGAGTTACACACATACATTACATACCATTGGTAGCAAATTGGACAACAAACTAGAATATTTACATCTACAAATGTAGTTTATAACCTATCTGACAAGGTCAGCCTTATGTGAAAATGCCATTTTCTTGGGTGTTTTGTAAACGCTTTTTTCATGTTTCTGACTTACCTGTACACAGACTGCACCAGAAACACGAGGACAAAGACACTCTGAAATGCGAGGATGTGTTGGTTACATCCAGTGCGTCTTGGTAAGTCCAAACACTGATCACGGCTTCTTACCTGACCTGGTGTATACACTGATCATGGGGCGTGTCTTTTGTCAGCTCACACTTTCTTCTCCGCAGATTGAAATGTTCTGGACGACACAGGCTACGACTCTCCTACAGTTGTAAGCCTATATACCTATATATGTGTCCATATGTTTATTTACCTAGCTATCTTGATCTGTACGCAGTATATAGTCAGTGTGGTTTTCGTCCGAGTTCAGCAGAGCTCACAGGTACATACATGAGATATGCTCATCCTGATCACGGCTGAGTTCATCCTCGATATTCCATGGGTTTCCGATCACTTACGATCTCTTCACCTCTGGACTATTTCATAGTAAAACTGGAGGCAACAGAACAGAACAGGTAATTTAGTCATTTGATGTAAATCAAAAGAGCCATATCACGGTACACTGTAGTTGACTGTGTGGCTTTGATGTAGGGGTGTAGAGATTGTAAGTGATCGGAACCCCTGGAGTATCGAGGATGGACTTAGTTAATCTCATCAGTTCGATTGATAAGATCTGTAGGTCGTTTTCGATTATAAGGTTTGACAGGTTGGACCTAGTTAATCGTTGGTGATATTATATTGTAATATAAATAAAATAATATTGTATTTTATGATTGTTTGTTTGTTTGTTTGATTTATTAACGTCCTATTAACAGCTATGGTCATGTAAAGACGGCCTCCCATGTATGCGGTGTGTTGCGTGTATGTTGTGCGAGGTGAGTGTACTGGGAGACTGAGGTATGTTCGTGTTGTGTCTTCTTGTATAGTGGAACTGTTGCCCTTTTTATAGTGTTATATCACTGATGCATGCCGCCGAAGACACCAAGCAACACACCCCATCCGGTCACATTATACTGACAACGGGCGAACCAGTCGTCCCACTCCCTGTATGCTGATCGATAAGCAAGAGCAGAAACTACCACTTTTACAGACTTTGGTGTGTCTCGGCCAGGGGACAGAACCCAGAGCCTTCCCTGACAAAGCCTTCATTGGCATGTATTAAAACTGCAGGTCGTCAGGATTTATACTTGAAAGAAAGACTTTAACAAACGGTCGAACCACTCAACGAAAACGGCCCTAGATGATTTTCAGTCACAAGGACAAGTAACATGGAGTATTTATACGAATGATTTAACAAATAGAACAGTTAGGTATTTCAAATTGATCAAAAAGTATGGTGCTTGTTATATACACCTGCATTTGTATTACTTGTATGTATTACTTCTTATAATGTTGTAATATAGCTGATTATATGATACAACGTAACATTGAATATATTCAATATATTTGTACTCTGTATAAAGTATTAAGAGTTTTTAGTTCTATTAATTCTGAAAGTATAAATTTAAGTTAAATTGAAATACATTTAGTAGTTTTGCAATTGTATTACACTGCTATGGCTACGCTAAAAGTCAATGATATGAAGTATTAACCATTGCCATTGTAATACTAAGATGTTGATATTATTGTTTTTATTACAATCATAAATAACTATCGATAACGATCTGGGTTCGCTTTCTCCCATGAAACATCTTTACATAGATAAAACCTTACTATCTGCAAAATAAATAATTAGGAATTACCATTTGCGGATAAAAAGGCTTCTTCTAAGGCACATAAAATAACCAATTTCAAGGTCATAAATTTCAAATTGGCGGAGATATATCCCTTTGAAAATGGCGATTATGTCGTTTTCTCGCCAAAAATATTAAAGGTTTCAGCGCCTTTAATACTTAATATACATGCTTTTTTTTGCATAGACATAGCATGGGCAGATGTCTACAGACGTTATAATTTTCAATGTCCTTGACCTTCATTCAAGGTCACAGTTAGAGTAAGGCAAGTTTATCAAATAAGTCTGTTTTCCCGCCAAATTTTTGTGACTCTATTACGCTATCAAACCTGATCATATTGATTCCATATTTCATACACGTACGGCATACAGGATTGCTTACAAATGATTTGCCTTATCGTTCATCTTAAAATTATAGTCATGGTCACACAGGCCACATATACTTTCAAGTTATATTTGCCGTAAGTTTCATACTCACGAAACAAAGAGAGGTTTTAATATGTTATTCAAGATCAAAAGTTATCAAGATTTTGAAAATTTCAATATTTACAATGTATAGGGTTTAATTTTACAAAGTCACATACGGGTTCAAGATTAATTTTAGCAATACTACAATAAAATCATGATATATGCGTCTTCAGTGCAATAAAAGAAATATATACGATCCGACCATGAAGTTTTTTGTGGTCTGCCATTTCATTTTAAAATTTTACATCTAATGAACAATTTCAAGGTCATCATTGCTTATTGTGTGCATTGACTTGGTGTATTGCTAGAAATCAGTTTTATATGATAATCATAGCCTTGCTAAATTACTTGCATTGAGTTTGTAACAAGAAAAACAATATTTAGCCTAGAATACTGAACTACTTTCACTTTATGCAAAGATACGCGACTGCGGCTACAAAATATATGTCAACGTCATTCTCCGTTGCCAAGCGGATAATTTCGGAGCAAATGATCACGTAAAACGGCGTTTAAGTAAATTTATAACAAGAAAAACACTATCTAACGTAAAACTCTTCGGCATTCACTTTATACATAAATACGCGACTGTGGCTACAAAATATATCGCAACTTTCTCCGCTGTCAAGCGGGGAATTCTGGTTTAAATATATTTTATTGCTTGTAACAAACGGTTTTTTTTAGTTAGTTTGATTTATTAACGTCCTATTAACAGCTATGGTCATGTAAGGACGGCCTCCCATGTATGCGTAGTGTTGCGTGTATGTTGTGCGAGGTGCGTGTTTTGGGAGACTGCGGTATATTCGTGTTGTGTCTTCTTGTATAGTGGAACTATTGCCCTTTTTATAGTGCTATATCACTGAAGCATGCCGCCGAAGACACCAAGCAACACACCCCACCCGGTCACATTATACTGACAACGGGCGAACCAGTCGTCCCACTCCCTGTATGCTGAGCGCTAAGCAGGAGCAGAAACTACCACTTTTATCAACAGTGTCAAACAGCTGAGCTGGCGCTCACCAGGACTGGGGCTGACTGGGCCCGGTGCTGGCTAGGACCGTGGTGCTGTATTTCGCTTAAAACAATTTTCCTCAACATACATTGTAATATCTTAACCTTGTAGCTATATTTGCCTGAGATATATGCCATGCTAGGTGGTTTACCTAATTATAAACCAAAATAACTGAGAATTTTGATATATTTTTTATTACAATTTTTAATTTTTATTTATTCTTGATTTTTTGACAGCATTTGCCTCCCTTTGATCGTTCATATATATCTCAGACATATATGTACATGTGTACGCTTGTTACATGTATAGCTCAGTTCTTGGTAGTATTCACTCTCATGCATTAAAGTAATTGAAACCATATGCATTATTTATACATTATTCCCAATGCTTAAATGCTTATATTTTAAACTATATTTTAAATGTCGCAGTCATCGTAATCACGCAATCAGCCATCTACATTAATAATTGTGTACTTGTAGTTATATATATATATGCTGCGGTATATGATAAACGGAACATAATGAAGTTTAGACACTAGCTGTGGCTTCCAAGGGTGAAAAGTACCCTGTATACCAACAGAAACGTAAATATATAATTATATATATGTTTCTGATACCAAAACTAAACCTATCATAAACGCATTTGAAAGGTTCGCAATTATTCTTAAACGGCCCGTGTACTGAGACTGTCCCAGTGAGGGACAATTTGAATCAGGGAATGTGAAAATATATAGTATTGATATTATTTGCATTAATTAATACTGACATACTTATAAAAAACAAATGTATAAAAAAACCCGCTATCTTTTCCAAACAAAACATGTGAATTAATTAAAAAAATAATAATAATATAATAACACAAGAAAATGTATCTTGATATGCCTAATATAAGATTTCAACACATAACAAATGCAAGATTCCCGTCATAATCCATACTTTCTTTATTTTTACAAATGATATAGCTAATGAACTTGAATCAACAACACGTTTATTTGCTGATGACACTTCTCTTCAGAAGTAATCATCCTCATCGTCATGAAATAGAAGTAGTTTAAACAGAGATTTAGAAATATTACCGGTAAATCGATTGGCAAACACTTAATTGACTTCATTTTTTTTAATACTAATAAAACTGAGGTAGTTTTTATATCATTCTGATTTAGATTTTTTTTCTTCTTGAAACCGTTGTTACGATTGCTCTTTGGTTGTGCTAAGAAAGAAGAGTTTGACGTATATATGTCTTTGTAAAGCGTGTCAGTCGCGATCTATTCAAGTCACGGGCATATGTTTAAGTTTTGTAAGATTGTGCACATGTCTACGGTGGCTGGGAGCGGACATGAAATAAATAAAATTATTGCGTTCGAACGAAATATTATTGCGTTCGAACGAAATATTATTGCGTTCGAACGAAATATTATTGCGTGGGAACGAAATATTATTGCGTGGGAACGAAATATTATTGCGTTCGAACGAAATATTATTGCGTTCGAACGAAATATTATTGCGTGCGAACGAAATAATTATTTCGTGGGAACGAAATAATTATTGCGTGCGAACGAAATATCAACGGTTTACCTTTGGCTATTTCAAATGTGGCAGGCAGTCTGCAATTTCATATCAATATTCTTTGTAATTGGTCATTTAAAGTGGTTTTGTGTAAACCTTCTTAATAAGGTATATTTTATAAAGTATATTTTGCTTCGAAACCATTAATTTAAAGTTTATTGAATGTATGATTTGTATTCTATTTCAGTATTTGCCTTCAATGATTTGCATCAAAATTGTAGAGAAAGTCATGTAAATCCATTGTTTTACTTTTTAAAATAGTTGACTAAGTATTGATACAAAACAACTTTCGTTGTAACACAATTGCACACATTCAAATGGAAACATTGAAGCATAATGTGTTAAAGTCATATACACAGTAATATAAGAGCACATGTAATGCTTTTATTTACGGCAGCGTGTTAGGACCAATATATAGTTTTATTTATCATGTCCATACAGATTATTATCTTGTACGTTTAACTTAGTATCTTTTTAGTATCTATTGTTACAGTATCGTGTACATTTGTACGTACGTATGCACAAACACTTATATTGTACGCCTGTACGTACATCGTTGTATCATGTACGTACAACCTAGTATCTTGTACCTACAAATTATTATCTTATACGTACAACTTCATATCTTACAAATTATTACAGTATCTTGTACGTACAAGTTTATATACTAAGTTGTTCATATGTACAAGATACTATATATATATATGATGTACGTACATGATAGATACAATTATAGACATGTATAGTGTCCCCTGTACGCCATCATAGGTACGTGTATTTCATTAGATATATAAAGTATAATACAATAAACAAGACTTTAAATCGTTAAAAATAAGGAAAACATCTTTTTAGATAAGGTGCCGTTTCATAAGTTGTAGGCCATATCTTAATCATATTACTACGGTGGCATGATTACTGTCATATCATCCATGTATGATAATGAGTTCAATAGTTATTTCGTTTGAACGCAATAATTATTTCGTTCGCACGCAATAATTATTTCGTTCGCACGCAATAATTATTTCGTTCGCACGCAATAATTATTTCGTTCGAACGCAATAATATTTCGTTCGCACGCAATAGTATTTCGTTCCCACGCAATAATATTTCGTTCCCACGCAATAGTATTTCGTTCCCACGCAATAATATTTCGTTCGAACGCAATAGTATTTCGTTCCCACGCAATAATATTTCGTTCGAACGCAATAATATTTCGTTCGAACGCAATAGTATTTCGTTCCCACGCAATAGTATTTCGTTCCCACGCAATAATATTTCGTTCGAACGCAATAATATTTCGTTCGAACGCAATAGTATTTCGTTCCCACGCAATAGTATTTCGTTCCCACGCAATAATATTTCGTTCGAACGCAATAGTATTTCGTTCCCACGCAATAATATTTCGTTCGAACGCAATAATTTTATTTATTTCATGTCCGCTCCCAGCCACCGTACATGTCAGATTGGGGCCAATTTATAAAATACCGGATTTCAGATTTTATTTTACTCTTAGAAATGTAAGTTTGTATCAGGAGGTCACTATAATTTATTATAGTCACATATGTATAAAGGGCACATAGCGTAACAGTGCATTACAATATGTGATAGTAAATAGGCCTTTCATTTTGATAACAGTATGGTTTTTATAATAGTAGGTGTGTATATGTATTTTTCTTAAACGTTTTAGCATTTCATTACTGCATTAAAACAAATAATGGTATTCGTTTCCAATATAAGTAAAACATAGATTACAAGTTATATTTACTTCAGATGTTCCAGTCCATCTTCCAGTTTCTACAAGTAAGTGCATGCTTTGTCTATCTGATGACTTTAATTAAGATATGTTTTTTTTTTATTTCAAAATTACTTTTAAAATAGAATAAGTATGACCTCTTGATGATTTCTCGGTACCACTGAACCATTTTTATACAAATTGATCTTGTTGCCTTTGTTTTACGATAAATTTTAAGTATTCTCTAATATTTAAATATGACCGTCAATAGTTTTTTTTTAGTTTTATCGGGGAATGAAAACAAAAATGGTTGAAAACTGTAAATCTCACAAAACTTTGCTAACAATTTTTCATAACCTGATTAAAATAAAACATAGTGACATCAATGCTTATAATTAATTTCGCGCCATTCTCGGATTCTCGTGGTACGCAAATAAATTATTGGCCAATCAGAAAGCTATGATATATTTATATGTTGCTAGAAAGATTATCAGTAGTGATCAATTTGTGCCAGAACATAATTATTCTGCTTTACTAGTAACCTCTATATAGTGAGGGAATCTCCCTGATTCACCAAATATATGTTCCTTTGGAAACTTGGCTTTGGAAGTAAATTGTCATGTATTTTGATTTGTGCAGTCATTTATAATGTCCAGCAGATGATTTTGAACATAATGTAATGCTATACATTTGTTGACTCAGTTTGAGGTCAACATGTTTTGTATATATGTTAAACTTAATTTTAAGATGTTTTGATGTTTACCAGTCAACATTTCAATGGCGCAAACATCTGAATTGATTCGTTTTACTATAGAATAGGTATAGGGACTACCAAGTTAAGGTGTAACAATTACAGTTTTTGATGTATCCCGCATAGGTGGTCAAGAAGTTTGCTTAATATAGACCGAAATCGGGTATATATCGGGTATATAAACGTTATATTAATTTTGTAATATATCTGTTTTTTATTTTAAGTTTAGCTTGTCCTTCTGTTATTTTTATATTAATACATTTATCCGTTAATCTAGTGGAGAAAGCTGACGGATTCATTATTTTTTAAAGAAACGGAGTCTGAGCGACGCCGATAACATCTATATCTATACATGATTAAATAAACATAAAGCATAAGAATTTTGCTCGATGTATTGCATGGTTGTCGATTATTTCGAAATACAATTTTTCAGCTATAAACTGCAAATATAATCAATTGTAATGAAAAATCTGCGATGAGGTTTTACAGCATTATCTCATTTTATTCATATAATGAGGCAAACATCTGTTACAACCATCTATCATTTGTTATGTATTAGTTAGAGTATTGGTTAACGCAAATACCCATTTAAGGGGGATTTTAAAACAAAGTTTTAATACAAACTTTACATCTTAAGACAAATAACATTGAAAATGAAAGCATGTAGATAACATATTGGTAATATACAAAAGTCAATCGTCAAAATGATATCACAAACATAAACAAATTTAACTGCTTGTTATTTAGGATACACTGTATACTTAATAATAATCTAACTAGACAAATTACTTGGTAAATCACACATTTTAAAAAAGATCTGTGATCTGATCGAATGCGATTTTCCAAATGTGCAGTTACACTTTTTTTAAGTTTAAATATTATTAATGTTCTAAACACTTTTCAAAACCGATCCGCTTACTTCTCAATGGGAATGGGTTTGTTTTATTTTTTGACAATAACGTTCTTCCTTATTTTAGAGATATTCACATGATGATAGGGACATCAAATTGAAAAGTATGCTTTCCTAAGAGCTTCTTTGATGTTTAGTTCAACAAAAGCAAATAACAAATTAGTAGCATTTTGCTTAGATTAAAGAAACATATTTTATATGACTGTACTACATTTGTAGATCAACTTGACTCAATTAATTCAGAAATGCATACGCTAAGCATTAAATTGAACTAAATCTTTTACTATCACTACGCCGGACGGCAAAACAGCGAAATAAATCTCGACTGTTTTTATATATAACGCATGTTTAATAATGTTACCTCATCTTAGACTATCGATATGTATTTTTTTATGTTATTCATGTTTTCAAGTAACCTTTAAATTTTCCTCCGGAAAGGTAGTGGGCCTTGATGACACCGAACTATGTTTATTTGTGGATGTACACAACATGTATTATATTTTGCCAATAATTGATTTGAATTATGAGCATAAGAATAGACGATTGTTATACCATATTTCATCTATGGTTCAATGTTTAAATTAGACAAAACGTACATAACCAAAATATGAGTTTTTGTTAATTAAAAAAAATAAGTCGATTTCGGTCTATCAATCGTTTTTGTACCTGTTATAGACACTAGTTAATATAACGGCATGCTTATTTATGGGATAATTGCGGTATTCTAATATATTGTTATGCGTTTTATATCAACTCTTTACTCTTACACACATGCTGTATATGCATATTTGTGTGCATAATGTAGATATTATAATAATGCATCGCATCACATTTCCTGATTCAACTTGTCCCCCACTGGGTCCGTCTAAGTATACAGGATATTTTTTGGAAAAATCGCGGCATTTGAAAATATTGTCATGTGATTAGTATGAATTCTTCACTGTAAAATATTTGTTATCAATTTTATATGCATTCATAATGCAGATGTTATCTATATTGTATCGCATCACATTTCCTGACTGAAGTTGTTCCCCACTGGGTCCGTCTTAGTATACGGGTAGTGTTTTGGGACAATTGTGATATCTTAATATATATTTATCCGTTTTATATCAATTCTTTACTCTAACACACATGCTGTATATGTATATTTGTGTGCATAATGTAGATAACATAATAATGCATCGCATCACATTTCCTGATTCAACTTGTCCCCCACTGGGTCCGTCTTAGTATAGGGGTCGTTTATGGGATAATTGCGGTATTCAAATATATTGTTATCCGTTTTATATCAACTCTTTACTCTAACACACATGTTATATATGTATGTGTGTGTGTATAATGTAGATAATATAATAATGCATCGCATCACATTTCCTGATTCAACTTGTCCCCCACTGGGTCGGTCTTAGTATAGGGGTCGTTTATGGGATAATTGCGGTATCCAAATATATTATTATCCGTTTTATATCAACTCTTTACTCTAACACACATGTTGTATATGTATATTTGTGTGCATAATGTAAATATTATAATAATGCATCGCATCACATTTCCTGATTCAAGTTGTCCCCCACTGGGTCCGTCTTAGTATAGGGGTCGTTTATGGGATAATTGCGGTATTCAAATATATTGTTATCCGTTTTGTATCAATTCTTTACTCTAACACACATGTTATATATGTATGTGTGTGTGTATAATGTAGATAATATAATAATGCATCGCATCACATTTCCTGATTCAACTTGTCCCCCACTGGGTCCGTCTTAGTATAGTGGTCGTTTATGGGATAATTGCGGTATTCAAATATATTGTTATCCGTTTTATATCAACTCTTTACTCTAACACACATGTTATATATGTATGTGTGTGTGTGTATAATGTAGATATTATAATAATGCATCGCATCACATTTCCTGATTCAACTTGTCCCCCACTGGGTCCGTCTAAGTATACAGGGTGTTTTTTTGTTTTTGTTTTTTTTTTTTGGAAAAATCTCGGTATTAAGAAAAAATGTCATGCGTTTAATATGAGTTGGGTCTATGTTTGTATACGATTTTTTTAAGGATTATCTGGTATTTAAGATATTTTTTCTTTAGTTTAGTACTTTTGTTTAATAATTTGAACATATGCATGCTATTTAAAGATGCTCCACCGCCGGCAGAGCAAAAATGATACTCATCATTTGAACAATAATTGGTGTTTAATCGTGTTTATATATGTCTAAATTACACCAAAAAACATCATATAATATAATTTGTTTTGCTATTGGTGTATGCGCAACCCGTACTTCATTCCATATGGGATCAAGAGAACCACGATTTTTTTTCGGGATGCAATTAACTATTTTTCAATATTTTTATCTTAAAGAAAAATGAGAAACTCAAACTTTTCAATGGTGGTAATGGTGTAAAGTAATAACTTTTGTAACTGAAGAAGAATACTAATTCGCCTGTTCCTGTTTTTGAAAGAGAAAAAATACTTTTTGTCAGCGGTGAAGCATCTTTAAAAGAAAATGCGCCACGAAAAAATGACAATAGAGGAATCAAGAGACGTTGGAGAGTCGCCGTACGCGTAGATGTACAGACTTGGGTTTGTAATGATCAGCTTCTATATGGAATTTACAGTAATAGGATAAATATATAAGAAAATGTTTATATTTATTATTTATAATAAACATTCCTCTTTATCCCCCCAAATAGAAGAGTTCCATAGAATGAACAAAATTTAACAGAAACGTAAAAAAAATACCTTTGTCATGAAGGTTATTTTCTTGAAGAAATATATGATATATGTACAAAGAACATTTTTTGAACTTTCTATATATATATATATATATATACATGTATAAGCAATTTTACATTTTTTTACATTTACAAAAAGTGAAGTGGATATATACTTGTAAACGTAGCAATAAAACGATGAACCAAATATCAATTTTAAGTGATACAATATTATGTGAACCTTACAGTTAATTGACACAATCTTTGAAAAAAGAAATATTATTTCAGAGTACTTGAACATTACAAATGCTATACACCATATCAGAATTAAATAAAAGAAAATTGAAATGTTAGAGCTGAGGCTTTGTCAGCATGTTTTTAAAAGTGTTTAAGTTTATAACGATTTCTTTATTTTAAAACAATTTTGCCACAGTATAAAAAAATATTTTCCAGAACACAAAAGGATGGAGTCAATTGCTAATTCATTTGAAAACATACGTTGGTATATCAGTCAGCGGGATCGTGGATGAAAATGCAAGAGAATAGAAACAACTATCTGTAACATTTAGATAAAACTACATAATATAAAATACATATATATTAATATATACTAAATTATTATTTTAAAAATCAGGTTTACCTCGATATATTTTAGCACATGGATATAATATATGTATACAGCACTCGTATACAGTAGACATATCTAGACATATAGTTTGCTAAGTATAGACGAGTTATCTATCTTTACGGGCCCCACCAGCGCCGGTCCCAGTCAGCCCCGGTCCCAGTGAGGGACAGCTCAGCTGTTTGATGCCACTCACATTGGCAGCCTTTGGTGTGTCTCGGCCAGGGGACAGAACCCAGAGCCTTCCTCACAGGGGCGAACGCTCAACTCAAGGCCAAAAGTGAGGCGATGCCAAGGGAGGAATTAGGAAAGATAAAGTCAGTTAAGAAGAAGAGAAAAGAAAAGATACTAAATTTAGTCGCCTTTTACGATCATGCAATAGAGGAAGCAGGTACAATTCTAACGCCCTACCTGCAGGGCCATATATAACAAACGGATTGGGCACAAATTATGATAACTTATAAACGTTCTCTCCACAACTATTATATAACAAAATTGGCGAAAGCGATATACACATGAAATATTATATTGTAATTAAAAGATATATAGAGAGGTAGGAAACAAAAGATATAGCGAAAGTAAGAAGTAGGAAAACAGAAAGAAAAGATTAAGACATAACACACTGATTATATAACCACTGTAGCTATTGCATGGTACGTACTAACTACAGTCATTTTCCATCGTCAGATCAATTGTCCTTGTTCATAAAACACATTCCGTAGATCCATGCACTGTCCACTCCAGTTCATTCTAGGTATCATATCTATGTGCCACACAAGAAAATTAAACTCAATTTAACTAAAATTCAATCTTTTGAACCAGAAAACTAAAATAATCAGGAAATACATAACAAGAGGGAGTAGTAAAGATAAGGGAGATATTTCGACGAGGTTCAGTTAACCTGTTCACGCAGAAGTGAATTTAAGAAACGGTCACTGGCACGGATAAATGTCTGAACAATTTCAAAAATATGTTCATTTGCAATAATTGGCAAACCAGCATTTCTAGACAAAATTAGATTTAGGGATAAAGGGTTATATGGTATCAACTTGTTTAGCATTTCATCTCTAATATTTCATATAGCGGACATTGGAAAAATAATAATGATAAGCGTTTTCACTGTGGTAGACACAGGCACCAGAAGGAGAATCAACAAGATTAACACGATTCAAATTACAATTAAGATGGCTACAAGTGTGTCTAAGTTTAGTAAGTAGAATATTCAGATGACGTGGTCCGTAGTTGAAAAAAACATGGCGGCTTATGGCGTTCAGGATTGATAGCAGCTTTAAATTTGCTAACTGTAGTTTGTTGCCTTATTGGTTCAGAAAGATTGTTCTAATTTACTGTGGTTACCGGTATAAACGAGGACCTAGTACTAGCAAGACTATAATTGTGCACTGTTTCTTCACAACTATACAGTGCACACTTATAGTCTTGCTAGTATTTGTTGCTAAACGATAAAAATCATACTCTACATTGTACTATATACTATGTAGAGTATGATTTTTATCGTTTTTTTTAATCTAGACCTCTAAAATGTCTAAAAATGGTCTTAGGACACTCTGTTGAGCCCATGATTATATAAGCTGCAACTAATTCTCAGATCCCTGTGGTCTGAATCAGTGTAATAGCCGATACATTTACAACGTAATGGTCATGAGCGTACAATGTATCGACATTGGCGGGTAAAACAGCATACTTTCTTTGAAGCTTTAGAATAGTTGATGGACATACATGTATGACGAGACGTGACAGGTATTTTCATCCGTTAATTATGTATATAAATTGTATTATACTTATACATGTATACATGTGCATCATTAGTAAGCAAACATATACATATATAGGCCTGCAATGTATATGTAAGGTATAATTTTGATTTTAATACATAAAAATACACACACAAAAAATCATATATATAGTTAGGCTTATCTTTTTGAGTAAATTAGATGCAAAAAAAAAAGTTATTTAAGTAGTGACACATAGGGAATGTCCATAAGAAGGATATAGACATTATAACTAGGGATATATACGGAATGTCCATTAGACGGATATAGACATTATAACTAGGGATATATAGGGAAGGTCCATTAGACGGATAGACATTATAACTAGGGATATATAAGAAATGTCCATTAGACGGATAGACATTATTACTTAGGATATATAGGTAATGTCAAATATTGATATAATGACAAAGGAAATACATGTACCTAATATCATGACAAATGAAAATAAAACAATGGTGGAAGCAAGTTTTAAGCCATATGATATATAAAAACTCTTCTTTATGGCTGTAAAAACATGTACAAACTATAATTATGATTAGAAACTCTTCACAAAACTTCTGCATACGTTTCAACGTTTATTAGATTTAACACAGTAGTCAGGTACATGTAGTCGATAAATTGAGGTTTTCAGTCGATAGCAGATATGTCCATTGGACAGATGAGATTTCCTGCGATCGGATGGTTTGAATGTTTCCGCATCGCGTCTATAAAACATGCAAGTATTGATTTTCTGGATTTTTTTTCTATTAATTAACATATTGCATTAAGTATACGATTAATTAACACAGCTTCGGTTTCTTCTGAATCCATTCTGTTCTTCACCTACATGTAGCTATAAAATGTCGTTGTTTTCCAACTTGGTGAGTCTCTCGACGATAATATTAATGTTGGTATATATTTTATTTGTTACTGATAAATAAGTAACACCCCTGTATGCTAGTTGGTCTCGCCCGTTTCCTCCATCTTTTGGAATTGGCTGAATGACACCTAGATTCCAATTATCTAGTTTAGAAATGATTTTAAAACAGAAATTTGTAGCTCAACGTACTTCTCGTTTTTTGTACGATCAGGACGGAGTATGCTTCTTTGGCTCAGTCGGTAGGGCCATAGTTTTTCACATTGGATACTCGGGTTCGAATGACCTACAAGACACTTAAACATGCACAATTTTGATATATACAAAGCCTTTTATCCCAACATGGTACAGATCAAATATCAATATCATGGGCTCTTAGTTATTGAGAAGAATTTGATTAAACATTTTAGCCCTTTTGACTCCTGTGACCTTGAAAGATGGGCAATGTCATTCATTCAGACAAGTTGATAACCCTTCCTACCGACATGCTACAAGCCAAATATAATGTTTCTAGGCCTTTTAGTTACAATGACACGAAGTCGTTATTGATTTTGAACTTTTGATCCCGGTGATTTTATTTACACAAACATGAAAACCATCATCCCAACATCCTACAGGCCAAATTTCAGTACCTTGTGTCTTGAGTAGAAGACGTTTGAATGAAAAGTTTACGCACTGCACTGCGCACGGCGAACAACGGACGAAATATGATGAATATAAGTTTTTCCTAACACTTCGGGTCAGATGACCTAAAACAGAATATGTTGGCAGCCATATAGATGACCTCATCAAACCGACATAATGTAACAACTATTTCCTTTCTATACTACCTTTAAGTGCACATCTCATGAAGAGAGTATGCTTGTACTTGATAGGAGCGTACGCTGCATGTCGAAGGGACATAGCGCCATAAAAATCGTTAAAACACACAACAGATGTACACTTCGTGGAGAACAGCAGAGGACGAGTGCCTGTGTAAGGAATTCTATTGGCGGTTGGAGAAAAATGCCTGCTGGTAGGCTTGAGTGTGGCAATGAGGTTGGAAGAATTCTATCTTATGGCCTAGCTACAATTGCAGTAGAGGTAAGGTAGACTGTAGTAAATGCGATAGAACACAGTTTCTTTAAGTGACTCTTGTCTGAAGATATCTAGTAACACGGTTTATATGTTGCTGCTACGCCTGTGTAGTCATTCAGAAAAAAAATGCTTTAGCTTATCATTTATAAAGCGTTGATGTTTTGCTTGTTGTGTTGTCTGGTCCCAAACCGACGCTGCGTATTCCAACGATGGTTTTACATAGGTGGATTTCCTCTGACTGGAGAAGTTCTGATGTTTCGGCGAAAAAGGCTAAAATCGAGTTAGCCTTCTTTGTGACTCTGTCAGTGTGTTGGCTTTAGGAAAGGGCTTTTGAGATGGTTAGACCTAAATATTTTGCCTGGTTAGCATGGTCCAGCTGGTGGTTGTGTATGTTTTAAGGTGGTGCAGAGGTTTCCTTTTGTTGGTAATTTTTAGGACTTCACACTTTTCAGGGATACATTTCAATTTTATCTCTTCTTCCACGTTCACCAATGTCAGTCTGTTTCTTTTCAAAGTACATCTCTCCAATACAAACGGTCGAATAATAGAATGTACGCAGCCCGACTCCTCGTGGAATAGCTGGTATGACATGCACTCTTTGGGCTGTTTTCCTTCTAGAACGACGGCCTTGGTACAATGAAATAGAAAGTCGTGGATCCACTTCAACCTGCTACCTCTTATGGTGTAACGGTGGATTTCCATGAGGATTCGCTCATGTGGTACTTTGCGAAGACTTTGGACATTCGTCTGCATCCAGATATTTTTCATGGTCCCGAATACTGATAATTAGCCAGGTTTTACATATCGAGCTCTTCTTCCTGAAGACATGTTGATATTCTCTAACAATATCGGAAAGAAAAGTGTGCTCCGCACATTTACAGCATATTGATGTTATTGATGTCTGAAGTTTGAAGGTTTCCCGCGATAACAGGAGCAGCAAGAGCAGTTTTGTGGAACAAATGTAAGGAGTAGAGGTGCAACTCCACATCTCTCGCTTTCCGCGACCTGAGGTAGTGCTAATCTGCCTTATCATGTCCATTTTTGAAATTAAAATGGTATCTTTCTTATAAGACATGCAAAGGTTTGCACTCAACTAATACTTATGATAGTCTTTGCAGAAAAGTTCGGATTTTCGGATGATTGCCTTTTTAATAAAGATTTTTGGAAAGAGGAGTTCATACCAAAGTGGAAAGGAAATACAATCGTATAGGTTGTGTACATGATTTTGAACTATTGTGAATCAAAGATAGCTATCTGACTCTATGCATTTATTGTCCCTGTTGCAGTGTGATGTGAAGGTTTATTTTACCCTCAGATATTAATATTTCCCTCAAGAAGTATGGGGTATAGGAATGGTATTGTTTTGACCATACACACAGCATACTAATGCGATTACTTTCAGATTGGTTGTACAAATGTACATTTGTAAAACAGGTTTTTTATATAAAAAATAAAAGCTATATACAGTTCATCCCTTCTATATTTGCTCAGAATAGCAGCATATGTAACCTATATCCTGCAAATTTATGAATATCAAAATAACCGTTTTTAACATTTTAACATACTTAACGGTTAATACAAACAATTCTGATGGCTAACACATTCTATTATACTGCCGATTAAAAGATAAATGGTCTCTGTTTCTGACATAAAAATAGGGAGTCAGTGTGCTTAATGTTTATTTATAATAACTACACTGAAATATGAAACCTTAAATAGAAAATGTTATAATTTGATATTTGTATTACATGAAAAGTAAAAATGGTCAACTTCGCAAAGTGTAAGAGCACATATTTTCAAAATAGACGCTAATGAACAATACATTTTGTTGTATTTTCCTCATTATGACTTACTACTAACCGAGACAATTATGTTTTGAAAATCGTAAAAAATCTTATCAAGATTGAAACGAGATTTCTGCAAAAACCTTATCAATGTTGACGGATTTCATTCAGTCACTATTGACGGAGTTGAGACGTAACTCTGGTAGATTGGAATGGGTGTCAATTATCTGGAGGTTCCGGATTCGAACAATAGCGGTGGCCGAGATTTACACTTGTATTTTGCGAGTAGAGATAAGCGAGGAAAATTTACTCGAAATATAACTTCCTATCCCATACAGACACACACCGGATACCACTATAACCACAAGAACGCTGTCATTTTTAAGCTGGACTTTTATATGGCTATTGACACTTATCTGTCTTGATTAAAAAAATGGATTTTTTTTCTAAAATCAAATGTTTAGACAGTATAGTTCATAAAACCAACAAATATTAATGTTATGGCTATTAAGTTTCACATGGCATTATAGTTAATATATAAATATATATTTTTATATATGTCGAAAAGTATGCTATCGCACGATTCTTATTCAAAGCTTAAAGATAACGTCCGTCCTATACCAAATGCACCGATTGTACCCAATTTTTGACAAAACAAGATCATTTAATTCATTTGTCTATATCACTAATTACCATTCCTTTGTAGTCAGTACAGCTTTGTTTAATAAAAACCTGTTGTTCTCGTAAAGTCGATCGGTTACATTTATCACGAAAATCTGGTAATTAAAACATGAAAGGTTTATTTAAATACCTGATCGTTCCCCAGCTTTGTATATTCTAGGTTAGTAGTGTTTTGATGAGCACATCTGTGCTGGATTAATTTACCGTTATTATTCCTATGGATACTCATACTGTGATGTGAAATTAAATCTTCATTATGCTGTCTAAAAGAGGATGTACTCGACTCATCTCATTCCTCATCACATTCATCTGCACAAGGATAAATGGTATGTAGAGTTTTAAGTCATAAAAATAACGCTTTCAGGATATTTTCTTTAATAGAGGTCTACAGGGACATGTTAAAGTAGGCATGTTAAAGGGAAAGGTACATTATAGCGAGATATAGAAAAGTTTTCTAGAAGAGTAATAAGAAAGTCGGTACCAAACTAAAATCTATTAACACAAGCAGACTCAATTCATTGGGTATATAGTTCCATTACGAGGATCAAGAAAAAAACTCCATAAAACAGTTTTATTGATTATAGTGTGTCGAAGTTAATTCTTATTTACTTTAATTTTCATTTCTTTTGTGATTGACTTAAATCCAAATGATTATATTAGACCTTTGACAATGCTATGACCTTGAAATCGTGTGAAAAGCTTGAAAGCGTATTTAATGCTCTTAAAATATTTGATATGCAAACACCTCATTTAAACTGAAAAACGATTTGAAAATAATAAAATTCTAGAGAAAACGACAGTAAAGTGGGCATAGAACCTGTAGTGTGACGTTTACGGAGTCGTATTTGGATCTCTTACATAACTCGGATGTAGGGAATCGTATAATGATGGACTAAAACCCTTTTGAACACTGTAAACGAACTTATTGTATATCCGAATGTGCTAAATTTCATTCGCGCTTATAAATAATAATTTACATCTTTTTCACATTTGGTCAAAAATTTGACTTCGCTAAAATACGTACATTTGTTTTATAAGATAAACAGAATACTTATCGATTTTTTTTCACAAAAATCAGAATAAAAATATCAACAAGAGAAAAATAACGCATGATAGGTCGTTATGCAATAGCCTTATATCATAAAAAGTAGTTTAATCGTTGAGTTAAAATCGGGTAACCAGATTGAACCTTCAGCAATTCTCTTGTATGACATATATCACAGAGGAATCTTTTAGGATTGAAGCATCTATGATGTGGCCTACAGACATCCGATAATGTGAGTTATATCTCAAGATCTATATTCATAAATACTGTTTTAGCCTTCTTTTATACATTTTATACAGCAAAACACGATTGCTTTTTCAACCGAATTCATTTTCACAGTTAACATGGAAATCTTTCCAAGTGGAGCTTGTGGGGAGAACAGAAAGGTCATAAAGGTCATCATCCTTATAGAGATAGATAGATAAATATGTTTTCTTTATTTCCTCTGTTTAGACATTTACATCAATCATATCTTTTGTTTACATCAAATGAAAATAACAAAGTATATACACAATAATAGACGAGTGTTCATCTCTGCGATCATTGCAGGCACCAGATCAGAAATATTGGCCATCATTGAAGCCCATTTTCGTGGTCCAATTATATGTCCTTTGAACTTCCAAGTATAAAGTTACATTGTCTTTTGTTTGGTAAATGGTCGAATTTTACGTCATCCGAAACGTCTAATACGTTTACTAAAAACTTAACATGTAATAATGCATTGAGACTTTTGAATAATGCCGGACACTGGACTAGAAAATAAACTGTTACATTATTCTTTTTTTCTTACATATTTTAAATGTCACCGTGTTTTTCTCATAACGACATGATGATTTTACCAGTTCGCCGAGCGTCCATGTATATTTCGGGTCTTCTAGACTCAGTAGCCACAGCGGGTTAGGACCATCAGTGTAGTGAATGGAATTGTATGCCTATAGTCTTTTAGAAAATATAGCGTCTCGCCAATTTATATAATATAAAAGGACAAAATCCATCAAACACGTAATCCAGCAACATGAATGAGATGTTGAGATTTGCTGCAATGATGAACATATCGTGAACAAAACTTTCTGTTTTTATCATTATATCACCAAATATGTATATAGGGGCACAGTCTAATCGTGAAGATATTTTTCCACACAAAGTTACTACTTACCACACAGAGCTTATTGAAGAACATGAGCTTTTATACATTTTTTACAGTTATTGATTGCAAAACACGATTGCTTTTTCAACCGAATTCATTACCACCGTTAACATGGAAACCTTCCTGAGGGGAGCTTGTGGGGAGTTCAGAAAAGTCATCCTTATACATATAACATTACATCATTATAGTTCATATATCTGTTTTGACTTAAACGTAGTAGCAGTACATCAATAGTAAACCTACTGATAATAATGAGTTTGTTTGTTTTCAAATAAAAAGCTCACTACCTTTCCAAAACAGCTTTTTGTTTTTAAATTGAGAATGTAAAAACGAGATTAGTGATTTCATAGAGTCGCCAAAGTTATTAACTTAACTTTAATACTACACTTATCATCACCTATTTAACATAACGCGGGTCGTCTTATGTTCCCCCCACTGACTATCACTGTCCTAGACGGTAATGAATCTCCACTGTAACATAGATATTACGTAGAAAATATTACATTCGTTTAGGCTATAGATATATATTTTCTTATTTGTAATTACTTTTTATTAGAAACTTTAAATTTTGTTTTCGGAGAGGTAGTGGGCCTGTAAGGATTTCTAGAAATTATTCGACTTAAGATTACATTAGCGATTGTGGTATTGGCACTTTTAGGCTAGTGAGTTCACAAACATTTCACTTATTTGTGTTTCATTAAAGCGCGAGTAAATGTACCATTTCATATGAAATATTTCCTTCACTGCTGATAATAAAACTTTAAATTTAAAAAAAAAAAAAAAAAAAAAAAAAAAAAACGAGTACTTTACACATTTTGTAAAAAGGATAACTGAAAATGTTAATATCTTGTGATTATCTTCGGTGTATACGTTGAACAATAAGATCGAGATGCTGATATATATAGTATTTTTTATGTGAATATGTTTGATTTTTTTTTGCTTACAAATAGAAAAGTCAATCATTCCCTTTTAAATGTATTTCTCATGGTATGTGACTAATGTGACACGGAGATATGCGACTATGTTTTCGATCAAACATTTACTCTGATATCTTTATTATTACAGGGGTTTCTACATCGACACATAAAATGTTCAGTATTCCCTTTGTAAATGCAATTTCAAATTAGACGACTAATTTTCCGAATATGACTTGGCTCGGCATGGGATGTATTTTGTTTTTATTAAATAATCTTATCTTAATATATTTCGACAGTCCATCCATCTCCTTCAAGTGAATAAGTATAGTTTATAGTTCTATATTTATCTATAAAATATGTATGAACTTTATTTTTGTTATTGTCATTAAATACTAAACTGTAATAAAACACTATTTAAATAAATATTCCAATTACGTTGGGTAAGATGAACTGATATTAGTAGTAATATTTACTTTAGTTATATATCAAATACCATTTTCTAACCGATATCTATCAGGTTCAACCAAGCAAATACATATTATGGACTGTACTGTATTTTTTCTATTTTTGTTTATTTTCTTACAATATAATGTTGTTATTGTCCTTGAAAAAATCCCAATACAATTCTATATGTATTATTCACACCAATAATGGTTTGTTAAACAGGTCAACCAGAAACCTTCACAACCACGTAGGCTATTTAGTTTAAAATAGGTGACATTTTGTGACGGGGATATTTCTTTTATAGTTCTCTCCGGGTATCGATAATCCATTTAAAAATGAAATCAAATGGGGATTTTACGTTCTGTTAGCTTTATAAAAAATAAAGGGGAATAACCCGTGTAGTCTTATTTCCAGACATTGCGAATGGCTGGTGGAAATACGATGCATACATAAGCATACAATAAACGCATTTCGTTGTTTTATTATATATGTGTTTCCATAGCAATTATATCAAAACAACAAATGATACTAGACCATAAAATGTATGTTATTCTTTATATCATATATGGCGGATATACTACTGTACCACCTTTCTGTATGCGTACATTGTTTGTCATACCGCCGTTAAAACCTTACAGATACGAATATCTCAGTCTTGTCATTTAACTATATTACTTGTTTAAGATGGAAGATTCCACTAACTATATCAGATAGAGTTATGTAAGATTCTAATCCTAAGCTAATGTCTTTTAAATATCCAGTGTATGATTGTGATGTCGCAATCGCATTTTGATAGAAATCTGATACACATTTCAAAATCAGAAATGCGGTCTCGGTTCTACCGTTATTGTGATTAATGTTTTTTGTTGGTAAGATCTGGAAAATCTCGTTTGTCTTACGCAAGTATTTAATCACAGAGGTTGTAATATGATCAAGTTTAGAATTAATGTTCTCAATGCTGATCGAGATCTCTGAGTTCACCCATTTGTGTATAAAGTTGATAGATTTCTGTCAGTTAAGTTTACATGAGATTGTATTGATAGACATCTGGTAAAGTTAACTCTAAATAATTTTTGATAATTTTGATGATGAAATATTTCTTTATTTTTAACTAGTAATTTCGAAATAAAAAAATGAATCGAAATTCAGAAGATGCTCTCTGAAATGTTATGCACCGTTTCAATATTTTGAAAATAATTAAATACTGTGAGAAAATCCATGTATTTTTATTTGTTATTATGCTAAAACCGGTATACATATTTTAAATTACTACAATTAGATATTTACCATTGTTAGAAATTTTTCATTTAAAATCGAACGAAAAGGGACCATGCATGGCGAAGTTTTTTTGATTCCCTAGTCCACCAGTTTTTTTTTTAAAAACTAAGTGTTATAAAAGGAAAGTGTTTGTGATTGAAATCTAATATATTCTAGATTTAATTATAATGGGAGCTATGGTAGCCGTCCAATGTATGCAGTATTTCAGTAATTTCATAATTTGGTCATTGTTGGCCTAATTCAGATAGTTTATCTGTGTTAAACAATAGAGCGCAATCTTAATAAACGCATTTTTTATATTGATTGTATCTAAGATGTTCTCAATATTTATAGTTCAATAAATTAATCACAAGATAAAAGGCTTAACAAATTGAAGAAATAACAGCTCAGACAATGTAATATACGCAAATGTCAGTTGTCCGCGAAGTTTTACCCACGTGTTTTGTCCATCTGTAATAATAATAAGAAATAGATATAGTCTTTATGGAACAATTTAATCTTAAAAAAACACGTGCGTTAATTGCAGAATATCTCCATTGGAAAAATGAATATTTCTCGAAAGTAACATTTTATTGCTTTTATGCTTATCTCTATACTATGTATGCACTATTTTATTTGATTTATTACTCTATAACCGATATATTAATTCAGAATATCGGTCATATATCGCTTAATCTTTTAAACCAAGGTCAACCCCCGTGTGTCCAATTAACATAACCTTTATGTTATCTTTAGTAAAAACGTTGCTCGGAAAAAAGAATATTTCCACTCATTCTTTGAAATAATTTTTTTTCATAACAAATAAAATAATGAAATAGTTTTCATTACACCAGTGTTGAACACAACGTTAAAAATGAAATACGTAATGCCATATTTATAGATTATAAATATTAATCAAGTTGAATAATTTTGTAAATTGTACTAAACATTAATAATGGGTACATCTGACCAGTATATTGGAAATACAAATTGTTACCCTTATTAAAATATACCTATCTGTATACAATACACCATTAAGTCATTAGGTATATATCATATTGACTCTTTGTACTCTGACACTTTGTTAAAAAGGTACATGTACATACGCACTAAATCGTTTCATCCAAATGTGGAAAAAAATATTCAGACTGATAATATCGACCGTGCTTAGGCCATTGTAAATATACCCTTTGAAATTCCTGTAACTAGACTGATGAATTCATTGTATAGTTTGATAGCAATGAAATACTAACAATGTAATATATAAACAGTTTAATGCCATGCGACCTAGTTAGAACAAATGTAATTAAATATGTTGACCTCGACAGAGATATGAGCACTTCCCATGCTGTTATTTGTCCCCAGGAGAACAGCCAAACTTTATCGTACATTTTTTGTGTCAGAAAATAATTTTTGTTTTGGCATTTCGTCAAAATCAATTATTAAAGCGCACCTTTTTATTATAAATATCTTCATAAAGATCTATTTATGAATAACGTTGCAATGCTCATTACCAAGCATCTAGCAATAAAAACATATTAAGACAGAAAGTGAAATCAAACATGCCACCACTGCCACCACTCTCAAATAAACATAGTAGTAATCAGGATACTATTCCATTTCCCTTGCTTCAAACACTATCCATTACTTTAACTAGAGTACTTCATTGTACATTACATCATCAAGAACATAACATGAATTGTTGTACTTCTTACAGGGCAGCAGCTTGATAATCTGAGAGGCCGTAAGTACATTATTCTTTAATCATCATCATCATCATCATCATCATCGTCGTCGTCGTCGTCGTCGTCGTATTCGTCGTCATCTTTATTATCATAATTATCAACATCATCATCTTCATTATCATCATTAATTCATCATCATCACGAATGTCATTTGCCTGTAGCAATTTCTTTAATGACAAATAAGTAATATTTTCTTTGTATGATAAATATTTTTGATTATTTTTGTGTGTAGAATATCAGAAACAATACCGATTACCATATTGTTTGCATTTAAATTGAATACAATAAAATTGCCATTCAATAATAAAATCAACAATATAGAAATGATTATCACGTCATTTGTGAATTTAACGAAATATTTATTTTGAGAAGAAGGAATGTCACATGGCATTATATTTTTCAAAGACATGCGAATAGAAGATAAAATAAGAAGGATACTCTGGAAAAAAATCATATATTTTTAAGGTAAGGCTCTCTAATTAAGGGTTATTTAGTATACGCTCCAGCTTTAGGTTACCATTTACAGACCAAACATACTAATGTAAAGTACATAGTTAATGCTTACATTCTGTATCATATTGATGCTATCCAGCCTGGCGACTGGTGTTTAAAGTTCACCGTTCTGACTATATGACTGGGTATGCTAGCGCGGCGGAGTTTCTTACCACACCCGGAGGGTCCTCGGAGACAGATGTGTCTGTAATGACTGACCTTTATTCCACCGGTATCAAGTACAGATCGACTATATTGGATGATTGGGGCACTACCAGAACTATCTCCGCAGTAAGTTCACGTGCTTCTCTCGGTCATGATACAGATGTGGCTATTTGCTATTACGAAGGAAAAATGTAGAGACAATGCTATAAGGTTTGTTTGATAAAAAACAGAAAATACAATGAAAAATACAAACTGTATTATTATTTTTTTTCATTTCCTACATTTATATACATAAATTATATATTAATGGTATAGAGATAAAATACAATTTTTGCCCATTAAAGTCATGACTTATTCAAATCATATGACCATCAACATAAGCAAATTATATGACCACCAACACATAAATATTATATGACCACCAACACATAAAAATTAAATGATCATCAACACATAAAAATTGTATGACCATCAGCACTGTCTGTTTTAGGAATCACCGAACTGAACTCGTAAGTATCTTTGATAACTTGAAACATAACAATTTATCTTTTATCTACCGTGGTAACTTGCAGGTACGTCTAGCTGTTTGGGATAATGATGTAGAGATGGCCTACTTCACGTTTAACACAATGGGAAAATCTCTATCGAATTGGATGGATTGTAATAACATCATCGACTCCAGTTATACAGATATCTTTTCAGAGAGTATAGAAACTTGTCAAGTATCGTAAGTGTAATGAAGCATGTTTGTACTCTATTGTTTTTATTGTAATTGCCTCATGTTCAGACTATAATTGCGAATTCGGAGTTGTACGTAACAATAGTTTCCAACTCTTTAGCCCTTCGGTTTATCGACATTAACGAAATAATTTCACATTGAAGTGGTGCGTGGTACGACATACAACGTTTTGAATAATATTGAGACAGAGTTCTAGCGTTAATTATAATTTTTCTCGAAAGCTTTTATAAAACGTCGGTAGCAGTAACAGCCATTCATCACGAATTTATTTCTACATGTTGAAAATAACGACGGTACGTAAAATTGTGTATGAGAGATTAAAGGTTTACTGGATAGGATGGGCAAATATAAATAAATTGTTCAATTATGTCAGTAGAAGATAATCTTACAAAGATTTTCTGTAGACAATATTGAAAACAATTAGATACTGGCATTTAGTGCAACACCTCGACCACTGACATAGTTAGTATTAACCATATACAGTTTCCATTTTCTTTTGTAATTTTCTTACTCATATAAAGGAACAGCGGACGAAATTTCATAATACAGAGAGGATATGGGGGATGTGACCAAGATAATGGCTGGTTGGTTGTCAAGGACACGGATGCTACAGGCGGGTGTTCATGGGATTACGCCTATAGTTATGTCACAATCTTGTTTGCCCCAGGCTCGACTTACACAACTTGGCAAGGCAAGATTCATTCCATAATATATATATATAGCTAAACGGATGTTGTGATATAGTTCTAATAGAAGCATAGGGAGTTTTGATGCTATTGTGTATTTGAAATTCCTGGAGTTTAACCTATTTTCGTTTCGTTCTAAATCAAAGTTACTACATGTATTGTGCATTATTCCTAGATTTATTTTATTATGTTTTAAACCAGATTCCTTAAGTTACGCTGATGCCGTGACCTTGTCCGTTATGGGTAAGTTGTTCAGAAAAAAACGATGTTTTTAAACTACCGTATTTATTTATGCTATTTCGCTGTTCTTATAAATGTAATTTGGGCATTTTGTGTCAAATACTGTTTTCCTCATTATATAATACTGTGAGATTATAACGCACTTGTATTCAAATGCGAATTCATATGATGTAAATGCGTTACAGGGACTTTCTAAGTATGAAATGTACATTTTTGCTCTCTCGTAAAATTATTTCTATAAAATTTGATACATTTAAAGTTATGATCGATTTATCAACTACTTATCATCACAAATTTAATCCGTATGAACTAAATAGTACAGTCTACTTATGAAATATATTCATAATATACAATTATGGTCCTCTGTTGAGGGATACATCTAGAATTGTCTCCCTGGAAAGAGTTATTTTCTCGAGGGCAAAACTTACCCCTCAGGAGTTACTTCCCAGGGGTTATTTCCCTCGCCTTCCAATTTCGGTGGGACATCTATGGAATTTATTCCATGACAGACATGTGATCAAGTTTAATCCAATCAGATCATTCTAAATGAAAATGGGATATAAATAGGATCTTAATTGAGTGTTCATTTAAAATGAGATTTTATGAAACGAGTCTAAGAAGTTTTTATTTTTGCGAGCCGTAGCGAGCAAAACTTAAACTTCGAGACGAGTTTCACAAAATCTCATATGACATGAACACAAATCTAAGATAAATTTGATCACATAAGTACAAAAACTTAGATTTCAAAGAAACCCACGTCAAAATTTATTGCGAAAATCAAGTGAAGGCCGCCATTTTGTCCCGCCGTCATCGAAATCCCGACGTCATGTATTGTTTTCTTACGTCATTTTATTGTTTCTATCTTGACGTCACAACGAATTGTCAGCCAATAAAAATCGCCCCATGTCATATTACATTAGTGACATACGAAAAATATTACGTGGGTGAAATCACTGATTATGAGGCGGTTAATGTGATAAAATGATTTATGAAAAACATTGTTGACGTCATATACCATTAGTCTGAGACTACTATGGACGCATCATTTTTTTGACTGGCCGTGTAAATAATACCAAGGTTACACTTACAACGAATCTTATCATGTATAAAATTCTTTGCACGGACAGACTATTGCTTAATCTGACTGCTAAACACCTAATCAATTTTATAAGTATGCTATATTAATCTTTAGGCCGTTCTGAAAATTAAACTTGTTTAATTTTTGTAAAATCATATCATGATATCCATCGGTTCCTTAAACGACCCAATGTTATTTAGAAACGTTTAATAGACGGTTCTGAACTCAAGATATGCTTTTAAATTAGATAACAATAGAAAAAAGCATACGTCTAATTAAAACGTTAGGTGAAATTTTACCTTAAATAAGCTTACAATGTCTTGATATTTTAATGACTACTGTTATTTTTTGTGATCTTTTCTGTATACGGCTTACAGAGTGGCACATGGTCTTTAAGGGAATAGAGGGGGTGACACCGAGTGCTGGGTCACTCCAGAGTTCATGGGAGGGGGATACTGTTGAAAATGATGACGTGAGTGCCGTAAAAACCCTAACAACTTCCCCAAGTAGTCACTTCAAGGACGGACTGGCAGAAATCTGGACGGAGGATTTTACTCTCATTGAACAGGTACATTTATCTTATTTGAATTTTCGCAAATTTTACAAATGACCGTTTGAAAAAAACCAAATATAATTTAATTTTACATCGGTTACATCAAACTTAAAAATGTAAGATAACTAAATTCAATGTGGTTAAATGTGTTAAAAATAATCAAGTGAAAATTATTAAAAATGACACGGTACATATTATAGGAGTCATAACTCAGTAATCACAGCACAGGTATTTGTACAATAATCCTCTATTTCACTTGTGAAGGTGAAGTATGCATTCTTCAATGACGGACAGGAGACAGCCTATGTTGTTTTCAATGCAATGGATTCTACAAAAACGTCCTTCTTCTCAGCCGCAAATATAATTGCTAGCAATTACAGCGATTTGACGACATCCTCTCCTCTCTACTGCAGTATCACCGGGTGAAGTATAACAAATACACTACAGTGTTGTTATTGATCTATTGCCGTTTTTTACATTAATTTTCTTAAAGATCTAGTTGCATATAGTCGTTGTCTATGCTTCAAATATTTGGAATTATTTTAGTCAATTCATGTGTGCCACGTAAGGTAATACTATCAGAGATAAATATTTAAATGACGCAATAAACATTCGATGCAGACATATATACTTTTCGATAATCTGATTTGATTATGTTCGTCTTACAAACACATTTAGTCATTTTGTACATGGGTATCTTGGATTATTTTGTAGAGATACCGTCCGCCAGTTCGCGGTGACGGACGTCCATGGCGGATGTACGGCAGATTATCATTGGATGTTGGTAATGGATGTCGGAGCCACTAGTAAGCCATGCGGATTCGATCAGGACGTCACCACAAGGCCGTACTTCCTGTACAGTAATGGCACCACCAGTGTGGTTCCGGACTCAGGTATAGCAATTAACCACTTTAAAGTTATAAGTTATATTAAGCATATCATCAAGTATTCTTAAGTTATTTAACAAAGGGTGGAAATATATATCAAAATTTTTGCGAAAATACCGATATATATATATATATATTTGTTTTGATATGGTCTATGTAAATTTCTTAGCAAACAGCGTTACTATTTGTTTGATCATATGAGAGGAATTGAAAAATGTTCGTACGTAGTTAAAAGAATCAAACAGTCATGAATACATTTTATAAAGTACAATAAAAATGGTTGAAGAAGAAGAACGTCTTATGACAATTTCGATTAGGGGAATATAAAACAAATGTAAAGGCGATGCATAATAGACAATCGGAATAGCAAATTGTCATTAAAACCACTATGATATTAAAATCATTTCATAGCTAATACTAATATATATGTCATGGGGTTATAATTATTTTGCTATTGTAAAATCAAATACAAGGATGTTCGAGAGTTTGAACAACCCTGCTGAACATAATGTGCGCATTGTATGTTGTATATATATATATATATATATATATATATATATACTTTATGCTGCATATTTAATATTCTTTTCCTTTCCTAGCGGCATCAACATGGAATAGTGCTGAATTTCCCTCTGCTAATGTAATGGGATTGTTCGTGAAAGGTAGACAATCTGCTTTGATAAAAATAAAAAATGAAACAAATCATTATTACCATGACATAACATGCTACAAGTATCTTATAATGTTAAGCTGCCATAAAGTGTCAGTTTTGTAGGTTTGTTTAGTTTGCGATATTTCTTATTTTTATGATTCTATTTAGTTATCCCTTTATTAATCAATGTAAACGTATATTATGCTAAAGGAATTTGGCTAGGTATATTGAATTAAAAGGATTAATTTGAATATATTTTTATGTTATGAATATATAACACACAATTATGAGTGTGCTCCGCGATCTATTTAGAGTACACTCAGGTTTTTGTGTTATATCTCCATAACATAAAAATATTTAAGTTAATTCTTAAGAATTAGTGTATTTGCTGTATTTTATATATAGGATGGTTTCCTGTGATGAAGGTAGCCTATGGTCAGTCTACGTCCCCTGCCAGTAGCATATATTACCTGTGGATATCATCATACAGCTCATACAACATCAACGAATTCGATTCCCGCGCTTATTCGTTCAGTGCGGGGACCCCGAGCTATAGGTCAAGGATCGTTCAAAATTGGACTAGCTACTATATAAGTGCGGTATGTGCCAGATTAATGTCGTCATTATCTAGCGGGGTGGTCAGACATGGACAACTGGTGCATCTGCATCTTATTTACCTCATTATTTCCGAAACTCTGATCGCCTTTCAATCGTTCAGAATGCAATTGTCTGATAAGGACGAATGCTGTTTTGTTTACTAAACAACGAAGTAATTGTGTTAAAGTGTAGTATCAATATCATCATGGAATTCGTCTGTACTTTGGTGAAGGTGTAATACGATTCTTATTTTATCAATATATCTTTGTTGAAGGTAAGGATATCAATGATAAAGAATGGAGTGGAAGTTGCATTTTTCGTGTTTGATGCCCATGCATCATCCCGAACAGACTGGATGTCGTGTTCCGATAGGCTGCTATATAGTAGTTATAGCGACATTAACCGCGGCAGTACCCATAACTATTGTTCTGTCAGTGGGTAAGTGGGCTGTTACTACATCGCCAGTTTAAAAGTCAACTGAGGCTTGTGAATTTGGTATTTAGTTCAAAATATTCGACATTAAAACATTTATAAGATCGTGGTAACTGTTGATTGCCGTTCACTGCTATATCGCCAAAGAGGGAATCTCAAAACGTAGTTCGCACACTATGTTTTATTATTATTACTTTTATTTTTGAAGATGCAGTAGGGTATTTTGGTCCTAATATGAATAATACTACTATGAAATCTTTTAACTCAAAATAGTAAAGCTAGATGCCCCGAACGTTGTCTATATAAAGACAAAAGGTTAACATAATTTTGATTCTTTATCATGAAAGGTAGATACCTTTATTCTACAAGAGACATATGTCTAAATATGGCACCTGGAATACTAGGATTATCCATGTTCAGTCTTTAGAACAATACCAACAACATTGTTATATATGTAGAGTGAAACTTTCTAAATTATCAGATTGACATTACTCTTTGGCCGGTTTTGGAAGGTTCAGTTTCGGGAAGTGATCTATTTCGTCCGAATTTGAGAGGGTGGGGCATAATTGGTAGGACAGCGTTTTGCATCATTGCATTAACGACATTATAAAAACATTGAATGTATATTTTTTTTTATTATGTTTGACTTTCTGTAGTAATCTCATTAAATAACAATGTTTCTTGACAGCAAAAATAGTAAATAATGTGTAATTGCAGTTCTTCCACGTATGGTCGGAGATTCTTCATAGAATCCTCGTACGGTGGGTGTGACGGAGACATTGGCTGGATTGTCGTAGCGGAGAGTGGGGGGACGTGTGACTGGGAGACATCTTATACTTACCCGTACGCATTGTACAGTGACGCTGGCAACACAATGGAAGTAAACTCTGGTGAGCGGGAATGAGAACGGGAATTGTTTGTAACTCCGGCATAAATATATCGTCTCATTGTAGTCCTTTCCATCTGATGCGGTGTCATGCCGTGTATTTCCCGCTTTGTTTCAGTGAAGTAGCGCTATGAAGAACTAACAACTATTTGTTTATTACACTAATAGTATAAATGATGGAAATTAGTAATGTGTAGGATGTTCACGGTGCCCTTAAATATGTTTGAGTTGGTGAAGGTCGAATTCATGTAAATATTTTTTTTAATATTGTATATGTAAATGATTATATTTTCAGGTATGGCCCTTGCGGACGTCTTTGTCGTTTCCGTAGGTGAGTTGAAAGTGCTATAACTGCAAAGTATAATATCTATGTATAAAAATTATGTTCCTGAAATTATTACATATTGATTATGTAAATATACATTATACAGGATCAAACACATGCATTATAACATTAATATAGAGTTTCATTTGATGATTAATTAATTCTTAAGGATGAATTAGGGAAATCTCAACACGAGGAGTACGCCTCTTCAGATGAAATACCTCGTTAGTATGAAAGCTGACAATTCAAGTGAAAACCGTTAAAAATGTTGCAAATGGTTTGCAGATAATCCTTATATATCGGCCATCGTTTTTAAGAAAATTTGCGGTATGTTTTCGTTCGGTATACGTCGGATATGCCAGACTGCTCTATCCATATACCGATGCATACCAAAAGCAGCAACTGGGTGCCCTGAATAAAATGTCTGAATCACGAAAGGTTTTACTTGCACTGTCAGTTTAAAATTTAAAAATTGAAATTGAATTATGATATGAATATTTCCGATTGCAGCATTAGTAAAATAATAACATTGATGTGATATGCAGATTTTTTATTCAAATATTATCGTAACGTTCATATTATTCTTTTGAGTTAATTCAGTAATGGACCTTTTATATATAATCTTGTTCAGCGTTCGAGGACTTCTGTAGTCTGACTCCATGTCAGAACGGAGCCACGTGTTATGAAAGAGGGGTTCGCTTTGAGTGTGTGTGCGCTGGGGACTATTATGGAATAGTATGCGACAACCGTAAGTATTAACCAATGTATAAATGGATGTTTGATCTCTGTTTACCAGCAAAACAAAATTGAAGTAACTCGTATTTAAAAACAAACTAGCAAGTTATGGAAAGGACAAACTCATTAAAAGTTGGTGTCACCATACTGGGCAAAAATATATTGTGAGGTTTGTAAATAATTCCCTTATGCTGAACTAGGTCTACAATGTGGCAAACGCATTATACCAATAAGATAGTTTTGATAGTTTCTATGAATTATTTTGTTGCAATGTTTAGCGTTTGGGAGTTTTGCGATATCTTTACCAAGGATATCTCTTGGTATAGACTGCTTCTGTTTTAATTCTTTCAATTAACTAGGTGATGCTAACTGGCAGGAGTGGGGAGCGTGGTCATCATGCAGTGTTACGTGTCACAACCAGGGGACGAGAACTCGCACAAGGTCATGTGATGGTACTTCTGCCGGATCTGGATCTACGTGCTCCGGAAGTTCCTCTGAAAGTGAAGTCTGTGATCCTGATTCTGAAGTTTGTCCATGTAAGTATTTTCAAAATGCAATTATTAACTTAGCTTCAAAAAATAACTAAACGTTTTCATATTTTGTTTTATTTCAAAGATAGACCTTAAAGGACAATGTTTAATTTGAGTCTGAAAACAATTAATCTGGATTGTTTTGCATTATGACAATACATTTTATAAACAAAACTAAAAGTAAAAATGGGCGAACCAGGCACTATATAACATAGAATTTGACTATTTCAAAAACCATTAAATTTACGGTATATGAC
Organism: Argopecten irradians; assembly: GCF_041381155.1. Taxonomy (NCBI): domain Eukaryota; kingdom Metazoa; phylum Mollusca; class Bivalvia; order Pectinida; family Pectinidae; genus Argopecten; species Argopecten irradians. The sequence goes on from NC_091134.1 coordinate 23,873,707, forward strand.
ATCTTGCTTTTTCACAGTATATTCAAGTGGTACTCTCACGAAAGGTAACAGCTACACGATGACTTGCCCTGCTACATTTGATATATATACACAGTCGGCTTATTACGGACGATCCAGTAGTTACTCGGACTGCCAAGACACATCGGCTCTCTCCCGTGTAATGTCCGCGTGTGATGGCAGCGTGTCGTGCACTGTCACCTTTAGCGATTCCCTGTTCTCTGGATACACCAGCTCCAACTGCGACGACTGTATACTCAGCTCTTCCTGCACTAGTTCCTACATAAGTGGCTACGCTACGTTTAAATGTGGTCGTAAGTGCGAGCTTATAATGCTATATTTTAATTTGATTAAGTTATTTCTTATAATATATATATATATACAGATGTTAATTTAGAAAATAAAAAAATTGTAAATTCATGAAATCTAACGAATGTTTGCCTTTCCTGATGACATATTGGTTAAAAAGCCTACCAGTTAAGAGATAACCATATGTTTGCGATCATGTCTAAAAATCCATTACGCTTGTCAATGTTTCTGAGCTTACTCTACTGACTTGTGGACCACGACAGGGGATGGAGGTGTGAGTACTTGGCAGCCCTGGTCACTCTGCTCTGTGACATGTGGTGGGGGCACTCGGACCAGAAGTCGCACCTGTGATAATCCATTGCCGATAGATCCCGGTACAGGCTGTTCGGAGACTCTCGACGACAGTAAAGATTGTTTTACCAACGCATGCCCAAGTAAATATCCCAATGTCTTCTTGATAATAAAGATATCACAGAACATGTGCCCGACTGAATTAAGATATATTACGATATGAAAGTATTAAATAGTAAACACGTTTGTGATGAAAGACAAAAAGATTAGCAAAACGACAAATAATTAATAAGCAAGAATATATTACAATGTTTAAAAACAAAAGACATTCTAAAAGTATATAATTAAAACACCCCGTCCTACAGTTTGAAGATATGACTTCTATCTAATATGTCAGATATTCGGTATAACTTGGTACATGTATATGGTGTCATGAATGTTTGTGATTGATGCACTTGAATAATTAATATTTACTTTTGATAATTGAAGAAAATATAAAAGCAATACCTTAGGAAATATGCACGGTTGGTATCAATATTTGAGCAATAATGTGAAAGATTCAAAAGCCGTTCTCCGTTTGTCAAACCATCCACAGCTTGTGGGGAACATGCATCTGGGTACAGGGATTTCCAACCAGCAAATATGACGTCATATAACGATTCATCTACTGGTACGTAAAATAATGAAATATAATGACATTATTGCGATTGTTTTATTGATATCTTCACAGTCAAAAGTGTTAAAAACGTAACATATAATTAAATACTATTCACATGGCCAGAAATACTACTTCTGTAATTCTATATATGTTTTATTCTGTAATGAAGGAGTTGCTTTTTTGTTAACCAATACCTGGTGGGAGATTATCTGTTGTGAGGTGTTGGAAGCTATCGAATTCATGCCATTGCATGAGGGAACCATAACGTTTATTGTATGGAGGAGTTCCGGCGGCTCGTACACTGTGGTTTCGACAGCATCCTACGCCGTAACAGGTGAGTCACCAGACATTATATTTCCGAAAAAAACCAAAGCTATGGTCAGCGTATTCTATTTAGTGGAACGTCACGGTTATTGCGGTACGAACCTTACGTTGCAGTAAACGGAACGCGACATTCCACTGGAAGGATCCAGTTTGTGTCTGACACATCTTTTTGATGGTTCCCAGTTGGAATTACAATGGCGACTTGAAAAAGATTTCAGTTCAGTTTCTTAGAACGGGATTAATTTTCCTCATTTCTCATATTGCATAGTTGTCTTCCCTTACGGTCAGGTATTGATTGTGACGTCATGTTTGTACGAGCATAGAGCGTAACGTCAAACTTTTCAGAGAAAATGGCGTTGGCTTGGCTCACTAAATAATGACGTCACAATTGATACCTACCCGCAAGGGAGGTAGCTCTGTAATATGTAACAAATGGAAGAAATGGCATGATGTTACACATTATTATAACCGTTTCATTTCCTGTTCCTAATACGTACCACAAATGTGGGAATTGCAGATGTTTTGTAGGATTTTTTTTAGGTACAAATAATTACATACAAAATAATTGATTTCCTTTCCTCAATCCGTAATTTGAATAAAACCCTCCAATAAAATTATCCTGATAAATGATTCAGAAATGGTCGAAACATGCTGTGTGGTATCTAATTCAAAGTGTTTCCAGTCGGTATGCAAACGAATTGTTAACCTTTGCTGTATAACGGCTGAAACCGTAATGAGGAAGAAAACACATAATTTTACCTTTTTCTTACCATTTATGTTTTGCGACCAAATAATGCAAATGATTACCAGTCCCCTGATGATCTATCCTAAAATGTATCATTGACTGTATACATGGTTCTATTATATGCTTAAAACAGACCGAAAGTATAACTAAAATATCAAACGTTCATTATAAACTATCTTACGGGGATCATTAATTGTACACAACAGAATTAGGATTGGGAATAGACCATGGTTTTTGGTCCATGTTGTTTTGTACTTATAATAAGTATTCATAATGAGAACACAGGTTTTTTTAATACATGCTCCGTACAGGATTATTTGTCACGACACAACTATATTAAGAAATGGCGGGCCTTACATAAATGTCGTTAAACACTTTTTTGGTAGTAGTGTTTTGTCTGCCGCTGTTGGTCATCGTATAAAATGTATATCGAATATTGCATTCGGTTTCGATCAAAATAGTAGGTAAACATCCCGCTTACATGGTGGCTAGACTACTATTTCCGAATAAGTTAAATTCAATTAATCATGGCTTATTAAGATATTTCTACCCTTCATTGAAATAACTATTTACAGTGAGGTATTTTGGTTTTAGCTGAAGAGGCCAATGGGACGATGGCAGTGAATTACACATTTCCCCTGGGGGAGCGGATGAATACCCATACTGGTGACAATGTGGGATGGTAATAGTAATAATTATGGTGTAACAAGCTAGCTTTCACATTTCATGGACTTTCATTAAAAGTGAACAAATAAAAAAAATAAGAATTAAAAGTTTGCGATTGTGACAATATCAAAAGTATATCATTTACACAATTACTATTTTGTCAAGTATTTAATCATTGCATCCATGTCAAAATAAAATAATAAAATTATGATCTTTGTGAAATTGGCTATATGGTATTTAATTTACATTAGGAGGATTTGTAGTAGTAATATAATTAGATTCTATTCTGGTGTTTAACATTTTTAAACACTCAATATTTGTTGAAGATATTTCAAACTACGAGTACATTAAATTGAGGAACATACCAAGCGGTTTTCTAAATGAAATACTTTATTGAATTTTCATATACCATTTTAACGAGAAAAATGGAAAACTAAAACAAACATCGCATAACAATATTACGTTTATCTGCTAGTTTATAGGGTATCCATATTTATGAAGAGAATTATATACTGACTCCCAGACCGAATTAAATTCCTTCTGAAAGGTATACTTCTGGACCCAATATGATACCATTTATTACCTGCACGGGTGAGGAAGCGTGTCCAAATGCAACCAAGAAAGCACCGTTTGCGTCAGAACCCGCTGCTGGGGATTCGTTTGCCTGGGGCTCCCATGGAAGCGTGGAAACCTTAACAGACAGGGCTTACGCCATCAAATTTTACACGAACCAAAGTAAGTCTATGCTAATTCTCAATCATCATGGGTTTAATAGAAATACAAACTGTTAAACAGCTGCAAACTTTGTGAATCCGCATAACAACATTTGTAAACAAAATTTATTTTATAATCCTATGAAGTTAAAAAATAGTTACGTCGATGCTTATAATAATTTTGTTTTTCAAATTACTTGATAACGTGAAAAACGTTTAAATGTATGATTCCATTGATTTTTCATTGGATTATGTATTCTAAATTTTTTATACTGATTTTTTTTCGAAAATTATTTCTGAGACATCCCCTAGTTTTGACATTGTCGTATCCAAGGAAGTGACAGCCATTTTTCTTTTGCTCTGCTTAGTAGCCTTCACTGGCCAACCCCTGTATAAAGCACGGGACTTGGCACACGTTCGTTATTCTAAACATATCTTTTCTCAGATTCACATGCCCCGATATTGCAATTAACAATGTAAAAATGAAACAAAAACTTACAGAACACTTCAATATACACAAGGTTTTACACGTATATCGACACGTACACGTGTGTCCTTGATAGTGTTGTCGCTCGTTCGGGACAGGTACGTAGTGACGTGACCATGGTCATTTGATTGCATCGAGTACGATGATATACGTGGAGATATTTGGACGAATTTTTGCTTGGATTTCTATTCACTTGAATTGAAATTTGATTTAGAAAAACATCTTAATGACAGCTTAAAGGAATTGATATGTTTTCTTGCTAAAACAAGCCCCATACAGTTTTACAGGTATGGGCTTTGTTTATCTCTTTGTAGGTGATACACAGAGGACTCTTTGATGTATATGTATATGACACTTGTCGATTCACCTGCTTTATATAGGGGTCGCTGAGCGCATCGGAATGTAAAACAAAAATTGGCTGCCCTCGACAGGGGGATTACTCATAAACGATTCTTGAAATACAAATAAACTTATTTTTTAAAATCAATTTAATAATTTTAATTTGCATGGTCAGCTATAAGAATATTTTAAATGTTTAACTTTCATATTATTTGAATGCCAGGAGTCATTTTTCGTTGCAGGGGAGAATGTCGCGTTGTTTAAATTCATCATGTTTATAATATCTTTATAATTAGACATTTTAGCTACATGCTCGGTTTATTGTCTGAATTTACATGTCATGTCCCTGTGTTATGTAATGTCCTGTACATGTAAATATATATGTAAGTTGATGTGATGTGTATGTGAGACGAGCAATTAGATTGGTTGAGAGTGTCACATTGCCCTTGCATAACCCTGTCCTTGCACGTGCACGTCCACCCTTGTGGAAGCGTGTCCACACATTACAAGGATAACTAGACACGAATATATATCTACATCTTGTGCTTTAGCGAAAAGTCTGTGCTTTGAGGCCACATTGCTAAGAGGTAAGCTTATCTAATGTATAACTATTAAAATAAAGTATTTTATTGTTCATTATATAATACAATTAGTAAGCTTCAGTTTTCTATTACAACTTTTTAAATAACTTAAGTAATTTTTAAATAACTAATAATATCACATTGCTGGTCCGTCTGGCTATTTCATACGGCCATATCATAAATAACGTAAGGCACATGTGTAATAACACTATTGTGACGTCACAGGTAGTTTTGACGTTATAATCTTTATATGACGTCGCATGATTGTCTCAGTAGACGGAAAAGTCACATCCGAGCCGGATTTTTTTACAAAATTAAAATGTTTCACTTATATTTCTATTAATAAAAGTTATGTGATAAATAGAATCTTTCATACGTGACTATGTAATATGAAATTTATCAAACTCGTTAAATAATTTGATATGCTACTCGCCAATTATTGAACTCGTTTGATTAATTTCATATCACATTCAAGTAAGATCCTCTATTTCCCTGAATTTAATAATGTGAATATGAATTGCATGTGGTCAGTAAGGTTAGTGTTATACATAGGGTCAAGGGATCGTAAACTAAATGTAATGTGTGATATATAACCATGAAACTGAAAAAAAGATTTATTACAGATATATAATAAATAAAAACCAGTATATAATTAATACTTTTCAGTATAAATTTGTAGTATATAATAGCCAGTATATTTATGTGTCTCTATATATTGTCAGGTTTTGTTACTTTTTATTTCAGGGTGATCTGTCTCCGTTTTGTTTATAAAGAGATTGTCTACTGTACACAGGTCTATACCAGAATAAATCTACAATATTACCATAACTTGTGAAAATTAGTATATGCATTTATGTAACAAACTTAATATGTGTTTGTTATTATTAATATGGCTCATTCAAATTATATTATATTCTACAGATTTTTTATATTTAATTAACATTATTATGAACGTTTTGCCTACCAATGTTTACTATTCCTATTTTCTTATTTATTCCTAGTTTTATTTTGTTTGCTTTAGATACAGCACCATACGTAAATCAAACGGAATTTTCAGCGTTCGTTAAGGATCATGAACCGATAGGTACACATGCTATAGACTATAGCATATATACCGATGAAATAGGTGACCCACTCACTCATTCTATAAGCCACCCACAGGACTTCTTCGAACTTAACGCAACTTACGATCCAAGTAAGAGAGCAGTTTTATCTTTTTTATCTCGTTTTTTCATCCATTTGCGTATAACTCTACTTGAACATGGAGGGCATGGCTAGTACCATTGAATTAAGATTTTAAAATGAATCTGAGGTCGGCCTATGTGTGAGACAGGTAATACTGGTCTAACATCAACATTACTTCACTGTCATCTAACTACCTCGAGCACCCTTAAGTCTTAGAGTGGAAAACGAACCAACCAGAAATAAACATAATATACTAGTCACGATGAAATCTTAGATATCGGAATCATTGACAATGTCAATTTCTGACTGAATGTGCGCTGCTTTGAATATTCACCTTCATCAACATTGGACCATTCACCATTATAGTGTTAACTTCATATTTCATTCTAACTGAAATAGTCAGCATCAATACACAAGTCCGTGTTGTGACATTGATGGAGATATGATGGTTTCATATGAACACAATGATTCATTAAGCATTTCGCATACACAGTTCTCTTGTACAGGTCTATTGTTCTCTAGCTAGTGTTGTCGTGACATCAATAAATATAGAGATTGCTTCATCATCCAACGTCATGTTATGAATTTATTTAGCAAACGTCATCTAAACCTCTTGTCTACCGTCAGATCTTCACTAGTGAAAACATATGTATTATAAAATGGAAGGATGTTTTTTAATATTGTTTTCTCACTTTAATTACCCGTAGTCTCGATTGCATGATTTGTTTCAAATAAACAAATGTCTTTGTAATTATTGCTCACTGATTTAACTTCTCGCTATTTAAGCACGATTGTTCCTGCAAGTAAAGCGGAAATTGCCGAAAGATTACAATGTTTATACTATTCAATTGACGTCACGAGATACCTGTAGTATATCGACTACTACAACTTACACCATTACAACATATAATGCGGTGAGTCTCTCTTATCTGTTACAATATTTACCAACTTTACTTATACATCGGAATCAGTTACATTGCGTTACTTAAGAACATGCATTGTGGGTGTTTTCGGTGGCATACTTCAAGGCAATAACACATAAAAATCAAGAGTAAACCTCAGTCTTACACAACATAAAAAGAACATTTACACAGTCTCTTTTAATGACCCTTGCTGTTAATAGGTCGTTCAATCTAACAAACCAGGTGTTTAAAATGAAATACAGTTACAATTAACAGTGTTATACCACAAAACATACAGTGATAATTACCAGTGTAATACATCAAAACTTTCAGTTACAATTAGCAGTGTAATACCACAATACATACAGTTACAATTAGCAGTGTAATACCACAATACATACAGTAACAATTAGCAGTATAATACCACAATACATACATTTACAATTAGCAGTGGAATACCACAATACATACATTTACAATTAGCAGTGTAATACCACAATACATACATTTACAATTAGCAGTATAATACCACAATACAAACAGTGACAATTAGCAGTGTAAAACCACAAAACTTTCAGTTACAATTAGCAGTGTAATACCACAATACATACAGTTACAACTAGCAGTGTAATACCACAAAACTTTCAGTTACAATTAGCATTGGAATACCACAATACATACAGTAACAATTAGCAGTGGAATTCCACAATACATACAGTAACAATTAGCAGTGGAATACCACAATACATACCGTAACAATTTGCAGTGGAATACCACAATACATACAGTAACAATTAGCAGTGGAATACCACAATACATACCGTAACAATTAGCAGTGTAATACCACAAACGTTTCAGTTACAATTAGCAGTGTAAAACCACAAAACATACATTTACAATTAGCAGTGTAATACCACAATACATACAGTTACAATTAGCAGTGTAATACCACAAAACATACATTTACAATTAGCAGTGTAATACCACAAAACTTACAGTTACAATTACCAGTGTAATACCACATTACATACAGTTACAATTAGCAGTGTAATACCACAATACACACAGTAACAATTAGCAGTGTAATACCACATTACATACAGTTACAATTAGCAGTGAAATACCACAATACATACAGTTGCAATAGGCAGTGTAAAACCATAATACATACAGTTACAGTGAGCAGTGTAAAACCACAATACATACAGTAACAATAGGCAGTGTAAAACCACATTGCATACAGTTACAATTAGCAGTATAATACCATAATACCTACAGTTACAATTAACAGTGTGATACCTCAATACATACAGTAAAAATGAGCAGTGTAATACCACTATAGATAGTTACAATTAGCAGTGTAATACAACAATACGTAACATAATATTTAATCATTTAAAACGGTTTTTTTTTGTTTAGAAAATAAAGGACTGAACCATACGCAATATTTCATTTGAAATAAAGTTAACAAGCGAATGCAATTAGCTTTGAAAAAAATTTAAATTTAAAAATATTTGAAGCAATTTATAAGCATTTTAATTATTATGATACAATGATATAGTTTTCCCTTTTATCTATTTTATTCATGTCATATCACAAATTTAAGTAACATAAACTGCTATATTTTCAGCCTCCTGTATACCTAAATCTGCCGACGGAGCTAACGCTTGCTGAGGATGTTTCAGACCAACGCCTAATATGGCAAATAGATGTTTACGATCCGTCTGACAACGACTCTATCTGTTGTACACTGGCAAAAGTGGAGCCCGCTTCTTTCAACTTCGAGATGATTTTTACCAACGACTGTAAGTTTGTACAGTTTATATACTGCACATCATCTCATTTTCGCGTTGCGATTTCTTTTTGCGTTTTCATGCCTAGTGATATTTTCTTGACGATTTTATTTCGTAGTTTGTATTGTACGTGTACTCAGATTATTTTCGCGGCTAAAGGTTTTCACGGATTCAAACCGCCTACGTAATACGCGAAATTTACTCGCACACTAAAATTAGTTGACTTACATAACGGTCGATAATTGAACAGTCATTTGTTAGATTTAGAAAACTGATACTTTGAAACTTTTATGTTATAAGCAATCTTTTTTTAATTTTTTTTTTGTCATTTTCGATAATTAACTTTCTTGGTTAAAACAAGTTTTTATTCAAAATGTTACTTTATTTTGTTATGATTTAAGTGTTATCTTACTGACCGATAACCCGTGACCCCTTGAATATGTAATCACTTTAGCTGAATTACCTTAAATAAAGATTACAAAAAGTCGTTGACATTTTGTCATCGCTTATCTAAATCTTTTAGAAGTAAGCCTTTGAAGTGACAAATGAATCACTGTTTGTCCACTCAACTGGAAGAAGTGTGTGCCTACGTACTGTCAGACATAGACACGTGAGTTTGTTGAGGGTTATACCTCCATATATCCGGCTCGCTGAATATGAATAAAAGACGTCTGTTTTGATGTTGATATCTATTCGGTATACCTATGGCTGTACTTCTAACAATATAGTTGCTCACAGGAAAGGAATTAGATATGATGTTATATTTCAACCGATATGTTTCAACGTTTGAGTTGGGTTTGAGCGTATATTTGCATTCATATTTTTATATTCCTTACTTAGATCATCTCTTGTACAAGTATATTTCAATTGAAATATTTAATAATAAGCTTTGTTTAATTACCAAATATCTTAGTCAACTAGAAGTACTGTTTACAAAAGTTATTTTAGCTACGACTTATTTTTTGTTTTGCTGAAAGACAACTCTTCTAAAATTGATTAAAATACAAAATGATTTGTACCTGTTGGTTACTTCTATTGCATGCTATCTTAGAGGTATAAAAAAACTTGCGCAACATAAAAAACCAAACACAAAAATCAAATCAATGATGTTAGCAAGTTAAGAAACTTTGTAAACCATTTTAATATACAAAATTTAATTTTCAGGTACATTTAGGGTTTGATGATCCAGTGCGATATTTCTCTTTAATAAGAATGATGACAACAATATTATGTTTATGGTAGTAATGCAAAATGTTCCTGACCGCTATTGTATTAAGACTCACATGTCCGTTCTTTGTTAACAACATACAACACATTCCTTACCGCTAGTGTATTAAGACTCATATGTCCGTTCTTTGTTACAGCAAACAAAATATATTTCTGACCGCTACTGTATTTAGACTCATATGTCTGTTCTTTGTTAAAAACATACAATATATTCCTGACCACTAGTGTATTTAGACTCACATGTCCGTTCTTTGTTACAGCTTACAACATATTCCTGACCACTAGTGTATTTAGACTCATATGTCCGTTCTTTGTTAACAGCATACAAAATATTCCTGACCGCTAGTGTATTAAGACTCATATGTCCATTCTTTTTTATAGCTTACAACATATTCCTGACCGCTAGTGTATTTAGACTGATATGTCCGTTCTTTGTTACAGCATACAACATTTTCCTGACCGCTAGTGTTGCCTTTGACTATAAAGAGATAAGCGATTTCTATAAGTTAAGGGTATGTTGTTCTGATGAGACCGGTACATCAATGAGCTTCATCGACATCGACATTACTAACGTCGTTGCTGAGACCGCATACGTTCCACCAAGTAAGTTGATATTACAGGAGTATATAACATATTTATTACATCTGCACTTATATATACCAAAACATATGTGGATGTTTTTTTTTAAAAAAGGTCATTTAAAAATACCATGCATATACGTAGTTCCTTCTATTTGAAATTTTAAAAAATAACACCGGATTGCTTGCATTTTCATGGTTAATCAAATACCATTGATGTTGATTTTCAAAACTGGATCGATTCAATATATGGCATTCTTGCCAATAGCACAACATAGTAGTCTGCACATATCGTTTGATTAATGAAAAGTGTCAAATTTAATTAAGAGGGTATACTTGTTTCCATTGGTTACCTTCCATATCATGTGATTAAATCAATGTTATATACAGTAAACCAGTACATTAATATTGGGATTTTATTGGCGTTGAAATGCCTAACGGCTTTGTGTAGTCATTTGTTTTCACGATAAAATACCTTATGTTCATAACATTGAAAAATTAAAAAAAAACATGTAGTAAACAATCACCCGTTAGAAATGCCAGGGCACGTGTTAATCGGGTAGCTTAAAGTTTCTCAGAAGATACCTTTAAATGCTGGTTTTTATTACCCATCACGATATGTTTAGCGATCAGTATTTGTATCAACTAATAGTTGTTTTTTTGCCTTTGTCATTTTGCAGCATGGTTCTTCCTCGCTCTCGTATGCAGCCTAATTCCAATCATGATTACCTTTGTTATTGCCTGTTTTGTTCTCTTCTTTACCATGTTCTGTAATCCGGAATTGAATTACATCATCGTGTATGACGATTAACTGTTTTTTTCTGAATTTATGAGACTTTCAAAGGAATTGCAAGCCAGAGATATTTCTGAGATATTTTTTCAGCTAGTCAACATTTTGTGTGTATTGGTACAAGTGTGTTGTGATGTCTTGTACTGAAGATGTATATCGTTTCACAAGTGTAAAATGGTGAGGAACATCATTTGAATGGTCAAGAAACCTATTTCACCCTGGTTAATATGTAAACAATAAAGGATTCAACAGTGTATCTTTCTGTAATGTATTCGACATCGTCCGTGTTTTTATTACGGACATCACGACATTGAAATGTGTTGTTTACATTGGTGTTTTACAACGATATTGTGATACTCTGAAGATTAAAGCTACCCAACTTTCTCGACGGAATGAAGAGACATAACTAGAATTATGATTTATACGTGCTTATAATCTTACAAAATAAAAACTGCATTCATTATCTGTGTTTCTGAACAATAATTCAGACATTCAGAAGTTTTTTTTCATATTGGTACATGCGGATACCAAAAATGCATTTCACAATTGTTTTAGTTTCTTCTTTGCAATTAATTAATATCGTAATTGATTTACGTTGATGTATAGAGGTATGACAATTCAAAATGTATTAATCTACGCTATATCATATTGCTTTCCTTTTTTAGAACCCTTGTTAATTTTTTCATTGAAATCATAATGTATATTGAATCGTTCACCTAATTCAAGATACATTTGTTAATGTATAGGTATATAATAATCGTTAACTTTATCATTGTCTTTCATTACATGCTCGCTTTATTAATTTAATTGCATTTGTTCCCATTAGCAGATGCACTGCAAATATCTAAGTAGTATTCCATACATATTTTATTCCGTTGTATGGTGGAATAGATTGATATCAGTTTGAATTATATTTAAAGGGACAATTCAGTAGATTAAAATTTGCACATATTTCAGAAACAAACCAGTTTGATAGAAATTAGAGTAGTTGACTGTACTTAGATATGCCAGAAAAGCCAAATGCAGTGAAATGTATGAAATGTTCAAACTCGCTTACTGTCCTCCATTATACATAGCTATATATAGTGATCGGATGTCTTGAACCTGGATCCTGGGCCTTGCAAGTGTAGAACATATGTTTTGTCTAGAACTACTTAAATCGCTCTAACAGTAATGTGTTTACCTTATTAGATGCATGTTCTTGTCTAAAAATAATTTCATCAACTCCTCAGTGGTTATGTATTGCATTTGTTGAACATTCGTGACTTTGGCTCGGGTATGGGTACAGCGTAAATGTTGTATCTGCTTAATCATATTGATCAACGATTTGGAATTTGAACGGTATCAATAAAAAAACTTAACAATGATATATTTGTAAATGTTTCTTGTCATATGTTTCAAAGGGAATGGAGAACAATACATTTATGTCATATTTTGCTTCGTGGTTATGTTACAGAATTAGGTTCACTGAATTGTCCCTTTAATACAAGATAAATACTGTATAGCTAATAATTATCGCGGCTACAACGTGAAATTAAATTTTTGCTATTTTAGTATTTGGTGTTTTTAGTATGGGGATTTACATATTTCATTTATTTCTCAATTCTCCGCGAAACAACTTTTCGCGACCAATGCATTATCCCATGAAACCGCAAATATATCAACCCACATAAATAAATGTTTGTATGGTAATTTTGTAATGCGACCTTATAGATAAATTAATCTAACACTGCATTAATATGTACAGTCTATATGGAATCATACTTGAGAAATACTTAAAGACTATATGACCAGTAAATAAATCTTTCAGTGCATAAGATATGTCAGTTTGATGAATAACATGCGCTACATGTGAAATACTACCGTTTAAATAGTTGAATGCCAAAGAACATGGTATTGTGGTGGAGAGATAATGCGAGCATAGTACGATTGTACTATTGTTGTCGGACTCGGGTATCAGAAACGGATATCTAAGTACGTCATGGTAGTACACGGATAGAGTCAAGTGACATGTGTCCCGAAATCATTCCTATAACAAACGGTATCTATACTCGACATCTCTTGGTGTCCTTGTGACGTATGTTAAGACATTGCTATTTATCGATATAAGAATAATATAAAAGTCACTTTTTTAAATTAGATTTTAAAATTAAAGGCAGTTACACAAAGAAGTTATATTTGGTTTGATTAGTGTAACGTCCTATTAACATCCAATGTCATTTAAGAATGTGCCAGGTTTAGATGATGGAGGAAAGCCTGAGTACCCCGAAACAACCCACCGATCAGTGGTCAGTACATGAACTTGGCAACTGGAGTTTTAGCAGTCTATGTTAATTGCATTAAACAATGTACATTACTAAAATGTGTTATATTGTATTCGTTTGTTATAGATTATAATGATGAAGGCCAACTCTGAAATATTGATGAACTCTTAGTATATGTTTGATAAATTTAACTTCATGATGGATACAAATAGCAAAATGTTACAAGAGTATGTGTCTATGACTGTCATTTGCAATTTTCAATTATGCTGATTTTTATATATATTTGTTTCATTTTGATATATGTTTTTTCATATGTTGTATCATGAATATTGAAATGATTATGATAATGCATTAAGTTATGAATATGAAATACTAATATTAAATTCAATGATGAGTTAATCTTGCTCAGTCGTCATTCTACATCTTGTGTATAAATAACTTTATATATCTAAATATTGCTTATACTTTGTCACATTGATGTTTGTTGTTTCACAAATGCAATAAAATTGTGTAAATTATGACAATTCGTAATACGTTCTGATTTTAACACTTTACTTATACGGGTGCGTATGTACCCTACTATCATATGAGGCCCTCTATAATACCTCTTCATTCACCCGGTTCACTGACTCAGATTGATCATAAATAGACAGACAGAGCGAAGACATATCCTGGTCAACATGCTTACAACATTATATGTTTAAACACAAGAAAATAATATGATATTACATCCATTTCTTGCTCTCAAATTTAAATGTTCAATATTATACTAAAAACGTGACATCTTATTTCTTCACTGCATTCCAACAACAGCCTATTTACACACTTTTGTATAGTACACTAAGCTTGTTATAGTTTCTTATACAGTTTCAGAACTTATATAGACATTTGATCACATGATACAATTACATCTCCTGTTACAAGGGTTGGTTAGTAGAACTGGAAAATGGGATATACGTTTTTCATTGAAAATCTCGGATTTATATCGCAGTAACAGACATGATGAAGATATTGACGATAATTGTGATATTGCTCAGAAGCTTTAATGATATTGGAGGTAAGTTGATGGTTTTATTCTATCAACATAACAACAATTGGTATGGTTCCTATACAGACGAAGATATGATTCTTTACATTATGTTTGTCACCTAAAAACATTGCACGAATCGTAATATCATGTCCAAATCAATTTTTGAAAATCGAAAAGAACAAAAGATTCAATTTTTTGCTTATTTAAAACATCTTAAAAGATGGAACAAGAGGATTGAACAACGGCATGCAATAAAAAATAAAGCTTTTACTTTCACTGCATGAAAACAGTCCCATTTCCTTAGTTTATAATCGCCAGATTGAAGAACAAGAACAAGAATGATAAGATACATTATTTCTTCTCCTTCGTCTGCACAAAATTGGTAATTTAAGCCGATATCTTCCGAGAAAAGTATTTCTTAATTACCTTCTTCATGTCACATCTATTTCACATCGATTGATGAGTGCAAATAACTTTTTCGACGTGTCCTCAAAGGATTGATGTTTAATTGTTTTCACATATTTCCAGTTTTATATAGGTGTTGGTGGTTTGTTTAATTTAAATTCAGGATTTAGTAATCTTTTCTCAATATCATTAAACAATCAAAAAGAGGAAATTAATGCATGCCAATTCCAAAATACTATTATATAATGTCTTTTTTTATTAAATATTTTGCATTCCGTCTCATGTTTAACAAATGCCGTTTATTTTGACTCTATGGCTGTTATTGATTTAATAATACTCATGTTCTGGCATTTTTTTAAAATGTGGACTAATTGATTATTTCTAAGTAATTAGGGAATTAAGAGGAGTGTCAAGTTTTAAAATTGTGTCACGAGAGTGGAATAAAAGAGTGGATTTGTTCTCTTCGTACATACATTAATCAACAATTATAAACAGCTGACAGTTTATTTACACGTTTATACAGAAAAAACAGAGATAACCTTTCACTACTGTGACCGTTTAGCACACAGGTTTCTAGCAATAGGTGGTGTATGTCCAGTGCCTGCTTTAATGTGCTTCCACCAGGCTGGGATTGCACGTGCAAGGACAGGGTCATGCACGGTCAATGTGACACACTCAACCAATCCATTCACTCACCCCTCATACGTCATCATAACAACTTACATACACATAGATTTACATGTACATGACATTGTATGACACAGGGACATGTAAATTCAGACAATACACAGCGCATGTAGTTTTAACACATAATTTGATACATGTTATATTTATGGTGAATTTAAACACCGCAACAATTGTATCATTTAAATGAAACGCAGTGATGTTTCGAATATATATATACCGATGAGTTTCAACTTAAAAAAATAACTCTGACTGAAATCATAAACACTTAGTCAAAAAGTAGATCACAGCATTCAATTTTTGCAATTGTGCGTATCTTAAGTTTACATTCAAACAGAACTCATAATATACTTTGTACGATTTCCTTTATCATACAATATATTTGATAAGATGTATATTGTATGAAAAGGAAAACATTATATAATGTTTACAATGAAAACTAATGAAACTGATTAAGTCCTTTCACTTCTTTTCCCATTGAAGATGCTTGTTCATACGCTGACCTCTGACCGGCGCGATAATACATTTTGAGCTTGTTTATAGTGTTACACTGTACCTAGGTTTACACCGCTTAAGTTTTGAATGAACTTTCTGCGATAAGGTCTTTAGTAATATCGTTGAACATTAAGTAACACAGACAGAAATTCTTGATAAAGTGATATTATAAATTATACAGATAATTTAGAAGAATACACGTGCTATGATGAAACGCTAACTGAGGCTCAAGCCCTCGGGAAATGCTTATCAAATGCAACGCAGTGAGGTTCACCAGAACACGCTCAAATTATAAGCTGACGGAGTTCATTGTCATTATAGGTCTACGCCCATTTGATATGATTCCATGAATATTAAAACCCACGACAATAAAGAGTCGTTGAAAATCGTCAACATACTTAATCCATTCAAAATTGTAATTCCAAAAACTTTTATTGACAATGAAGTCATCACATTTAAGAATAATATGCGACTAAATTCCACATTTAACATATTTTATTGAACTCCGAAACGATCATGTTATTGACATGCATTGCATACATGTACCATAGACAAGGCGTTTCACACCAGGTTTTTGTTTAAAAAAGTATTGAAATGTCAGCTGCAAATAATTACCAGACGGAAATACAACATTTGGTTTCATTCTACAATTATTGGAATTTTGGAGTTTTAAAAGGTTTGATTATGTATAGATACCAACTGTCTAGTATTTGCACCAATTGTCTTTTTCTTCGAAACCGGACCCCCGCTAACTCGAGAAACAAGATAACATATTATCAACATACAAACGAATTCAAGGATCTGCTCTGGTAATAAGTCATTTTTTATGACTAACTTTTTCTTCTATAGATTTTTGGAAATTGGCGTTCATACCAAAGTTAAAAATGGAGTAAAAATGTAATGATGGTGTGCTTGATTTTGAGCTTTTGCAAATAAAAGATAGCTATTTGACGTTAATTGCGATTTTAACGGAATTTCAATTTATGACCATATACGTAACAATCTAAAGCAATATTTTCGAAATCAATTTTCTGATAAGTATGAATATTCACAAAATTGACAAAACTAATATCTTTATTTAGAAAATAATAATATCATGCAGTTCACCCATTCTCTCTGCTCAGAAAAGCAGTTTATGTTACCCCAACCACCTAAATTTCAAAGATGAAATTACCTCGTTTTTCCGATTTCTGACTGATTCAACGGCTCACTTGATAATGTCTAACTTTTCCTAAAGCTTAGCAGTTGAAATGAAATAAACGTTGCTTTCTTTAAAATCAGCACAAAAATAGGGGATCAATGTGCCTGATTTGTCTCTTTGCAAATTGTGTTTTTTTTCCACCATTTTTTTTTGCTAAAAAATCAAATTCCATATTCTCACTAAAATGTTAAAACAAAAGACCAATAAACTTCACACATAAATACTTAAAATTGTCATCTAGGTGAACCTAAAAACGACTTACATCAAAAACAACTTGATTTATGGAAGGATTTTCATTGTTTGTTGTTTACTGGTGTGTAAACTGCATTTTTGAAAAGGTATTTAAAATAACGCGCGTTAGCTCGTTCACGAATATTGTGAAATATCTGTACAAAAAATGCAGTTTATACAATAGTAAATAACAAACAATAACAATCATTCCTTATATTTACATTTCGAGCGACCATTTCGTTAAAATTTAAGTTTTCAATAAATTAAAATGTTTTTTTTCCCATTGTTATACGATTGTTGGAGCAGCCGGTCAATTGATGGAATCCCGGAACAGCTGGCTTCAATTTGGCAGAAAATGTTGTCAAATTCAGGAAGTACACAAAATATAGTTCCACATTAACTTTTTCCATCGCATTTATGCAATAGCTGTTAAATGTTTTATTTGCTTATGTGTAATTTCAGATTAACATTACATTCATACAAGCAGTGTATTGAACATTTGTCTTGCAGATACAATAGGTCTAATTGGATGTGCATTCACACTACATGCACGGCAACCACTGCGTTTACGCAAGTGTAAACGATTTCGCAGTTGGTAAGGTTAAATAGCAAATATACAAATACAAACTTTAATTTTCCTTTTGCAACATATGGACCAAGAAAACTTGATATCCTCCATTATCGTCTAAAAACCGAGCAAGTTCCCTAAAGCATGACCTTTTTAGAGCAAATCTTACCGATTCTGCATATTGTCAGTGTGGACATCCCTATGAGGATAGCTATCACTTCTTTATTGTTTGCCCTCTGTATGCCAATCATCGAGCAATTCTCAACACTGAGTTATCGTGGTACGAAGGCGCCGTTAACATTGATATTCTATGCAAAGGTGATCTTAACATTTCAATCATCAATAACATGAAAATTGCAAAAGCTGTACAGCAATTCCTGGTAAGAACGGGTAGATTCGATTGATCGACTCTCTCTCTCTCTCTCACTTTCTATCTCTCTCTCTCTGTCACACACACTCTCTCTCTTCCCCCCCTCTCTCTTTCGCTCTCTTACTTATTTCCTATATCATTACAAGTTGTCAGGATTTTTTTTTTCCATTTTTCATCGCTTGTTTTATATATTATAATGGTATCACACGAATACTAAGAGTACAAATCAATTTCTTAACCCGATGAATGGGATTAATCCCTATATTTCTCCCTCTCTCTTACTAAATAAATGTTCTTTGTGTTTTATGTGAATTCATACTATTTTGTTCCATGTAATCACGTGACTATTCATTTATGTATGTTTATATTTTCTATATTTCAGGAGAAGTCACATATAAGTTGGAAAAACTTAATGACTTATCCTTTCGTCATTTTATGTCAATAAAATATGTTTAAACTATATAGCAAAGAGAAAGCGGAAATGTAAATATATATCTATAAATGTTGCACACATGCGATTTAGGTGAAAGTGTAAGAAATGTAAGAAATGTGCTGTTTCAAAATAGCCACTAAACTGGTCATTTCTTAAATTTTGTGTATGCAATATTCTATAAACAATTGAAGTGGTTTATTTTACATATTTTGTATATGGCAACTTGCTACAAACAGAGACAATTATGTTTTGAAAATCATAAAAACAATTTTATTAATATTGAAACGATTCTTCAACGAGACTGGAACCTCACCAGAGCAGATCTGAACACCTACATCGCTCAATATAATTATCATTGTCAAACTTTCACAACAAATACAGTCGTAATTAATTTAGAACATGGCTCGGCCAGATCCGGGTTTAAGAAGTACACACAGATTAAATACATTACTAAATAAAACATTTCATAGATGATAGGTTATTGTAAACAACGATAGCAAACGTCTTGTCCTAGTAACTGTATTTTAGCATTATAGATACAATTTTTGATTCCCTGTCTATGTCTGGAATAAAATGTAAGGTTCATATAAATGTTATTTATTTAATTTCTATTAAAGTTGGTGAAACTATTCCGATGAAGTCTTGATCTGAAATGAAAATCAGATCTAATTTTCACATGTTTTGGTAAATTTATTTGTCAGTAGGAGTAGGTCTCATTACGCAATGTGCCTGAAAGCCGGTATCACCACACACTATTATGTTGTGCTTCGCCTGATATCCTTATTTTGTTTCACATTGTTAAATTACCGAATTCAATCTTGGTTTTCTTTTAACATTGTTTTTTTTAAATAATATTTTTAATCATATCTGTATGGGCTTTTGTATTTATTCGGAATACATTTGTAATTATGTAATTAAAATGTTTCGTAGTAATTATATAATTTCTTTTTTCACTACTTGATTCATTTGTTTTTCTATTTTTAGGTCAACAGCTTACAACACTACAGGGCCGTAAGTATTTTTCTTATTTTGATTAGTGTCCTTTCATAAGAATAAAAAAACAGCATAGATACATTATCTACGGGTTTTAAATGATTATCCGCAGTTTATCTTAAAAGAAACACTTAAAGACAATTTGCTTTTTCAGTTTATCTACCGTATAGAAACAATTTAAATGAAATTCTTGTCAATGAATTGTGAAGACTCTAGGAATACCTGATCAATGAAAGGGAGGTAACTGCTTTTTTAATCACATATTGAAATTTGTGCCGCAATTCAAAGAAAACGGTACCTAAATGATATCATATAAGTAGATTCTTTGTATGGATAATTTCATCGCTGTCTCTTTAGTTATTAGAAGTCGGGAATTTCTACGCGAAGTTCACACAATAAAGTGGATCAAGGGTAAATACTCTTCATATACATAGATAAAATAGTGCATACGTTAAATATGTTACACCACCGACAGAGCATAAACGATGGTCATCATTGTAACAATACTATAATTGGTGACTAATCATTTTCATATGTATATATGCCTAATTAACACAAAAATAACATAAAATAATTTATTTTGCTTTTTGTGCATGCGCTATCTGAACTTCATTCCATATAGGACATAGTGCGAGGGATTTTTTTCGGATGCAATTAATTATTATCAATATTTTTATCTTTTCGTAAAATTAAAAGCTCAAATTTTTCAGTGAAAGTACACATGTAATGGTATAAAGTAAGTCATTGAAGAAAAATCCGAAATCGTCTGCATCTGTTTTTGATAGAGAAAAAATACCATTTGTCAGCGGTGGAGCATCTTTAAGATATGCTCATATATCGGAAACAAACTAGTTCTAATGGAAGTTAGATTAGTTGTTTTACTGTGATATGCCAGAAAAGCCATATATGGTGAAACGTGTGTGAAATTTTCAAACTCGCTCGCTGTTTGCCATTACACATTGTGGTCGGAAGTCGTGTATGCCGAAACCTGGACCTTGCTAGTGGAGTAAAGCAACTTTTGTCTAGAAATACTATTGTCTGAAATTGCTCTTACAGTAGTGGACTTATTAGGTTCATGCTCCTGTCTAAAACACATTTTCATAAAATCCTCGTATTTGTTGGTTTGTATAAAATGTATTTAACTTATGTGACTTTGGCTCGGGTGTTGGTATCGTATGCATATTGCACCTGCTGAATCGTATTACTATACCATTTGGAATTTCAACGTTTTCAATTAAGATAATTAACGATGCCGTAAAATTTGTCAATATTTCTTGTATTATGTTTCATAGGAATTTAGAAAAATACATTTATGCCATATTTTGCTTCGTGGTTATGCAACAAAATTAGCCTCACTGAATTGTCCTTTTAAAAGATAAACATTTCTCCGAATCTTGACGCCATTATTACAATCTTCACCCATGCCCTTTATGAAGATATCCTATCATTTCAAATGATTTTCATGACTGTTGTTTTGTATTTCAAAAGAAAATTGGAGGGTGGCAATATGTTTTCTAAACAAAAGAATTACAAAAATGAAAAGTATTTTTTGACGATTTATGACTCAATCAACGTTTGTTTAGTCCTTTACAATGATATAAGTAAACACATGTCACAATCAGAGATATACCTTATGTTTGACCTGTGTATGCAAACATTCCCGGGTTAATTGTAAGGAACTTCTAACTTCTCGACACTTTTCTCTTTGGCAGCCTGGCGCATGTTGTTCAAAGTCCATACACATGACTATATGGGGTCCTACGCCAGTGCCGCCTCCTTTTTGATAGATACGACAGGCTCCGAAAGTGACTCCATCGCCACTAAGAGAGACCTTTATGGTTCAGGGACACGCTACAGGTCGGCCCTGCTGGATGACTGGGGTACCATTTCTGCGGTGAGTAATCCAGTATTCATTTTTGTTCATTTCAAAACGAGAACACTAAAGAGAAATCATTGTACTTAATTACTTCGTTCCATCATTGCATTGCCGTGTCATCTCTCTTTCGGGAAAGTATCGATTATTTGTGGACGCCATACGTTGTATTTCTGAAAAATAATGACGCTTTAGTCACAATAATATTATATAACAGTCAATACCTTCAAAGTAACTACAATATGCAAATGCAGTCTATGAAAGACATGCTCTTCCGTTTAGGTTCGCTTGTCGATGTGGGATGCAAATGAAGAGGTCGCTTACTTCGTCTTCGGGGCCTCAGGGAAAACAAAGTCAACATGGATGGACTGCAACAATCTATTGGATTCTAGTTATACAGATATCTTCACAGAGACGATTACAACCTGTACAATCTCGTACGTATTGATATACTATTTCCCCATTATTCATAGCTCTAATTATGTTCTGGCTGGGAAAAAAATAAGCCACGCACTGTTTCATATGCTGTAATAAACAATTAATAGTCCTAAGGACGGATACCGAATATATGAGAATCTTACATGACTTTTTTTTATTTTCATGGAAAGTTAAACTAATTCAATACCTTGCCATGCCATGAACCTATGAGCGAGTGGCATAATAAAGTATCTAACGAGTGTAAGATTCTATTCAGCACATAACTATCATTTATGGATATATGTAGTCAAATCTTTCAATGTGCTCTCTCCATAAGAGAGCTGAAAGCAAGAGTGACGTTTTCGTCTACAGAAAAAATAGTGCGACACCATATTTGGATGATTATGCCCTCAATACCTGAAGCGTGGCATAAGTGTATTGCAATATTGATGACATGGTAATAAAGCTGACCGGACAAGTTATAAAATATGACTGGACACTAATGAAAATGTCTTTAAGATGATACATTTGTAACTTGGATATTAACAATACACTGTAACTGTGTTTGAGGAGGGAACAGAAATATTAAAGGATGTTAACATATATTCGAAATAAACTCATCTTTTTATTACGTTGGCTGATAAGACATATCAATGCTTTTAAAACAAAGCCTCTAAATTCAAACCCTTTCATTTTAATATATAAAATGAAGAAATTGTAATACTTTTATAATTTTAATTGATAAAAGATAGTATCATGAAATTGATGTATTGACTTTATAATGCAGAAACAGTGGTAGAAATTTTATCATACAAAGAGGATACGGTGGCTGTAACAATGACAACGGATGGTTCATTGTCAAGGATACCGACTCTACGGATGGTTGTGACTGGGACTACAACTACGCATACACCACTCTTCTGTATGCCCCTGGGACGACATACACAGTTTGGGATAGTAAGTGTTTAATGTTTTTTTTTAACTTTTGGATTTGTTTTTGGAGTCAGTGTTACAAGGAAATTTGACATACTGTTTAGTAATTGAAACAAATGAAAATATCCATCTCGCTATACATATTTTAGATTAATTTCACAAAAGTCGGAGATATGTTTTGACTCACTATTTCACTATTTTTCTTGTATCCACATTGAAGAGTTCTGGCCATACTGTCATGTTTTTATTTGTATAGAAAATATTTATCCAATGAAATATAACAATAAATATAATGATACATAAACCTCACCCGGGAAAAATAATGGAGAAAAGAATTTTGGTTTTGAAACAGGTATAATTGTTAATAGAGACTGGTATTACACACGTATACATGTAAGTACTTGTATTCAACAAAAATAATGATTGTTTGATAACAGATATCTTCAGATAAAAAAAATGAGTTTCTTTTATTTTATTTTCTAGGTAGCAAGAATTACGCTGATGCTTTTACTATTTCCGTAATGGGTATGTAGCAACAGCGAACACTTATTTAATTATTGTTGTATTATGTCAAATAGTATAACATGTTGCTTGTGTTGTTCTATAGGGTGCAGTGGGAATATAGTCTAGTAGTAGTTTGACGTTCTCATGGGCACTATTAAGTATTCCTGAAAATTTGCTTTGACCAACACTATGATAGTATACCTTAACGTGATAGTACTATAAAATAGCATATCCCCCACTATTTCGAAAACATATCACACTCTCCCTAATCACTTACTCGCTCATCACATGGCCACATTGCATACAAAAGGTTCTTAATTCATCTTATCTGCACATAAAGACGTTAATCAACTAATTTCAAATAACAACTATACATTATCATGATGTCATTTCAGACTGGTACATGGTATTTAAGGGAATCCAGGGGGTAACACCAAGTGCAGGGTCCCTCCAGGATTCATGGGAGGGTGATACGGCGGAAAATGACGGAGTAAGCGCCGCGAGGACACTTACCGCTGCTCCCAGCAGTCACTATAAAAATGGCGTGTCTGAAATCTGGGAAGATGATTTTACAATAATTGAAACAGTAAGTATCAATTGATAAAAAATCATATGGTAAAATCCAGAAAAAATCCTAATAAGTGTATATATGTGCATAAAATACGCTTTGGACACGCAAAAACAAGTAGAATGAAACCGTCCACTATATTAAATGTAGATATTTTATGACTTTCAGATATAATGTTTCTGTTTTTAAGGCCCGCTACCATTCCGGAGCAAAACATAAAGGTTTCTTAAAAACATTGATAATATCAAAATATATATAACGATGACCTAAGATGAGGTTAAAACACCAATCATATGCAAAACTTCCTGCGTAATATATGAAAACAGTGGAGAGTCATTTCGCTGTTAAGCCGTCTGGAGAAGTGATACAATGTAATATGCGCGATATTTAGGATGACATCGGGAAACATAAGGCGACCCGCGTGATGATAATTAACATTTTATTTATTATAATCAGTTGTTCAGACGGTGTTGATACGTATAGTATTAACGGTATGTTAATAACTCTTGCAACTTTACAAAATTAACGATCTCGTTTTACATTCCCATATTAATTATTATATAGTGTGGTATATTATTTACTTTGCTTTTTAAAAGGCGAAATATGCTATGTTCACGAAAGGAGCTGAGAGTGCGGCAGTGATATTTAAAGCAATGGGTTCAACAAAGACGTCTTGGTTTGCGAAGTCTAATATATTGTACAGTGAATATATAGATCTCACCACGGCCTCTCCTCTGTACTGCAGCATAAGTGGGTATGTATATTTTCTTTTATACCTACGGGTGTAATACTGGCTGGTCTAGGGCAAAACACTCATGTCGCCTGAGGCTGTATTACATGGCTACCCATGCAATAATGCCTTTTGACGTCACGGTGTCAACAAACTATTTCCTCGGTAAAAATTTAACTTTTTTTCTCTCACAAACTTGCCTAGTTACGCTAAAGAAGATGCAAACAACAGAATTTGTGTTGAAAAATATCACGTTATTTTTCATGTGTAGAAAATTGACTTGCAGTCGAGGTTTTCTTCGAATTTATTTCAAAATGGCGGGATATTATAGCTGTAAAATTGCAATAAAACGTCGAGGTATGAAAGAAAAAAACTCTTTCATAAGTGGATATGAAGGATATGGATATTCTACCCATGGGATCACAAAATGTTGCAAAACCCTCGGCAAGCCTCTTGTTTTACTACATTTTATGACCCTTGGGTAGAATATCCTTACTCTTCATATCCACATATGAAAGGGTCTTATATTATAGCACAGTTATCTTTACGCAATGAAGCTGAATAAATTCAACGTGAATTTTAAATTATTTCGCCTGTGGTATTCAAAATGAAAAAAAATCTTTTATTATCTATCAGTCTATTATCTAAGTTTAACGCGTAATTATATACAGATTTAGCTTGGTACCGGAATTGCTTAGCGCTCTTTGTGAACAAGTTTAGAAGTTTCTCTATTCGTCTTAAACAAGTAGGATTTGTATGACTATTAATTACAATTCAAATTTCCCTGCCACGTTAATGCGTTTAACCAGAGGTTGTAGAATTGTATGTAGCTTCCACTAATATTGTTTTATAGCAACACATGAATTACCCTTAGGATATTCATTCAGACACGTATTTATATACAGCGTTTACTGTACAGTTTTGCATGAGGTCGTCCTAACCCGTATTCTATCTTTGTAGTGATACCGTCCGCCAATTCGCGGTCACGGACGCTCATGGTGGATGTACGGCAGACTATCATTGGATGTTGGTAATGGATGTCGGAGCCACTAGTAAACCTTGTGGGTTCGATCAGGACGTCACCACAAGGCCGTACTTCCTGTACAGTAGAAGCACCACCAGTGTGGTCCCGGATTCTGGTAGGCGTAATTTCATATCAGTTCCATTCTAACTTCTGGATTGCAAATATATATTGTAAATAAGGCTTTGCTGAGCGAAACAAAAAGGTTAGCAACTATAATGTGAAAATTAAAAAACGTAAACGCTGAATATCAAGATATACGCTTATTGTCACTGTTGCTATACCAGTGGGTCGTCAGTAAGCTCGAGCTCAGAAATGTTCGTTTTAATGAATCCATTCCCCAAAATTATTTTTTCACTATAAACAGTTTTTGGAACTCTCTTTACGATACGTTCTAAATGCGCTTATTTGTTATTGGTTTTTAATTGCTGTACTATAAATTCGTTTTTACTAACAAACGATAAAAAAGAACATATACGATCAGTTTCTCAATGATAATTTATAAACAGCATATTTTAACTTGCAGCTACGGATACTTGGGACAGTATCAGTTTTCCAACGGCAAATGTCATGGGTTTTTTTATACGAGGTAAGTACTTCATTGATGGTATTGAACGGGCTAAGAAAAGACAATTAGATTTGACATTATATGCACACACATTGAAATCCAATCTAGTGAGTTTATTTTGTTAGAAAAGATTAAATATGACAGAAGTTAACATTGCACGCAATGATGATATGAATAATGCAGCAAACGTTTCAGTTAAATCAGTTAAATTCTGTCTTACTTGATCAAGTTGTGGAAAAAACGGTTGCAAAAAAATTGATGAATGGATATTTCCCTGTAGGCTGGTTTCCGGTGATGAAGGCAGTATATGGACAGTCAGTGACCGGGTCTACCATCTATAACTTCTGGACGACAACTTCCACGTCGTACAATGTTAACGAGTTTGAGGAGTCGGCTTACTCCCTGGCAGCTGGTACCCCGAACTATCGGTCACGGATAGTGTCCTATTGGACAAGTTACTATATCAGTGCGGTGTGTACATATCAATAACTTTTATGTATATATAGATAAGTATGCTTACACAAGGTCTATATATGGTATTATGATAAATATTTAAAACAATATCAATTCACTCTACGTTGATTTAATAATCATCTTCTATTGTATATAATTGATTATCTAATTATAGTTTTTCATTCATGGTATAATAAGAAGCCATGTCCTTTGTATACTAATATGTCCTGCTATAAATGGTAGTGTCATTATACAATTTGGTTTAATTAGATACTTTTGACTCTGTGGGAGGCTTTTCCGCAGATCCACTGCTATCAAATGCTTGAATTAGGTTCAGAAAATTATTTGTTATATTATAGCTTTAAAGTTGATTTACTTGCTATTTTAATGAGGTCAAAAACATTTTTTTTTGCATCGATACTCATGGGAACAGTATGATAAGGTATTTTAGAATTTTACATTGTGAGTACTAATTAATATTTCAGGTTCGAGTTTCTTTTATCAAGAACGGAGTTGAAGCTGCGTATGCAGTCTTTGACGCGCATGCATCCACCCTGACCAGCTTTATGTCGTGCAACAGTAGACTCCTGTATACCAGTTACAACGACTTAGATAGATATACCACTACCCTATATTGTAGCGTGGCGGGGTAAGTGAAGGATCCTCATAAGATTCAGTCAAAAACAATAAAGTTATATCACTGTTTCTATATTTCTAAAAATACATCCACTAGCAGTTTGTATGAATCAATATACAAAAGACGGACAAGAAAAGAGGCTCCTATCTTTTAAATTAATGTATACATGTATGCGAGTCTGTATAACGGACAAATATGTCCCGATCCAAGTTGTAACGGCACATTTTGTCGTTGCATGTGTAAGGAAAGAAAAGCAAAATCTGTTGTAAGCTTAGGCGGAACAAGTTGAACATATGTAAAGATAATGATCAATACGAATTAAAAATCATTCTTCAACATTGGTTTTATACTTCATAAATTATATTAATTTTAGATTTAATTTTTTATGTAGAAGATCAGGGGAAATACATATATGATTCATGTGGGGTGTCCCGCGACCAGGAATAGATAGGTCTCCGGTGTGAAAAACTACGGCTCTACCGGCTGAGCCAAAGAAGCATGCTCCGTCATTTGAGTGACAGTATGTACAAATCACATCGACCCGCTCCTTTTACATTTTTAGTTCCTGTTTCGACTACAAATCTTAAATATTACAAAACAAACACACAAGGATAGAATGTGAATATTATGTTGTAGAGTGAGCAGTAGTAGGCGCTTTTTCGCTGAGGAATTGTATGGAGGATGTGACGCTGATATAGGTTGGTGGGTAGTCGTGGATACAGCAGGCTCATGTAGCTGGGAAAGCAGATACACTACACCTTACGTACTGTATAGTGACGCAAGGTCCTCCGAGACCAACAATAGTAAGTACACCACACCGTACATACTGTGCAGTGACACAGGGTCCTCTAAGACCAACAATAGTAAGTACACCACACTGTACATACTGTACAGTGACACAGGGTCCTCCGATACCAACAATAGCAAGTACATCACACCGTACATACTGTACAGTGACACAGGGTCCTCCGAGACCAACAATAGTAAGTACACCACACCGTACATACTGTACAGTGACACAGGGTCCTCCGAGATCAACAATAGTAAGTACACCACACCGTACATACTGTACAGTGACACAGGGTCCTCCGAGACCAACAATAGTAAGTACACCACACTGTACATACTGTACAGTGACACAGGGTCCTCCGAGACCAACAATAGTAAGTACATCACACCGTACATACTGTACAGTGACACAAGGTCCTCCGAGACCAACAATAGTAAGTACACCACACCGTACATACTGTACAGTGACACAGGGTCCTCCAGACCAACAATAGTAAGTACACCACACCGTACATACTGTACAGTGACACAGGGTCCTCCGAGACCAACAATAGTAAGTACACCACACCGTACATACTGTACAGTGACACAGGGTCCTCCGAGACCAACAATAGTAAGTACACCACACCGTACATACTGTACAGTGACACAGGGTCCTCCGAGACCAACAATAGTAAGTACACCACACCGTACATACTGTACAGTGACACAGGGTCCTCCGAGACCAACAATAGTAAGTACACCACACCGTACATACTGTACAGTGACACAGGGTCCTCCGAGATCAACAATAGTAAGTACACCACACCGTACATACTGTACAGTGACACAGGGTCCGAGACCAACAATAGTAAGTACACCACACTGTACATACTGTACAGTGACACAGGGTCCTCCGAGACCAACAATAGTAAGTACAACACACCGTACATACTGTACAGTGACACAGGGTCCTCCGAGACCAACAATAGTAAGGACACAACACTGTACATACTGTCAACACTGTACATACTGTACAGTGACACAGGGTCCTCCGAGATCAACAATAGTAAGTACACCACACCGTACATACTGTACAGTGACACAGGGTCCTCCGAGACCAACAATAGTAAGTACACCACACTGTACATACTGTACAGTGACACAGGTCCTCCGAGACCAACAATAGTAAGTACACACACGTACATACTGTACAGTGACACAGGGTCCTCCGAGACCAACAATAGTAAGTACACCACACCGTACATACTGTACAGTGACACAGGGTCCTCCGAGACCAACAATAGTAAGTACACCACACGTACATACTGTACAGTGACACAGGTCCTCCGAGACAACAATAAGTACACCACACGTACATACTTACAGTGACACAGGGTCCTCCGAGACCAACAATAGTAAGTACAACCACACCGTACATACTGTACAGTGACACAGGGTCCTCCGAGACCAACAATAGTAAGTACATCACACCGTACATACTGTACAGTGACACAGGGTCCTCCGAGACCAACAATAGTAAGTACACCACACCGTACATACTGTACAGTGACACAGGGTCCTCCGAGACCAACAATAGTAAGTACACCACACCGTACATACTTACAGTGACACGGTCCTCCGAGACAACAATAGTAGTACACACACCGTACATACTGTACAGTGACACAGGGTCCTCCGAGACCAACAATAGTAAGTACACCACACCGTACATACTGTACAGTGACACAGGGTCCTCCGAGCCAACAATAGTAAGTACATCACACACGTACATACTGTACAGTGACACAGGGTCCTCCGAGACCAACAATAGTAAGTACACCACACGTACATACTGTACAGTGACACAGGGTCCTCTCCGAGACCAACAATAGTAAGTACACCACACCGTACATACTGTACAGTGACACAGGGTCCTCC
Source organism: Argopecten irradians (assembly GCF_041381155.1). Classification (NCBI taxonomy): domain Eukaryota; kingdom Metazoa; phylum Mollusca; class Bivalvia; order Pectinida; family Pectinidae; genus Argopecten; species Argopecten irradians. Next base: position 23,904,379 of record NC_091134.1, read on the forward strand.
GAGATCAACAATAGTAAGTACACCACACCGTACATACTGTACAGTGACACAGGGTCCTCCGAGACCAACAATAGCAAGTACATCACACCGTACATACTGTACAGTGACACAGGGTCCTCTGAGGCCAACAATAGTAAGTACACCACACCGTACATACTGTACAGTGACACAGGGTCCTCTGAGACCAACAATAGTAAGTACACCACACTGTACATACTGTACAGTGACACAGGGTCCTCCGAGACCAACAATAGTAAGTACACCACACCGTACATACTGTACAGTGACACAGGGTCCTCCGAGACCAACAATAGTAAGTACACCACACCGTACATACTGTATAGTGACACAGGGTCCTCTGAGACTAACAATAGTAAGTACATCACACCGTACATACTGTACAGTGACACAGGGTCCTCCGAGACCAACAATAGTAAGTACACCACACCGTACATACTGTACAGTGACACAGGGTCCTCCAAGACCAACAATAGTAAGTACACCACACCGTACATACTGTACAGTGACACAGGGTCCTCCGAGACCAACAATAGTAAGTACAACCACACCGTACATACTGTACAGTGACACAGGGTCCTCCGAGACCAACAATAGTAAGTACACCACACTGTACATACTGTACAGTGACACAGGGTCCTCCGAGACCAACAATAGTAAGTACATCACACCGTACATACTGTACAGTGACACAGGGTCCTCCGAGACCAACAATAGTAAGTACACCACACCGTACATACTGTACAGTGACACAGGGTCCTCCGAGACCAACAATAGCAAGTACAACACACCGTACATACTGTACAGTGACACAGGGTCCTCCGAGACAATAGCCAACAATAGTAAGTACACCACACCGTACATACTGTACAGTGACACAGGGTCCTCCGAGACCAACAATAGTAAGTACACCACACTGTACATACTGTATAGTGACACAGGGTCCTCCGAGACCAACAATAGTAAGTACACCACACCGTACATACTGTACAGTGACACAGGGTCCTCCGAGACCAACAATAGTAAGTACACACACACCGTACATACTGTACAGTGACACAGGGTCCTCCGAGACCAACAATAGTAAGTACACCACACCGTACATACTGTACAGTGACACAGGGTCCTCCGAGACCAACAATAGTAAGTACACCACACCGTACATACTGTACAGTGACACAGGGTCCTCCGAGACCAACAATAGTAAGTACACCACACCGTACATACTGTACAGTGACACAGGGTCTTCCGAGATCAACAATAGTAAGTACACCACACCGTACATACTGTACAGTGACACAGGGTCCTCCGAGACCAACAATAGTAAGTACACCACACCGTACATACTGTACAGTGACACAGGGTCCTCCGAGACCAACAATAGTAAGTACACCACACTGTACATACTGTACAGTGACACAGGGTCCTCCGAGACCAACAATAGTAAGTACAACACACCGTACATACTGTACAGTGACACAGGGTCCTCCGAGACCAACAATAGTAAGTACACCACACCGTACATACTGTACAGTGACACAGGGTCCTCCGAGACCAACAATAGTAAGTACACCACACCGTACATACTGTACAGTGACACAGGGTCCTCCGAGACCAACAATAGTAAGTACACCACACCGTACATACTGTACAGTGACACAGGGTCCTCCGAGACCAACAATAGTAAGTACACCACACCGTACATACTGTACAGTGACACAGGGTCCTCCGAGACCAACAATAGTAAGTACAACACACCGTATACATACGTGTACAGTGACACAGGGTCCTCCGAGACCAACAATAGTAAGTACACCACACCGTACATACTGTACAGTGACACAGGGTCCTCCGAGACCAACAATAGTAAGTACAACACACCGTACATACTGTACAGTGACACAGGGTCCTCCGAGACCAACAATAGTAAGTACACCACACCGTACATACTGTACAGTGACACAGGGTCCTCCGAGACCAACAATAGTAAGTACACCACACCGTACATACTGTACAGTGACACAGGGTCCTCCGAGACCAACAATAGTAAGTACACCACACCGTACATACTGTACAGTGACACAGGGTCCTCCGAGATCAACAATAGTAAGTACACCACACCGTACATACTGTACAGTGACACAGGGTCCTCCGAGACCAACAATAGTAAGTACAACACACCGTACATACTGTACAGTGACACAGGGTCCTCCGAGACCAACAATAGTAAGTACACCACACCGTACATACTGTACAGTGACACAGGGTCCTCCGAGACCAACAATAGTAAGTACATACTGTCACACTGTACATACTGTACAGTGACACAGGGTCCTCCGAGTAGTACCAACAATCGAGTAATAGTAAGTACACCACACCGTACATACTGTACAGTGACACAGGGTCCTCCGAGACCAACAATAGTAAGTACACCACACCGTACATACTGTACAGTGACACAGGGTCCTCCGAGACCAACAATAGTAAGTACACCACACCGTACATACTGTACAGTGACACAGGGTCCTCCGAGACCAACAATAGTAAGTACACCACACTGTACATACTGTACAGTGACACAGGGTCCTCCGAGACCAACAATAGTAAGTACACCACACCGTACATACTGTACAGTGACACAGGGTCCTCCGAGACCAACAATAGTAAGTACACCACACCGTACATACTGTACAGTGACACAGGGTCCTCCGAGATCAACAATAGTAAGTACAACACACCGTACATACTGTACAGTGACACAGGGTCCTCCGAGACCAACAATAGTAAGTACACCACACCGTACATACTGTACAGTGACACAGGGTCCTCCGAGACCAACAATAGTAAGTACACCACACACCGTACATACTGTACAGTGACACAGGGTCCTCCGAGACAACAATAGTAAGTACACCACACCGTACATACTGTACAGTGACACAGGGTCCTCCGAGATCAACAATAGTAAGTACACCACACCGTACATACTGTACAGTGACACAGGGTCCTCCGAGATCAACAATAGTAAGTACACCACACTGTACATACTGTACAGTGACACAGGGTCCTCCGAGACCAACAATAGTAAGTACACCACACCGTACATACTGTACAGTGACACAGGGTCCTCCGAGATCAACAATAGTAAGTACACCACACCGTACATACTGTACAGTGACACAGGGTCCTCCGAGATCAACAATAGTAAGTACACCACACTGTACATACTGTACAGTGACACAGGGTCCTCCGAGATCAACAATAGTAAGTACACACACCACACTGTACATACTGTACAGTGACACAGGGTCCTCCGAGATCAACAATAGTAAGTACACCACACTGTACATACTGTACAGTGACTGACACAGGGTCCTCCGAGACCAACAATAGTAAGTACACCACACTGTACATACTGTACAGTGACACAGGGTCCTCCGAGACCAACAATAGTAAGTACACCACACCGTACATACTGTACAGTGACACAGGGTCCTCCGAGACCAACAATAGTAAGTACACCACACCGTACATACTGTACAGTGACACAGGTCCTCCGAGACAACAATAGTAAGTACACACACCGTACATACTGTACAGTGACACAGGGTCCTCCGACAACAATAGTAAGTACACCACACCGTACATACTTTACAGTGACACAGGGTCTTCCGAGATCAACAATAGTAAGTACAACACACCGTACATACTGTACAGTGACACAGGGTCCTCCGAGACCAACAATAGTAAGTACACCACACCGTACATACTGTACAGTGACACAGGGTCCTCCGAGACCAACAATAGTAAGTACACCACACTGTACATACTGTACAGTGACACAGGGTCCTCCGAGACCAACAATAGTAAGTACACCACACCGTACATACTGTACAGTGACACAGGGTCCTCCGAGACCAACAATAGTAAGTACACCACACTGTACATACTGTACAGTGACACAGGGTCCTCCGAGACCAACAATAGTAAGTACAACACACTGACACAGGTCTCCGAGACAACAATAGTAAGTACACCACACTGTACATACTTACAGTGACACAGGGTCCTCCGAGACTAACAATAGTAAGTACATCACACCGTACATACTGTACAGTGACACAGGGTATTCCGAGGACTACAATAGTAGGAACACACACACTGTACATACAGTACAGTGACACAGGGTCTTCCGAGACCAACAATAGTAAGTACACCACACCGTACATACTGTACAGTGACACAGGGTCCTCCGAGATCAACAATAGTAAGTACACCACACCGTACATACTGTACAGTGACACAGGGTCCTCCGACAACAAGAAGTAAGTACACCACACCGTACATACTGTTCAGTGACACAGGGTCCTCCGATATCAACAATAGTAAGTAGACACCACACCGTACATACTGTACAGTGACACAGGGTCTTCCGAGACCAACAATAGTAAGTACACCACACTGTACATACTTTACAGTGACACAGGGTCTTCCGAGACTAACAATAGTAAGTACATCACACCGTACATACTGTACAGTGACACAGGGTATTCCGAGGACTACAATAGTAGGAACACCACACCGTACTTACTGTACAGTGACACAGGGTCCTCCGAGACCAACAATAGTAAGTACATCACACCGTACATACTGTACAGTGACACAGGGTCCTCTGAGACCAACAATAGTAAGTACATCACACCGTACATACTGTACAGTGACACAGGGTCCTCCGAGACCAACAATAGTAAGTACACCACACCGTACATACTTTACAGTGACACAGGGTCCTCCGAGACCAACAATAGTAAGTACACCACACCGTACATACTGTACAGTGACACAGGGTCCTCCGAGGCCAACAATAGTAATTTGACCACACCGTACATACAGTACAGTGACAAAGGGTCCTCCGAGGCCAACAGTAGTAAGTACACCACATCGTTCATATAACGGTCTTCACATGGAATATATGGTCTATATAGATGTCAGAGCTTTGCAGACAATCTTCATAATGTGCGTGAACCTATTATGAGATGATTAGCAGCAAAGCTCTGGTATCTATATAGTCCATAGAAAGATCATATTTATATTTACATTAGTAACTCTTTTTGGGGTCTCTCCATTAACGTTGCTTAAGTTAGATCAGGAAATCTGTTTATCAACGTCGTAATTTACTATAGAAATAATGCATTATTTTTACAAAATAACCTAAAAATGAATTATTTTGCTTCCTGAAAATTTTGATTAAATATTCGTTTCTATTCAAGTATTGATAACTATTCCCCGAGCAAAGAAAACACAATACTCGATTTTCAAAACATATTGTCTGGTATTTTACTTCTACAGAAATAAGGAAAACGATTTGACCTATTCTGATATTTTATTCTTTTGTAGATCAACAGTTAGCGGATATATTTCTGATCTCCGTCAGTAAGTAAAAGTTGTTTTCATTGATGCATTAACTTTACATGAAATTAAAATAAATAAATATTTTGTTGATTTACTCATTTTTCTGACATTAAATATTCAGTATGATGTTGACGATAGTGATAAATTGATTATTACAGCATATATCAAAATGTAACAAACATATAAATTGTACCCCGGTACGCCATTCCAGGCTTCAGATGAAACTGGTTCTATGGATAAAATATAACTTATTACTGAGCGTATGAATTCAGGGCAATTTCTTTTTTTTTTTATACTAGCTTTGTACCTACAATCTACGTGTCGTGTCGTGATATATGCACGTTAAATCTTTCTATAGAAAGCAATATCTTCGTCTGTGATTTTTTTCAGCGTATGATGACTTTTGTTCCTTGGTTACGTGTAATAACGGCGGAACGTGTTACGATAGAGGAGTGCGGTTTGAGTGTATCTGTGACGGGGATTACTACGGTATCACGTGTAGTAACTGTAAGTATGACAAAATACCGCAAATACGTTGTTTTTGCCGTTCGTTTTTCAATTGTTTTTTCCAGATATTTCAGGCACAGGTACAATAGTGTTGTTCGAGTCCCGATTGAAAATAAATCTATTCTCGTTGGGGAGATTTAGACATCACATTGCGGAATTAAGATGCCGATAAAGTTGTTCGTTTGTAACATACGAACTTGTAAATTAATTAACAATTAGCGTAAACTTGACAATGGACGTTTTACTCTGTAAAAATCAATAATTAGAGAGTTCTTTGTCAATTAGGAATTATGTTCCAATTTTTAGGATTTATTTTTTAATTTGGTTTGTAGTGGACGGAGGTTGGTCGGATTGGGGTAACTGGGGAAGCTGTAGTACTACGTGTCATTACCAGGGTACCCAGAGTAGGAGCCGTTCCTGTAACAATCCATCTAAAACAGGGTCAGGACTGGACTGTGACGGCGACAGCTCTGAAAGTCAAGTCTGTGATCCGGCAAATCCTGTGTGTCCATGTGAGATTGGTTATCACACATTGAATTATTGTATAGTTGACTCGATAACGATATCATTATAAAAGGTATCGTTGTGATCTTGGAGACAGAGACACATTTACATACAAATGCCTTCAGACTTCAGTTAGCACACCCACAGATACGAAGTTCATGCATTTTGTGTGATCTGCCTTTCACGAAGACTGTAGATTTAAGAATTTCGTTTGAACGTACATAATTACGTATTCATCTACCCAATAATTAATATAGGTTTTCTTCTTAAAATTCCAGTTTTATCTTCAACTCCATGACAATGACCGTTTTACCGTGGCATATTTTCTCTCTCATTAAAACCATTCATATCTGTCCCCATAGGGGTCATAGAACTTTAATGAACTCCTCTCATTTAATTTAAATATATAATGGAAATGTTTATTTTTTAGTATACCAGAGCGGAACGCAATCGGGCGACTCCAGCTACACAATGTCCTGTCCGTCAACCTTTCAGATATATACACAATCAGCCTACTACGGGCGTTATAGCGGTAACTCGAATTGTTATGATACCGGGTCCCTGACCATCGTCGAGAACCATTGTGACCTATTGGAATCCTGCTCTGTTTCGTTCAGTGGAGGGTTGTTTAGCGGGTATGATAGTATTGACTGTGACGATTGTTACCAGTCCAATAGCTGTGAAGCTTCCTCCATTACTGGCTATGTAACGTGGAAATGTGGACGTAAGTTCAACTTTTAACAACTGCTGTGCCAAGCTTATGAAGAAATCATTAGAAATATTCTTTGATTCAACTTAATTTTAACTACATCTACAAATAATAACAATATCGGGTCGGGTCGATTCTAACTTGACGTTTTGCTGCTAGTTATGTACAGTGTCACTTTAACAATGTTGTTATGTATGGTCGGTAAGTTTTACAGAAAATTCCAATGATTTATGAACTGTGCAACAGATATGATGTAAAATTATGATTTTCATGAAAACATGTATACTTTATCTTCATGATTAATCTTTTTGTAACAATATTTGATGGTAATGTGTTATAAAATATTAGTTGAATTAACCATAATAAACCTCCTCACAAAACATAAGATCAAAACTGTTTAATATTACAGAAAACTATTGCTTCAGAACATGAACTGTCCGCTTTTATTCAATCCATTTTCAGGAAATTTTTAAGATTGATCACAAAATCTAGAAATCATGCAAAAACTTATTACTACAAGCAATTTTATAAATTGATGTGAACCTAACTACCGATTTTTTGTATGTATACAGGAGATGGTGGCGTAAGTACGTGGAGCCCGTGGTCTATGTGTACTGTGACATGTGGCGGGGGCACTCGGTCCAGAAGTCGGACGTGTGACAACCCGGAACCAATTTCACCAGGAACTGGCTGCTCGGACGCATTGACGGATTCCAAAGATTGCTTCACAGAGGCATGTCCGGGTAGGTCACGTATTGCAGTTATATGGTCTTTCGGTATATTTTTCAAATATAAGAAAATAACACCAATAAACACGCAAAAGCATTATAGACATTTAAGGTCAGTATTTCATGTGTGGAGGGGTCCTGTCATAAATATTCTAAACTTCTTGCTTTTCTTATTACTTCAAAATGCTTAATTAAAACTCTTCTCAATGATATATATTCCTATATGAACACACTGTATTTTGAAAATAGCTATTTTTCATTCAATGATATATATGAATCCATTGCTACTCGCAGAGAACTAAACTTGAAATTTGGTGAATTACAATTTAATGAATTTGAACAAAAATATTAATTTTGGTTCCCTTACACTTCCGGCTTCACTCTTTTGTTTTTAGTTTTATTCACTCATGGTTTAATTCCATCCTAAACATCATTAGACAGTGATGTTTGCTTCCTATTTTTAGATCTAACACGTTTTGTTTGGTAATTTTATCCCAATACCCATTTCTTTTCAGTTTGCGGTGAGCATGTATCTGGATTCACTAGGTTAGAGACATGGAATATGACGTCATACAATGACTCAGAGGCGGGTAAGTCATCATGACGTCATCAAATTCGCAGTTTTTGGACTGATGTATTATAAGCCAGCACAAAGTATATGTCATATTTAAAATACTTACAAACATGGAACAATATTTCATAGTTTTATCACAAAACGTAAGCAGAATGAAAAGCTATGTTATTTGTCGAATTCTTCGATATCATAATGCAACACAAAATTGCAATATTGCGCCATGAAAAAGTGAGTTATAGTTTCCCAAGAAGATGTCTATCAGCACACTATATATAATATCAATTAGTAATATAACTTCAGGATATCTAAAGTCTATGGTGGAATGCATGATTATTACATTCTTCGCTTTTACTTTAATGACCAAGTAGAATCTTATGATTGCCCTATGTATAGAACGGTATAGGAGATAGATTAATTTTAATATTTTTGTTTGAAGCTGTTGCATACCTGTTGACGAACACTCACTATGAAATACTCTGCTGTGAATCTATCGCGGCCATTGAATTCCATACTACCCATGAAGGGTCCATTACCTTCAGCATGTGGCGGCCATCTGGCGGTTCTTATTCAGTAGTAGCTTCTGTAGCATACACCGTTACAGGTATAGCATATTACAATTTTACTTATCTTCTATTTACATTAATTTCTTAATGTTTAATTCAAAAATTGATTCTATCTAATGAAATAAATATCTGCAAAGCATTCCAATCAAGGGCACAAATTACATTGTAAATGCTTATTTATTTGTTCTCCGTGTTTTTCTTTTATTGTTTATAAATAATTCTGTAATGTGTAAAACGTTCTTACGCGAAGCGGTTGAAATATAATACTGAATAAGACAAGCAATTGATCTGAAATTGCTTTGAATGTAACCTTAAATGTATATTCACTAAAGTCGAATTCTGTCAATTAAGTACACAATTCCGGTAAGGAACCTTATATGGATATGAATTAATCCCGAAATAATATATAAATGGTTTACGTACTCGTATATAGTAAAACAGACTTTAAGCATGAATGTGATGATATTATGTTTATCGACAGCTGATGAGGTTAATACTACCATTAATTACACGTTTGGACTAGGTGATCGAATGATAGCACATATAGGAGACATGCTGGGTTGGTAAGTTATATGAAATGCAAATTAAAAAACAATCATCTGATGCTCAAGGTGTTAAGTCAAGATAAACAGCAGTTCAGTCCTGATAGTAATGTCATCTGGACAACATGATTTCCTTTGCATCGAAATGCTATTATAAAAAACACATTTTCCGAACAAGTGTTGCTGTACTACATACGCAACGTCAACGTCATTAATTGTGATACCGTCCCTTTACCGCAACCTATCAACAAATATCAAAATGCAGTATCATATGTAGAATTAAGATTGATAACTGAACATTTTATCTTGGATTTCCCATTCCGACAACAGTTTTTCAAATGAAAATAACTACATGTAAAATGTTATTATCAAACAACAACTAAATTGTTGTATGATCTGTTGTTGTTTCTAGTATTAAAACGTCATATAATCATGTTTATTGTGATTGTGTGGTATTGCGAATGTTAACTTTTTCAGGGAATGAAGTGTACAATGTCAAACACAAATGTTATTATTGATTGTATTGTACCTTTGTGATAATATGTCAGGAGTGTTAATGTAGCCGAGATTTGAGCCAGGGTATGACGGGTTTCTCATTTCCTGTAACACAAATTTCCTTTGCTGAGATCCGTATTATTAAAGACATGAACTACTAGAATTTTCGGTTTGACTCAGGTATACCGCCGATGATAACATGATACCATACATCCTTTGTACCGGGGAAGAGAATTGCCCTAATGCAACCAAGAAGGCCCCGTTCTCGTCTGAACCAATTGCGGCCAGTACCTTCGCTTGGGGATCAGATGGTAGTGTAACTACATTCCCAGACCGGGCATACGCTATAAAGTTCTACACAAGTCCAAGTAAGTCTCTCCCAGAAAATTAATCAAGGCATGGTATGAAACAAATCATGAAACTAATCGGTTTGTTCAAATGGACATCTTATATTCTACTTTTGAATACGTCAAGAGAAAAAAATATATCTATCATAGGTCAAATATATACAAAGCAAAGTGAAAGAGCCAAAAAACGGAATGCGAAAAAAACCGAAAAACCATTCCATCTAGGCCTACCATAAAATCTCCCTGCAAAGTCATATTTGATTATACACAGTATATACATAATGTATATTTATATATATAAACTATATATTTGTGGAATTTGGATCGAGGTACGTGTATCAGAAACTTATATATTGCCGTTATGTTTACAAGGGGTTGTATAGACGAACGTGCTCCCGTGCAACAGTGATAAAGAACCGAGAGGAACACAACACTGCATCTGAGTTTTTCCTATTACATATCTAACAGTATATATACTCTGTAGGATGAACGTTCAAACCTGTCAATAACACAAGAGAAATAAGTGGTCTTTAAACACAGGTCAAATCGAGATATAAATGATCATTTGTAGTCTTAATAAGCAGCAGGTAGTCTTTATACAGATCGCGAAGACATGTTCCACTATACTTGTAAACTTGATTATAAATAACTAAAAATTGACTATTGATTACGTAGCAAATACGTATGCTTCAGTTTTAGTTCTCGTATTGTAGACACAGCGCCATACGTAAATCAGACCGACCTTGATACGTTCGTTAAGGACCACGAACCTCCAGGAACATGGGCTATTGACTACTCTATATTTACTGACGAGCTCGGAGACCCCTTGACACACAGCATGAGTCATTCAGAAAATTACTTTGAGCTCAATTCTACTTATGATCCAGGTAATCTCGAGTCAATCGGCACACCTTTGAAGATGATTTAATAAATACAATACCTAGTCTAACAACATCAATAAAATTATCAGGCATGTAAAAATTGTTATGGCAAAATTTAAAAAAAACACCAGCAATTTAAGAAAACACCTACCTCATACTTGAATAATAATTTATCTATCGCAATACATGAGGAATAAAATGCATAATTAAATGCAGGCACACTATTGTTTCTTTGTATGCAATACTCCTTTCACCAATTTGAAAGCAATACTGACATGCTAACCATTGTTATCACATATCTATATCAGTAAAACAACGATGCTTGTGAACTAAATGGCTATTGATTATGATTTATTTTTCGTCAGTTCGACTTTTCCTCCAAGTAAAACGGGAACTTCCAAAGGAATATAATGTATTCAGTATCGTGATGACATCGACAGATACATGTGGCGAATCTGTATCAACAACATACAGTATAACAACATATAATGCGGTAATGCATTTCTCCTGTGTTTTCAGCAAGCATTAAAATAATAACTCAACTTTCTATGTATCTCTTAACACCTTCGTAAATATGTCTTTAAAGGGAGATGTGGTATGTGTTGCGCTTTGCAATATTGCGTTTGGTGCATTTATATGTCTGGATGAGCTGGTATATAAGTATCATTCAGATGCTGTAAAAGTTTACCAGAGGTCAGATGTACATGTATCAGTGTCAGATTTTTCAGCACCATCCTGTTTCATTCCTGGATATATATATATATATAGCGTTTATATATAACATTACAAAACACGCTATTACTCGAGTTATTCGCATTGTTTGCGAGCATCTCCAAATAAAATATTACCAAATAAATATCAATGAACACTTCGTGGGGACTGGAATTATAATTAGCATTACCATTCTTAAGGATTTGAAACTAGAATTAATAGAGTTTGACCACTCTCTGTATGTTATTCCTTTGATCGTTGACAGCCACCCGTGTACCTCAACCTGCCCATTAGTATGGAGTTGATGGAAGACATGACGGGGGTTCATTTATTATACCAGATTGACGTCATGGACCCGTCAAACAACGACTCAATTTGTTGTACGCTAGCGCAAGTGTCTCCAGCTTCTGCAAACTTCGAAATGATTTTCACTAACAATTGTAAGTATTAGTAGATATTCTAATTACACACATACGCTTAATATCGAGTTGACAGAGTTGATATGTGTACCACGTTATATTCTGATTAACTAATCGACTAAAACATTTTCAATTCAAATATCTTTTTGAGGCCTTTACTTCAATTTTCATCTTGGACCTTACTTATCCACGGAGGCAATATGAAAAAATTATGCACTTGATTATTTGCATTCATATACTCTTTCTTATTGTTTAGTAAAGATATGTCATTCAAATATATCAGATTTATGATTTTCGTTTGTAAAGAATACGATCATTTTCAGCATTCAACATTTTCACGACGTCCAGTCTAGTATTCAATTATAAAGAAATCAGTGACTTTTACAAACTCCGTGTTTGCTGTTCTGATGAAACGGGCACTTCAATGAGTTTCATAGATATCGACATTGTGGATGTCGTCACTGAGACAACATACATTCCGCCTGGTGAGTATACAATATAAGTATCAAAATGGTGATATTTGAATGGGTATAGGGCGAAGAAGAAAATCTAACAGTGTGGACAAAAGATTGTCGAATTTTCGAGGCGATCTGCCCCTTTGTCAAGACACAAGAAGAACAAATAAAATTACATTTTAAGGACGGACACGGACGTACACAAAAACATAAACAATGATACATGTTAAGGACGGTCAGGCTGCAGACTGCCTTGAGTATTTGAATGGGTATTTATATTTTGTATCAATGGTACGATCCTGTAGTTTGTTTGTTTTTATTCCGATATACTATTCATGAGATATATCGGGGTAAAATGATTCAAACAAATATTATTTTTGTTTCCAAATTTGTAATTGAATTGCTTATGCCTGTATATGGCAATAACCATTCTGACACTATTGTGTGGTAAAGTGATCATGCTAATATATGACAGAAATCACAAAAAGACATATACATATACATTATTAAATGCATTACAATACATCGCTGAATTCCAGAAAGGTTTATTGAGTATAAGTCATCTTATATTTTCTATTGCTTATACGGTCATAAGCCCGTGTTTGTTTCATGTGTGTCTTGATAAAGGGGCAGACTGCCTTGAGTAGTTGAGTACACACGGTTATTATTACACTTTACTCCATTTTTTATAAATATTAACTCCAGATCACATCATATAGTGTCCTAAGCTCTGTTAAAGGACGCTGAGCCACATCAATCAATTAAGTTACATCATATCGATTAATTTTACAATTTTTACTTTCGAAAAAAATAAGTAATTACATGATACCTATTCAAAACTGTACGCCCTTTCTTTAATTAATTAATATTTTGGTATTATTTTCCAGCTTGGTTTTTCAACGCTGTAGTGTTCAGCATAGTTCCTATGGGAATTACTCTCTTCATCGCATGCGGGATCTTATTTGCTACAATGTTTTTAAATCCTGAAATACGCTATGTGATCATTTATGACGATTAAAATTTAAACACGTGGTATGTCATTGGTTCGCTACGCCTCTCCTTTGTGACAGCCAAATATTTTATGAACTTAATGCAATAAAAGGACTTCAAAAGGATTGCTATATCTGGAGTTTATTGATGCTGATAAAAATTGGTGAACCGTTGGCAAATATATTTGAAATAATATTTTTGTTGAATGTTTTATACCAATTTGGATATTTATATGTGTTATAATGTTATTTTATTGAAAAAATGTAAATATGATAATTAAATGCAATATTTAACGGGTTTGTTTCATCAAACCAATTCCATGCCATATCCATGTATCGTCTCAATTTGTATACACATTCATCTTTAAGCGACATAATTTGTAATGTTGTTCCACCATGTAGGTAAGGGAAACTAATTGCTGTATTTATTTCCTGTTCATTCAACACTATATTTTATTCTATGATTTTTTCAGTTTTCGTTTCCATATAACAAATAAAACAGCCCTAAACCTTATGTATGAAGATAATATTTAGAAAGCTTTTACTATGTGACGAGATTTCTTTTTTATTGTGTGTGGCTACACAAACACTATCGTAGTTTCATTTACCTGTAAGAAAACAGCTTTACACAGAAAGCTATGTGTTCCAAATGTGATGTGTAATACTACATGTATGTGAATGGGATTCTCAAAAAAAATGATAATTCATATATAGCATTGGTGCACTTTAAACAAATGCAAATTTAGACAAATTCATCAATTTCATTGTATAATATGCGACTTCATTCAACATGATCAGCTACTACAATGTATATGGATCATGCAGTTTATAAAAAAAAACTAAAACCCATGTCATGATTTTGACAATTTGGCTAAACTACATATCTTTATTTTCAATTAATCTCATAGAGATATTAGATGTGACACCGCCATATTTGTGGTCACCAACAATCAAATCGTCATCTTCAAATTTGTTGAAGGTAAAATGTCAATTGGACAACCTAATCTGCAGAGCAGTCAGAAACATTTCCATGTATGTGCTATGTTTGCAAAAGAGTTTAACACAGCTACACGATTATACATGTTTAGAATTTTGTTTGGAAATACTCGTCAGACGACCTTAATTTAAATATCTCTAAACTTGTGCAAACGTTTGATAAATTAAGTCATAGAGTACTTGGACAATTACTTGTGTCTAAGTATACTTGAGGTTTAAATGTCACCAGAACGTGATTCTATGAAATTAAGTGAGAAGATTTTTCTGTATTTTAATCAGATTGTTGTTTAACACCATGTCATTGTAGATTGTTGTTTAACACCATGTCATTGTAATCATAACAATAACATCATTCTGATTCCTCGTTACCAGTTACTGTAAAGCCGGTTATATTCGCGGGCCAACGTTTTCGCAATATGGTCTAAAAAATGAGAAAATAATATTAAAGTGGTTTTAACTTTTCATGATCTGACTTTACGGTTATGTATGATTCAATCATTTTTTTAATAATTTGCCGATCAAATTCTTGCAATCATAGAAATGCCCCACGAAATCGCGAAAATATCTCGAGAAAATAACCGGAAATACGGTATAAGATGTTTAGTATTATGTTGTATATACATTAATTAAAATCATTGGACACATTCTTATGTCGATATGTTTAATTAAAAAGTAATATTTTTAATGTTTAGTTGTTGTATTTAATTAAACCTTCATATAAAGTACCCGAGGAATTTCATCGTTTTTTTGTTTTAGATTTGTTTTTGTTTTGTTATTTTCATGAATTTCTTTGTAAAAGCCTGTATTAGACACTATACGTAAAGGCTAATGAATTTGTTTAATAATTCGTTATACATCTTTAAAAAACATTCAAATATTCCAATAAATGTAAGTCCTTTTGTTGAAGTTCGAATACCGATGATACTGAGTATAAACAAGTTACTAAAACACTTGTGTATAAACAAGTGGCGATTAGGTCGATGGCTGAAAACTACGATGGCCGAAAACGGACTGACAGAATTGTGTGTTTCATCAAACACTATAACTTCCATAATATGTCAGTTTTAATGTACTTTGAGACTAATGTGAATGTTAGGGCCTTTGAACTTCATGTTTATTTTGTACTGCTATTGCAATAGGTTTATGACACAAACGTACATAATTTGCTTACCAGCACATGCTACATAAATCCCTTAGTCCGTTTTCGGCCATCGTAGACACAAGAGTTGCAGTGTTGGTAATGTTGTGAGGCAGTCCGTATCTCCTATCATTATGTGTACACACATGTGTGCATATGATAAGTAGCATATGTGTGAAGAGGTGGCTGAAGACGTGGTGTTGAGTATGATGGACAAACGTAGTCTATATCAAAGGTTCGTTGTATTTCAACTTTCTATTGCAAATGCATCGCATGTGAAATCATAAGATAAAAGGTTCGATATTGTGTTGCAAATAACCTCATACGAATACATGTATATTTATACATTCACACAGACTATGAATATGCAAGTTATTTAAACGTTAATTAATTGAGAAACACACGGTGTAAATGCAATATAAAGCTCTCAGTAAGCTTGAAAAGTACTCGTATGTGTATGAGATTATGATATATGTACTACATTTTTAACAATATATGCATATATAGATTTATCAGAGACGGAAACAGCAAGAGTGTGAATAAGGACATAAACCATAGTGCTATTGAGTTATACATTGAATAGGGTGTGACATCGTGCACACAGCGAACAGTATACTAACAGATCAGTGCCCAATTCGATGTTATTTGAAGTTCAAAAGGTGTGTGAAAATAGACGTTGTTCACAACACGATAGATTCGGTGAAATGTACGTACACTGATTTTATAACATATTTTATAAACAATATGGCTATACAAATTAAGCAGGCTTAGACGACATTTCAGGCAAAAATCTGACAATATCGGTAGATTATATCGTTAACAAATTTGTTTAATATATGGGTAATGGAATGAACTTTTTCCCTGACCAATTTAATGTCCAATGCATTACATATTGTTTTTATCAAAACTTTAAGAAATCTTACTGATTTGAAGATCAGTCAGTATCAGGATGTCGTAATTACGTAATCCTGACTAATGTTAGACTGTCCTCTGTTCTCTCACAAACCACAAACCACAGGTCATTTTACCTAGTCCATCGCAAAATCCTACATCAGAAAATGAAAATATACACTTACATTTAGTTACAAAGTAAAAAGAAAGAAAAATTCGGAAGCCGTGTTTATTGAAAACACTCCTTATAAAAGGGATGTAGAAGTAGAGGATGGTTTGAAAAACCTCGCACTATATTAATTATTGTTTCAAAATTATGAGACACTGCTCGTAACTATTATAAAACAACAAATAAGGGCTATACGAATTGTTTATATTATGGATGTAGTTCCTAGTGAAGAAATATTTGTCAACTTGAAATGGTTGGCTATTATCCACACGGTGGAGTACAACACATGATAGTATTTTGATGTTTAACATTATGAATAGTTTGTGTCCTGTCAGCCTAGATTGTAATGCCTTAGTGAGTAGTTTGTGTTTGTGACAAAATTATAATTTCCACGGTCCAGTGAGTTAGAATAGCATTCCTACAAAAGTCACTTAAACTAAGTCTGTTAAAACCAGATGACATCTCATTGATGTTTTTTTTTTTTAAATTGATAGCAACCATTAACGTTATTCGTGTATGATAGATAGGTTTGAGCTGGAATTCAGGATGTTCATATGTTTATTATATTTTAAATCTTAAATCTTCCCTTTAATATTTTGTGTTATCATATACCATCTACTTTTAATGTAATATATTAGTGAATAAACTCAGTATTTATTTTTACCTTTCGTCATATTGGCATATAATTACATATACAAGACATATACATGCTAAAAAAATTTAAATCCCCTATGCGCAACATGAAATTTCATGTTTGTATGGCTTTAGGGATATTCGCATAAATGTTCATGACACATATAGTTTTATTCTGTAATATCTGTAACACATTTTAAATGATCGTATATAATTATTGTATGTTTATTAAGTGTAGATAGTGTAGATTTTAATTTTTTATACCATGTAAGAAGAATTTTTGACTCAATGTGCAATCGTATGAAGATGATGTTTATTATCATTTTAACATTTCAAACATAGACAGCTTTAACATATCATTTATATCACAAGCATTACTTACGTACCTCCGAAGTTCTGTATTCATTAACATATTTTCAATATCGCAAGATGGTCTTCTCCACTACTAAAATTGAAGCACATATAACTTAATGTATTTTTGAAAAGGTTAGTTGAAAACACGAATCAATGCTTGATGATTATATTCTACCCCACAGAGACAAATACTGAGAGAAAGTAGGTCAGCTTTAACGCTAACGGAAGTCGTATAATTAGACACACACACAACTGTAAGCGTACTTAACGTCTCCTGTGATGCATTGAAAACATTTAGGTATATACAAAGTAATATGTAAAACTGAAGCAATTGACCTAAACTATCAATATTATTGGTAGCAATTGTAATGTTGAGGGTCTTGTAGGTCTTTCTTGTCTGTAGTATCGGTGGGGTGTAGTGTAGAACGAATATACGTACCGAGCCTACTATACCTTTCGGCCGGGTACGAATTGGTCCCTATATGTCGTAGTTGAGCATTGCCTCCGAAAATCTCTCGGGCACAGTTTTCTATACTTTTTTGTAGGTTTCCAATTATTTTAAGCGTGTACATGCATTTACATATTATTTTTGTCTAAAACAAACATAACTACCATTCTTAATATATACCGTACCGCTCACAAGACGTTAATTCACAACTTGTGGACTTGCCGTATAAATTTCCTTCAGAAAGACCTTCATATGTATTGTATAAAAAATAATGATCGATGAGATTTTGATATTTTATATAGTTCAGGTTTATTTCCTAGTAGGTAAGCGATATAAAAAAGTACGATAACATGGAAAGAAACGTTTTATAATGGTTTGTATAATCATTACTTTGCTCCATTAGCAGGAATAGGCACCAATTGTAGCTCTAAAGACGACGCAATTTTCTGTCTAAAAGTCTTTTGAGCTACAATATTGCAGCTAGGGTGTAGTGTAGAACTCAGAACGCAGAATTGTTGGTTCGATACGTTTAATGAGTAATTTAGGAGTCGACTGTATACAAGGGTTACTGGTGAGTAATGTAGCAATACACAGGGATCACAAACGTCAACATTTAGGTATGATACCCAATACCTGATACATTTGATACCAAGGTAGCCACTGTATAACATACGGCAACATGGTTATTCATTAGGACTTATCCGTTTTATAATTTGCTTGACCTACATAATGCAACATACTTGAAAGCCGCACATGTAAATGTAGATAATTATATATTAGTCCAAATTTATAACTCTAAAATTCTTATCATTATTATATTACGTATACCACACAATGTAGCAAGGAATATGAAAAGATAATAATAATAAAAAAAAATATGTAAAATTACTTTTATAATTAACACAAGGCATTTTATATAACATAGTTTTTTTCTCAAATAAATACATATTTTAAAGGGACAATTCAATGAGGCTTTTTTTCTGTTACATAACCACAAAGCAAAATGTGACATAAATGCATTGTTCTACATTCCTTATGAAACATATAACAAGAAATATTGACACATTTCACGACATTGATATTTATTTTATTGATACCGTTCAAAATCGTTGATCAATATGATCAATACGATTAAACAGTACAACTTGTACCGTGTACCCATACCCGAGTCAAGCACGTTAAACAAGTGCAATACATATCAACTGAGGAGTTGATGAAACTGTATTTAGACAAGAACGCGATTCTAATAAGGTAAACACATTAGTGTAAGATCAATTTGAGTAGTTCTAGACAAACAGTTCTTTACTGCACTTGCAAGGGCCAGGGTTCGACACATAAGACATCTGACCACTATGTGTAATGGCAGACAAAAGTGAGCTTGAACATTTCACGTACATTTCACTACAGTGGGCTTTTCTGGCATATCAGAGAGAAGCCAACTTATCTAATTTCTATTAGAACTGGGTTATTTCCGAAATATTAGACTGATATGTCCCCTTAACAATTAATGGAATTTCATTGGTTCTTACTTCATGTAATTTTGATAAGGGACCATATCTATTAGCATACGTATATCTTACTGCATCTTTTCAATATCATAAAAAAGAAAAATGTGGACAATAATTCACTTGTTTCCTTTCAATTAGGATTGCATGGTAATGAAAGGGTCTGAACATGTGTGTGGTCGACTGTGGTAACAAATGCTCTAAGATTGAGATTACCAACACACCAATTCTTACCAACTTAATACAATGATTTGAGAAAACCGCTTTATTCAAATAGTTGGTGGTGTCCTTAATTATTGTTTGATTTACAGGCACTATTGTAAAGAACCTTTGTAACAACGAAATGGCGCTATGAAATAGAAATGTTTATATAATTAAGTACAAATAGAAACTATTTAAAATACAGGTTGACGACATCCATATTTGCACTGGTGATAAGTTTATTGCTGTGTTGTGTGACCGATGTCCGCACGTTTAAGGTGGTGGACCTGACCCACGAACTGAGTGACACGACCATCTACTGGCCTGGTAACCCTCAATACAACTTCAGTATACTGGCTCGAGGACAAGGCAGCAGTTTCTGGTAAGACACATATCTAAATAATTACAACATGCTATTGTGTTACAAAGGAGAGGTTGGTCGGATTCAAAATGGCAAGCAAAACATTTTACTGCATCACACAAGTTGTGAATTCGTTCCAGTGTTTTTTGTTACTGCTGCACTTAATTCGATACAATTGCACAGTTTTTCTAGTCTACGGACTTATTAATACTATATCATTAAAACACAATGAAAACGAGATTCAGAACTAGAAAAAACATTGGACTTATCTTCATAAAAGATGATAGATAATATTCTGCTGCTCAGATGTCAGAAAAAAGGATAATTTACAGTTGTCGTATAACAAATATGAGCGGTCTTTATTGTTTTTACACATATATTTTTGACCATTGATAAAATCATTCGTTAGGTATTCGGTGGATTGTCGTCTTAGCAACAGGGGCATTTGATTGGTTGGTTAGTTGATTGACCTTAGGTCATTTAAAGATGATCTCCTCTGTATGTGATGTGTTGTGTGAATGTCTGTATATCTTTGGAGGCTGCGGTATATTCGTGCTATGTTTCTTTGCAATATTGTATCATATTGTAATTTCATGCATCGATTCAATACACAACCATATATTTTCATTCTTTAACGTTTTAGGTACGAATCTAACTACGTGGCACAGGCCGAACATGGCGGTACACACGTAGACGCGCCTGCGCACTTCTACGAAGGCGCATGGCGGACACATCAGATTCCAATGGAAAGGTTAACAGGCCCAGCAGTTATCATTGACGTAAAGGAAAAAGCTCGAAGTAATCCAGACTATCGAGTACAAGTTAGTGATGTTGAAGATTGGGAATCGGTCAATGGGCGGATACCGGATAATGCTGTTGTCGTTATGAACTCTGGATGGGGATATAAGTATCCAAATAAGACGGCTGTGTTTGGGACATCAACACCGGAAGTACCGAGCACCTTTCATTTTCCCGCCTGGCATCATGACACAGTCATGTGGCTCATCAACAAGCGCTTTGTGTATATGATTGGTGTAGATACACCGTCTACAGATTACGGGCAATCAACTGAATTCCCTACTCATGTTGTTCTTGCTAAATATAATGTGATTGGTTTAGAAAATGTCGCCAATCTTGATCGACTTCCGGTATCTGGGTCCCGTCTGTTTGCAGCTGTTATCAAGACTAAGGACGGAAGCGGTGGACCTGCAAGACTATTTGCGACTATTTCAACTGAGGAAAGAGAGTGCACGGCTACTGGATGTCGCCAAGGTTCGAACCTGTCAGTACTAACTTTAGGTATCACGATTATTGTATTATACCGAAATTTCTGATAAAAACTTAAATTAATACGTATATCCACAAAACTATCTCTAGAAATCCCTGTTTGGCACAATATTTTCATAGAGATGAGTGTTTTTAGGAATGAAGAGCCAGAGTCGGCCATTGTCTTACCATGGAAACCAAGAATTTTGGAAGTGTCTTGATGTTATTCAGTATAATCTATAACCGCTATATCGCAATGTTAACTTAACTCTGACAATATCTAAATTTAAAACCAATCATTGACCTCTATTTTGTTTCCATGGCAAACATTGGAAAGTTTTCACTTAGTTCTGACATTACCTAACGGACCTCTTTCACGAACAATAGAAATTTCCCCAAGAACCGATTTTATCTAAACTAGATGTTATATGTACCAACGTTAATGTCAACCCTTGATATGCGTTTAAAACATTCCAAAGATTCAAGGGCCTTTACCATGGCGAAATCAAAGTTGCCAAATACAGGTGTATGCAGTGTTCCATTTTAAAAAACCGTTATTATGCTTTATGTCATTAAAGTGAATAGTCGGGCAAAGAATATCAGTCTAAATGCGTTCATTGGCCTTCCAAAAGTTCTCATATATTAATACGACGGTCAAGTTCTGCTTACGTTTCCCAGTGTTCTGACCATTAAAAGAAAGGAAAGTTGAAAGCATTGAAAGCGAGGCTGCGTGGAAATGTAACCACGGACATAGTCAGCCGGGAGGACGTTTTAGGATTCCTATACTTTAAATTAATTTCTTCGTATGCAGATAGATTCTGACGAGAGATTTTATTTTTCTATTTCATAAGAAATTATACTGGATACATTCACACCATTTTTACCGACTTTAGCCATCCTTGCACGACCGTTCACTTTAAACTAATCACATCAAAATGGCATGAATGTAGATATAATACTGAATATGGGTCAGTGACGCTAAGCATGATGACGGCCATTTTGGGAGATACTAAAAGAGGATTTGAGGATTTGTTTCAAGATTATTTTCATTTTATTCTTTTTCCTATGATATAAATATTTTATTTCTGCTTTTACATTCTTTTTTTGTGTAGTAAATTATGATAGAAGTGGTTGTTTAAAACATTGTTTTAGAGATTTCTAATGTTATAGATCGTAAGTCAATTTTTACTTGTTTTATGTCGTCTCTCGATTATTTTTGGCGTTGACCAATTGTGACATGGCACTGATAAAAGAGGTTCGGTCAATGATCACAGTTCATTTCAATCACAATACGCATTTACTTGATATCACGTGTGATATAATGCTTAAATATTGGTTTGAATAACACACGAGTTTGTTACAGGAATATAATTTTATCTCATTTACATCATATACATGTATTTCTATCTTTTACCTTAACGTAGTCTTAACAGCTTCCAGTTGGACCAATGTCTAAACATGCTGGATGATACCAACATTGTTATTTTCTAAATCCTGTCCATTGGAAACTGGTAAGGGTATTCCAGCCGCTTCCATGTACAAATGTGTTCTTGTTCGCTTTGCTTCAATACGCATTGAAGGTAAACAATGACAAAATATAATGACGAATTGCACTCTACTCTCTTTAAATTTATACATTAACAATGACGGCAGAAATATTCCATAAATCACAATGTCACCAATGCCCCTCGCCCGTACACAGATAAGGAGAATAAATTCTCCTGAGTTTACATCTAATGTCTCAAGTACAATCGCCGCAACAAAAACTAAAACATTTCGAACAGCGACATGAAGGTTGTAATGATAAGTACATTTGTCAGGGCGACTTTTCTACCCCTAGACAGATGACTGAGCGGTATAACGGCGCACTGTCTCAATTTTCTCCACACTAGGACACTGAATAGGAATACCAATGTTAGATATGTAGTTGACATCGCCAAAAGAAACACTTTCAGTTTCAGCTGGTAAAACATTTCAACACAATTGGTAGTATTGCTTCTCCACGAATCTATAACAACTCCAGCTATTGTTAAGGTTGTACACGGCCATGTAAACACAGATAGCACAGTGATAACACGTAGTCGCCAGGTTGAACATCTTGTATACCAAAACGGATAGAAGATGAATAAAAATTGGTCGAGCAGTAGCAGAATAATTGTTAATTCTGTCATACTGACTATAAAGGTCCAGTGGAATATTTTAAGCGTACATCCTACAGACGGTAGTGTAAATGCTATATGGATTGGTCCCGAAAAGCAACATTTGACAATCATATTGATGATAATGTATTTCATTTGTCTGGGAACATTTCTGCATTTCATCCATGCTATAAGAAACACAGTACAGAATAACGAAACGAGCATACTAACTATCACCAATGCAGTCCATAAATTCTGTTGTAAAGTTTTAACAATTTCCATCTTCTTCAAATTGGTCAATCTACACGTATAAAGATACTAATTTAAGAATAAGTGACTCGTAATATTCAGCGTTGATGAATCACTGCTTTTGAAAATCCTCTGACGATATATCGGGAACGAATAACGGTCCAACGTGGGATTTTTTTTATGATATACACAATTTGATATCTAGCACTCCAGCGTGAACAATTCAATATCATCATCTAATCTGTGAAATTTAATGGTAAGCGTCACTGACTAATCTGAGGTAGGAAATGTGATAGGGAGGGGCTACCTGGTATATCATGTTACTATGTATCACGATAGATACACAGTAAATACGATACATGTAATATACGATGTAAAATCGTATGTACAATGAAAACAGCAACTGCAAATAGATGTGTAGTGTACGGCGGCCCATAGGTTGAAAGTGAAAGTATTTGGAATTTAGTTGTCATACACGATTTGCCGTATTTTAAAAAATACTATTTTGCTAGTTTTCGTCTCGTATTGTGCACTTCATTTAACTGGGCCTCCATACCAAAACAGTTACTTGTAATATCGCATACATGTATAAAGCTTCGTTTATCGTACAAATTAGGCTTGGAAATAAACAAAACCGGTATATCGTTATTATATCTTCCCCAGGCGTTTATTCGGTATTTTTGTTGAATTATTTAGGTTTGATATATAGCATATAGTGTACAATATAACAAATATTCCGGTTCTGGAATGCAACGTTTAAGCGGTTTAGTCATGAATTTTATCACCAAGTATTTTTAGGACGTGTACCATTTTGGGTACTCAAACCTGCTGATACACAGGGCTGGACTAGACATGCTTCAAAGTTCACTATTTATTAATATATGCGCTGCTTACAATTAAACAAACATGAAGTTAAAACTAAAGACATATATTTGTGGAATGTTAAAAGAAAAATTTGAATTCAAGCAGACGTCAGAAACAAACAAATATCTTCAAAAAATGTACCAATTTGTGTAGCGTTACGTTACTGTTAATTTCAAACTAAATGGATGCCTGATTGACTGTTTTTTTCACGGAAGGATTATCAAAGATTTTGTCAGCAACTAGCAAAACATATGGTAATTAATATAACTTTAGTAGAATACACATACGTGTAAAATGAATTTAGACCCGACAGAAGGAAATGGCGTGGAAGTTACAGATTATAGTTCAAAAAGCAACAGTATCTGACTTCTCACTCACAAATATTTAAGTCGTTTCTTACAATTAAGATAAACATAAAATCAAAAATGTATACAATGTTGTTTTTGGCCGTCTGTATCCCGTTTTCTGACAAATGATAGTGACAATGAATTTTACTCGGAGATGCGAATTCTCTGCCTGTAGTTACTATTAATGCCCTAATTTCAGAATCACAGTTCTTGAATATCAACTTGTTCTACCTCTACATTTCGATGTATGAAATAAAATTGATTTCCATCTGATTGACATAAGCATTGTAATATGTTGGTACCGTCACAAATCTCATAATGTAAAGCTACATGTCTCTTCTTAACATTAATTAACATAACATTACTCTTTGTTAGAATTTGTCTACTACGTGATAAATGTGTACTGATTTGATAGTCATTACATTGTATGTCTAATGAGATGCTAAATAAAGGCTGCAAAGTCTGGTGTGGATTTATATTTATACAATGGTCGACTGCGATTGACCGCGATCCAGAACCGTTGCACCTGCCCTTCCGATTGTTTAGTTTGGCACTGAAGACCCTCCATCCAATCAATAATCGGATATACATGTATCCTGCTAAGCGTACCACCAATGTTTGGAGCATGATATGGATGTAATACGAGTCGGGAAAATATACCGCCATTTGACACTAACAGAGCGCACTACTAATTTAGGTACAATCTAACTTAATCACTGGCTATTGAGTCGATCCATAATTGGTACAACTGAGGTAACGTAATTTATAAAACAAAGAATACTATAAATATAATAATGCTATTTATTCATGCCCAACACTTGTTTCTGATAATATAAAACATATATACTAAAATTGATACCTATAGATAACAATGATAACAAAACAACGTTCATGATGAAGTTGAAAGCAAATTAATGTACATGAATATTTGAAAACAAATTTTAAATCAAAACATAATACCTTAATCAATGCTTAGTCTAATACATGTGTTATGTGAAACATGTAGGTAGAACAAAAAATGATTTTTGGCAAATGTCTAGATGAAATGTGCATCAATCATATCACACAATCTATCTATACCACATATACTAGTATTTTACATTTGTGATTGATGTTGTTTAATACAATAACTTAACCAAACCACAATTAAACAAATTAACTGACAAACAATGGGTATTGTGCAATACCTATAGTCAAGCGATTTTAACGATAAGAAAACAAAATGTTAAAAAACAAATGATAATTCGATGACAGCAGATATTTTCTTCAATAGAGATACAATATTATCTTGTCGAAAAAACCTTGGTGTTCTGGTATCATTCATCGCGTGGTTGATTTCAGTTAAGAAGCATAGTCCGTTCTGCGAAGAAGAGTTGTAATTAAAAACCAAATCACACAAAATGATAACGCAGTAGAAATAACTCTCCGCAGATGCTTATTCGTAGTAATACTCGATCTCAGCGTCACAAAACACGGTATTACACAATACCATACAAGCGAATATAAACGTCACACAAATGGGAACCATACTACAAGAAATTGCCGTCAAGAACCAAGCTGCAACAAAACCAAAAGCATTGAATTAGATAACGGAAACTTAGGCGATGAAAACATGTAACAGAAGAAACTTTAGTTGACTGATTGATTGATTTGTTTCAGTAATGTTATAATAGTTCATTGCGTAATCAATAGTCATTGTAACAATACGCATAATTACATCTAAAACAGTAAATTTTTGATACGATGTTTACATTTCCAAAAACTTTTATGAAATGTTTACTTACTCGGAGGAACATATGTCACGACATCTTTTACATCAATCATGAAGATTTCGAGGAACTGGGTGGAGATACCGTGGTCGTCAGAGCAACAGAAATACACCTTGTAGTAGTCACTGATGTCTTTGTAACTGAATACTGGGTTCTCCACCGTGTATAAACGATAGGCTGTAACCAAAACACAGAACTATGTTAGATTACATCAGACATTAAAACTGTTTAAAATTATTGCGTTTTGATGAAATTGGACTGAGTCTATCATCGGTGACCGGTAACCCAATCGATAGAGCCAGTGTTGGGATTTCTTGAATTCGAGACTGTTACATTTTCTCATCACCTGTTACACGATATGTTAACCTTGTAAACGATTTACATCACTACCCACAGTATAACATTTATGACTTCATGATGATTCCGTTAATGTGAAAATATGAAGATTATTGTTTCAATCCATTTTAATTTATATTTGTTTGCTGAACAGTAATATCATGGAAATAAAGAAAATGTTTACAATAGAAACATCTGTGGGAATGATCATACAAAGAAAAACTTTCCATGACAAGCACCAAATCACAGGGAATGCAAAAAATAATTTGAACATAATAACATACACAATATTCGCCAATAAGAACTTACTGTTGTTTATGAATTTCAGCTGGAAGTTAAGTGAACCTGGAATGACCTCCGTCAGGGTACAGCACACGGAGTCGTTCTCTGATTGGTCCACGGCGTCGATCTCAAACAACATGGACTCCTCTGATAGAGCCTCGCTCACCTCGATACTATCGGGGAGGTTGATGAAGATCGGTGGCTGTTAATAGCAATTAAAATAGCATATTCTTAATCAGCAAACTAACGAGAATGAAAGTAAAACAATGTAGATTTTTATGAATAAACAAACACTTTTCAAAATCATTATTGATTGGAAACGCAGTGTATATAAAGAATGAGAGTTTTTATTTTAAAAATGCAAATCCGGGTTTTTAGTTATGATATCTAGTTTTATAATAACAGAATATATGTGCATCTTTTTTCCGTTTGTGACTACATACTGCATTGTACGTCATAATCGTAAGAGTGGTAGTTGCTGTGTTGGAGCAGTCGTCATGTGAATTCAGCACGAGCTCAAACACGGAGTATGTACTCGGCAATACTTCAGTAGTCTGAATATGGATGTTCCCTGAGAAAAAAAAGCAAATGCTGATGTCAAACGCAGTATGTTTTTAACAAAACCTTATTCAAAAACACTCACTTTAATGCTATTTGTACAAGACTATTACCTGTAGTAACCTTACGTTTGTGTTCTTATATGTATCTTTATTTTTATTTCAAGATTTCGTAAAAACTTAACTTAAGTTGCCGTTAAGACCATGTAAAGCTGTATCTATATACTTAACTTCATTTGATTGATAAGTCACGGTTTCAAATCAGTTATATACATCAATTGTAATAGTTGGTGTCACTTTTTAAAAAAACATTTTGTATGATTATGAAATATTTCAACATTACTGCTTAAGAGATAATTGCATGATATTACCGCTGAAACGTAAATATTCACCTGGGAAAGTTGTGTTTAGTTCAAATAGCCCTGTTGTATCTTCAAAGGAATGAATGAGCAAATCAAAGTCCAAAATGTCATCATCAGTGATATGGTAATTTATAACACTCCCTCCTATAGGCGTATTGTCCGGAACAAGTGCATCATAATACGTCTGGTTCACATACGGAACGGTGTCTTGTAAAAAAATCACAATGTTATAGAGTATAATGCACAAGGGTAACCATTTCTAATGTTAATTTTAATCAGCAGATAGCGCTATTATCTTATATTTTGATGGGTGTTTTTTTTTCTTTGCAGTCATTGATTAAACAATTAGCAGATCCGATGGCTGCTGGATAAGGTCTGTTGCCCATGTGACGCGAATTGAAATAGTAAACTTGGACATTACCTTTCGTAAAGGCATGGAATGGTGATTCCAGGATGCAATTACAGAGTTTTGCCGTATTGCCAAACCTTAATATTTTGGAAATTTTAATCACATATATCTAAAAACGAAGACAAGCTAAAGTTAATCGCTGAATGATATATCGGCCAATATACTGTACAAACACAGCATATTTTTAAAGAACATAGTATAATTAAAAATATGTACATTTTATTGAAATTTATATTAGCGCTACCTGCGCGAGATTTTTTGTGCAATTAAACGTAATGACGTAAATGAAGTTGTCTATATTGGATTTGTTTACCTTTTATTGCTACTACACGAATATATAATTTTTCGCAAGCTTGTTCATAATCATTTGAAAGTTAAATTCCAATCCCCTTAATAATCATCATCACTAAAGTATATCAATTACGTTACATGGAATGTTTCATAACGCCAATGTGCATACTAGCGAATGTTCGAATAGAAGAAACACATACTTGGTGCCGTGAAGAAACGTAAAGCGTAGGCTATATCTGACAATTTAGTGCCTAACGACGTCCATCGGTACTTGTCACCAACTTCGAGGTTCGCTGGGAGTGGGGCTACCCAGGTCTGGTTGGGACAGCCTTCACAACAACATTCGGCATACTTGATGATGTTTTCACCGGGAGTGTACCTGTTAACACAGTGGTTAAACGGTGAGTATTCCGTCTTTGCATATTACAATTTGCATGTCACAGAGTTATCTGCCCTTGCGGATAGGTATCCATTGTGACGTCATTATTCTATGGGCGCAATTGTCGTTGTTTTCTCTGAAAAGTATGACGTTACGCTCGCAAAGACCTGACGTCACAATCAGTACCTACCCACAAGGGCAGATAACTCTGTGACATGCAAATACAGAATAATAAAGATGTTATTGATTACACCCGCATCAGGATCATAGAACACATTTTGTTTTTTATAAAACAGACCATTAAACTTTCTCAAGATATAATTTGTGATAAATTTAGTAAAATGAATTTGTATACCTGGAACTACAGTATCGATTTATAATTTATGTGTAATTTGTTTCAAAGGACCAAATTGCAAAAATGACTTCCTCGTATATGTAGTATACACATATATGTGTGTACATATATATGTGTATGTACATGTATCACCATAACAGTGATATCGTTTGATGTCATGACTGGGATCTGTATATATATATATAACGCGTTATTTGTTTTTATTATGCATAAAGAGAAGATATTCAGCACAATTTGCAGTAAGAATAGGACCAACATGCGAATCGCAAATTAACTCAGCAATTTGATTCCTATCTTAATTTACCAGCCAAGAAAATCTCCTTTTCTCACTGACAGTCTCTTCTTTAGTGGTAGTGAGTGGTTAATTAATGAACCAACTTCAGTGTCTGAAATAGAAAAATATTACAGCGTGTAGTATTTACAAAAGTCGGTTATCATGTAAATGGTGGCCATAACTGAGTTTCATGAAAATTAATGACATTTCAAAATTGAAATGGAGATATATGACGACTTTAAGTTCGTCTAAAGATTGATTTATTGGTACGAACGGCCTACATGTACCATCATTGTCTCTGGATAGTAGTATAGTTATATGATATTTAAGTATCTGGTATAAAATCTTTTTCCTGAATATCCATCGGTAAATACAACGATACATAGCTTTAACTGTGTTTTTAAAGAGAACTCAGATATCAGGCAGACTTTATTTAAAAACGAAGACTAGAGTTATCGGTATGGCTTTAAAATGATCAAGATTTCTTACGTAACGATTGATACGCACCATTAACCGTATAATTGGTCATGTGTAGCAGTTCGTATTTTGTACTGCTGAACTTTCGCCATATATGAAAATAGATTTCTCCCGCCAGTCTTGGTACGAACTCGAATGCTTGTACAACCTCACAGCAAGGGAAATCCCAGTTGACATCAAGTAAAAGATAGCCCATTCCTGTTCAACACATATTTATCAGCACTTTTTTCTTTCCTGGTAAGATCGAGTTTTTATAACATTCGTTTTAAATTGATAATTAGTATATATACCGAGAGGAGAAGAATATTATAGACAGTTGTTGTATTCTGTATTCGCACTGCAACTAAAGGTATTACATTGATACTACATCCAACTCTTATATTTATGAGATTAAAAAGAAAAAGACATGCTATTGTATGGCAAACCCAATGACACAAACACTCATTTCCACCCTAAAAGAGATAATTCCGTAATATGCAAAGATGAAATAAGTCATCTATCACAATTTTTACAAATTATATCATCAATTGTTAGAAAAAAAACATTTATATTAAATGCGGTATCTTTCCACATACAACCAAATGAATGTCATGGTAAGGAATCCCTAGTATGTATAAAAACAATGAAAACTATCTAGAGAACGTTCGACACAAAAAATGTCTTCGGAATGTAGTTAAATAAAACTAATCTAGCAATGCCAAAAGACACTACGTTTTGTGAGTTTGATAAATAATTTATTCACACTAAGATTACCATTCACAGACATGTATTTAGGAGATCCATTCGTAAATTTGTTACGTTATATGCTATTAATTAAAGACACTGATATACAATACATATTTACACATATATATGTATTATATAACGCTAATAATTTACGGATGGCATCAGAAAAATAACATTAGTAAGAGGCTTAAACTTTTTACGTCCCTGTCTCTATTTGAAGCCTGCATTGGCTGCAACGATACTCTTTTGGACGGGCCAAACATGCATATGTATAAGTGCTCTTATCCATTGTATAGCGTGAACATCCATGTAAGCCAGTATATATTGGTATCTTACCTGATCTGGTATCATTGAATATGGTTATATTCCCTGGGTCATCGTAACCAGCGTAATGGTCTCCGCACGCTTAAAACACGAAATATAAAGAGCTTATAATAAAAAAATAGAGAACATATTAAGAACAAACTATAAAGAACTTACTAAGAACAAACCATAAATAACAAAAAATAAAGAACAAACCATAAAAAAAACCATAAAGAACAAACCATAATAACTTATAAAGAACAAACCATAAATAACAAAAAATAAAGAACAAACCATAAAGAACAAACCATAAAGAACAAACCATAAATAACTTATAAAGATAAACCGTAAATAACAAACCATAAATAACTAATAAAGAACAAACCATAAAGAACAAACCAAAAATAACTATAAAGAACAAACCATAAAGAACAAACCATAAATAACTAATAAAGAACAAACCATAAAGAACAAACCATAAAGACTAAACCATAAATAACAAACCAAAAACAAACCATAAATAAATAACAAACCATAAAGAACAAACCATAAATAACAAACCATAAAGAACAAACCATAAAAACTTATAAAGAACAAACCATAAATAACAAAAAATAAAGAACAAACCATAATAAAAAACATAAAGAACAAACCATAAAGAACAAACCATAATAACTTATAAGAACAAACCATAAATAAAAATAAAGAACAAACCATAAAGAACAAACCATAAAGAACAAACCATAAATAACTTATAAAGATAAACCGTAAATAACAAACCATAAAAACTAAAAGAACAAACCATAAAAACAAACCATAAAGAACAAACCATAAAAACAAACCATAAATAACTTATAAAGAACAAACCATAAAGAACAAACCATAAAAACTAATAAAGAACAAACCATAATAATAAATAAAGAACAAACCATAAAAACAAACCATAATAACAAAAAAAAACTAAAACAAACCATAAGAAAAACCATAAAAACAACATAAAGAACAAACCATAAAACAAAAAGAAAAACATAAAGAAAAACCATAAAGAACAAACCATAAAAACAAACCATAAAGAACAAACCATAATAACTTATAAAGAACAAACCATAAAGAACAAACCATAAATAACTTATAAAGAACAAACCATAAAGAACAAACCATAAATAAACAAACCATAAAGAACAAACCATAAATAACTTATAAAGAACAAACCATAAAGAACAAACCATAATAACTATAAAGAACAAACCATAAAGAACAAACCATAAATAACTATAAAGAACAAACCATAAAACAAACCATAAAGAACAAACATAAATAACAAACCATAAAGAACAAACCATAAATAACTTATAAAGAACAAACCATAAAGAACAAAACCATAAATAACTTATAAAAACAAACTTTAAAGAACAAACCATAAATAACTTATAAAAAACAAACTTTAAAGAACTTACTAAAGAACAAACTATAAAGAAATTACAAAGAAAAAATATATGAACTATATGAACTTTTAAAGAACAAATCAAAAAGAACTTATAACGAACAAATTATAAGGCACTTACATGTATTACATGATTAAAAACATACTATAAAGAAATTATATATTACAAACTTAAAAGAACTTATAAAAACAACTCCGTCATGAAATATAATGACAAAT
Source organism: Argopecten irradians (assembly GCF_041381155.1). NCBI lineage: Eukaryota > Metazoa > Mollusca > Bivalvia > Pectinida > Pectinidae > Argopecten > Argopecten irradians. Next base: position 23,937,976 of record NC_091134.1, read on the forward strand.
TATATAATTATACACCATACAATTTTTCATAATATTTTATCACAGAGTCTTTACTAATGACCTCACTATAGGGTCGTTTATTTTTACTGATATGAAATTCTGTAGCATCATGGACTTATATCATCGAATAACCTTGAAAAATGAAATACTAAAATAGTGTAGATGAAATCATACGAGTATATCCAGGTCGTGGATGTAATTTCAGAAATACAGTATTTCGACTTCTCTAACTAATCCACCCCGCAACGTCATAATGGACTGGTCTGGTCTTTGAACTAGAAGAGCCTAATTGTATTTTTCGGGGATGGATGGGTTAAATAGAAAGTAGACAAAATTAACAAGTGAATTTGAGCTACACTACATAATTGGTTAACATCCATATTATGATCACTTACTTGGACAGTCCTGAGGTTTACACGATTTACTGTCGTTATAGACATCCGGACAGTAATTACCAGGCAAGACCTGTGTCGGGTTGTCACACACACGCTCTCTGTACCGGGTCCCTCCTCCACACGTCACGGTACAGAACGACCAGGGCTGCCACGCGTTCCAAACACCGTCTCCTGTAATATGGAAATGTATGTAATTTGGTTTTTAGTGAAATGATAATGTACGACTCGATTACACTCTGCGATTGGAATATACTAGATTGGAATTGGACATACAATAAAATCATTTTTTTACATTTAATAGTGAAATTGTCAACAGGTCCGATTTTGCGTAAGAATAACTTTTGTAACTCTACACAATTATCAATCCGGATTTAAATTCCCATAACAAAAAAACCCATTTCGGCAAGGCACTAGGATATGAAATTAGGTCGCCATCATTTCAGTTTATTTAAGGTAATATATGATGCTAAAAAGCAATAATTAGTAATGGAGGAAATTTTGATCTTACGTGCACAGTACAGCAGACCGTGACCGTAGTTAGTAACCTGGCTGTACGTTTTGTTACAAGGATCACTGTAGGTGGCGTCATCGTAGTAGAATCTACAACTTCCGTTCGTGACGTTGTGACATTGATCGAACAGGATAGTCGTGGCGTCCGTATCCTGACATTCATCAGGCCCGCCTTCATCAAACCCATAGAAATTGCTCCAAACATATATATAATAACTAGAAGGACAAACCATGTGATACCAGCCGTTCTCCTGAATATTGCCCGTGTCGTATGCTACAATATGTTAAAAAGTCTAAATTACATTTACAAAAAAATGCAGAAAAATACCTTTCAAAATAATGCAAATTAAGATCGAAGAAACCACTTTCAAAAGGATATGTTAAAAAAATGTACTTATAAGTAGACCTAGCGAAGCAATGCTTATTACAATGTCAGTCAACGGTTACTGCACGATTAAGCACCGATGATAAAGATGATGTTGTCATAAAAACAAAAAGGACATTTTGACCGATCTAAATATATTTTATTTTAATACAATTCTTGAAATCTAAATAAGATATTCGTTCAAATACATAAAGCAAACGACAGTCCCTATATCATCCTTATACATGCTAGGTTAGTATAATACCGTACCGTCCTAAATATAATTTATAATTACATTCACAGATCGGCAGGTTGGGTATACAATACTGGAATTCCTGGTCGACCCCGGGACAGTAGAGCCCGTCCCCCACGGGGGCTGGGTTCGTACAGGTCCTGTAGCGATTCTGTCCTCCCTCGGCGTAACAGGTTGTACTACACGTATCCCAGTCAGACCAAGCGGTCCAGTTACCATCCACTGGAACAACGATATAAACATGTGTTTATTGAGTTATTAATTAATTTATGCAATTTTCTACACATTTTCAATTTATAGAAATTAAGATTTTGTTTGAAAAGAAAAATATAGAAAATTTGTAAATAGAGAAAATTATCACTATTTTCTAAACAAACATAAAATATTTACTAGAGTACTTAAATAAACAAATATTTGCAAGCTTAGTTTCAGGACAACGCTAATACTTGAATGGAACTATATAGACTAATGAAAACTCACAATGCTGACACAACCAGCCATAGAAGTCCCCGTCACATATACAGTCGTACCGCCCAGCCTGATCATCACAGGTGGCGCCGTGTAGACATTCCACGGTACTACATATGTTATCCATCGCTAGAAATGAAAAAATGATATGTCAAAATGTAAACATACAGAAATTATTACAATATTTACTAAAACGTTTTTAAAGACAAAGCTAGTGGGGCCTCAATATGTATTGGAACCATAAATTAGAATCCATCTTTTCAAACTGACATATTGGACTTATGGTAAGAATCTTTTTCACTTTTACTAGTCTACGTTTAAGCACATATAATGACATGTCATGACTGTATTGTCCCAACAGTTTAATACCGAGCTAATTTAGTTGTACTTACCAACAGAGATTACAAAGTTATCTGCTATCGCCATAACTGAAAAAGTATCCAATTGCAAATTGTATTTTGTTGAAGTTTTCAAATTTTTTTTAAACATTTGTTACTGTCTCATCGGGGAATTTTTAAAAGTGTTTAAACAATTCTAGTATACGATACTGAAGCGGACCTTTGTAAGATACAAAACAGTAGCCTATTGTTGTTTTCTTACAATTTTCTACTTACTTTCATTTCAATATTTTGCTAACAGGAGATGGACGTGAAACAATTATTCTTCTGAGATTTTGTCCATCGTTATAAGATTATCATATATTCAAACCACGAAAGAGGAAATCAAAAGGACACAAGGGAAAACTGATTTGCCATATATAGACAAATGATGTGTTTTGAAAAGGTACAGAAAAATCATTTTCAATGGAATGTACAGAAAAGCATAACAATGATCTCTTGATATCTTAACTATTAACAGATGATGAGAAAAAAGGCACAAATAGAGTTACATTCATTCTCACTACAATGGTATTTAAGTGGGTTTTTTATTTCAATATTTCAACCCTTTTTCTCTTTAATATATCTTTCGTTTTGCTATATGTCTCAAAATTGTTCTACCGTACAGCCGGTAAATTTCGCGGACCAAAAATTTCGCCTTTCGATCTAAAAATGAGAAAATCATATGATAGTAGTTTTTCTTTTAATTTTTGCGATTTGGATTTGAGTTGATATCATTCAACTGTTTTTAAATATTTCGCAGATCAATTTCCGAGTTTGATATTATTTGCCAATCCGGAGGTTCCATGATGAACTATTTCAGTTGTTTTACTTACTAGCATTTTCCTCAACTGTACTGGCATCGCTGAACATAGCAAAAGGGGGCGTGGCCAGTGATTCCCATCCACAAGACCCCGCCCCTTCCACCACACCGAACCATCCGCTGTCGGCCGTACAGTCTAAACCATACGATGCTTCCATGAAAAATCGTCGATTTGTGTCCCTGAATGCAAACGTTTTAAACATATAGTGTGCATGTAGATATACATAGGCTAAAGACATTATTAGAAAATGGGCATTTTGAACTACCTTAGCTTGTATTACAACATTGTAATGTATAAACGGTCACAACAGAAAAATGGGGGGGGGGGTACTACATACATATAGGAGAATGACATATTGAAAACTTCACTATTATTATTATTATTATTAATAATCAGATAAACTATGTAGCAAATTCAGCCTTCTTGTTAAATTTTAAAACTTTATGCTTTTTTGGTGGAATGCTTTTAACCATTTAATGTTACAATGACACTAGTGGTATCAATTCTCCCGGATCAAAGAGAAAACAACTGAATATTATACTACTTAAGTCCGCAATAAATTAATTAAATGTAATTTACCCAGCAATGCTGCAAAAATCTGTTGGAGTTTCACGTGTGAGATCGTTCCATGACGAATATAGAATTCGGTCACAATCAAACCAATTAAGTTTTGTGGTGCTATGACCATCAAACACAACATAGGCGACCTCGGTATTGGCTTTGAAGAATGAAACACGTACCTTATATAGAAGGAAAACAAAATAATGCATTGATAAAAAGATACATTTTAATTAAAAACAATCATTTATTGTTATAATTGAATCAGAATTGTCCACTAAGAATTTAAAACGGCGAATGTTATTTAAAAATTGCTTTCAGAAATGATTTGAAACAGGAAGCGATGGAAATTAAGTTCGTGTTAGCCTAAATATTAAGTGTAATAGAAATACTTACAGCTTGTATGTAATATGATGTCCATAAGTCGACCATGGCCGACTTATATGTCATGGCATTATCGTCCAGGGAGAAGGCTGTTTCATTGTACTCGTTAACAACATAGGTTCCAGTGAATAGGTCATAAATACTACTCGCACTATATAAGGCACCGCCATGTGCAACATGGAATGCAGGGAACCATCCTAAAATGAAAAGTTAGATAAATTCCAGATCGAAGCAAAAATGCTTATTACTTATGTTAACTTTCTATCATAGTTTTGATTTTGAACAGAAATAAAATTCAATTTTTCGATTCTGAACAATTAAATTCAATATTTCGATTCAATCGTTCAAAAGTTCAATAAATAATTTCTACCTTTGACGAACACACCCATCGTGTCGGCTGCTGGCATTCCTGCTGCGTAATAGGAGAATCCTAGAGAAAACAGACGTAAATAATATATTAAAAAGATTCAAGTTAAAACACGAAAGTAAACGAAACAAAAATAATTAGACCCTTTAGATTTACTTGATATTTTCCCAGTTTTTATCGTTATATACTCATAATTCGGTCCTACGTAACTGTATGCGCCATCAAAATCAACATTTCTTTTCAAATAGTTACAATTTACAGTTACTTTATCGATAACCTGTATGCTCAATTAACAACGTCGCTAAAGTGTCCATTTATCTTAGTTTGCTATCAATTAAATAAAGCATGAATGCCAAATGTCATTTTTATGATCAATCGATCGAAGTATCTTACCACTCTGTGGGACATTGTATGTACTAGAACTGCTATACAGGAAGAACGGTGCAGCTTTTACGTTTGACGCTCGATCAAACACGCAGGGTTCTGAGGAATTCTCCGAGAGCATCATCCAGCCTTGGACATTTGCACAAGAGGTACCTCCCTGCTTCAGGATAGCAAAGTTCCGAATATCATCCCTGTCGGAAAAAAAGAGAAGCAATACTTTCATTGTTTACTGTACAAAATAAAATAATTTTATTCCATGCATAAGCTTCTTTTTCGTGACACCAACAAAATGTAGAATTTGAATCTATCAACACGTATTTGAATAAATTAAACCGACTATAAGCCCTTGTTGTTGCCTGTGGGATACTCGACATATATAAATGTCAAATAGGAGAAAAAATATGGTTATTAAGATATTGTAATTTTGTGTTTCTGATATCTACATTTCCTAACAAAAAATTATATATTTATCACTAATCAAGACACAGTAACCATCGTGTCTTCTTCATTTATCTGTTATGAACTTTAATGAATATCCTTTCAGATAAGATAAACAATATATAGACGAACCCTGCGATGCCGCAATGTGACTTAGTCTGTGTGACGATATCATCATAACTGGAGAAAAGTATGTTGGCACAGTTCATCCAATTTGACTTCGTTGTACCGCGCCCATCAAAAATAACATAGGCAACTTCAGCACCACCGGAATAGAAACCATACTTTACCTAAAACAAAAGTTTAATAATAAATGTCAATGTAATGTAATACTACATGATAACACGCGTCAGCTGATATATGACAACATGTTCATGCAGATGAAACTCAGCAGTTATTCACAAATTAAAGCATCTGCAATGTATGAAAACGGGATATGATAGGAGTATCTATTTGGTAATCACCGTTTATATAGAGAATGTATAAAGTTAAATAGTTATTTCACAATTATGATGGTGTTTTATCTGTTAAGTATTAGATCAGAGGACAGTGCAAAACATAAAAATTAAATATGATAGAAAAAATAGTTAGTTGGAAAATCAAGATAAACCATTTTCTCTTGAGAGCAACAACAATGCTGTGCTTAAAGCCTTAGAAAATGTCGAATTCAGAGAAAAATATACCAATTCTGTAAAGCTGAAAGATTCATGCCAGACTTCCAGGAGTGAGGATTTGAAGGTCAATCCCGGAGCAGTTGATGTAGTTCGGGCGGTAGTGTCAAGGTAGTTTTCTGTTTCCTCTGATTCCCAGAGGGACTTTATACTACCGGTGGAGGCAGTTACCCCCTGTACACCCTTAAATGCCATGAACCAATCTGAAAGGATATCAATTTCAAATCATAGAATACATTAACAGTACGTTTGTAAAGTCGTATATTTTTTTTATATCAGATTGAAGTAACATAAGCTCATGAGAGCTATTATTGCGGCAAAGAATTGTATGTCAAACAAAATAAGCTAAAGTGACACATTTTAAATAAAACTACAACTATATAAAAAGATACTAAATTACTATCAGAAAAATAAAGAAGACATGTTTATTATTAATTAACCCCTAGCAAAATATGGACACTCTGTACAGCATACTTTAAAAAGGTTTATACAAATGTAATTTACATATATGCTAATACAGCAAAGGCTAACATATTAGTACATTAAATACTTAATAGCATTATTTTTTTCAGAATGAGATAATTCAACTTATGAGCCAGCAGTTTTAAATACCACATACACAATATTAACTTTTAAAACAAATATGATAAAAATTGTGCATTACATATATACATATATAAAGCCAAACCACACTCAGTAAGAAAATAATTTTATCATAAAGAAAATAATACAGTATGCTAAAAAATTAAAATAACAACATCAACATACCCATAACATATATGGCGAGGGCATCGGCATTTTCCGTGGGTCCTAAAATATCAATGTTCATATTTGTGATCATTATTTATGTGCCATGTATAAACAACAATAAACAACTGAAAACCATATCTATAAGCACACAGAACAACTTATCTAAGGTTCATATCCCTATAAGCAAACAGTCTTTAGAGCAAATTTAATTTGGAAATGATGGTATATATACCTGTAGCCCACGTGACATGTTCCGTGGCTGTTGAATATTTGATATACGGTAGTCCTGACGTAGGGTCCCATTCGGAACATCCACTCGAGGCGCCATAATCTTTATACATTAACCATCCACTCTCATCTGTACAGGTGGTATATCCGCCGCGACTCAGGTAAAACGTCCTCTTTTTGTTTTCGTCTTCCCTAGGAAGTGAATGAAAAGTATATCATAGCCAAGTATTTGACAATATTTAAAACTGTCGTGTGACCATTTTTATGCCGATTATTTTCGGCCTTTTTGGTGGTCGCTAAACATTAATCTGCCAAAGATGTTAAAAATTCTATGAATACTTCGATATACCACTCACGTAATGGCTCACGATATATAAACTTATTTAACAATATCAATTTTGCATGTGCAACGCATGTGCGTTAAAATTGAATAATATAACATTTAATAAACTTTACCATGGATTTCCCAAACTTACCTCATTTGGCAGGTGACATTTTGGGAAGCATCCAGATCGTGCCAACTTGAGTATAAAATCCTGCTACAGTCCATCCAATCTGACTTCGTTTTACCGAACGCGTCAAAGACAACATAATGGACTTCTTTACCGCTCTTCCATACCGAGAGTCGGACCTGTGGCAAATAGTATTTGTTACAAATTAAATATCAGTAATTGAATCAAAAGGATAAGTTATTGGGATTATAAACATTGCAATTTTTTACCGAGACAATTATTATATTGTATATTGTTATTCCAAACTACACAACGGATCAATAAGTTAAGAACTCACTGCTTGAGCCGTCACTGTTGAGCCCCAGTTGTTTAAAATGGCAGATTTGAAAACACTAGCAGATGTTGAAAAGTCACTCTTATCCGTCACATCGGTGTCCGATTCTGTTGAACTAGATGAAGAGTCATAATATGTTTTCACGTCACTGGCGCTACCACGCTGACCACTAGGCGCTTTAAACACAAGTCGCCAAGCTGAAAGAGAATACAGATGTGATAGATATACTATTTGTTTTATTCGTTTAACCATTATGCATTAAGACAACTTCAGTCCCAGTAGTCCATAACTATATAGTAACTATTCAAACCTTTCAACATTTAAAAAAAGATAAAAATGAGCAATTCCCAAATGAGCTACCAGTGTTTGCCAGACATGTTTTTGTATTAGTATAAAGTTAGTTTTTATCAAAATATTTGATATAAAGTGTTGAACGACAAGACATTACAATTGTTTGTTTGAGTAATTAATTTTATACTTTTTTTGAAAAAGAAAACTTATCAACAAGAGACGATGATGACAAATTTCACTGATTTTATGTGACAAACCATTAAAAATAATAATGATAACATACGGCCTTTAAATGAATCCAGTACATCTCGTTCTGAAAGAGAACAAATACAACATTTAAGAAAAACATCAAATAAAGAAGCATTTAATAAATGACAATAAATACACAGATAATGTATAGCATTGTAATTGTAATTGAACTTCTTCTTTGTAACGCTGTTTAAGTTGTTTCATGTTTTTGTTTTCCGTTAAATTGCATCAAATACTTACTGATACAATTGAGTTTGGCATTTCCATATTTCAGTACCCCCGGGTAGCTTGCGCACGGATCGCCTCCGAAGTACGTATCTGTGAAGAAGAATTGGCAGCTGTCTGTTTGTCCGTGACAGTAGCCTCTTAACCTGTTTATAGCGTCTGTGGTGTAACAGTTGGTTCCATCCCCGTAGTACGCGTTATCAACATAGATATAGAATCCCGTGGGGCAGATCATGGTGTAGTTCTGGGTCTCGTTTAAGTTACCCGTATTGTATTCTGTAACAAAAAACATCAGTTAAAGTCTGTATTTGTTTAGTAAGGCATCGCTGGTGAATAAGACGTGCTACCAAACTTAATTGATGTACTTCAACGCACTTCATTTTGTAATGATAATACAGGTCGGTAAATATTTATCAAATAGTATTATACGTGTACATATAAACTGGAACTATGATTAAATAAATTATTGTGTTATTTGATTGAAAAGATAGTGACAATATATCCTTTGAAAACAATATTCAGTTGCTGAAACTACAAAAAGGCTGAATATTGCTACAGCGATAAGGGAAATAATAAATAATCTATAAATAATTGTTATAATATATACACACCTGGACATACGTCGTGATCAGGTACACAGGTCTGAACCTCCAGATCAGGATAGCCACAGTCCAGCCCGTGTCCTACAGGGGCTGGTTCGGTACAGTTACGGTACCGATACTGGGTCCCTATAGCGTAACACGAGGTACTACACGCACTCCAGTCACTCCACGTAGTCCAGTTTCCGTCCACTATAGAACAATAACAATAGCTTTCAAGAATCTAAATATCTCGCGCTGCGCAACTCTTATAGAGTTTTCCGTACTCTCACAAGTAATTATACCAAAATCAATATGTTTGACATAGAATTTTAGAAGTTGCATTTGCATTATTTCCATTTACCATACGCTCAGAAATATGTATCCAAAAATCAATTTGTTAGATATAAAGATTTAAAAGTAGCTTTTGTATTATCATAATTCAAGTAGCCCAGGGATAGTCGAAAAAAGGATATATGAAAATTAGGAATAGTTTAATGTGTTTGGTTTTATATTATTAAGTGTATGGTAATGGCTGAAGCGCTTCTAATTTTAAATATAAGACTTACGATTTTGGCATAGCCATCCATAAAAGTAGCCATCACAGAAACAGCGATATCTAGATCCCCAGTCATAGCACGTGCCACCATTCTCACATTCTACTATATCACATATCGTGTCCTTTGCTGTGAAGCAAAATTAATGAAATAAGAACTGTTAAACTATACTATTTATTACCAATTCAGAATTATGCAGGGTAGGTATTCCACGATGATATTTGCAGTATACTCACATAATGATATAGCAGAAAATAGTATTCGCGCAATAGTCAGATTACAAAAGTATGATTAACTGAAAACCTTTTATTTTAAAATGATTTAAAACAACGAAATGTTCAAGACGAACAATTACGAAACAGCAAAGTACAATGTAATTGGAAGCCATTTTATAATATAACTGACAAATAAATACAATCAGACCAATATTGAAATTATGCTGTGTTATAATATTGTTGACTTACACATGGATATAGCAAAAACATCAGCTACAGCCATATCTGAAATGTAAAAAGAAGCTCTTACCATAATCAGTATCCTAATTGAATAATATAACTGCTTTTGATTACACTGATATAGCCAGCTAAATTATTTCAAATCAGTTTATATAATTGATATCTCAGGATTAATAGGTACGATAGAGAACCGCAGAATCAAACAAAAATAGAAAATAAAAATAAGAAATCCCTTTTTGGCACATTATTTCATAGAGAGGTGAATGTGTTAGAAGCCGGCTTATTGGATAATCATGATACATCGGTTTTAAATCTTTAACTTGTCGTGTTTGCATCCATTGCCATGTAGCTGATAACGAGAAGGACCGTAAGAATTGCTATGTTCAATCTCTTAAAGCGTTCAGTGCGGTCCCCACATTTAACCTCTGTCAACAGCTCATAGACTGGGCGTTTGATGACCTCGGGTCACAGTATATTACGTCATGCGGTCCCTGTATATATCACGTCAGATTTTGTTTTTGAAACGACACATGTCGTATGCAAATTGTAACTGATTACTTCACGTATGTCTAGTGTATCCGCAAAATAATACATATTTGTTTGGTTTAATATGAATGATCAAATTATGTTCTATCTGTACTTACAGTCGATTATAGGCATATGGTACAAAGGGAAACGTATAATATGTATTTAAGAAATTAGTATGCGTCCAAGATACGTAATTTCAAGAACCGTGAAAATTCTATGGTAAAATGAAGAAGACCGCAATACAAACTCTTAGATTTTGCTATCTTATGGAATTCGTTACCGTCAAAGTTCTCCATAGATGTGGCGTCACTGTATATGGCGAATGGCCTGGATGTTTTCTGCTCCCATGTACAGGTTGTGGTCGAATCTTCAATCATTCCGAACCAGCCGTTGTCGGTGGAGCAGCTATCCCCGTAAGACGATGCCATGAACATTCGTCTATTTTTAGAAGCGTCTCTATATGATGACATTTCAAAATAGCATCAGTAAAGATACCAATTTTATAATCATTACAATATAGGAAATCCCAATACAATCAAATGACGCAATCGTTACGAACCGATATACATAATGAAGTAAAGAAAGCATGTTACCCATCAATAGTGCAGTAATCGCGGTGGGCAAAGCGGTTGACATCGGGCCACGATGAGTATAATATTCTATCACAGCTGAACCAACTATTTTTATCAGCACCAGCGGCATCAAAAGTCACGTATGCTTGTTCTACACCCGATACAAAGAAGGACACTCGTATCTGCAGAAATAAGGAAAAAACGTCACATTAATCTATCCTCTACGTATCACGCATGAACATTTAAAGAAATGCGCATACAATTACTAAACAGAAACTTAAGTTTTAAACCAATGATTTTTTTTTACAAATGGGGCATAGAATGAATGCAAAATCGATTTGCTGACTGATAGTAAATTTTTGTTACTAAATCAATTATTAAATAGTTCGTACTTTACAATATTTTGTAATATTTGAGATAAACTGATATTCCTATTCATTCCGATAGAAGAGAAAAACTATATATCTGAAATATTCAAAATTACCTACAATTGCGACATTTCGCATACTCTCGTCATCATACCAATATGATGTAGTGAACCCAGTAACATATATATATATATAAGATATATACATACGGCCTTTATGTAGTAATTAGACCAGCTATCCACGACGTGGGATTTGTATGGCATGGTGGATGCTGCGAAGGAGAACGCCGTGTCGGTGTCATTGTACTCGTTCAGGGTGTAGGTCCCAGTCCATAGGTCGTGAACTCCGCTGGCAGGTGAGAGGTCCACACCTCGCGCGACCTTCAGGAGAGGGTACCATCCTACAAATTAAGACGTTTTTAAAGTCTATGCATAAAAAAATTTCAAATTTAGATGAATAACTTTATACGTGAATGGAATCTTAGTCTATACAACTAATTTAATAACATGTAGGAATAGTACATTTTCTGATCCAAAGTTGATATTTGTCGTCATTGTGAAATAATATCCGACTGTCACTCTTCGTTAACATCACTTTGACAATATGATTCTGTTTGCTTTTGGAACTATACCACGTCTCAATAGCCACTTTTTAAAGAGAAAATTTGATTAGATGCTACTTGTTATTTATTTACAGATCTGAAATGCGGAAAAGCGGATAGACAAAGGCGTTCATAGTATAGCTGAATGTATGAGATACATTGCATTACAAGTGAAAAAAATAAAATAGCTATTCCTTATGGTAGTGAAAACTTGTATTTTGTTTGTACAAACCTATAATGAATATGCCCATAACATCTGCTTTAGGCACATTGACACTGTCCCAGTAATGTCCTGTAATATTATACAAGTTATTCAAATTATAAAATGAAAACTTTGGTTTGCTTGCGTATGTTCAGGTTTAGTTATTTTCTCGAATTGCCTTTCTTTGCACATTTTGTATATAGAGTTATAGAATTATATCATTATATAGAGTTGTTTCCCTTTGAAACTTCGATTAGTTGCAGATTTTGAAAATGTTAATCAACTTTAATTGGTATTAATTCATCCAAGATAAATTTGGCTCTTAATATATCACTAAATTGTTACTGATTAATTCAGAAAATCGGCAGTGGTGATAACAAATCGCAAAAGTATGGACGGTGGAAACTGACTTTCAACTTAACTGTGGCAAATTAATGAGGTAAAAGAAATGTAATTCAATTTTGTTAGTAGTATAACTACTTTCTTCAAATCTATGCACAATTGTATAAAAAGTGAGAAAGGAAATGCTTTATATTTTACTTGTTTATAATTATTTTCTTTGTGCTAAATTTCAGCATAGTATGTTTCAAGGAAGAACCTTAAAATCATGTACATTCTACAATAATACACACATACCGGAAAGTGGATAGGCATATTGATCAGATGAACTGTACAAGAAATTTGGTCTTGAGGCACCAAGTGATCCCGAATTATCAAATGCACAGTAAAGGCCTCCCCCGATATCGAGTGTTGCCATCCACATCTGATAAGCACTACAGGTTGTAGATACGTCGTGCGCTACCAGAAACTTTCGTCGCGAATCACTGAATAAAATAATGAAATATATTAAAAATAGTGTTTCATTTTGATTTCATTTTCATTTATGTTCTAATTACTCGTCATATCAATATGGCCTCGTGGTCAAATAGGACATACAAAATGTACTTATTTCATTACAATGTTTATTGTCAGTAAATATTATAAATCCCTATAGAAGAAGGTAGTTACATGTATGTATATATAAATAGTTGGAGCAGGTGACAGGCTACGACTTAATTAGTCCTTTCCATGATATCCAGTTTTAATAGTTAAACTTCAATCTGTAGTGACAATTTGGTTGTACAATGAAATTAATGTAGGTTTTTTTTTCATTTACAACGGTCATCAAGTCGAAAAGATCATTTTCAAATCCATCTGTATTTGAATTATATACCGCGAACAATTTACTAAGTACAAGTTTAAAAGTTTAAAAAGATGACAGTTTAGATAACGCATCAAAAACGGTAAGAACTTAATATGAATGTTAGATAATTTTAACGAACCTCGTGATACTACAATGGGCAATAGAAGCAGTTTTGATGTCACTATAACTGCTGGAATAAAGGATTTTAGAGGAAGAGAACCAGGAAGTCTTCGTTGTTCCCCTCCCGTCAAAGACAATGTCCGCTTTCTGTAAACCGCTGGTAAAGAAGGCATATTTCACCTGTTGATTTGGAAATGGTGTGATATGTTAGCACTTATTGAACAATTATTCGCAATACCATTTAAACATGCTTTTGGTGGTTATCAATGTAATATTATTGTCTGTAACATTAAATGAATTTAAAATGAAATAAATTGATAATGCATAAACATCCCTAAATTTCTATCTATAAACAACGACGACATACGATATTAACACCTTCATTTTCAGATATCATCATATTTTATTGATGAATGAATCCGCCAAACCAACCGGAAAATATTCGGTTACTTAGTTAACGTTGCAGTACAACTCTAGTTGTATTATAAAGTAATGCATTTTTTTCCCAATTGTTCATATTAAAGCAATTTTAGACTGCTTCGGATCTAGAACAATGATCTTTCGCGCGCTTAAATATGGAACATCACAGTAATTTAAATCCGTTAAATGATCATTTTATTTTTCAAAATGGACGTAAATTTTACCATGTCTATAAACGTGAACGGGTCAGCCCAATTTTCCACCAAGCTAGATTTGTAAGCTAGATTCGGTGACTTGGTAAGTGTGGTAGCGGTGATATCGTTGTCGTTCTCTGTGTCAGAGCCTGTCCATAACGTAGCTAGATCACTGGCAGCAGTGGGAGTCACACTTTCTACACCCTTAAACACCATGTGCCAGTCTATGGTGTGGAGAAAAAACATGGATGAGTTTGTTTTAGAAATACAATATGCAAAATGAAAATGCTCCAATTTTGTTTTCCCATAACCAAAAATGTTGCATATTGAAAACATTCGGTAAATATTTAACTTACGAAAGACTCCTGGTTAGGAAATTAACGTATTTTATAAGGGTTTAAATGAAGACAAGCGAAATAGTTTCGTTCTACTAATAATAAGAAAGTTATTATTATGATTTTTCAGTGGAAATTATGCCTTACGTTATGAATATGTTTCTAAAAATTAATTACAAAACTAACGGCAACAGTAGAATATCACCTTTTAAATTTTAATAACAATATTTACATCTTAAAGTCATTTAGACGTTAAGTATAATTACAAAACATGCTTGATACACACCCATTACAAATATTGCCATTGCATCTGCTGTTCCCATATTTCCTGAAAAATCAAAAAGTCAGCAAAGTGTCAATAATGATGTAATTGCCATTCTCAGGAAATGATTCAGTAATAAGGAGATGTTCAAATCGGAGAGCTATATTGTAATGTCATTTTCATGCTTACCGTAATACCAGGTAACACGTGTGCTATCCTGTGAATAGAAGATTTTTGGAAGTGATGAAGTATCGTCCCACTCTGAACATCCTGAAGAAGCTCCGTAGTCTTTAAACATGAACCAGCCAGTCTCGTTTGTACATGTAGGATAATCGCTCTGAAGGAAGAAGCTTCTCTTCCAGGTGTCACCAGTACTATATATTAGAAATTAATATATAGGTAAAACTGAATATGGCTTATTAAATTACTATTGCAAAAGTTGTGTATTTTAGTGCAATTATTATTATTAATTATATTCCAACAAACTTAGTTTCAAGTTTTTTTATTTACGCTCTGACACAATTGTGTGTAACAAGAGGTGAAAATAGTATACATGAATTATTATGCATGACAGGATGGATTGGTTACCGATTTTCAGTTTACCGTAATAGTCATACTATCAAAACAAATGTACACTAGATGAATTAACTATTTTTTTAAGTATGGATAATCTCGTAGAATGGTGACAAAATATCAAACAAATGGACCAAGAAAACGTGCCCCAACGTATTTAGTTGCATTGTAGAAACTAAAACATTTATATACTTTTAAACGACACATTTAGATATAAGCTTTAATCTATTAGTAGTCATATCGAATGGGCCTATTATTATGCAAATATTACATTGTATGTTTACATTGCATAATTTTATTTTATACCTACATATCCGATTTTTTTTATTTAAACAGATATACGGGTATTATAGTTACTCAGTCGAACTATTATCTCAAAGAAGGCGGTAATGATAGTAAATTTCGAATTACCAAAAGTTTCGAGTTAGATTAACTAGGATTTTCTGTGTGAAAATTTGCAATGGTCAGCGGTATATTGTTTATTATTGGAATATTTCAGGAAGCTGTGATGATATACCTACCTTTTGATACAGGTTCTGTTGCCATCAGGTAAGTCATTCCACGATGACTCTATTATATTATCGCAATCGAACCAATTGGTTTTGTCTTTTCCGAGAGCATTGAATGTGACGTATTGAACTTCATTCCCGTTTTTGAATGCAGATAACTTCACCTGAAAGTGTTGGACCAAATGAATTACTTTAAAAATTACAGTGGAAATGAGTCAAGGATGTAACATGATCGTATAATTTGCGTTAACTTAACATACATCATAAATGAACTGAAAATAAAATGGAGGTAAGTATAGAAATAGTTTGTTATGTTCCCAGCTGACTCTGTGTGGTGATATTGACATCCGGAGAATAACAAAGTACTAAGAAGTAGCCGCCCTCTCATCGATTACATCTTAGTATATGCTGTAGACATATGAAATGGTGATTTACCAATAACAGTCATTCTAGTGTTAAAAATTGAATTGAGAGTGGCTTTTCTTCGTACCAAGTTTGCATTGCTACTGATAACAATCATTGTATTTCAAGTGCATATCAATATCTCGTCTTTAGGAATACTATTGAATTGTTTTAGAGGCAATTGTGACGTGTATTTATTTTGCATAGTACCTATTATGCCTCCAGTTGTTGAGGTTTTCATGGCATGATAAAACATATTTATCATCTAAAAGATTTAATAAATAATTCCACTTACAGCCCCGATAGATGCGTTTACATTCCACTCATCCAATATGGTCGATTTATAGACAACGCCTCCTGCACTGAAGTCTGTCATGGCGGCAGTATTAAACTCATTGTAGGCGCCTGCGGTGTCATACAGCTCCATGAAATCTGTTCCTGGAGGGGTTGTACCACTAGGAACCTTGAATACCAGGCGCCAGGCTAAATAGAAAAGGATCAATGCTTTCAAAGATTACAAAATTTGAGAAGAGACATTGAATATATTGACATCTTTAAACACCGCTTGGTTGATTACAATTGCCCCATGGAGGTTCATAATAGACTGATATAGTCTTTGATTTAGAAGAGCCTTAATGTGTTTTCAGGGGTGAATGATGATGATTGTTTAAGGTTAGCCGCATTCTACGCTGGGATCGGGAATAACTTAGTAAACCAATAAAAATCACAACGAACAAAATGGTCTTTAATTGATTTTTTTATTTAGAAAAATATCTTTGGTTGGAATGCTTTTCTAAATGTTTTATTATTTCCAATATAAATAATTTATTAGTTTCAATTTACCATTAATTGTTATTGGATTATGGGTTAAATTATGATATATCGATATGTCTGAAATTAACAGCATGATTATACAAAGCTGTCCAGGAGTTAGTATGTAAGAACATTTGGCCGTGCAACTATTGTGTAAATGATACCCTTTAAATATACCATAATGCAGAGATGACAATGTTACTTTTATAGGAATGTTACGATGTTGTAACATCGCAATACAGCCAGACAAGCATAAATGAATAATTGAATAATACATTCAAAACCCTACTTACGTCCTCTTGCAGTATCAAGCTCACGCCGCTCTGAAAATTGTATAAAACAAATTATTGTCTGCAATTGTACATTATCAAGGAATACATCAATGTAATTTTTTTCATTTCAATTCATACAGAAAAGGGCTATGATGAAATTATGCAAGTTTAAAAAAAAAAATTTTGCTGAGTTTAAAAAAAAAAATTTTGCTGATTTTTATTATCATTATTTGCAGTCCTATGGGCCTCAATATTTCGGATGGGGAGCTTATTGGATTGGAGGTATGACAAATACATGTACATGGATAATATTGCAAAATAGTAAAGGTTGTTATATATGTCTGTATTGTGACGTATGGATGAATAGCATGACCTTGCTACATCAGAATGTGTATGAAAGACGAATTACTACACACATATATTGATAATAATTCAGAATTATGCAAGTTGTGAAAACATGTCTGTAAAGCGACGTATGAATGAAGAATATTGCCTGCCATCCTAATATCAGAATTTGTATGAAAGACAAATTAACTTTACTTTTTACTACAATTTAATCAAGATATCTCTATTTCAAACAGATTAAGTTTGTAGTTATAAGATTACGAGTTAAGGACATTTGGTCTGATATATCAAATTACTCACTTGCACAGTAGAACTTCGCATCTCCTTTAATTACCGCGGTAGGATTCAACGTGCACGGATTTCCAAAAAAGAATGTATCAGAAAACGTCACATTGCACTGATCGGTTTGCAGGTGACAAGCTGCCCTAACGTCAGCAAGAGCATTGGCGTCCACACATGTACCAGAGCTGCCATAGCTCGCAGCAAAAACATGTATGTAGAAATCGCTTGGGCAAACCATCAGATATGAAGTATCTCTATCCATATCTCCAGTGTTGTATTCTAGATAAAAAATATTTATTTGTCACCATTTACTAACACGAATATACTGTATTTAACATGGAAAGTAAACAATGGCATTGTTTCCTCAGCAACTGTCTGAACACATGTGTTTAATACATTGGTAAAAAGTAATTACCATCGATTAGCACACTTTCATATTCTAACGTAATATTATGACGTCACAATCACCGGAAGGTTGGCTAAATCTCAATCGCCAACGCCATGCTAGTATATCGGAACCTCCTTATTCTTTGATTTTTTTTCCAATTCATGCACATGAAACAATTTGACGTCTAACATAAACATTATGAAAACAGAATATTTTGACATTTCGGTAATATTAAGATAAATGATCTTCTTGGAAAAATGCTACCTGGTGCGATAAGGAATTAAAGTGCAAAAGGCATCAAATGCTTTCTTTTCATAGAGTAGCCTCCATATTAAACAGGTTTATGAAGTGATGGTAATTTTGTACCGGGACAGATGTCCAGATGTGTTGGTATACAGTTTTGGGTCTCAGCTGATACTCCGTATCTGGAACAGTCCTGTCCTATTCCCTGAGGGGTTGGGTTGGTGCACGTGCGGTTCCTGTACTGGATCCCCTGGGCGTAACAGGATGTACTACAATCCGACCAGTCACTCCAGGACGTGTAGTTACCGTCAACTGTTAAGTAAGATATATTTAAATGTAAGTTCATTAATAGCCTAATAGAATAATCCGTGGACACACGACCTTGTACTCCAAAAATAACTAAAGAAGATAAAGTTAACATTATTATTTATACATGTATAGTCAGTTACTGACCCCTATAAAGGCATACTTCTTACTTTATGCCTTTATAGGGGGGTCAGTAACTGACTATATAACGAATTTATCGTATCGAGCACCATTTATTTGATTCATTAGTTCTTTGTTTCCTAACATTACTCCTATTTGCTTGGTTACGAATATGAAATCAAACTTGAATCATGTTGGCGAATGATAACAAACAATCGCCACCTTTAAAATAATTGGCCTAGGCTACATATTTATTTATGTATTTCTTTCCGGAATCTGCGTATGTACTCAATAAGGAACCTGCAGAATAATACTGAATATTCCTTAATCGACAATGATTTCTACATTCCTATGTGCACAGTAGGCCTACCTCAATATGACACTAAACCGTCTGTATATTGAAAGCATCACAAACAAAAGTGAAACAAACATCCATCTAACATTTTTAAGCACAATCTCCTTGATCATCTCTGCATTTTCGAGATAATCAATTAAAAGTCATGTCGATAAATTGATAGCAGAGTGAGGATTGATCTGGTAACAACCCATCCATATGTTTATAATCACTATCGAGAAACGCTTGAATAGTTACGTTTCATTTTCATCGCGTCATCAACTTTCATACTGACGTAGGGGAAACAACTCGTATTTAAAAAATGAATTTCACTTAAATTGAAGTATCAAAACGATTTAAATTAATTTTATACAACAAAATAAGCAGATATATATATATTTACGGTAATGAAATGGTATAATTACTTGAAGAGAATGTGTTTTAACTTTGAAGCGAGTGGGAAAGCCACCACATTGCACCATAACAAAATTTACTGACCCCCTATAAAGTGTTAGGTGGTCACCATGTGACAGCTCCCCGCCAATCATTTAGGGACATTTCTGTCCGTGGTGCGATAAAACAATGATAAATTTCTTTTCAATAGGGTAGATAAGAAAACATGAAAAGAAGTACTTAACACTAATATCAAATTTTTAAACATAAAGTATGAGAGTAATTATATGCTTTTTACTGAATAAAAAACTAAATCTGAAATCTAAGTCTAACATATCGCCATGAACAGTTTCAATATTAAAATACATTTATATATATTTTTATGTAAGAAAAACTAAATGATCGGAATACAGGCAGTGGTCATTCGAATCATTTAATACATACTATTTTGACAGAGCCAGCCATAGTATTCTGGTTCACACAGACAGCGGTATGTCACTCCCCAGTCTAAGCAGGTGGCGCCGTTTTCGCATGTAACGATGTCGCATATGTGGTCCTTGGCTTTGAAAGAAATTAGAGAGCAATATAACACATAACCCCTGCTTTAAGTCTGATGTTATAAAATGAATATGCCATCGTCAGTACTTTAAACTGTACGGAAAAGGGAAAAAACAGATTCACTGATGAACTATCTTAGTTCACCGCATATGAACATAATGGACAGCTAGTTTGTATTCCAGATTAAAAAAAAAGATATCAAGGTCCTATTGTTTTTGGTATTCGATCACGATATATTGTATCTCAACTTGTATTGATTTCATAAAAAATACTCACACACAGATATTGCAAAAGCGTCTGCGATACTCATATCTAAAATGGAAAAGCAGACACTTTACTGAAGAGTAGGCTAAAAAAACAACGCATGTGTTTGTGTTAAACGATTGAACACACAAACCATCAAACATTGATTAATCCATCAAAACCAAAATAATTTTCCCAAAATTTGGTGAATTGCTATCAAATGTACAACAACTACGTTATGAGTTGTAAAGGCAAAGGAGACCTTAGCTTAATAACTGTTAAAACTATAGCCCATTGTTTACCTACCGACATTATTGCTCATTGTAGTTCCAGAGCTATATATAGCATACGGTCGTGCTACTGTTGTTTCCCAGGAGCAGCTTCCTGACGATGCCTCAATCACCCCAAACCATCCCCTGCTCACGGAACACGAGGCACCTAACGAGTTCTCCAAGAAAAAGTGCCGGTTGTTTGCTGATTGTCTGGAAGAAATAGTTATCGTTACTTACAGTGGGAGTAAATATTCAACAACATAATATCAAGAAAACCTGACATTTATAAAAATGCCAGCTGAGCATCTTCATATTTTGTGGGATTCGTGTTCAATATTAAGTGAATGACAAATCAAAGCTACAGCTGTTAATAAAGTTTACATGATAATTTATTTGCGATTAGTTATGGAGTGGAAATTTGATCCATACATTTTAAAGTAAAGTTATTATATATCCGGATCGCTAAAAATTTATTTTCCTGATTTAAGTCATAATTGGTAATGTTTCAAGCTTCGAAGATAACAATGGATAAAATGTTTTTCATAAGACACAAAACGAAAAATACATCGCGTTTTAATTCATCTATGGCATATGAACAATACTTGATAAGCTCACCCTAGCACACTACAATAGTCCTTTGTTCCGTAACGATTCAAATCGGTCCATGATGTGTAGAGGATTCGATCACATGAAAACCACGAGGTCTTGTCTGACCCGTGGGCATCAAAAACAACATTTTGAACTTCGTTACCTTTGGAATATATTCCAACACGCACCTGCAATATGACCAGTGACATACATATTTTAATTGAATATCTAGTTTAAGTTATAATTGTTTATATACGAAACATAATCTAGTATTACATTTGATTCAGTTCGTCGTTTGAAAGACTTTTCAGTTTGATATTGATTTAAAATAGATATATAAACTGTGTAAATATACTAATTTTGCTTTGTTTGTGTGGTAAAAAGGTTGTACCGTTAATTAATTTAAGTATTGGTTCTGTAGTTCATTTATAATTATGACATAAATGAGAGCGTGTGAAAAAAAATGATAAACCTTATTTTTTTACCAACGAAAATACAATTAATAATAATAGTAAATATTTACTTACCGCGCGGAAATAATTGCTTGACCATGCATCAACAACACTAGACTTGTAAGTCATAGTATTTGAGGCGAAGGAAAACGCTTGATCTGTATCGTTATACTCGTTCAATGTGTATGTGCCCGTCCACAGATCATAAATACCAGTCGCAGGTGAAAGATCCATTCCGTACGCAACTTTAAACACCGGAAACCAGCCTACATTTTAAAGATACAGTACAACCACATTTACATTTAAACTTTACCCACCGTAAAATGGAATGAAAAAAGAAGATATAGGCCAATGACCTAATACATTTTTTCTTGATTTATGACTAAGGAAACGAATTGTTGTTTCGACATTCCAGCGTATTATTTCTGATCACTTTACAACTATTTATCCAATTTCTTTGTTTAACGTATGACACATAATGTTGTAAAACTACTAAGAAAGTCAGGGATAGTTAATTATTAAAAGAAATCCCTAGGAGAGGAAAAGAGTCTATTTGTCACTGAACTCAATATGTCATAGAAAAATTCTCTAAGGACAACCCTCAAGTCAGATATGCATAAGTAAAACAGTTTTCTTTACTGAACTACTACCTTTGACGAATATTCCCAGAACATCTGCTGTTGGAAAGTTCACGCTATCCCAGTTGCCTCCTGACACTGCGAGTAGAAAGTGTGCCGTTGACATAGTATCAGAAATATCGGTGATACGCTTGATATAATTGATATACTACATGTACATGAAGTTTTAGTTATGTAATCTAGACAAAGTCACTATCTGAGACGAAACACTCAGCAAGTCGGCACTAAATAAATAATACTTATTTTCCAATAACATAGACTTGCTTTAATGAGTATGTAGTTTAGCATATTTCAGTGTTAAACAAGAAAGAAGCAAGTATTATATTTATAGCAATAAACAATTCGATTTACAAACATACTGAATGGGTCAAACGATACTATCCTACCCATTTTGTAGATTTCCTTTAGTCGATAGCTGTTACTGACAGGAGTTGCTACAGCTTTACAAATTCTCTCGGTTTACTGCTTATCTTATGCTAGATAATGTATTGTTTCTTTATGCATACTAGTTATATTTCATCGAGTGAGGTGGAAACCTTGTAACTTTTCACGAAAGCGAACCAAGTGTTCCCACGCGATAAATATTACCGGTATCCACTAAAAAAGGAATATATGAAATTCCAAGTACCATGATACTTGAGAAGGTTAAAAAGGTAATATTAGCCACAGTTGATATAACTTTTACGTACGCGGATATCCATAGGAATCACTATTGCTGTATATAAAATAAGGTTTGGTGGTAACTCGAGATTCCAAATCGAATCTACATGTGTACGATGTGCCGTAATCCAACACAAACATCCATGCTGTCGTTGTTGTACAATCCACTTCCGTATAAATGAGTGCAAATGACCGCATACCATCCCTTAACAAAACAAGTAAAATATCGAAGATACATTCATCATGTAAGCTTCCATACTGATACAGTGTATTTTGTATACTTATAATTACGAACTTAGGGCAATTATTACAAATTCATACATTTTTTCCCACTAAAACTGTTGCATTAAATGCAAAATATGATAATGCATTTCACATCTTATTAGCCTTTAATCTATACTGAAACTAGCACAATTTCATTTGTTAAACTGAAATCAAAAATATGTTTTGTTTTCCTCTCTTAATGCTTCAGTTGCCTTCGAAACTTGACATACCCTGTAATGCTGACTCGTGCTTTCCCAGCTGTCGTTATGTCTTGGTAGCTTGAAAACAGTATTTTGCCGTCAGCAAACCAGGTTGATTTATCTGTACCCATTCCATCAAAAACAACCCATGCATCTTCCATTCCACTTGATATTAAGGAATATTTTACCTGGAAAGATATGATATATTGAGGTTTCAATAGTTCCAGGCGTGCGAACTATCTTATTATGTATTTGCATATTACATTTTTCTGTCATTGCGTAGGCACTCATTGTTACGTCAAGTTTCATGAGTGCATTGTTACATTTATCGCGGAAAACGATGTCGTTTATACTCATAATATCACAAATAGTAACAAACCATACATTCCCGCGAGGGAGATGACTCTTTGTTACATGCAAAAGCGCAATTGCAATTAAATGTATTAGGTTGAATAATTAACGTCTTATTAACAGCCAGGGTCATGTAAGGACGGGCCCCCATGTATGCGAAATGCTGCTTGTATGAAGCGCAGATGAGTGTTTTGGGAGACTGCGGGATATTCGTGTTGAGTCTTTATGTATAGTGGAAATCTCGCCCTATTTATAGTGCTATATCACTGAAGAATGCCGCAAAAGACACCAAGCAACACATTCCAACCGGTCACATTACACTGACAACGGGCGAACCAGTCGTCCCACTCCCATTATGTTGAACTTTACCCAATGGTAAATATCTTCATACAAAATGTCAATTTTACCTGGTCAATCACTGTGAAAGGGTCTGACCACGCCTCCACAAGTCCGGATTTGAAGGCTTTGCTGGGGGAGTTGGTAATAGTTTGTGCTGATATATCGTACTCATTTTCCGTGAGGGATGATGTCCATAGGTTAACCAGACTGGTGTAAGTTGTTGGAGCAAGACTCTGGATACCTTTGAATACCATATGCCAATCTGCAGGAATACGGAATGGGTTGACAGTTAGTGACGCAATGGACATTTTTAGTATTTTCAATTTCATAAGACATCATGGGGCTACACACATTTCTAATTATTAGACACTTAAACAACATGGTCTTACAGAAAACAGTCACTTATTTGGGCAATACCAAACCAGTATATTATCTCTTTTCTTAAAGAAACAACAATATAAATCATATAACAAACTGTTCTAAATTATTAAAGCAAAAATGGAAATATTAAATAATTTTACTTACCGTTGATAAAAAGAGCCAGTGAATCAGCTTCAACTTTGTCGGCTGCAAAAACAGAATTTGAGTTTGAAAGTGCAATACATTCAATAATTGGATTGAAATAAAACATCATATAAATAAGTATCAAAGCGTACTTATGTTTGTTATTTATAGCATTTTATAAGTTTATAAGTGCTATCCTATGGGAAAAAAGATTTAGAACAGTGTGGTCAAAATAATTGGCACATTTTCAAGGCGATCTCCTTTCATCAAGACATAGAAAACTAGAAAACGTATCCTTCAGACTTACGTTTGATTGGATCTTGTGTCATCTTGAAAATCGTGTTGATATAAATTCTTTGACATTAAGTGCTATCCTACTTTCACATGCCATCAGACACCATGAACTTCACTCTAGACCGGTTTAATTATACTGTAAACCGGCAAACCAGTCAAATACAATGAAATAATAACAGACGTCAATATTAACTCACCCGTGGACCATTGTACTCTGGTACCGAGTCCTGAAAAGTAGATATAGGGCATTGTATTCCCTGAATCGTCCCACTCTGTGCACCCAGTTGACGCTCCGTAATCCTTCATCATTATCCACCCTGTCTCGTTGACGCAGCCTGTATAGTCACTGCTGATGAAGAACGACCTCTTCTCTGTCCCACCAGTACTAAAAAGAATATTGATATATGAATATGGTATGCGCTAATGTACGAAAGTTTTCATTTGCATAAAATTCATAATATTCTGTCTTTAAATCAAAATAAGGATATTCAAGCGTTTTCAGATGAAACAGCTTATGAGCATATACATTTTTTATTAGAATATATTTACATTTTGCCACTGCGACTCCCATTACTCTAGTGATAATCGTGATCTGCATTATGAGTCAATAAATGCAGCCTAGTGTTGGTGTAGTAATATATACATAAATGGATGTGGGTCTTGTTTACCGATACTATGTTAGTCCGCGCGGGAAAATCGACATTGTAGTTGAATGAACCAGTTTGGTTACGAAACTTATAAAAAAATCGTTTAATTGTCAGGATAATAGAAAGTAAACTGAAAAGCTACTGAAAAATATTGAAATTTTGTTATCTTTTCAATTTTTTATAGGGACTATTTTTATTACATTGAACTTGGCTGTTGAGGTTAAATGGCTGAAGCGGGAAATTCAAATGTTAACTCTCATCTAAATTATGTTTTACTTTGAACTAACGGGCGCTATTCTATTTATCAGCCACCCAGATTGCATTTATATCTCCAATAAATGCAATCTAACAATCCTTTAATTGTTGAATAAAAGCAATTTTATTTTCAAATGTTTTGAAGATAAATAAACAAGTCAAATGAATTGATGCTCACATGAAAAAAATATGTAGTCTATTGAGAAAGGAAGAAAAACTAAAAGCCTTACGTTAAAGTACATGTTGTGTTGCCATTGATAATATCGTGATAGCTGGAGTCAATAATGTTATTGCAATCAAACCAGTTGGCCTTGGTGCTTCGTGATGTGTCGAATACAATCCAGGCCTGCTCCCATCCATTTTTGTAAGCTGCTAGGCGTATCTAAACGAACAAATTATTCAAGTTCATATCACTATAATTCCTTCAAACAAATTTAAAGCGGAGTATCTTAATATTCAAAATTGAAGCATCTTATGTAATAAAATCAGTGGAAAAAAGATGACTTATATTGCATTCTTAAATACGTCTTTAATGCTTCCTCCCTGAAAGATGGAGTGATGTTCAGTTAGGCAGCCTATTTTATCTCAAAAAAGGAATTATGCTTGCAGACATATTACGTTTTAATAACTTTTCTCAACCATATTCATCTACTTGTATGGATTTGTTTCATAAGAGTTGACATAAAAAAGCTCACAGCAAGTGTTGCAAGCAACACACGTCCCCAGCCGGCAATTACATTTTCTCATCTATGACCATTTATTATTACTTAGTTATGTTATCATTGTATGAAGTTTGAACACATTCTGTCTCAAGTTATCGTCCGAAAAAGGAAATTTGCGAAACTAACTATTTTTATTAACTGTGACCTTTTGTCCCTAAATTCAATCTCAACCTATGTTTTCTCCTATAATACCATTGTATGAAGTTTGACCAAATTCTGTTGATGTGTTCTCAAGTTATCATTCGGAAACTAAAATTTGTGAAACAATCTATTTTTTGTAACAGTGACCTTTGTAGTTGACCTTTTGATCCCAAATTCAATCCCAATCAGTATTTTCTCATGTCCTACTTTTGTGTAAAATTTGATCAAAATCTGTTTATATTTTCTCAAGTTATCGTCTGGAAACGAAACTTTTTTGAACAATCTATTTTTAGTAACAGTGTCCTTTGTAGTTGACATTTGACCCAAAATTTAATCTCAAGCTGTATTTTCTTATATGCTACCACTGTGTTTACAGACAGACAGACAGGCTGACAGACACTGTAGTCCCCTCCGGTTTCACCGGCTGGGGCTATGAAGACTGAAAGTGGAGGCAGGTGCGCTGTAAGATTGGAGCTTAATTGGTTAAATTTTAAAGTTAACATCTTATTACATATCCAAATAGCTGCTTTTAATATTTTAAATGATTTATTTGAATACAATATATCAGAACTTTTGCTAATCTTGTGATTTAAAACTTGACAGGGTGTTTCGTGGTAGCATACTATTTTCATTTCTTTTATCATTTTGTTTCATTATGTCTCTATTTCATATTGACTGTACATTACAGTTAAATCTATAGGTACAATTAAATCTATAGGTACAATTACAGGTAGCCCTTTACTTACCGCGTTGACGGTCACGTTGTCGCCCCACTGGTCCAGTAACACAGATTTATACACGCTGCTGGTCGCACTAAAATCAGTCTTAGCCGCCGTATCATCTTCGTTGTACGCACCACTGCCGGTAAACAGGGCATTGTAGTCAGCATACCCCGTCGGAGGCGCGGTCTCCTTAGGAACTTTAAACACCAATCGCCAAGCTATAACCAATTAAAAGTAATGATAATACTTAAACATATATTTTACCTGTTAGCGCAAACATAAAAAGCATACATTGATATTCACGTACATTGTAATTGTTACATCACAAATTGCTTTGAATTTAAAAAAAATACAAATTAACAATATAATAATCTAGCATTACACTTGTAATTACTTGTTTTGAGGGTAATATGAATATGCAATTAGGTGAATCATTTTAATGTGAGTAATGAAAATTAAATTTAAACTCCAAACAAATGTTTACAATATTGACTATCAATATAAGAACTTATGTTAACTTACGGCCACGCCAGTCATCCAACTGCTGATGTTCTGTAGGAAAGAAAATGACCATGAACATAAATTTGAAGTTTATATTGTATCACATAAAGATAAGCTTTTAGCATAAAACACATTTTTCATCTAGAAGTAATAACACAACATGGCGTGCTGGGGTTTTTGTAACTCTAAAATTATTAACTATACAATAGAAAGATTAATGGACTTGAATAAATATTATTGTTTATTCTTTATGGGAACAAACGTTGGGCATAGAACGACTAAATCCCATCTTTCCCGTTAACAAGAAGTCTACTATTTACATTTTACAGCACCTGAATTAAACGCTACACTAAAACGTACTTGCACAAAACATCGTAGCCCATCCGTAATTAGCCACACCATAACCCGAGCAGGGATCAGAACCAAATGTGGTAGTGCTGAAATGTAATACACAAGAATCTGTCTGCTGATGACAAGCAGTCTGTACATCGGCCAGGGCATTGGAATCGGAACAAGTAGCACCGTTGCCAAAGAATGCTGCATACACGTGAATATAGAAGTCAGATGGGCAAATCATATTGTAGGAGTAATCCTGCTGAATATCCCCTGTATTGTACTCTGAAAAATACATAGCAAATTTTTTTTTTCATAAATCATGCTTGTTCAAAGATAAAATCGTATTTACTTATTTCATTAATTCGAGGGTCAAACTTGTAGATAATTGATACATTATTACTATTATTTCTGGTTCAAAGGATACACTTTATTCACCTATTATATCATTTTACAATTAGCAACCAGATATTAAAATCAATAAAATCTCAGGAGGACGAGATGATCATTATTTCTGGTATACAACCTACCATCACAAATATCGAGGTGGTATGGAATACAAGTTTGGACTTCATAAGCCACTCCCATGTCAGAACAGTCCAGACCAATACCGCCGGGGGTCGGATTAGTACACGTCCGGTTACGTGAGTGTACACCCACAGCGTAGCATGTCGTGCTACAGTCAGACCAGTCTGACCACGCCGTGTAGTTCCCGTTTACTGAGCAATGAAAAAGGGGACAAATATATAATAAAATAACATTCATAATTATTTATAAAACATAGTCTCAAAGAAAAAGATGTAGTACCCATTCACATACACGCTTTCGTCTGACAGACAAAATGAAATAAGTAAAACCAAGAGAAAAAAGATACACATGATGGCGTCGCTTTTAAAAAAAACCCGAAAAATTGGAAACGAATTATTAAAAAGGTTCTAGTAAATGATCCTAGTTACATAAATCAAAATACGACTCCGTTCATGTGTAGGCAATTTATTAAAAGGATTTTTTTATTGTATGCAGTAATGAAAAGTCGATGAAATAATTATATAAATATCTGAATATCTGAATCACGCTAATTTAAATGATTGAAATAAATATAATAATATTAAGCTCATCACGTGACCTACTGTTCTGACATAGATGACCAAAGTAGTCTCCGTCACAGACGCACGAGTAGCGGCCTCCCCAATCCAGGCACGTGGCGCCATTCTCACACGTCACGATATCGCAAATATTGTCCATAGCTGAAATACAACAATTCACAAAGTCATTGGGATGTTTAATATAAGTCAAAATAGTAATCTGAGAGTACATTGTCACAAAATCTGACGATGAAAACTTATGTATCAATTTGCTTGTTCTTGCTTGATATCACTTTGGGCACATGTCATGTGGTAAAATAGTTTTGAAACAAGCTAAACAGTAAGATTTATACCAAGATCGCAAATTTTGAAAGTTTTAAAGTTGAAAGAGAAGTTGCATTTGCCACGAAATAATACTATACTTACACACAGAAATGACAAAAGCATCCGCAACAGCAAATCCTAGCGAAATAAACAATAACACTTATGAGGGCCGTATGAATGAACATCAAAACATTTTTGATATGGTTACAACAAAGACCTAACAATTCAGAGAACGCATCAATGTTAATTGTGTTTTGATACGTTACATTCTAATATTTAAATAAATAAATAAAAGATGCGTATCTTAAATCTATTGTTTCTTTGATATGTGTTATATTCTTCAAAGATCCGGCAATAAACTGATTTTTCAATAAACATTATATTTGTAAGTTCAAATATTATTCTTCACAAAATGCATGCAATTTAGATGCAATTGTCTTCTATTGGACAGAAAGTACACTTCTATTGAATTAAATTTACCTAACAATTAAAATAAAACGACATTTAAATCCTTCAGCTTTGTTCTCTTTATTGAAGAGGTTTTAGCTTACTTATAAAACATGTTAGATACACATGCTCGGAAACTGATTGAACAAGAAATGTCTGTAACACAACAATACCACCATTTCCACGTACAAACTATGTCGGAAGGCGAGATGACAACATTAAATTGCCAATTTAATGAATGGATTTTGAAATATAATTCTGTCAAACAACATTAACCAAAACTGTATACCTGTGTTGAGTTCCATTGTGGTTGTGTCACTGTAGACCACGTGAGGGTAAGTAGAGTCTTTGGTTTGCCAGCTGCAGCCCCCAGCGTTACTTTCAATGACACTGAACCATCCACGTTCTGTGCTACATCCTCCTTTCCCGAAGCGTGACAGCATCGCGAAGTATGTCGATCGAGACGCGTCGCTGAAATAGAGACAAAAAAACTTCTTGGTACGGTTTTAATCATATTGTTATCCTAAGATGAATGACGTTAATGCTTCCTAAAATCATCATTGATGAAAAGCCCCATTTAATTCAAAGTACAGTTAAACCTGTCTTAGCATCTTTACTGTTTAACGATCAATTGATTAATGAGACCATTCCGCGGGGTCTCAAATGACCATTTATAAACGACTTGACTTAAAATGTATAATGACCACTTGGCTATTAAGACAATTTTTCTTGTTCCCTTGGTGGTGGTGTTTATAGACCGGTTTCACTATACTCGGTTGGGTATGTTTTGAAAAAAATTAAACTATTTGATCACGATATTTGAATGTAAAATTTGATAATATAACATTTGAATAACAGGGTTAGAGTGATTTAAATGAGACCGGCTATACAATAGGTTTCCGATGGTGTGTAAGTTTCTCGAGCTTATTTTACAGCTGTAGAATCTGTGGTCTGACTGTAAACGGAAAATAAACTTTTTATAAACTATCATTGCAGTTTCTCTCATTTTCCGTAGGGACATCGTAATACAACGGAAGAAAATATATTCACAAAACTATTCACATATACATTCCTTATTATCTACGTTGTTGGTTTTCTATAAGATGAAGTCACTGAAATGTAGATTTATAAATTAAGATAACAAAATTCCAGAATACGTTTTAGTATACGTCAATTGTATATATACTCGTTATAACTGCAAAGCATACCCGATCAATGCACATGCGTCCTTGATCCCGTCTCGGTTCAAATCGTCCCAAGAAGAATATAAAATCCTGTCACATGAATACCACGATGTTTTGGTGCTGCCATGGGCATCAAATACCACAAACGCTACTTCATTTCCGGATGAAATAATAGATATTCTTACCTACAAATATACAATTACAACATTAAAAGTTTTCATGAAACCTATATACTGTCCCAGTTCGTCGTGGTTTATACCATATCGATCGTCCTTCCAGTTGTTTAAAATTAATATGTCTAAGATATCAAAAGCTTTCGATAACCACATTGCAGTTATAGATATTCTGGAAAAGAACCAGCATGTCTATTGTTAATCGTAATGCATTTCAATGTTGTACCTCCTTCGAGAAATATAGAGACTTTATCATTCTATCTCTGTCTTCCTTAATTAGCATCCAAGACGCATTAATATAGCTCCTTCAAGAGATCTTACATGTAACCATTCTACTTACTCCCTTGATGTAATTGCTGGTCCAGGAATCCACGATACTAGACTTATACGGGATGGTATTGGAAGCGAAGGAGAAAGCGTTAAGGGTGTCGTTATATTCATTCACTGTATAAGTGTTAGTCCACAAGTCGTAAATACCCGACGCGGGGGCCACTCCATACGTCTTGGATACCTTCATCACAGGAAACCACCCTATGGATTTCAATTAGATATACTATAATCAAGTTTACGCATTAAAATGCATGGATGAATAATGTCACGTAAAAGCTATTTCATGGATGAATTACATAACATTGTAATACAATAATTTGCAAACATACATATACCTACATTTAACAAATATTGTAATTTCAAAGTTTATTTATAACAGCAATGAGGTGGTAACTAAAATTTGATGAAAGTTATTATTTGAAAATCTTACCATGGATGAATATACCCATTACGTCAGCTGTCGGGAATGCGGCACTATCGTATGATGATCCTTAAATTAGATTTTTTTATAAAACGGTTAATACTAATGGCACAACCGATACATTAGAACTAAAAGGGACTAAATTTCCTCATATTCTTTAACCTGTTATAAAATGAATATTCAATAAAAAAAATTATAAAGAGAGAACCAGTTCTGATAACAACACAATGTTTCGTGATTTCATATGAGAATTTTGTAATAGTTTGGACGGCTAATGTATATAAATATGTATGCGAGACCAAATTTCAATTTCAATAAAAAATAAATCAAAATATTTACTTCGTTACGTTTTTTTTGTACATGTATAAATATATACAATGTATATATATATATGTGTGTGTGTGTGTGTGTGTGTGATGGAGTACCTGATTCAGGTTGTCCGTACACATCACTGTCGCTGTAAAGGAAGTAGGGCTTTGTTGCTGCGTTGTCAAACGAACACGTGGTGGAACTCCCATAGTCTGAAACAAACATCCAGGCGTTCATGCCGGAACAGCTTGGGTATTGGTAGATGGTTGCGAACGATCGAATCCCATCCCTTTAAAGAAGAAAGAAAACCGTATTAGATATATTTATGTATTGCTTTTGTTTTTAGTTTAGTCTTATAAAACACACAAAGTTTTTTAACAATTCTTATCATAATTACGTCACGTTATATCCTTTGTGTTCTCCAGGAATTCACATGTATACCACGTACATTATCTTTTTTAATATAATAGAAACGTTTTTTGAGATAAAAGAAACATATTGCTTACATTAAATGTATCAATTCAATTATCATTCATTTAAGACTTAATCTTAATTTGTCAAATATTTACTTGGAATATGTATTTGAAGCTAGCTTCTAATTAAGACTCTACCCAAATGATCATGCAAATTTACTGCCACAATTTACCAATAATTAATATCAAAGTAAGCAAGCATAGACAAAATAGTGATTCTAATTGAATGTAGCGAGAGAAGTGCCTGATATGGTAGTAAATATATCGCAAGCCTTTGGGGAAGAAAGCAGACAAAATGATACCAGTGTCATCAATCTAATGTTATGGGAAAGTCATGACAGAGATCCTATTTATCATATGAGTCATAGTAGATTTCGTTTCTTTTGGTTTGAGTGTTAATGTTATCATTGTTCGACGTAATACAACTGGGAGCACGGTAGTCTCATGATAGATATAGAAATTCAATAGAAATGCATGTTAATTATATATGAAACGATGTTATTTCTAGTTAAAGTTGTGGTTAAGTATATTACATCAGCTACTAATATTTAATAGGAATTAACACTAGTATTAGACATAAGTTTGACATAATTATTATAACTTTTGATTTATTTTAGAAATATTAGTAGAAAAAATTAGAATAAAAGTTATGCAGACAACGATATAATTATGTACATGTAGCGATAGGGATATCAATGGATAAAAGCATATAGTTTAATATTTAGGTATGATGTGGACTCAACCTGCAGAAAAATGAAGAAACAAATTTTAGTCCAAAACAAATCTTAGTCTAAAAATAAATTTCGAACATTGATTGGCTAAGGTATATGATAAACGCAAACGCAGGTACTGTCTATCACTTCTTGTCTCAGATGTAACATATCTCAATGTCACATATTCGTATGCTTGAGAAACATACTAAGGTTTAAATTAAGTCCTTTGTAACACATTTATAAATATGTTTCATCTCATATTTGTCAGAAACGTAAGAAGGTAACAAAAGTCTACCTTTCATTCTATATTATTGTATGCTGACTTTGACATCGAGTGAATAAAGAAAAATTAATTAATTCTTTAAAATATCAAAATCAAAGCCAGACAAAAAACATAACAGTGATATATTTGCGCTTCATTTTCAGTTATGTACCACAATGAAAACATTAGTCAGTCTTATTGGTAACACCACAGAGTTCTAGTACTTTATATCGGCAACTCTGCCCTGAATATCTAACTCCAATCTTAGACGCTTACTTACCCAGTCGTGCTCACTGTTGCTTTACCAGCAGTGCCGATATCACTATAACTGGAAAACAGGATCTTGCTATCTTGATACCATGTTGTCTTTGATGTACCGACTCCATCGAACACAATCCAGGCCTTTTCCACACCGCCAGTGAAATATGCATACTTCACCTACAGATTTTAAAAGTATGTAGTAATGTCGTAAGAGTAGGTATCGATTTCATTCTTCATATATGGTACCTTTACAATGATAAAAAGGTTACAATTTAAAATTAATTTCCAGCGATCAGCTAATAAAAGTTTAACCTATAGTGCATATGGTGTCATATATACATTTTCAAGATGAATACTTTTTTGAGAAAGAATAATGGGGAAATATTAATCTGACTTACATTACGACAATGTAATACAACAATGAGATATGAAGACACATCTTCTTTTGAAACATTGACCATAAATATAAATTTGAAACACTATTTATACATCGAAAGCGCTGACTATATAATTATATACACTGACCATTATTCCATATGAATTTGGAAACTGATCTCATAAATAAAATAAAACACTAACCATGTATACAAAGGAAAACAATAGACCATATTGATAAATGTGAAACAACTGCATTATCGATAGAATTTTAATATACACCACGTCTTAAAATATGAATAAATGACCATATAGATATACATGAAACATTGACAATATCAATACATGAGAAACACTGACCATGTCGATAAATGTGAAGTCATCTGACCATGTCTCGACCACACTTGATTTATAACCGCTAGCTGGACTGTTTGTGATGGAGACAGCAGATTCCACTCCGTCATTGAGTGTTGATGCTCCATGCCATAAAGTCTCCAGACTTCCGGTAGTGGTGTCTCCCGACACACCTTTGAACACCATGTGCCAATCTGTGGCGAGGCAAAAGGATGTGTTTTCATAAACGTTCATGATTGTAGTATCATTGAATTTATAAAATTAATAAGCAATAGGTGTTGAAAAGAAAATGTTAATTATATAAGTGTTTCTATAGGTTGTATAATTCATACTGTTAAAAAAAACGAGGAAACTACATTATATTTTTTGGGTGCAATATCATAAATATATTAATACTAAATTTCAAATATAAAAACCCAAATGATCATAACTACAATATCACATCAACTTGTGGTCCGTGAGTTGAGGCAGATAGTATAAATTGTATTAAAACAAAACTGATCTCAACAGGGGCTCGAAAGATGTACAGTGATGACGCTAAGGAATTGGTTTTATTATTTCTTAAAGTTCTATAAATATTTATTTTACTATACAGAGTTTAAGCTATTCATTTGAATTGATGGCGGTATGGGGGTTTGTATGTCAAAAATATCACATCTGACTTACCCATCAGATAAATAGCCATGCAATCCCCAGTTGAAGTGTCCGCTAGAATTTTAACATAAACAAACATAATTAAACGTTTTATATGCGTTTTGTACAAGAAATGTTCACAACTATTTGGTAAGTATGATAGTAACACTTTCACTTTTTTAAATACTGACTTGCTCAATTATCAATCGAATTAAGCGTGATCATGAACATGATGTTCAAACAACATCCCATATGGGTAATGCTATATATATTTGAAATAAGATCAACTGCTCTACGCCTGCAAATAGATTTCATTATTTGGTCATTCAGTTATTTGAACATCACTGTATGAATTGGTCATTCCATCTTTTTCCTATTTGTCTATGGTTATTTTATATGAGTTCAAAACGATATAACGTCACATTGGCAACCAGTCCGCACGATGAATTGACTGGATATGTAAACATAGGATAGGTCATAGTAGACTTACGGGAGGACCACTGAGTCCGAAAGCCTGTGTTCGAGTACAGCATGTAAGGCATCGTGGTACCGGTACTATCAGACTGTGAACATCCGCTGCTTGCCCCAAAGTCTTTGAACATGAACCAGCCAGTCTCATTGACACACCCGGTATAATCACTACTGATGTGGAATAACCTTTTGTAGTTATCACTAGAACTGAACATAAAAGAAACAAGAAAACAAGAAAATAAGAATCATTAGGTGTCGTTGTCACAATTCGTAACTAGGACCAAATGCATAATTAACATGTTTACATACTAAATAAACAAACGGCTTTTGCGTTTCAAGGTTGAAGCGTTCTCCATTGCAATTCAACCTTTCCAAATGAAAGAGGTTCGCACAATCGTGCCCATGATATATCATAAAAGAGACAAATTAGTTAAAGCATGGGTTATCCGATGATATCGTGCACTCGACATTCTATAAACATTGAACATTAAACAACCAATATATGTAACTATTTTAAAACGCATTCAACCTGAACATGAGAAGAATGCAACAAGTGTTCGACAAAGTATCTATTTTCGAGCTACTAGTATAGTTTTTTTTGTTTTTGTTTTTTGTTTTTTCACTCAGAGTTTATTTAGAATACTAAATTTTTATTGTGAGCATTTTATTTTATTTTTTTCCATACAAATACCGATACAAGCAATGTAAATAAGTAAATAAGCATGCATACATTATACATGTAGACAAGTACACCCATGTGCATACATACCACATGCATGCATACATACATAACATACATACATACATACATACATGGATACATTTTTTGTAGATCCGGCCTTCGGCTACCACTTGCCGAAGGGTAAATTGCGCTCCATTGTGCTGTATAGTTTAATATTTATCTACTTTGTTCCGCATTACAGTTTGTATCCAATTATATAATCGTGTTGGTTTTGTATGTCTTGATAAAGGGGCAGATTGCCTCGAAAATTTGACAATTTTGTTTTGTCCACACGGTTGGAATTACTTCCTTGTCCATACACATACATACATACATACATACATACACTAGTTTAGTGTGTCTCTAAAATAAGTCTGTCTATGACGGTTTATGTATGCCGAATACTCACTCTACTGTACAGGTAGTATTTCCGTCCTCGATATCATTCCAGCTGGAATCAATTATTCGTGAGCAATCGAACCAGTCGTTCTTTCCTTTACCAGTAACATCGAATGTAACATAAGCGACTTCGGATCCACCCGAGAAAATACCAAGTTTAGCCTTGAACAAAATAAAATATACTAATATTCCCAGTTTGTTGTTCTTTTACATAGTCATTACTTTTTGGAAATTCCGAAAACATTTCAGCAAGATCAAAACCTATATGGTCGTTAGTCTACTGACGAGCAAATCACATTGAATTGTCTATTCGATCATTGGCAAGTATTATTTAATGTTCTCACGCTACGCCGCTGTTAATGTCGCCATTTATATATTCATTGTTCTTTTTTCCCTTTACCTTATCAATAGAGAAAAACGATAGAAATGTTACGATAAACATCTTTCTACTTGTAAAATGAGTAAATGATATCTAAACTATATGTAGAGCACATTTTTGTTACTAGTTTACCTAAAAACAAATATCAACAATTCTGTACTTACAGTAGAAGCCGTAAGATTGGTGCCCCACTGATCCAAGATAGCCGACTTATAGAAATCTCCAGAAGCGGCAAAATCAGTCATGGTTGAAGTGACCCCCTCATTGTAAGGGCCACTTGATGAGTAGAGTGCCATCACATCAGCAACACCAGAGGGCATAGTTGCGCCCCGAGGGGCTTTAAAAACGAGTCTCCATGCTGAAAATATGTTGTAATATTAAGTTCTGGTAATGATAGTTGAAGTTCGTTTATTCTTCCTAGCAGAGATGAGATCAATGTTCACTTTTGACACTATCATAATCCTTGACAAAGTTATATTCAAACAAAAATTACAAAACACACTTTACCTTTATACATTTATATCTTTATGTTTTAACATTAAAGCTCTACTTACGTCCCCTTGGCTCATCCAACGTGCGGCTTTCTATGCAACAGAGAATATAACACAGATAAGGCAAAATGATTTTACGTGTCAGTCAGTTGATAAATTCATCGATTTGGTGACGACTGGTTGTGAAGTAAATTATCCCGGGATAGTTAATTAACACTTTTTCGCAAAAAGCATTGTGTTCTAAAGCTAAAACCTAATCTTCATATGCATTGTCAGATTATAATCATATATTGAATTTAGATTAATATGAGATCTGGTAAATGAAAACAACAAATCTAATTTAAGAGTATTTGCATGATATTTCTAGGCAATTCATTATAATTTTATCTATGTTTTTACATACTACTTACTTGCGCAGAAATACGTGATGTACCCGGTCTTGGCGACTGCCGGGTAGGATGGGCAGGGATCTCCACCAAAGGTTGCGTCATTGAATATGACATTGCAGCTGGAGGTAGTGGAGTGGCATGCGGTCACCATTTGACTGACAGCGTCCGCCGTGGAACATGGGGTGCTAAGGTGGCCATAGAAAGCGTCATATATGTGGATGTAGAAATTTGAGTGTGGAGGACAAACCAAAGTGTAGTTGTCACCCTCGGCGATATCTCCGGTGGAATATTCTACAAGTAATACAATAATAAAATCGCTACACTAGTTTATATCAAATTACAGTTTGTGTGAAAATATGCTGCGCAAGGTTAATTTGCCTTTTTGTTATAAACACTAGTCCCATTAATATAAAATATTTACGAATACAAAAATTAATACAAAACATCAACACAATATATTAACATCTCATTAACAACAAAAACCAAATTTTTTTAATAACAACAATAATACAACACAATGATAATAATAAATATCTGTTAGTTCATTGTACAAGTATAAGAAAAACATACATACCTGTTTGTGTTTTCAGACACATGTATTAAAACATTATAATATTTATGTGTAATAAGTGTTTGTCTAAACTGTGTTAGGAGAAAATTTATGGAATGTGTATTTTCAAATTTTGTGTTGGCTTTGTGTTTCTGTGTTTTCCTCATATGCGATTGCCGCCAGTATTTTCAAACCACTCCATAGTAAAATCATAACCACTCCAACCTGACTCATTTTGGGTTAAAGTTAATCATGAATTGTAAGGAAATCTGCAAACATGTAAACATGGAAGCATTAAATCACAGTACACGTGTAGTTAGTTTGTGATTACCATAATTCAAAAAACATACAGATATAAGAATAGTCAATGAACGTAGCAATTACAAAGATGGTATTTTAATAAAACAAATCAAAACATTTTATATGTGATCCCGTTTGAATGGACATATTATAGGGAATATTATTAGTCTTCGGATTGTTTTTCGAAAATACACTTACCTTCAATTCATGCAAAAAATGGTGAAACCGCCGACATTACATTATTCCAAACAATTAGATGTATATTTATGTAATTGTACATATTTATGAAAACAAATGAGCAGATTTTGAATAATATTTAAAAATTAGGTATATGCAACTTTTGTATAGGATTATCCATCACATAAACCAATATATATATATTCAAGAAACAACATCTATTGATAGAGTCAACGGATAATAAGGAAATGAGTATATATTTACGTGAGCAGATGTCTAGGTGCGTTGGGATACAGTAGAGAGTCTGGTTATGGTATCCCTCACAGTATATACCATCCGCAGCAGTTATCGGGTTGTTACAATACCGTTCGCGGGTCTGTGTGCCCTGGGCGTAACAAGTCGTGCTACAGTCCGTCCAAGCTGTCCAATCGGACCATCCGCCATTTTCTGAAACAGACAATACACATTTAAGGCTTAAAGTACCATGATAGGAATAACTTAATCTCAAAACTACTATAGCCAAACGGAAGTGAAATGTATTGGCAGACGGCCCTGAATAATTCACCTTTGAAGAAAAATTCATAAAACACGATGTAATCAACGAAATATGAATCTAATTAAAAACTAGGACAAAAACGATAGTCTAGAAATGTTCGAATGGTGCTATTAAAAACATACAGATATTGCAAGAACAAAATTGTCATTTATATTAGTTTTTAATAAACAAACATCTTCGAAATAGAAATGGTAAAAAAAGCAATGCGAAATTTTGTGCTGATTCCTAACCTACAAATCAGCAAAACCATCAAATGACTACATGTACGTACGGTTTTGACATTGTCCGCCATAATAGTCTCCGACACACGCACAATGGAATCGAGCTCCCCAATCATAGCACGTGGCTCCATTCAAACACGTGACAAGTCCGCACATGTTGTCTCTAGCTGTATTGATCAATCAAATCAAGATTATTAATTACTCCTAAAAGATATACTTCTTTACACATTTTAAATATTGTGTTTCTTGTTAAAGTTGCAAAATTGTATTTGATATCTTTGTATAGTTCTGTGATTTAGATTTGATTGAACTTAACCAATGTATAAATTTCCATTGCATGTTTTTTTTTTTTTTAATTGAATGAGATTTTCTATTCTTTATATATCTACATGTATATATACATATCTACTTTTTAGAATATAAAAATGTAACCTACTAATTGAAATGGCAAACGCGTCGGCTACGACCATATCTATCAAAAAAAGAATTACAGACATATAACCAAATATTTTCATATTAATAGTATGAGAACAAAATGAAAGATTGAAAACATTAATTGTAGAAAGCCTTCTTTTTTTAATCAATCTATAAGGATATAATTTAGGTTTTTGGAGGAACACTTTAACTGGATTTTGTTTTCAAATTATTTGCAAACTAGGGTTTTCCATCACCAATAAGCGCTTTAAGTCTTGAGTCAGCGATGAACAAAAATACATGTAGAACCATTGACTTGTTGGTATTTTAGAATATCATAAAATAGCATAATTTTCAGAATATCTTGCTAAACAAACCATCATTTGCTTCAGAAAAGCCTGCATCGCTGTACAAAGGAAATGGACGTGTTGCCTTTGAGTCAAAAGTGCAGGTACTGCCTTCAATGATCCCAAACCAGCCGAAGTTATAGGCACAGCCAGAACCGTAGGTTTCTTCTATATAGAAATGTCTGTTGCTGTGTCTGCAAATAGATTATCATTTTCTCATAAATCATTAAGTTCAATTTACCATGGAACGTACAAACGTACAGGACAAAGCTAGTTTTATCTATACGACCAAATCCGCGATATTCAGTTTATAGCGGCCTATACATATTTGCTTAAATTGATTAAATGCTCCATCAACGATCAGTATCATTTTCGGACGCGCCATGTTTAGCGATCCATCTATATACGGTCAATTACGATGAGTAACTACCACACTAATTAAACCTGCAACACATGGATGGGTTGCTAGTGGTTTCGTACATTTTAAAACTCACACATAGGTAAACACTTAGGCAAACAACTTATTAACTGTATTATGAGAATTTGATAAGGAAATGGCAGTTACTGGTTCTAAGGTAATGTTTATAATCATCATGCTTACCCTGCTATAGAGCAGTGTAGAACCGATGTGTCCCTCGTCAGATCAGCATAGGATGTATATATAATTCGGTCACAACTAAGCCAGTTTAACTTTGTAGTCCAGTGCGCATCAAACACTACGAATGCTACTTCCTGTCCACCCGAAAAAAAGGAAATTCGAACCTGAAAAGAAAGAACGAATAAACAAAATGAGTATTTAATTTTTACAAAATATGTCTCAGAATTATAGGATTTAAAAACCTGATACATATTCTCTAGAGGAGTGAGCTTTATATAGTCAAAGTACTTTGTTGCAGAATGGAAAATTAAAGAAGTTGATTATCATCTTTGAATAATAAATCGTCTAACATAAAGAATGAACGTTTCCAATTAGTTACAGGTAATCACCGTAGTTTTCTCCTGTACTCTGTAATATACCTTTTGAAACCATCACTGTGACTATTTATTTAAGCATAATATTATACCATGTCTCTTGTTCAGCCCATTTAGATAATAGCTCAGCCAAACATATCGAGGTTTTGTTTCACTTACTGCCTGTTTGTAATACAATGACCAGCTATCCACAATACTTGACTTGTACGAGGGGGTCCCGGTCGACATAGAATACGCTTGTTCAATATATTCGTTAAGTGTGTAGGTACCAGTCCATAGGTCATATATACCAGAGGCTGGGTAAACGCTTTCTCCATTGGCTACTTTCATCACAGGAAACCATCCTAGATTCATCAAATTGGGAACATATCATATTTAACAATAGGAAATTGCATCTGCTTGGGTGGTATTTAATTCTTGTTATTGTGAATGATACCATCTAGCAAATGAAAACTGAAGACGCACCTATATTAATTGCTTCATCGTCGTCAATTTTCGAATCATGTTTTCATCAAGTACATCGAAAAATCTCACAATTAATTTTCATGAAATCTTCATTAAAAACAGAATGTCCATGCATTAACCATTGTTCATGCTGTATGAAATTCATATTCTATGGAACCATTTTTCTTGACTTTCCATTATATTGAATCAAAAATTAATTAAACAGTACAATTTTGCCTTGTTTACTATCTATAGCAATGGTATCAACAGGCATATATCATCACGTGACTCCATACTGCCTGATGATTAGCTACATAGTCGGTTATAATGTGGCCATAATGATCCTAATCCGCTTCCCCAGTAATCTATTGTGATATCAATGTAATATGACGCCATGTAATTATAAAATAATTGACATCCTTAAACTCATTTATATATGCGATAAATGCAAAGTAACATTTATGGATCAATACCTATAAGGCGGAATCACACATACCCGTTATAAATATCCCAAGTACATCGGCATATGGAAAGTTGACACTGTCCCCAGGATGAGCCTGTAAAGGACATTTAAAGAATATTAAAGATCATGTCAGAAGTTTCGTGTAGCCAGTTGAACGTTTTGGTTCATGGGAACTTAATAATGTTTTAAAATTCCGAACAAATGAAGAATCATACAAGAATTCAAAGTTTGAGCAGTGACTTTTGGAAAAGGAAACTTAATAATATGGTATTTTTATAGTTTCATGGTAACAGAAAAAGTATTGAAAATGAAAGATTCCCATTAGCAAAAGGCACAACTAGAGCACTAGCCTAACATGTACAGAAAGTTTCGTGTAGCCAAGTTGAACGGTTTTTGAGTTATAGCCCGGAATAGAAAGGAAACTTTAATAATATGGTATTTTTGAATAAATTTCTATGGTAACAGAAAAAGTATCGAAAATGAAAGGTTCCCATTAGCAAAAGGCACAACTAGAGCACTAGCCTAACATATACAGAAAGTTTCGTGTAGCCAAGTTGAATGGTTTTCGAGTTATAGCCCGGAATAGAAAGGAAACTTTAATAATATGGTATTTTTGAATAAGTTTCCATGGTAACAGAAAAAGTATTGAAAATGGAAGGTTCCCATTAGAAAAAGGCACAACTAGAGCACTAGCCTAACATGTACAGAAAGTTTCAGAAATGAGACACTTCACGTGATGAAATACATGGTAGATATCTCTCTATATAAATGACACGT
Source organism: Argopecten irradians (assembly GCF_041381155.1). NCBI lineage: Eukaryota > Metazoa > Mollusca > Bivalvia > Pectinida > Pectinidae > Argopecten > Argopecten irradians. The sequence goes on from NC_091134.1 coordinate 23,981,952, forward strand.
TGGCGTTGTGCAAAGATCTTAATATAATTTTACATTAACATCCAAACCAAAGTTCCCTCTTCATATTTCATACAACGTATAAATGAAAAAAATATTAGCAAGTAATTCAAAGATCACAAAACAACCTAAGGGTTAGACCTAGCAAATCAAACGTTACAAAACGTACTATCTGATTGGCTAATTCTCAGCGTAAATCTTAGAGTATTTCATATTCCATAATTATTTATAATTTATCCATCATTTATTATGTAAAACTTGAATTAGAACTGATCTGGTTGTCTTCATATATTCTAGTTAAAACGTAGATATAAAATCTGGATTTTCAGGATCAGCCCATGATCAGTATTTTAACCAATACTATAATGTATCGTACTAGACTCTGGTTGTGAGGCCGTTCCGGTATTACTGTACAGAAAATATGGGCGCGTTCGCACGTTGTTGTCAAAAGAACATGTAGTACTTCCAGATGAGTCATCCAATACCAACATCCAGGCTGTCATTGCTGAACACGACCCTGGCTGTTCTATGATAGCAAAGGTTCGCGTCCCATCACTGAAACGACAATTAATAAAATTTAGATATGATACCTAGCTACAATCTGATTGGAATCGTCTATTCATAACTTCGTTTAGTATTTACAACACTATAGACAAGTATTCATATATATATAATTATCACAAAAAGACAAAGAAATAAGTGTTTCGTAATATTGTAAAAATTTGAATGAATCTGATCTCAAGTTATATACATGTTATGTACTACCTGAACTAAGGGAAATAGTTATATTTTTAAACATCTTGTCATCTATATTTCAAACATACATCGTTGAGAAATCATGTGTGTCATTATCAGAAAATACAGATGTTGCATCGGAGATATGAACACAACATATTTACCCCGAAATGCTTGCTGAGGTGGCGTTAACAGTGGATCCATATTCCTCAGAATATAATATGTTGCCTGCATCCATCCAATTATTTTTATCAGTATTGGTACCATCAAATACCACATGGGCTTCCTCAACTCCAGATGTGAAGAAGGAATACTTAACCTAAAAGTATGATATTGAGTTCCCATAAAGTTTTGTCAATTCAGTCGAAAGTGCTAGTGTATCGAACATACGTTATGTTTAGGTCAACTTAACTTGAACATTTCTCTGCCAACAACCAAAATGTAAAAAGGACATTTAACATTTTGAAATAAAGATTGCTTTTAATTGTTGATCTGTGTTTGCATATCATGATATATGACCTGATAATCTTTATTTCAGAAAATATATAACTGTTAAAATACAATGTAATAAATAAAGTCATCAGTATTTTTTATAATGGACAACCCACCTGATCAATGATTGTCCAGTTGCTTGACCAGTCCTCCACTACAGCAGATTTGTAGGAGACAGCCGGAATTTTACTGACCGTCTTAACCGTCTCGTCGCCGTTATATTCCGTAGTTTTTCCCTCCCAGAGGGTTTTCAGGTTTCCAGCCGAGGGGGTAACGCCATCCACACCCTTAAATACCATATGCCAGTCTGTGTGAGAGATAAAACAGATATACTTTAGTATACGTGATAGAGTGCTATGTTAACCCAGGAATGTCTAAAGTTTCATTGCGTAAATATCAGACTACATGTATATCTTATTTCACCGACAAAAGGAGGTAAGTTGTAGTAGATACAAAATAATGAACCTTTCTTGTTTTTTTCTACGATATACGTATATGATTTCATTCAATATCCTGTGCGAATAAGTGCATTGAATCATCGTTATAGACAAAATGGATTGATGTAAATGCTATGTCTGATATTAAAACAAAAAGTTTTCTTAGAAAGACTTACATACCTTGAACAAATATGGCGACAGCATCACCATATCCAACGTTTCCTGAATAAAATCCATATAATGCAGTATTGTTATTGCTACCAGTAAAAAGAATTGATAATGCTTTTACCATGAATACTTTTTTTTCATCGTGATCGTTCAATTTAATATAGAAGTTTCAAGGGAGACAACGCATAGAGTTTTCATAAAGACGCTAGAGTTAAGATGGATGCCCCAAGACCTTCAAGCGCAAGTGCATGGCTTAAGCTACTGCATCATACTGAACAGAGAGTCTCCTTTGAGGTGGTGGATATATAAATTAATTTTATAAAAATAAAAAATAGATTCCTGATTAATGATAAATACAGATTTAGAGAATCGATTTTTACTCATTATACTAAGGCCTAGTCATAAAAAGCAGTTGTTTCTTGAAAAGTAATATATATAACTCATCTATTAAAGATTTTTCCATCGCCGACAGGGCATAAACGATATCTACCATTTTAACAATAACTGATGTATAATCCTGTATATTGTGTATATGTGTCTAATTAACACAAAAATACATATAAAAATATACTTTGCTTTTGGTGCATGCATACTCAGTACTTCAGTATTAATGCGTACTTCATGCGATTAATTATTTATTATCATCTTGAATTAAATAAGAAGCTCAATCTTTTCAATAGTGATACTAATGTAAAGTAAGTAACTTTTGAAAGTGAACTAAAATACTAATTCGTCTTCTCCTGTTTTAATAAAGAATATATACCATTCGTCGGCGATGGAGCATCTTTAAACAATACATATATCATGAACCACTGATTTTATTTTATGACAAATTTAACTTTGACGAATGCTTGATTTACTTGTAAAGAAATGGTCAAAAAAGACAAACCTTTTAAAATTGTACAGAAGATGTATAGCAAAAGAATAACTGTACAGAAATAGCGAGTACCGATTATATTGAATAATGGGTTGATTAGAAATCGTCTACCACCTCAAACAGTTCAGCTAACCTGTATTCCAGGTGGTCAGTGTACTAGCTGTCGAGTAAACAGCATACGGCATAGTCCTAGATCCGTCAAAGGGAGCCCAGCCACCACAACCGCTGGAGGAGCCATAGTCCTTCATAAACATCCAACCTGTAGCCGCGCTACAGCCGCCATGGGTCGCGCTTAGGTAGAAACTGTGTTTGAATGTCGAATCGGCTGTATATCTGTAAATGATTTTCAGCATATATCCATTATATTTCTCATGGACCATTTTTATTCAATTTTCTTTGAAATATATTGAATGACAAAGCTAAATACACAACATGTGTTGCAGAAGTGTCCATTGGACCAGCGTATAGGACGAATTAATTGCTACTACAGGATTGACTTTTCTCTTTTGGTTTGTTACAATATTTATAATCAGTTTGTTTTAAGAGCCAGTTATTTATACATGCACCAAACCTATTTAATTCTTTGGATAAAAACAATAAGTATGTTACAATATCTCATAGTTAAACTGAAGGCAGTTGGGGAGAAAAGAAGGGCCAATTACAGGCATGCAGAAACTTCATTTGAAGATTTCAGAGAGAGTGACGCCCAACTTCCAAAGCAACACAGTTAACCAGAGTATGCCGTTGTTCGATGCTTTTGATGTACATCAGATGAGAAAACTACTTCTGTTGACTTCAGTTTTGCGATGGCCCTGGTGTATCAAGGATGACGAAGTCGATGATAATTGTTAATGTATTTTAGTTAAAACTTTGTCAACATCACTAGTACTTACTCTATCACGCAGTAGTTCTTTGAGACGGTTTTCATATCTGTGTAGCTCGAGTACAAAATGTTGTTACAATTCATCCACGTGTCTTTATCCGTATTGTACCCGTCGTACACTACATACGCTACCTCCGCGTTATTCTTGTAAATTGAATACCGTATCTGTAATCACAATAAAACTCATTTTTAGATTTGACTAAACTGGATCTTTCAAAAATAGAATGTATTATATACATTTTAGAGTTATTTTGAGTTTTTAATGACGCCTCAAAAGTACGATGTTTGATCACTCTTTATCAAATCCCATCATAACTGATAGCAATGATATATTATTATAATTCAATATTCTAAAATGGTCTCTGTGGTCATCTTAGGGTTGTTGTCAAAATAAACTTTGATATTGCAGATATTAGAAATAACTCGTCATTTTGCAATTTCATGTGGAGCAAGATTATCACTATCATAGACTTTGATTAATGCATACTCAGCAACCTTGTTTTGAATAACCTTATCTTTGTAAAAAAATTAGGTTTGTTTATAAGTCTATGTATACCATACAATTCTAATTATTAGGAAAATATAGTACGCTACACTGATGCATGATCAAACTTACAGCTGAGAACGTCTTGTTGACTCCCCACTCATTCAATAAGGCAGATTTGTAGATAGAACCTCCGGCCGTGAAGTCGGTCATCACACTTTCTGTCCCGTCGTTCAATGTCTCAGACGACAAGTAAAATGAGGCTATATCGGCATGTCCGGCAGGTGGTGCTGTTCCTGAGGGAGCTTTAAACACCAGCCGCCATGCTGAATAAAATACATTTAATTGTTTACAACTTACACATGTTTTGTAGATTGCTGTGAAGAGGCACGTTATAACTTAATTTGTATAAAAGGCAGCTATAACACTTAATGTATGCATCTGAATATGTGCGCAATATTTGTTAAAATAAATTTCAAGATATTTATGCTGATTCGTTTATGCGAGTGATATCCGTGCATTATCATTGTCCAGAAGGACAACTACAGTTATTGCCCTTTGGGAAGTAGCAAATGATCATGGGAAGTATTCTTCCATTGCGCGCCAGAAAAAACAACAACTTTTGCCAACAGATTTTGAATTGCATACCTATCGTAAGTTTTATCAATAATTTCCAATCACCAACATCCTCCCCACTAATTTTTATATATGTTTAATGTCTCTTATATGACATAAATTTTACTTGTTAAGTCAATATCTTATGGTATGTGTTTAACGAATCTTACTTCGTGTCTGTTGAGATATGTAAAAACAAGTACACAGGCTTTTTTCACAAAATTATTATTTTTAGACACATGCTTTGGTTTCTGTATTTGGGAATGCAATGTGTATGTTAAAATCAATAATTTTGTTGTGTAATATAAGATTAACATGTTATTTCAAATTCCTCTAATTTTTTTTTTAATTTTTTTTGTGAAATGACTGCATATGTATAAAACTATGTATCGTTTGTTTCTTTTTATTTTACTTAATATATGTTTTACTTTTTTCGTTTTTATTCATTCGTATGTTTATTTCGCAATCTGAGCAATACTTACGCCCTTGGAATGTAGATAATTTCATTGATTCTATAAAAGAAATAAAATAATCAATTGAAAAAACGTATTTAAGGTGCCAGTTTCTAATTTCACGTTTGGTAATTTGATTAGTCAAGAGATCATTAGTAAGAAACAAAACCCATTGTTAATGTAAGATTATCTTTCTATTTCTTTAATTTAAATTCCTGACGTTAAATCAATGCCTTTTCACAAATCAATAGTTGGTGTAATTACGTGAAATTAAACTTAAAGATGCTCCACCGCCGACAGAGCATAACTGATATTCATCATTTGAACAATAATTGGTGTTTAATTTTGTATATATATGCCTAATTAACACAAAAAATAACATAAAATGATTCAGTTTGCCTTTGGTGCACGCGCAATCATTACTTCATTCCATGTAAGATATAGTGCCACGGAATTTTTTCGGGATGCAATTAATTATTTTTCATATTTTTAACTTGAAGTAAAATTAGAAGCTCAAATTTTTCAATGGTGGTTATGGTGTAAAGTAAGTTACTTTTGTAACTGAAGAAAAATACAAAATCGTCTGCTCCTGTTTTTGATAGTGAAAAAATACCATTTCTCAGCGGTGAAGCATCTTTAATGAAAGAGTGAATATGAATAGTTGCTTATAGAGTACGTACCGACACAGTACATAGTGGCAGAACCATATCTATTTACAGAATATGACGAGCAAGGATTTCCGCCAAAGGTTGCATCGTTAAATGTAATTGTACAATTAGTGTTTCGTCCATGACAAGCTACTCTTGCGTCAGACAAGGGATCGGCATCATAGCACGTGCTGTAGTACCCGTAGAAGGCACTAGAGACAAATATGTAGAGTCCTCCCTGACAAACCATTGTGTAGGAGGAATCCACCTGAATATTCCCGGTATTGTAAGCTGGAAAACAAATTTGATACAATTGCTTAATTTGAATGTGGAAGACGGGAGATATTCGAAGAAAAAAACAAATCCAATAAAATGGAATTATGAAACGGAAATGTGGAATAAGCGAAACTAGTATTCTTCTGCCATAAAAGTGTAAAACACCAATAAAACACATTTAAGAAATCAAACTATCTAAGATTGACTTCACCAATACTCAAAGTAAATAAAAATAAAAAATAAAAAATAATAAAAAAAAATAAAAATAATATAAATTATATGAAAATAAAATATATGCATATTTGACCGTTTTACCAAGCAGAAAAAAACATGAAAGCAAGTACGTTTTTATTATTTAAATGTTGGTTGAAACAGACGATGTTTTATTTCATTTGCATTGGTTGAATACTGTAATATAGAGAAGTAGGAATTTAGAAAAAAGTATAACTGCATAATTCGAATTAATTGATTTTTAATTATATCATTTTATTTAGATTTTTCATTTGTTTTTTATATGGTGTCAATATTTCATTTATTTTTTTGAAATAAGCACAAACTATTTCAACTAATAGGAATCACAAGTTATTGATATTTCCTAATTGATATAATTTTATGTGATAGCGCGCCATAGTCTGGAAACGAAGGGGAACATCTGTGTTAAAAGAGTAAATTAAGCATACATGGGCATGTGTCCAGGTCGGCAATACAGTCCCGTGTTTCAGACGTGTCCCCTGTACAGGACTGACCGTTCGGACCTGCTGGTGTAGGGTTAGTACAGGTTCTCGTCCTACTGTGTGTTCCCCAGGCATAGCATGTGGTACTACAGGTACTCCAGTCAGTCCAGGTGGTGAAGTTACCGTCAACTGAGGATATTTATATGATTGGTTTATTAAAATTGTATCTTTCTAATCTCCATATTTTTTTAGCAGCATTCACGTCGATATATTTATTTTTGCAGTATACACAAATCAGTTGACACAGGCAAATTACCCCATAACAATTTTAGATTTTACACTGTTGTCAAACTGCATACAGTTTAAAACATTTATACGTAAACCCAACGCACACATAAAGATATAAATATCTGACATTTGTTTTCCTGTTACACTTTAGTTAACATGTTTTCCATTTCCACTCGAATTATCGTTGCAATAATTCATTTTTGAAATGGCAACATAATCCATTTTTGATAGAGTCATTGCGATGTAAATTTGGTAATGCATTTACGCCAACACTTACGATCTGCGCAGTCCAATCCGTAGTACGCTCCAGCACATACACATTCATACTTGACCCCACGGTGGTAACACGTGCCGCCATTTAGACAGGGACTGAAGTCACAGAAGTCATCCATAGCTATAAAAAGAAGTTACTAGTTTAATTGTACGTATGTCATCACATTAACCATAGGGATGAATAATTTTACAATGCCTTTCCGCACATAGTTATCGCAGAATAAATGGTCAATATATGTATAAATGAAATGATGCTTGTACTTGTAAACTGAAGCTATAAAATCATAAGATTTAGATATAAGCGCCTTGATTCTCTGCATACATTCATATCAAATTAGATGTGAAAATTTTAGCATGAATCTTTACGCAAAATATTGAGAAAAAATATTTATGAGATTTGTATATATTGGTATAATACAGGTGTCATTACGTATTCTTATGTTAATAAACTCAATATACCTTAAAAAAATCTGTGATAAGATTGTTTTGAGTAGAGTTGTGATAAGATTGTTTTGAGTAGAGTTATTCCCCTTGATTTCCGGAAGTTTATAATGATTCTTTAATCAATTAATGACTAATCAATGTGCAGGTCTGGAATATTGTAAATAGTTTCTAAATTTACAGTTTTATGTAGAAAAAATATATAAGCAATGAAACGTTGATTAAAATTGAAATATAAATAAGTATTTAATTATTGAAACTCTGTATACCAGGAATAATTTACTGATTCTAAGTTAAGTAGATCAGTTAATCATTCTCAATGGAGAGCACGATGTAAGAGGTGAATCGCTGCTTCGGCAAGGTTCTGTCAGTGACCAAGCTGAATAAGTTTGGGCCCAGCTGAGTAAGCTGGGGTTCCACTGTTGCTTTCACTATGGGGTATACGTTACAGGGTACCGCAGTACACGTTACAGGGTACCGCAGTACAGGGTGACGAGGTGTCAGTTCGATACCAGGTGTTCAGTAACACAGGGCGACGTGATACTTGAACAATGAGACAAGGTTTACCAAAGCACTCGGTGCCGCGGTAAAAGGGTGACTCGGTATTGTAGTCACAGGTGTCTCGGTATAGGTGTCGTGATAATGTGTACTTTGTACACGAGGAACTGACTGTCATAGTGAAGCAGCCTCTTTACTTAGACCTGTGGTATTGAAGACACAGGGTGCTCAAGGTGATTCAGTTGTTGTATTTACCAGGTGTAAATGAATCGGATCATGGTTGTTAACATGTGATTATGAGTCAGGTAGACTAGCCATTTATTTGTATATATTGTCGGCAGTATTTAGTTTGTTGTACATGTGTTTAACAGTGCCTGGGTCCAAGATAGAACTTGGTAACGGACCGTACTACAGTTGTAGTTGCAGTACAGAATAGCAACAGGCATAGTCGGTCACGCGACCGTTACAAGATATTTGTTGACAACAAAAATCGTCAAAAGGAAGTCAACTTACCAATTGATATCACAAAAGTATCGGCAATGGCCATATCTGTTTGAATAAAAGAATGATACATTAAGAAAAATAGCTAAAAAGAAAACCTTATCTATTGACAATAGCTTATCTTTATGATAAAAATACATTATAAGGGTTTATTCATATGTCATATTCAATATCAAAAAATTACAAATTAAATTACACATCTTTGTATATTTTTATATAACAGATTTAGCTCATATTTTGAAGCTATACTTTGATCATTTGCATATACCTATAATTTAGATTGTAAAAATTTAAAATTTGATCACTCTCTATTTTCATACATATGATTTATATACAGGGCCTGAGCTTTAGCACGCACTATCGACATACACAGAACAAAAACAATACCCTCTCCGGTGAATAGTGTGTGACTATAACATTTCTCTTGTGTAAACTAATAGAATGAAAGCTTTGATAAAACAAAGCAATATGATAATATTTTGAGGATGGCTTCTGTTCATATGCTATATATTACGTCCACAAGTATTTCGGGAAACTTTGCTGTGATCAGCTAAACCAGGATTTCAACTCCATCATTATTTAAATAAAGACATGAGTAGAAATAACCACTATTACATTTGTATAGACAATGGTGTGTCCTTTATATACATTTTATATATTAATTTGAAGGATAGTAATATTCTTCCTCTGCAAGCTGGACGTTTAGCTACATTTTGTGTCCCTCGATCGCAATAGTTCTATACTTTAGGTGCACATTAGCATATGGACTAGTTGCCTCATACAGATCCTTGCCTTGTATATACTTAAAAAGTATTTTGTAGATTACGCAGCATGGAATCTTATAAATAAATTACATATATTGTTACTTACTGTCATTGTATTCATATCTAGCTGGGTCTGCGTCACTGTACATGGCAAATGGCGATGTGGCTCTATTGTCGTATCCACAAGACGAGCCCTCGAATACGCCTATCCATCCACCATCCGTACCACAGCTACTGTATGTATACTCAATAAAGAAGCGACGATACGACGATGTATCCCTATATACACAAGACAAATACCAGATTATCATTCAAAAGCTGAAATACAAAACGTTTCTTTTTTCATAGTAGAAGAAATGGATATCTCCACGAATAACAGATATCTTCTGTTAAAGAGTTTTTATCCAGGAAAAGAAGTTATATTTGATAGTAAATGTCGTTACATAAAACATACTAACTAATTGGAAGACAATGACTAGAACTGATTTGAAATGTAAACAATCGTCATACCCAGCAATACTACAATAAACTAGGGAGGTCGTCCTTCTGTTCAGATCAACATAGTTTGTATACAGGATCCTATCACAGTCAAACCAGCTGTTTTTGTCAGTACCGTGGGCGTCAAACACTATATAGGCTTGCTCCACTCCGCTAGTATACAATGAGACTCGCACCTGGCAAAACATGTAAAAAAGATAAAGATTTTTTGTTTTGTTATTTAACACTTTTGCAACAAATTCACGTATAATAGTTTTAAAATTAAAGATATATTTCAACAAAGCAAATAAATACTGTTATATTTCGGCTAGAGCTTTTCCACAGTCGTTAACATCGCAGTAACAATGCTTCTACCATGTAGTTATCGATTTATTTGTCTAACAGTTCCAGTTCCACTCTCGCTACCAAACTCCCATCTGACGATTTTAACTGATCCTAATTTGTATTCTATTTTTCGACTTTTGTAAACAAACGTGTTTTCCCGCTCTTGCCTTCATGTGGTTTGATTATTGATAATGATTTTAGGTTTGATATATCAGCAAATAAACTTTACACTTTTATAGCTTTCTAATGGTTAACGTACAAACTTACCGCCTTGATGTAGTAACTGGTCCAGCTGTCGACAATGCTGGATTTGTAGGTGGACGTGGAGGCTGCGAACGAATGAGCCGATGTTGTAAACTCATTCAAAGTGTACGTGCCAGTCCAAAGATTGTAGACACTGCTAGCCGGAGAAATGGTCTGTCCTTTAGCCCACTTCATTACAGGATAAAAACCTGAAATAATGTTATTAAGTTTATCATTAAGCATTTAGTAATGTTTAATGATATATTGAGATTGATTTAAAGAACTCTTTGACTAATATTAAAATGAGACTTCAACGAGATTTAATGACAGTTGCAAGTTTACAGGCCAAAAATTAAAATAGATTAAGCTTCAATGACAAATTTATCAAGTAGAATGATGTTGTCGTGTTGTCTACACAATTATCTTCATAGTTTCTTTTAATCCTAAGAGGTTTTGATGAATCCAATCGTATAACAACAAACCCTTCACAAAAATGCCAAGTGTGTGAGCAGCAGGGAATCCACCAGAATTCCAAGAACCACCTGGAGAAAAATGTTTATCAAAAATTATTTTTCACAAATATAATATAATTTGAATAAAATGTTCACAAGTATACTGAACCATATCGATTACGATAATCCAGAACTACATTTACATACCCCCACTTCAAATCATTAATCGAGCAGATACATGACGAATTCTATCATCTATGATTCATTTTAAGTACAGTTTTGTTCTTTCCCCCTTTTGTTACTTCTGTGACTGTGTTTTCCACATTAACATTAATACCATTTCTGAAATATTAGAATAGTATGTATATATTAGTGTCTGAACAAAGTCCTTACCTGACTGTGCCAGGCTGTTTGTCGTGCTGCTGCTGTATAAGAAGTAGGGTCGTGTCTGAACGTTGTTATCAAAAGAACATTGAGCAATCCCTCCGACGTCCAGGACCATCATCCAGCCATCTAATGAGGTACACGAACTACTCGACTTTATCAGTGCAAATTTTCGGTAGGTGTCCCTGTGTAGAAACAATTAAGATACTCGTGTATTGTTTGTTTCTTTTTACCGTCCTATTAACAGCATCGGTCATTTAAAGATATGCTAGACTGCGGCCCCATTTATTCATAAGGAATACGAAAACGGGCCAAGATTATTTGAATTATTATCGAAGCAATACCAATTCAGGACAATATATTACGTATATATATATAAATATTTGATAATGATAATGCAAAATACAATATATTTTATTTTTTGCTAAAATTACAAATGATATTAAAATGACGATACACATCAGATTCCAAAACACTGTTCATTCTAATTTTGATTCGATACTATTATCAACTATATGAAATAACATTAGATATATAGAATACTTATATTTTGCAACAATTTTGTATTTTGTTATGGAATAAAGACGGAATACCTGAAAAAAAACCCACTAATCTAAGTGATTCGAGATATGTCCCGCGAACTCAAATTAACTCAAACTATAATATACGTCAATAGAAAGTATTACCCGCTGATTCCACTAGTTGTTGGTGTATAACTTGTGATGTCAGTGTAACTAGAGAATATTTCTTTGCCATCAGCAAACCACGTTGTTTTCGATGTTCCCCTTCCATCAAATACAACATAAGCCATTTCATCTCCACTGGTGAAATAAGCGTACTTCACCTGTAAAATGGTTTACATTGTCGTAATATTTAAAGTTGTATTGTTGCTATCGTAACGATGTTAAATAAATGTCAGTGTTCATTTTACCAAATTTAACAATTAATACACGTCCAACTCACCATATCGATCATGGTAAAGTATCCCTCCCAGTCCTCCACCAGACTAGACTTGACTGTATCCCCGGGGGAAGTTGTTATGGTGGTTTTGGTATCGTCGTTGTCATTTTCGACTGTAGACCCCGTCCATAGATCAAGTAAGGACCCAGCTGTAGGGGTCACACCCTGGACTCCCTTGAACACCATGTGCCATTCTGTAAAAAGTGAAGCGATTGTAAGATCACGATGATTTGGAAAACAACACGCTTCTATAGAAACTTAGGTAAATTGATATTCATAAACATAGAATAATACAACAGAAGATATGAAGTTAACATATTTCAAACCAGTGTCAAATTACCGGTTTTTATTCTAATTTTTTTCCATTTATCACCTATTATCCACTAATATTTCCTGTTGAGTTCAATCAAATGGCAATGAGAAAACCGTAACATATGGCCAAGTCCGACCTTCAGACCAATAGGGGTTTCGAAATTGGGATTTTGTCATTTCGTGATAATGATAGAAATAATGTGTACTTACCCATGATAAATATGGCCAAGCTATCACCAGTAGCAATGGAACCTTTAATTAAAGAAGGATATACAAAATTATAAAGTTGTCACATTCACGAATTTGAAATATTTTTACCGCTATAAGAACAATCCTTGCAATACATCACAAAACTGGCGAGGATATTTTTGATTGATATATAATATGAGTCATTAATTAAAACAACGGTAAAAAGTTGATTACCAGAGTAGAAGTTCTGAAGTGTACTGGCGGTTGAATACTTTATGTATGGCAGGGTCGTGGCATGTGGATCCCACTCTGTACAGCCACCATTGGCGTTAAAGTCCTTAAACATTATCCATCCAAAGGAGGAGGTGCAGGCTGTGCCGTAAGCGTTTATATAGAAGTTCCTCTTGTAGTTTGCTGTAGAATATGGTCTGCAACACAAAACAGAAACTTTTTTTAAATATTTATTTTTTCCTACAATTCCATATATATTTTTCTATTGGATATTTTCGTTCGTGGTCAGGCCAGAGATGGAACCTATAACTCTTCAAAATCTATTATCTGTAATCCTTAAATATATTTTCTATCTTTATCAAATATTTTTGCTTTAAACCAGTTAATCCGTATTTTCCTTAGCTTTAATACGACTATATTATGTGATATTGCGTAAGATAATATAATTCCAAATACTATTTTACATACCGATATATTGAAAACAGCAAACAGCAACCATAGTAGTTGAAAGTTGAAACCATAGAAGTTCAGAGTTGAGTAGGATTATTAAAACCATGGAAGTAGTATACCAACGAGATATCCTTCCAGTTCATGGTTAAGGCATATACTTACGAAAGTCCACAGAAGTTCGGGGTGGAGTAGGAAGCTATGTCGGTGTAACTAGATCCAATAATGTTTGAACAGTCGAACCAGTCCAGTTTGCCTTTCCCACGCGCATCGAAATCAACGTAGGCAGCCTCCTCACCGTTCTTAAACACCGACAGTCTCACCTACGAAAATTAAACATAAGTACAAAACTACAGTCAATGGATTTTGAGTAATAAGCAAAAAGAAAAAAAATCACAAAAGGATACTTATGTGATACTGTCCCGATTTCGCAATATACATTATCGTTTAAGAATGTTGACACATTTTTCTTTTTCAGTTGTCACACTCATAAGGATTGGTTATATTTAATATTCCATATGTATATTTTTGCTCAAGGTAGGAAGGTGACATAGATAAAATCGCTACACTCTTGAATTAAAAACAGTACAGTTGGAAGTTTGAGACTACCAAACGCAATAAAGCAGTTTTCCTTTTGATTCGCCTATTTGTATGTCGACTATAATGATTTGCAATAAATATACAATTTGGCTGCGAATTGTTATCACTGACATTAAATCTATATGGTATACATGTACTTGAAATGCATGATGAAATGGATATATTACCCTATTCATTATTGTATCTGTTGATAATCTGTGATTTATTTTAATTACTTCACGTACTTTAGAATTATTATTATATTTTATGTTTTAGTTAATTTTCAATTGGCAAATTTCCCTGATTAATTTGTTGAAGAATTTTTTCTTTTCGTAATATTATACTACATTCTTTGCTTGTGATATGGAGCAATATGCTGAATGAGCTAATTTCGGAACGAGTGAAAATGTACAATAGTACAATTATTCTACGATTTTGAAAAAAAACGATTCTCTATTTAGAATAATTTTGTTTGCCTGTGCATCAAGTCAACAACAAAGTCAAGTTATTTGCTCCTTACAGCAGATATTGTGATGCCAGACTCCCATTGAAGTAGCTTTGATGATTTGAAGGCACTTCCGCCGGAACTGAAATCACGCATGACTGACACGGATCCGTCATTGAGAGTACTAGAAGAGGTACTGTCAGCGAAGTGGGAGTAGTAATCATTGTATCCGGATACTGTTGTTCCAGCAGGCGCCTTATACACCAGTGTCCAAGCTGGGGAAACGATACATTTTTTTTAATATTTCATTTCAGATTTATGTGTGCAAAATGTAAAATAATTAAGAGCTGCATATCATTTGCATTTTCTCTCTCCAACACTAAAAAAATCACTATGACTGTTCATAATTATTTATGGATCGGGGGGGGGAGGTGTAGAAACAAGAATGAAAAAGGGAATGAGGTAAATGGTAATAAGGACATGAAGAGGGATGGTGGGGCTTGACAGGAATAAGTATGACGTTTAAAATATTTCTGTGTATACTATATAAAAAATAAGAAATAAACTAACACATAGATAAATGCGCAAAGGAGAAAAGAGAGAAAAAAACAGAGAATTAAAAACTGACAGACATTGGTTATCAGTTGACTGACACATGAAAGCACAAAATATAAATAGCTATTTCATTTCAATTTTTCAATCTAGAGTAATTGTCAGGGGTTTGCAAGTTCAACTAGTTTTATCCATTTTTGCCCATGAAGACATGATATTAACTCAGTGAAAAGTATATTTAACTTACGTCCTCGGTGAGTGACTAAATGTGCATCATCTGGAAATTTTAAATATAATAATATATTAGAAAGTAAATAAAGTAAAGCATTGCTCTTTAATATCACTAATGTATACACTTATATTTAATAGCAAGCGACATCGGAAGCTGAATCACTATTCTATAACACCATCGAAAATCATCAAAATTATTTCAAAGCTTTGAAACTGATATATAATTCTCAATATAACTCAATATAACAAAACTGAAATAGGTACTAAGATTTACCCCTTAAATACTTTTATTTGTTAATGCAATTTTCTAT
Source organism: Argopecten irradians (assembly GCF_041381155.1). Taxonomy (NCBI): domain Eukaryota; kingdom Metazoa; phylum Mollusca; class Bivalvia; order Pectinida; family Pectinidae; genus Argopecten; species Argopecten irradians. The sequence goes on from NC_091134.1 coordinate 23,997,612, forward strand.
CTCTCGAGAAAAGATTTCTTATTCGTCCGGCGGATTTGAACACTTTACATCTTCAAACAACTAAATATAATCTATTGTCTATCGTTTTGTGTGTAATTGATGTAGCGCCTGATAGTTGAAATCAGGAAACACTCGATTTACATTTTTGGTGAATATTATGAAAAGTGCAGAGTAATAGTACCAAATCAATCAATTAAAAATGTATAACATAATGTCTTTGGCACATCACTTAGATATTTAGATATCAATCGACTGCATTAAAGGCGCTGGATTTCTTTGGACCAATACCAATATTCTATACGCACTGGCGATAATTTATACAATGGTGTCATTAGATACATGACTGCCCATGAATTATGTAGCGTGTTGTTCATTAGCAGTCTAAAGACAAATCAATATCTATGTGAGGGTTCCTCTTATGTAAACCGTTAAAACACAGCTCATGGACAGACACCTACCTGATCAAATTAGTATTTAACAAAAAATGGTGTGATATTACTTTGGTCAATACCTTATTTTCTATTAGTTTATATATACTTATTGTATGTATATATTTATTTGATCTGTTGTTTGCACCGTGATTACATAGCAACTGCGTTTATCAGTTTATCATTCTGTCTCAAAAATGAAAACGTACGCTGTTTATACGTATAGCAAATAGAAATGCTAAGAATCTTAATAGACATATTCGCCCGGACTAAGAAACTATATGAAAAGGATTGTCCCACATACATTCAATGTAAAAGATTACCATAGGCCTAACCTGTTGTTTAATGCTGTGTTGTTAATATGTAATATAACATCTTGTATGAATAAATGTAATACCTTTGTTGTTGACAAAAAATATTTGAAATGAAAAATTCAATGTAAAACAGTGGAATGAAAAATTAGACTGCTACATATATATGTGTTGGTTTAATATGTCTCCATTGGCTTACTTGTATTTATATATATATATATTTGTGATTGAAAGCTTCCTTTGTTTTGATTAGTTTAACGGCACTTAACCGTTCGTCAATTCAGTATGAATGGGGTAGGAAAGCTGAATTACCCGGAGAACAAATCATGAATCGACATATGGTCAGTATCTGGCGACTGCCTCTGATGGCATCCAGTAGTGGCTGTCTTGTGGTAATAAATCGGGACATCTAAAACACATGTCCACAGCGGTCTACGATCGAAAGTTATTAAATACTTATAAGTTCTACGTCTACTTCATAATTACCACCTTCAACAGGATGGAGATTATATCATATGGTGATGTGCTTAATACCACGGATTGAGTATAAAATGGATTACAAATATGACATATGATATTTATAGTAGGTTTTTGAGGGCTGGTTTTGAAAGCTTCGAGTTTGGTAATTTTACAAAAATCTGGAAGTAAACTGTTCCAATCTGATTTAGTTCGTGGGTGGAATGATTGTTTTTTTACTTGCGTTTAACATGAAGGGACCTGGAAGGAGAGAGCGTGGGAGTGCCTGGTGAGACGTGTAGGAGCTACAAGTGTGTCCTTTGATATGAAGATTTAATCAAGCATTATTTTGAAGAAAAAAAAAGTGCAAAGGCGGATATCCTTGCGTCGCTTTTCCAAGGCTGGCCAACCGCGTCTGCTCAGCATTGAGCTGACACTGGGCATGTTCCTGTGTCTGTACGTGACAAAGCGGGCTACCCTATGTTGGACCATCTCTTTCCAATGCATGTCAGTCTTTGTGTCCCAAGCACCACAAGTATATTCTAAATTTCTAGGGCCTTGTAGGCATTTTCTTTCAAAGATGTTGAGGCTATTTTTAAATTTCTTCTAAGGACGCCCAGAGTGGAATTGTCTTTATTACAAATTTCACGAATGTGAGTGCCCCATGGTTTGATTAGTTTAACGGTATTTAAGCCCAGGTTTTGGCCTCATCTACATGTTTGAAGGATGCAGAGTATAGGTGTGATTAATGGGAGATTGTTTTAATAAGTGAAATGACATTAAACTTATTGGAATGAAAAGACATTTTCCAATTTGATTCCCGCTCAGCAAAGCAATAAAAATCTTTATGTAGCTTAGCGGTGTCACTATGATATCTTACTGCCAGATTGGCGATGGTGTCATTTGCAAATAGTCAAACTGTGGCATATAAAGCCTATTGTTATGTCATTTATGTAGAATGAGAACAGGGTGCGGCCGATGAACGAGCCCTGGGGGACCCCAGAAAATACATTCACATAGTCTTCTCCCCTTCCACACAAAACAGCTCATGTTCTTTCTGATAAGAAGTCTTCAATCCAGGTCGTGACAATGTCATTAATACCAAAGTGCCTCGACTACCTGTGAATTCATTTTGATCCATTGATAAATCACATAGCTCATTCATTAGGACTTGAGTTGAAAAAGGTAAGGACTGACAAATTTGTGTCGAGTAGAGCGAGAAGTAATGTAAAGGAGACACTTACCGTCACAAGCTGCAGTATTACAATATTGGGTCTCAGAACCCTCTCCAGAACAGTAAGAACCGGGAGGCTCAAACGAAGGGTTGTTACATGATCGCGATCTTGAGACCGATATACCTCCTCCACATATCACTAGGCAGTCACTCCATACCGACCAGGCGCCCCAACCGCCATTTCCTTTTAGTACAACCAAAACAATCAAACATTAAAAGTAGAAAAGAAGCATTATCATTTCAATTAAATCTTAATTTAATATTGAACAGGTTGTCAAGAAAGTAAACACATAAAAAATGTACACAACAATGTATTAAGTGCATTTTGATTGTAGCATACGTTAATTATTTCGCTCTTGTGTGTTATTTCTGATATTCCGTATACGTTGTAACACAATATTTATAAATATATGATAAATTAAGCCAGTGTAACATTTAAATTGTTCGTCTTTGCCTTAATAAACATCGTAAATCCTTGATAGTCCTTAATTACGATATTTTCCTAATGCTTATTAAAGATGCGCCGACAGAGCATAAGTGATATTCATCATTCGAACAATAATTTGTGTTTAATCGTGTATAGAATATGAAATAATTTATTTCGCCTTTGGTGCATGCGCAATCAGTACTTCATTCCATATAGAATATAGTGCCACGGATTTTTTTCGGGATGCAATTAATTCTTTTTCATTATTTTTAACTTGAAGCAAAATTAGAAGCTCAAACTTTTCAATGGCGGTAATGGTGTAAAGTAAGTAACTTTTGTAACTGAAGAAAAATACTAAATCGTCTGATCCTGTTTTTGATAGTGAAAAAAATACCAGTTATTAGCGGTGGAGCATCTTTAAATATTTATATAAGATTAGATATATACTTACGTCCACAAAGCCAGTTAGCATTTATGTATCCGGTGTAGCCGAAGTTGGAGAGACCTAGGTCAGTATCCCGTATATATAAGTTATATGACTGGTGATTATTGATAACGTTGCCTAATGCAGTGCCAACATTATAAGAATTCCCATTTTCGTAATACGTAGCAGAGGAGACCTGTATGAAGTAGCCGGAGTTACAATTAAAATTGTACGAGGTGTACTCATTTTGATTTCCAGAACTAGCGCTATAACCTGTAAAGAAACAAAAATAAAAAAAGATAAATAGCATATATTTCTAACAAGAACACACGACTAAAGAGGTTTTTGATAATTATACGTTTTTATTTAAATTTACAACAGCGAATGGAGGTTTCCGATTATATTAAATGACGAGTAACATAACAGAGGATTATATATAAGTTATGTAAAAGTTTTGTATTTTTTGGCAACACTAGCGATGGATTATAAAACCCTTTCTTATGTGGATATGAATGATGAAGATATTCTAACCGAGGGTCACAAAACGTAAAACGAGGCTTTCCTTGAATTTGATAACATTTTTTTGCCTGAAGGTAGAAGGTATGAGGGAATACACTCGTAAGCATATCGTGCACAGTATAAAGATTTGATAAGTATCGAACAAGCTATAACATGAGTATAGTACAGACCTTTACTTCATACTGCCATTGTTTGCATCTCTTTAACACGAGTATTATATAGACCTCTAGTCCTCATTGTCATTGTTTACATCTCTTACATCTCTATAACGCGAGTATTATATAGACTTCTAGTCCATACTGTCATTGTTTACATCTCTATAACGTGAGTATTATATAAACCTCTAGTCCATACTGTCATTGTTTACATCTCTATAACGTGAGTATTATACAGACCTCTAGTCCATACTGTCATTGTTTACATCTCTATAACGTGAGTATTATACAGACCTCTAGTCCATACTGTCATTGTTTACATCTCTATAACGTGAGTATTATACAGACCTCTAGTCCATACTGTCATTGTTTACATCTCTATAACGTGAGTATTATATAGACCTCTAGTCCATACTGTCATTGTTTACATCTCTATAACGTGAGTATTATACAGACCTCTAGTCCATACTGTCATTGTTTACATCTCTATAACGTGAGTATTATACAGACCTCTAGTCCATACTGTCATTGTTTACATCTCTATAACGTGAGTATTCTAGACCTCTAGTCCATACTGTCATTGCTTACATCTCTTTAACACGAATATTATATAGACCTCTAGTCCATACTGCCATAGTTTGCATCTCTATAATGTGAGTATTATATAGACCTCTAGTCCATACTGTCATTGCTTACATCTCTTTAACATGAGTATCATATAGACCTCTAGTCCATTCTGTCATTGTTTACATCTCTTTAACACGAGTATTATATAGACCTCTAGTCCATACTGCCATAGTTTGCATCTCTATAATGTGAGTATTATATAGACCTCTAGTCAATACTGTCATTGCTTACATCTCTTTAACATGAGTATCATATAAACCTATAGTCCATTCTGTCATTGTTTACATCTCTTTAACACGAGTATTATATAGACCTCTAGTCCATACTGCCATAGTTTGCATCTCTATAATGTGAGTATTATATAGACCTCTAGTCCATACTGTCATTGCTTACATCTCTTTAACGTGAGTATTATATAGACCTCTAGTCCATACTGTCATTGCTTACATCTCTTTAACACGAGTATTATATAGACCTCTAGTCCATACTGTCATTGTTTACATTTCTATAACGTGAGTATTATATAGACCTCTAGTCCATACTGTCATTGCTTACATCTCTTTAACACGAGCATAATATAGACCTCTAGTCCATACTGCCATAGTTTGCATCTCTATAATGTGAGTATCATATAGACCTCTGGTCCATACTGTCTTTGTATACATCTCAATAACGTGAGTATTATATAGACCCCTAAACCATACTGTCTTTGTATACATCTCAATAACGTGAGTATTATATAGATCCCTAGTCCTTACTAGCTGGGCGACACCTGAAGGAGTGTCGCGGATGAAATGAAGAGAAGAGAAATGGGAGATAACTCTTGTTGTTATTCTTAAAAGGGACCAATTTCATAAGGTTATGGAAAATATACCAGAGTTTGAAGACATATCAGGATTTTAGTCTATTTGACCGGTGTGACCTTGAATAAAGGTCAAGGTTATTTATTTAAAAAGAAAACCTTGGTAGTTCATTATATAATATATACTAGCAGTTAACCTGAAAAATACATTTTAATTGATTTTCTATAAAAACACCAACAAAGGAAGGTAATTAGAAAATAAAAATCATTTTAATCTACATCTCCAATACTCCATGGGTTACTATCACTGACGTAATATCCACCCCTTGACTATCTCATAGTAAAATTGGAACCACTTCAGAAGAAAAAACTGACCAATCACAGGCTTGCAGAAATTAGGGCTGGATCAATATATCGATATACCGATATGTATCAGTTTTCACCAGTGTACCGAATATCGATATGCAAACATGTTGGATATCGCTGTATCGTTTTACATCTCACCCTACTGTTTTTGTTATAGAAATAGGAAATTCCAAACAAAATTTATTCTAAAACATCATTCAAGTAAGAGCATTTCAATCAATTGGAAGTGTTTAAGGCATCTGTGTCACCTAGATGGATTAGAAATGCCTTTTCATAACTAAGAATACAAATTGACATAAATTAATTAACACAGATGATAAACCGAATCAAATGTTTGGTAGATTTTTTCCTGGTTATAAAATGTTTGATCAAAATTGTCTTTTATTGTCACAATTTTCAAAACACATTGGTCAACTGAATTTGAAAAAGAGGTCCACTGTATCGTCAATACATATCGTATCGTTTTAGACCTTCCAATACCCAGCCCTAGCAGAAATCATTTTTGGCTGCATCCTAAATACTCCAGGGGTTACTATCACTGTCGCAATATCAACCCATGGACTAATATCTAATATAGTAAAATTGGAGGCAGTTCAAAATAAATCAAGAGGCCCAAGAGGCATTATGAATTAAAAGAAACCTCTTTTGGACCCACTCCTCAGGCCCCTGTGGGTCAGTCATGGAAAATATGTTAATAGGATTCAATGGCCATATCATATTGATAATTCTGACAACATTTGACTCATTTTCTATTACAAATGACCAAATAATGTTCAAAAATGTTTTTCCCTATTAAAACTATAGTAAACTCGACTCCTTCCCCAGGGGGAAATATGAGACTCCAGGGTCATAGATAATTCAAAATTTTTGTGAAGGACCTTAAGACCTTTCTATCTATGAAGAGTATTTGATTCTACCATTTCCAGAATTTTAGAAGAAGGTTTTTGAAGTTTTAGCCTATCCTATTTGACCCCTTTTAGCCCCACCCCTCAGGTCCCTGGGGGTCAGTCATGAAAAATTTGTTAATAGGATTCAATGGCCATCTCATACTGATAATTCTGACAACATTTGACTCATTTTCTATTACAAATGACCAAAGAATGCTCAAAAATGTGTTTTACCTACAAATTATAGTAAACTTGACCCCCTCCCCAGGGGGAAACGTGAATCCATCTGTGAAGAGTATTTGATTCCACTATTTCCGGAATTTTAGAAGAAGATTGTTAAAGTTTTAGCCTAATTGACCCCTTTTGGCCCCAACCCTCAGGTCCCTAGGAGACCGTATAATTCACAATTTTGATTGACCTTTGGCTATGAAAGGTCTCTGCAAAATTAGATTAGGTCACTGAAGACTTCATTTCAGGTGACCTCAAAACTGAGTCCTGCATAGACTTCCTTTCAAGATTACAGAGAAAGTGCCACCCAACTTCAAACCAACACATATGTACAGTGAACCACATTATACAATTCCTTTGATGTACGTTAAATGATCTAATTACCTGTGTCTTCTGTTGCCTGCAGTTTCATTGAAAAACACGGATATAACGAACATCCGGGACCAGCAAAATACTTATAATTTGTTATAAGCACAATTAGTTATAAAACATACTGCCGTGTTCAACCCAATAAGTGCCCTCCCACGTTTGCTTTTTTATATTCATTTCATCAGACACCATAAAAAACTGAAACTGATTCTTATTTTAATTCTGATATTGCAGTTCAGACATTGCATTATTGTAGAAATAATCTGCCATGTTTCCAACATTTACAACAAGGTTTTAATAATTTGCCTTATACATTCTGCTTAAACTTGAAGACCCAAGAAAACTATATATAGCTAGGACAAAACTGATTTTATGATATACATTGTATCATGGAACCTTGAAGTCGGACAAGTAGCTAAGTTCAAAAAAATGATATCAAACCTTGAATAAAGTCATAAATTTTACGAATCCAATAACCTAAGATATGTAAACTTACAGGTGAGATTTGTACAGGTAAAGTTAAGGTAAGATCGCTACCCACGGGATTTGTATACTACCTGGACATTGGTGGACAACTTATAATGACCACAGCTTTGTTTGCTAGGGAATGATGGCAAAAGACCTTATATTAAATTGTCAACCATTTCTGGACGCCTGATGATAAGAGACTCCTATGTCGTTAGATGGTGGTGAAGAGATCATAACTATAGAAGACTGGATGACAGGAAGGAATGTCCTAATTAGGATTGTTTTCCATCAGAGATATGGCCATGGTGGCATGGTAAAATGCTGAACATATGATTGGCCAAAGATTTAAATAATGCTGAATGCGTGTTGACAAGTGACTCAATTCCTATATAGCTACTGGACATCGGTAGCCAATGATGAACAAAAACCTTAGTATTCACGGCTGGTTATTGAGTTACTTTGGATCAATGGTGACCATACACCTGCCTATGGCTGGGTGCTCTGGACATATGCTGACCAGATACCTATCTATGATTGAATCACAATGGACATAACTGACGATAACGGACCTACGATGGCCAGAGACCTAATGATGGACCTTGGTGCTGACCTTATCCAAGTGTAGACAAACTTTACTGACAGAGACAAACGTATTTACATAAGGACTATTGACACAGTAGGCTATTGCTTTGTATACAATTGTTTGCTCTGTTCAAGTCTACCACCTTCTGGGTCAATTTATAGCTAGTCAACATTCCTGGAATTAAACCTCACAGGTCTACAACTCACTCTAATCTTGGTAGACATCTGGACCAGAGCTTACACACACAGATATGAGATGTGGGGTGTCAGTTTTCGTCCAAACATGGCAATTGTTTTGTATACTAAGGTATAACATCCGTGTATTTTGAAATGCCTGGATGTTATTCAACACAGGTAGCAGAGCCTTGTACATATTTACCTGTATTTTTACCAGGCGGATGATTACAGGATGATAGGATGTGTACATATAAACGGTGTCAGTTTTATTATAAAGTATAGCAAGCTGAATATGTACCATATGTACCATGTTTTTCAAGTTTTTGTTAATATTGCAAAGCCCAGGCCAGGCCAGTGGTAATAAGCCTATCCTTACTAGTCTATTGAATTACAAAAACTTAATAGAAGTGCCATTAAATATTGTCCAATATGATTTTCTACCCTAACTTGTGTGTTTTGGTTCTCTGGTTCATGTCAGAAATATTTACCAATGCATTCCATACATTGTTCTGGCTTTGATTGTTATGTATTAGGCCTTGCTCTGCACCACTATTACAATGGAATGAAAAACAAAATAAAACCAAGCTTTACATTAAAAGTTAATGTATTGTCTCCATGAACATCAAGACTCCTAGGTATATTGTAGTAGCTGGTGGCTGTCACACAGTCACTAAACAACATTTATACATACATCTTGTCCATACTATCATAGTTTACATCTCTATAACACTAGTATTAAACAGACCTCTAGTCCATACTGTCGTGAGTAACGTGAGTATTATACAGCCCTCTAGTCCATGCTGTCATTGTTTACATCTCTATACAATGAGTATAATACAGACCTCTAGTCCATACTGTCATTGTTTACATCTCTTTAACGTGAGTATTATACAGCCCTCTAGTCCATGCTGTCATTGTTTACATCTCTATAATGTGAGTATTATACAGACCTCTAGTCCATACTGTCATTGTTTACATCTCTTTAACGTGAGTATTATACAGACATCTAGTCCATACTGCCATTGTTTACATCTCTATAACGTGAGTATTATACAGACCTCTAGTCCATACTGTCATTGTTTACATCTCTATAACGTGAGTATTATACAGACCTCTAGTCCATACTGTCATTGTTTACATCTCTATAACGTGAGTATTATACAGACATCTAGTCCATACTGTCATTGTTTACATCTCTATAACGTGAGTATTATACAGACCTCTAGTCCATACTGTCATTGTTTACATCTCTATAACGTGAGTATTATACATACATCTTGTCCATACTGTCATTGTTTACATCTCTATAACGTGAGTATTATACAGACCTCTAGTCCATACTGTCATTGTTTACATCTCTATAACGTGAGTATTATACATACATCTTGTCCATACTGTCATTGTTTACATTTCTATAACGTGAGTATTATACAGACCTCTAGTCCATACCGGCATTGTTTACATCTCTATAACGTGTGTATTATATAGACCTCTAGTCCATAATGTCATTGTTTATATCTCTATAACGTGAGTATTATACATACATCTTGTCCATACTGTCATTGTTTACATCTCTATAACGTGAGTATTATACATACATCTTGTCCATACTGTCATTGTTTACATCTCTATAACGTGAGTATTATACAGACCTCTAGTCCATACTGTCATTGTTTACATCTCTATAACGTGAGTATTATACAGACCTCTAGTCCATACTGTCATTGTTTACATCTCTATAACGTGAGTATTATACATACATCTTGTCCATACTGTCATTGTTTACATTTCTATAACGTGAGTATTATACAGACCTCTAGTCCATACTGTCATTGTTTACATCTCTATAACGTGAGTATTATACAGACCTCTAGTCCATACTGTCATTGTTTACATCTCTATAACGTGAGTATTATACATACATCTTGTCCATACTGTCATTGTTTACATTTCTATAACGTGAGTATTATACAACATCTGTCCATACGTCATTGTTTACATCTCTATAACGTGAGTATTATACAGACTCTAGTCCATACCGGCATTGTTTACATCTCTATAACGTGAGTATTATACAGACCTCTAGTCAATTCTGTCATTGTTTACATCTCTATAACGTGAGTATTATACATACATCTTGTCCATACTGTCATTGTTTACATCTCTATAACGTGAGTATTATACAGACCTCTAGTCCATACTGTCATTGTTTACATCTCTATAACGTGAGTATTATACATACTCTTGTCCATACTGTCATTGTTTACATCTCTATAACGTGAGTATTATACAGACCTCTAGTCCATACTGTCATTGTTTACATCTCTATAACGTGAGTATTATATACAGACCTCTGTCAATTACTGTCATTGTTTACATTTCTATAACGTGAGTATTATACATACATCTAGTCCATACTGTCATTGTTTACATCTCTATAACATGAGTATTATACAGACCTCTAGTCCATACTGGCATTGTTTACATCTCTATAACGTGAGTATTATACAGACCTCTAGTCAATACTGTCATTGTTTACATCTCTATAACGTGAGTATTATACATACATCTTGTCCATACTGTCATTGTTTACATCTCTATAACGTGAGTATTATACAGACCTCTAGTCCATACGGCATTGTTTACATCTCTATAACGTGTGTATTATATAAACCTCTAGTCCATACTGTCATTGTTTACATCTCTATAACGTGAGTATTATACAGACCTCTACATCCATACTGTCATTGTTTACATCTCTTTAACGTAAGTATTATACAGACCTCTAGTCAATACTGTCATTGTTTACATCTCTATAACGTGAGTATTATACATACATCTTGTCCATACATGTCTCTAAATGAATAGGTTGTTTACATCTCTATAACGTGTGTATTATACAGACCTCTAGCCCATATTGTGATTGTTTACATCTCTATCACGTGAGTATTATACAGACCTCTAGTCCATACTGCCATTGGTTACATCTCTATAACGTGTGTATTATACAGACATCTAGTTCAGATTGCCACGGTTTTCATCTCTTTATATCGTTGTTAATATATTCTAACATTGTTTACTCTATTGCTATGCGCAAAATCGACTCAATTTTTTTTCTGCTGTCTGTTAAAATTTTTTAGACGTAATATTTCATTTCAAGTTTACCTTGTGTGTTGTTTTACAAATGTGAATACATTACATAATGCAAGTGTCATGGGAACACACTTTACCTGTTTGACAGGTAGCTTCACCAGACATACTTTACATTAAGATAGAAGTGCACAGTACGATGCATTTAAAATACATGTAGTTAATACGACCTAGTCCATAACTATTGTTTACATCTCTATAACGTGAGTATTATACTATCTAGTCCATACTGTCATTGTTTACATCTCTATCACGTGAGTAAGACCTCTACATATTGTCATTGTTTACATCTCTATAACGTGAGTATTATAGAGACCTCTAGTCCATACTGCCATTTTTACATATCTATAACGTGTGTATTATACAGACATCTAGTTCAGATTGCCACGGTTTTCATCTCTTTATATCGTTGTTAATATATTCTAACATTGTTTACTCTATTTTTATGCGCAAAATACTCAATTTTTTTCTGCTGTCTGTTACATTTTTGTAAATTTCATTTCAAGTTTACCTACAAATGACAATGCATTACAAATGCAAGTGTCATGGGAACACACTTTACTGTTTGACAGGTAGCTGCACCAGACATATTTACTTTGTCGCATAAAGGCAATAAACAAAGATATAAAACTATAAATCGCATCCTGGCATGGTTTGGTCTAATAATTAGGGTTATCGTGGTATTTACTTATGCCATGTACAGGCTTTGTTAATGTCCCCAGGTATTAGGAGACAGACCACGGTCGTAATCTTGTAACATGATAGTCTTATTATGGTCGTTTTATAGTGCTATCTGTCGAATGTCTCATTTTGAAGATATACCCTATATTGCATTAATCTGTCAATTGTAGCCTTTAAAAAATGGGAAACTACCCATTGACGTAAGTGTTATCTTATGAACTTCTTTAAAACGTACATTTTCTATTATAATTATTATTAATAATTATCATTTATTGTAACACTACCTATGTCCGGAGAAAAGTGCGTATATTTGACCATATACACGTGTTTTGGATAAGCAATTCAACAGTCTATCATCTGTTTTCTACACAATAAGGATGTATACGGGTTGGACGTAATTATTTAAAAAAATTTGTTATGCAAACACATTTCTATCATCAAATAATACCATGACATTTAACAGCTATTATCACAATATGTTTCAGTAATAATATATTAACCATTAAGTTCATCAGCTATTTGGACAGTATTCACAACGCAAAACAGCTCGGAAAAATCAAGATGGCCGACATGTTGCACAATACGATTGATTAAGCATAATTAAAATAAATCACTCTTTACATTATAAAATTGATAGCTAATATCTTACCATTCACGTCTGTTAGAATGACACTCAGTATCACAAAGAGCAGGGCTTCAACCCTTCGTGTCTCCATCCCTGAACGCAGAAACTACATTTCTTCACAATCCACAATAAGGTAGACTGGATAGTCTATATGACGTAGGCAATCCCTTTTTTTGAACCCGAGAAGCATGTGTGATCAGGAGAAACATTAACATATACGAACTAACATGCAATGTTGATCACCTAATCAGCTCATTCGATCAGTAGAACGCATTGTTCTATTGCTCATACTGTGAACTTGTACAATGGTGAATAAGGTGTGTGTGACGGAGTATTATTATTGAATTAAACTAGTGGCGGAAATGGGTTTAAATGTCTTGTCACTTTAAGCTTTTTGTCCAATGACTGATATAAAATTGCTTGTATTCCTTTCCCGTAAAATATTCTATATACGTTAAATTATATACATTGTTCATATTTCTTAACAGAAAACATGTTTTGTGAATGTATTTGTTATTGAAAGTTGTACAGTAAACTTTCCAGTCATATCAACCATTTGGTTAACGTATATGAGTTATTTACATGGAACATATCGGAATTGAATTTATATTTTTCTTGGCTGGAATATTCAAATTTAAAGCACCACGTGTACGATGTATATCTTATAAAAAGCTGACATTTCCGTATTATTAGTCTTTCAATGCATGCAGCGTTCAGCAATGTCAACACCTAACATAATACTATAACCTAACAAAGCTTTGTGCTTTTCGATGAGTGACCCCAATCATGGACATATATATAGATACTTGTTCGATTGATTTGACATTGTCAAATATCGTGCAACTATGGTGTAAAAATATCATAACAAAACGTATAGATACCAGATACAATATTAAAATCATATCGTCAACCTCTAATTGAATGACAGAGAATACGTTTTAAATATGTGTGCAATACTTAATTTATAATTTGTAAATACGATATAGTTTAGAATAGAAATCAAAATGTGAAATATAAACAAAATTACTTTAATGTATTTTATAATGATGACTTACTACTAACTATGTTATTATATCATTTTAGTATTAGGAAATAGCAACGGATTCCAAGTTTGTGCATAGGTGCATCCTTTTTATAACATTGAAACACATCGTGGTATACTATAGAGTACGGGGATGCCGTCATTAATATCACAATTAAAAATCTTTAACATGGCTGGCTTTGACCTCGGTGTTATAAGAGGAGAGAGTAGAATTAAGTGTTATCCATCAGTTTATCAGACATGCCCCGATGATTAAATGTATTAATTCGGTAACAAGGTAGTTGATGATCTAAAGCTAACTTTCAATTAATCTTTCTCAGTTTCTTCGTTGTTGACAGTCGATGCCTTCATCCATTACCGAACTCATTCAATAGAACATAAATGGTATGGAATTGTATTTGTATCGCCGGGACTCGAACTGAGGATTCCAAAACTTTAAAGTTGTACAAACCATTGTTTACCGATGTTGTGGAACCTCAGAACTCAGGAAGGTTGTATGAACCACTGACAGGCGATGTGCGACACGATCCAGAACAGCTTGCAATAATAGGACGTTGATTATTCCGCGACACTTGGTCCTTCTAACTAAAGCTGTATGTTGTCACAATCTCATATTGATTGAGTGTGTTTCCAATTAGAAATAGTTCTGTCACCAATCGTTTTTGGTGAGTATGTAATAGAAGTATTTGACCTCACTGATGCCTAACCAAAATTAAATATATTTATATGTAAATAAATATGTAACGTATTGGAATAATTTGTTCAAGCATCAATATTTTATATATGATTGACACTAATTTTTGTGGTAAAATTTAACAATTCAAACAAATAAATCATGAAATCAACTTATTGCAAGTAACAATCACAAATTTACAAAAATGAAGGATTTATTGAGCTCAACTATAGGGAGAGTATTATTTATTTTGATTGCCCATTTAATGCTATAAGATTCTAAAGAAAACGTGTATATCAGATTTCATCAAAGTGTAATATCCTAAGATTAATTTAATTACATAATGACTAGATAGGAACTATAACATAAGGTCTATAGATATATATATTTAAGACGTATTTGATTTCATCGCGAAAAACTCTGAATAAAATGTACTGAATTATCCAGTTTTGGTTATAATAATGATACAATTTGAAGCTTAGGTAAACTGTAAACGCTGTACTCAAAATTCCTATTTACATTTTACATTGATAACTCACTTTTTAACCATAACCGATTCCAATAAAAAAAACCTACCCATGCATTACATCGACGTGACTGCCAAATGTAAAGGATTTAAACAAACATTGACCGACTGACAATATTGTCATACACATTTGGAGTCAGACACAAGACTTTTTCGTTATATTGTTAATCATTCTTATAATCTATACAGTAATTTAAATTGGACTCCTCTCAAAGTCTCAAAGAAGCTGGTTGACTTGACAACCAATTATGTTTCTTCATAACCGATCCAGTTCGCAAATCAAAGCAAGAATTTTGTCTTTTCTTCACATTATCTATTTATTTTAGTATATATAGTATATTACGTTATTGTCTTTTGTTATTAACTTCACTACATTAGGACGAAGATGGTGTTAGTATCATTTCCTAAACATCCTTTACAAATACTAGATGGTAACAATTAGATACTTTGAAAATGTAATATTGCAAATGCTATCCCTATATTTCGAAATAGAAATAAGAAATAACTTTCTTTTATAAAGTTTGCAAAATGAAATATTTTACACAGAAACTATTGACAATTTGCTACAAATCCTGGAACAGAATATAAGTCCCATTCTCATTTGTCAAACTCACAATAAGTTTGAAGTCCATCTACGGATTTGATATAATTTCTGTTTTTTTTCGATTGGTTCATAAATATTCATAACTTAGTATACCACATCCATTTGTTTAATTTGAGATCGACGTTCGATAACACAGTCATAATCTTCACACATGTATATCATTCAGATGTGTTGACTGCTTTGTTGACCTGCACATAAATATTCAATATGTTTAATCCAAAGACAGTGAATGATTTGAGTATATCCATTTGTAATACATCCTTTGGCACCATGTTTATTTCGCATTGATAATTACACAATATGCACAACATCTTTTCATTCACAGTTGACCAAACACTGCTAAGAATATTGGAAGGTGATTTTATCAGCACGTATATTCCAAAGATCAAACAAAAGATCCACACTTCCATTATGCAGTACACTGATGTAGTAATGATGAAATGTCACTCGTAGTAATATTCAATTTCCGAATCACAGAATACAGTGTTGCACAGTACCATACATGCGAATAGGAACGTCACACATATAGGCACCATACTACATGCAATGGCCGTTATAAACCACGCTGAAATAAAAAAAAATGTTTGTTACCAGGTGGTAATAGAAATGAGGTATTAAGAGGGTTTAAATTTAATTATTTTTTTAATTTTATGATGAAAATTATTTTCTTTTCATCTGTCAAGCGTGACTCTCACGACACGGTGGGATGGAGATAGGGCGAACGGAGCCATCCGAATGAGGAAGGTGATAAGGTAACACCATTCTATTGTAGAAACATAGTATGTCGTTCAAAGACAATGGTATAATAACATATTCCGTAAAGATAAAATAATTAACCATATTTTTTTAAAATATTTGAATCATACTTCGTGAATATTACGCAAAACTCGAAATACTATCATTCTCATATCATTAACTGCAAAGCAAACATTAAAATATAACAATTTCATCATAAAGATTTTATATTTCCTCTAGTACAAAGATTATCACCGTAGCATTTGTTTTCAAAGTTACAAAATATTACAAGGATGATACACTGTGAAGCTCAAAAGGCATATAGACATATCAACTTACTAGGTGGAACATAGGTGACCGTTTCCTCCACATCTAAGATGAATATCTCCAGGAACTGAGTAGAAAGACCATGGTCATCTGAGCAACAGAATCGAACCTTGTAGTAGTCGGAGATGTCCTTGTAATTAAATACTGGATTCGTAGACGTGTATAGCTTGTAAACTGTCAGAAATAAATATATATCATAATGCATACTACTTATTTATGATGCCAGATGAAACTATTTCAATTCTACAATAAATGATAGCTTTATTCAATAGAAACAGCTGTTGAGGTTGACATTCTATAATGTCGAAAGTTACGTTACAAAGAGGAACAACGAATATTCTAAGCTTGTTGATACAATTTGGTATGTATTTTTAAAATGTGCCACTAATCAAAATAAGATCAGAAAGTAAGGAATAGTGAACATTTACTAAAAAGACTTGCAACAGCAAATGTCACTAGCGTTGTCTGAAGTTCCACCCATTTGTAATAAAAACTGACAATCAAAACATAACCTTCATTTTTTTAAAGCTAAGGCCAAAAATAAAAAAATTACCTTCATTTTCGAATTTAAGTTGGAAATTTAAACTTCCAGGTATTACTTCCGTCAACGTGCAGCAAACTGAATCGTTCTCTGATTGGTCGACCACGTCTATTTCAAACAACATAATCTCATTAGTCACCGACTCGCTAACTTCTACGCTGTCGGGGAGGTTGATAAAGATAGGAGGCTGCAAAACAAAAATATCAAAATATTACCGATGTGCAATCCAAGTCTACAGGCTATATCATTTTCACGACGGATCAACAGAAAATTTCAAAATATTGCATCACGAAATGCAGATGTGCCTATCTTGTTTATGTTAATCTGTCTTCCAACAGTAATTGTAATATATAATTGTGATATATTATTAATATGATTATATATCGATTTAAGTTGCAATATTTCATATGCATGAAATGTTGCAACTTAAATAAAATATTTGATTGATTGATTGATTAATCCATACATGCAGATAACAGTTTATGCAGTTATATCATTAAACAAATATATCAATGGCAGTGGTTGATAAATCGAGAAGCCTGAAACATTACATGTTATGTCTATATATTGAAGGAAACAAACATTTGGGGTTTTTTTTTTAAAAAAAGGAAACATTTTAAGAAGGACAACTTTCCTTATTCCTATTTTAATACTTTTATTCAATCAATTTCAAAAGAGAAAAAGAACTGTTTTGTAATTGGTGCTGGAGAGATTCTGCTGCACCTACTGAACTACGTAATATATATATGTATACTCATTTAACATTGATAACACAATGTCTCTACGTACAGCATCACATACGTACAGCATCACATATAAACACATGTAAGTGTTATATATCACATACGAGCCGCTAACGGTTATCTCATTTAAATGCCTGGTTTGGGGTCATTCAGTGCAACATCCAGTGTATTTAGCTAGCAACCGATTGTAGAGTCCTGGTAACTAACTGTGTGATTATGTAAGATTTAAGGGGATGCTTTAAAACTTGTTCGAGGGTGGAAATGGTACATATTGACATACTTTGGACTTCAATACATCATCATTTATCTGCATCAGTGATCATTATACTTTAAATCTCCCGATTATACAAACACAAAACTTGAGAACTTCATGTACTAGCTTAATGATATGTAGGGAGAAGTGAAATTCACTTAAGAATGCTAGGCCTGTTTGAGAATTGTGTGAGATGCCCAGCTAAAAAGCACTTGTGCTGATTTGTTTTGTCATTTTATCGTTATCAACAAAAGGTCATTTAAACAGCACAACTGTACAGTTTAAAACTCGGCTTGATATCGGTATGGAATGTTAATTGTCCTAAAAGCCAGACACTCGCCAATACTACTGATATTAGTCATTCCTATTAAGGATGAAAAACAGTTACTCTAGTAAAGCAGTTGTCAAACGAGTAAAATTTAAATTTAAAAAAATCATGTTGACAAGTGCTTCTTACTTAAACAGTTGCAATGAAAATCATCACAAATGTGTGTACAGCTTCAGTTTAGTAAAGCAGTTGCCATGTCGGATGGTATGGGCCTTCGTAGTCGATATCACAAAACCTTTAAACTGATTCTGTACGAATCATATTGTGAACTTAAGAGGAGGTCACTGTTACAAAGCTTGTTCGGTATTTGATAACATACACGAGATATACAGTTCAAGATGAACCTCAATAACATGATCTTCGCATTAAAAAAAATACCGCTTTGTTGACGTTTTCTTTATGATTTGCCCGATAATATATACTGATTGATACTATCAGATATTTAATTATGCCAGAGTTCTCCTCTGGGACAACATTAGAGATATATAATAGACTAGGATGACTTTTAAAATCGTTATCTATGGTTTACGGGATATTGTAGTAGTCTCTGTCATCATAAAAAGCGAGAATTTTCGTAACTAGCTAGCTTTCAAAAACTAAAGTAAACATATCAAGGACATTTTAATTTCAAAGCGTTCTTATCAACGCTTACTAAATAAAACGTGATATCTTAATTGGTACCAACATAATGATATAGTCCTTGTTCTTCAATTTATTTCATACATGAAAAGATCATTAAGCCCCCAGTTTTGTTTTTGGGACAAAATTATACAAACCGCATTGTAAGTCATGATGGTGAGAGTGGTGGTAGCTGTATTGCCACAGTCGTCCCAGCTTTTTAGAACCAGATCAAATACTGAATACGTACTGGGTAATATACCTCTGGTCATGATGTGTATGTTTCCTGTAAAACAGACGTTATTTCTGAAACATTTTCGAAAGGAATTTAACATTATTTTGTTTGTTTACAACCCGAAACAGTTCCTGCGTATGTATAAAATCTCAAGAACAATTCTACCCATCACATATATTGGAGATTCCGATTCCATTGTTTCCCATTTGAACACAATCATTCCAAGTATAAGTATAGGGCATTATCGATGATACGGTATTGCAATTCTATAAAACAGCAATACACTTTTGAGCATACAGTATAATATATACCAGCTATTCTAACTGAGTAACACTCATACAAAATTACCGAGATATACGCTGGATTGTCACTGCACTACCATGATAAAGCAAAATTTTGCAACATTACATACAACGACTGGACACTTATATATTAGATTTTACCTGGAAAAGTTGTATTCAATTCAAATAATCCAGTGTCATCAGTAAACTCGTGTTGGAGAAGATCGTAGTCTCCTATGTCATCGTCCGTTATATGGTAATTAATACAGCTGCCTCCCAGAGGCGTGTTATCCGGCACAAGGGCGTCGTAGTCCGTCTGGTTCACGTACGGCACCGTGTCTGAAAGGAAAGTCAACCTGTTTATATCTGGAAGGGTATGATATTGTATCATTCTGTCAACTACATTGCATTCAATTAGAAATGCTCTGTACTAATTAACAAAAATCTTCTAACCTCATGGATTCCTTACTAATGCAAAGTTGCATTAAATGTTTACGATAAGAGCTCACTAATACAGCTTCATAACATGAAAAAATCTATTCACGATAATCCTTGTTATACAATTTAATCAGTTTTAAAATTTGCAGATGGACAATAATATAGACTCTTTTTTCTTGTATGAAATCACAAATGCGCCGTTGTGTCAGTAGGAAAGAGATGGCGCTACAAACGGTGACATCATCTGTTAGGTTATGAGATGATAACATACTTTTTAATGTAATGGAAATTTTTAATACAGGAAAAAATAGTTAAATAAAATCTTGTTACCTCGAAATCATAAAACTTGAATACCATAATAAATACGATAACGTAACTGATTTATGAAAGCAATATTTTTTTTCAACATACATTGTAATCAACTTATTAACTTAAGTATCATGGTCTAACTTATATCGAGATAACAAGTTTATAATCAGGATCCATATAAGAATATAATCATCAGTGTGAAAACTCACTTGGTGCCGTGAAGAACCGTATTGCGTACGCTACATCAGAAAGCTTTGTTCCGTACGTCGTCCATTTGTATTTGTCGCCCACTTCAATGCTGGCAGGGATAGGTGCTACCCATGTCTGATTGGGGCAACCTTCACAACAACATTCCGCGTACTTGATCATATTCTCGCCCGGCGTATACCTGTATAAAATGCACTGCTTTATTGTTCAGGCGTTCATCTTATATGATCCGCTTAATGATTATATAAACTCGAGTGTAAGAGTGTGAAACCACTAATCCGCTCTTAGTACTTCTGAAACCCTTCTAAAGGTGATTCGAAGTCGTGAAACAAATGCGGAGGGCACGTAGAAATATATCACCACACTTTAACCAATCAGCCAAAACGGCACCACACTTCTCATAAAACATTCAAAATATCAAAATATTTATTTGCATTAAAAATCATCTATTACATACCATCCAAAGAAATCGCCCTGTCGAATAGATAGTCTTTTCTTCAGAATTAGAGTATGATTTATGGCAGTTCCAATTTCTGTATCTGAAATTACCAATGTTGCATTACAATTATTAGTAAGGCAAATGCATTTATGAGATTTGGGAATTAACATACCACCATAATTCATAGTATTATGTTAAGATTATAAAGGAAACATCAGAACGACACATAAACGTTATTTTTTTTAGTTTTCTAGAATTATCAAGACAAAACGTGTCAATAATGGGATGCAATTAATTTCGACCCTTAACAGATCAAACAGCGACAGAACTAAGTATAAATGTAAAAATTATAATTGATAAAGTCCCTAAAGCAAACTTTTGAACAATAACCAAAGTCAGTGAGAGGGATACTAACTACTCACTTCACCGGCTGACTTCTAAGTGTATAGGTTATTTCGGTGTACAGTGTACATACCATTTACGGTATAGTTCGTTGAATGGAGAAGTTCGTATTTTAAAGAATTAAATTTCCGCCAGACATGGAAGTATATCTCTCCTGCCACTCTCGGCACAAATTCAAAGGCCTGAAGGACTTCACAGCAAGGCATGTCCCAGTTAACGTCCAGTAATAGGTAACCTTCACCTAGGAAAAAAAACAATCGAACTACACAAAATACAGCATTTAAAGCAAAGATGATATACTTCTTCCACATATGAACTGTCATATGAAAATCAATTATTATTGATTTTGATACAAATAATTAAATACATAGATTTCAAAAGATTTCACTTTGCGAGAAGGAAATTGGATAGTGTTAGCGGAAAAACTTCTACAAAAATACCATGATACAAATTTACAGGTTGATCAATACCTTATTCAGTATGAAATTGATATAAATTATGTAATCATTGTCCAGTCATCTGTTATTTTAAAATCAGAAGATTTTTTATGTAATTTTAATTTGTAAAGTTTAACTATGAATATTGCAACTTCCTTTTAAAGATTATACTTTTGTAGCTTATAATACACCAAGGTAAAAACAAGCTTACCTGACCGAGTGTCATTGAATACCGTTATATTGGAAGGCTCGTCATACCCGGCGTAATGGTCACCACAGACTGAAAGATAAGTATAATGAATACAAAATATCTAGGTATAGCTTTTAAATAGATCCGCATTAAAAACATATATATTGAAGAGTATATGATAAAAAGGTTTAGAAATCAATCAAATATCTGATGTAAGGAAAATGATTATTCAGGTATATGCAAAGTAAACTTCTGATATAAATGGTAAAAGTTCTACAACTTTATATGTAAATCACTCTCGATGGCCCGGATGTAAGCGCGCGAGGGGTCTTAGTGTGGGAGGAGACCGGAGTGCCCAGAGAAAACCCACGTGATCGGGCAGGTGACCCCTAACCTTTTCACGTCCGTGCCGGGGATCGAACCCAGGCCGGCGAGGTGAAAGGCGAGCGGCTTAACCACTACATCACCCGATTTTCTAGATTGTACAGTGTGGAATATTATCACATTAAAAAAACTACCTTGGATAAAAGGAAAATTGTTAGCATTACATTTTCATCACATCTTTGATTTGTATCATAATGAATTCAACAGTTTTAAATAAGATATTGTAAAACATAAACAAATAATCGGAAAATCGTAAAACCACCGAAAGGCGAATAAAACACTGCATGATAAACATTTAGTCAGACATATACGTATATAGAGCGTGAAATGTATTCCTTTTGTTTGCCTACCTGGACAATCCTGTGGTTTACACGATTTACTGTCGTTATAGACATCCGGACAGTAATTACCAGGCCAGACCTGTGTCGGGTTGTCACACACACGCTCTCTGTAACGGGTCCCTCCGCCACAAGTCACGGTACAGAACGACCAGGCCTGCCACGCGTTCCACACACCATCTCCTGTTCAGAACATGTAGTAAGAAACTTGCTACTTGAGAACACAACATTTTTATACAAAGATAGTATTAGTAAGTATGAACTCCGTTGGTCAGTTAATGGTATTCTATTACAACTATTTTTGATACCGCTCTGTATTTGTCATATTGTTGAAGCGTACCAACCAATTTGTTCAGACGGCGAAATGTTCGATTGCATCTGAACGACGTCATTGCCGATGCCGCCTAACCGCAAGGGCAGATGCTGTAATTTCGTAATTTGAATTGTTGCTTAAATAAGATTTAGATAATATATGTAAAGTATGAAATACATACAATTTTCATCATTTAAGATATTGTTACGCGATTGTCATCTGTTCATATCATAATTTATAATTTTGTCTACCGTTTTTTTTCCTTTTCAAAAAGAGCTTTTCGGATAAACAGATAAATTCGTTTTTCATTTAATTCAATTAATTCACAATGCTCAAATTAATGAAGGGAAGACAACTTTGCATACAAAAATATCAACGTTTCATCCTCTAGGATATTGTGATAATAGGAACATTATCGAAAACAGATTTATGTCAACAATAAAACAGAAAAAACCAACACTAAATGTGAACTAAAATAAGCAAACTCGTATTGTCTAACGTTCCAATGAGTAATCAAAGTAAAACTGCAATCTTTGATTTGCTTAGTCATGTTCAGATTTAATTTGTCTACAAAAACGACATCACGCTCAACTTGAATAACTGTAATGACAGATGTAATTACATAAACACATTTTAAAAATTAGTTCACGTTTAGTAATTATGAAATATACTCACGCGCACAGTAGAGTGTTGCGTGACCGTAATTGGTGATCTGGCTATACGTTTTATTACAAGGATCACTATAGGTGGCGTCATCGTAGAAGAATCTACAACTTCCGTTCGTGACGTTGTGACATTGGTCGAAGAGGATGTCCTTGGAATCCGGGTCCTTACACTCGTTCGACCCGCCTTCATCAAACCCGTAGAAATTGTCCCATATATATATGTAATAACTAGACGGACATACCATGTGGTACCAGCCGTTCTCCTGGATATTGCCTGTGTCGTATGCTGTTGATGATAAATACATATTATCTTAAACTTTCTATGGCATCAAAATGTTCTTTAAAATATATAACAGTGATAAAATGTTTCAAAGTAAATAGATCACTGCTAAATGTTGATTTTTGGTTTACTTATAATTCAAGGAATAAAAAAATATCAATGACGTGTATAGAAATTGACATTCCGTTACATGATTAAGGTGATATTATAGATGAATACATATCAATAAATAATCTTTAATTCCACAATTCTGCTAATTTCATTAATTTGGGTAAACTATTTACATGCACAAATAGGCAAGTCGGGTATGCAGTATTGGAATTCAATGTCGACCCCGGGGCAGTAAAGACCGTCCCCGACAGGCGCTGGATTTGTACAGTTTCTATAACGATTTTGTCCTCCCTCGGCGTAACAGGTTGTACTACACGTATCCCAGTCAGACCAAGCTGTCCAGTTACCGTCCACTATAATTAGAACATATTTTGCTTTCGCTTTAACGAAATAGATTTTAACCACAGCAAATACATTTAAACATGATATGAGGTAAAACAAAGAAAATTCTAATCATTACTCGGAGGTTACCTACATCTTGGTTAAATGACGAATGATATATAACACTTGTGACTACCAGTAAAATAGAGTTGCTGCGATGTGAGAATATTAAGTGAAAACACTTCAGGTAAGTAAAATTTCAAAAGATAGAGCGTGGGTACTTAGACGCTTCAGTATTTACTTACAATGCTGACACAACCAGCCGTAGAAGTATCCGTCACATATACAGTCGTACCGTCCACCTTGATCATCACAGGTGGCGCCGTGTAAACAATTAACAGTACTACATATGTTGTCCATCGCTGTGAGAAATGGAAGAAGTATTATATACTAAGTAAAGCAAGGTCAGTGGAACTACTAACAACTTAACAAAGACAGATTGCAGTCAGTTAGAATACATGCTATTTATATAACCTGAGTCTACTGTTGATCACTTAATTAGAAATTGAAGAATAATTGCAGTAATTCAATATTTAACATTTCACATAGTGTTATTATATTCAAACACATTTGGACGAAAAAATACAAATCACAATTATATGGTACATTACCATGTTCTTTATCGTTAAATATCGTTAAACCAGTTTTGCAGTCCATATATACTTACCAACGGATATCACAAAATTGTCAGCAATTGCCATAGCTGTTAAAGATATACAAAATGTTGCTAAATTCAGTTGTATTCGTGTAGTTATGGATTATCTCATGAATATATATTTAATTTTAGAACAGGTAGTTTTATAACTTATTAAGACAACATTTGGTCAGATTTGTTCATCTGCAATTGCACGAATTGTCGGTGTTATGATTTTAATTATGTTAAAAACAAATAATCAAAACTTAAGACGGACCTAAATGTTGGAATGATTTTTAGAAACAATGTAATTACTTACCAGCATTTTCCTCTACACTTCCTGCATCGCTGTACATAGCATATGGCGTCGTGGCCAGTGTTTCCCATGGGCAGGTGCCTGTC
Organism: Argopecten irradians; assembly: GCF_041381155.1. NCBI lineage: Eukaryota > Metazoa > Mollusca > Bivalvia > Pectinida > Pectinidae > Argopecten > Argopecten irradians. The sequence goes on from NC_091134.1 coordinate 24,023,364, forward strand.
GATTCCACAACCCCAAACCAGCCACTGTTGGCAGCACAGTCCAGTCCATAGGACGCTTCTAAGAAAAATCGTCTGTTTGTGTCACTGTAATTAGCAGTAATTACAGTCAATATAACTTATTAAATGAATAATTTTGAAGGTTTATGTAACACTAAATGGAATACTGTAAACCAGCTTACTCTCGCGCCGACTAAATTTCGCGATGTCCGTTTCAAAACATTTTCGCGATGATTAAGTTTCGGTGATTAAAAATTGAATGGAGATACATTTCAATCTAAATGTGCAAGAATTGTGGAAGAAATGAATTCGTGGATATAAACTGTCGCGAATTTATATCTCATCGCGAATTTCGCAAAAATAAATCGCGCGCGAAAAAACCTTTGTTTACAGTATGCGTATGCCATTCGCAGACTTTATCACTTTCATTTTGCCCTCCGAAAAACTCGATAAAATTAATTCTTGGTCAATTTCAGAAGTGTTGGAATGTGTTCCCAGCCAAGCATGTTCATAGTACTAACAAATGAAACGACAATTCACAAACATTCTGATGTGATAATAAACGACTTTTCAAATGCCTTTTTAATTTTATTCCCCACGATTCTTAATATACATGTATGCTACATGCATATTATTTGGTTCTGCTTGTTACATACCCCAAAACACTGCAGTAGTCTACTGGAGTTTCTCGAGTCAAATCATCATACGAAGAATATAGGATTCTGTTACAGTCAAACCAGCTTGTCTTGTTAGATCCATGGGCATCAAAAACGACATAAGCCGCTTCAGCGCCATCTTTGAAAAACGATACGCGCACCTGTAATACAGAAAATACGAAACCATAAGCGCTGTTCTAGATTACAAACCTAGAGAAAAATCCACACACTCAGAATCATATTGAAACCGTATTGTGAAGTATGGTTAAATGGATATAATTTTTGTGATGTTTTATTTTTACAAAATAATATAACAGATAATATAGAAATGATTCATTCCGTCACTTGTCTCTTACCGCTTGTATATAATAAGATGTCCAGCTGTCAATGATGTTAGACTTGAACGTCATTGCATTGTTATCCAATGAAAACGCTGTTTCGTTGTACTCGTTGACTATATACGTTCCGGTAAACAAATCATAAACACTGCTTGCGGAATATAGGGAACCAGCAACGGCAATGTGAAACGCTGGAAACCATCCTAGAGCGGAAAGGTATTTTTGTTTTAATTTTAGCACTAGTACTTATGAATACTCAAAATTTATGTCGATAATTTCAAATATTTCCTTGCTTATATCAAGAGATATCCATACAAGAAATTAAACGAAACAATATGCACATTATATTTTGATTTAAAAACCAAAATCGTGTAAATGGCATCCTTACAGTATACAAGGACATGTCAGACATAAATGAATCTTTTAAGGAGCAGTAAAAGTGAAGTACCTTTGACGAAGACACCCATGACGTCAGCTGCTGGCATTGCTGCAGAATCCCAGGAGATTACTGTATAGAGGGAAAAATCAAAATTTTATGTTTTGCAAATATTTTTTTCTGGGGTCACATGGTATTTTTTTAATCTAAGTTTCAGTGACAATTGCAACGTCGCCACTAATAACATTACATAACAAGGTGATATACAGAAATCTGATCATCACCATTGTAGTGTTGTTGTTAGTTCTTTTGTGTTGTTGAAAATAAAACGCACACTTTAAATTCCTAATTTAGTTTGTCAGTTTTATATATTTGAGATACTAAGTAATTTATAGCCTAAATTTATTTACCATCATGTGTAATATTACACGTTGCAGTGGTTCAAGAAAATAATATAAATACTACCTACATTAGAGGGTTACAGTGCCTAGTGTCGCCTTGAGTGACAGTGAAATCATCGGGGTGACACTAACCACTGTCACCCTCTAATGTAGGTAGTACTTATATCATTCCACCAAAAATCTAGAAACAAAACTATTTTTCAAGTATTTAAAACTATTTTTCAAGCATTTGCAATCTATTTAAACATTTTTAATTATTTAAGAAAAAGTCGATTACTCACTGTCGGCAATAAAATTACAAATCTGCTTGTACTCGGTAGCACTTATTACCATTGTATTGCAAAACAAAATACTCACAATAAGTAAATATAATTTATCTAGACATAACGAATCTGACGTCAATAGTATTTGTTAAGAATCAAACTTTAGGTTTTATTCTCTTCAATGCTGTAACTTACCGCTTTGAGGGTATGCATAAGTACTACTACTACTGTAGAGGAAGAACGGCGCTGTTTCCACGCTAGATTCACGGTCAAACACACATGTCTGGGAAGAATTCTCAGACACCAACATCCAGCCTTGTACATTAGTACAGGTCGCGCCGCCTTGTTTCAAGATAGCAAAATGACGTTCATACCCATCCCTAAAAATACAATAAGTGCCATAAATTCAACCTCGATTACGTTGAATTATTGTATTTTATTTCTAGAAAATAAGACAATAAACACCAGATTATATTTAAATCATGATGCATATTTAAAAAGAAATTCGAACAGTACAATGCATATTTGTATGTCTCTTCAAATTGAAGAGAGTATGGACGATTTAACAAATTAACATTTATTTTAAGAATTATGCATCGTATAGTTCACAGTTTTCTATGGAATATCTTCATCAGTCATAGAAATGTAGAACTTATCTGGCAAACTTTACTTGCACAGTGAAAGGAATTACATATAAGCCATATCTAGTACCGTTAATTTTTACACCAATTTTTCGATATCAGACTTACCCTGCGATACTGCAATCAGTTTTAGCCTGACTGACAATATCATCATAACTTGACAAGATGATTCTGCCATTGGCGAACCAGTCGACGCTAGACGAGTTCCGACCATCAAATATCGTGAAGGCAACCTCTGCTCCGTTGGAGAAAAATGCGTACTTTACCTAAGAAGAAAATGGTGTTAATGATTGTGGTATAAGTGCAAATGATGATTACTACACATAAACAATATAATATATATATTGAAATAAGTACTTGATTTTAACTGTAAATACACCAATGCCTCTTCTCGTTCATCAGACCAGCTAGAAATATTCCTATCTAATTGGAAAACTAAACTGCGTTGGATTTTAGACAAAATATAGATCAAACTAGTTCATATTGTAACTACGATGTTTAAGGTTCATACCATTTCGATAAATGTGAAGGTTTCTGACCATATTCCCAGTAATGACGATTTGAATGTGAGACCAGGTGCTGTTGAGGTTGTCTGAGCTGATGTATCTAGGTAGTTTTCAGTTTCTTCAGAGACCCATAGAGATTCCAAACTTCCGGTAGAGGCACTGACGCCCTGTACACCTTTAAATGCCATGTACCAATCTGAAGGACAAATGTGAAGGATCGTACAAAGGTTGATTAAAACGAGTATTAAAACTTCAAAACGAGAACTTAATAAGTCATTTTGTTCTGAAACCTAGAGTGTATTACACCACTGTACTTATTTCGTTGCAGAGTTCGCAGAAATAACTTACCCATAACAAATATAGCCAAGGCGTCTGCGTCTCCTACAAGGGGATCTGAAAACAGATTATGATAAATATTTTTGTATGATTTTGAAAGAAAAAGAAACACATGATAGATTCAAGTTTTAATCAACCCTTACTTTTAATATTACACTTGAAGGCTTCACATAGAGCAAATTTATATTCCTGTAATCAAGCTTTATAAATTATATATTATTATAAAAATATTTTCTTCACTATAATGAATATCATTCTCGTTTCTGACCTGATGCCCACGTGACAAACTCTGTCCCAGTTGCGTATTTTATGTATGGCATAGTGTTTGATGTTGTGTCCCATTCGGAACAACCCGAGGAAGCTCCGACGTCTTTGTATATTAACCATCCGCTCTCATCCGTACAACTGTCAAACCCCTGTCGGCTCAGGTAAAATGTTCTCTTCCTCGTATTGTCCTCTCTAAAACATACATTTCGGATTAAATATTGCAATGAAATCGGAATTAATAGCGACGTGTTCTTTATCGCATTTTTTCGGATTATTAATGTTTTGTATCAATATAAATGTAATGAGCTGGAGCGTGGAATTACTATACCGACAGATTTGGAATAGGAAAGATAAGCAGAAGTTCACATGTTGACTTCACATCAAAATAACTATTCCGTAAAAAAACTAAATAACATATACAATAATGTTAAAGAAATATATGCATATAATTCTAAGTCATAACGGGAGATCCAGAAACAGCTACCTTATCTGACACGAGATATTCTGTGTGGTCAGATCATGCCAGCTTGAGTATAGTATTTTATCACACTCCATCCAGTTCGATTTCGTCTTGCCAAAGGTATCAAATACCACGTAATGCACCTCTTTGCCATCCTTCCACACCGACAATCGCACCTGTGTAAAATACGTTATTAAATTAACGTGTGTCCTATACTAATCGAGTATATCTGTATGAATTATTCGTGTAGTCTCCCATACAATATCTGATGGAACCATCACAAAGGTCAAATATATAGTTTACGTACAAGCTATGATTGTTTATGATATAAGAGATAACGATTGACATCAAATTGTAATGAACACTAGGTACTGCTAGCGATACTTCTCTTACGGTACCCATGCTTAAACTTGCGGTCTCAAATTGTAGCACTCTGAAGGTGTATAGAATACCGTAAATTGGGATATTTTGGAGTGGGAAATTTTGGCAATTGTGTCTAAATAGTGTGGTTTAATTTTGGTGTGTTTAAACTTGGTGTGTTTAAATTTATCGTTTCCCTTTGCTTTGTAATTATCTGTTTTACCCGTCCTTTCGTCACATATGTCCCTCAGCAATGAAAAGCTGACGTGATTTTATTTGAAGCCATATCGATATTTAGACAATCTTTCAAAATATTGGTTTTCAATGAAAGTGATTAACAATCGCATACCTCTTTACGTGTTTTCACGAAAGAAAGAAATAATCTTAAAAATTTAGTAACATAAAATGAGTGGATAACTTAATTACCCGAGAGTACATAAGACCAAATAACTAATCAACAACATGAAAATGGTTTGGTCCTAATTAAAAAGAAAACAAACAAATAAATATATAGTCAAATTTAAAACGGTTTATACAATGACAACTCAAAGTTTTGCGCTGGTAATTTCAATATGTGATGCCTACCATTTAATGAATCCTTATATAATCTATATAAAGTATAGATGGTCGCCCCAACATGTACTACCTACCGCTTGTACTGTAGCACTACTCCCCCAGTCGTCAAGGAGACTTGATTTATATATGGCGGCGGTACGACTAAAATCTGTCTTATCTGTGACGACGGCGTCTGTATCCGTGTCACTCGCCGTGGCATCATAGTACGCTTTCACGTCAGCATGACCAGACTTGACTTGGTTGTGAGCTGCCTTAAACACCAGTCTCCAGGCTTCAAAAGGAAAATAGGATATGATGAAAACAATATCTTTATTCTCGGATTATTCCATTGCTTTTCATTATTTCCAATGACTAATGCATGGCGAATGCCGATATTAAACATATATCGGCTGCTCGGTGTTTTTGTTTTCATTTTAGAAGCACAAAGTCGATATTGCTTTTGTGACACCATAACCGGGTCATTGGTCAACAGGGTGTTGTCCTTAGTCCGTTATTTTTCTTGTAATTATCATGCATTTGGAGATTAAAATTACAATTGCAAAAAATATCCATAACAAATAATTATCATTATATTTTAAAATGTATTCCAAATCCAATACAAAAATTAATGATTTTGTTTTTGTTAATATGGTTCCCTGGCCGAATAGAATATACAATAATAATGGGAATAATGAGTACTGACCTCCCTGGTATGTGTCCAATAACTGCCGTTCTGAAAGATGCCCATCGATGTATTAGAACTTAGCATAACATTACTATCATATTGATATTGAAAAAGCCTTAAGTCAGCAGATGCATGTTTTATCATGCCAAGATTATTTGATTCTTATGATTTTATATGATAGTAATTATCGATGATACGTACAAAATTTTCTGCTTGTTTTTGCTGTCTTATACGAGATTTAATCGTATGAGAATGTACGAGTAAGTTCGCTTACAGAAAATAACATTTTTTATCAACATGTTTCCACTTAATTCCGCAATTAAGACGCTTTCCACTTACTTATACAGTTAAGTTTGGCGTTCCCGTATTTAGTTACACCTGGGTAGGCTGAGCAGGGATCGCCCCCGAAGTAAGAATCTGTGAAGAAGAATTGACAGCTGTCTGTCTGTCCGTGACAGTAGCCTCTCAGTCTATTTATAGCATCCGCAGTGTAACATATAGAGCCGTTCCCATAAAACGCATCGTCGACATATATGTAATATCCGACCGGACAGATCATCGTGTAGTTCTTGCTCTCTGACAAATCTCCAGTGTTGTATTCTGGTGTGTATATCATAACATAAAACATGCTGAAAAATGCACTTACAGCAAGTATGTAAGCATACATAGTGTTCGACTGGCTTCATTAAAAGATATTTGTAGTTAAAATACTGAAAAGGAGACCATTTTTAACAGAACAAATGTTCTTATCCACTTTAATTTGTGGAAAATTAATATATTTCATATAATAATTGGATATTTCAAAATGGTATAAAACATACATTTCTATGTATATGTATAGACGTACAAATAAAAGAATAGGTTTATGAATATCTATGTTTCGTATATTATGTACCGTTATATTGATCATTATTGATATATATTTAAAATCAATTAAATTCTCTAACAATATATTTTTATTTCCTCTGTTGCAAATTGAATGTAAAATAAAGAACTCAAACAAACAAACAAATTAATTTAAAAGTTACAATGTAAACGAATGAATTCAATGTCAAAATGACATGATATATTTTAACATCAAACACACCTGGGCAGACGTCGTGGTCAGGTACACAGGTCTGGACCTCCAGATCAGGATAGCCACAGTCCAGTCCGTGTCCTACAGGGGCTGGTTCAGTACAGTTACGGTACCGGTACTGGGTTCCTATAGCGTAACACGAGGTACTACATGCACTCCAGTCGGCCCATGTAGTCCAGTTTCCGTCCACTGTAAACCATCAGTGGCATTGGTAAAGAAGAGTGTATCACTTTGGGTATAAATCGATAGAACATCCGGATTGTAATTACAAATTATAATCTTATCATATTACCACATTTATCCATATCTTAAGGAATAGGTCGTTAATTTTTGTGGACATCCACGATAACGGAAAAAGATAATGCGTGGAATCAGCTTGTTAGCTTCTGAGGGATTACACAAGTCATGTGGTCTTACTTGATTTCTTTTTGTTTACATCACTTGTGATGAAGGATAGTATAATACTTCATTTTTACAGACACAAACAGTTATAACTCTGTGACTATTGTAAGAATTATATACTTACGGTTTTGGCACAACCATCCGTAAAAGTAACCCGGGCAGTAACAGCGGTACCTGGCTCCCCAATCATAACAAGTACCGCCATTATCACACTCCACAATATCACATATAGAATCTTTAGCTGTTAAGCAAAGACGCACAATGGTATAAAGTTGCAAAAACTAAAGTCTTAAATGTATTGAAGAAACATTCGGAAACTTATTATACAGGACACGTTATACATGCACACTGAGTAGAAATTCAAAAAATATCTTGCAATGAGTAAAAAGTAATAAGGATGATATTCATTCTAATTAATGTCTTGTTAGATAAGTGTCCTTCACAATTATCTAGCAAGTCTTTAAACGTCATTAATAGGTGGATTTTCACAATAAATGTAAATGCTTAGTTCCTCCTTCATATTCCATGCAAGGGGAGATAACTGAGGTCTAAGACTTACACATAGATACTGCAAAGACATCAGCAACAGCCATATCTGAAAACAAACGAATATCAAAATGAAATATCATAATTGAAAAGTACACTATACAACAACATCTAAAACTGAGATGAAAGGTGATACATGAAGTCAATTAGTAAAGTAGTTATTATTTTCCGGGAGAAGAATGTCATTTTACTCGATCCATACTGTAATAATAATGAAGTTTAAATATATTGCAGAATTATAAAACCTTTCAAGAAGATAAACAAATATGTAGTCTTTGTTCGGACAAGAAATATTATTAAATTTTATTGTCCGCACGATACAAGACAAGTCATGAATACACTTCAAAATCACTGTTAAACGTCAAAATTATTATATAAACTGAATTAAATGCAGTTACCATCATAGTTTTCGATAGTTGTAGCGTCGCTGTATATTGCGAATGGTCTAGCGTGCTTCTGTTCCCAGGCACACGAGGTAGTATCATGTTCTATAACTCCGAACCAGCCACTATTGACTGAACAAGAGTCTCCATAGGCCGACGACAGGAAAAATGTCCGGTTTAAACTGTAATCTCTGCGGAAGAGGTATGGCAAACAACGATAATATAACATTTTCTTTGATTGATAACAGTCATGAATGTTTATTTGTAAAATGAAAAGTATTTTTCTTCTTATTGCTGATTACAGATCATGTGTATTATCAAACGATGTAAATAACAATGGTTGTTTACAGATCATTGGTATTAATACAAATAGCAAATCCAATTTTAACATGTTATGGGTTCGTATAAAAATTATTTTCTCTGTAGCTTCATGTACAAATAAACATTTTTTATAACATATAAATCCTTTAGAAAACCTTTATAAATAGATAAATAGTTCGGTAATGACACTGTGGAAAACAATATTCTGTATTTGCATATTACAGAGTTATTTGCCCTTCCGGGTAGGTATTGACTGTGACGTCATGTGTTTACAAGCGTAACGTCATTCTTTTCGGAAAGAACAACGTGAATTGCACTCACAAAATAATGACGTAACAATCGATACCTACCCGAAAGGACGGAATAAGATCATACCCCATCACACTGCAGTAGTCTCGGAAGCCATAGCGACTGACATCTGTCCATGATGTGTATAATACTCGATCACAGTCAAACCAGCTATTCTTGTCCGTTCCGTGGGCGTCAAATACCACATACGCCGTCTCAACTCCACCAACAAAGAAAGATACACGAACCTAGGAAAATATAGAGATTACACAGAATATACTAAAAATTAACCTACTTTTCAAAATCAAAATATTTATCTACAAAAATTCATATTTATAATACACTATTATAACAATAATAGTTTAAGTTATCGTATCGTTAATTACCTCGCAGGGATACTACATATGCTAAATTCACGACCGTTGAAGTTTGCGAAAATATCTTCTGCGAAGTATACAAATACTAGTGATTTTATATGATACAACTGCCATGTTATGAACGGTTAAGTGTATTTAAACATTTTTGTTTATTTTTCAACATCATTGAAACAATGTCTGCCAATGAAACTAGAAATTCTGTACCTTAATCCTTTATATGAAATCGGAACAGGACACAGTGCAATATGGCAGGACAAAGGTACAATATTTATTTACAGTACATAACTAAGCTTGATAGCACGGAACTGACCGCTTTAATGTAGTAGTTAGACCAGCTATCCACAACATGTGATTTATAAGGCATGGTGTCAGCGGCAAACGAGAAGGCTGTGTCAGTATCGTTATATTCGTTCAGTGTATAGTTTCCAGTCCACAAGTCGTGTATACCCAGGGCCGGTGATAGATCCACTCCTTTAGCGACCTTCATTAGAGGATACCATCCTGGAAAACCCCAAATTATGTCTCAGTGTTGGCTGTGTTTTACATATAACTTTACTTCAAAAATTATATTCTTTTAATATGTTGTTTGATATCTTGCTGATACAACCTGATCACTTTGGAGATCGTGTTGCACTTTAATAGGCTTTTTAGAGAGTGAATAATACGAATATTTCATTTAATATCTCAAAATTTTAGAGCAAATAAACGAGATTTATTTTTATTGAATATTGATAGTAATGACTTAACATTGTTTGCATTACCAAATTAGTACTTGATTTGGAACACTCAAACTTTACCAATAATGAATACACCCATGACTTCGGCTGATGGAAAATTTACATTGTCCCAGTTCCAGGCTGAAATTGATTTACAATTCAATAATAAAATCCAACTGGGGATGAACAAGTTAATATTTTTAATTCAAATTAATCCATACAAATATACATGAATACGTCAATGAATTGGTATTAATGTGTCAGATTGTAATATTGCATTGTGTCATTTGTAATTGTTCATATGAAGCAAATGTGTTAGGATAAGAAAATATCACTTACATATCTTATAATGAGGTTTACATTACAAATAATACATTATCTTCGTCTATTTTTCAAGTAGAATAGTTGACTCCTTTTATCTTGTTATTTTGATTATCACATATCCTTGCCATACTACACGGCTCTTTAACGACGTACACGGCTGTGGAAGTCCATAAGATGTGCCCTCGCTGTAGAGGAAGTTAGGTCTGTTCTTGCCAAGGTAGACACTGTTATCAAACGAGCAGTACGTAGCTCCATCCACATCCTGTGTAAACATCCAGGCTTTGTAGCTGGTACACGTTGTCGATATATCATGAGCAATAAGAAACCGCCTCCTCGAATCACTGAAAACATTATCATCAGTGCTTCCGTTTGTATGGTTAAACATCAGCGATCAATATCAATTAAAATACATTAGCACGTATATTGTAAATGAAATGTTTCCATTCCACACAAGAGACAAAATAACGAATGAATGTTAGTGAGGTTTAGAAAGCCAAAAGTGAAACGCCTTCAGCCAGCCAAGTTTTTTCTTTCTGACCGGAGCCACATTGTTAACTTAGATAATATTCAAAAGCAGATGTATTATTGCAGATAAATATTTTGTATGACTCTCCATTCCTGAAGGAAACGCCAACGACGTCATAACGGTACAATATTATATTTCTGTTATAATCACTATTTCTTGAATTAATTTTTCTTTGTTTTCATACCAAATCTGGCTTTCTGATTGGTCAATATTTTTTTTGCATACCACTATGAAAAAAAAATCCGAGAATGGCGCGAAACCCCGACGTTTTCGTGACGTCACAATAGAGACATTGACGTTGCGTATTGATTCGGAAAAAAGAATCCCTTGAAAAACCACTATAATGTTACATTTAAACATTTCTGTTATAATCACTATTTCTTGAATTTAATGCCATGGCAAGTCGACTTTAATTGTACTAAGATGTCGTTGCAGTAATTGTAAAATAACAATACCTTGAAATACTACAATGTCCGATGGACACCGATGAGATATCGGTATACTGTGAAAACAGTATTTTGCCTGAAGCAAACCAGGTTGTTTTTGTAGTATTTCTGCCATCGAAGATTGTATATGTCTTTTCTAGCCCATTGGTAAAGAAAGCATATTTAACCTGTGAATAGAGTTATAATAATTGACATTATTTGTAAATGCTGGTTTTCAGAGACAGTGGTAATTTATAAGTTTGACAAAAGAAATACAAACTGTCAAAATCAAGACTAATCAAGGCTAATTTCTTATGTGATTTCCCCTAAATTGATTGGGATGATACAGGTAGGTCGTATTTATTGTTATGCGTATGTAAATAAAGGTATGAATCCTCTATAAAGCTTAAATCATCTTTTACTTGTTTGGAATTAAATCGAATGTGTAAATTATCACAACTGTAAGAAGTTGACATTTAGCTGTTGCATTTCAAATTAATCCATTCACAAATCATTTAAAAAATGTAAAGTGTTTTACACAATATTTCCTTTTATTTAATATAGCTTTAACCGTTATCCGTTTTAGGAACAGCGTTCCATCATCACAATTGCCATCATTCGTATCATAAGTTTATGGTCATTATACTCATCAGATTAATTAGCTTGTGATTCCCGTACCATGTCTATAAAGGTAAAGGGGTCAGCCCAGTTCTCAAGAAGACTGGACTTGTAAGCAACGTTTGGTGATTTGGTAAGTGTAGTAGCCGTAATGTCATTGTCATTCTCCGTATCCTCTAGGTTCCAAAGATTGGCCATTGTTCCGGCTGCTGGTGTGACTTCTTCCACACCCTTAAACACCATGTGCCAGTCTGCAATTGCAATATCAGTTCATGATATGGATTTGATAGGAACATACTCAAAACGTTAATGCAAAAAATTATTCGTAATATCCACTGACCATACAAATATTTCGTTATGGTTAACTGTTGCGCAACATATGTGCTCTTGATTATTAAAAAGTAGCTACGTGATCTTTCGTATTGTATTCGAGCTGCCTTGGATAATTTCATTGAGTCGTTATCTGTAGACGTACCCATTAAGAAGATAGCCATTGCATCAGCCGTGGTCTTATTACCTATGGGGAAAAACATACTCATATATACATCAATATAGGAATTGTTAGAAGTCTTAGACGTTAAACTGAATAAAATATCTAGTTGACATGACAATTGCTAGTCAGCAGAAAACATTTAATCAAAAGCAACATTTCAATTTTCATTAAAAATTATGCAAATATGTTCTTTTTTTTCAAATTAATGCACTTAAACTGTTCATGATTATACTCATACGCCATAACACCGCTAAGGTTTTTGATATAATACTTCATGAATAATAAGCGGATAACCTTAACCTAAACTACCACTGGGTATGATGCCTACCGTATGCCCATTGAACACGGAAGCCGGTCTGTGAATACCATATTTGTGGTAGAGAAGAGGTCGTATCCCACTCCGTACATCCGTCAGTGGCCCCGTAGTCTTTCAGCACAAACCAGCCTGTTTCGTTTGTACAGGACGTGTAATCACTCTTTATGAAAAAGTTTCTCTTCCAAGAGTCACCATCACTAAAAAAAATCAACCACCGTATTGTATTTGTCGGTCTGCAGTACAATGTAATACTTGGGTAAGTGGTTATCGTTTATCAACAATGTTTAATAACAGGGTATACGTATTCATGTAGCATTTGCAGAGTATACAAGTTGTAATGACAAGAACTGGTGCTACCAATTTTAACATTTGGGTCCAGTTCGGGATCACCTGGAACAAAAGATGAAACACTAAATATCTTATCCACCGGCAAGTGCTCCAATTCTATTACATTCGTTTTTGTCTACGACTTTTTGCCTAAAGCGCAACCAATCATAATCCAGTTTTGGGTTTCTCATCCTGCAATGGTCCATCTCTCTAGGAAGAGGATTTAGCTAAAAAAACCAAAGAGTTGCATGTAAACAACTTCTAATGATATATAATAGCTAGGTTTTGCTTCCTTCTATGAAACTAAAAACGATAGAATTATATTTTCTCAATCGAGTGATTTTGATATTTACCTCTTCGTACAGGTGAAATTTCCGTCTTGAAGGTCATGCCAACTTGTCTCAATGATATTGTTACAATCAAACCAATCCGTCTTCCCCTTCCCAACCGCATTAAATACAACGTAGTGCATCTCTTTACCATCTTTAAACACGGATAGTTTTACCTGTTTATATGATACAATGACATTTTAATGAAAGTATCGCGTAATATTGTATACCATAAATACAATGCGGTGCATTACAAATTAAAAGAAATAATCTAACATTTAGATAGCAAAATAATTTTGTTGAAGCTTGTTTAAAAATATTCTCTAAGCAAAACTACACTTGACTCTTGTCTTAGATAACAGTTATGTTATTTTTTTTTCATTTCGCTTTTAGGTTGACACAAAGTATAGATATGAAAAATGTCTACTTACGGCGCTTGCCGATAAGTTAGTTCCCCAGTTATCGAGCATTGTTGATTTATATATAGTTCCGCCAGCACTGAAGTCAGTCATGGCTGCCGTGTCGAACTCGTTGTAGGCCCCGGATGCGTCGTACAATGCCATTATATCAGTGTAGCCGCTAGGTGGTGCTGTACCACTAGGCACTTTAAAGGCCAGTCGCCAGGCTGGAAGAAATAATTTGCTTGATTAGGAATAAGTAAATAGGATTGATGTCTATGAACGTTATGAAATATTGCGATATTCAATTGAATACGCTAGCTCCAAACAGACAGCGAAGGTCTACACACAATAGAATTACTAAAATAATAAGAAGAATTTAAAAAAAAAAACTTACGTCCTCGGAAAGTGTCCAGTTCTCGGCGCTCTGGAAGAACAAAATGAAGTGTGCATTTTAAAAATAGATTGGTGACGATTTTTGTACCTGAATGACATTAATTAATTTAATGTCCCATGTGCAGATAACATATATATATATTTTACTCTTTCGCTTGCATCGCTCGCATTTTCGTACACTGATTCCTAAAATGTAATTAAACGGTTAGTGTCCTCTATCTCACTTACTAGCACAGTAGAATTTTGCACTTCCGGTTACAACAGCTCCGGGATATGACGAACACGGATCGCCGGAGAAGAAAGTGTCAGAGAACGTCACATTACACGTGTCTGTCTGCATGTGACAGGCAGCCCGTAGGTCTTCCAGGGCATTGGCGTCAAAACAAGTGCTTCCATTTCCATAGCTGGCCGCGTATACATGGATATAGAATCCAGTGGGACAAACCATGTAATACGATGTGTCCTCCGTTACTTCGCCAGTGTTATATTCTAAAGGTAAAAAATACATTTGATAGCACAAATGGTATTTCTAAAGAGAAACATCATCATACCTAGTAATCAACATTTAATTCCGTTGTAAAAATGTCTTGAATATGTTATGGATACTTTTCATATACATATTTTTCATATTTACATATTCGAGCCTTTAGTTATTATAGATATGCCAACACTCTACCGAAACCAAACATTTATATAATTGCAGACTACCTGAGCATATATCAAGATGGGTTGGAATACATCTAAGGATTTCCAAAGGCTCTCCATATCTGACGCAGTCTTGTCCTATTCCTAAAGGAGTGGGATTGGTACATGTTCGGGTCCTGTAGTGGGTACCCTCAGCATAGCATGTGGTAGTACAGTCACTCCAATCGGTCCACGACGTGTAATTACCGTCAACTGTAAGAACACGCCAAGACGTAAAATCACAACCATAGTAAGTATACGATCGATATTTACAGCTACGTAATAAATACATCTTTTTGCTGTTGTCAATGAGTCAAACATAATGATCCATCAAGAGCACTAGAAAAGTGAACTTACTCTATAAAACATTAACCAAAATCACATGATAAGTAAAATCGTTTTTACCCTACTTTAATACATGTGCTTGCATATAATTTCTAAACCGGAAAATGATAAATTGAGTTGATCTGATTGCCATCTGTCTAATTGTGTTTGATTCACTTTAAAGACACTTATATCGGATGGTGCAATCATATAACAGACTTCGTTATGAGAGCCACAATACTGTTGTCATGGCCATTACCGCCAAGTTGTTCTAAATGTGATAATCAGGAAAACATAAACATAATTGTCACACAAATCATCTGTATATTCTTTTTTAAATCAAAAATTTATATGAATTGATATGCTGACTTACTGTTTTGACACAGCCATCCGTAATGGTCGCCCTCACAGAGACAGCTGTATGTAACTCCCCAGTCACGACAGGTGGCGCCATTCTCACAGGTTACAATATCGCAAATATTGTCCATAGCTGACAACAAAAAATAATAAGTGATAATAAAACAAGTTGATGTTCCGCTAAATTAAAGGATAAAAACTTCTCACATTATCATTTTTTTTATCATGACAACGCTTTCATAACTTTTGCATTTCCAAAAGACTCTTTATTGCATAAGGCGATATTTTGTTTATGACAATAAAATGTTATATAAACTTAGTCACTTACAGACAGATACAGCAAATACATCAGCGATTGCCATTCCTGAAAAATACAATGGTAAACATAAAGTAAACCTTCACCATGTTAATAAATTCGTGAAGCGTTGAATAAGCAATGGTGGTATATTTATCTTGAACTTGCATATGAAATGGCATACATCATCTCTTAACATACTTGCATCATTCCTAAAAATAGCAAAAACAGGATATTGTAAACCTGTCCTCTGTTGTTGTTTTTTTTTTTTATTTGTCGAATGGGTGAGTTTATGACATATTTTCCCCGGAAGTCATTAAGGATCTATACGTCGTTTTCACTCTTTAGAAGTTTTCGTCGTTTGCCTCACCATTTGCAAAGTTTCCCTTTTAACCTAATGACTATGAAGACACGGCCAATCCCAAGAGCAGATAACTCTATATGTGCAAAGCATTCGTAAGTTCTTACCGTCGTTGAACTCCAGTGTTGTTGTGTCACTATAGAGAGCGAATGGAGCGGACGTTTGCGTTTCCCAAGAACACCCTGAACCCGCCTCAGACACGACAAACCATCCGTTATGTGTAGTACATCCGCTTCCATAAGAGGAAAGCATGGCAAAAAATCTGCTGTTCGATGAATCTCTGTAAAAAACATTAAAACTCAAGCATAAAAAGTTGACAAATTTCATAAGAAGTTTTGTCTTCACAATTTTCCGACATAATAGAAACAATGTTTTCGTTTGTTTTCTTTTAATTTCCATATGCTAACCTTTGAAAATATTGTGCCTCTTTAATTTCTGTGATGGTTTAATAATATGTGCAATAATCAGTATAGTTAGCAATTTAATTTTTTTAGTTTTAGCTTTTCGTTATGTGTAAACTAGTTTATGGTGATTTTAAGGACTCAGACTTCACAACATACCCCGCGACACTACAATAGTCCTTTCGTCCGTATCTACCCAGGTCAGTCCAAGACGTATACAGAATACGATCGCAAGAGAACCAAGTTGTCTTATTCGAACCAGTAGCGTCAAAAACAACGTATGCTTGCTCTGTTCCACTTACAAAGAAAGACACACGCACCTTTAAAAATGAATAAATAATTAATTAGCCCATTTGTTAGACTTTAATGCCCAATGTAATAGCAATCATACATTAATCCACTATAAATCTACATACCGGCATATAAAAAAACTTTTATACATAGTATTTGTAAATAAGTTTATATCTATATTTTACCATATTGCTTTGAAAACAAAAAAACGTTTTTACAAAAACAAATATTTAATAAAACTTTAAAAAAAGCCAGCACAGATTAATATGTCACGCTTATGGAATGTTTTTACACCTAGGTATTGAGTGAATATTTATTTTCAATTCAGAAACTTTTAAAGACACAATTCCAAACTGGTCAAATTTAAGTTTTTTCTTGTAAAACCAATTTCCATTATGTTATACTTACCACAACTTTAGTATGCATATCTTCCACAATTATCCATTCATTTGTATATATATAAACAAAATTAATATCCAGAATTAGGTAATTCTAAGTGACTACTTTGACATAACATTGAGGATAATGATACAATCATTAATTAATCTCCTTACCGCCTTTATGTAAAAGTTTGACCATGTGTCAACCAAACTTGATTTGTACGTCATGGTGTTGCTTGCGAATGAGAACGCTTGGCTTGAATCGTTGTATTCATTCATAGTGTAAGTATTAGTCCACAGATCGTAAATCCCCGTAGCCGGAGAAATGTCCATGCCTCTGGCTACTTTCAGAACGGGGAACCAACCTAGATTGATAAAGGGTACATTCGGATATATTATATAGCAAACCATACAAGTAAATATGACGCTTTAACGCTATACTGAAATTATGCATGTGTTTTCCCATTTTGGCGCTTGGTTAGGGACAAACATTTTGATAATTAAAGACAAGTCAAATCCGATTTTTGAAATAAATGAATCGGCAAGTTGATTTGAAAGATTCCATTGACCAAATAAAACAACTTTCTAACTAAATTCGAAGAAAGAGTAGTGTGGGTAAGTAATTAAATAATAGGATAGTTGTGGTTGCCTACAAACAATACAAAATTAGATGTTCGGTTTACAGTCATTTATACGATACCAACCTTTGATGAAAATACCCATAACATCTGCTTTTGGAAAGTTTGTACTGTCCCATGAGGATGCTGCCAGCAATGAAAATAAAAATTATATAATAGTCATTTTGATTATATTTTCAAATCAATTATTATATTCACCTAGATCTATTTTTGCCAAGATAATTAAAACGGAATTTTGTCAGAGCAGAAAACATGATTGTTTATTCACTATGTAGAGTACAACCAACTAAATGAAAATATACCTTCAAAATGGCCCCTGTGAATACAATATTGAGACTAGGGTAGAAATTTGATCCGGCCACTGATTTGCTAGTAAATCATGAATTTCAAAAGTAAAAATGTTTTCTGACAAGTCATTATTCCTGTATTGTAAATATATGAATTTCGAAACCCATATTGAAAAGTTAGGTTCAAATATATGAATTTTGAAAATGAATAGGTAAAAACAATAGAATTTCATATTGTTAGTGCAAAATACACCTTATTTCAAATCGAAACCCTGGGTGGAGTTTGAGCTGAAGGACTCGCATTTCCTTTTCTATCTAGTGTAATATGAGAACCTAGACTATAATTATAGAACACAGTAGCTAACTAATATTCAGTTGTTTTGATAATACAATACAAAAAAAATACAACTGTTTGTTTAGTGCAACATGCACCTTATTTCAAAATGGCTACCCTGAATGGGGTATACTAACTTTTAAAACTGTGTTTTATGTCAAATTATTAACTTAATTGTTCTCTTTATATTTTGCATACTAATTGTTGGAACATTACTTACACCATTGCGGGTAGCCATACACATCGGTATTACTGTAGAGAAAATAGGGTTTGGTCGCAACGTTTCCTTCCCTTTCAAACGCACTACAACTGTAAGAACTGCTGTAATCGAACAGCATCATCCAACCTGTCGTCGCAGAACATGAACTACTCTGGTAAATGACAGCAAATGCCCTCGTCGAATCCCTATACAACAAAAGGAAAACGAGGTTTGGGGTTTGAAAGTTATCACATTATGAGAGCGATTCCAATCTTGCTCAATATTTCGCTTTCAAATATCTGCGACAAATTACGACATTGACAATATTACAATATAAGTTGCATTTAACAACGAAATAACATTGTGTTGCTTCCCTCATATTCTTCAATTAAAGTTGTTGGACTTATTCTTAAATACCTTTATGCATGCTCCACATAAAAATTCAACAAATATATTTAAATTGAAAATATCCATCTTATAAAGATGATAACATCTTATATAAGATGATGTTTTATTAAAACTAAACGATGTTACATATAAAACATGAAAGTTTTTAAATTAATACATACAAAATAATGGAATGATCATAACTTGCATCTAACTCTTTCATATGTCATTTTGATAAGACTGCTATGAAAAGCATAATTCTTTAAGAAATTAAAATATTTAGGAAGGCTAATGTATCATATTGTAAATGAAGCCGTAATATATTACCATTCTCATCAAAAACAAAAAGTAAATCATTACCAATGGCAATCTTAAAAAGTAAAGCGTCTTTGACTTGGAATAATTTAAGTCTAAATAATAATACAGTAATCAATTGAAATACTTACCCCGATATACTCACTGTTGTTTTACCCCCTATTAAGATGTCCGTGTATTTCGAAAATAGAATTTTACTGTCCGCAAACCAAGTTGATTTCGTTGTACCGACGCCATCAAAAACTATCCATGCCTTCTCAACACCGCCAGTGAAATAGGAGTATTTAACCTGGAAGATGTTGGAAATATATATCATGATTAAATTCAGTTTGGTAAACTCAAGATTATGTTAAACGATTATATTAGTTATATATTTCTTCATGCATACATTTTGACTATCGCTTCAGATATTCTCTTTTTGGATTTTCATAAAATTTTGCTTAAACCAAAAGCAGTAAAAAGAGTCATATAAAGTATATGGCATACTTGCGACGCAATAGTGTCTGACCCT
This sequence comes from Argopecten irradians, assembly GCF_041381155.1. Classification (NCBI taxonomy): domain Eukaryota; kingdom Metazoa; phylum Mollusca; class Bivalvia; order Pectinida; family Pectinidae; genus Argopecten; species Argopecten irradians. The sequence goes on from NC_091134.1 coordinate 24,043,232, forward strand.
TTTTTGATGAAATGTGTAATTTTGAATCATCCCTTAAATCAGATATTCTTGGTCGATCAAAAGTCCAAAAAGATTCAATGACGACGGGTAATGACCATGATATTAAATTCATGAATATTGTTTTCACCATTTAAACAAAAATCCACTTACCATATCGATGAAGGTAAAATCATTGGACCATGCCTCCACCACACTAGACTTGTATACATTGGCTGGCGTGTTTGTTACCGATATGGCTGACTCCACAAGGTCATTCTCCGTGTCACTTCCGGTCCACAAAGATTCTAAACTTACACTTCCTGTTGGAGTAACACTTTCCACCGCCTTGAACACCATGTGCCAATCTAAAAAGAAATACACACCGATGTTGATATTACTACATTTTGTCCCATATTTATATATAAGATTATTTCGCCCTCTACCAATATCCAATATAACCATTATTACTTTATTCACCAAAAGTGAAAAGTCGAAATGTCTCAATCAAAAATAAAAACAATTATTTACGTGCTTACCAATTATGGATATTGCCAGAACATCAGCCTCAATTCTATCTGCTACAAGAGAAAACATATTATTACATTAGATAACAAGAGATCCATGGGTCTTATTGGTCACCTGAAAACATATTATTACATTAGATAACAAGAGATCCATGGGTCTTATTGGTCACCTGAATTCGGATATAGAATGAAACAATGACATATAAACACTAATACGCTGGCCCTTGAAGTTATTTTATGAATTTAAATTTTTAATCTATGAAGAGTATTTGCTTCCATCAAGCCTGTGAAGTCAGTGGGAAAGCGAGTACCGATATGGACGTTAAAATGCTATATCTCAGGCTAATAATTCTAACCAAGTTTGACTCAAGTTTACCCTTTGTTTACGGATGGACTTATAACAGCTATTTAGAACTGTCCTCATGTTTTCGAGGAAACCTCTAGAAACTAATTGTGGATGAAAAGATAACGAGCATTGTAATTATTATAAGGATACCGCATCTATGATGCGGGGTCATAATGAAGATAAGAGTCGTTATCGAATATTGGTTGAGATGTATTACAATATACACACAACTATCGTTTGTAAAAATACAATTAAGATATTAAGCCAATATTCTATAGATTTATACTTACCTGTTGGCAACACATCTATCTTTGTGAATTAAAGGAATATGTTTAAGAAGTTCAGGACGATATTTTGTCGACTACTACTCACCCGATGACCACTGGACACGTGTTCCGAGTCCAGAGTAGTAGATATATGGCATAGTCATGCTAGTAGTGTCCCATTCTGTGCAACCGGAAGATGCTCCATAGTCTTTCATCATAATCCAGCCGGTCTCGTTATCGCATCCCGAAAAGTCACTACTAATGTAGAAGACCTTTTTATCCGTTCCACCAGAGCTGGAAAGATAGTTTACGCTTAGATTATCTTCTTGGCCATAACTGATGCCAATAATTATTTAAAAATTAGGGGTATATGCAGAAGTATGTAGGTATGGCTAAGGAATTCTATGCCATATCTTAATTCGAGAATATAAAAAAAAATTAAGGCTATGTGAACATATTGGCCACTCTTATCTCCTAAACTCCAATACAGTATTATAATAGCATCATCATATTGCATTATTCACCCTGTATTACCTAAATGCTTTAGATTTTCATAATTATATCACTAAGTTAATAACTAAATGATACATACTTGAATGTTGTGGTTGTGTTCCCATCAACAATGTCATGCCAGCTTGATGCGATGATGTTGTTTTGATCGAACCATGTGGATTTGGTGGACGAGGACGCGTCAAATACAACATAGGCTACCTCACTTCCGTTAGCAAATACTGATAATTTCACCTTAAAAACCACCGCAGAAAATTTAGAATAAGATGATAACACCAATCAAACAATATTGAAAACATAAAAATAATATAAAAATGATTTTATAACTGTGTGTATGTCATTATTACTATTGAACTTATTCGATGAAGAAAAGACTCTTTAAAATCAAAATAAAGCAAACTCAATAGAATTGTTTCCCGACAAGAGGCCACCTATAACATAAATAGCATTCAATTCTAAAGTAGTATTTGAGACACGTACAGCATTTACAGTGATATTGTCTCCCCATTGGTCCAGCAGAGCAGATTTGAATAAGGCTCCTGAAGCGCTAAAGTCGGTCATGGCTGCCGTGTTGCCCTCGTTATAGGGTCCAGTAGCTGTATATAAACTCATAATGTCGGAGTATCCGGTAGGTGGAGCTGTACCCCGGGGAACTTTGAACACCAGTCGCCAGGCTAAAAGTATCGTCTTCATCATCATATAACGTTATGGTTTTATTACGCCAATATCGCCATAGAATATTATCATATACATTGATTATTTGCAATGTCGTTATCTTAACGTTACCAGGGCCATATAAAAGGTAGTTTGTCTTCAGATTTGAAAATGAAAACAATTGTCATTTAGGCTTATGCTTAAACATAGCACAATTGCTGGCCACCAGTAATTATAAGTAATATAAGCGAAATCCTATCAATTGTAAACACGTTTAAAATAGGAATAAAACAACAAAAGATATGCTTACGTCCTTTCCAGTCATCCAGCTGTTGTTGCTCTGTAAAATCAAATCGATAAATATTAATGGATTGATAAATTAATATGACATTATCATGTTTCTTGAATGTTAGTTGTGTTCATATAAACAATACCATGCCAGACTGATGCTTTAATATTGTTTTGATCTTACCAGGCAAATTTGCTGAGCGAGGACGCGTCCAATATAATACCGGCAACTGTTACAATGTTTCTTGCAATTTTCTGCGCTTTCAAGTTAAGATATTACGATGATTTTAAATGTTCAGTTGTATAAAATGAACAAAATCACTTACTTGCGCAATAGAATGTCGCATACCCATAGTTGGTAAGGTATGCGTAGCTGGAACATGGATCTGTACCAAAAGTTGCGTAGTTAAATATCAAAATACAGCTGTCTGTCTGTCCATGGCAAGTAGTTCGTACATTAGAGAGCGCGTCAGAGTCCGAACACGTGGTTCCATTACCATAGAAAGCATCGTAAACATGGATATAGAATGAACTGGGACACACCATTGTGTAATTACCATTCTCGGGTATGTCGCCTGTATTGTATTCTGAAACATGATGATGAAAATGAGTATTATCGAGTTGTTTTCATCTGCAAACTTTTCATTGCAGAGTTTCTTTGTGATATTTAATGCATTTTACCGAGTTGTATATGACAATTAGTACGTCAAGGAAAAAACACATTTCCCGAGGGCAAATAAATCTTCATATATCTCTCAGTAAAATGCAGTAAGTTGTTTATCATTCATAGTATATGTAATTTCAATGCGTATCTTCTTATTACCGTCCTCTTATCGACGTGAAACAAGCTTTCAGTCTCGAATAGATTATGATGGAATATGGCATTTTCAAAGGAAGACACTATATTTTGTTCACATCAACATACTTTTGTAGGTGTTGGGAAGCCATTTTTTAGAAATCAAGAAAGGTACGCTAGTATTAATATATAGTGAGCATCTATAACTAAACGATATCCGCAGTTATAAACATGATTAATTAAGGTTTAAAATTTGAAAACAAAAAACAGTATCTTTGACAATTATATAAATAAACACTAAAATATCGATGTTTTTTTTTAAATTAACATACCATTGCATATATCTAGGTGTGTCGGTACACAGAACTGAACTTCGTAGTCGACTCCGTATCGCGTGCAGTCCAGTCCAATACCTAGTGGCGTAGGGTTGGTACAGTTCCGGTACCGTGACTGAGTACCAGTAGCGTAACATGAGGTACTACAATCCGTCCAGTCGGTCCAGCTCGTGTAATTACCATCAACTGGAAAGACATCGTAACACGTGTCAAATGGTAAAATATGTCTGATTTCAAATCGCAAATCAGAAAAACACTTTTGAACACAATATTGTATTCAAAAAGTTGTGGAAGAGACAGGAGGGATATCACTTTAGGCCGTTTTACGGCCAATCAGTAATAAACAAAATGTTTTGCATGAAGAAACCTTAGAACCAGTTGCATATTTATGCTACATGAGAATATTAAATTGCTTGGATCATGGTAATATCAGAGGTCAAAGGGTGAACATTGATTTTTTCGTTAAATCCGAATTAATCAAATATTAGATTAGAAATTTTGAGTTTGTGTCTGGAAATCATAGGTTTGTGAATTTCAGTTCAGTTCCGTTAGCAGAAATTGAGAAAGTATATCAGAATGTGTGTTTATAGATTATTGAAAGGAAAATCTTTATGTGAGATAATTAGACATACTGTTCTGACATAAGTGTCCATAGTGCTGGCCTTCACATGAACACATGTAACGTCCGCCCCAGTCAAAGCATGTGGCGCCATTCTGACACTCCACTATATCACAAATATCGTCCATTGCTAAAAGACAATATCATAATAAGATTACAACAAGTTTTACTGACAACGTAACCTCTCAAAATCAGTTACGGCTCGTGATTTATAACAGTACTGATTTTTCAACGAACAGACTTTAAAACCTTGTTTTCAAACACCGAGAAAAGTACCATCAATAATTACTTAATGTTTCATTGAAATAAGTTAATGTTTGCACAAAACAATTGATTTACTTACATACAGAAACAGCAAATGTATCTGCTACAGCCATGCCTTAAACAAAAAAAATATATGTTCAGTGAACATTTTTCTTTTACAAAAATACTATTATGCACGCAATATATTACTTTCAACAATTATATTTGCAAGTTTAAAAATATAACCTCAAAGCCTTCACTTCATGTAGATAATGATTACCAGCTGAAGTATTTCAAAGACAAGAAGGGATGCTTTTATCGATGGGTTCGTAAAACATTACATTTATGCGTGGCGACATTCATACAAGTTGTTTCTAATTCACCTGTGTTAAGTTCAGCTGTGGTTGTGTCACTATAAACCACATGCGGATATGTGGCATCCATTTGTTCCCAGCTACAGCCTCCTGACGAACGCTCCACGATGCTGAACCAACCACTATTGGTAGCACAACTTGTTCCGTAACTCGAATGCATTAAGAAATGTTGTCTGAAAGCTTCGTTTCTGTATATCAATAAGATAAATGGGAATCATAAAGTACTGTTGGCAACACAATTGTTAAACCTATTTTTGAATATCCTGCAATTTCTCGCTCTATTTTGTTATTTTGATAATCAACATTTTTTTCGATTTATCAGTTTAAGTTCAACATAATGTCACATACCACATTCTGCCACAAGGATTGCTTTCCAAATCTTTCCAAAATATATTCAGTTTTCATAAAGGACTCTTACTTTTACCCATAACCCAATGTCATCTCGTTCTATCCCGCTACTGGTTTTGATAACTACTTTTTTTACCGACTTTTACTATTTATTACTTAATCTAAGATCTCGGCAAGAACCCATTAACCATCATCGTCAAACCAAAATAATTGTAATTGTGAAAGATTATCATTATCAAGATTATCATAAAATTACTTAAAAGTACCCGTTGATATGATTTAAAATTCATACCCTTGAATGCTGCAATACTCCTGTGTTGCTTCATTATTAAGATCAGTCCAGGACGAATACAGGATCCGTTCACACGAGAACCAAGAAAGCTTTGTGGAACCGTGGGCATCAAAAACAACATACGCTCGCTCTGTGCCAGATACAATGAAGGACAGTCGAACCTGTAGTAATAAATCATTATAAAATAATTTGTTTTATGATGTTTGTTTTCATGATTATTCAAATGCTTAATATACTCGTATAACATTTCTCCGAATATACATATTGACCATCAAAAGCATCAACGTTTCACGTTATCTTACCATCATACTTAGTCATTTTTTCAGTACTTTAATTATCGCTTGCTTCTTACTTCAAATATTATAGTCTAGATACTGTTTCCTATTAAACTTATATTGATAGAATATATGTCCGTGAATTATAAATCGAGAAACTTGCAGCTTTAATGTAGAAGCTGTCCCACGAGTCCACAACGCTTGACTTGTACGGTATAGTGTTGTCCGCGAACGAGAATGCATTGAGCGTGTCATTATACTCGTTGACTGTGTATGTGTTGTTCCATAGATCGTATATACCCGTTGCTGGTGACACGCCGTATGATTTGCTCACTTTCATCACTGGGAACCAACCTGTAGAAAATATGCAGATTCGAAATGATTCAACGCATACAAAATTTAAGTGCAATTGCTATAAGCAAAATACACATACATGTATAGAACAGTTCATTGTCAGGAAAATGCCCATGAACTGCAACATTGGATTACATTACATCATGTTAAATTTGTTACTCTAATGCCAGTTACAGTTGTCTTATAGAGCTAGAGCAAATTATTTTTTACCGATATGACTATACTAATACACTGAAATTAACCCAAAGGTATCACAGGATATTGCTCTAATGATACAGAAAGTAAAAAAAACCACACAGCAATTAGATTTTACTTTCATAACATTAACTGTTGTTTCGGCAAAAGACATTAATAATGTTTAGAGAAGCCAACGGTGTATATCTAAATTATATCGAATAAAAGATAAAACATCTTACCGTGAATAAATATCCCTAGAACATCAGCCTTTGGAAAATTGGTACTGTCCCAGCTTGATGCTATAATATAATATTGGAACATTGAACATTTCGTTGCGATAAAAAACGTTAAACAAAACGTTAATCACAAAGTAACGAGCTCCACAAATAAAAATATCGGACGCAAATGATAATATCAGTTACTTGTACGTACAACTCTCTAGAATGATCAGGTTCATTTTATCGTCATTGACATTTGGGATACGAAGCTATATACCTGACTGTGGCAGCCCATATGAACCGGTGTTACTGTATAAGAAGTAGGGTTTAGTGCCGGCGTTATCGAAGGAGCACGTGGTACTACTACCGTAGTCTGACATCATCATCCACCCAGTCAATCCGGAACAGCCGGGGTACGAGTATATAGTCGCAAACGACCGAATCCCATCACTGTTAAAGAGAAAACAAAGTAACTCATATGGATTTTTTTAGTTTAATTTGTTTAATCGTTATAAAAGACATTAATCTTATCAAGTTGAAAGGGAAATCAGTATTTTACTTGTAGTGAAATTTTAATCATTCTACATTGATACCATAACGTAAATCGAACGTCTTGAAATATCAAATACATTAACAATCAAAAGTATCAGTAATTACCATAAAACGATTGTGAACCTTCTACAATGCCAAAACGACGAAATATCCATGAAACGAATAGCGCAATCTCGGAAGCACTATTGAGAATTATTGAGTTCAATGAAATTCATTCCTTATATTTATATAAATGTGTTATTGAATTCATGGTATACACCAGGTCTCGTATGTAGTTCAAAATCGTTAATCACTATATGAATGATCATAAGCTCACCCTGAGACCTACCCGGTAATGCTGACCGTAGTTTTCCCGGCGATTTGTATGTCACTGTAACTCGAAAACAGAATTTTACTATTTGAGTACCACGTGGTCTTGGAAGTTCCAACCCCATCAAATACAATCCATGCTTTCTCCACACCACCAGTAAAGTAGGCATATTTTACCTGAGATGAATTAAAAGAAAGGTAATCATCGATGAAAATACATATAAGTTAAAGCTTTCATTACGCTTAGGATTATTTGATTTTTGAAGTAATATGAAGTCAGGTTAAATATAGATTTTTTTCAAAAACTTGCATGTATAAAGCATGCTTGTCATTGTCAAACTTGTCCGGGGTACTTTGAAGAAAGACTATCATTGATAGTAGAAAGCGAGTTCAAAGGTTTTCAGCAAAATAATGAATACGAATTCCAAGGCGAAAAATACCAGTAATTCGATGTTTAATGAATTTAACACCCCAAGAGTGCAGGAAACTACATTTTTACTATTAAATTCTTATGAATCTGAATGTAGTTACTCATAGAAACACAATATTCCAAATGGTTAACATCTTACCATATCGATGAAAGTAAAATCCTCTGACCAGGCTTCCACGACACTGGACTTGTAGTTGCTAGCCGGAGTGTTGGTAACAGATATGGCAGACTCCACATTGTCATTGATTGTTGAAGACCCCGTCCATACTGTCTCTAAGCTACCATCAGTCTGTACCTCAGACACCGCTTTAAACACCATGTGCCAATCTATCAAATGTTTAAGTAAACATACTTAAGAAACACGGTAATTATAATTTGAATCATGCAAACTACGAGTATTCAAAATTGCAGCAAATTTATTAGAAAAAAAAGCATTCAAATATAATAATGGTCCGAAAAAAATGATGAAATGGATTAATTATAGTCTTTCTAGATTAATTGTACTTTATAAAATTTATGCATTTTACATTTGAACGAAGGAATCCAATGTTTATATTTATTCAATGATTATGGTCGAAGAATATTAAAAACTTATGAAGATAAAAAACAAAAACAAAAACAAAATCTTACCCATGAGGAAAATCGCAAAACTATCGGCAAGCTCTTTGTCAGCTGAAGAAGGTATAAAAATTAGAACGTAGTTTGAGAATACATTTTCAAATGTCATTGTGGCAAGGTATTCCAGTGTTAAAGCGGATTGTACATGTGTGGTGAAGGATTATTTTTAATGATCAATCTAAGACAATGGTCATACCATAGGTACTTATCACACTGATAAGTCAAAGACCCACAATAGACTAATATATAGAGAAAGGTTTGGAACTCCTCCGTAACGCAAATTCAAATTTGGGTAATTTAGTTCAGTGTGTTGTAAAACATATCCAGACCAGATATCTCAACAGCTTAGGTCTTTATTGAAATTAAGATGTTAAATACCTATTGTCATACAAATCCATATAAAAGAACAAACTAGAATTGTGGTCAAGGAGGTCATTTTATACCTCCATTCTAGACGGACAACCTGCCTCCAGTATAAATCCCTTGTTGTGGTTTGGGGTATAATAATGACAATAAGTAAGTAAGTTATAAGTTTGATTAGACAATGCTAGTATTGTTAACAAGGTCTACCTGATGACCATTGGGTCCGAAGCCCAGTATTCGAGTAGTACATATACGGCATTGTGGTGGATGTGGTGTCCCACTCAGAACACCCGTCGGTGGCCCCATAATCCTTCATCATGAACCAGCCTGTCTCATTACTGCATCCTGTGTAGTCACTCTTTATCTGGAATAGCCGTTTGTAGTTGTCACCAGAACTGAAACAAAGAAGGCTATGTTCAGTTTTATGTACAATGTACTGTGTTCATTATGATACTGAGCAGTTTCTGAGGGAACGATATTTGCACGCTGGCTCATACTTTAACGTGACTGAATCAATTATTGATGAAATAAAATGAAACGCATACACTATATGGGCATATATTGGAAATAAATGGTGGTGTTTTTGACCAGCTAAACTTATGGACTATACAAATTAGGGGAGGAAAATTCTATGAATGAAAATATGTATATTTGTGTATATCTACATTTTGCCGCAGCGACTCCCATTACACAAATGATAATCGTGACCTGCATTATGAGACAATAAATGCAGCCTAGACTTGGTATAGTAATATATATATATAAATGGATGTGAGCCTTGCTTACTGACACCGTGTTTGTCCGCGAGAGAAAATTGGCATTGTAGTTAAATGAACCAGTTTGGTTATGAAACTATAAAAAATCTTTTAAATGTCCGGATAATTGAAAGTAAACTGTAAAGCTATTGCAAAACATTGAAATTTTGTTGTCTTTTCAATTTTATAGAGACTGTTTTATCACATTGAACTTGGCTGTTAAGATTAAATGGCTGAAGCGGGAAATTATATATATTCATAGCGGGCGCTATTCTATTTATTTAAAGACCTTATCGTATTTCAACTATTATTGATATTATTTTCAATAATTTTTTTAAAAAATGTATATTTATATATGGTCCTTATAATCTTATTAATGGTCGTGACAAGGGGTCAATACTATAGCAAGAAAAAAATTATACTTCAGTTCGCATGTTGTGTTGCCAGTCTCGATATCAATCCAGTTGGAGTCAATGATGCGTGTCTGATCAAACCAGTCATTTTTTCCTTTCCCCGACGCATCAAACACCACGAACGCTCTCTCCCATCCACTTTTAAAAAACGCCACCTTCACCTAAACCGAAAAAGTATCAAAGCATTTCACGTTTCATATTTAGTAAATTACATTGATACAGGTTAAAAGCGTTCGCAGCCCATAAAGTGACATTACAGTGCCTCAAAGGAATTTTTGGTAACTATAGATTTGTATTTATGACCATATACATGGGTGAATAGTTGTAGATACTTCAACCACTCGGCGATCAAACATTTGATTTAGAATAATCATAATTCTGAGTTCTTTGAATAGCAACATTGAAATAGCGAATCTTTAAGAATTGACGCAAGTCAGATATAATTTGTATTATAACGTACAGCAGTTGCTGTCAAGTTCGACCCCCACTGATTTAGAATGGAAGACTTGTAAATACTGCCTCCAGGTGAGAAATCTGTCGTGGCTGCCGTGTTCCCTTCGTTGTAAGGATCATTAGAGGAATATAAAGCCATAATATCACTGTATCCAGCGGGTGGACTCGTACCGCTCGGTACCTTAAACACCAACCTCCAAGCTGAAAACAATTTTTAAATTTAATTTTTTTTTTTACTTTTGAAAATCATAAAAAATGTAAACACATTATATATTCTTAAAGCATAGCGTTTATGGTATGCATGGTTTGGTAAAATAGATTTGTGATTTCATTATAAATCATCTTGCAGCTGTCACGGTACTGTTTTAAGGTATGAAGAATCCATGCATCCAAGCATTCAAGCATGCAATACTTCAGTTTAATGATCAATAAGATACTTACGTCCTCGTGCTTGGTCCAACGTTTTGCTCCCTGAAAAGTATAAGAAGTATTTCAATATACCTAAACCTGTTTTTATCTAAGTTTGGAATCTCAAGAAATTTGTAAATTTTAATAAGATACCTTCGTATGCGCGTCAATTTATTAAAGTATACATGAGGGTCACCGGCCTATTGTTGAAGGAATAGCTTTATGTGACGTCACCTCACAAACGAAAGTCGTAAAAGTTCACTCATTCCAGCGAATAACTACACAACGCTTTTGATTTATATCATCCTTAAAATATTACACATTGGATACATATCAAATAAGATATTGTTTATGTTTTAAGAAAACAAACAACAAATAAGTCCGCTTACTTGCACAATTGTAAATGATGTATCCACTTTTTACTGCGGAAGTGTATGACGAACACGGATCGCCACCAAAGAACGTATCACTAAATATAACATTACAGGAGTCTGTACCACCATGGCAAGCGGCTCGCACGGACGAGACGGGATCAGAGGTTGAACAAGGGATAGAATCTGAACCATAGTACGCTTCGTAGATGTGGATATAGAAATTTGACGGACATACTATTGTGTAGTTTTCATTTTCTCCCACAAAGGATGTGTTGTATTCTGCAACGTACAATATGGAAAATTGTCATACACGAAAACGAAACATGCCAACTTATATCAAATGCATTGCTACCTAAAGTATAGGCTATCTCATCAACACTTCATAACAAAATAATAACTTAGTTTTTCCTTTCAACATAAGGAGGGAAATTCAAAACAATGATAGCATATCGTGATAAAGAACATTATCAATCGAGAGATTCTGAAATGTTTTATGCACATTGTATTACTAAGTTGATTTTGCAAGTTAACGTTCAATTACCTTATCGCATGTTTTGCATTACAATAAACGCAAATAACCAACAATATACAAAGATGTGACATCACGCTAAAACATGAAAATGAAACAAAAAAGAAAATAGAATGTTTGAATACGAATTTTCTACAAGCACTTACGAGCACACAAGTCTAAGTTTGTCGGGGTGCAGAACAGTGTTTCGTTCTGAATTCCTGAACAGTCGAGTCCATCCTCTGCCAGAGGGGGATTGGTACAGTATCGGATTCGTGTCTGAATCCCCTGTGAGTAACAGGTAGTACTACAGTCTGTCCAGTCTGACCACGCAGTCCAGGCTCCGTCCACTGTAACAGGTACAATGATTGTCTATTAGCTCAAAAAACATGGAATACAAATTGATAGACGGGTAAGGATAATATTACGCCTACAGATCAGATACAATTATAGTTGCGTAATATTCATTCAACTCTGTATTATGCGGTAATAAAAGCATATAAATCAGTTAAGAAAGATATTCAAGTAGGTATGCACTGGTAGTGCATAGAGGATTATATATCATCTTTAAGATTACTTACATTAACAAAAAATCCAATCAATTATATCATTATGCAAAGTTTACTTGATTTAAAAAACCCACTTACAATGAATATGCAGGGATAGTAATATATTTATATTTGTAACTAATGATTTTTTAGATTCGATATTTTTTAGATTGGTGCAGCTTTTAATGCGAGAATACTTACAATTCTGACAAAGGTGCCCGTAATAATTTCCCGCACACGAACAGAGGTACCTTCCGCCCCAGTCCAAACATGTAGCGCCATTTAGGCATTCGACGACGTCACAAACATCATCCATTGCTGCGGGAGCATAAATCAAAATAAGTTAAAGTCATTTGAATAAAAGAGCCCGAATTTGAAACTATGTTTAGTTTCATTTTCAAATGACATTGGTAGGTATAGCTTGTCATACTTTGATATAATAATTTCTGACGATCGATAACCAAACTCGGAGGACTTGATTACCCCATATTCCTCAAATATTAATCGGGTCTCCTGCAATTCGAGAAGTTTTACTGTATCTACTCAACATATTTTATTATTTATTTTATTTTAAATTCTTTTATAGTTAACATGAATAAAAATATTGAACGCCCATTTATTATGCATTCATACATGTATACTATTTGATATGTTACTTACATATTGATATACCGATTGTGTCAGCTACTGCCATGCCTGTAATGTTTACATCATGAGATATTATATTTCGTTCAAATAGAAGACTACTGTTATATTTTGAATATTTCAACATTTAACTAAATGTGAATAAAACTCATTTAACCAATGCTGTATCATTCTACATATAGCTAAATTATATATTTTACATATAAGATATATCTTAGCACAAAAATATTATATCTTATAAGATTGGTTCTGTGATATGTACATTTAATACGAAAAGACTGACTTAAGTAGCTTTGCAAATAATGCAAAGATGATAACAAATCCCTTTAAATAATACAAATATAATGAATTACCTGTGTTGAGTTCAGCTGTGGTTGTATCACTGAACACAACATGGGGATAATTTCCATCCATATGTTCCCAGCTACAGCCTCCTGACGAACGCTCCACGACGCTGAACCAGCCATTATTAGTAGCACAACTTGTTCCGTAACTTGACTGCATGAAGAAGTATCGTTGAGACGACGGTTCTCTAGAAGATTAAGAATGATACCAAAACGAAGTCACAATGAAAAAGACAAAAGTGTATATTCGTGGAAAGAAGTATTGTTGAATCAATGCATTTTCCTACCTTTTCCAGCATACTTAATTTTGAGCAGGCAAGGCCGTAGCAAAAACCTTTCAAATTGTCTAAATTTGCCATTAGTAACATTCATAGTTGACCTTTGAACCGTAAGGGATACTCATTATGTTGTACGTTATGGTCTTTCACTATAACGTTTCAACTCAATCCTGTTACATTTCACCATCATAGACAACATAAATAGACGAGTGTGCATCAATATCATCGGTCATTTTGTAGTTGGTCTATTGACAGTAAAATCTATCAAACGTTTCATTACTAGGTACTGTATATTGTATGACGTTTAAATTAAATACGTTATTCTTTATCAAATAAGTATCTGCAACATAGCGATCAACGAACAATGATGTAGACAAACGCAATATCCCCTCCAGTTTTACTGACAGAGAAAAGTAAAACTTACCCTTCAATACTACAAAAGTCTTTAGTGCCATAGCGGTTGAGATCAGTCCATGACGAGTATAAAATCCTATCACATGAAAACCATGTCATTTTGGTGGTCCCGTGGGCATCAAAAACAACGTAAGCTTGTTCTGTACCGGACACAAAGAACGACACCCTTACCTGAAAAGATCAGAGCAGTTACCTTTCATGTGTTGTATCTTACAACCCTTCATTTTCATTGTGTGACCATGTTAGTTTGAATGCAAAAATGTCAGACATGTTCATCATTTCGTTATGACACAAAACAAATGAAATATTTATGCATGAATATCATACAATAAAATAGTGAATTGTTTAGTGAAAAGAGAGTCAATTAGTATTGTTGGAATTTAAAGATTAGTTCTTACAAGTTGCTGTTACATACCGCTTTGATATAAAAGTTTGCCCATCCGTCAACGACGCTTGATTTGTAAGTTAGAGAATTGGACGCCCAGGAAAACGCATAGCTTTCATTATATTCATTCAATGTGTAGGTACCATTCCAAAGGTCATAGATTCCCGAAGCAGGTGAAAGTGTGGAACCCTTCCCTACCTTCATCACAGGGAACCATCCTGCAGATTTATAAAGAACAAAACATCTGCCATTTTCTCTGGTTAAAGTGTATCATAAAATCTTAAAAATCGGTGTATAGCTATAGGCAATAGTTTCAGATACATTTGAAAATACTTTGCTATAGAAATGCATTTCGCATTTGTGCTTTATCAAAAGTCATGATCAGGTTTTGAAAACTCACCATTGATGAATATACCCATGACATCTGCCTTAGGAAATGCTGAACTGTCCCACGATGAAGCTTGATTTGTAGAGGAAAGTAAATGACATACACAATATTTATACAGCAAACGTTAGGATATATTGATGATTGATTTACGATGTGAAAGCAAGTACTGTTCAATTGCGTTCTTCATGCCTCATTTACCTTCCTTTGCAAACCTCAAAATTTCAAATCAAAAGCATTGAACTTAGGTGTTTACGAAAAAAAAACATGATATACCCGTCAAGTAAACTTCGAAATTAATTTCTTTTTAGGATTTAAGTTCCGTATTAGGCCATGATAAACCGTTTGATAGAATGAGTGTTTGGTTTGTGATAGAATTTGATTTAGATATCATTAATTCAACTTTGCTTTCACATACATGATTCTGGTTGTCCATACGTTCCCGAACTACTATACAGAAAGTAGGGCTTGGTTCCAGCGTTGTCAAAGGAGCTGCTACACGTGGTACTACTGCCGTAATCCAACATCATCATCCACGCGTTTAGTCCGGAACAACTAGGGTAGTTATATATCACAGCAAAAGACCGGGTACCGTCACTGGTAATAAAGAAGATGTAAGAGGCTAGAAACTATCAGCATTTAAGATTGCATCATTTTCCTGCAACTATGACTTTTTTGGGAATATGTAAGTTCCAAAAATATTTTTACGTGCTGATCATATTTGAGAAAATTTACAAGGTTAATAGATCGCATTACAGCTGCATTATCGAACACCAAAGTATTATATTCATATCTGCGCTATTGTTAAGTTCAAAGGTAGAGAACATACTAACTTTATAGTAACCATTTTTTAAAGTGCATTTAATTGTGATGAGGAGTTTTCATATACATCTGCATATCAGATATTATTCTACGCTATGAAATAGCCATACATCAAGTCGAGCCTGCAGAAAAGTTGGTGTCAGTGAGACTTACCCGGTAATGCTGACCGTACTCTTTCCGGCCGTTGAAATATCACTGTAGCTGGAGAAAAGTATCCTACTATCAGAGAACCAATTAGATTTTGTGGTGCCGATCCCGTTAAATACAATCCAAGCATTCTCCAGACCACTTGTGAAATAAGCATACTTGACCTATAAAAGAAATGATTTTTTATGTTTAGAAACCAGAAAATGGATCACATTGGAACCTATTCGTAATCGTAATCAAGTGTCATTTCAACAAAAATAATTCTGAACTCTTGAACTCTAAATGAGATTTGAGTCTGATATATGTAAATTTCTTTTGTCTTCGTGATATATGACAACTACATTATAAATTCAATTCAAACTAGAACTGTCGTCCAGAACACCAAGCTACAATTTAATCTTAACAGCTAAACTATCAAAATAATTGCGTTCGATCATATTGAAACAAAGGACATAACTCTGGAAAGGGGAGGTAGCTCGTTTCTATATAGCTAACGCCCATATTCACTTTATAATAAATATTGTCATAAAGAACCAATTACAAAATATGTAATGGACTTCTTATCATGTTATATACTCTCGTTATAAAACATCATTACAAAAATAAACATTTTATTTACCATATCAATGAAAGTGAATGCATCCGACCATGATTCCACAAGACTTGATTTGTAGTTGATTGCAGGCGAATTAGTAATTGACAATGCTGACTCGTCTTCGTTATTAATGGAGTCAGATCCGGTCCAGACTGTCACCAGACTACCGTTGGTCTGGACTTCCGCCACAGCCTTGAACGCCGTATGCCAGTCTGCAGTAGAAGTTCAAAAATATCCTTTTCAAGCAGACAAGTAAAACGTTCAGAAAAACATGATTGACTCAAATACCATACTCAATTAAGTAAAATATTCAGTTAACACTTTATTAAATCACTTTTATTCTTAACAAGTCACACTGTTATGATGTTTTAAGCAAGCAATCCATATACACTGTTAATAATCTAATAATCATTAATATACCGACATTCATATCTAAATATTTAATAATTACCCATTAAGAAAATCGCGAGGCAGTCTCCAGTTGCTTTGTCCGCTGAATTGAAAACAATCAGTGAAATAATGTCGAATAGTTTCAGTACAAGTCATACATGTAGGTTTATACTTTATTAACCATAAAATGATGTTAACATATCGTATTACATAGAATATCGTTTTATTTTTATCTTTCAGAACCATCGTAATGAATAAATATCATTTGAACTTTTTCATACATCCTAACATTTATGCTAAGTGAAATTCACATGTAAATCATGTAAACATGAATATAAACCTAATTTGTAAATTCATATGTGTAAATATTTATTGATATGATTTATGTATAGTATTAGACATAGTATTAGTATACATTTAATATCATTATTATACCTCATGTTTATAAGGGTGCATGTGATTAGTTGAAACGCATCACATGACAGGGAAAACAACGTCGTATTTCCCTTGGAGGAAATAAAACCTAGTATTTCCCTGGGACACATGCCCCTATGGTGACCGTCCGTCTTTCAAATGGAGTTATCTTCCCTTCCGATTGCATAAGTAATATTTAACCTAGAGTAGCGAATCGTGAATTTTCGTTATAATAAACAATATATGTCCCCGGTGGCAGTGTGATATTAAGGTTTATTTACCTTAGATATTATATCATTATCAGATATAACCATTACTTACCTGATCCCCAAACGGCCCTGGTGCCCAATGTTGAATACAATATGTAGGGCATAGTTGTGGATGTACTATCGGACACTGAACACCCTGATGCCGCTCCGTAGTCCTTGAACATTATCCATCCGGTCTCCGAGTTACAGCCGCTGTAGTCACTTTTGATGTGAAATATACGCTTGAACGTATCACTGGAACTGCACAATATGACAGTATAAATCATTTAAACACAAGATTATGATATTGGAAAATAATGTTAATACATTGGTAGTCTTTTTTCATTGTAATTACGTTTAGGTGCTTATACCAAATTGATTTTTATTTAAAAATGCATTATGACGCCTTAATTATTTTACTGAACTCAGCATTCTTAACAAATTGTTCAATGAGATATGTATTCCTTACCTTCAGGATGCTGAATTTTACTTTTGATATTTTAATGCATAAGTGGACCTTGAAGATACAGTTTTTCATTATGATTTAAAACAATGATTGAATGAATACACAATATATACTGGACTCAAAATAATGGTAATGTTCTACACCTTAATACATACAATGTTTGAAAATCCATATAAACTTTTTGTAGATTATTGACAGAAAATGTGTCAAAATAGCACATACGCCACATTGAGATATATTTCCTATCACTCCCATTGTAAAGCGTAAATTTGAACCTATGCATGTGTATATATAATTACTCCAGTTCACAGGTGGTATTTCCGCTCTCGATATCATTCCAACTTGAATCAATGATCCGTGAGCAATCAAACCAGTCGTTCTTTCCTTTTCCTGTAGCATCGAATGTGACATAGGCCGACTCAACTCCATTAGTGTAAACCGATAATCGCACCTGTAATTTGAATATTTAAACTGGGGATCGTTTTGGTTTGTTAAAATGCAAGATAGGAAACTAAGGAACAATAGTATGGAAGTTTTCAAGTATATAAGTTTGTTGAAAATCATTAAAGTTTTACCAGAGATAAATCGCTAAAGATTCATTTCGTACAGTGTTTCAAGGTTTTATTTTTTATTACTCAATCAATGATTCTATTATTGTGTAATTACCTATCAATATCATGCGATTCTATCGTTATTATAACATGATTTAGTTTCAGATAAAAGCAATGACTTAAAAGTGAAACACACTTAATATACTGAAATAGCCGAATGATAATAATTCATATTAATAAATTTGAAACATTAAGATTCAGATTTTAATTTAATTCATAGATGAACAACAAAGCCTATTATCACTTACAGCTGTTGCTGTAAGGTTCGATCCCCACTGGTCCAATATGGCGGACTTGTACAAACTTCCAGAGGCACTGAAATCCGTCATCGCTGCCGTAACTCCCTCGTTATAAGGACCAGTGACACTGTACAACGACATTATATCGGTATAGCCAGATGGGGGAGAGGTTCCTCTTGGTGCTTTGAAAACGAGGCGCCAAGCTAGGAGAGAAAAAAGCATTGTTATTAAATATATACACATTTTATCAAAACATTATTAATTATTTAATGAACAAATAAATATTGAAACGTGATTTCGTTTTTTCGTACTCAAGCAATTTTCATTTCCAATAATAAACAAAACAATATTTCTTCGAAATGCTGCTTAAGTATACTTACGCCCTCTGGGTTCGTCAAGCGTTTGACTTTCTGAAACGGAATGAAATGCAGAAATAAGACAAATTGTCATGAAGTATTCATAAAAACAAACATGTCAATTCCATAATGTAATCTTTTAATTTGATATCGTATGAATTTATCATCTATCAGAGACAAAAAACAGTTTCATTAATTTTGTTATCGTTATACAGGATCGTGACAAGGCTTTTGATAATTAAGTATACCACTCACTTGCACAGAAGTACTCTATATAGCCAACCTTTGCAGCAGACGGGTACGATGCACATGGATCCCCTCCAAAGTTCGCGTCACTGAAAATAACGTTACAAGTCCCTGTGTCGCCATGACATAACGTTCGCATTGAACTGAGAGGGTCAGAGGTCACACACGGAATGGACGGTGCCCCGTAGTAAGCTGTATAAACGTGAAAGTAGAACTGTGACGGACATGCCAGTGTGTAGTTGTCCCCTTCGGCAATGTCAGAGGTATTGTAGGCTGCAGGAGAAGAAAGAATACATGTACTATTGTACATTTTTATTTTCGAAACACAACCTTAGTCATACTTTCTCAATTAATGGTTGAGAACTTGATCCTTCGTTTTGTTGCTTACATCAGTATAGTGCTTTGACCGAGACATAACTGACGGAATGAATGGAAGAGACTAATATGTACCGATAGACAATGCAAATTTTTTAATGAAATTTGGCGGGTTCAATTCTATACATATTGCGCTTAGATATTGACACAAGTTAGACAATAATTTAGCAATTATCCGAAAAATAACATTAATCAATATAATGGCTTATGTAAAATAATTCGGTTTCAGGGCATGTATATCTTATTCATGGGACTACAAACCAACGTACAGGAACATATGTCGAGATTCGAGGGTATACAGAACTCGGTCAGGTTGTGATTTCCCGTACAGTCGACCCCGTCCCCAGCTGTTGAAGGATTTGTACATGTCCTCTCTCTCGTCTGTGTACCCTGGGCGTAACATGTCGTACTACAGTCCGTCCACGCAGTCCAGTCCGTCCATCCGCCATCCACTGAAAATTTGAATTACTTTTAAACACACTCATTAGTTGATTTTATAGTATAACATGGAGTTCCCAGTCTCCTTATACCTAGAGTGACCGCTTACTTTCCTTGTCTTTCGTTTTCCCTTTTATAATCTACTATCGCATGTTTAATTATTGGCATAACGTCAAAGTACTGTAATGATATAACGTCATTATCAAACATGTTTCTAAGAAAAACGACGAATATCATGCTATTTTTAAATCTTTCAAATAGAACCACTTACAGTTTTGACACCTTCCCCCGTAGTAGTTACCGGCACAAACACATTTCCATCTGGAACCCCAATCATAGCAGGTGGCACCATTTTGACACGTGACCAATCCACACATTGCATCACGAGCTGTAATGGTGAAGACATTTTGGACATTTTTGAACGATTTATCAAAATGGGTAGATTGTTTGAGAGTTGTAAGTTCCTTTTACACTTGTGATAGTATTCAAAACATGAAATTATCCTTTAACTCCTTTAACTTGATAAAAAAATATTAACAGTTGACAGAACTGCCAAGATTTGAAATTAATGTTGCCTTTCAAAACTTGCATACAGATTTGAACCTCTTTAAAATACATTTTTTAGCAAAATGATAATTCAATACTGTCCCGATTAGGTACCATTTTTTTCAAATAAACACCTGCAAAAAAAAAAAAAAAAAAAAAAAAAAAAAAAAACATTCCCCATTCTTTCGCCAACAAAACACGCAATACTGTTAACTGATGACGACATCAGAAGAGATGCTTTATTACTAATTGATGCTTAAAAATAATTGTTTTGTATATAAAAATTGGTTGGTATACTTACAAATCGAAATGGCAAATGTATCAGCGACCACCATATCTAATAACACATCAAATAATATAGCTAAATGTAGTAACATTGCTAATAATATTGAAAGAACATAGATAGCTCGTTAATTTTGTTTACAAATCACTTTTTCATAATATGACTTTCTTACACAATGAAAAAATGCATTATCACATCAAACTCAAACACATGTGTAAAGCTCACCATCGTTGGCCTCTGACCAGCCTGCATCGCTGTGTAAGGCGAATGGTACTGTTGCCTTCGAATCCCAACTACACGTGGATCCCTCTACTACTGCAAACCATCCAAAGTTATGGGAACATCCGGAACCATACGTCTCTTCCAGAAAGAAGTAGCGATTACTGTTACTGCAATTACAAAATGTCAAAATGTGTCATATATATAACGAAGGAGGTATCTACATATGGGATATCTACAGCCATCTCTTTTTAAGTACTCTGTAAATGTATATATATGTTACTATCATTCAGTGCCCTTCCAACGAAGATATTGACAACTATCCCAGTTACCTCTTAATACAGATGATGGCAACAAAATTACCCCATGTTTCATGATAATAGTTATCGATCGAAGCATGTGCTGTGCCGAATTATAGGTTAACATCTAATGCAACAAATGTCAGATACAAATATGAGGATATTCTAGAATTACATTTACAATATTACTTAACAGTGACTTAATGCAGTTAAGCCCTCTTAGCAATGATAATATAGATTATATACAATAAAATGTTGTAAAAAGGGTAATATGTCCTCTATTCCACTATACAAGAAGACACGTCATGAATATACAGCAGTCTCTTATAATGCACATCTCGCACTGCACACACGCAAAACACGACATCCACGTCATTGCATGTCCCTGGTTGTTATCAGGATGTTGATTTAATCAAACAAATTAATGCTGTACCCAGTGATAGAACAGTAGTTAACGCTGGTACTCCTGGTTAGGTCCGCGAAGGATGTGTACAGGATCCTGTTACAACTGAACCATGATGTCTTCGACGACGCATGTGCATCAAAAACCACATAGGCCTGTTCTTCACCATTCGTATAAAATCCTACTCGTACCTGAAGATTAAGGTTACCACGTAATTTTTAGTATTATACGTCTATGCATTAAGGAATCAAATCGTAATTTTTAGTATTATACATGTATGCATCAAGGAATCAAATCGTCGATTAAAGAAATAAATAGTAATATTTTTGGAAAAGGAATTTTATTAGCATTACAAAAAGGAAAGACATTGACTTTGCGGTAAATATGTAGCCGTATGTCAAATGTCAAATTGTGCTAGGATATAAAGCAATATAACATATCAAAAACAACACTGGTTAGAAAACGTCAAAACAATACATGTACAAGTAATAACTGTATAATGTTCACTTTACTAACACAATGTTGTGTTTTGCATATATACTTACAGCCTGTTTATAGTACGAGTTCCAGGAATCAACAATGCTTGACTTGAATGAAACCGTGCCAGCAGACATAGAGTAAGCACCATCAACATACTCATTAAGGGTGTATGTACCAGTCCATAGATCGTAGATACCAGAAGCAGAACCCAAACTGGAGCCACTTGAAACTTTCATGATTGGTAACCATCCTTGGAAGTAAAAGACAGTTTTGTTTGGTCATGATCTGCTTGCCACAATTAATTCATGCGAATAGCGATATATTTAAAAACATAAATAGATCATTATTTATTGTAAGAGTGTTAAGAAATTGATTCGAAAATATGAAACTCAATTATTACACATCTCCACATCGTAAAGTTATGACGGATAGCAAGGGCTTCTTAAAATTTGCTCATCACTTTATTGAATAGCTTCATGAGTGTTGGTTAGTATATAATTTCAAATAATTGCTGTAAAATACCGAAAATGTTCTGATTGATAAGCTTTAAAAGTTTCCTACCTTGGATAAATATCCCCAAGGTTTCCGCATAAGGAAAATTCACACTGTCCCAGCTAGAACCTAAAAATAAATTTTAAAAATGCGATAACATATCTTTTTGGCAACATAAAAAATCAAAACTAGATATAAGATTAGTGTTTTCAATATAATTAAACATAAATTTTCGTAAAGGTCAAATAGAATCCAATTGAATTTGATTTGCACCACTACAAGATGCAAAGTTGTCCGTGTATTTTGATAATGTAGACTTAACACGTACTGGATTCAGGCGCGCCTACAGCATCAGCACTGCTGTATAAAAAGTAAGGTCGTGTTCGGACATTATTGTCAAATGAACATGTAGTACTTCCAGAGGCATCGTCAAGAACGAGCATCCACGCCTCGAACGCTGCACAGCTTGAGGAATTCTTCACTACCGAGAAAGTTCTTGTCCCATCTCTGTATTACGAAAACAAAATGCATTGTATTCCAGAAACATCAGTAAAATCATGTTTTATTAGATATTTTTTCAGGAGATGGTCAATTACAGACCGATAAATTCCCACAAAACACTCAAGATGGTATTTACCAAAAAATCTGTTCAACTCCAGATATACAATCATCCACAACTTGTGAGATATTTATGGAAGAAAACATAATCTTTCTAATTCAGAAGTTCGCAAAATGATATGTCAAAGTACACAGGGTTGAAATAGCGATTATTTGGAATGATAATTTTGACAATAGTAAATGCTTCAATACAAACATTATTTTCCAACTGGAGAATTATATTTGTAATGTTCACTATCTAATTAAAATCAGACTTATAATTCCGCTCCACTAAGACGCTCTATGTTACGCTCCAATACATGATCTAACAACTCGCCGTTCGGTTAACCTCAGCATGACCCCTATGGCTAGCCAATTAGCGTATCGCCCACGGAATCTTCCTATATGTATTCTAGGCCAGGGTCATGCTGAGGAGATCCCGAACGGGGTATTGTTAGATCTTGTATTGGAACGTAACGTCGAAAATTGTAGTGAAGCGGAATAACAAGCCTTATTATAATTAGATTGTTATGTTCATGAATGGATTTCAACTAAGACTATAATAAGGAACGTACGTTGAAATGCTAGCAGACGTTGCTGTCGAAGCCACACTATCATATTTTGATGAAAATAATATCTTCGATGTAGAAAACCAGGAGTTCTTGTCGGTGTTGATACCATCAAACACAACATGAGCCACTTCTGTCCCAGAGGAAGCGAAGGAGTATTTAACCTGATAATAAACATTCCAAAAAGGTTAGTAACATGCATTCTTAAATTCTACGGAAAATAAGCATAATGGGTTTTATTAATGTTAGTTAAATATACTTGACTTTATATTACGTATACAACTTTATTGAATTCGCACTGTACCTGGTCAATGATTGTCCAGTTGCTTGACCATTCCTCAACCACGGCCGATTTGTAGGAGACGGCCGGAGTTCTACTGATTGTTTTGACCGTCTCGTCGCCGTTATATTCCGTAGTTGTTCCCTCCCAGAGGGTTTCCAGGTTTCCAGCCGAGGGGGTAACGCCATCCACACCCTTAAATACCATATGCCAGTCTGAAATGTCAACACATATTTCTTACATGTATTGGTCAAATAAATTCACTATTGAAATATCGAAAGGTTTTTCTTGGACATTGACTTCATAATGAAAACAAAATATAATGAGGATGAGGACGATTTGATTTCCATGGAATTAGATTTACCTTGGACAAATATAGCAAGCGAATCTGCATAATCGACACCTCCTGAAACGATAAAGAAAAACACTGCAAACTTGATCATTGTAAGTATCATATACAAATGTACACGATACAAGTCTTATCGTGGTTCCATGAATATATTGTTTTGAATTTAGATTTAACTGTTATATGTGATCCATTATATGGATTGTGGTGTTTCTCTTATATCATATATATATATATTTCTCTATAAACAATAATACTTGAAGTATAGTTATATCGAAAGCACGTCCAACCTGTGTCCCATGTCGTAAGCGTACTCAACGTTGAGTAAGCTATGTAGGGTTCGGTCCTGGACCCGTCATATGGACCCCAAGCAGAACAGCCTGATGTGGATCCATAGTCTTTGAGGAACACCCAGCCTGTTGTAACACTACAGCCACCGTGGGTAGCGCTGATGTAGAAGTTGTGCTTAAAGGTGGTGCTGGCAGTATATCTGAAAATCAATCTCATCACAATAACACCTTTTATATTTATCGAAAGCAGTTTAACATACTCAAAGCAATTCTTTCAAAAATATTGACGACTGCAATCATGATGATGATGTAGTTAAAAAGTGTAAAAGTTGAATTGTTTGTTTGAAATATACAAAGAAACATATGCTTACTCGATAACACAATAATTCTTCGACACTGTCCTGATGTCAGTATAACTAGAATACAGGATATTGTCACAGTTCATCCAGGTGTCTTTGCTTGTTCCCTGTCCATTGAAAACGATGTATGCAACTTCCACACCATTCTTGTAAATTGAATATCGCACCTACGGAACAATGTGTAGAACATATAAGTGAAGGCAGTGCATTACTTATGAAATAAATAAAACAAAAACAAAAAACACAAACCACTTATCTAAACCGTTTATCGTATGATAACATATAAACACGTAAAATGAGCTTTCCAAGATATGAAATAGAAATTGCAATTCAGTCTGTAATAATCTCAGCGTCGCCTGAATAGAATGCTTAGGGGAACATGACTTAAAATGGTATGAAAACAACCAACAAACCCAGTTAGAAATTAATATGCTAACATACAAATGACTTGGTATTTGCCATTTTATATTAAGTGATGTGTTATATACATAAGATAGTTCGCTTTAAGCGTGATCACTATACGATTTGACTGTATCACACACACTACATACCGCTGAAAAAGTCTTGTTTACTCCCCACTCGTTCAGTAAGCCAGATTTGTAGATAGAACCTCCGGCCGAGAAGTCGGTCATGACACTTTCTGCCCCGTCGTTCAATGTGTCGGACGACAAGTAAAACGAGGCTATATCAGCATGTCCGGCAGGTGGTGCTGTTCCAGAAGGAGCCTTAAACACCAGCCGCCATGCTGTCGGTAACAAATATGAATATATTTGTTTTTAACAAATTTAAATATATTTTATACAAGGTATCTTACATAGATCAATATGTCTAAGCACCAAATATTTCATTTGCAATATCAATAAGGAGCTAACTCTCAAGTATTTCTACCGTACTTACGCCCTTGGAATGTAGATAATTTCAAAGACTCTGAAAAAAGAAACAGCTTTGAATTATTGTCATACTTCGTTGATGTCTCTTTTTCGAGACAAAAAAAACCAACAACATTGAAACAACAAAACGTAAACAATGGCAAGTTCCATCAAAAGCTTACCGCAGAACTTACTTAAGAGAGATTACTATTATAATATATAATATCAAATATACCAATGCAGCTGTATCAAAGAATTACAAAACATACAATAAACTACTTATTTCATGAACATCCAGTATAATTTTAAGTTTGTTTTATCTCATGATATCATAGTATGGAAAAATTGTTCATACTTAACTTTTTTACACATTTAACGTCTGGGTTACGACAAAGCTACATTCAATGGGTAATAATAGGCATTAATAAAGCGTTATGATGATTCAGTACTTACCGACACAGTACATGGTAGCATAACCGTACTTTGTCACCGAGTATGATGAACAGGGATTTCCGCCGAAGGTGGCATCATTGAATGTGATTGTGCAGTTAGTGTTTTGGCCATGGCAGGCTACCCTGACGTCCGACAGGGGGTCCGAATCGTAACATGTGGAGTAGTACCCATAAAAGGCGCTAGATACAGATATATAAAGCCCGTCTCTACAAACCATCCGGTAAGTTGAATCTACCTGGATGTTCCCAGTGTTGTATACTGCAAACAAATGAAAGTTTTTTAATGTACATGACGTTAATTTAAGCATTGTTTTAACCGGAAGTTTGGGGTAATGAATGCCAACTGAACTAAGACAAAGTCAAAGAGTGCTTAAATTTATTTCGATATATACATATATAAATAAACATAATTATAGTAGTACGTCTCTTTATATTTTTGTATTTGAAGTCATAACAGGCTCAATTAATTTACAATAGTCATTCTTTCACATTTGCGTAAATACTGGAGTGTATTTTGATATTTTTTAGCACTTGTTATCTTACCGGAGCACGTGTCCAGGTCGGCAATACAGTCCTGTGTTTCAGACGTGTCCCCGGTACAGGACTGACCGTTCGGACCTGCTGGTGTAGGGTTAGTACAGGTTCTCGTCCTGCTGTGTGTTCCCCAGGCATAGCACGTGGTACTACAGGTCCCCCAATCAGTCCATGTGGTGAAGTTACCGTCAACTGAAAATATTCCAATAGTATGTTCCTTTCTAATATATACTTGTATTAGTGTTAAAAGAAAACATGATCAAAGTTTGGTCTGTTCAAATTATACCATAGACAGGTTGCTGTTCACTGATATGACAGCGTTTATTTAAGTGAAACATGGAATAAGTGGAAATAAATCTGAGTCAAAATATTAACAACTAACGATCGGCGCAGTCCAATCCGTAGTACGCCCCTGCACAGACACATTCGTACTTGACCCCACGGTGGTAGCACGTGCCGCCATTTAGGCACGGACTGAAGTCACAGAAGTCTTCCATTGCTACAATATAAGGAAGGAACAAAATAACAATCAACGACAGAAGTTTATCTTCATCAAAAATATATAGTATATAAATAAGTATGTTCCCTATTTTTCTGTGAGGGGATACTTTCTGGAAAGTTGAATTATAATTATAATCACTGATATAAAATGTTGACCATATCATTTATTAATAACAGCTTGGGCTGAAATGTATAGCAAAACCTATTAAATATTGAAAGCAATTATATCTACAGCACCTTGTTAGCAAATCATATTATTGAGCACAGTGTGTGTAATACAAGCACAAACAGGTCACATTTACAAATTTACAAGATATTCTAACTTAGCAAAGAAGATATTTGTAGTACAACAAAAATGACAAAACAATGAGTTGAGTCCATATGATACCACATGCACACATTAATTTACATTAGGAATGACTCAATAGCCTTTATTCAACTTACCAACTGATATCACGAATACGTCTGCTATCGCCATATCTATCGAGACAGAAATTCTTATATTATACGTCAAATATATCGGAATATTCATTAAACGATTCGACATTCTGAAAAACGACCGAATCTTTATTAATCCAATCCTTTATTATATCTTATCCTTAAAAATATCGTTTCTGCAAGGCTGAACAAATAGATATGTTAGCAGAAAAAATATATTTTCCACTTAATCAACTTTCAAACTGTTGGTGGTGTTAATATATCGTGGATCTATTAGAGTACATAAGTAAGCAGTGAAAATGCCCACGCCCACGATCCCAAGTCAATCATATTTTAAGTGGCACTAATAATAATTACTTATGTTGTATTCGAAGCCAGGTGTAGTATCGCTGTACAGTGGGAAAGGTGATGTACCAAGGTTATCGAACCCACAACTCGACCCTTCCATCACGCCGATCCAACCTCCGGCTGTAGTACAACTGTCATACGTATACTCAATGAAAAACCGCCGAGCTGCCGACGAATCTCTGCAAACAACATATACTGGGTTATACATGTGGAACATTCCATCTTTCACTTCTCGTCCATTTACAAAACATAATACGAAATAGAAAATGAAATTAAACAGATCTAGAATTGACGAATTAATGAAAAAGTTACTACATAAAAGATCTGTCATTTCCATTTCAACTAATTTTATTGCAAAAAGCAAATTGATTTTGCATCAGGCAAAGCCTATTTTAGCCATCATTTCAATATTATTAGAAAGGTAAATGCCGAACTTGTCATGGGACAAAGCTATAGTGTATATAAAAATACTTCATTATTTGCCTACGTACCCAACCACGCTGCAGTGTATGAATGAGCCTGTCCGTCGGTTAAGGTCCTGGTAATTTGTGTACAGTATTCTATCACAGTCGAACCAGGAAGTTTTATCCGACCCATGGGCATCGAACACCACGTACGCTACTTCAGCGCCATTTTTATACATAGACACGCGCACCTGTTCAATAGAAATAAGATGAACCACACGACATATCACTATCCTATGCAACAATGTGAAGACTTCAAATTCTGACTTCAATATAAGAATTTTTATTTGTGTTACTGGAAATCTTCCAAAAATTATATCAAATTCGCTAATTTGTGATAAGGAATTACTATCTAAAATTAGAACATATATTTGGAGAAAAAATAAAATTAACACATTATCTTACCGCTTTGATGTAGTAACTGGTCCAACTGTCGACAATGCTGGATTTGTAGGTGGATGTGGAAGCCGCGAACGAATGAGCCGATGTCGTAAACTCATTCAAAGTGTGCGTTCCAGCCCAAAGATTGTAGACACTGGTGGCCGGAGATATGGACTGTCCGTAGGCCCACTTCATGACAGGGTAAAACCCTACGATAACACGGTCAATGTGAATATATAAAACAATATTGTCCCGCATTACTGTTCGTATCCCATTCTGTAATCGTGTTCGTTTTGTATGTCTTCATAAAGGGGCAGATCGCCTCGAAAATTTGACAATTTTTTGTCCACACGGTTGGAATTACTTCCTTAACCTATATTTACCATTTGAAGTAATTCGTATCTAACAGACTTACGTTTGATTGGATCCCGTGTCATCTAGAATATCCTGTTGATATTACTTCTTTGACCCAAACAATATGTATAACGATATTCGGCCGAAATTTGTAAGCATAGGTTTAACAAACCGCATTACGTATTTTTTGTGAAATACTCCATCTATTTGTGCATCTATCAGACAATTTCATGTGTCTCTAAACATGATATTAATGTAATATATAGTGATATTCATATTTACATCACATTTGTGTTTATTTTGAGAACTTTGCCTGGACCAATATTGCTCTGTCATTCAGTTGTTTTGTTGTCGACCATGATAGTTAATGAAAGCCAAACAATTGTGTTTGTCCTTACTACTTTTTGACAATTTTTGTAAATGGAAATTACGCGTTTTAACTCGTAGGTCTTATAATGAAGTAAATCATTATAATTTAATGCATTTGTTTTTATATCAATATCATAGCATTATTTTGGAAAATCATCATAGTATCAAAACAAGCACCGATAAGTTCAAATCAATTTAAACGTGTTACAAACCTGACACAAAAATGCCCATAGTATGTGCGGCAGGAAATCCAGCAGAATACCATGACCCACCTGGAAAGTGATCAGATGAGTAATTATCACATGGAAATAATGAACGTCGACATTATCATAAATCCGTAATCCAAAGGCAACGTTGATTTTACAATACACTATCAGAATACCGATTTATACACAGACTCAACATTGAGAAGGAGAAAAAAAACGATATGCTTTTTATGTATTGTCTGCTTCAACAATGCCACTTGTTACATAACATGGATAAATCCATGTCACAAAGTTCGATCACATGTGAGCGCTCTAAGATTAAAGAATACTAGTTTTTGAAACATTAAACTACATACTGCTTTGTGCTAAATTGTCTGTCGTGCTGCTGCTGTATAAGAAGTAGGGTCGTGTCTGAACGTTGTTATCAAAAGAACATTGAGCAGTGCCTCCGACGTCCAGGACCATCATCCAGCCGTAGAAACTAGCACATGTACTACTAGTTCTAATTAAGGCAAACTTGCGGTACGAATCCCTGTAAGTATACAAATACTTTGAAAGACCGATTGACGGGATCATGTCCACCCGGTTGGCATTACATCTTTGTCCCATACATATATTTTGAGGTATATCATTTTGATACAATGTACTTTGAAGTAAATTATAGCTTAAGTTTCCAATATAAAATATCAATATAAATATCCAAAAAAAAGATTTCATATGTATTTGCCAAATTTAGATTATTACGGAATTTTCTACCCCATCGGTCAGAGATATCTGTACTTCAGGTGATGGCAAGACTACCCTGACTTACCTAGGGCTAGAGACTGCACGCGTATCACATATTCACGTGCTAACGCGGAAGTTGTAAAACGTCATATGCAAATAATCATTAATCTGTAAAGGCCAAATGGACATTCCATGTCAACTGCGACCTCGAGTTTGTGCTTCACGCGCGTGATGACTTATGACCTAATGCTCATTGCAGTCGGAAGTTACCCTCCCCTCACATATTTCGTTGCTGTTTACTCAATGAAAAGTTCGTATTTCAGTTGTTTAGATAGAATATATGTTAATATTTCTTTTACTTCAGGAATTTAAAAATGATTTGGATTATTGTTTGTCACAATGACCAAATAAAAAAATCCAATTTTACACAGTTTAGTGAATAAATATTTGTCCCGCTTTTTTACATCACGTATATATATACATTAACATCTTTTGGATATTCCAGAGGCAGAAAATGGATCATTTCCTACCTAGAGAATATACACTTTAATCTCTTCCCTCGGACGAGATTCACGGCAGTTTAGACAGTCGTGTATCTCCGCCTCGGGTAGAGATTCCTACCCTCAAGGTAAGAAAAGGTCCTATAAGTGTATACAGACTGAAAGGTTTGAGTCGACATTGATATTTTGACACAGAGTGAAAACAAACTGTTTGCGAAATAAAAAGAACGCACAGTACTTTCAAACATAATAATTCGTTAATTCATTCAAAATACTTTTATCCAAAACCCCTAGTTTCCATAGGCCTATACAATATGACTAGATACTCATATGCAAAAGACGAATAAACACTTTAACAGGTATCCACAGGTTCGGACATTGCATGACTTCTTTAATAATAATTTCCAAACTATTACATCATAATAGCAAGAATTGCGTACAAGCGGTTATCTCCCTTGTTACATTCATGCAAATTGATAAATTAAACAAAACATTCCTGCAAATGTCTCAATCTCAAATAAATCTAATTTCCGCGACACACTTTTCAATCTATATAATTTGTAATCTATCGGAAAATTTAACCAAAAGCAACAATTATTTCATGTCTGATTGGTCATAAACGGTTCAAATAATGGCGAAGTTACGAGATATATTCTTTTCCAGATATAACAGGGTTTATCTCCCTTTACCTTTGAAAAGACAGTACGATATGTTGATTCAGCTTTACATGCTTTAACAGCCAGGATATTAACTTTTCTCAGTTAATCAAATTTAATAACCGATTACATTACTATTAGGTTAGCGTGATGCCAAAAACAAAGTCACGTAAAAGATCATTTGAACAAAGTTGTTGTTTTCTTTAAATATCCTCAATCTCAGTAAAACTAATATATTTTCTCACAATTCATAGCATACACAAGATAATTTCCATTCGGAAAAAGAATTACATATATTATCGTGCTTACCCACTAATGCCACTGGTAATCGGCGTGTCGGTTGTGACGTCAGTATAACTAGAGAACATTTCTTTGCCATCAGCA
This sequence comes from Argopecten irradians, assembly GCF_041381155.1. Lineage (NCBI taxonomy): Eukaryota > Metazoa > Mollusca > Bivalvia > Pectinida > Pectinidae > Argopecten > Argopecten irradians. The sequence goes on from NC_091134.1 coordinate 24,075,704, forward strand.
AACCACGTTGTTTTCGATGTTCCTCTTCCATCAAACACAACATAAGCCATTTCCTCTCCACTGGTGAAATAAGCGTACTTCACCTACCATAAAAGATAGTAATAAACAAATACTTAAAGTTACATATGCCATAACATGGCGAAAATTTCGATATATCATTTTTTTGTCTATTGAAAAACCATCAGGTTTAATGAGCTATGCTGTAAAAACATTCAAATGGACCTTCAAACATATGTGATGCATCATAAACATTTCATTACAGAGATCACGCACTGTAAAATGTAAAGATTGTATGCCTGATGTATGTTAAGATGGAATTATAACTGCAGAAATCACTTGACAATTACATGTACTAATAATATTAATAACACTTCAATGTAATTGAAAATGAAATGAAATTGTAGAATACAACTTGGCTTAACGGTCTGACCGTATGCACTCATTTAAGATGTCAAAACAATGATTTTTAACCATGCTGCCAAAAATCATTTTCAGCTCTTAATTGTACTTGTAAAATTAAAACCTATGCATACATAGTACATTCTGTACATGTATTAAATTATCAAAATATCTATATAAAAACTTTTGGTGTTAAACAAAATATGAACACTCTTCATTTAAGCTTTAATTTGGATTTTCGAGTAATAAATCGCTAGGTTAACATTTCAATCAGATAAATTCATTTTCGTGTATTTCGCGACAATGCAATTAAAATTCGCGAAAATAAACGGCCGCGAAAAATTCCACTAAACATACAATAGAGCGTTTTACTTATAAATAGCGAAATTATATATTTGTGAAATATCGTAGAGTGTGAAAACGGGAATTCAAGTCGCCGCTTAAAATAGTTAACAGTAAATAAATCACTTTTTAGGTCACTAATGATAAACACTAACCTTAGGATGTCGAATCATGTAAAAAAAAAATTAGTCCGTTGTTCCATTGTTCCATTTCAACTCACCATATCGATCATGGTAAAGTATCCCTCCCAGTCCTCCACCAAGCTAGACTTGACTGTATCCCCGGGGGAGGTTGTTATGGTGGTTTTGGTGTCGTCGTTGTCGTTTTCGACTGTAGACCCCGTCCATAGATCAAGTAAGGACCCAGCTGTAGGGGTCACACCCTGGACTCCCTTGAACACCATGTGCCATTCTGTAAAAAGTGAAGTGATTATAATAATTTTGCTGCAAATCACATGCGATGCAATAAATGCAATTCATTAATCCAAGACTTATTTTTTGCAATTTCGAGATGTAAACTATGCGGGATAATCACAGTTTGTGTTAATCAGTTAGGCATTAACTTATTTATCTAGGAATCTGAACAAAAATAATCCACTATCATTTGCATCGAATACAATACGGGTATCACCTGATGATGTCAGAGCAACATGCATATGAATAATGACGATCTTTGGATTTAATGGTTCTGATAAAGTCTTATATACATTTATCAACACATACCCATTATGAATATGGCCAAGCTATCTCCGGTGGTTACTGAACCTGAAATCGAAAAGTTACGATAATAAACACAAGGCTCAGAGAGCTTGTATCGTTCAACTGGTATGTTATGCCAAGACAAGAAATATTGGGCAAATACGTTAAAATGACGCAATATATCATGTAGCTTATATGCATTTGTAATATTTGGTAACCCATCTAAACCTTCTGTACGTTTATTGTGCATTATTCTAAACATAAGACTTACACTCGTACACTGATAGACTGAGAAATGTCTTTAAATGCTTTAACGTACACAAAATATCTTTTGGAATTTTGTATTTGACTTTGATATATTTGGTCATTCCGTTTCTTTTCTGAAGTTTTTAAAAGAAAAAGAAGCACCTTGACATGTTTCTTCGGTAACAAATAAGGAAAGCGGTCGTGTGGGCTTTCCACAGAAGGATACATGTCGAAAATTGGCGTGTACTAAAGCATGTCGAGGGTGATGTAAAATCCTACATTTGATATGCTCTGATTGTCCACTTTTCTTCTTGGCTACTACATGGTCACGTGAGGATCGATATATAGCATATTAACACAATGTTTCCATTTTTAGAAACATCGAGTTTATATTCCTTTTTTGAACTTCATTGCTGTCATGTTGAATTCTTTAGGGCAACGTCCTATGGCCATGGTTTTTCTTGCAATGGACATGTAACATGCACATCAGATAATGCATTTGATATTTGTCAACGAAAATTCTAGTAAAGACATTAAGGACCTTTGCTTCGCGTGAGGTCATTATAATAGAGTCTACAAGTCGGTATTACACCAAATGAGTCTCACCAAAGGTCCATAATTGATAGGTAGTATTTACCTGAATAGAAATTCTGCAGTGTTGTGCTGGTTGAGTACTTGACATAAGGGCTACTTGTGGTAGCTGGGTCAAACTGAGAACACCCGTAGATTGAGTTGTAATCTTTGAACATTATCCACCCATAGGTAGTGGTGCACCCGGTACCGTAAGCATTGATATAAAAGTTCCGTTTGTAGTTATTACTGTATGGTCTGTTAGATGGAAAATGATATATTTGATACATAAATAAAACTTCCATTTTATAGCATATTCTATTTTACCACTTGTTGACAAAATTAATTTTCCATGAATATATTTAAAGCGAGACATAACAGTGAAAACATTTCATTTCTAATACAAAATAATACCATGACGTCACATTTGTTTGTGCCTACGGCAAACACAGACAGAATAAATCCAAATCGTCCAACGGAATCAGCATTCAAATTTATATCAAATATGTTGTAATTTCAAATGATAATCGGTTTGCGTTAACAGAACTGTGATAAACTTAATGAGTTAATTCAATTAGAAAATGAGTCATGACAATGTCGTTAAATAAGAACTTACGCGAATCCACAGTAATTCGGCGAGGAGTATGACGCTATATCCGTGTAACTGGACCCTATTATGCCGTTACAATCGAACCATTCCAGTTTACCTTTACCACGGGCATCAAATATTACATAGGCCGCTTCCTCTCCGTTTTTAAACACAGACAGCCTCACCTAGGGACACAATACAGACAAATATCAGAATTAAATAGTTCTACATGCCACAGTAAATACAAAAGAAGATATCTTTTGCATGTTATCGAATGCTATCACTGCTTCGTCTTCCCATTCCCATTATCTTGATAATAAGCTTTGAACAGTGTCATTATACAACTAACACAAACACTCTTGTATTTTTCTCTAGTTAGTTAGATATTTACACAATAATTTCATATTTTCGTATATATGTCTATTAGTGATAAAGAGTGTTATCAAGATGTATAATTGATCATTTTTGTGACATTTTTTGTAACTTTGATGTAATCTGCAATTTTGCTGAAAAAATGGTTCTTCGTCATAAGCATTAACATCAAATTCTTCCTTACAGCGGATATTGTGATGCCAGACTCCCATTGAAGTAGCTTTGATGATTTGAAGGCACTTCCGCCGGAACTGAAGTCCCGCATGACTGACACGGATCCGTCATTGAGTGTACTAGAAGAGGTACTGTCAGCGAAGTGGGAGTAGTAATCATTGTATCCGGATACTGTTGTTCCTGCTGGCGCCTTATACACTAGTGTCCAAGCTGATTAAAAAGACACATAATTTCGTCGGAAATGACAAAAAAGTTTGTGATGATATATTTCCATGCATTTGATAATATTTTATCATTTATTCGTGAATATGCAGATTCCTGACATAAGGATAACCACGAAATAGACAACACATAACCACTGCCAAAACTATACATTTCTTACTGTTACTTTCAATGAAACATTAACATTTCAATGTACGATAACAGGAGAAGAAAACATGTAATGCGTTCATCCCTGGATACACAAATGTAAAAGTCTTTTCTTGAGATTTTACTGGTTATTTACTTGACAGACGCTATGATAATAGCATACTTACGCCCTCTATGATTCACTAACTGGGCATCATCTGTAATGGAAAACGTCCAAATACACAGTTCAGTGATAGAAGTGATTGAAAGCCTGTTATGCTCTTTTCATTCTCGCCTACATTTCTATGCACGCAGAAACTCTCTCATCTTTTAGAGTTGTATGGTCTGTGACTTGCTGTATTTTTGGCATAGAAAAAGTATGTAAAATTTTCTTCGCCTCTCTTTTTAAACTTTTTAAAGTTTTAAACTTTCCATATTTACCAACTTTAGTAAACAATGAAATAGATAAAATATCAAAATATGACGTTTTTAGCATTCTAATATTCTAATATACCAAAAAATATAAAGGTATACCATCACAAGCTTGAGTGTTGCACTCTTGCGTCTCTGTGCTGCTGTCACTGCAGTAAGCCCCGGGGTACTCGTACGATGGGTTGTTACAGGAGCGGGATCGTGTCACTGTCACACCCCCACCACATAGTATCGTACAATCGCTCCACGTCCCCCAGTCGGACCAGCCACCGTTACCTAAAACATAGCAATATCATTAACATAGGATTCAATAATTAATATACATGTAGGATTACACTAGAACGAATATACGTACTCGGCCTACTTTCGGCCGGGTACGAATTGGTCCCTATGTGTCGTAGTGGAGCACTGCCTCCGAAAATCACTCGGGCATAGTTTTCTATACTTTTTTGTAGGTTTCCAATTATTTTATGCTTATACATGCATGTACATATTATTTTTGTCCAAAACAAACATAACTATCATTCTTAACATCTACCGTACAGCTCACAAGACGTTAAATTCACAATTTGTGGACTTGCCGTATAAAATATCCTTCAGAAAGACCTCCATTTGTATTATGTAAACAAATAATGCCTCGATGAGAATTTGATATTTTATGTGGTTCAGTTTTATTGCCTAGTAGGTAAGCGATATCAAACAAGTACGATAAAATGCAAAAAAACGTTTTATAATGGTTTGCATAATCATTACTTTGCTCCATTAACAGTAATAGGCACCAATTCTAGCTCTAAAGACGACACCATTTTCTGTCTAAAAGTCTTTTGAGCTACAATATTGCAGCCAGGATTACACCAATAACAGGATCATTTTGTTATCGAATGAGTGATAGGCAAGAGCTGTCGAGAGAAAATAACAAAGGCGAAAGCAAGTACATTTACTTTCCATGCTGGATTAAAGAGCGTTTAGGGTGTATGTCAGGGAAAATCATTTCATTTTTACTAGATTTTATCATATAGCCCCCAACGCAGCAGTTTTCGTGTTATACCTTTTCAATAAATGTTATCAAAAACAAACTGTATTATATTCTACGAATAATGTAACATGTATTCAAGACATTCGCAGCATGATTAAAAGATAAAAAATACGTTTTTAAATATACGTAGTATAAAATATTCTGGGAGTGCCGAATTTTAATAAATTTGGGATTTGTTCCTAACAGAGTATGATCTTGACAAATATACTATATCGATGCACAAAAATTAAGTGGACCATTTAAAAGTATTATGTTCAAATTGAACACAGATAAAGTATCACTAGCTCTCCCTAAATCGAGTCAAGAACTGAAATCTACTACAAGACATTCAGTTTGTGGTGTTAAAGCGCAGAATGAACACAATTACTCATAGCACTTTACGTTGGACAATGACAAACTGATGAATTAACATTAAGCAAAGAACCGTTAGTACTGCAAAGTACTCACAAGCATAAGAGATACAGGTAAATCAAACAGATAACCATGGGGGAGTGGGGTATATGGATGAAAAGACGTGTATTTTTCAGTCAACCTCTCTTTTTGTTCGATGTTAAAAAGCATGCTTAAGTCAGTTATCTGCTGATTCCTCGTCACTCTTGAACCATGACCCCCTCGCTTCGTTCGGGTGCAATACATCCCTTATTACTCGAAAGCCATGCAATAACCTTTACTTATTATACAAAATAATTTTTAAAAAAAATTGAATATGATATATACTCACGTTCGCAGTACCTATTAGGCTTATGTACTCTGTAATACTATTAGTAGATAATCGACAACACTTTGTAATTATCAACTTAAAGAAACTGATATATACTCACGTCCGCAGTACCAACTTGACGCTATGTACCCCGTGCAGCCACTGGTAGATAATCCAAACAGGCTATCGCTAATGGTTAGTGTCCTGGAGGTATAGCCGTCCAGGTAGGTCTCCAAAGTGGACAGCACGTTACTGCTCGTGGAGTAACACCGGTAGTAAGTGGCAGATATCATGTCGATAAAATAGCCCGAGTTACAACTGAACGTGTAGGAGGATCCTTCGTAGACAGTGCCAGAGGAGGTCGTGTAGGCTGTAATAGGCAAATAGGTGGTATCATTGTAATATGGGAGATTTATGGGTTATAGGCCAACGACAAAATGTCTACATGTATAAGTAAGAGTAACAGGCCAAATTATCTATAAAAATTAACTGTGTATACCGTCCATTCGAAACATCAATATGTAAATGTGGAAAAGTCATAACTTACCTTTCCACAACGATACCAGAACATTGTAAAGCATTTTCTTTAGATTAGTATTTATCAAACCGTTACTGTGTTACGTTTTGATAGCAACAAATGTCCTCATATCGGCTTAAATAAGTAATAAATAAATATGCAAGGACCGTTTTCGATTGTACTGTTCGAGTGGTTCGACCAAATTGTTCGTTTTTTAATTAAAGACGGGCCTAGTGACGGATCCTTCTCAAGCCCTCACAGGCATATGTCAATGCTGCAGGTCCGTCAAGGATTATATTTGAAATAATGACTTTTAATTGAAAACGGCCGAACCGGTTGTTCCGAATAAACGGAAAACGACCATACAGTTTGGTGGTAGTTATACGGGCTGATGACGTTAGTGTAACTAGACGGTAAAATTCGTTTAATGTCTACAATGTACTGGAAAATAACTTTATTATAAATATAAGCCGTGATCATATATACCTGTACATAAGAAAACGAAAATGCAAATGTCATCATATGCGTTTGAATTTAGATGATTTTGTTGAAAAGATGTATTAAAAGTGTTCATGATGGTTATCAGGGAGCATTTCTAACACCGTCTCAATTCTACCCTAATTTACTCAACACCTTTAACGTAGTGATTTTCGTTCGAAACCATAATTAGCAGAGAGGTATGAATCGAAATACATTTTCCCGCTATAAAATTCATTTTAATAAACATAAACCAACTATTTGTTTTTTCGTTCATGTATCCATTTTTGTGTATTACCTTGCTATGAAACGAATACTTGATAAAAAAAACAACGGAATTTAAGATGTCTTTGACGCCGAGAATAGACTTTGGGGCATTTACATTTTATCTTCTTAGCGTTTTTACTGCCGTCGGGTCAGGCGCAATCTGAACAAAACGTTTTTACTGCCGTCGCTTCAGGCGCAATCTGATTCTCACACTCATAACGAACTTGAAGACAATATTACATGATAGTTTATTCCTCCAATATTAGGGAATAGAGTGTGTTAAATTAGTTTGTATAATGATTTAGAAAGGCAAATTGATATGTTCGGCTTAAGAAAAAGTAAGTTCTCATCAAATGCCGATAAAATCATTGTCTTGTTGACAGATTATAGTGGTTGTAATAAATTTTGTGATAAAGACTAATATTATATTATCTGAGGCGCTACGATACAAAATGGAACTCTAAAACGGTCATTCCGCTTGATATGCCAAGACTACCCCAAAAAGTTACTTGTCTGTAATTACAAAGATGAACAAAATATTGAGCGGTCTAAAAATGACCAAACGTCTAAAGTTTTTCTGTCGACATCGCGAAATTATACCGCCTCAAAATTATCAATTAACATTATACTCAGCTGACATCGTCTAATGTTTTTAGAATGGTGATCGTATTTTGATATTTTTTTTAAAATTTTAGATGCAATGATCTAAAGCAATCCGGTTACCCGTGAAATCAAAATTGGCGGAACAAATACTTTCATGTAAAACGTGAATTAATCACGTTAGACATTCTATCACCCCATTGAATTTATTAAATTATTGAAACAATTGCACAATATTCATTTCATGAATTAAAAGTACAAATAGATTTCCTGCAAGAAATTTCAAACATTTTGTTTCTCGATATTTACTTAGGTTACAGTAGATTGTTAACACGCATATGACAAGAAATAATAACAATGTACATCAAATATTTAAGTTCTAAAAAGGCATCTAATAAATTTTGAAGTATCAACTTTTTAATTCAAATTTGTAGTTTATCTACGAATATCAAATATGTTGAACTAGTTTTGTTTTCATTTTTGATTACACAAATAGTTTATGTTTAAAAAAAATAGCTATTACATGTACCTTCACTTTCGCTAAAAGGGGTGGAGGCGAACAGAAAGTTATTTTCTATCAATGGCGATTATCATATTTTTCTTCGATTTGAGTAGCCAACCCGAAAAAGTTTCATAAAATTTTGGTCATCAAATCTTATCACCTGTCTTACCTTGAACAAATTCACCACAACACAACATCCCCACACACAGCATGAATAGCATCCGAATGTCCATCGTGGAACAATCGGTCATCTTTGAAATTTCTCTTATTCGCTACATAATTCTTAAAATCCCAGCCAGTTCATAGCTCTAACCTGTTAAATGTTGTCGACCTGTTGTCGAAATCGTCATTCGCAACCCCCAAATTTGTTTTACATGAAACATAAGCATTTAGTTATATCTAACAAATAAAAGACATTAAACGATTTATTAAGCTTTGTTCCCCATGTCCTCCGAATCATTAGTGCTATCACTCCATCTGAATCGTGTTTAAAACCCAACCAGGGGAGGCGGCTTTTGTTATCTTATTTTAATTACGTTGTATTGTGTTATTTAATGTTTAATCAGGCGGAGTTGCTGTATCTTACTTAAATCGGTCACTTGAAGGGACATGATACTCCTGACTTAGGCTAGTGGTATATAAAGACGTGTACCTTACTGGGCCATCGTATTGAGTTTCTCAACTAACCCATGACCATTGTAATGTTTGGAATTGTTGTGGGAGCTATATATCATCCATAAATAACGTGTTTGTTTAATAACACCGTCTTAGTGTGTAAATTATGATATAATGTAAAAATTTCAACTTTAATTGACAGCAATATAAACTCTCAGTTTTTGGTCGGTTTCACCTGTATACAAGGTGTTGTGTATGTGGATGTCTGTATGTTTTGGGAGACTGCGGTATGTTTGCGTTGTGTATGTGGATGTCTGTATGTTTTGGGAGACTGCGGTATGTTTGCGTTGTGTCTCTTGGTATTTGACGATTTGTTGGTTGATTAGCCTTAACATCCTATCAGTAGCGAATGAAGAACCCAGAGTCTTCCTTACAGGGGCGAAATCTCAAATGAAGGCAACAGTGAGGCAGTATCAATGAACGTTAGGAAGAAAGAGAAAAGAGACTAAATGGTGTCGCCTTTTACGACCAGGGCATAATTCTTAATTCTGTTAAGCTAAATTGATGAACAAAGAGAGAGGGGAAAGCTTTCAAACCACGCGGAGAAATGTTATACCTGTATACATGTTTTTGTTGTTTTTTGTTTTTGCTGTTAAGGTAGGCGAGGGCGCGGATTATATAGATATTAAAGAAAAGGCTCGTTGGTGTGATTGAATAACCCAAGTTTTTTTGTTTGATTGATTAATGTATCGTCCTATTAACAGCAGGTTCATGTAAGGACGGCCTCCCATATTCGTGTTGTGTCTTCTTATATACTGTAACTCTTGTCCTTTAAATAGTGTTATATCACTGAAGCATGCCAGCAAAGACACCAAGCAGCACACCCCACCCGGCCGGTAGCGCTAAGCAGGAACAGAAACAACCACTTACATAGACTTTGTGTGTGTCGGCCAGGGTACAAAACCAGAGTCTACATCACAGGGACAAGCGCTCAACAGAAGGCCAAAAGTGAGGCGGTGGCAAGGGGGACGTTAGGAAGAATAGAGTTAAACCAATGAGTTAAATATTTTGGCATGTCCGAACCAGGCTTGCCGAGTGCCAACCACCAACGAACTTCAAAGGTTCCGTGTATCATTTTTCAATTGGGAAATATGCTTTGGATAATTAAAGCAAATTATCGTATTTTGGTGATTTTGAAAAAGATAATAGCCGAATTGTTTTTTTTAAATCCCTCCTTCCGACAAAACCTTGATTATAGTCGATACGAAAAGACCTAGCTACAGACAGGGTTATGTATATGATAACCATATGTATATCAAATTGAGTCTGTATTATGATGGTACTGAACTAAATGGTTGGCTTCAAGTGTTTTTATCCTAATTCAAATTAAAACAATGTTCAGGTATTTCGTTGCTCATGAACACTATATAATGCATCTTTTTTGCAGCTGCATAAACAACAGTTTAAAAATACACTTTGAATGGCAGAGGTAAAAAAAAATAAGTAAAAACATAAATTATTGGATAAGTATCATGGTCAAAGTTAGTATATTATTATATTAGGTAACGAACGCTATTGAATTTATGCATAAATAATTTTGTTCTATGGAACAATGTGACAAGCGAAGACAATAGGAATGGCAGCTGTCCAATGCAGTCTATTATTATGGCGTGTATATCGATATAAAATGTACTATATAGCTTAACCGGCCGACCTAGTTTCTTAATGGTTGTGTACACATTTCGCACTCGGTTCATGACCGATTTTAGCGATATACAATATTCTATCTTTTCAGTTGCATACCGGCTCTCCCTCTCTTTTCGCTACACACAAATAGCTATGCATTGTATGAGATCGTAAACGCTGGTGATGGCACACAGCCGTTTTTGATTGAATACATCGTATTATGGTGGGTTAAATACATAAATAATGACATTAAGGACAGTCAAGTGAAAATCGACAATTACCATCAAAGTTTGCTTGTTGAATTAACGTCCTACGAACAGCCAGGTACGGTGCGTGTTTGGGAGACTGCGGTATATTCTTGTTGTATCTTCATGTATAGTGGAACTGTGAGGTTGTCAATGTGAGGTATTGTTTGAAGGCAGGGGATTAACATTTCAATACAAAATGCAATTTGTTGCATTTGTTTGTTTGGGAGGACGTCCTCCCTTGTAAGCGGTGTATAGCGTGTATGAAGTCATTGAAGTGCGTGGGGCGTGTATTGGGAGACTGCGGTATGTTCGCGTTGTGTCTTCTTGCATAGTGGTACAGTTGCCCCTTTTATAGTGATATATCACTATAGCATGCCGCCGAAGACACCAATCGTCCTACTCCGTTTATGCTGAGCGAAAAGCAAGAGTAGAACAACTACGCTCTATAGACTATGGTGTGTCTCGGCCAGAACTCTAATTTTACAGGGTCGAGCGCACAACAGAAAGCCAAACGTGAGGCGGTGTCAAGGAAGACGTTAGGATGAAGAAAGATAGTTAGGAAAAAGTGAAAAGATAAAATCCAAAGTTTAGTCGCCTTTTACGATCATGCAATAGGGGCTGGAGGAACAATATCTTTACGCCCTACCTGCAGTGATAGATACGTATCGTATCGTGACCCCAGTGTATCTATACCTCTCTCACAAACAAGATTCTCTATTATTTATTGCTAAAAATTGTGTTTATGTTAAATTTTGTAAACATATTTAGCTGAAGTATGAATGCATGATCGTAAAAAGGACTAAATTTAGGATCTTATCTTTTCTCTTCTTCCTACATGACTTTATCTTTCCTAAGGCCTCCCTTGGCACCGCCTCACTTTTGGCCTTGAGTTGAGCGTTCGCCCCTGTGAGGAAGGCTCTGGGTTCTGTCCCCTGGCCGAGACACACCAAAGTCTATAAAAGTGGTAGTTTCTGCTCCTGCTTAGCGCTCAGCATACAGGGAGTGCGACGACTGGTTCGCCTGTTGTCAGTATAAAGTGACCGGGTGGAGTGTGTTGCTTGGTGTCTTCGGCGGCATGCTTCAGTGATATAGCACTATAAAAAGGGCAACAGTTCCACTATACAAGAAGACACAACATGGACATACCGCAGTCTCCCAAAACACTCACCTCGCACAACATACACGCAACACACCGCATACATGGGAGGCCGTCCAACACTGACGTTAATTAATCAAACAAACAAACAAACAAAAGCATCAAAGCAAAACTGAAAATGCAGCTTTTCCAAAAACGTTACTCCGATTAATGTTTCTGAATTTGGTTTTATTGTTTAGAGAGAATAATATACACAAGCTGTGAGGGTACTATGAAATTAATATACATGCAAACAAGTTGAAAAAATCCCTTGAAACCGCTTCATTTTCTGCGTTGAGTTGAGTGTTCGTATCTGTGAGGAAAGTTCTCCCGGTTGAGAAACACCGTGTAGTCTTAGTTAAGTATACTTAATGTCATTTTTGAGTGTTTGTTTGATTAAAGATGCTCCACATCTGACAAATGGTATTTTTCTCTGTCATCAAAAGGAGCCGATGATTTAGTATTTTTCTTCAGTTACAAAAATTACACAATACCACCAAGTTTGAGTAACTAATTTTACTCAAAGATAAAAATATTAAAAATAGTTAACTGCATCCCCAAAAACAATCCATGGCACTATGTCCGATATGGAATGAACTACTGGTTTCGCATACACCATAAGCAAAATAAATTATATTTTATTATTTTTTTGTGTTAATTAGACCTACATTTGTATATATACACAATTAAACACCAATTATTGATCAAACAATGACTATCGTTGGTGCTCTGTCGGCGGTGGAGAATTTTGAACTAACATCCTATTAACAGGGTCATTTACCATGATTATTCACTGATTTCAGCGTGAGATACTTGTATTTGGTGATCAAGTGATTCCACATTTAAGCATGCATTTTTGGTTGAGCTCCTTGTTTACTGAAATTAATTATGTAGCACCATTTCACACCCCTAAATATTTACCTTTATCATTTAAGGGAGAATCACAATCTTTTCTTAGACGTATTCCAATTTCATATTTTTTGCTAATACCTACTGGTGAAGAACAGGCACGGTAAACCCACGTGTTAGACCAGACATTGTAAGATCTGCTAATAAAGGAAGATAATATCGAATCTTAATTAGGATCTAATAATTAAATTAAAACACGAACATGGTCTATATGTACCTTGTGTACCAACAGTATGCCCTCGAGTGACATAAATTTTCGGTACACAGTGATGTAATATCAAACCAATTAATAGCAAGACTGAAACAACTTTCTTTTTAACTTATATTAGACTGATAGCACTACTTTTTGAAGAAAACAATATATCAACAAGGCTGAAAAAATGCAAAATTGTATGAAATTCGATTTTAATATTCATATCTTAATTTGTTTGCCGCTTTTCTACAGTTTTTTCGTGGATTTCATTTCCACCAAGAAACATGGCGCGTCCTCAAACGGTCCTGATTGTTAAAAGGGCATTTAACTTATGAAAGCAAACAAGTGTCATGTATAGACGCCAATCGAAAAACAGGAATAACGCCATTTCTAATTATCTAAATAAATCGGTCACCTGATTGCTGAACGAAATATCACAAGATTATCGACAAGTTACTCATGCTCACTAGCCTCTGTCGAGAAACCGAGCCCTTCACGGGTCATTTGTCACAATAGGGCTTTTTTTTTATTTTTTTTTTTTTTAGTTAGGGCTTTTTTTTTATTTTTTTTTTTTTTAGGAAGGTGGGTATTAGGACGGACCAAAAGGAAAGACGTGCCAGATGACCTATACTCACCTCGTTTCGTCGTAAACTTTTCATTCAAATGACTTAATAGCCGAAAGGCCCAGGGTACTGATAGTATTTTAACATGCTAGGATGAAGGGCTACCAAGTTTACTCAAATGAATAACCTTGATCTTGATTAAAGGCCAAATTAACTAAATATATCCGAAACTTACTGCTTACTTACTTATAGTTCCTAATGAGATCCTACGGTATACTTTGAGGGTGTGCCAATAATCAGATGACCGGTAAGGCCTATGGGCGTCTTGTTATATCTCACTCTAGTTATTTCGACTTTGTAACTTTTCTTGTAATGCCGACAATGAAATTTCGAGAATTTTATATATATTTAGGTATTATTCAATGCTACATATATCGAACACAGATCTTACACGAACGGAGGTTTATCTCGTCTTGACCTCGTCTGTTTGTGTGAAAAAAGCCATGACACGATCGTTGAATCATTGTAATCTTGTATCTGTTTACTTGGTATCTGTAACAAAAATCAAGTCACCAATGTAACAAAGTCACGTCGAAACGTGATAGGAGTTAAAGGCAGACATTCTGGTTTATAATGTCTGATAGATACTATACGCCGGGTCATTTCACAGTTGGTATCACACGCGGTCTGTGATTTAATTAAATCTGCAAACCCACGTGACTGCACGCTCAATTTGGTAAACACCTTCCACACCTGACCTGCAGGTTATAAGTTATATTATCGTCAAAGATGACAACTAAATTTGGAATATCACATTTTCTTTTCTTTCTCACTGACGTTCTTCTTCCTTACGGCTGCTGTTATATAGTGTTATCTCAGTGAAGTCTTTGAAAATACCGCACGACACACCCAATTCGCCATCTGGTCACAGCAGACAGTATCACTGCCATAGACCATGGTGTGTCATGACAAGATGACAGAATCCAGAGTATTTCTAGTACAGGCATTTGCTGAATTTAAAGCCAAAAGCGGGACGGCGAAGTCAGTAATGAAAAAGAGAAAAGATCAGACCCCAAATTGTTTAAACAAACAAACAATTTGGGGTCTGATCTTTTCTTTTCTTCATTACTGACTTTATCGACTCGCTTTCAGCTTTAAATTTAGCAAATGCCTATTGTTGCCTTTAACGATAGCATAAAAGGCAGTTTTAACGCCCTTTGTACGGCATTTAATTTTTTAACATTCATTATACTGTGGTTGCAGTTTTAATTAGTTCAAATTTGTCATTTTTCCTAAAATTTTTACTCAGGTAGAGTGTCAAAATTAAATTACCACTGCAACATTCCAAGCTGAGTAAGGAATTGAAAACTAGAACATCTGTCAGATGGTTTGGCTTTAAATCCCCGCGGACCTTCCACGCTATGTTTCTCAGTCGTGGTTAGATTGTTATCTGGATTTGATTATAGGCCCTTGTCGTCCGGTGCAGTAAACGTGTCGTTAGGTTTGCTAGGGATAGCCGTGCTGTTCATGCAGAGTTAATTCCCTTTATTTTAATACATATACTATATGCATGTACTACTGTAGGTACAACATTACATTACGTCGAAATACCAAGAATGACATGCTGTGTATAACGAATCCACTCTTAAACAATTATTTGTGATTTTAAGATCATTACATTAAGAAAATATTTTCATCATTAAATGATTGTTCGATTTCGTGGAGTGACGTGAAAACATTAAATTCACTTCAAAGACACATATGCGGTGTGCAGCGTGTGTGAAGTGCATGTTTTGGGAGACTGCGGTATATACATGGTGTGTCTTCTTGTATAGAGGAATTCTTGTCCTTTTTTATAGTGCTATACCCCTGAAGCGTGCCGCCGAAGACACCAAGCAACACACCCCACCCGGTCACATTATACTGACAACTGTCGAACCAGTCGTTTTACGATTATGCAATAGGGGCAGCAGGTACAATTCTAACCCCCTACCTACAGGGCTATTGTGCTACGTCAAATATGTACATAAGATCACACCATGAAGCTAGTAATTGTAAATTCATTTGTGTACGTATGTTTCTATCAAACAAGAACTTTACAATGCTTTGTTTGTTAACTAATTAAGATCCTATTAACAGCTAGGTTCATGTTAGGACGGCCTCTAATGTACGTGGCGTGCTGCGTGTATGAAGTGCGAGGTGCGTGTTTTGGGAGACAGCGGTATGTTCGTGTTGTGTCTTCTTGTATAGTGGAACTGTTGCCCTTTTTATAGTGCTTTATCACTGAAGCATGCCGCCGAAGACACCAAGCAACACATCCCACCCAGTCAAATTATACTGACAACGGGCGAACCAGTCGTCTCACTCCATTAATGCTGAGCGCTAAGTAGGAGCAGAAATTACTACTTTTATAGACTTTAGTGTGTTTTGGTCATGGAACAGAACCCAGAGCCTTCTTCACAGGGGCGAGCGCTCAACAGATGGCCAAAAGTGAGGCGATGTCAATGGAGACGTTAGGAAGAAGAAAGTAAGGTATGAAGCATGAATTATGTTCTGTAACTAACGTTTATGAGACACGATACATGTTAGTGTGTCCATTTGAATGATTTTCTTAGCGTAATTCATCAAACCTGGTGATTTTCAATAGATTACTGAAGAAAAAATAATATATCAAAATATCCATCCAGTTATGGTACATCAAACTTGTTTGTATCTTTAATGGTAATATTGAACGGTTTGTAATTAGCAACACTGATGGTACATGTGTAAGTGTAGGCAAACAGACAGGCGAGTCGATTACCTACGGATAGAAAACGTTTCACTGCAAGACGTTTAAGGATGACAGAGTCATCTCCCTTTACTACCGTTTCTGTAACAAACGTAATTTCTTGTGTCTTTATTATTATAGAAATTATCATATGATCATTTCAATAGTATGATATCCTTGATGGATGGATGAAAACATTAAAGCATTATTATGTATGATTCAATTTAACAATGGTGAGATATTAGTTTCTTTTTCAATTGTTATTATGCTTTTCAGATTTACAATATTGAAATAATAATCGATAAACATTTTTCACAAACTTGTCTTCAACACCAGCTTTAACTCACGATCAAAAATTCTAAAATAAAATCTGCAATGAAATACAAAGTATTCATAGCATTGCAAGGTTAATTCAAGCAAACTCCCGGGTTTTTTTAGCTGAAACTAATCAATATCAAAACAAAAACATCTGGTTTGTTTACTAATACTTGATTGGTCTGGATCTAGTAAATATCTACGTCATGTTATTCCACTTGTTCACGACGTTTAACCTCAAACTTTAAGTGGTGTGACATATTTACGACTATCGCATTTGAACATTTAGGTATACAGGAAGTCGTAACTTATGAGAACCGTAAGCATATTTGATAAGTTTATCTAGCATTACTTTATATATTGGTAAACTGCGTTTGGCAGTCTCACTTTAAAAAGCGGGCGCTATAAGAGATTTGACAAGGTTATGTACGACAACCGTGATTTTCTTTCCAGTGTCGTTTTCTTTACGAAATTCTATAATTGCCAATAGATTGCTATTTACAACAGCTTCACAGAAACTATCAGGCGCTATAAGCAATGCCTAAAAGTCATAGCTATTGTATTTGGAAGTAAGCCCAAGTGCACACGGCTTCGTTGTCCACCTAGAATTTCAGATACAATGGACCCCCGTTAATCGGCACCGATAGTCCGGAAAACTCACAGTCCGGGAACGGATTCGATTATTGACTAAGCGGATGATCAGGCATTATTTATATGTATGCTTGCAGGTTGTTACGAAAGTTAAATGTGACAAGGATATCCACCGTACTGCTGTTAGGTAATGATTCATTAGTGATTTAATAAAGTCAAGCTTTTAAATAATCTAATTAAAATTAGACTTGTAATTCCGCTCCACTGCGATACTCTACGTTACGCATTGGAGCGTAACGTAGAGTATCGTAGTTTAGCGGAATTACAAGTCTAATTAGATTGGCTTTTAATGATTTGGTTTTTGTATGTTTGTTCGATTAAATCAACGTCCTATTAGGCCTAACAGTCATGGTCATGTAAGGACGTCATGTTTGCGGTGTAATGTGTGTAAGAAGTGTGTGGTGCGTGTTTTAGGAGACTATAGTATACATGTATTTCGTGTTTGCATTATTGTAAAGTAGAACTCTTGTCCTTTTTATAGTGTTATACCACTGGCCCATTCAGCCAAATACACCAAGCAACACACCCCATCCGGTCACATTATACGGGCAAAGGGCGAACTAGTCATCCTTCTGCCTTAATGCTGAGTACTAAGCAGTAGCAGAAACTATCATTTTCACAGACTATGTTGTGTCTCGGCTAGGAGATAGAATCCAGAGTCTGGGATGAGCCCAAACGTTAGGCGGTGTCAAGGGAGACATTAGGAGACGAAAGTAAGTCTGTATAGAATATGAGATTCTAAAGGAGGAATATCAATTTGGGCCCTCCGTTGGCCATGACCGATAAGCATTACTTTTTGTTTACAGATACGCGGGGGTAACGACATCATGCATTATAATTCCATAAAAAAATCATTCAAAAATATAATTTGATTCCAACAAATCTGTACAAAACAGAAAATTGTCCCTCCTGTTTAACCCCCAATAACCCACAAGGGGCTCCGACTGACCTTAATTATACGTCATATCATGGTCCTAACCCCCGAGTCTCTGTAAACCAATAGTGCTTGCCTGTGTGATTTTGGAGACTGTGGTATAATCGTGTTGTCTCCTTGTAACATAGTCATTTCTTTTCAATTATATAGTAAAATATGACTGAGGTCGGTCAGTGTGAGTTGCGATGTGTCCTGATGGGTATCATTGTAAGCATGTTGCAATGAGATACCATCCAAAACCTAGTTAAAGGAGATGCAACAAGAATAAACCTCAGCCTCCCAAAACATACAGATTCACAAACACAAGATCTCCTATATTTTGTCTTCTTTTCCGACCGTAGTGTCCTACCTTTAGGGCAGACCTTAGCGATTGTTAATATGAGGTTTAACCAACTCAAGGATCAAGAAAGAAGGATTGTAGTCGCATTTTGTAATATCTTACATGAGGCGCAGCCCCCTCCCTGCTGAGTAGATTAGAACCAAAATATTGCTGACAGGCTCTAATCTGAAATGAAATAGATAATAATTTATTGACAGAAAACGAATTTTCTGGTTCAACTATTTAAATTCGTGAAGATAGTTGTATTGATATTTGTATGAAAATTTCATCAAACTCGATCTAGCAGGTAGAACGTTGTTTTCCTAACGTCTCCCGTGACACTTTTGACCTTCTGCTGTTGAGCGCTCGCTTCTGTGATGTAGACTCTGGGCTCTGTTCTGTTAATAGGGCGTTGGTTAATCAAACAAACAAACAAAAATGTAAGAAACTGCAGTTTTGAAAATAAAATTTTGAATCTCCAGCGTTTAGAGAATACCTCACTTGGACAAACTCGCGGTATTATCACAAATTAGAGTCATCACACACAGTTAACATAACATTAAGATAAACATTCAGATAAAACTAGGTAAAAGTTGCGATAAACATTTTTTCTATCACAGTTTTTAATTTTGGATTGTAAAAATAGTCATAGAGTTATGCGCCATAAATAATCAGGATGTACCCATTTTCAATAACAGACTTACTTTTGTGTTGTAGCTCCGTGTTATAAAAAATTATTCTAATAAATTTATATTCAATATTAATTTTCAATTTTTTTTTTCATTGTTTACAACATGAACATACTGCAGTCTTCAGAAACACATACACACAGCATACAAAGGAGGCCGACTTTAAATAAACCAGACTGCTAATACAACTATAATCTAATCAAACTAACCAAGCAATCAGTATCTAAAGCCAGAAAATTCTCGTTACAAATACTGCTTGTAATGACATTTATAGGTTATGTAAACGATGTCAGTCTGGGTTTGTTATTGACATGTAATGATACTAAATTCTAGGATGTTTATTTCACTACAAGTTATTTATGTATCAAAACTGTTATTTTCTTCCGCGCAACAAACAACGCGTATCTGTTATACAACCCATCCATAAGAGGCCAAAACAACAATAAGCGGTATTGCTATTATTAGCTCAGGTGAAATAAACTACACTCGTATGTAGCGAGAAAGTGTTCAAATAGTTTTGGATCAATATATGTACTTAAACGTGCTTCTATACAGCGGTGATTTATAAAGACCACTCCCGAAATTAAGACAAGTTGTCTTTAACACCTATATAGTCTAGTGGTCTTTATAAGCAGGTTTCGTTGTGTTTAGATTCTTCTCATATTTCCATTGAAAAGCGAAGTAATGGTCTGTCGGTTCTGTTGGTTTTAGGATATATCAGTTGCAACCCCTGTAATCGCTAACTGTTAAATATAAAATGTTTTGTGGAATTGTTGTTTTACATATCCTGCACCTTCTTTATGTAGTTTGTGTCAAAGCATATGGTGTTCGTTTAATTTTTTCCATTACATAGTATCATTGAAGAGGCACAGAATCACAAAACCCCTTTTTAATGCAACCCAGTAGCTATATATGTCTATTAGCTTGTTCATCTCTACAATGATCCTTCAGGGAATTTCGCAAATTCATAAATCTGATAATTACTGCACAATCTGAAGATCAGTCTGCTGCAATCGGTTTCCCGCGTGGAATGTTTTGCGATGTTTTGTGTAGATAAGAAACGTGAAAATAAAAAGGACAACCAGTCCGCACTTAGTCGACGTTGTGAATGTAATTCTTCGAGAAGCTACGTTTTACAGTAATTAGTAAGTCTCAAGGATATTGTGTCGATTTCATGTTATAAATATCTTCACTTCGATATGATGTAATGCTGTTATAAGGGAATGTTTTCTCAGAACTCGGAAACCATATTTCAAAATTTGAATAAGGTGATTACGCTGTCAGCTCAAAGGATCAAACTCTCTTTTAGACCCATTAACTACATGTATGAACAGCATCACTCAGAAGAAATAGTTATCCTAGAAATCGTCCCTACACGACAATTAGAATACATTTATCCTAAAACTCGTTCTTATAGGACACAATGAAATACAGTTATCCCTACGCGAATCGACAAATCTTGATGCATGATGCAAAATGCACGTAAACATATCCATGAACTCATTTGAACTTATGAGCCTTTGCTAAACGTATAAAAGACAAAATTAGAGATGAGAATGAATATACCGCAGTCTCCCAAAACACGCACTGTGCACTACATACACGCTACACCGCGTACATGGAAGGTCGTCCTTACATGACACTGGCTGTAAATATGTATGACGTTAAATAATGAAACAAACACAAAAAAAGACTGATCAAACAATTGGGCATTAAATTACAGAATTAAGCAGTGACATTCTTAATGCAAATACCCTTAACAATAAATAAATGGACATCAAAGACATCTATGACGAAGTAATCCTCGCGTGTTTTCATACTTCATGGTATACATAACATGAATATACCGCAGTCTCCCAAAACACGCACTGTGCACTACATACACGCTACACCGCGTACATGGAAGGTCGTCCTTACATGACACTGGCTGTAAATATGTATGACGTTAAATAATGAAACAAACACAAAAAAAGACTGATCAAACAATTGGGCATTAAATTACAGAATTAAGCTGTGACATTCTTAATGCAAATACCCTTAACAATAAATAAATGGACATCAAAGTCATCTATGACGAAGTAATCCTCGCGTGTTTTCATACTTCATGGTATGCGCCATATTTATTGTTTTACTGCCTGCACGCGATGGCGATTTACATACCCGCTTAATGCTCTCAGACGGAAATTGATGGAAATGGTGAAACTTGTGAGAGCTGTATCATAAATGTAAATACGTTTTCAATGAAAATATTTTTGAATGGACCATCGACCATCTTAATCTTGTTTTAGTGATATCTCAGATAGGAATGGAATTCTGACAGGGACAAAAAGGGGTATCATGCATCGAGACGCTGATCTAATCAGAGCCGAATCCATTGATAAGACGCGCAAGACAATCGCTTAGTTTTTGTTCATATAAACACTTCAGCTTCATGTGTACATCTTATCAAGCTGGTTTCCTCTCAATTAAATATATTTATTATCGAAGTGAGTTTTCCAAACGTTCCTCCGTGGGGGAATTTCCTAGTATAGGTAATGATAGCATTCATTTTAATGCCCTTACATAAGATTATAATGAATATTATTGGTGTCCTTGAGTTATTTTCACTTGCAAACCTGACAATGTTTCTCTAACAACCATATTTACATTTGAAGAATCATTTTCGTTTAATGACAGCGCTTTGATTTGCTGTTCAGCTATAATAGTGATATTTTGATAAAGCTCCGAATTCCCAGTCTCCAATGCGTTTATCAATATTTTATCACTTTCTGAGTTATTATATAAAAACAACTTTATTCTTAATACAATTGTGTATGGTTTACTACAACACAATGTAACAATTCACCATGTAACGTTAACTTTGCTAGTACGACGATGTTAAGATTAGTGGTTTATAGTCCCAAAAACGTCTTTTGTAAATACAATTTGTTGTACATAATGGTTTATTTGGGTTTACAGCAAAACAAACCGTCAGCACCATCAAAAGCTCAATGTTTTCACGGATTTCCACCAATATTACTTTCGGGTCGAAAAATGCCCCCGTTGATATTTCTATAATATCACTGTCAACAATCTATAAGCACTACTTCGGCATTTTAAACACTTTATGTTTTCTGTTTCTTTCCTTATTTAATTTTTAAGATACCCCGCTGCATGCTTCATAGAACATTGTGGAGAGCGACAAGTTTCGTTAATTTCTGAGTGGAACTACTGGTTTGCCCGTTGTCAGTATAATGTGACTGGGTTGGGTATGGTTGGTTGGTGTCTTTATCGGCATGCGTCAATGGGACTATAAAACAAGAATACAAAACATAAATATACTGCAGTCTCCCAAAACACGCACCACGCACTTCATATACGCATCATGCACCACGCACTTCATATACGCATCATACCGCATACATGAGATGCCTTTTTTTTACATGACCCTGGCTGTTCATAGGACGTTAATTTTATTAAACAAACAAACAATTTTGTCATAGAAAAGACAGTATAGGGCTAGCCTGTTTTCTAATTCAATACTGTCAATATGCAATTTACCTTCTTATATGAATAAATGTTATGCTTTTGTATACAATTCTGTTATTGATGTAATTGTGAAGCAACTATTTTTTGTTTCCTTTGCATCCTGTCATAATACTTATGACATATTAATCTTGAGCTTGATTGTCGTTTATTTGTTTGTTTGTTTGAATTAACGTTCCATTAACATCCAGAGTGATTTAACGACATATTCTGACGGTAAATGGTATTCCGTTCAAAACATGTTTCTATGCTCTGTGCACTAACTTAGACATTTTTTTAAATTCTGATTATCAGCACAAAGAAATGTATCTTTCCGTCACAACTCACTCTCAAATACAGGGGTAATAATTGTAAGATTTTATTTTAGAAATAGTTATATAATCGGAACAAAATTTCAAATTCAATGGGTCTGTCTGGTGTTAATTTTGTAAAATGTACGACCAGAGACGCATTAAATGGAGTGTTTGAACATTAATGTGTAACGTCACAAAGATAGATGTGGTCGTTCTATCACGGGCGATACTATAGTGTCACAAAATTGTGGAATTACAGTGTAATATAATACATAACACACGACTACGATTTTAATCTGGGATCCATTCTGGTCAAATTATAGAATTAATCTTCAAACTGTGAAAGTTAACGGGCCTGAAGAGCAGCTTGGTGAGGTTTCAGTTTTATTTCAGACAAAACATACATTCAGGTACAAATGCTTGGGCCAAAGAAAAAGGATGCCAAGATTAATACATTTTTTGTGCAATACCAAAAGAAATTAAAAACTAGCAAACTCTTGGAATTTATATTCTCCGAAAATCCGGTAATATTTGCAAGAGTTATTGAATAGAAGCAGCGAAAAATGGCGTTTTGCGTTATGCAAAGGGACAAAACTCCACCAAATAGGGACCTATGAAAGTGCCAATTAAACTTGTTGAAGGCCATGAGGCATTAAACCATGTTACAAAGTTTCGAAAAAAATCGGGTCGTATTTACGAGAGATATTGAACGGAAAATGGCGTTTATCAAAAGGCCATAACTCCGCCAAAAAAGGTCCAATGTAAGTGCCGAGCGAACCCATCCGAGCCCTTGGCACATTTAACCATGTGACCAAATTACAAAATAATATATGGGGCAGTTAAGCGCTACAGACAGACAGATGGACATACCCAAATTAATATCTCTTATTTCGGTGAAAGCGGGAGATAAATATACACAGAAGAACCGTATCATGAAATTGTCCCCATAGCCGAGACATACCATCTGTTTTAAAGGCGTTAGCTATTCTAGCTTAACATAAAAGTATTAGAACGGGTGGTTTACCAGGAAACTGAAAGTAGTGTGTAATGTTGGTATGTCTAAGTGAAAATACTACAAAATTGACAAATTTTACAACAGTTCCCCGAAATGCGCCCGTACTTACAATCGTATAAATCGACTCGTCCTTAATGCTGACAAAACAAGTTAAAACATTCATGTTGAAATAACAAAAATTCTTTCATCAGATTTGAAGATGACATATTTATATATCGGCCACCGTTTCTAAGGATGTCTGGACGTATTCATTTTAGGACACCTAGTTACCAGTGTTAGTATAAGTGGCGACTAAATTTAGGATCTTATCTTTGCTCTTCTTCCCACGTCTCCATTGACACCACCTCACTTTTGGCCTTCTGTTTAGCGCTCCTCTGTGAGGAAGGCTTTTGGTTCTGTCTCCTATATAAATAAAACAGTCTTGTAAAACCGCTTTGATTTTAACAATGAACGCTAACTTATCGTTATCATTATTTCTTGAAGAACAGATACTATTCTATAATTTTCTACAATGTGATAAAAAAAAACGTATTTTTTGTAATTTTTTTTTTTTTTTTTTTTTTTTTTTTGACAAATTGCGTTTATATGGAACCATAATAAAAGCCACATGACGACATGTAATAACAAAATTATTAATTTTGAGTTATATTAAGTATAATCATTAATTGGTAATGCAACGAAAGGATAAATATTCATATTTATTCCCTAATGTTTTGCCAATATTTGCCTAGAAGGGATGATGACGACGTTTTTAACTTGGATGTAATTTCATTTGTAGAATATATAAGAAAACTGAAAAACGAGACATCTAAATGTCGCGAAAAAGTAGTGAATGATCTTGACGTATTGAGTTTATTTAGATATTACGTCATTTCAATTTATGCTCCACTAAGAAATGGCGTCCGAACTGTATCAATGGCTGCGATTGTTAAGAGCATTTAATTAAGTTCTGCATCCATGCGCAATTATGTTAAGGACATTTAACTTACATGCTAGTTCTGCATCCATGCACGAAGCAATTATGAATTATACATGTATCAGGAAAAAAACCTTACATGCTGTTCCCATTACAGACGACTAAAATTGAAATCTGATCTTTATCATAATTCCTAACTGACTATTCTTACCATGACACGGCTTCACTTAAGGATGTATTCTTCTGAGGTTTGAGTCCCGTTGAAGTCTCGTTTCGACAAAGATCACTTAAGGATGTATTCTTCTGATGTTTGAGTCCCGTTGAAGTCTCGTTTCGACAAAGATCAAAGAAGTTAAGAAATTTTCAAATACAATCTATCAATATCTGTAACAAGTTGCCAGTTGCGAATTTTGTCAAAAAACATAACATTTCTATTTTTAGTAGATTTTTTTATACGGGGATTTTAAGAAATTGCCCATTTGGCGGCCATTTTGAAATTGCGTCATTTTTCGTTTTGAGTAGAGCCACAGTTTTATCATTTTTTACTGAAATTGTTTTTCTTGAATCATCACTGCGCCAGCATTTTTGGCTGTATCGAGCTAATTTTTGCAGTAAATCTTTACTAGGTTCGTGGTAATTAAAATATTGAGAATTAATATGTGAAATGATATACTTTTGTCACTTTATTTTTACATTTAATAGTAATTAGAGCACTTTTATTTTTTACTTTAAAATATTGAAAAATAACAAATATTCAAATGATGCAAAAAAGTAAGCACACGGACTCCCCATTTTTCTGCCTGATTTAGAAAGAGCAATCATTTCCCTATTGATAAACAGAATATTAACAAAAGTTTAATACCAGAACTTTTTCTATAAAGGGTTAAATTTCGGGAAAACGATTGAAAATGGTGCATTTTGTAGCACAAAATGAAGGTGTAGGGGAAGCATTTGTTGTTATTCTGAGAAAAAATATGAGTCTTATTCATCAAAAAAGGTATATTTTTAAAGACGACCACTGGAAAGTAAAATCTACAAACATCTATACATATCAAGCACCTCATTAGTAAATGGTCAAAACGGCAAAAACCCAATAAAAATACAACTAGGTATCTTTGAGTGACAATAGTTCAAAAACCAGCAAACGGACATATGTTTTTTTCTTTCATTTTCTTTTATGGTATAAACTCTTATTTCTGAAATACAAGAAAATTTTAACTTCTCAGAGGAGTACATCTTTACGCCCTGGAGCTAAGTTATAGCTCTATGTTCTGTCCTCTGGCCGAGACACATATAGAAACTTCTTGCTCAGCATAATGTGAGTAGGGCGCACAATGTTTTGCTTTATGCACTTTTATGTGTGAAATGTGACAATATAACACGTCTGTGGCCTTAATACACACTTTGTAATTCCATTTGTTACTGAAGGGAAAACATGTGAACGTATCGGGTGTCGAGAACCACCTAAACCGCTAATTTACGTGTGTGTAAGATTTCACTCTAGCACAGAGCATGGTCCTGTATTAAATAGCTACGGTTCATTATCTCTTTTCTTCTCATGCTTTATGCTTTAATAGGGAAACGTTTCTTAATTACCTTATGTTACCATAGAAATGATTTTTGTATTAGATACACGAGATGTTTTAGTTTTATGAAATTAACATTAGCAGACCTGAGACAAATTGGCACCCAGAAACTGTTTGTAACAGCGTCGACGTCACGCGTAATAAAAGCCAATTATTTTGGTGTTGTAGTTGGTAGACAGCTAGGCACCATACACTTGTAAACCATTAATGGTATCATTGTTTTTAAATCTTATCTACTACTTACACTGTAAATGTCAACAAATAGTTTACCGCTCGCGTGCTTTCCCAAATAAGGATGCGTCTGCACAAGTCGGTGTTGAACAGGTCGGGTGTGGGTGTGCTGTGAATCGGAAGGGATCCAAGTAGAGCTTGTGTTGACTTAGCGAGCACGTACATGATTTTATCGACGATTCATTCATACTTTAAAAACCAGAATAAACACTCTGCTTTTCGAAATCGTGTATGATTTCCTCGTTCATGGAGAGATGAGGATGCTTGTTGATTTTAATTCTCATGATGCACACTTCTGGCCGTGGAGTTTGATGCACGACCTATATATTCATCATTACCATGTCACGATTGTTGACTTGTTCTTCCCTAACGTGTCATTTGAGGCATATTAGTGGTAATATAGGATGCGATTATGTTACTATCATATTAGGGAATTGCACCGAGTAGCCCTTACGCTAGTGTACATAATTTGATGTACGTCAGAGTTTTTCGGGCACTAAAAACATAAATGACGTCAAAAGCTTGGGTTCCAACTATGAATATCATATCAGTCGCCGTAAAAAGTATTCTTAGTTACAGGTACAAACGTTGTTGGGTTTATGTCGTGTTCTTAACATGTGAACAAACACAACATAAACCAAGGTTGTCTTTCGCATTAATGTACCTACGTAGTTTGCTCTGAAGTAACTAACTTAAAGATGAAAGCAAGAAAACGGATATGAATATATCAAAACTATTTAATTTTCTAGTCAAAAATGACCAACCTTGTCAGTGGGGTATATAAACCTGTTGTTTCCATCATGATAAACATGTCTAAGTTTGGGATCTTACCATGACGCGGCCCAAATTGGTACACTTTTTAATTATTTTTTTAAGTATTTTCTAACGCTTGAATCCAGATTTTTCTTTAAACATTACACAAATAGATGCCTCTTGTTTAAATTTCATGATTTGTTTACTTGTCAGCAGTGCAAGTCTTTATAAATGGAGAGCTTTGAACCAAGCCCGTTCTAGCTCTGTGTTTCAGCAGGTTTAAGTACCCAAAATGGTACACCTCTTAAAAGCTAAATAAATGAATGACTAGATATGATAAAAAAATGTTTGAATTCATTCAAAGAAAGTTCAACCATTTTTATTGATTTAATTCACATATCTGTTTAAAATATCCGCTTCAGCAATAGTTTTCAGTGTTTTTATATTTAACATGTATGATGGTTTTAGGGTTGTCGCACGAAGTATTTCCCGATTTTTTTTTCACAATAATATTATTTTCATGTTTAGATAGAGATAATAAGCTGCGGGAAAGACTATGGCATATAAAAATTGTCACATTTACTGTTAAGCAATTTAATTTTTGTTCAGGACAGTTATTGTTAGTTTAGATTGTAAACTGAAAATTCGGCTTCATTTATATTAAAAGTGTACCAATATGGGAAGCATCAAGTTATACGTTCTCTTTTGCTTTACTGCCGAACGTCATTGCACAGCCTCACTGTGGGGAAGGTTCTGCATTCTGTCACCTGACATTTTATAATCTATAACCATGATAGTTTCTACTTCTGTGTAATGTTCCACTAAAACATGATTATACCGCAGCCCCCCAAAACACATAATCAATACATCGTGTGCACGGGAGGCCGTCCGTATATGGCCTTACCTACCAACCAATGAAAAGGCATTTCAAGAATGAAACAATGTGGTTGCTATTCTTCTGTATGGAAGTCAATAACATTCACGTATTGTTTAGGGAAGAATGTGATTACTTGCGTTTCCATTTTTGTTAACAACACATTGTTAACATTGTGATGACTTACCACATTTATGAGAAAAGTCTGAGTACCTGGAAGATCTCACTGATCTACGGCCAATACCTGCCAACTACGCGGCGTGGGTTTCATATTAGTGACGCGTAGTTGAAGGATTGGTGATCTACTCCGACATCGAGACCCCGGAAGCTTTGCAATGTGATCTTCAGATAATGGTGGTTAATTAAAATAAAATACATTTAGTATGTTATTTGTTTCTTTTATAACTGCTTCGAAATCACCAGAAGCTCTTAAAATTAACCAATATTCACTGTTATTATAATTAAGTGGTTCGGTATGTTTTTGCTTTTTATGAAGTCCTGTCAACAGCTTTTAATTTAAAGACTAGTGCCTGTGTACTGTGTGCGAAGTATGCTTGAATGTGGTTCATTTATTCTGATTTTAATTTTGTTTTACATAATTCGTTGTCGTATACCACCAAAATAAGTTCTACGCATAGTCTTATTTTTGGAACTTCCTGAAAACGCTTAACTCCTTACATTCTGTTCTGAACGAAAGTAAGTGGCCTCAGTATATGACATTAAACAACTTGAAATCTCCTAAGCATGCTAAAAACACAGGTTCAGGTGCTTTTCCCTCGAACTATCATAATTGTTGCACACCGTCAGAGTAGACTTCAAACCTTCCGAGTTAATGAGGACATATGATTTCAAATCAGTCATAAATTAATCAATCCATTTGAGCAAACACTTAAGTTTGGCCGATGGTTATACAGGCGTCGAGGAGACCGCCAAGCTGCCACTTATGGCATCTTGCGAAAGTGTAAGACAGTTTTATCTTCAGTTGATACCACATCGTGTTGCAATATATTGCCGAAAATCTGTTGGGATCTTCACTGACAAAATTTATAGGTGTTTTTGTGTATGTTAAAATATCAGCAGTACGTTATGGTTCTTCACTGCTTGATAATATGGAATGCCTTGAAGTATCTTCAGAGATTTTGAATCAAAATCTGTCTTGTAAAATAAAAATACAGAATCTCAGAAAAGCGAGCAATTAAGGTTTGATAATAAATCCAATTATTTGTTGGTCTCTAGTCGCGGCTTACATACCGAAACCGTAATCTAAATTCAAATTTGAATATTAATCTTTTACTGTTTTTCATCTGGAACTCAGCTTTTGTGTTTTACATAGTTCGATGTTTTACGTACATGTACATCAAAATGTCTTTTTTAGACGGTAAAACTGCTTCATTTTAAACGTAAAACATAACCATTTGATGCCATGTATATTTGAAAATATAGTTGATAAACGGAAAATCGCCTAGCAATTCTTATACCGAAAAGGAAACCTATGTGATCGTATAATTACTATTGTTAAGTAACATTTGCATTAGTGACAACTATTCTGGAAAACTTTTTGCTTTCTACCTCATCTACGACGTTTAAATATAGACCCAATCCGGCTCTTAATAGTCTCTCAACGAATCTTGTCAATACACTTTTGATCCATATGAATCTCGTTCATGCCGATATCTTAATTATCTCGAACTATAAATATCAAATAATTCTTATTCGCAAATAATTAATGGGTAAATCGACTGCTGTTGAATATAACCTTTAAATGTAATTTTATGTTCATAACCCGGTATTTGGTACTGAATTGTTATTACTATTCATGAAAAGAGTCAATTGTGTTAATAATTAAGTCGAAATAGCGTTGATAGATTGCGAATCAAATGCAACCTTTTAAGTTTTTGTCGAGATTGAAAACCAATACATCAAAATCGTTTATGACAATTTCAACATTATTGGTAAAAGACAGGTAATCATTCAAGCCACCAGTGAGAAAATTAATAATTTGTTTGTGCATTAACACTAAGTAATTGGTAATCAGGAGTGAAACTGGGAGTGGAATTTATATATTGACATCATGTATCAGGAAAATACTAGTTTATTCTAAGCATCACGGAATATAGTAATTTCCTAACCAAATCCAACATAGATCTAATAAGTGTGTTAGCTTGAGCACCATTGAGCGGATTGTTTGAACTTTAAAGTTGGTTAAGTTATGAAAACAAGTTTACGCTTTCTGTTAGATTTAAATATATAGCTTTTTCTTATTAAACTGAATGATATCAGTCATTGTGAAACTTCAGACAAATTTTACGATTTTAGTTTTGTGGTGAATTGTTTTATACTTTAACAATAAATATATAGGCTTCTATAGCATAACTTGCAGATACATTATATTTATCATTCTTCAAATTCAGTTATTACTGAAAATATGATAAAAGGTGAGGAAAACTAAATTGTAAATGTCGTAACATGATTTACCGATTTGTTAACTTCACATTGTTTGTATTCAATGTATTGTTAATTTCTATTCTCTCTGTGTACCTCATTGAAAGAAATCGCAGTGTTGCAATCATATAAAATGAAACAATGCATATTAACGTTGCATGTTGGTTAGCATCATTTCTCCTCGTATCATTAAACTTGTGAAGCAAGAGCGTATTCAAAGATTCTCAACTTTAGTGGCCATCATTGATCGCAATATTAAATTAACTTAATTGAAATCTCCATGAGTGAAAAACGGTCCTATCAACGCTGAAGGATCTGAAGTTGAAGAAGTTGCTAGGTTGAAAATATCAACGATTCCATCACACCCTAGTAGTGACCACCACAAACACAGCAAAATCATAACAATTATAGTATAAAGAATTGATTGATTTTATTTCATTTAACACTTGAAGCTGAAATACCCATTTCTGTAGCGTGATGGTAATAAGACTAAAACCAGTGTAGAAAACAAAGGCTTACAGTTGCACACAAATATTGTTACTCTGGATATGTAATGAGTTAGAAACCACTTTACTTGACCGGTAACAAAAAATAAACAGTCACCACTAATGAACCCGTTTCACCTTTGTAAGCCTCAACATTGATTGCCATACACCTAGGTGAACATTTATTACCGCATGGAAATCGGATACTTTTAACCCGGAAGTGAATCATTTTGGAAAGAAAAACAAGTAACTGCATGACACAATCTTTTTGTATAAAAATATCGGTTGTATGAATCGATAATCATGGCCAAACTTGCATGTTTGTTTACTTCTTGCCGTAGCACGCTACAAGATTAACTAGACATTGGATATGACCCCTTTTCCGGACTTTCACGTGTTCCATTCTGTTTTTTAGATTATCCATCATGCGCATTAGAGTTTCTTCCTCTTCCTGTATAAGAGCTAATTGCCGGTAAGCATATGCAGAGTCTCTTAATCCACCTCGTCCACCAACGTCGATCATCCCACCATCGCCTGCCTGCAACACATCAAAATACGTCGTATTCAATGGAAGGTTCACATTAAAATATGTTTCATTTAATGGAAGATTCACATCAAAACATGTTTTATTTAATGGAAGATTCACATTAAAATATATCGTATTCACATCAAAATATGTCGTATTCAATAAAAAAATAATATCAACATATTTCGTATTTTTATATCTGAATACGACATATTTTGATGTGAATCTTCCATCAAAATATGTCGTATTTAATGGAAGATTCACATCAAAATATGTCGTATTCAAAGGAGGATTCACATCAAAATATGTATTCATCGGTGGCATCATGGAGGTGGCATTATGGATGCCGCCATGGAAGCAGAAGAAACACTTCATTCATACGACGATGGTAACATAGGAACGCAGAAAACGAAAAGAGGATATAGAAGAAAATCTCGAGGTCGATAGGGGGCATAGGAAACATGAGAATAATTTATCCGCGTATAGAACACGTTCCCACTACATTTATTTTGGCAATTTGTTATCTGCTAGAAGTAAATATAGATATCAATACAAATTGTCATCTCTATTACTTTCTTTAAAGACATGCAGGACTTTAATCTAAATGCAATATGATTCCGACCTACCAAGACAAATGTCTAACACTTCTGGGAAATACAAAGAAGGATTTTCACGGAGTTTCTTATAACGCTAATACATAGTCCACGTCAAGAAGTAATCTTCTTTGTTCAAATTTAATGAAGGAGAAATTCATGTGTGCGTCCCCAGATATGAACAGGATATATCTACAAAATTATTTACAGAATCCAGTGAAATCAATAACTTATCAATACCATGGCAAATCATAGAGGCACCATTGATGTTAGATTAATAGATTCCTGATAATTATATTTTGCCATGTCTACTTATACCTTGGCTATCCCTTTAACACTGAAGCAATATACAGTTACCATGATCATCTATGTGTGTAAATATACTTTCATATCCTACAATCTGTTTTATTAGTTGGTGTGGTGATGAAAATGGTCAACCGGTCGATGTGAACTTTATATAGTGTCACCAGCCCTTGAACTTTAAATTGTTTCGTTGATTAGGCATTGTATTAACAGTTAGGACCATTAGCAAGCTTGAATCGTTCTCGAAGCCTTGTTATGCTTTGTGGCGTTGTGAAGACTATTCTCCTTGTCTATTTTATAAATGGGCGTGTGTGTTTCCACTATACCAAAGAGACCCCCCTCCACAAATACACCGCAGCAACCCAAAACATACAGGCATCCATACGCAACACACAACCTCACACAGGGGATGTCCCTAGCTCTTAGTAGGACGTGGAACCTAATACACCAAACCAAAATTATTATCATTATGAAAGAATAACAATAGTTTGTCTGGTATCAACATCAAAGCGACTTCGTAAATGAAATTAACTCATTTCAGCAATATATTTTGTACATTTATTTGTTAAATTGTATTCCTTTATTTTCTGCACAATTGTTTATACAACTTATTTCAGTTGCAAGTGAAAGGAATTATTGTACTAATGTATAAATTCTTTCTATTGATTTCATAAGTCCAAGTATTTAATTTAAGAATGGATATCAGATTTTCCTTTAGCAAGTTATTAACAAAGTCAAATTAGCAAAGAAAATTCGCAAGCATCCGTTGAATAACAAAGTTATTGAACACATGCTAAAATGTTCTAGAAAATGAAGAAAAAAAACTTTGGGGGTAGGAGATCGGCAATCGGCGGTTTAAGATGTCCGACCAGAGACAGAGGTTTCATGAATGTTATCATATCTTTGCTAGAATGAAGTCTTTTCACGCATATATCAAAGGAAATTAATCCAACGTTTCCGTTTAAGTATACATTATATTCTTATCTCGTGTAACTATCCTTTTGCTTGAAATGAAATCAAAGAATCCCATTTCTACATCTGCCTAACAGAGATTGGTGTGTCTTCACTCAAGGTTTTAAAATGTCGTGCTGTTCAATTCACCAGGGTTATATTGTGGGTAAGTGTTTGTATATGGTTACGATTGGACCTTCCATAACGTCACGATGTTGAAATAAAGCCTTTATGTGTTGACAATGTTTCTACAATGTACAGACACTTAGTACAACTGTAAAGCTGTTTGAACCCAAGTGAACTTGGTCATACGGAGGCAGCAAGTGTGGGTGTGCTATGAATAAGCATTGCCATCGTATTAAACAATATGAGCTGAAATTTACTACTCTAATTACATGTTCTTCAAGTACCTCACAAGCTTAATCATTGTTAATATTATGGAACGTTTTGTCTTAATAACAAAGGTCTAACAGAGTGATGCACTAATTGGATACTCTAACAAGATTACTGCTATTATAGAAACAGATACATACGTCAGACTCGGCGTCAACAATATCAACAATACAAACAACATGTCACATATTGTATTATTTCTGTCTTCTTTTGTCGTTTTTAACAATAAACGTAGAACATAACCGCTTTTATGGAACAAAATAAATTGGACTGGTCATCCAACTGACCACAGATAATCCTATTGTTTAGTGTTTATCGTTACTCTAGCTAATATTAGCTGTGTAATTATTGACCCATTAGCTGTAACAGAATTAGGGCTGTCTGTTAGCTCTTCGGTTTCCAAGGATAATTAGGAAATATCATTGTCCAGGTCTGAGTGCCTTTGTACTTGAATGATGGTCAGAAGGACTTATGTGTACAGGTTAACAATATATCACATTCTTAAAGATGCTCCACTGCTGACAGATGGTATTTTTTCAATATCAAAAACAGGATCAGACGATTTAGTTTTTGTCTTCAGTTACAAATGTTACTTACTTTACACCATTACCACCATTGAAAAGCTTGAGATTCTCATTTTATTTTAAATCAAAAATGTAAAGAATAATTAATTGCATCCCGAAAAAATTCCGTGTCACTATATCCTATATGGAATGAAGTAGTGATTGCCCATGCACCAAAGGCAATATATATATTTTTCATTATCTTTTGTGTTAATAAGACATATATATATACATGATTAAACACCAGTTATTGTTCAAATGATGAACATCATTTATGCTTTGTCGGCGGTGGAGCGACTTTAAATGCTATAATGCTGTATACACTATATCAATCGTGTAATCCCATGTGCACTTCACAGTACGATATATTACCCATTCCCCATTGATTATATAAAATACTTATAAACCATATACATTTCTCTTACCCCAGACAGGGATATCCACAGTTTTACCGGTGTGAGAATTTTACCGGTGTGAGAATGACGTCGCGGTAATATTATAATAACGTCAAGACAACAATGAAATAACGTCACATAGACGGCGGCTCTTTGAGGTTACGTCATCCTCGCTTGCGTAAGTGACACGTTTATTAGAGAAAAAAAGTTGTGCACGAGGTAAGAGAAAAAGAATCATTCACCCTCTTTCGGGTGAGACAGGAGATCTCAACCCTCGGGGTAGGATTCTTAAGGTGTCAAACACTCGGCAAAGTCTCGTACTTGATAACTCAAGAAACCTTACCAATCGGGCTGAGATTCCCCTGTCTCACCCCAAAAGGGGTGAAAAATTCTAATAGTATTTTTGTTTTGAATTTCAGACTGTCACTGTTTTATTATCGAATCTTAAGCTAATAGTATAGAATCGTATTTTTGAGCAATATCAATATTTTCGAAACCGCCATTTTGGGCGCTCCAAAGTCTTCGAAAAGTCTTTATTTGAACAATATTTTGGTAGGGTTCACATTGGATACAACAACTGCTTTGTAAGTGATTAATTAAAAGCTTCCGAAACATTAAGTTGTCGCACTTATGGATACTCTCTACTCCACCCCGCAAGTAGTGCGTTAACATTGTACCCGCTGACCATTTGCATGACCGAAAAAGGCGACCAAATTGATCATCTTTTTTCTTCTGCCTGACATCGCCATTAACTTCGCTTTTATAGATTATGATGTGGCTCTGCTAGGGAACAGAACGTTCAGAAGAAGAAGGTATGTTAGGTAGAAAATATCATACTCCCAATATAGTCGCCTTTCACGATATCGTGCAATGGAAACAACAAATCTACTTACCTAACTGCATGTCTCAGTGATGTGGCACTGTAAAGTGGGCAAACTTATCCACAATGCTATAAATAATATAGAGGTACTCACATTGAGCTCTCTATGATACCAGACTCTGACCTAAGTCATGGTAGGTCGTTAAGTTGATCTGCGTGTTCCTCGTAATGGGACAGTGAGATGGCAATCGTAACACATGGTATGATATCATCACTCGATGTTAATGATGCTCTGTACATCGTTAACATATAATGAATATTTAAGGTGTGTGCAATAACGCATTACAATGGACAATGTGGGGTTTTTTTTCGATTTGAATTAATTGGCTGAGTAAAAGAATAAATATCTAGGCTGTATGACTTAAAACAGCAATTGTTTTAACAATTATACAAACAATTGAAACCATTTAAATTAGGTCATTGGTTTCTGATTTAGGAAATCGGGAGAAACGAGGAAACCAATGTATGGTTTCAAAAATGACTTAAAGTTATCATTTTATCATATTTTTCTACGTCTATCAAGCTCTTTATTGTACTTATTCGATTTCTTGGTATAACTAGTGATTTATAAGTATCTGATTCCCATTTAGAATGTTACGTAGCAATTACTATTTAGATTATGATGTCATAAAAGGGTAATTGATACATTTTTTTGTCAAAAGAGATTGTACGTATTCGATAAGCATACGTGTTAATTGATGATTTATGTTAACAATAAGCCTAAAAGTACCATATTACTTCGCTTAAGTTTGATACAATTAAGATATAGATTCGTGATTAGATTATGTTCTCCATTTTCGAAGGGGTTTTGTTTGATCATGTTATCGACTTTTGCTTTTTGACTAAAAAACAATCACTATCTTAGGATCGCTTTGTGGTTTTGTTAGATTTATTTTCTCTTTAATCTTTAAAATTATATTCTAAAGTAAAACAGGGAGAGAAAACGAGCGGATATATACAGTTAGCATTTAGACGTGATATTTATACTACGCGATGTAAAATTAAATTTCAGTTTCGATATTGCCAACACTGGTCTGATCTAAATGGGGTAAGCTTCCATGGAATGATATGTATGTGTTTAGATAAAGCGATCGAAATTAGTTACGTTTGCAGAATGTCTTACAAATTGTTCGAAAAGCTATGTATTTCGCAGTATTTTATACTGAATAGTATAATGTATTCATGTCGATACAGAAACATATAACTGTCATTGTAACCATTTAAAGTGAACAGTCGGGCAAGAATGGCTAAAGTCGGTAAAAATGGTGTGAATGTATCCAGTATAGTTTCTTATGAAATAGAAAAATAAAATTTCTCGTCAAAATCGGTCTGCGTACAAAGAAATTTATTTAAACTATAGCGGTCTGCGTACAAAGAAATTTATTTAAACTATAGCTATCCTAAAACGTCCTCCCGGCTGACTATGTTCGTTGTTACATTTCCACGCAGCCTCGCTTTCAATGCTTTCAACTTTCTTTATTTCAATGGTCAGAACTGGGAAACGTAGGCAGAACTTGACCGTCGTATTAATATGTGAGAACTTTTGGCAGGCCAATGAACGCATTTAGACTGGTTTTCTTTGCCCGACTATTCGCTTTAAAAACAGGCTCTGTGTTGTCACTTTAAGACGGGTAGAGACCTCCTTAACCCTTTAACGAGAACATCTTTCGTAAAAAAACCGAAAAGAAATAAAAGAAGGAAATCGGTGTGAGAACATTACAGAATAACAGGCCAGAAAATTTAAACACGATACCTTTGTTTAACAAATGACGTTTACAATGTTCACACCATAGCAAGTGTGACTGTTTATGGATGTTCGTTGCAATCTAAAATGATCGTTAGATGTTTAGTTTTGCAATCTTAATTTGCTTTTAAAAGTCGTTATTGCTGTTGAAATGATCTAAACGATTCAATTCAAGTCAAACTGATTCTTGCTTTTTTTACATTGCATTTGAATTTTTAACATAGTAACGCATTTCTGAATGCATTACCATTCTATCTGCTGTCCCTGTGGCATGCTTATTGTAAAAGGCGACTAAATTTGGAATCGGTTTTTTTTCTCACATATTTTCCCCATTACCATGGAACTTTCATAGTGATGTATCATTTTGTCTGGTTTTAGTTAAGACGCTTTAATTTATTAACTTATGATAAATACTAAGGAATTATAGAAGAAACACATGTGTGATTAATTTGTTTTAAATGTGTTTTCTTTCTTTTTGTGATTGGAATATGTACCTAATTCGTTACTCGCAGAGTCGCCTTTACTATTTTTATTCTACAAAAATGCGACAATATATCAAATAAATAGTGAATTAAACACAAAATATAATCACATTATTAACGAAGCGACAAATGACAATTTAAGATAATGGATTATTTCAAAATTAATACGAAACTAGAATTTCGGATGAGTATGCTTTCTCTGTTAAATGGAAGACACTAGCAATAACAATGAACTCTAACTGGGAGTCCCATTACGGTTTAAAATACGGATAAGAAATGATGACGGAGTCAACAGATACGTAGCTAACAGATAATAGCTATATCTTCGTAAGCTTCTTGCCATCTCCGTACTCTTCTTAGGGTACTGCTTTTAAGGTAACTAATAACAAACGCACGGTTTAGTATTAAGAATAGATTGAAAGTTTTACATTTCCGTTTCGACAGAAGCCATATAGAGGGAAGTATCGAACAAGTAACGAATGATAAGTCCGCCTGTACCAGCAATGATCATATTGGATATGTTCTCATTAAAGCTAAGCCTTAACAGTATTTTATCGAGATACATTGAAGCGAACTCGGGACCAGCCATTTAACAGCCCAACTGTTAAACATGTAGTGTAATGTGTCTAGATGACTGAGATGCTATGAAGTGGGAGCAGTAACGACGGCATCAACTGTATCTTGTCTCAGCGGTCCTATTCAAACACACTATTTTCCCGGAATGCTCTCTCACACCTTCCCCGACACGTTAAATCTAAATTAACATTCCTCGCCTCCATTCCGCAAAGCTATTTTGATTCTCTAGGTAGTTCGGGTATCTGATCGGTAGCACACAGCGTCCGACACCTGCATGAAATCTTTAGCATTCCATGTGACAACTACAAAATTTGTTATACTCTTAACATCACTCATTAATTATTCTTGTTCATACACAGTGAAAAGCTTGAAATTTCGCTTTTACTAACATAGCCCTCTGTAACATGATATAGTGTTGTGTTATAACTGCCAGAACCGTGCATGTAGTATACTTATTGTTATTAGTTGTCAGTATTATAGATCTATAAAACAATAGGTTAAGGATGCTCCATCGCTGACAACTATATTTTTTTCTCAATAAAAACAAGACCAGATGAAAAAGTGTTTTTGCTTTAGATACAAAAGTTTTTGTTTTTCTAATTTTGCTTCAAGATAAAAATATCAATTAATCAAATAATTAATTGCGAAAAAAATCTATGGCACTAGGTTTTATATGGAATAAAGTACTGATTGCGTATGCAACAAAAGCAAAATAAATTATTTTTTATATTTTTGTGTTAATAAGGCATATATATATACATGATTAAATAACCAATTATTGTTCAAATTATAAGTATAGTTTATGTTCTTTCGGCGATGGAGCATCTTTAATGCCTATGTAAATGTGACACGGGTAAGGAAAATACATTCAAAGAAGATCAAAGATAGTTACCTTACAATGGATTCTAAAGTAACTTACCTAAATCGCCGATTTCACCGCGTGTCCGTACAAAGTTAGATTAAATGTAAGTCTACTCTATCGATATGTTAATCCGAAACTCTTTGTATTTAACCATTTTCAAGGCGAATTATGAGGACTTCATATTCAATTATCTTGTTTCGATTACACTGGCTTTCATTGTTAAATTCTAACGCTACTATTTCCATTGGTACTCTGCTATATATCATCAAGGATATATCTTATTCGATTTATAGATCGCATAGAAATTGGATTTTCTTATTTCATTTCTCAGATTATTTTCAGCGTACTTCCCAAGAGATCGCATTCAATTTTAAGTGTTATTCTTTAATACTTAAAAACAAATTTCCAGCGTAGCCGACGTAGGCGAGTTTGATACAGTGATCGATTTTGTCAACCACTTGAATATTAATGAATTTTGTGTATAACTTTTACTTGTAATGGATGTAAAATAATATGCTCTCCGGCCAAATCATTATATGAAATTAATACAAAGTTGATTGGTATCGATAGTTGGCAGAGAAGTTGTGACGACATTTATTCTCTTTGATCTGTATGTAAATGATTCCCTGTTATTACGAAAGACAATTATGTAGTTCCACAAAGTTTCAAAATCGAAATGACCATGTGTGACACTTAATAATTTTTCATAACCTTCATAAAGAGATGTTGGACAATTTTATAATTTCTAAAATCTTCCTTTACGCGTTCTTAGTATTAACAGCAGCTATTTAAATGTTGTATTTTTGTTTTTATTATTTTGATAAGTCAATCGATGTGCGGACAACAACCACTAACAGTCTAACGTGTGCGGTCTACAGGATGAGTGATTGGGCGGTTGCTGTAGTGTTGAGTCACTCGCCCTTCGCGGTTTGCTCTCCGGCACGGACGTGAAAAAGGTCAGATGCAACCTACCCATCAAATGAGATTTGTATGTAACTCGTTTTGCAATCGATGTAAAATAAAGTTTATAGTTACATTAAATAATAATAAAAAATGCTACATTTTCAATTTCAAAACAAATATTTTCTATATTACTATATGTTCTTATAATGTGTAAAAGTCACCAATACGAAAAATACAATTTAATAGGTATATCATAACAATGTAGTCTTCTATATACATATAAAGAGAAGTATGCTGTTAATTCGTCTTGACTGCTCTGACTAATTCCGTTGGAGCTTGGCATTGTTGCTACACTAGAATCAAGTCCTTTGGGATCTTTGGGGAGATAATGATGCGACATTAATTAACAACATATACCTGAGAGACTCCTACTGGCGCATTACCGTAGATGGCACGCATTAGTATAACACTGGGATTGTGTATAATTCATTGTCTTTACAGCGCAGATTTCTATTCTCCGACACGACGATTCCATTAGTTGAAATAAAACCGCATACCTGCCAAATTATACACGGTTCGACAGTAAACAAACGTAGTTTTCTTCTCAAAGCTCCTGTTAAATATGTTACAAACTGTATAAAGTACCAACTAATGTGTTATTCGAGTATGTATTACTGATAATATGGAAATGGGGCTTTCAGTAATGTCGTATTTTAGTTATTCAATTTCATATGTCGCTCTTCTAACATATGACTTGAGTCGATTTTACATCAATTAAAATGATAAAATATTTGTTTTACTTTCCATATCAGTTTAAAATGGACAATTTCAGTAGTTTTCATTTAGTTTCCAGTACAAGTGAATGGTTTCGAGATGTTTGCTCAAAAACTTAAAATAAAAGAATATAGTTGTCGGTGGGTTTTCTCCGGGTACTCCGGCTTTCCTCCACCAACAATCCTGACACGTCCTTAATTGACCCTGGCTATTTATAGGGCGTTTAAACCAAACTGTAGTAAAAGGATGAGTTTTCTATATGTTTACCGCTTTTGTAGATCATATTTAACATAAACACCTATTTTAACCAAATACCGAAAACTATCTATGTTACATCCGAAAAGATCTTTTATCCCAGTTTCTTACCGTGCTATTTCAACAGTTGAATGATACGGAACGTTAGCTTGAATCCTGCATCCATATTTCGATATTTTTCAAAGACGAATTACTATAATTTACGATCGGCTGTTAAAAGCTATGGCCTTTCTATGCTTTGTAAACCACTTCCTTTTTATTACAGATTTCATAATCATTTAAACGGCGCTTCCTGCCGTTATAGAAGCATACATCAGCACCTTGTATAAGAAACAGTAACTCTTTGTGGAGAAAGAATGGAATTGGTGATTATCGCCATTGGTGTTGTGGTACATGTATTGATTTCCTAATTATGTGTCAAATATATGTCATACAGCCGTCTATCCAAGAGAAAAAGCTCAGGACCTAATGTAATGATTAGCATGGATGCTTTGCAGAACTTGCCAATACAGAGACGCCATTTGACACAGTGTCAAGAAGAGGTTGTCGACGTATAAGTGAATAGTGCACTTTTAAGTATCGGCACCAGGCACCATAACATAACACGGAAAGTCTTGTTCTGTAAACCACTTTACACTGGGAAAGCAACTCCTTGTAAACCGAGATATATTTTTCTAATCAATACACGTATTTTAGAAAAATGTTTTGGGATGCTTCTCAGCACTAACTACATGCAGACTTTTACACATGCAACACATTACGAAATAGTATATATTACATTGTATGTAACATTCAGTAAACAGATGGAAAACGGTTGACCTCTAAGGGATGCACAATTTCCTAACCTTGATTGTTTGTATGTTTGATTAATTAACGTCCTTTTAACAGCTATGGTCATATAAGGACAGCCGCTTATGCATGCGGTGTGTTGCGTGTATATTGTGCGAGGTGCATGTTTTGGTAGACTGCGATATATCCATGTTGTGTATTCTTATATAGTGGAACTGTTGTCCTTTTTATAGAGTTATATCACTGACGCATGCTGCCGAAGACACCAACCAACACACCCCACCTGGTCACACAATACTGACAACGGGCGAACCAGTCGTCCCAATCCCGTTATGCTAAGCAGGAGCAGAAACTACCACTTTTATAGACTTTGGTGTGTCTCGGTCAGGGCACAGAACCCAGAGCCTTCCTCACAGGGCCAAAAAGTGAGGTGGTGTAAAAGGGAGACGTTAGGAAGGATAAAGGAGAAAGAACAGATAAGGTCCTAAATTTAGTCGCCTTTTACGATTATGCAATAGGGGAAGCGGGTACTATTCTAACGCCCTACCTGCAGGACAGGAACTCATTTCGATGTTTCCATATTTGGATGCAGTTAGGTTGTAATGGGATTATAACATCGCGTTATAAGTCCCTCACATATAACACAACCTCACTTTTGGCCTTCTGTTGAGCGCTCTCTCCTGTGAGGTAGGTTCTGGGTTCTATCCTCTGGCTCAGACACACCAACGTCTTGAAAAGTGGTAGTTTCTGCTCCTGCTTAGCGCTCAGCATACAGGAGGTGGAATGACTGGTTTGCCCGTTGTCAGTAAAAACAACGTCATGTATAAACATAACACAATACAAACATGAAATTTACTTTTATTGTTTTAAAGATTTAAATGATATATGGCATTCTCTCTTAATCAAAATGCGATTCTGGGACTGCGTTATTGACACATGATCGCATCAATCAAGGCCTGATCCGGAATATATCAAGCTTGATCGATTTAATTTTATATATCTATATAAAAATTAGGAGTGAGAAACTCGTGTCACCTGCAACACTGGGCATCAGGGACCAACACCGTGCATAAAAGTGACAAAATGTCGGCTATTGAAAACATTAAGTCAACTGAGACTGGAAAATATGCAAGTGAGTTGATTTTAGATTGCATTTGTTGTCAGGTTTGACAAACGAGCTTCAATTAATAAACATGATTGTGCTATCGCAGCACGTGATAAAACGTAGGAAACCAAGCATGTTAGAAGACTTACATCCACTAAAATGAAATTGTGTCCTGCTTCAAATTTATACCATTTTAAATTTATCAATTGCAAATTGAGAGAATAAAAAATGAATTATTCTTCCCGTTCAATTGTTCGTAGACATTTATAAAATTGTGACATATGAAGAGTAGAATATTTGATTTCACACTAAGGAAGTACCACTATATCTATTTTGCATTATATTGTAGCCTTCGATTGAAATGCCAGATTAAAACTTCATCCGGTTTTGAAGAGTTCTAAATCAAACTACATATGCAAGACAGTTGTTTAATATGGTTTGGATGGTTTTGTGTTCGAATGTCTTTATGTTTTGGTTGGCTGCGGTATTTTTGTGGTGTTTTCATATAA
Organism: Argopecten irradians; assembly: GCF_041381155.1. NCBI lineage: Eukaryota > Metazoa > Mollusca > Bivalvia > Pectinida > Pectinidae > Argopecten > Argopecten irradians. The sequence goes on from NC_091134.1 coordinate 24,119,720, forward strand.
AAGTGTTTATTTGTAGCACTATTCAGCAGAGGCTGCTGTCAGAGACAGCATTCTCCCGTCCTGTCACATTATATTGAAAACGGGCAAACCAGTCGCCCAACTTTCATTTTACAATATATAAGCGACAGAAATAATTCATATAAAGCATTTTTAAAACGACCAAATTATCACCACCATCATTACCATTTTCGTCTTCATCTTTTTTCCCAAGGTGATTAGAATTAATTTCTTATCATGCAAAATTCATTCAAAAGAATATGATGATTACTAATCACGTCCTTATGCACTCCCATCCCTGTTAACTAACCGAGCTTTTTGCCTTACTCCCTAGTGAGACTTGACGCTAAAGATATGAGTACATTGTGATAATCAACGACATATTGTCAACGAAGCAGCCGTACTCCATTAAAGCTAATTCCATTCAGCAAACCAGTGGTCGTTGAGCCTTTGGGATTACCTTACTTCAATAAAATCTAACGAAAGATTATCACGTCAGACTCGAAGCTTAGTAATGTCGATAGTGCAAGTTCTTACACGTTAGCATAGCCTACAGACGCATATAAAAACAGAACATCGAAGTGTGTATATTGCAGTGAAATTAAAGTACATTCTGTATGTTATAATGTGTTGTGACTGTACCTTACCTTAACCTAGAAGTCATCCTGGTCATGGTTATGTGTCAATAATCCCTACTTATATACCAGCAGACATTAATCTGTCTTCTAACATCCTTTCCGATAGCCTACAAATACTACTGACAATTAACAATAAAAGCTTGGTCAGCTAATATCAACCAAGTACAAAATCTAAGTTTACACATAAAAAACATTAAATCTACTACGTGGCCTAAAGAAATTCATTGACATTATTTGAGCTTTATTGTGCTAAAAATGTAAAAATAATAAATAAATTAGTATCGACACGTATATTATTACAGGCATTTCCTGTGGCCCAATGTATTTGATATTGTGTATTTGGTCAGAGTATTGGTTGTACGTACTTCTAAATAGATGTCACAATGCAGCCATAAGGAGTGTGGGACGACTGGTTTGTTCTTTGTTACTATAACGCGGCTAGATAGAGTGTGCTGTTTGCAGTCTTTGTCGTCTTGCTTCAGTGATATAGCACATACAAAGTCTCTGAAAATGCACACGCACTTTACACAAGCAACACATTGCATACAGACAAGACCATTCTTAAATATCACTGGCTATAAATACCTTTGTAACTCTTTTCGGGAACGTTCAAACTAGATTTAATAATGAAAGTACTCGAAATAAACTACCTATTCTTAACTCATCCAAACTAAAAAATTAAACTATGTTATTCATAATTTAATTGGTATGATTTTATCTTATTAAATATCTAGATTTGATGTTGAAAGCACTCAAAATAAACTATCTATTTTTCATTCATTCAAACTGACAATAAAACTATTTTTTTTAATAATTTTACATATTTCAAAGCTAGATGTCTAAATATATATCAAAATAAAGGGGGTAGCTTTTTGTGTTAAAACATAAAAGATGTAGATGAAAAGATTAGAACATTATCTAAAAGGTAATAGTCTGATTATTATTGTTTATCGTAATTACTTTTTTAAACGAACATCATAATAAGTCGCTACAATGATCCATTGGGGAATTATCAATGACATAATAGTCGACTACGTGAGTTTCTTTAGTCTTTATCCTAATTTAGCGCGCATCAAATAACATATTATTAATGCACACCATCCCCCGGGAGGATGGGCCTCACTTGGCCTAGTTCTGTCAGCTCACGTCAAACAGATTAATGTTTTAATATGAGACATATAGAATCCAACTGAGGTACGTTATTATTCGAAATTCATATTTCGCCTATTGTTACTACTTGGAATTTGATCACATAATTAAAGTCATATATGCTTTTATCAATAGACTAATCGTGATGAAAATGCTTAGTAATATGATTTCATATAAAGTTTGCCCGTCCTAACTGTCGCGTAATTAATTAACCTTAAAATATTTCATTCGAAGGTAAACAGAAATAAATCAAACAATAAAACGTACGTATGTTTCTTGTAAATACCTTCAGACCCGTCAGCTATGTTTTGAATCAAATTCTTTATAATTGTAAATGTCGATACAAGAGTAAAATAGCCATATTTTAAAGATTTTCGGTTCTTACTAATTCCAAATGTTCATACTGAATATGGTTACAATTATTCTAAAGTGAAGTGAGTTCAGCATATACAAATAACAAATATGATGATAAAAATGAGGCTTGGTGTGGTTAGTTTTACGACCTATTAATGTCCAGGGTCTTGTAAGGACGTACCAGGTTTGATGGTGGAGGAAAATCGGAATACTCTGAGAAAACCGACGACCAGCGTTCAGTGCTTGGCAACATCCCCACATGGGATTCGAACTCACGACCAAAGGGTGGACGATTTGTGGTAATGTGTCGGGACATCTTGGCCACCGCGGTCCGAAATAAATGAGGAAATGCTCATTTGTTTTCGATAATTTATGTGCGTCTTTTACATGTTTATCTCCTTCCGAAATCTATTTTTCTTGGGAAAGTGGACCTGGCCGTTGTGATTTGTCAGGCCACAATTTTGGTCATATCCCAGCAGAAATCAGACAGCACGTAATATTTCACACCAATCTGTGCCATCTTTGCGTTAATTGATAAGATATCAATCGTCACGTGTTTTAATTGAATTCCGTAAATAGAATGTGTTGTCATTAAGATCACAATGTAGATATTTATTTTCATTTCTAATCAATTCCTATTTCTTTCTCCTTAATCGTCATCATGAAAATCTAATTTAATTCTATACTGCAGATATCGCTTTGCTTTAGCACATCAATATTTCTAGAATCGTATATGAAATATTTTTTCTAATATATTTTGACATTTTATGGTGTATTGATAATAGATACCAGCGGTTCCGTCCAAGTTAAATGTGGATACAATCAGAATCAGCGAAATCCTGACGATACAAATCATATGTAATTTTATCTTTACATCTTTTTTTATGAAATAGCCTACATTGAAATAGATATTATGCTTTCGTGGCCATCAGTTATCTTCATATAGCAAGATACATTTTATATGTATTTTCATTTCCTTTTTACTTTACTTATCTATGAAGACGCTGCTCGTAAGTGACACAGAACACTCGTTTTAAAAGTCCATTGCATAAGTCTCAAGACTGAAGAAAGGACATGATGGGCATAATGTCGTCCAATTTTCCCTCCAATCCAAATCTACATGTATTCGAAATACTACACCTTAAATCTAGAACGGTGAACTTAATATCAATTGCGGCTAGTTTTCGCGATTTTAGCTCCATAATAAGTTTGCGAAAATCAACTTTGGCATAACGGATTATAGTTATTTCGTTTATATTTGTTTTATTAAAGCAAATTAACACGGAGGCGATACTATACCTATTCTAGCCTAATGTTTAATTATATACTCAGTAAATCACTTATTCGTACATTATCTCTCTGTGAATTTAGTCATTTCTAGACCCAGTACCACATTCAGGTGAACATTCATCTATACAGTAAAACACATTGATTGTATCGTAGTACTTTGCATTCCCCTTCAATGTTCCGATAAGATGTCTGTAATTTGTATATAACGAACTATGCTTATAACAATCTGATTTCGTTGGCACCAAGATATTCGTTGTAACTTTACGGTACAAGGAATTCGTATTTTGCTGGATACATGAAGCCACACTACACTGTTATTCTTTAAAATTGTGATGGGTGTTAGTGGTAGAGAAATGAATAACCCCAGTATAGAGTCAGTGCCTAGCTATTATCAGATGTATTAGAATTTTGTAATTTGATTTTTTTTAAAGGAAATCGTCTTAAACATATACATAATTTATTGACTGAACCTTTTAGCACTAACCATATTTTTTAAAACAGAAACATTACAATATTTGCTATAGTGGTTTTATTGACATTCTTGTGTGATGTCACATGGTGCATTTGAGACGATGGTCTTTGATTGTCGTTGTCATGTCTGATGACAGAAAGTCGGTATTAAAACCACTGGAGATTAATCACATTGTCATTATCCTTGATAAGGAGCCTTTCACAAAGCATGATGTCCTAACTCCCTTGAAAGACGACAATGGAAGGCTAACTTGTTTACGCCATTCTGAATTTTGCTCGGTGACTAGTCTACAGAATATTCGGATTCTAATATTAAAGGAACCTCGACTTTATTATTAACGTTATGTAGCATTACCGTAATGGCATATCCCTGATATTACAATGTTGGTTTTTATTGTTGTGTGCGTACCTGTTTAAACATAGGTATAGCAATAGATTTTTTTTTTCTAATTTTCTTCAATTGTGAGAACGATTATTCAATTAGAGATAGAGATATTTCATAAAATATTTAAGAATGTTGATCAATTTTTGAAGTGGGTCGAAACAGTACGAAATAGATTACACATAACTAATGGTCCTTACAACATCAAAAATATGCGATGTATGTTGTTAGTTGGCCATGAGTTGAGTATTCGCTTCTGTGATGAAGTTTCTGTGTTATAATGTTCCTTGGCTGAGACACACCATAGTGTTAAAAAGTGATAATTTCTGCTCCTACTTAGTGCTCACCATAAAGGATGTGGGACGACTGATTTGTCGGTAAAATGTATCCGAGTGGGATGTGGTGGTGACATGTTGCGACATGCTTCAGTGAGATAACAATATGAAAAGGGCAACAGTCCCAACATATTACACAGCATGAATATACCACATGAATATACCGCAGCCCCCGCCCCCTCATTTACAACAATGCACACAGGCATCACATTGCATACAAAAGCTGTAAAGCTGTCGTATTTAAATGACCCTGGCTTTTTAATGTGAGATTGAGCCTCATTTACCAACCAACAAACCTACCCAAACATATACCAGACGACTCCTTTAAAAGGCGTTGGTTTGAATTATTGACCGTAGAAATATCATTAATGATAATCATGTCAAGAGGATGTACACGAAAAACTTCAAATTGATTAAAATCATTCAGCTGAAAAGCTGCAGCCAAGCGGGAAATATCTAGTATGCGTATGTCTGAGGAATCATTATTTCGGCGTTAGCATGGAATAGCAATGTAAGATTGGCTGCTCAGACATATAGACGCTTAAGTCTGTTTTTCTTTTAATAGACAGTGAAAACGTTCATCCTTTTCTTAAGTTCAAAATCCTCATCTAGATGCGGCCGACACCTATTTTCGTGAAATTGCTCATGGCCTTTTGAAACCCTTACTTAGCATTTAACATTATCACATTATCGAAACATCCATGAGGATCAGATATAAAAAGTGTGCCGGTTTTTGGACAAAAAACAAAGTGTACTGCCTGTAGAAGTATCTTCGCAAATTTGTCTGCATTTATGGAGAAATATATTTTCCATTTCTGACTTTTTCGAAGTTAAAGAGTTATCTATCAATTATATTTGATTTATATGTTGTCAATTTGACCCAAGGCTTTGATTACGTTTAAATGCCTAAGTTAGAGAAGAAAAAAACACATGACATATCAAAAACTCGATTTAGTATGGGACATTTTAAAGAACATTTCTCACTTCAAGATGCTCCCGACAAATCATAATGTATCACATTTTTTAATAATGGTTTAACATGTATATTAATACAAAAAATGTTGAATGATTGTTTGCTTTTGGTTATGTGTAAACACTCTTATGTTGAAGTAAGAAATGTTGTTTGAAGAAATATAGTTCGCCTGCTCCTGTTTTAGACAGAGACATTATATCCTCATTTATCCATTTATCATTTACATCATTGATTCTGATAGGAAATTCCAGGACAATATTTTAATCCGCAAATGTTAATCTTCGCAAACTTGTTTTGAAATGGAAATTGCGAAATTTAGTAGCCATCAAAAATTGTTTACAGTAACGTTTCCAATTACACAACCATCCCAAACACATATGTACTTTACACCTAGATAACATCGGATGCACGGAAAAAGTTCTTCAATGCGCCTACCTATAGATAGGAGGTTAAGCATTAATAACCATCTTCAATTTCTGAAGATATCTTAATTGCTATACTAATTTTATTGATATCCCCAAAATAGAATTTTAGGTACCGCAAGTTAAGAGTTACATTCCTTCAGAATGCCGCATCGTTAATAACAATCTGAGAGCTCACTTTTTCCGCTTTCATAGTAATTTTTATCACAATAGCGAAATCATTTTGATAATTTTAAAGTGATATATTGAGGCATAATTTGAAATCGTAACTGTGCTAGAGCCGTTATATTTCAATTTCAAAATGATTCCATTCCTATCTCAACAACTCCGCACGATGCAATAATTATTTGTCATTTGTATGTTACATCAGTGCCATTTTTATCTTGTATTCTATGACTTCCTTCTCTAAGCAAATAGTGCAGGGGATTCGAGACTTTCAGTGTAATTTTTGTCGAACTTTTTTATTTAATATCATCGCTTTTTGATAGGTCTTCTGAGGCCTATAGATCTGTGGTTCATCCTGTTCAGACATTTGATTGACACGATGACAAAATCTACGGTTTGGATGTGAACTAAATCACCTATATCTACGTTGACTGTACAATAACCGCGGATTATATAGGAAGTCTGAGTCCCGCCTTTTTCTCTGATAACGTCCCAGTATTCCAGGGGGATCCATCATCACTCGGCCGAATAACTTAAACTATTTATGGAATGTCTGTCTAACATTTTATAGTCACCTCCATATTGCTTTATACTCGTCTTCTCACCTATTTACTGCTTTATTATTTCATTAAATCATATCTCGTGGCATGTTACCTCACTTTGTGACCTTCTTATGGTTTCACGGTGTCTGCGAATATGACTATTGCGACTTCGCTACGTATCATTACGCGACCATTGCCATTTTATAGGTGCTATTCAAATATCTTAGGAAACAATGCCAATTTTATTTTATTTTAACTTAGGACGATTTTATTTTAAAGCTGAAACAGGTTGTAATGGCCATATAACTATGTTTCCGGTATTCTTTCACTTAGTTTAGCATTTTAAATGTGGTTCTCTAAGTTGATATATTTGATTGACATTACAACACTATCGCCACTTATATATGTGGACATACAAGTGGTTCGGAGATCGCTGACATTAACCTCCGGATCGTAAACTTGCTTTCTTCATATAAGGTTCCTAAACCTAGTTGTAACAGGACAAACAAGACGTAAGCCGCTTTTATGGTAGTACGTACTTATTTGTTTATTTCTTCGTGAACTTCGGCTTTCCGTCGCATCATCAGTCGGAAACTTTTTCTATGGGGTTAATATCCGCATGACAAATATCCATTGAATAGATACACAGAGTATTACAATATACTAGGATTTTAATTTTAATTGGAAATAAAGTATACTCCTATTCAACCTAATCGATAACGGCGTCGGCTTGAATGTTACATGTAACATATTCTCGGATGAGACAGAGGTCATCATCCTGCATCAAAAACAGAAATAAGGATGACATGAAAATCAACTTGTAGTGGCCATTACGTCAGGTCAAATAAAAAAAACATGTAAATTTGTACAGTTGTTCCGAAAACAACGAAGATGGAACCAGGATCGAACATTTTTCGTGAACTCCGGCTTTTCTGCCGCACCTTCGATGACAATACTGAAAACTAACCAAACTACCATTTGTAAGACTTTCAGCAGAAACTTTAAACTTATAATTTATTAATACTTACTTATCAAGGTGATATGTGCCATATTTTTCATACTCACGAATCACGCAGGGATTTTTTATATTTTATTATTCATCACCAAAAGTTGCAAACATTTTGAGAATTACAATGCAAAGATTTTGATATTACACAGACAAATAAAATAATAATTTTTGGCAATACTGCCAAAACTCCTTATATTCACGTCAGTAATGCAGTGAAATGAGTACATATGGTCAGATAATAAACCAAAGTTATGGTCTATAATTCAATTACACATTTTTATAGTTTGATGAGTAATTATAGAGTGACTTTTATAGACATTTATCATTCAAACATACATAAAGCATAAAAAAGAACTTGTACAGTGCAAAATGTCTTTGTTGTTACTCATGTTTTTAAGGCATCATACATTTTATCTGTCTTTTAATGTTTTTTTACATCTGAATTCATCAAACCTTATCGTTTTCAATAGAGTATTGAGGAAAACATTGCATGTCAACATTCCCGCACACACTTCACGTTACGCTAACTTCTTTCGCTGTTTTCATTCATGGAATATTTCATTAATTATTATTAATTGTTTTTGTGACCATTTTATGAATCACATTAGAGGTGAGAAAACATTGATGATGATAAATTGATTAATTTTACAAAAATTGAAAAACCAACTCCTATTTTCGTTATCAAGATGACGTGTAAATAAAATATAGCATAGTTGACCTTTAACCCCATAATACATCGCCAAGCAAAAAATGGTCTATGTAGCATTTCTTTGAATATACAGTCTTTGCCTATAAAGACTACCCAGCGGTCAAGGGTAAAGTGGTCTCTATAGCCAGGTGGTCTTTATACATAGGTCAAGCTATGTTATTCAATACCACCTTCGAAAAGTGGTATTGATAGATAGGTGGTCTTTATACAGAGGTGGTCACTAAGGCAAGTTTCACTGTAGCATTTGAAACAAAAACTATTTTTATTATACTATCAATAACACTCATGTAATAACGTGTCAGGTTTAGGCCTACAAAACAACAAGCAATGACTCGTTATCTTATTTCTATTAATTGCAACTGATATTTCACTGCGTGTATCTGCTGTGGTTCCTCTTACTACAAACCTGAATACTTAGTATGTTTATGTTTATTGAAAATTGTTTCATCGAATTTGAAAAAGAAGTTAAGAAAATATCTTCAGTACTGGCTAGTTATTTTGATTCTCGAGTTTTCGACTAAACAATGAATTGTTTTTCAAAAGAAACATAGACGAGACGTTGTTTTACTACAATATTCCCAAGGGTGTAATATGGTGAAAAACCTATTTTTTAGTAACAGCAAACAAGGTCGTTGAATGTCAATAAAACAAGTAAAAGAAGTCGTTGAAAATAATGGGGTTTTTTCTCCCGCAATAATAAAAGATAGTAAAACCTGATATTAAGAACACATATAATTGAAAAGAGATAGATTTGTAAGAACACAAGGCTTTTAGAACTAATATGCTGAAGTAAGATAGCATTGTGTGTTTATTCTTACGTCTGGAAATAAATAAAGTAAAGACGCTTCCTCACCCAGAACACATTGAACTATTTGTCTTGTTTTGGAGTATCCGTTTAAATAAGTTTTCCCCATATGTACCAGGCCATGATTAATGTGAATGTATATTCATCATTAGTTTTAATATAATCAAAAGCATGTAATATATCATGAACCGTTATATTGCAAAAAAATGCAATTAAGTTGATTTATGTATTACACCACATCTTTACCTGACTACATGACATTTATTCGTATATGAAAAGTTTCTTTCGGCATAGCTTACTATACACTTCAGTCGAAAAGTCGAAGCTTCATGTACGGGATACGTTCTATTATCTACCAACTTCCCTGTAAAAGATTCGAGATCATGACAAAGAGATGGGCCTTTATTGGTAGATATCAGATATCTAGCTTCATCCAACAGTCCACCATCTTACCCTGATATAGAATTATCGAGCTCTGGAGATAGATCAGCCACATCAACAACTCCGGTTTTCCACTCCGATAAACAACTTCACTGCCCACTCCGGGTGTAGAGAGAATGTGGTAGAATTTGGTACATACATAAAACACCTTACAGTTTTGCAGTGTGAAACATTAGAACACTGACAAACACATATTTAAAATCGAGATAAGATATTAAGGCTAGGTTGCGCTCGATAAAGGTGTATACTATATAAAGGCATATAATACAAACATTGCATATAATACCTGCAAAGTTATCTCAAATGCTCTGAATATCTTCAATTTCATTTCAACATAATTCATAATGTGATTTGACTGTGTATGTATCAAGAAAAACAGGGAGATAACTTACATGGGCATTGCCTATTCTTCAATCCCTTTCAATTTACATTAAATTGTAATCTTAAAAATGTTTTGTTAAAATTGAATTAAAAAAAAAATCGTATAATAGGAATGATGAAAGACAAGAACGAATACTAGAAATAAACCATTATTCATTCTATTCTATGTTGAAATGTACACAATTATTTCAACGAATATATCTTCCTTAATGGACAGGCGCTGTTTTAGTGTATAAAGATTAATCGATATTAATCAAAGTGACGTTTCTTTATTGAAAATGTAATGTGGTTCTATACGCAGACATCTGGATATCGGAATATATTATAAAAGCTTAGGGCTTAACATTATCACAAATATGATCTATTTTATGATAAAAGCAATGAAACTACTTTAACAATGCCTGCCATTGATCTCCATGACTGGCAGTTACTTATCTATATGTAAAATATAAGCAGTTTCTGTGAAATCATACTCATCTTTAAACAATGTGTTATAGTAAATTTTCACTACTTTAATTTGTCTTTTCATCACTAATATTCAGTGACGTAAAATTCAGATCAGATAAACAGCACCGAGTAGAGAAAAGTTTAAAAGCATAACTGGCAATCTGTACTCATAGTTGATAGAACGTATCAGATGGTCACTACATCTATAACCAATTAGACAACACACAGACTAGAATAACCTGCAGCGGAAAGTAAACACACTTTTTTCAAACGATAGCAAATGTAGATAACTATGGAGATCACCAACCTTCAAATAAATTTTCCTGTGAAAGTATGTCCTTTGAAACTACCTAGTAAGGGATATCAAGTCAAAAAATAATGTTCAATGCGTTTTTTAATTAACAATGTAACCAATATAATCGATAGCTCACACACCGTTATTACCGCCATACATCATCTCCATACATTAATGAAATAAATTTGGCGGACGCATGTTTGTTCGGTAGACTGATAAGTGACATCAAACTTGACGGATACATGCTGTTATATTTGAAATGTTTAGATGTGGTGCTTGGTATTTTGTCATTCGTACATGTATATCAGAATTTTCTTTCACTAAAAAAGAACAATTATCTATATCATAAATCAGGAATCCTATTTGTTTTCAAAAGTCAATTTTGGAACTGAATACATATAATCCAAATATATGAAATATCCAATTTCCATGCAATTGCCTATTTTGTGTGCCCTTTACATATTCTACTGATTTAACTATTAACAGCCAGAGTCATTTAAGGACTGTCAGCTTTGTTGGTAGAGGAAAGTCGGAGAACTCGGAGAAAAACCACCGACCAACGGTCAGTACCTGGCAGCTTCCCCACAGAGGTAGCGGGATTGTGGTAATATGGTGGAACATTTTAACTATTCGGACACCGCGGCCTCAAACGTAAAGTAGATGATTTTATTAAAAAATTCGAAAAAAAACACCTACATTCTGATAGATCCCCCCAGACTTTTGCAGGTATTTAGAAAGCGTAGACAAATTGACTTGACAATGCATACTTGAACTCGGAATGAGTTGTCTTTTCGGAAGCAACTTCAATATTGCATGAAATATTACAAAACTGTCAGAAATTCTTACCATCTCGTCTAGTGAGAGTTTTAATATTAACATTTCGTACACGATTTTCGCCGTAGGTATTTATTTTTGAAAATTAATAGCAGATCTGCTGATGATAGCAGTCGTTGACGGCGAAAACAATTCATCAATTGAGTTTGTTTTAAATATTTACAAAACCCTGTTTGTTATTTTGTAGGTACTGAAATTCGACTGAGAAATGGTAGGATTAGGTGTGAGGCAAATTAACACGTGTTAAACTAGGAGGACACTTCCACGGAACATTATTTACAATTTGTTAACATTTGTGTTATAGTTAACTCCGTTCCACAAATCCACGCCCAATCTTGTAAAGGACTTAAAATGATGCAAATGCTATTGTTTATTTAAACATTGACAATGATTATATAACAAAACATCACGAACTGATGTTTTCAAGTTATAAATAGAAGCAACGTGAATGAACTGAATCATCAAACGCTTGGTGTTTTTATTACTTAATTTATCTGTAGTGTTGATTAATTATGATATGGGATCATATTTGTTAAGTACCTTTTTAATTTTGTTGTCGCTCCATAGCAACCGACTGATATTCCAAAATTGTAACTGAATTATATTAGACCGAGAGAGGGAGTGCGCATGACAAGAATGATTTAAAATGTGTTTGCAGGCTTATGGAATTGATACGATTTAAATGTAGTCATTAAAAATGAATTATTAGAAACGAATGAAATTCATATCGTGATAAATTCTTGCTGATTTCAAATTGCATTAATGCATGTAAAGAAAAATAATTTTAAGAAAAATGTCATTAATGAATCTGAGAACTCACATTTCCCCGAACGCCTGGTTCTACGGAGTGCATTTGTATAAAAAATATACTGAAGGCCTCCTTTTATTCACATAAAGCATACTATATCTGATTTCCTACGTGATAACTACCACTTTTATCCAACTCATCTTTGCGTGCGATAACATATTAGAAATAACAGCGACAAAATATTTCCAATAAAAGCGCTAAAACACAAATCACTACAATATTACATTTTTAACAGTAGCTAGCACATAGTCGTGATAAGTGTAACGGATAAAGAAAACCCGCAAACTTCATAAAAAATATGATTATTTGAAGTATAGTAAAAACTACATGTCATTGTACACAGGTATTCTCCTTTAGTGATATCCTCTTTTGAACTTTGTATTTTAATTTGATATTTTAATATTCTACATTGAAAACATCCATCGATTCGGTTGTCATTTTTTAAAGAAATGTAATGAACTGTGTTTCTATCACGATTTTGTTTTTGCGATTTCAATGTATAAAAGCACCAAAGCTTTTTCTTACGGTGATTTATGAAGGGTTACTTTTATTTAGTTATCAAACAATTGTTTTGTATGTTACATTGAAAAGATAAATAAATTGAACTTGCATGTTGGCGATTAAACAAGTTGGTTACAGACATAATAAGATATTTGTATTGACATTTTTTCCATATTGACCAAGTCTTCAATGCAAAAAGAAATATACATAAAGTTTCGACAATAGAAATGGTCGCGAACATAATGGAATTGAATTGTAAAACAGATTGGCATCATTCTTATGCCACCATTTTGGTACTTTGCAGAATGCATAGGTGCAAAAGTAAACTTATTTATACTACCGTTAAAGGTAGCTCTGACATTTATCCATGAACACCAAGTCAATTTTCTACCTAAACAAGTAGATTTTTATTAATCTTAGTATTATTACTCACTACAGAATGAGTATATTAATAGTTTCATTAACCATTGAATCAGTTGTTGACTTTATTTCAATGTTAATGTTTTAGCATTCAAATTCCTATAACGATTTAGTGTCAATATTCCTATAACGATTTAGCGTCAATATTCCTATAACGATTTAGCGTCAATATTCCTATAACGATTTAGCGTCAATATTCCTATCACGATTTAGCGTCAGTATTCCTATAACGATTTAGCGTCAATATTCCTATAACGATTTAGTGTCAATATTCATATAACGATTTAGCGTCAATATTCCTATAACGATTTAGCGTCAATATTCCTATAACGATTTAGCGTCAATATTCCTATCACGATTTAGCGTCAGTATTCCTATGATGATTTAGCGTCAATGTTCCTATAACGATTTAGCGTCAATATGCCTATAACCATTTAGCGTCAATATTCATATAACGATTAAGCGACAATATTCCTATCACGATTAAGCGTCAGTATTCCTATAATGATTTAGCGTCAATGTTCCTATAACGATTTAGCGTCAGTAGTCCTATAACGATTTAGCGTCAATATTCTTATAGCAATTTAACGTCAATTCTTATTGCGATTTACAGAGTGTAACGGATGAAATATATCGGTTACATATCATTTCAAGCTATCATTATTTTACAAACACATGTGCGTTTTTACAGCTAGATTTGAGGCGTATTCATGTTTTATGAAATTTGATTAAGAAATGGTGAATTGATGGTATAGATAAAGGATGATAAATGCTTTCAAAACCAATATAGGAACGTCACCTAGTATGCCAATAATAGTGTCAATCTGTCATCACCAATACTGCTCAATTACTATCAGCGTTACACTAAGCATTGAAAATCCGTAACATGTACATTTGCTGGTCTTCGAAAATTTGAGCTTTATTATTTGCATAACCTCACATTTTTTCTTTCTAAATTACAATGTTCTCATGTTAAAAAGCACAATACTGAAAATAAAAGCACGTATATTATAACATGAAATTAAAACGTCAAAACAAGTCAAAAACAAAACTAGTTCAATGTATTTTCCGCTCTTACATTTTAAAGAAAAAAACCTGATCAAGAATAAGAAATCTGAAACATACCTGAAGTGCTGATGACAGGTTTTCATCTGCTGACTGTGCTTTAGCTGTTATAAGTAATGTGCAGAGAAAGACTGTCGCCAACATGAAACAAAGTCTGTAAACGTCTCTCCCTAGCATTCTTGCTGAAGTGTAAATTTCTCCTCTCTAAAGTTAAGGTAACTGGCAGCTGGTGTTCAACAGGCTTTGGCTCGTCAAGTGACGATGATTTCCCTTTATATAAGTTTGCTAACCCGCGTATTCGCTACCTACTATTCCGCCCACTGCGTCTGAGAGCCACAATATCATTGGCGGGAATACTAGTCGGTTTGGCTTCACTCGGTATGAAAGCGGTCCTTTATTAACGAACTGGTACTGCGTCACACACGATGAAAGGGAGAGCTTTAACCTGAGTGTATATTGATTATAATTACAGTACAATGTATGTTATTTAATATGACTGGTACAAAACGAAGTGATTTACCTCATTAGTATTCAAAGGGCATTGATTGGAAATGCTTAGTACTTGTATTACTATAGACTTAATGACATACGTCAACAGAAACGTTTTCGAAGACTTTGATAAATTATGCAATATCTGAATTGTTATCAGATTGAACTCCATTATATGTAATAAACGTCCAAATTTTAACAAAAAGTAGATACTGGGTCAGATTGAATTTAAAACATTAAGCACATTGAAATCAAAGAAAAACCAGGTTTGAACCAATAGGACAGACATTGATATCAGGACATTCGAAATCAGAAATTAAAAAATGATTATATAAATCATATAAATCTACCATTCTCATAGTGTGTCTGAACAATATTAAACGAAAGAAACACGCACTTTTAGTGGGCCTGTTAATGTATACAAATCATAAAAGCATGAATGTTCAATTATTTTCTCACGTCAACGACACGTGTGTGATGATGGCGTGATCAGCATCGTATTTACCACTAGGATTAGCACCTTCCAAGATCTCCACACACGGACTTCACAGACGAGTCTCAAAGCCGCCAAACAGGTAGTTGCTGCTTTCTCATTTATCCTGTTGTCTTTTGTACACTTCTCTGTGGTTTCAGACGTTGAACACGGTGGATGAGTTACCACAGTACTGTGAAGGTACTTTTTAGCGCAGTCAAATTTTAGGGCAAATGCGAAAAACTGCAAATTAGGATTTATTAGCGTGGCTATTTATCAACGCTATGAAATTGTTTAATACCAGATTTTTTTTACAAAATGTAGCGCTGTACATAAATTGGCGCTTCATAATTAGCGCGAAAAGCGCTAAAATAAAAAAAAATGTCACTAAATAAGTACTTTTACAGTAATGTGTTTTTGTTTCGGTTTATTCGTAATGCTAGTAGCGTTCATAATCTTCATAATCAAGTGCTTCAGAATACGACAGAAGGAGGAAAAAACTGTATAATATAGTCTTATTTTATATTTCCTTTTTTAGTGAAATTACATAACTAATTTATTTTTTCACCTATTTAATTAGGCGATGGTATGTCTAACTCTGACTCTTTTATGTCGATTTTATTCCGCGACTAAGACTCATTTGTTTCTAGTTAACCTATTTTTAAAACACTTTTGCGACGCAGTTTCGATTAATTTTAACGATTTATTATAGTCGTTAAAAACGTCGAGTAATTTTGAAAGACGCATTATAAACTGCTTGTAATTGTCAGATTGAATTAGCTTATTAACTTTTTGAGAACTTCTTTAGAATTCCAGTAATGCTTGGTACGGGTGTTACTAAAGTCCTGCTCACAACTGTGATTAAATTATGTAATGGTAGATAAAAGGCAACCGTCTGCAGAGATTCGTCTAACAAGTATTTCGCATCTTCCTTGTGAAGCCACCTAACACTGCTCGACCATATATTTTATATAAATTCATTTTAAATTATAGTGTTATTGGCATTATGCATACTACGTAGTTGTATGCTTTTGCGGGTAGGTAGTGATTGTGACGTCATTTTGGTTTGAGAGTAGAATGTCAACATTTTAGCTTTTGCACGGCAATAAACAACGTTACAATTAGCGTCCTTAAGGGCAGATTATTCTAAAGTATACAATTATATAATAATCACTTTAAGTTAAAGTCGATTAAAGTTTCATATATTGGGTTTTTGTAGTACATATGATTGTATTCTCGCTCTACTAGACACCGCTTCATCACGCACATTGAATATATTTGAGAAACCGGTGTATAGGGCATGATTTTTTTTTTTTTTTTTTTTTATTAGTTTAAGGTTGCTTCTTAATTTCGCTAATTCAATAACCAGGTGAAATGGTCGTATTTGGTGGATGTCGTGCCCATTATGTAGTGTTTCTAGCACTATCTAATTGTAAGAAAACATTTGACCAAAAATGGTGGGGACTTTTGAGTGGGAAATAGACAGTGTTCCTCAATTACACAGAAGTACCAAAATAGTCATTGGTCTGACATGGATATTTGAGTGAATTAGATTTAATCTTGCTGTGGAGACAAGACAATATTAAAATCGACATTATTCAGTTAGTGGAGATAAGTTAATTAAAACTTTAAGTAGAGGTTTAGATATATATCTTCGAGAAACACAACAACGTAAAATCATACTAATGGCTTATGATCAAAAGAAAAATTCACAAAACTCATACAAAAACCCCGTATCTCAATCTATTTTGGAATATTTAGGATGCGGTCAAAATGTACAAGGAATAATATTTGCTGTTTATCTAAAGTGGAATTATCAGCAAACAATTTCGTGTTTGTTACGGAAACACCATTATCAAGTATCGGAATTACTGGCTCTTTAGTCCGTGTGAGAGAAAATTATATCGAATTCTAAACCATCACAAGTCATTTCCACATCCAACACCACCGCCATGCCATGCTACAACCAATCTGGTTTTCCTTTGTGTGAAATAAGAACTATAATTGCAATGCTCAGGAAAATGGAAACAAAAACCAGCTATGTAAAATACATCTTTAACTTTTCTGACAATTAGTTTTTGACAAATTGATCAAGAAGAGACATTTATACTGTTAAGTTAAATTATACATATTTCTCCATCTTTGAAAATTTATTATTTTAATGCCTTGTGTTAGAAAAGATAACTGCGTCTATGTGTTTTTATCTAGGAATCTCTGCCTGTCAAAATTTGTCAGATGTATCAATATATCACGTGTTGTAATAATACATAAGATTGAATGAAATATATATGAGTAATTAAAAAAAAGCCAGATACCAGTCGGATGGACTGCTGTGTGTCAACACAGTGATGGTGACAGCTAAAGGACGGTCATCATGTAATGTCGCTCAGTATTGACAGGACCCAAAAGTAAGAGATCAATTAACCTTCACGAGTATGCAAAGTCAGAATTTAAATACTGCCCTTCATGACTGTATCTTACTGTGCAAAAATAATTTGTATGACTTTCAGAATATATCTTGAATGGTGTTAATGGTCAACATATGACATATGTAAAATTCCAGTATGACATATATTTTGTATGGCCATGCACAAATCCTGACGTGAATAGTCCGTCCTGTACAGTCAATGTAAAATGCTCTAAGTCAAATTACATTTGCTGCACTATAATTTTTTTACAGGGGCAACGAGGCGTATTACATACCAAAGACTGCTTTAAGAATGTTTTGGTATGCACTTGCAACAAATCATCTTTCTACATCAATCGTATGGGTGTCTTTTAGCATTTGTCAATGAAAACTCAGAAAATTGATCATAGCTGTTTATTTATCATTACCATTGATTGTAAATACGCTAGTATAAGTGAATGTTGTCAGTAATTCCAGACATAATATGCCTCATGGTTCTGGTTCGAGTTCGGCTTACAAGATATGGCTACCACAAATTAGTAATGGCGACACTGACTAAATTATTTGCGGTTAGGTCACAGCGATACCAGCTACTTCAACGTCCAATGCACTCTCAGACTGAATTGCCTCAGACTATGATTGTCTTGGATGTTATATTATTTATAGACTTAATAATCAGAAAATGCCAATCGTAGTAGGACGTTTAAACGTAATCTGAAACTATTATTCAAGAAATCGATACAAGGTACATTCAAAGCCATTTTTACAACTAAGATAAATAAGTCAGATAATAACAGTAAAACTTTTTTATATAGTAAATTTAAACAAAACTATAAGGAAGAAACATATCTTTCTATTAAGGATTTTCAATTAAGAAAATTGCTCGCAAAACTGAGAATTAGCAATCACAGTTTAGAAATCGAGGCGGGTAGGGTAAAAAAGATTCCTCGTTCTCTCCGGTTATGCAAATTTTGTAAAGAAATTGAGGATGAAACCCACTTCTTTTTTAAGTGTTCCGTTAACTCTACAGTGAGAACAATTTTCTTAAATAGTCATAAAGATGTAATTAACCACCATTTAACAGATTTTGAAAATTTGATACGACTCTTGTCGTCTAATGATCTAAAACTTCTGCAGGATTTAGGCCTCTTTGTTAAAAAGTCATTTGAACTGAGGAAAGCTGGCTTGATAAATGTTTAAGTTGTTGTTTTGATCTACTGTGTGTTATGTACATGTATGTTTTGCTATCGATCCCTTTTGTATGGATGTAAGGAAGCAATAAAGCTGAATTGGATTGAATTGAATTGAATTTAAATACTTGAAATATAGGGGAGGGGAGGATTCAAAGTTTTCATAAACGTGTGTTAATTTAGTTATATACGTTTTAGAGCTCAGATATGGAATGGTGTACTGTTTGATTTTACATTATGTAATTATAGAGCTACACAGTTTCCATCATACCCTCTTTTGTGAAAGGTTTTTACAGCTGTGTCATCACAACAAATGGATTTACGTCCATACATAGGGTTAATGAGACCAAATATGCTAAATCCACATTTATGTATAGAGTACTTCTCACGACTTCTCTTAACTATCATATTTATAATCCATAACAGCCCT
The DNA here is from genome assembly GCF_041381155.1 of Argopecten irradians. NCBI lineage: Eukaryota > Metazoa > Mollusca > Bivalvia > Pectinida > Pectinidae > Argopecten > Argopecten irradians. Next base: position 24,139,141 of record NC_091134.1, read on the forward strand.
TTAATTACAATATAGCATTACAATGCAAGCATGTTAAAGATATATGTGCCCATAGATTGCATAGTCCCTTATACACTCATGCTCACAAATCAACCGTATGGTCCTTAATTCGCACTTATGGTTCAAAGTATCACGGATATTGACCAATGATCATCATGTAACCCGGTACACATTTTGTATATTTACCATGGTAGGTGGAAGCTAATGAAATCGCAATGTAATATTCATTTATTGAGTAGGGTAAATAATGCTGAGATGTTATAACATAAAAACTCATGCCCTATGATAGACATATCTTTATTCTTTGTATTATACTTTTATGTGCATCAACGATGGTTACAGTTAATTCAAACTTCTTTTTTCATGTGTTGTTTTATGCGGAATGCAGCTTTCTCTCATATCACGCTATGTTATTAAGAGTTTGCCCATCTAAGATAGCTATTTAAGTGAAAAAAAAACCGTTATGGCATTTCACGAGCGCGGATTAATTCGTGTTTACATGGAGACAACTGTTTATATACCATCTAGGCCTACCTGATGCACAGGGGCACGTAAATGTTGTTAATATAATATTTTGATCTTGTATCAGTACTATTAGGATATGATGTTTATCGACAAGGCGTATTATACATAATAATTAATGAACATTTTGCGTGCCCATGTGCTTGTTGTAAACGTAATACACGTCCGGTAACTTAATCCAAAATGACTGACTATCATGTCCCATACTGTAGCTTTCAAAACACACAATTGCTAAATGATTATAAAAAGTTATCTGAATGAAAGACACAAAAACATGCTGTCGAACAAGAAACCACACATAGTTAACGTATAGTGGCCTACCATCTGGCCGAGAACATGCCTCCGCTTCGCTCATACAATCCTGTATCACAACAAAAGTCGGACACTCGTATTGAAATCTTTCGTCATATAAACAACTGCTAACGAAATAATTTAAAATATAACAATCAAGTTCCAGAACCAAAACATCGTCTGATCATGGTGATCGAGAGCGAATCGGAGTAGCCTTGACCACCAATATATGAATGCAATTACGACGAAAGTCGTGACATCAAGAGAATTATTTATTCACCCAGATCAGATACAACAAAATGATCTTATTTTGTCAGCAAACTCTAAGTTTGCCAAAAACGGGTATGATCTTTAAAAATATCTTATTGTTTTAGCATACAATTATGTTTATGTAATGAAACAATCTAAAAGAATGAAGTAAAATGAAAGACCGAGATTTTAACGGAAATTTAGTAATGATATGTATAATGACTTTCGGGGTCACAAAATTTGATAAAACTCTCGACAAGCCTTGGGTTTTACCACATTTTATGATCACCTCTAATGGAATACCCCTATATACTCCATGTGTTCATATGAAAGAGTCTTATATTCTCTTGTTTTATCAAGTTAGTACAGTATAAACAGTGACCATATTGATTATATGTTCGTAAATAAGTATAAAAGAAGTCAAAAAAGACACAAATTATAATTTAATGAAAATAGTTTTCATTTCCAAACCCCGAACAGAACAAATATTGGGAACATGTGTTAACATACCACGATAAAATTTAAAGGATATTCAAGTATGTACCTGAATATGCAAAATACATCGTTAATGTATATAGTATTGATGTACAACACAAAGACGAACATATACAGTTTGTTTTCATTACAATTTTACAAATTTTATCTGTTCTATTCAATCCTTATCATGTCTATTATCTCCGATAAAGTTGAATCAAAACCACAAATGGTTGTGTGCGTCATGCTTGTAGGATGGTCTGAAACATTTGTAATGTAATTTCACAATTATTTTGTTGACCAACTCCTTAAAATTTGCACGATGCCAATTGAGCCTCACAACAATTGCTAAAATGTTTGCTGTTCCAGCAATGATTTTTTTTCCAAGTGGGAATTATTTATGTTGTGCATTTAATCTAATAAAGATTATCGCTTGAAATCCATGATAAAGAAATTCCCTCCATTCAACATTTACAGTATCACATATTTTCGGCAAAATATCTGCATATCTGTTTCTAAGGCAAAGATAAAAATAAAGCAGAAAAACCGTGAATGATTTCTCATCCGACTTAACAAAATCTGATTTTATGTGATCATGTGATCTGAAACTTGTTTCCAAAGTATATGTTGCTGTTTTCACAATATAAAAACAACTGGGTTCTTTTCAATATAAAATGTTGAATAATGAGAAAAATACGAAATTGTACAATTCGAACGACATTGTATTGCGTCATCTATACCTTGTTACCAAAAGTTATGGCTACTGTGGAATAATCAAGCAGGGTGTTCAGTCCTTTATCCATGGAAACTTCTTACTTTGATTTTACATTGTGTAAATTGTGTTACCAGTACTTATACATTGTAATATGATTGACAATAGCCCAAAACGAGCATACGAACGTTTTTGTTTCGTCCATTTTTCTTAACTCCCACTTCCAAAAATCAAAAAAAAAAGAGAGAAATGTTAAAGACAGGACAATCTTGACGTTTCAGAGCTGTACAACCTTAACATAACACGATATTTTAAACTTGTTATACATATCCTGCAGACGATTTGGATTAATTTTGGTCTAGGATATGATACCAGTTGTTACATATAGCTTTGAATACAAAGTTCTAGGTACCGCTGCTTTCAAAAATCAATCATCGGAAGGATTGGTCAAGTTGGTAAGAGCCACTCAAAATCAATACCTTTACATTGTTGGGAGTGCCCTTACCTTGTAAACTGAATTAGTAAGTATTGATGTATGGGAACAAAATCACATGTTGCTGCTTATGTGTACGCCATGGGGGCTAAGGAAAACCCTACCTGGCTAAAGGGGAAAATGTAATAAAAAATAACCTGAAGTCTAAAAATGGCTCCTTAATAGTAGACTATATTATTCACTGCCTTCTGTAAAAGGCATTTAAAATGTCTAAAATAGATTCAATTCTGAAAGTTAATCATCTTCCGTGATCAAATAAAATTCGATCTTTTACGTTTCTTTATGTCAGTGCTTTATATCGTCAAAGTTATATTTTAAACTACGATTATTATTTTTAAAAGAATACAGAGAAATGCATTTATAAAAGTGCCCCAAAGATCTGCCACTAGCACTCCCCCAATCTCTCCCAGACTTCATTGTGGTCCCCTCATTCAAATTGTAGGGACCGCAGTGCACTTTGGGAGAGATTGGCACCCCCCTCTAGGTTTCATGCGGAACAGTTGCTATATGCTAGACAAAAGTCGGTGGTTATCCCCTGTTTCTCGGTCTTACCTCTACTTTCAAAGTCATTCAAGTCATAAAAATCTATCGGTGCATGTACGATTGATCAAAAACAGCATTTAACATTTCAACATTAACGGTTCAAAACTACGGACAACGGTGCTTGGTTTTAGGACATATTACTTTGCATAAACGACGCCAGTGATAAATTTTAAATTAGTATTATCAAACCTTTTACAGCTTACAGAACTGGATATCAATATTGCAAAATTCCACCCATTTGTTAGTGACAATAGTTAAAAAACGAGCACACGGACTTTATTTCCTCCATTAGGGTATGGACTCCCATTTCCATAAACTTGTAAAAGAAGAAAAAAATATCGGATAATTACTAATGAGTGTACATGTACATTCTTAACAGAACAAATCATTAATTTGTTGAAGAGTAATTCATATGTTGCAATAGCAAAACCAATGTCAGTTTGCAAAATCAGAATTTCGGTCTACGTGTCCTTTTAACACATATTTTTCACAAAGTCTATTTTCTCCATTGATTAACCTGATTTATAAAATCCATATAGTTTTTATAAGTACAGCGATGGATGTTTAACTATAAAATGGTGATATACCGTACATCATAATATGTTTTATGAATAAGTACAAATGTACACAACTACATATTCAGGTATGTTGCTGTCAGCGGAAAAAAAATCCTCGTCTTTGTTATTTATATAGATTCAGAAAATTGTCTTTCTGTATTCCTACGAGAGACATATTTTACACTAGGAAAATATATTAACAGATGAAAGGTTGCGAAAATCTAAAAAAAAAATCATTCTTAATAAGGCGGACCGTTTTGTATTTCAGATTAACTGAATAATTCTGTTTGGCTGCCATTTCAATATAAGAATACCTAAGTAAGATCTTTCATCCCGCTTTTCAGATTCACCAACATAGCATCAGTACGTAAAAGATGTGAAAAGCTACAAATTGAAGAAAGCGAGCTAATGCCTAATGCAGAGTTAAGTGTCTGGGAGTACAATGGTACGATAATGAACGACATCACAACATCATCCTCGTCCAACACGAACGTATTTTTACGACCGTGTAAGGTTGCTAGCAAATTACTTTCTCTTTCTAAAAGCTTTTCATGACATTAATGCAAGCTATACATAGATACAGTCAAATAGGAAAAAATCTTTGTTTTCTTTGTAACTTTTTCACATAATATATTTTTCGCGTATATCAATGTAATATTATAGATATATTAACCCTATTAAAATAACAAAGCACAAGTCCCATTACGGCGGCAAAGTGGCCTGGAAAGGATTTAATACGGTTTGACATCTGTTCTTTGTAACACTGCCCTGCTTCTCGCTTTAATTATCATCACATTAGCCATAAAATTGATTCGTGGTGTTAGAGAAGACCAGGGCATGATGTGTTTGCCATCATCTCTATCGCGTCAATAGTAAACACACGATATGTTTGATGGATGGGCAAACAATGGGACACCCACGGAATAATACGCTAAAAATTGAAGAGGGAAAGTGTGTATGATATTCATTGTTTACAGCAAACATCAGCAGTACTTCAGATAGTTATAAAGTTCCAGCGTAATGTCATCCCACTGAGCATGTAAACAACACTGGAAAGCCTTATCCCATTACATCTCCGCGGATGAATACAAACCTAATGTTCTTGTCAGGAAGGGAACTTGATATTTTCCGGTAGCATTGTTCTTAGTCATTAAAACCTGTGCACTTCGTACTGTGGTTAATAAAGCTCTCATTAAAGCGTGATTATCAAATCTGTATAAGATTTTGCTCACATTTCAGGATGTCGTTCCTAAAATCGGGGTATCGTGGTGCATCTATAGAAAACCAATCAATAACACTCCTTCATATAGGGAACTTTCATGGAGATTTGTTGAAAAAAACCGAATCACTCGAAAATTCGTTTTACTTCCCATTTGTCATTATTTCGTTACTTTAGAGTTAAAAACTACATGTATTTGTACTTTTTGGAATAAAATGTCTATGCAGAAAACTGACTTCTAAGCAAAATTTTATGCAATAAATCAAACATATATTCACATTAAAACATTAAATTGTATTTTGTTTTCCTTCTACTAAATGTATTTAAGTATTGGTTGTTAAATTTATGTGATGCATTGGTGTGTAACATATATTGTGCGTTCTAGCATACCGAATGGTGCGCGTTAGCTCATCATGATGGATATGCTTAAATAAAGATAAACTGGTTTTTTTTACATGAATTACTAAATAAGTTATACAACTTATGCAAATCACTCTCGATGACCCGGATGTAAGTGTTGGAGAAAAGCCTGTAGAAAACTCACATGATCGGGCAGGTGACCCCTTACCTTATCGATATGCTAGAACACCCAATACGTACCCCTGCTCGACTCGTTCTGAAATGCGGCTGCCGGCGTACGCCGGTCAAAAGACCGGCGACGACGGACGATCTGGCAAAACAAGCATAACCGGCATTTTCCATACATTTCCTCAGAGCTTTAGTTACATGTACATTTTGATTTTTGCATCAAACATAATAAATGACTGAATTGAGTTGATCTTATAGACAGCATGGTATTCTAATTTAGTTAATAATATTATGTTATAGTAAACATTTACTACGCTAAACATACCGTTAGCACGAGTACGAAAAATATTTCAACATGTATGTTTACAAATATTCGTGTTTTTCAATTTCGGGCCAAGAACTTTAGGAAATTCATAAATCATTAGAGTTTAATATCAATAGGATACCGTGACTGGATAATGTCATGTTGTTGCTTCGCCTTTTGGAAAATGAACAACCTCTCCATTCCCATTTTATCTTCATCGTGCATGCTACTCTGTATAATATACACGTGTATGCTATTTTATTCCAAAAGAACAAATTTAAGAAATTGCATCATACTTCATTAATATCTTGTGTTGAAGTTTCTTATGAAATAGAAAACATATATGGTGGCCTATTTCGGCCATGTCGCATTGTCGTTTCTCACAAAATCGCTCCGCGCGTTCCTGTTGTAATGCACATTTGATGTAATGTATGGTGCATTGTAATTTATATAGTATAATTACATAATATAATATGAGATTAATGAAGTTTCTAGCATTTCAGCTTGGAATTTAATTACACATCACAAGACAATACGCGAAGCAATAGTGAGATAGTGACACTGCAACGTTACAAAAATACACTGTCGTGCGACAAATCTTATTTTTTTTTATTATAATCAGACTAATAGAATGTACATGCACAGGCATTTGGTTCTATAAAATGCCGTGACACCGTACGTATTACACTATATAGAGAAAAAAATATCTATAGAGCAAAACCTGGACTATATATATATATATATCTAAGTCTATACATCACTGTACATTTCGATGTATTCGCTTCATAAATGTATATCTACATACCTGTGTGTATCAAAAGAGGTTTCTTCAATTCCTGTCCGTTAATGAATACAACAAGAAAATCATAATGTTTGGAGAATTTATGTCTGAACGGAATGAGTTTTGCTTAAAGAGAAGTTTCGTCAACAAATATCTAACCTTTATTCCGCCATCTTGCGCCGGTATTAGCCGGTGATTCAAAACCGGCTGATCCGGCGTACGCCGGTCGCGCAACCGGCGCACTTTTTCTTTGAATCGAGTGACTTAGTCGCCTCGCCGTGTCGCCGGCGGGCGCCCGCTCTTGACGAATCGAGCAAGGATTATGTGTGTTACATACCAATGCATGGCATAAATATAACAACCAATGCTTATATTTACATTTACAACTAGTAATTCCTGTTTTAAATATAAAAAAAAAATGATAAAAAAGCATGAAAATAAAAATTATACGTCTGCATATCATTTGATGGAACAGGCTATGATTTGGCGGGAAATATGGGTGCCAGGAATTCCGGAGTGTTGCCTTCGACAACCGACTAAACAATAACAGTTGATAAAATAGTCCTATCGATAAAGCGGATATACACAGATTAATACATCACTTCAATCCATTTCATATATCTTAATTAGAAAATATTTTCATTTTGATTAATTTTAAGAATATTTGAATATTCTTTCAATGCATTCTCACACAGACTTAAACGACCTCTTGAACGCTGATGAAGGTATTAGTACGCCAGAGCCTAACTGACAATGTTAATATTGGTTATAAGTTATCATACATTGGGGTTAGAAGCAACATACAAGTACTGTGCGGTGGCATAGTAAATATTCAGACAAAATATACAGTATAAATCCTATTGACAGGTTAAGATTAAACAGAATACATGTTTGAAATACTCAAAAAAGGAAGACAAACTTTAAAGAAAAATATTTCAGAAGAAATTTTGCCCAATCCTACCATTATAATAAATAGTGAAGTTTATATACATTATGTCAATTTTCAAGTCAGAATCATCAAAAAAATTTAAATACATTTATGAATTCTGAAATCAGTATTACTCAAGAAAACACAACTAACCGATGAATAAAACAGCTTTTTATCCAATATGATACCAACAGTTGGAGGGTAGTAGCAGAATATCAGTTACCTTATTCACTTTGCAACCATGCTCAAAAGAAGAGCTAAATATCAGACTTTAAATACGCAACAAAAACTAACCATAATTTTGTAGCATATTACTGAAGACTATTACCAACTACCTGTAGTGATATGAAGGTTGAGAGGTAGCGATATCTCAACAACCGCAACCCAATCGTATAAACATAGAAATTAACAACACTATATAACCGATATGTATAGATATGAACGGTCATACCGTGCATTCCATTTGCAACTCCATTCCAGTTGTACCGGTTTACTGTATCTATAAACGAACCGGAACACATGGCTAATTCTGTGAAGCGCCCAACTTGGATCCAAAATTCTGGATCCGATCTATTTCCTTTGTCATCGAATGGATTTATATTGTCTATTTTGTGCACTTCGATTGTCGGTCTATGCATCGATAGACACATTTTTTTAAATAGTTCAATAATTTATCAAACATACCTCTGTTTTCTATGATAGAGAGACACTCACTTGGACCATTTACCGTCCACCAACAAAACAACTGAATACAGGTAAACAATTACATGCACTAGCACATCCTGATTACATGTGTAAATTGTTACTTGAAAACAGAATTACAAATTTAATCTATGCGATAATTTGGTACAAAATAAAATCAAATAAATACTGGTAAAATATATTCTTATATTTACTCTTACTTCGGTCGCGATTGTCAGTTCCCAAATTATGTAGGGTCTCTCCCGCTTAGGTTATTCTAGAGACAATTTTGATAAACATTTCTATGTGTTCCTAATTCCGGATTGGTGATCATTGCTGCCTGTATTCAGAAGGTCTAGGTTAGCAAACATTGACACGATTTATTATACATACATGTGTCAATCTTTCCTTTTTCAATATTACAAAATCCAAAACAATGTAATTCTTATCCTTTCGAATCTTCCAGAATCGTCAACCCTTTTAATATCTTTGACCTGTTATATGTATCGAATATAGTTTCAGGCATATGATGTCGCGAGCTCTAAATGATTAAGGTCGGCAGGACGAAAAATGTGTATGATCTTATTTTACAATGTTTTAAAATCTTTGTGGCTCTTTCAAAGTACTTTGCGGTGGATTTTTGTTCTATATTGAAGGTAAATTCTTCAATCATAAAATACACAAACGCTAACACATATGTATTTTTAAATGATGAACAAAATGTGATTCATAAAAGATTCAATGAAAAGTAAAAATAAAATATATCTTATTTACAGTAAGTACTAACTTGCAAATGCATTTTGAACAATTTTGAGGAGCACTCGACCTCTATAATACCTATTTCTAATATATTAGATCTATTTTTGCACCACCAAAGACAGTATTTAATTGAAGACATTAACAAAGCCTGAATTCTACCTTCTTCTAATTAACCAACGACTTATATTACATGGTATTCATTTAATCCTTTTGCTATCAATACAAATCTACCAAGGTCATCTGCAACGGAGATACGAATACTCGCGTTACCTTAAGATTCTGATCGCTCAGTATCGCTACAATATGCCATTTTAATTAGCTCACAGTGTCACAGTCGGATGGCGATAACATCGGATACAATTGTCACTTTAGAGACAAATCCTTTGATTTATTCAAAGGGTAAAGGTGATACGTGATTCTTTCAGTTTCTTAATAAATGCAATTGTTTTCATTATATTTTATACCAAAATGCGTCATCTGTAACGTTAATGAAATAATGGATGCCAAAAACAACTCGCGAACAGCTAGCACATTTAAGCAGATAAGAACTCAGCATCAATGACTGCCATTAATATAAAGAAAAAAACTAGATTACTAGATCATCATTTATTAATTTTATGAATTACTTCAAATTAACATGTTTCAAATTAGAAATAAAGCCATGAAAAAAAACAGTGATCAAATATTTTCATAAAAACATGAAAATTTGTAATAAAAATCATAGGTTTGGTCCAAAACTGATAGTTAGTCATACGATTACTGGATCTGAAAGCAAAGATCCTTGGAAAAAACATAAGAATGTTGATATATAAAAAAAATACGTAGAACACCAGAAAAATAACGTGGTATTTCCATTTTGGTGATTTGCTCTTTAAACAATTCATTCAAATAATACTATCTGAAGAATCAATTCATTGTCAATGTAGCCGGGTGATAAGAGTATCGAACATTACTCAAATAGACCCGTTGTTCTCTAACTCGAAATAAGATAGAATATGGAAAGCCGCTTAATACTAGGATTAATGCCATAAAGATGCATACCATCAGATATACATTTTATTTTACATAACGGAATTTACAGTTATTGTACAATCCATATGCGAATGGATTCCATGATGAGCTGAAAGTACCTTATGTTAGGAGAGGAGAAAGATAGATATTATTTATAACAAACAAAGAATTACGAATAAAATGAAGAATATTTATCCGTGAACATATATATATTGCAGATGGTTTATGTAGCTATAAATGGCAAATGCATCTGCAATTGGTTTGAAGACACAATATGCATTCATCAAATATCCTGGTCTTGTTTTGTTGCACATTATCAAAAATTTGTATTTCATATTTGTGATACAATCTATAACGAAAACCATTTCATTTGTTTCAAACAGGTAATCATCATATTCATTATGCCCTAATTTTGACCAGCCTATAATAAAAAGTAAAGAAAATGATTATTCTGAGTAATAGTTATTTCTGGTTCAGGTCCATCTTATGAGCACAACATCATACCCTGTTGATGATGATCCAATGGTGAGGAGATTGGGTGGTGGAGAAATGACAGAATTTGTGAGACCCCCGCCAGTTACTGCATACCATAATTACATGGGCGGAGTGGACAGGCATATACAGTACCCAGTTAGTAAATCTTCAAAGAAGTTCTGGAAGTACTTAATTCATGTTGAAAATTTCAGTCATCAATGCATTCCTGATTTACACAAAAAAACCCACACCAGGTGTAGAGCTACCTAGTGCGAGATACTTGCTTCTGGACTTACGGATGGACTTGGCCCACAAGCTTATTGGTAGATTTTCCTCACGTAAGAGAGCTAGGTTTGTACCAAGACTTGGTGTACCTGTGATTGGGAATATCACTGCTCGCTCACCAAAGTGTCAGGATGGACAGGAAACTCTCGATATGTAAAAATGGTGTACCAAACATGGAGAAAAGAGGAGGAAGGAAACTGTGTATGGATCTATTCAATGAATTCATGTAAAATATCATATCGCCATCATGATTTTAACATAAACCATTTTATCACATAACTGGTCTGTCCAGCCATATCATACGACCATGTCATAAATATCGTAAGACACATGTGTAATAACACTATTATGACGTCACATTGCTATGTGACGTTATAATCAATATATGACGTTGTATGATAGTCTCCGTAAGAGCAGGATTTCTACAATATATATATAGCGACGAAATTAAGAGTTTCTCTTATAATTCCATTTATAGTTATGTGATAAATAGAATCTTACATGAGTGGCTATGTAATATGAAATTTATCAAACGCGTTTAATAAATTGATATGCCACTCGCTTGAAGGCTCATTGCAGATCCTCTATTTCATACATGTACATGTTTTTCATTCTAAATAGTTCTGTGATCAGGTCAATAGTACTTACACGTGACAATTATTTGAATGTTATTACAACTGCATGTAAATAACTACAGTTACTATTCTTTTATTGTAATTTAATTCAAGTAAATCAGATATATAAAATCAGTCAAACTGAAGTACATATATTATTAAAATGTTTAAATTATAGATAACTGATTTTTTTTTATATATATATCTTGTAAAATTCGAAAACAAACCCATACAAACAAAGACGATTTATTTTTTAGAGTTTACTGATTACTGATCATGATTTAGTTGTGGCGTAGTTGTTATTATGCAACGGGTAAATTTCTCTTTGGTAATAAATAAAGTAAGTCTGAAACAGTGCTTTCAGTATTGTGTACAATTCAAACTGCATTTTAAATCATTTATCACTAAAAACAAAAGTATTTAAATTTACCTATATTTATATATGTATATGCTATCTGTTCTATTTATAGCATATAAGGTAACCATAGCAACCGAAATACAGTAAAAATCTATAGATAATCAGAACCATCAGCTTATGAACAATGCATAATTAAATGGTGTTAAACATGCATGATATACGTTTCCTTTATTACTTCAAATTTTCTTAAACAATCCTGTGCAGTGAGGGGTTATCATTACAGAATTAATACCATCAAGATGCTCACCCATAAATGTGAAACACTTCCGAAGATGCCGAAGTAACTGCGGATTGAGAAGTTACTGCGAAGTGAGAAGTAACTGAAGTATCTATGAAGTATCTGCGAAATGCGAAGTATCTACGAAGCATCTTCAAAGTGAGATTATCTGCGACGTGTCTGTGAAGAAGCCTTTGTTGTAAGCACTACTGTAAATCAACATTCCCATAAGATTTACTATTGCAAACAAAGTTATTTCGCCACATTTATCGATAATGAATGTCACCCACATTGATATCGAAAGGTATTACCATTCAACTTAACTTGAATATGAAAACATTAGTAGGCGTTACAGAAAGTTAGTTTACATTAGAGCGGATGTTTATTTCAAGGAACTACATGTAGTCTTTTTCATCCATCAACACATGATCTAGTGTATCGTCATAATCAATATATGCGCAGTTTGCTGAAAATATAAATGATGAACAAAATAAAAGAAATGTCAATATAATAATGGGAGACATTTTCTGATACAGTAACAGATTAATGGGATAAAAATACCAGGGAAACTTGCATAGGATAGTACATTATCAGTGTCGATTTAGAGTTAATATATTCACAGTTTAAGTGGATGTTTAAGATATCATGAAAGATGAAGAAAATAAAAGCAATGTGTATAATAACTGGAGTTTTTTCTCCTGTTGGCACAGTAAGATGTTAATCAAGATAAAAATACCAGTGACGCTTACTCAGGGTTAGAGATAAAAATGGTAAATAATAGATAGTGGTCAGTACCAATCAATGGCGGGTAGGATTGGTACTCTCGTGTGTATCATTAACTTGTAGGGCAGTGGTAGATACATTCCCAGGTTATTAATAAATTAAAATCCACCAACAACAGCAGGAGCCATGACTTATCTAACCTGAATAAGATTGAGAAATAATGTGATAACATTTCCAGGAATGAGAAAATATTTTTCAGAGACATTTGTTTTAGATATTGTTTACAAATGATAGAGATACATACACGGCTTTTGTTTCTAATTTTCGAAGTCCTGTACACACAAGTATGCATCATAATCGTCAGATCGTAATCGTCCTTTTATTAGAGCTATATCAAATTTTGTATTACGATAGTCATACTTAATCCTCATTCAATTTCATAATGACTTTAAAAAACAAACATCCTTGTACTAGATACATAATGACTTTTATCACTAACGTGCAACATTGCAAAACATATCTTCTTAGCTTCTTAAAATTGATTCTCCAAGCATTTTAAATGGCAGGTGAAATGCCCACAACTCCTATTCCTGTAATGTACAACGCTCCTCGGGTTGAACTTGTCACTTGCTACAAAAACAATATAAAAATTAATACACTTTACATATAAACTAGTTGTTACATCACTAGTTGTGGGAAAACATTTTCCCTATATCAAATAAAAGCTTTATGTCTGTTCAACTCCTTCAATATGGATGTGTTTAGTAGTTGAAATACGGTCAATAAGTTCAAACGAATAAGAATGTGATTTGACCTTACAAATAGAAACAATAGAAACAATATAACGTGATTGACTTGTGTAGCGATACTGTTCAAATCATTATCATCAAATGCAATCCAATATTTTGATCCGAATCGTCCATCAATGGAGGAAAAACAACTGGCATGTTTTAGGAAATGATCTAACACATGAGAGTTGGTAATGGTATCCGATTTACCTTCCGCGATTAATCCGCGAACCCAGTGAACGCCTCGCTATCGTATTGCGCCATCTGATAGGGTTATAGAACATCTCAGTAAGACAGGTGAGCTGTGTAGGGCTGACTTATGTTCCCATATAGTAAGGAAATAAGAATTATATTTCTACTGCAGAAGTCACTGATCCATACTAATCATTATGTTTACTAGCCAACGTCAAATAAACTTTTAAAACAAATTTTGAATTATTGTTACGACCTATAAGCCATTAATTACCCCTACAAACCCACATTTTGTACGAATTTAAGAGAACCTGCGTATTCGGAACAAACAAAAGGAGGTGTTCAAGCTAATGTTCAAAAACCATAGAAACTGCTCACAATCCCATTTTCTTGAAACTTTGCATATCGATAGTACTTCTAGTTGTTCTTTCATTTTGTGATTTTAAAAAGGCCCAAAGAGCCTAAATTCCTCGTATTCATTTTCATTAAAACTAGACGAACACGTTGTGTTAGTGTTATTTTGGACTGAAGAAGGTCCTATAGTGGCTGAATATATATTCCATAGAAATGATTTTGATTTTACTTTGAATTTATTTTGGCCTTTTATTTTGGATTATTAATATACTAGCTTTATACTGGTTTTTTTTTAATTTTACCTAATTAAAACTACCTGCACAAACATGTCAAAATACATGTAGGTTAGCCTTTGTTAAATATTCTATATTTTACATTTATAAATACTTTGAGTAGATCGTATACTTTATATTCGAGTCATTTCTTTTAGATTTTCAACGGAAATTTTTGAAGTTTGAAATAATAATTTTTACGAAAAATTAATACTTTTGGGACAAAACGAAACATTGCTCTATATCATCTCATTTTATCCTTTTACAGGTTTTGTCCCCAATTTTACCGCGCATTAAAAATACTCTCATGACATTTTTTGTCAATGTGTAAATTAGTTTCGAAATCAAAATCCGGGGAAACAGGTTTTGAGTTACTTGTAAATAGAAAGTGCAAGTAGCAACGGACCACTTATTTGTTAGTATACCTAGTTACACATTCCCAGTTTATGATTCCAGAGTCCGATGTAAGTGAAACTTAGTGTACAGTATTAATTTTAGACGCTAAATATCATGGTTACAGCTTTGAAAATATTGTTTGCCACGGTAACAAAAAGGAGGCCTCTAATTGGGTGAAATTAAAAAATGTCAGAATGAAATGAAAATTGGCATATAGGGGTTATGAAGAATGCTGAATAACATGGTATCATTTAAAAACAAAATCGGTTGCTAAGGAAAACAATGGAGGCACCTGATTGGTTGAAATTTATATACGTGTTTTGAGGTTTGCCGAAATAGATAGTAACAGTTTTAAATACTTTGTTGTCATTGTAACGAAATAAAGGTCCCCTGATTGGTAAACATATAGGTTATAGCCTTGGTGGTGCTGGTATTCTTTTTTATTAAACATATTTTATTTGAAAATCAAACGTAAATGTGATTCCCTCTTTAACCATTTTTAGTTCAATTTAAAATAGTTTTTGATCTACATAAGAGTGATGGATAATCTTCATTTGAACCTTTTGAGCTCGAGTTGCTGACAAAACTATATTTATATTAAAACTCAATTTGAAGTCAAAAGAATTAGTAATTATCATCATAAATGGGTATACCATTCAGAATAAAGTATCTTTCATTAACAAAAATAACAAAAAAATAATTTTCGACCCATTATGCCCTTTTAAAAAAGGTAAAATAGAATAAAAAAACCGCATATATAATAGTAATGTACCTAGACTTGTAACACTGCAAAATTTGAAGAGAAAAAAATCCGAGCGTGCGCAGATTTTGTATCCCTATCTTTATAAAACGAAGTAACAGTTTTGTTGGTTTTTTTCTGATGCCTTCCGTATTTTTTTTAAGTACCACTATATTCCGTTTACTCTCTCGCAGTTTCTCCGCTTCCTTTTTTTCTCCCCAATACTTGAAGAAATTAAATTCTGCGATAGCTGGCTTTAAAATAATTTTCATATTTGTAGTATATGTACATGTAGTAAGGAAAGGGCTTATTATTTAAATCTTGTCCAATCTTTCACATCAGTTCAGACAGTGTAAGATTGGACACGATTTAGGCATTTATTCCTTTCCTTACATATATTACAAATATATAAGATGTTTTACCACTAATGCCCTGCAGGTAGGGCGTTAGCATTGTACCTGCTGCCCTATTATTGATCGTAAAAGGCGAGTAAATATAGGATCTTATCTTCTCTCTACTTCGTAACTGACTTAAATCTTCCTTTTGGCCTTCTGGTGAGCGTTCGCCCTTATGAGGTAGACTCTGGGTTTTGTCGCCTAGCCATGACACACCAAAGTCTATAAAAGTGGTAGTTTTTGTTCCTGCTTAACGCCAGCATACCGGGAGTGCGACGACTGGTTCGCCCGTTGTCAGTATAATGTGGCCGGATGGGGTGGTTTTTTTTGTGTGTCTTCGGTGGCATGCTTCAAGGATATAGCACTATAAAATAGACAATAGTTCCACTATACAAGAAGACACAACACGAATATACCCCAGTCTCCCAAAACACGTTGCATAACACGTACATGGGAGGCCGTCCTTACATGACTCTTGCTGTTAATAGGACGTAAATATAATAAATCAAACCAAAACAAAAACCATGTTACCACTATATCATCGCCTTCATTCTACACCATTCTATAAAATGTAAATATGCCAGACGGTTTTATTTGTCATAATAATCCTAGCTCGCTGCGAAAATCTTCCAACAAATCACTTTTTCGTTGTAGCAATTTGCTGTTGTTGAAGGTAACATCTAATATTAATAAAGACTGTTCCCGTCGACTGATGACTTTCTGTAGACTAATACACAATCTTTATTAAGGCAATGACTTGTTCCAATCCGGAAGAAAGTATATTAACCATGACATTGCAATATTCCAAAAATAGTCGAACATAATCAGGTTTTGTTCTAAATTTGGAACGGAATAAAAAAAAGATAGTAATGGCTTGAACAACTTGAATGGAGGTGGTTGATCGCAAATAGTTTGAATGACATAATTAGCCATGTTCTTGTTACACGTCCAATAAACACCAAACACCATTCTTGAACCTCCATTCATGTAAGTTTATGAGTCGCTCACCTGCCATCGTTAGAAGAAAAGAGGGCAAGTACCTTCCCGAAATGGAATCTAGTTTCTGATTTTATGCTGTCGTAATTTTTTTTTTCAAGTAATAACTTTCTTTCGTGAGGGCGGTCTTTACAAAGTTCAAGATCGTGACAGTTTCAAGAC
Organism: Argopecten irradians; assembly: GCF_041381155.1. Taxonomy (NCBI): domain Eukaryota; kingdom Metazoa; phylum Mollusca; class Bivalvia; order Pectinida; family Pectinidae; genus Argopecten; species Argopecten irradians. The sequence continues at coordinate 24,156,218 of NC_091134.1, forward strand.
CAGCTGACGAAATTCTTAAATATTTAAATATGACTTACAGCCGGAAGTTAATTCATTGATTATTCCTAGGTCACCAGTTCATTTAACTGTTGTCGTTCACAATATCAACAATTACTACCGACGTTATTTTCCATGGACAAATTTTGTTTTGGGAAAAGTTTAATGTATATTGACCTCTCATGTCGTAAAAGGATTTACTACATTTTTCATAGTGAATTACATTATATGTATAAGTTTCAAAGTAACATATATAAGTATGTGTCATCTCGTGAGGTGAAAACTTCGCAATATGAACGTTTCCAGCCCACTCGGTGAAATACAACTGTTGTTAAAACCTAGTTGCTTGTGGAGGTCTGTCTGCTTGCTCAGTGATAGTGATATTTTATGTGTGTGGGCAAACGTGTGACATGGTACAGAAAACCATTTAGTTTGATTAATTAAGCTGTGAAAATTATTCAAAAGTAGAAGCCAAAACGTACCATCCCTTAAAATATGATTGGGTAGTGTCACTGACATTGGTCAGCTGGCGACCGACCAGACCTTTACCAACTTGATATAGGGACATTGTCTATATTTCATCACAACGTTTTATATGGATACCATAAATTATTAAAAACCAACAAAAAACAGGAAAAGGTATCAGCAGAGTTGATAGGGTTTCCAGACATATTACAACTAACCTCCACCTCTATTTGGCGATTTGGAAATCATTGTTGAGATGTTGCCAAGTTAAGGCCGAAAATGGGAGATTTTTTTCTCTCGATATTCTGATTTCCCTTTCCTTTCTTAACCAGGTAATATAAGACGTAAAACAAAGTAAATCTGCTTATACCGAACAAAATTGTAAACAAAAACATTCCTTTACATATCGTAGAAATTTATTTATTTTCATCACTGAAGTAAGTTTACATTTAAAGATACTCCACCGCCGACAGCATAAACGTTACTTGTCTTATGAACATTAATTGTAATTAAAACAAAAAAGAATATGAAATAATTCATTTTGGATTTAGACTGTTTTCGGGACAAAATAAATTATTTTCAATATTTTTATCTTGAAGGGAAATAAGCTAAGACTTTTCAGTGGTGGCAATGGTGAACAGTCAGTCAATTTTGTAACTAAACAAAATACTACTTTGTTCCCGTTTTCGATAAATGAAAAAATATCATTTGTCGTTGGTGAAGCATCTTTACTGTAATGGTGGACGTCGTTGTGGCAGATTTTATTTTTAAAGTAAGTAGAATACTAAGTTGGCCAGCGATATGACAGGTACAAGAGGACACATATATTAATAGACCTTCTGGCTACAATGACGTTATTGTAAAACATAAATCTACACAAGTCTGTTTAAAGTGCTAATGTAATGGATATAAATAGGCCGATTCTATATTCACTTCCTGGGGAGACACAAATCTTTGTCACAGCAAGCGACTCGAAACAATGCTTCAACAAATCGATAAAATCTCACCTCAATGTCCAGTTTCCCCTTTTACGCTTATTCATTTTAGATATTGTTCTTTTTATATATAAATGATAAAGCCTCTAATGCATATTTTATCCTTTACACACGAGGTGTGAATTTTCTGAAAAGATCATCCAATCACTGCTTTATCACACTTACCTCAGACAAATTGTGAAATCATCCTTTTTTCTTATCTTACTTATTCATGTTGAATCTTCTTTAAAGATGTTCCACCGTCGATAGAGATTAAACTATACTCATCAGTTGAAATATAAATGTTGTGTTTACTCATGTATTAAAAATATGTCCTATGTACACAAAAAAATAATATGAAATAAGTTTTTTTTTGCTTTTAGTGGATATGCACTCAGATATAGTTTTTTTAAATCATTCTTGGTTCGTTTACCAAGGGTAGCGTCCTAACAAACGACTCTCGCGCATGCCATGTGCTGCATGTGGTAAGAACATTTTTTACGTGTGCCCTTTATTCTAGTGGAACAAGGCGACAAAATATGGAATTTTCTTCCTAAATGTATTCCTTAACGTCGCCCTTGGCACTACCTCGCCTTGTGACTTAAACTGAGCGATCGCTTGTGAGCTTTTATGATAATGTAGGAAGGACTCAAATACTGAAGTGTACTGGTTTGGGCAGTATTGGCGTCTCGTGGCTGTTATTTCGCAGGTGTTTAAAATGGCATCAAAGATTTTTTTATTTGTTTCTCACTATTTTCCTTGAAAAAAGGGATGGTCTCAGCAGGATAACATGGCGGTACTCCATACAACGATAATTTGCAACATATCCCATGTGTATACAAAACTTCAATAACAAAATAAATGTCTAATCAAAAACTGTGTGTGTTATTTGTATAACAACTTCAAGATTTCACTTTTGATTATGAGGAACACGAATATACCGCTGTCTCCCAAAACACGCACTGTGCACTACGTACAAGCTACAGATCACATGCATGGGAAGCCGTCCTTACATGACCATGGCTGTTAATAGGACGTTGATTAATAAAACAAACAAATAATGCAGGGTTCGGTAATGTCAGTGTTTAGTGGCTAGATAAACATCCGAATAGTCACCTCTCGTCAAAACTATATTTTAAAAGCTGTATAAGTTTACCTAGTTTAAATAAGAACTTTTATCTGAAAGTAATAAGAATTTTCAAACATGTTAATAATGTACTATATCTTAATCAAAATAGTGTATTACTTGTGAATCTTGTCAATGTAATTTTCCTATGACCAGGAGTGCTGATAAAAATTAATATATGTTCGTGGTTTGTTCGATGAATTATCTTGATTGTAAAGCGTACATTGGACCCGCTGTGAACCCTGAGCAGAGAAAAACAGGAAATCCCAAAGCGCACCTTCGGATATAAGACGAAAGCAGAATAATTAAACTAATAATCAAGTTAATGAACAAAAATTATCAGAGGCCTAACTTGTACTTATCTGTTCCGAGGAAAGCAACCAAATAATTAACTCGAACAGTAACATAATTAATACGGAGAACGATACCTGATTGCTACTAGAAACAGAATCATCGAGACGTACGAGAATATACTACTGAAATATGCTCAGTTTATTTTTTTCAGTTCCATTGCCAGTGGAGGCAATGAGTGGGAAAGAGAAATCACATCTATCTAATTTTGTTTATACTTCCATTTGTTTTTCTAAGTGCTTTATCATGCGCGTGGCACTTATGAACACTTGTAGAACACTGCAATTTGCGGACTTCCCTTCGCTCTGTGATTATTTTTGTTATACTGTAAAGAAACATTTAATAATAACGATATGGTGCTCCTTTCATATCTACAACATGATACGATATATAACTGAAATTTAATGTTAAATCGAAATCAAAGTATCGTACAAATGATATTCGAGTGTGCGAGACTGATGTAAATTGGTGTGCTCCTCCGGTTTCGTTTTTGAGGGGAGAGAGAAACAATTGCATATCAATCATTTGAATTATATGCGAACAATTCTTATGTATACTCATTTTCGCTTTGTTATTTGCATATTATTTCTCAATAACCGCGAAATTAATATTCCAAATTTAGTCGCCTTTCACAATCATGCAGTGGAGCGGCAGGCATACTTCAAGCATCCGACGTCAGTAAAGGTGTTGCTTTAAATTAAGCTCATAAAACAAATCTATATAATTAAAATTCCTGCTTTAAACATGGGAAATATATTTTTTAATTAATTAGGACTTTGACCTTTGACCTCTGAAATTACCATGAGTGAAGAAAAAATCGGATATTCTGAATAGCATACAATATGCAGCTGACCCTAATGTATTTTCATGCAAAATATTTTGCTTATCAGTGAGTGGCCGTAAAACGGCCCAAAGTGATACCCCTCCCTACCTGGTATACGTATCATTTAAGAAGACACATCACTCAAAGTCCCGTAATTGGTTGATTGGGCCTAAGTCCTATCAGCAGCTAAGGTCTCGCAATGTTATTTGTGTTTTCTCTATGTGTTGGGAGGCTATTCGTGTTGTATATATTTGAAATAGTAAAACTCTTGTCCTTTTCATAGTACTATCTCATTCGAGCATCTTGCCACAACCTCCTAAAGCATAAAGACATTTTTTTCAATTACAGTACATAGTATACATCAGAAGATGGCGACGTGCTCGCACGGTTCGTATGTTTGCAGCTCTGGTTCGGCCTCAAACTGACATAATTTTTGTATTAAATTTTGTTTAGTCATAAATGTAACGATTGTCCTCTATGTAATAAACGTACGAATGATAATTATAGGTTTTATTTAAAACTACATGTGCCGTAACTGGTGAAACTTCTGACATGTTATTTTTTTTAAGTTATCTATTGAAAATCATAAGGTTTGATGAATTAAGCTGTGAAAATCATTCAAATGGCTTCATATGCCTAATAAACGTTAGTTGTAACACATAATTTATGTTATGAAAAAATTGTTGTTTTATGGCCTATGTATGTTTAGATGCAAACATACCTTGTTTGTTTGTTTGATTAATTATGTCCTATTAACAGCCAGGGTCATGTAAGGTTTGTTTGTTTGTTTGATTAATTAACGTCCTATTAACAGCCAAAGTCATGTAAGGACGGCCTCCCATGCATGCGGTGTGTAGCGTGTGTGAAGTGCGAGATGCATGTTTTGGTAGACTGTGGTATACCTACAGAAATCAATTTATAATTATAGACACAAATGTGAAATCAAATTGTAGACCACAATTTGGCTTCATGGTCTTTCCGTATGTACTCATTTCACTTTACTATAGATGTAAATATAATTATTTTGGCAGTACATATTCTATCAAAAATAATTTTCAGGTCTTCTAAGTACCTGTAAAATTAAACCCTGTACATTGAAAGTACTGTAAACCTCAAAATGTTGCTAACTTTTGTGTGATGACTGACGCATTATAAGTTCTTCTTAATTAGTGAATATGAAATATCTTCAAGTCGGATTCCTTCAAAAATGAAGATGCCAATGTTGGTTTGTTTGATTAATTAACTACTTTTAACAGCCTTTGTAAGGACGGCCTCCCATGTGTGCGGTGCGTTGCATATATGTAGTGCGAGGTGTGTGTTTTGGGACACTGCGGAATGTTGCCTTTTTATTGTGATATATCACTGAAGACACCATGATGGCCAATCCAGTCACATAATACTGACAGCGGACAAACCAGTCGCCCTACTTGTATGCTGAGCGCTAAACAGGAGCAGAAACTACCACTTTTATAGACTTTGGTGTGTTCTTACGCCCTTCTTGCAAGGCCAATGATGCACGTAACTACAATTTTGGGTTGATCGTACCAGGATTTAATTCCGCAGCAGTGGATGTGTCGCCTGCATAGCAGTTTAAAACATAACAAAAAATCGTTATTTACAGTTGAAAATATTGTTCATAATTAGGTCAGGTCCCGTAACTTTTGCAAATGGATGGATGGATTTTGACCAGTATCAAACCACTCTGAGATCTTATTAATATAAAGCAATATATCACAATTGGAGGAAAATGGGCAATAAATACTAAAGTTATTGAGCAGACACAATAAATTTATCTGTTTTGAAGATTCTAAAGTTTCGTAACTCTTGCAAATTTTGACGGATTTTGACGTGTATCGAACGAAATGATGTAAAATGTATCAAAAGTAGCCTACCTTTTTGGATTTTTATATCATTAATACACATATTTGCAAGACATTTCCGACAAATTAGTCCAAGAAGCTATGATAAATGTATTTCTTATAACTTTCATCGTATTTTCACTTGAATTGGCCGCCATTCTTAATTTGAATAGGAATATTGAGGTTTTATGAAATTTAGGAGTTGTCTAAATGTGAATGCAAAACAAGCGGAACGAAGTAAGCCTCATTTCCATTATGCGTATTGCTAAATTTAAATTTTGTGTTTTGTATTAACCATAGCAGCCATAATGTTTTAGTGACAGTACAATTGAGCATATCGACTTGCATACGATTTAACATTATATGGGTGGTGTCGTACAAAATTATTTGCAGAAATGGATTAATATATAATCAACAAGTAAGTCAATCAGTAATCGTTTATATATCTTGCGTTTAAACCCAGCGACAAAAAACCGGGCGCTGCCAGCAACATGGCGGACATACGGATCTCGTATGAGGTCGCATATCCACCCAATGTAATCAGATGGAATAAGACCTCATACACGAGTAGGAGTACAGATTTAGTTGAAATCGGACAATAAATATTAAAGTTATCGAGCGGAAACCATGAATAAATCTGTTTTGACGATTTTAAAGTCCCGTAACTCTTTCAAATATTGACGGATTTTGACCAGTATCGAACTCATTCGATATCTCATTGGTATAAAAGAGCATATAAAATTTGGTTGAAATTGAACAATAAATATATATCAGTTATCGAGCGGAAACCATATTTTGGACACTTTTAAAGTCCCGTAACTCTTGCAAATATTGACTGATTTTAACCAGTATCGAACCGATCTAAGATCTCGTTGATATAAAGCAATGTGCCAAATTTAGTTGAAATCGGACAATAAGTACTTAAGTTATCGCTCGAAACCGTTTCCCTATGTAATATTTTTGGCTACATTTTAAAAGTTTAAAAAGTTGAGGTTTTGAGAGATTTCTTTATATCTTTCTGAAAATCTAATCACCCCTCCCCCATTTGCGAGCGTTGTCGATTTTATTCTGAAATTTGTGTGTAACGTGTCCAGAAAGGTAACAGGGGTCTGTGCTATGGCCAAATTAAAGTTGCCCAGTGGAGGTGTATGACAGGGTTCCCTTTTTGATCGAAAACTGTATCAAAATCATGTTTTTGTCGTCAAACAAGTTAAGGTTTTGAGAGATCTCTTGATTGAGTTATCTAATCATAAACCCCCTTTCGCGGGCGTGTCCAGAAACCCCGTCTCTGAATAAACAATTAATTAACAATGCTGCCGCTATTTATTTATTTTTTATATATATATATATAATTTTATTTTTTCCAATCAATTTTATAATTACATGGACATATATTGACATGTAAACTCATTCACTGTCATTTCACATTATTTGTATTGGAAGTTTTAATTTATAATTCTATATTATTTTCTCCAATCAATTTAATGGGTACTTTGAGCTATATTTACATTTAAACTCACTCACTCACTATCATTCGTCATTATTTTGATAGTAAGATAAATATACCATTTATACATACATACTTGGTATACAACATAAACACCTTCTCAAACACCATCACACACTTGCACACCATCTCGCACACCTACATACACACATGAACATATAGACATATGATCCAAATACAGACAGAAAGACATGCAATAGAGACAGGCACAGAGACATAGATAGACAGAAAGATAAAAAAAAAGATATAGAAAAAGAGAGGGATGTGGGATGGATGCATTATTATCATTGCCTAGGAGACAAAATATGTCAGAACATATGTGAGAGAGAAACAGAGAGGAGAAAGAAAATAAATTAACTATACATTAATTATAACAAAACAAGTTTTTCCCATTTTTGCCATTCCTTTCGAAATTTCACTACAAAAACGTTACCTTTGTTATAAGCATAACATTTTTGAACATTCTGATAGTCTTGAATAACATTAAGTTGATAATTTAAAAAATTTTAAATTTAATATTTCATTATCAATTCTACTATTTACATTTTGAAAGAAAAGTCCAAAAAGGAAAGATTCTTTATTGAAACTAAAAGGAACCAAAAGAGTGTCTAAATTAAAAAAAGATTTTCAAGACTCGCAAGAAGTTTTTGCATCTCTTAATATTCCAAAAGCAAGTGTGTAATGGTTTCATATTCCGAGTTGCAAAGTGTACACATAGGCGATTGAACAATTCGAGCTTTAGATAAAAAGAATTAGTTGCCAGAATACTTTCATTAACTCTATATTGAAACCACTTAAATTTTGTGTTTTTTTGTAATCATAATTGGAAGTTTAAAAACATTTTTCCATGATATATTACTCAAATCAAAAATTCAATTCTATTTCTTTTGTCTTGATGGTACAATATTGGCTTTTTATCAGACTATTATAAAACACTTTGGAACCTTTAGATTTGCTAAACATTTGCTTATAACATATTGTAATAAATAGACAAGGTATTTCTGTTTTAGGAAAACCTGGATTGCGATTAAATTGTTTTACTGCCGATATAACACTATGGTACTGAAGGAAATTAGTCTCTATGTGATATTTTTGAGTAAATTCTTCAAAAGTATAGAATCTACTAGATTCATAGCTTCTTATTAAGTCCTTTATATTTATAACTCTCTTTTTATACCAGTCTTTAATGAAAATGGACTTTTTGTTAATAAGAATTTTGTCATTAAACCATAGTGGGGTCTTCAGATAATCATCTGATCATTCAACTCCCTTTCCTTAGCTAAATACATTTCTTTACATGCTTTCAAAACATCTAAACAAAACTTATTTTTACATTTCTGTTCACATTTTTTATATAGTCTGAACCAGTTTGAATCAACAAATGTATATTGACACAAGTTTTCAGACTGGCTTGCCATTTTGATGCACATTGGAATAATCTTCTTATCCAACCTATTTTATGAGAATCTATAAAAGATTGGATATCAATCATTCTTAACCCACCATTAATATAATCCTGGACAACTACTTCTCTTCTTACTTTATCTACTTTACTATTTCATAAAAAAATCATACAATGTAGAATTCAATTTCCCAATAAATTTTTCATCTGGGTTTGGTAATGATATAAACAGATGATTAAACTGTGAAACTAAAATAGATTTAATTACATTTATTTTGCCAATTGGTGTTAAAAATCTTCTTTTCCAGGATCTTATGAGTAATTTTGATTTTGTAAGTTTTTTCATCAAAGTTTAACTAAGGAATCATGTGCAAGTTAATGTTGAATTCAATACCTAGCAAAGTGAAAGTTTCCCTGCCACATTACAGATCAAGTTCTGGAAGAAAGATATCTATGCTATATTTCTTACTGTCTATCCAAATAACTTGTGTTTTTGAAATATTTATTTTAAGTCCTGATATATTCGCAAAAAAGGCAAGTTCTATAACAACTTCTTTAAGTGATTTTTCTGTGCCATCAAGTGCAAGTGAGGTATCATCTGCATACTGCGAAAGAAGTATGCACATTAAAACCTTAAAAAAATATGATTTCCTTGAAAGCTAGAATTTCAGCAACAAGGATAAAAATGTAGGGAGCGATTTGGTCCCCTTGACGACAACCCCTTATAATTTGAAAAAAATGAGACAGCTTTCCACCCTGATTAGTAGACGCACTGACCTGATCATGAAATGTTTTGACCCAATGAATTATACTATCACCAAAACCAAAACACAATAATACTTTTTTCAATAAATTTCCATGACGCCGAATCAAAGGCTAATCGTGACTTGAAACATGGAACTGTGAAAAATCAATTTATCCCTGTGGCATGAGTGTGTCCAAACTACAAAATGTGGTGAATAGTGGTTTAGAAAAAATAATGTTACAACAGCCTCTATAGATATTACAGAATAATGTCCAACGACTTATTGAGCGGTATAGACAGATCCATATTTGTCTTGTGGATCGAGACACGTGATTTAACTATCAAGGTAGGACGTTTCATCAGGTAACGGTTAAATGGTCAAAATTCGATCAGTAATACACTTGTACAGTATGGATGGTTGGAGACTATCAAACAAGATCACCACAACACGGTCACAATTTTCGAGTGTCCGTACTATTCTTTTCGAATATGGAATCACCACAAAGAGAATGCCAACATTGAAATATTAAAAACGATGATATTACGCTACATATTATCGTGTGGATAATCTTAACCAAGGTATCCATCTACTAAACGAATGTGTTGGAGACCACATTTAGCAGTGGACCTGTCGAGAAACAGTCAAAGTAATCGTGCATATGCTACCGAATCCATCTGGTACAGTCTCCTCTCTGATAAGATCAACCCATGCCGCATGTTGTCAAGATACTGGCTAAGAAAGTTATATGAGAACTCCTCATGAAAAATTGTTCTATCTATATAAACTGTTGGCTTACACATTGACATAGCCGAAAAACAAAACTCCGTTATGAATAGTGTAGGCACTTCCGACCCAAATACAGACACTACAGGGGCAGGTAGTTAAAAAAAGAGAGAAAAATTGACATGTTCTCAGTGTGTGCCGTAAGTGGGATACAAAATTCGCTGAAGGTACGCAGCATATTCACTGTTAAACCCGTGTATTGTGCCAAAAAAAACACGAGTATTAGTGACAATATGTTCACCTGTATAAAAAATGGCAACTCGGCAAATATGATCTATTATCTGGACATGTCGTGAAAGACTGCTGCCATCTATACAAGAAATGAATAGTTCACTATATAAAATCTGTGTAGCAAACGACTTGAGACTCCATCAAGTATGGCATAACATGAGGATTTGTATTATAGATGTGATTGTCACTTGAGCTGGAAAAGACCCATTATTCTAGTATTTATATTATATGTTTGTATATTTTATATCAAAATACTGATAATCTCTCTCTCTTCCTCTCTCTCTCTCTCTCTCCGTCTCTCCCTCTCTTTCTCTCGCTCTCTCTCTCTCTCTCTCTAATAAAGTTTATCTGTATATAACTTAGGTCATCCATTGCTTGTATATGTTATAAAATAACTGGAACGGGCTTAATATAAGTTTTTTAACTTGTGCCCAATCCTTTTTTTGTATTGTAAAAAATGCAAATAAAATATGTTTAAATCAAAAAACTCCATCAACGAATCCCACATTAAAAACACCAATATTGGGACAACGGAGGTTGTGAGAGAAGAAATCAATATAACAAAGGAGAGTATGTTATCCGAACTTAAAGAAATTCTAAACAATCTTATGGACAGCATGAACTTAAGAACGTAAACAAAAAGAACTCATCATAATACTATTTAACATTCCAGGAAATGTGATGAAAACAAATTAAGAAACCAAAACTGGATGAAAGGGATGTCATACTCAATGCAAGTGTCTTAGGATTAGATACACTAGAAATTCGAGCAAACTTTAGAGTAGGACGCTCTGCAGTGGAAAAAATCAGACCTGTGGTAATAGGACTCGATGTTAAATTACAGTGAAAATACCTTCTATAAAACAAAAGGTCGAATCGCGCATGCAAAGAGTTATCCTGACCCGTGACCTGACAGAAACCCAAAGACAAAGACAAGAATCCTAAGAAAGCGAACACCACCTAGACCCATGAGCTATTCCGACCTCCGCCACTTGACCCGTACTAAGGTGCTCGACATAAACAAGTACCGCGCCGTTAACAACAACGTGGAACTATGCCGGTGCCCGAACTACCAAAGATCAACCAACATGGTGCCCTGATGTCCGGGGACTGGGGAAGGGGCTGCTGTTCGGAGACTGCCTCACCACAGCACCCTCCGTCGTTACCAAGTCAAGTATTGGCTAGTCAACAACAAACCTATAGACTTACGCCTCTAACGCAATTTCCAGATCATTAACAATGAGTCCAGTTAGAAAATTAGACTCGGCGGATGAAGTGGATGTCGGTCAACAATCAATCGACGACAGCACAGGAGTCCTACCTAAATGTAAAGATCAGTGACGTGGACAAATCACTAAGACAACAAACATCCCCAACCTCGTCAGAACTATCCAGGAGTTAAATAGTTGTTTTAACTCACCATCAAATACTTTACAAATATCAGAACCAGTTCTGGGAAACCTAGATAAGCTGACGTGTATATTATTCCAATGTCGACACTCTTACACCAACCAGAAAGTGCGAACTCGAGGAATATGTCGAAAGGGAAAACCGGACCTTATCTGACTGACTGAAATTCTTCCCAAAAAGAGCGCCTATCTATTAGGTTACTCAATATATGAAGTAGCAAACTATCGCGCCTTCTTCAGTGACGATAATAACCGAGATGTTGTTATATATGTCAAAACATTTTAGACTGTATAAAAAAATTATGTCTAAACATTGACAGTCAATGTGCTCATATTACCTGTTACATTAAATTAAGAGACCGCGACGTATTGGTCATCTGTGGTATTTATCGTAGCCCAATCAGTGCGGGCGAAGACAACAAAAAAAATAACAGCATTATTAAAACAGTCTTGAACATACCAGCTTCGTACAAAGTTATTGTGGGTGGCTTTAATCACAATGAAATTCCTTGAAACTGTAAGACACTGTTTTTCCATCAGCATTTCAAAGACCCGACTAGGTACAGAGAGGGTCAAACTCCAAACCAAGAAGAGGGTCAAACTCCAAACCAAGAAGACTAGGTCTACAATCCCAGCCTTGGCAAAAGTGTCCATTCAGTGTAACAGTCAAAACCATCGCATATTGTCGACAAACACCAAAACAACCGCAACTAGACCCTAATGGAATCCACCCAAAACTTGTTTTCGAAACGGCCGAAGCAATCGCTAAACCCTTGTCAATAATGTTCAACAAGTCAATTCAACAAAGTTAAGTACCAGATTCGTGGAAACACCAAACGTGTGTCCAATTTTTTTATTATGACAAAAAAGTCACCTGGTAATTTCAGACCAATAAACCTCACGTCAGTCCCATTTAAAGACATTCCACGCATTGTTCGAAACAGTATCATTGAGCATATGGATCGCGAACAACTGTTCTCAAAACATCAACACGGCTTCAGATCCGGTGACTCGTGTACGACCCAACTTCTGGAGGCTGTAGAAGACTGGACTGGGACCATGAACAAGGGAGACAACACCGATGTTATTTAACTCGACTTCCATAATAAAGGCCTTCGATAAAGTGTCGCATCGTCTTCTACTCAAGAAGCTTCACCGCTATGGCATTCGAGGACTAGTACTGGAATGGATTAATAGAATCTTACATTGGTCGGTCAAGTGGACATGGATATCTCAACCCGAGTGAAAGATTTTGGCTAATCAACCCGAGGCTGGCCGAGGGTTAATGGTCAAAATCTTTCACGAGGGTTGATATTATCCATGAAACAGAGTCTTCACGAGGGTTGATATTATCCATGAAACAGAGTCTACGAGGGTTGATATGAATACGAGAAAGAGAAGTGGGCCGACCACTGTCCCCTGGGGAACCCCGAAGAGGACTCGGGCCCTATCTGAGTATGTTCCATTCAGTATAACTTTTTGATGTCTGTCGTTTAGAAAAGAAGAAAACTAATTAACCACATTTGGGTTGATACCATAGTATTTTAATTTAACAGATAACAGTCTGGAGTGTGGAAATTTGTCAAAAGCCTTAGAAAAATCAAGCAAGGCCATGTCAATTTGTTTATTTTTACCAGTGTTCCGAGAAAAATCATCAATGGTTAATATTAGTTGTCTTTCAGTGGATAGTTTAGACCTGAACCCATTTTGTAGATTTGTGAGGATGTTGTGATGTTCGAGGTGAGACATGATGTTGCTGTGAATAATGTTTTCTAAAAGTTTACAGGCAATATCGGTAAGTCACACAGGCCCACAGGGACTTGTAACGTAGGTTGTGAGAAAGTCTGTTGTGTATACATGTGTACTAGGCCTATATACTACTATATATAAGTATATATACTGTTGGTTGAAAAAATTCGTGCCAGGTCCCTTTGTCCACGACACTGACGATGGAGTCCGCGGTGACACAAATTGTTCTGCTTCGGCGACGGGTGCCACGACCATGACGCATTCGTGACGAACAAACACTGCAATTAACTGTTTTTGGCGGTGACTCGACGTCGAGGATTGCTGGGTTTCTTCGTCCCTGCCACAGGCGTTTGTAATATATAATGAATATTAATGATAATCAAAAATCGGATCGAATCATATAGAATTGATTTCTATGATTCGATCCGATTTTTGATTATCATTAATATCCATCATATATTACAAACGCCTGTAGAATTGATTTCTATGATTCGATCCGATTTTTGATTATCATTAATATCCATCATATATTACAAACGCCTGTGTCCCTGCCAAGGCTTCGATCACCGTTCTAATGTACCCTACACGAGTCTTCACTTTCTGCCTACTAGTTTTCTCCTTGTACAGGATCACAGATTTAAATAGTAGTAGTATATTTAAATCTCTGACAGGATATACAAATTCATTAGAATTCTAAAATATCTATACCGAGTGATAACCACACTTAAAAACTTATTTTTTTTTATATATTTTGTGTTTACTTCAAAGCTATGTGTGACCATATCGGCCCCCAATCGGCCCCTCGGCAGTTAACGGGACACGTCAATCGGCCCCTTGGCAGTTAACGGGACACGTCAATCGGCCCCTTGGCAGTTAACGGGACACGTCAATCGGCCCCTCGGCAGTTAACGGGACACGTCAATCGGCCCCTCGGCAGTTAACGGGACACGTCAATCGGCCCCTCGGCAGTTAACGGGACACGTCAATCGGCCCCTCGGCAGTTAACGGGACACGTCAATCGGCCCCTCGGCAGTTAACGGGACACGTCAATCGGCCCCTCGGCAGTTAACGGGACACGTCAATCGGCCCCTCGGCAGTTAACGGGACACGTCAATCGGCCCCTGCAGTTAACGGGACACAAATCGGCCCCTGCATTTAACGGGACGATAGATCAAAGAAGAATTCGCGAGTTTACGTGCCGCAACGTAATAGTTTCTGGGCACGCGGGACGATAGGGCTGTTTTCGTTTATTCGAAACAACCGGTTCGACCGTTGGTTAAAGTCATTATTTCAAGTAGGCCTATAAATCCTGACGGGCTTGCAGTTTTTGATACAGGCCTGTGAGGGCTTTGTCAAGGCTCGTCTGAAAACAATATAAAATCACCAGGTCCGTCTTTAATTAATAAACGAACAACTAGTCCAACCGTATTTATAATCGAAAACGGCCTTGGTTAAAATTCAAGCGTCTCTGTGATCATGTTACTAAGCGCCAAACTGATGTCGAGTAGAAACAAACAAAAAGGATGTGTTCGACTTTCGGTTTCATCTATTCCGTTGCTAAATGGCTAATATTGTTTATATTGCTGATCTATTGTGTAAATTTTTGGCTTCGGACTAAAACATATTTAACTGACGATGCTGAAATTGCGGCTATTGCCTCAAGATACGCTCATACAGGTATGTATGCGGATTGGCTTTTTGCACCGGCTTCGTCTTCACATGTGGAAAAGCCAACTCCACCCTGGGCTTTCTCCGTAGAAACCTTAAGATCGTCTCTACTTCTATTAAAGAACAGACCTATAAGACCATTGTTAGACCATCACTAGAGTATGCCTGTTCAGTATGGGACCCTTATAATAAATCAGACATCAGTAAAATTGAAATGGTACAAAGAAGAGCAGCAAGATTTGTCACCAACAAACACAGAAACACTTCCAGTGTTGGTGACATGATACAACATCTAAACTGGCGCTCTCTAGAACACCGTAGGAAAGACATGCGACTAGCCATGCTTCATAAAATAACACATGATAAAATAAACATTAGAAAAGACTTCCTCGTTCCTCCAGTATGCAACACAAGACATGCACATCTTTAAACATATCAGACTCCCTCATGCAGAACACAAACACGTAAATATTCATTTTTTTCCTAGAACCATAACGCATTGGAATTCCTTACAACCATAAATTCTCTCAAACCCTTCAACTACTGCATTCAAATCAGCAATCCTTTCTGCCTATTATTATTTATTTTTTTACACACCAATTGACATAAACTTCAGGTGGTCAGTACAATGTAGATGTAGATTTGCAGTTTCTCTTATCTAGTAATAGGCCAGTCCATTAGGACCTGATACGCTCAAGAGTATGGTGGCCTAATTAATAACAAACTAAATTAACTAATTATTGCTAGTCTTAAACAGTTAAACACAAATAAAGTGAGTGTCAAAATATCCTGGAACGGGGTGGTGTGGTTTGGACATAGCCGAGTGTTATTGGTGTTAAATACAGTCTCTGTCACTCAGCTGACAAAGCATGCTTCTTTGGCTCAGTTGGTAGAGCTGTAGTTTTTCACACCGAAGGCCCGGGTTTTATTCCTGGTCAGAGCATAGGTTTTGGACGGGGCAGTTGACAGGAATGTGTATTTTCTCTGTTCTTCTACATAGGCCATAGGCGCCCTTTGTAACCCATGGAAGTTGGTTAAAGAGTGTCGAGTTGAGATTAAGGAAATCTCAAAACATATCAGGGGGGGGGGGGGGGGGGGGGGGGGGGGGGGGGGTAGTGTAAAAAGAGCGGGTTGGTGTGATTTGTACATGGTGTTAAATACAGCCTCTGTCACTCAGCTGAAGGAGCATGCTTCTTTGGCTTAGTGGGTAGAGCTGTCACTCAGCTCATACTTCTTTTGCTCAGTCAGTAGAGCCGTAGTTTTTCACACCAGAGACCCGGGTTATGATTCTTGGTCGGGGCACTCAACAGGAATGTGTATTTTCCCAGTTCTTCTATATAAGGCTACAGTACATATTTTGCGCTTCAACTGTTGATTTGTAACTGACAGAGAGTAGTCTGCCCCCAGTCATGGTCAAACCCATGATCCCAGAATTATATGGTCCACAGCTTGACAGCTAGACTAAGCTAAAGCATATTGAAGATCATATCTGGTTTTAATCAGATTGGCAACATTCGGTCAAAGAAGTATTTTTAAATGGGTGATCCACGTTGTAAATGATTTACATAATTAATTGTTAACTGTTTAATCATAGAACAACACCGATTCATCATATAAAGCTGTACCTACAAGGTTTTTTTAACTGTATTACAGGTCAAGGAGTTGAGTTTGCTTATAGCAAAATCAAGATAGAGTTACGAAAGCGGTTCCCAGGTCATATCCTGCCCAAGGAGGACGAACAATGGATGTTTATGAATGCTGGTGGATGGATGGGCAGTATGTGTATACTGCATGCCTCGTTGTCAGAGTACATACTGTTCTTTGGAACGGCTATCGACACTTCAGGGAATTCTGGTAAATTAACAATAAATAATTACAATGAAGGTTTTATTATAGGGTCTTCATTTGGCCTTATTTCTAGCAGAAAGCAATCTGAATATAACACAGATCATTATCACTCAGTTTCATAGAAGATGTGATAACATCCAATTCTGTACACATATGTGCTGGTGATGACCTGTATCTTTTTATGTATTCCAATTCAAATGCATTTTATCCATCTAGCTAGAAAAAGAGGTTGTGGTCATACACCAAAATCAGTGTTCTTTCTCCCTTAAGGATTTTTTTCTGCTGGTCCTAAGGATTGGTTGACACTAAAAAATACTGGTCCTGACTGAAAGTTACTGGTCATTATAAAGTTACAATTCATCTTTGTAGTTTATATAGTTAAGTTATAGTTTTACTAACAAAAATATTCACATGTCTGTTTTAGTATCCTGCTCTCCCAACAAAGTTGACTGAAAACTGGAATATTAATAATTACTCAAATCTGTTTTGTACAGTTTGATCTTCAACTTTTCTACGATGCTATTGCTCTTTTTGTTTTGTATATCTTTAGTACTCTATCTGTACCAAAAATTTGTCGGTCAAATGACCAGCTACATGGCAAAAAATGTCTGCCCTACTATAAAGTTGTCGGTCACAGGCAGATGGACAGGTGTTAATTTCAAACGCTGACAAAATAATGCATTTCTACATGGTCTTGCATGAATTACTGCAGCACTTTTATGAAAAATATACAAAAATGAAAGAGAAAAGGATACACTAAAATAAGCAAAAATTAAATTATACAATGTGCCATTGACTTAATCAGTGGGATGCTATATATATCTGTAACATATTACTAAAGTCTTGAATGACTGATCCTACATTAATCTTGTCTCATTCCAAACAGGAAGATACTGGGCCAACATTTCAGACACCATACTGACTGGGTCATTTAGACAATGGAAGGAAGGTGAACTGACATCCAGGGTTTTTTCACCAGGTAACATTTTGAAAAGTTTTCTGTCTTATTTGTCTCAACATACAAAGGTCTATACCTCTACTAAGTAGTGTTACTTTAAAAAATAACATAATGTTATGGTGGATATTTCAGATAATTTTAAATAATTTCTTGAAAACTGTGGGAGCTAGTATCCAGAAGAGACCTCTAAACAAGCAAAATTTAAATGGAAATATTATACAACATGTATAGTCAATGTTTATCACCCTCAGTAACCTAGTATCTAAGCTGAGCGTAGTGTAGGCTGATTATTTGGGTAACTGACGATGATGTTTATAGGTATTGTATAACATGTAATGTTAATGGGTACATTCTTTCATTGTGCCTTCAAAGTTTGTAGATAAACCATTTATTTTTGTCAGTCTATTTAGGGAGGGATACCTGTAATATTAATAGTTTCATAGCAACTCCAACTACAAAGACAACAATTTTTTTATAAAGAGATTTAGGTTATAAAGGAAGTTTTTATTTATAGGTGAAACTGTTCTTCATGAGTGGGGAGAGGTTACTGCAGTTCAGTGGAAAGCTGGAACGTGGATGGTGGAATATGGTCGTGGATTCATCCCTTCCACTTTGGGTTTCGCCCTTGCTGATACATTTTTTAGTACAACAGATTTTGTTACTTTATTTTATACATTGCGTGTTTACAGCAAAGCTTTGTTAATGGAGGCTGGCTCTTCTATGGAAGATTTCAGAGTTTATCTGAAAAATATTTTATGATGATGTAAGATAAATATTACTGAAATTAAGAATGTTTGACTGCCAAGCAGATTGTAAAATGTGAATGCATGTGACACTTATTGGTAATAATGAATAAGTATTATAAAAAAAATATAAGTTAAAGAAATAGGAAAAACTTCTTATAGCATAAATGTCAATTAAATCAATCAACAGCAAAACAACTACCTGTACCTGATAGTGGTCATAGTTACCAGGTATTAAAAATATTGCTTCAAATCTTTTGTTGATTAAAATATTACCTCGAAACTGATATTAATTAAAATATTGCTTTGAATTTCAAGAGCTTATTACAAAATGAAACATTCTGGTTGCTCTGAAATTACAACAAATATAAGACTCTAAAAATAAAATTTTGATCTGACAGGCTATATCTTCAAAATATAGAAAATTTGATGCAAATAATGATGGTTTCCAGAAAATAAGATTTAAAAGGAATGTTGACAATTTTTTCATTTTTAGCTCACCTGTCCGAAGGGCAAGTGAGCTTTTGCTGTGGTGCAGCGTCCGTCGTCTGTCCGTCGTCCCGCCGTCCGTATGGCCGTCCGGCGTCAACTTTTCCATTTAAACGTCTTCTCCAAAACTTTGAGACCTAGAGTCCTGAAATTTGACTTATAGCATGCTGGGATGAAGGGCTACTAAGTTTGGTCAAATAAATGACCTTGACCTTCATTCAAGGTCACAGTTGTCAAATAGGTGAAAATCTTTAACAGATTTCTTCTTAATAACCAAGAGGCCTAGAGACCTGAAATAGGGCCTGTGACATGCTGGGATGAAGGGCTACCAAGTTTGCTCAAATGAATGACCTTGACTTTCATTCAAGGTCACAGGGGTCAAATAGGCTGAAAATCTTGTTAAGTCTTCTGTTTCATAATCAACAGGCCTCGAGACCTGATATCGGGCATGTAACATGCTAGGATCAAGAGTTACCTGGTACCAAGTTTGTTCAAATGTATGACCTTGACTTTCATTCAAGGTCACAGGGATCAAATAGGCTAAACTATTTAAACAACTTCTTTTTGATAACCAAGAGGCCTAGAGACCTGATATTGGGCTAGTGACATGTTGGGATGAAGCACTACAAAGTTTGTTCAAATGAATAACCTTGACCATCATTCAAGTCACAGGGGTCAAATCGGCTATTATATCTTTATAAGATTTCTGCTTCATAACCAAGAGGCCTGGAGACCTGATATTGAGCTTGTGACATGCTGGGATAAAGGGCTACCCAGTTTGTTCAAATGTATGACCTTGACTTTCATTCAAGGTCACAGGGGTCAAATAGGCTAAACTATTTAAACAACTTCTTTTTAATTACCAAGAGGCTTAGGGACCTGATATAAGGCCCGTTACATGTTGGGATGATGCACTACAAGGTTTGTTCAAATGAATAACCTTGACCTTCATTCAAAGTCACAGGGGTCAAATAGGCTGAAATGTCTTTATAAGATAACTGCTTCATAACCAAGAGGCCTAGAGACCTGATATTGAGCCTGTGACATGCTGGGATAAAGGGCTACCAAGTTTGTTCAAATGAATGACCTTGACTTTCATTTAAGGTCACAGGAGTCATATAGGCTTAAATATTTAAATGACTTCTTCTTAATAACCAAGAGGCAAAGGAGCCTCTAACGTGCTTAAGCATGATATAAATCCTTATTCACTCTCCTATTTGTTAAGTATGAACCATGCATGATTACCAAATAGCAGGTGAGCGATTTGGGCCCATTGGGCCCTTGTTCTTTTTCAACGCAGAAGCTAAATCACATATCAAATTGTTTGTAAAATAATCATTCTGTAACTTTACAATGTTTCTAGTGTGATATGACCTGTATACAGTTATAGTGCAGCTTTGTAAATATTTAATTGATGTAAAGTTACGCAAAATGTTGACGTACTGGTAATTTATGAACTTTCATATCTAGGTAATTACCTTTGGTGAAATCCTTTGTTATTTAGAGTACAGCAAATTGTGAACTGCAAATCTTTGACCTGTATCATAATTGAGACAATGTCATGAAGTGAGGTGGAAAGTGTAAAATAGGTATCCATGGTATAATTAAGTGCCTCTAATTCTAAAATGTTTTCAGGTCTGTGAGATCAGATTGAATCAGATACTGTTAGCTCTTTATATTCTTTGCTATTAATTTTGACTATTATCCACCGAGAGTGTCGTTAATATTATTTTGAATATGTTATATAAGAAATACTGGTAGAAGTACAGAGTTTTTTAAATTCATGGATTTCAGTAAAACCGCAAATATAGCGAAAATAAAACCTCATTGAAATTTAAATGCTGTACATTGCCTCCTTTGTGGAGTTAAAAGTATGATGTGTAAGAAGGCTTAACAAGTCACAGTTGGGCATTTGTTATGATGATTTTTTCATGTTGAAATAAATTTGAAGATAGACATGAAAATCTGTAAATTAATGGTACTTTTACAAACAAAAAATCATTTACAAAGTTTGAAATACAAAATATCGATTATCACAGATAACTATACAAAAGGTGTAATGTGATTTATGTATATTCTTTTCATCATTTTACTGTATCTAGCAATTTTTTTTCTGTGTATGATTTAACTTCTTGCTAGATTTGCTTTATTATATTATATGAGGTCAGAAAATGATATCCACCTAGATATTTTAGGTTTTAATGATACATTCCTAAATTGAGTTAGATTTTTAATTAATGAATCATCTGTCTCGTATTTCATATGTAGGTTCCCCTAGGGCCCTAGTTGTGCATAATGAATTTTGGGACCAATCGGTCAACAAGATGGCCGCCAGGCAGCCATCTTGGATTTTGATACTTAAAGTTTGTTATCGCTATTTCTCAGAAAGTACTGAAGGGATCTGTCTCAAATTTCATATGTAGGTTCCCCTAGGGCCCTAGTTGTGCATATTGCATTTTGGGACCAATCGGTCAACAAGATGGCCGCCAGGCAGCCATCTTGGATTTTGATAGTTAAAGTTTGTTATCGCTATTTCTCAGAAAGTACTGACGGGATCTGTCTCAAATTTCATATATAGGTTCCCCTAGGGTCCTAGTTGTGCATGTTGCGTTTTTGGGACCGATCGGTCAACAAGATGGCCGCCAGGCAGCCATCTTGGATTTTGATAGTTAAAGTTTGCTGTCGCTATTTCTCAGAAAGTACTGAAGGGATCTGTCTCAAATTTTATATATAGGTTCCCCTAGGGTCCTAGTTGTGCATGTTGCGTATTGGGACCGATCGGTCAACAGGATGGCCGCCAGGCAGCCATCTTGGATTTTGATAGTTAAAGATTGTTATCGCTATATCTCACAAAGTACTGAAGGGATCTTTCTCAAATTTCATATGTAGGTGCCCCTAGGGCTCTAGTTGTACATAATGCGTTTTTGGATCGATCGGTCAACAAAATGGCCGCCAGGCTGCCATCTTGGATTTTGATAGTTAAGATTGTTATCGCTATTTCTCAGAAAGTATTGAATGAATCTGTCTCAAATTTCATATATAGGTTCCCCTAGGGCCCTAGTTGTGCATATTTCGATTTGGGACCGATCAATCATCAAGATGGCCGCCAAGGAGCCATCTTGGATTTTGATAGTTTGAAGTTTGTTACTGATGTTTTCTCAGGAATTACTGAAGCGATCTGTCTCAAATTTTATATATAGTATGTTTGCAAAAGTTTGAAAAGCAGAGAAAAGATCCCTCTTTCCATTGTCAGACATAGATCATTCTATGGTGGGCGCCAAGATCCCTCTGGGATCTCTTGTTAATTAATGAATGTCATCTACTATGTGACGATGTCACAAACAAATAAACACTTTTGATATACTTTGGGGCCGCAGTTACTGAGTGGTCAAGATGTCCTAACTTATTACCACAAGCCCTCCACCTCTGGGTAACTGGTTGGTGGTTTTTCTCTGGGTACTCTGGTTTTCCTCCACCATCAAACCTGGCACATCCTTACATGACCTTCGCTGTTGATAGGATGTAAAACTAAACGAAACAAAACAAACGACTGTATTTAGTGCAGTGGTCACTTATTTATAATTTTCTACTTTATATATCTCTGTCTGCCAAAAGCTAACTGGCTAAAGTATGAATTTATTTATTGTTTTACCATTACTAAAATCTCTAAGTGACGATTTAGTTATAAAGGTAATAGCATAGCTGTTACCTTTATCGAGTACATGTATAAAATTTTCTCTTGGTATTAAGAAAGTGGTTTCACTGTCAGATAATTATATAACTGGTTTGTTGAGGCTTCAGAGAACTATCATTACTGTAATTTCCTTTTTTTAATTTTTCAACTCATCACTAAATCACAACAAGGTGATGAAATAACTAGTTGACATTTTTTTTAATTCAAATCAAATATGCTATCAATTAAAGTGCGGATGCTGATTTGTGCTTCAATTTGTACGTAGCAGTAACAAATATCCACTGATAAAGTGCCACTTTGTTCTATTGAAACTTTTATGTATCACATTCTGTTTGGTTTTTTACTTGTGTTATTGAAATTTGGTAAAATATTAAAATGTCACCTTTATACTCACATATAGACATGAGAGCACTTTATGAATTTGCGATTTTGTAAAATGTACATTTTTACCAAATAAAATATTTTGTATATCTGTGCTATTGTGCTTATAAAACATTTATTTGTTGTTAGTTTTTAGATCATCTGACCCAAAGGGTCAGGATGACCTATAGTCATCATGCACGTCCGTCGCCGAGCCGCCGTGCGTAAACTTTTCATTCAAACAACTTCTTCTCAATAACCGTAAGGCCCAAAGTACGCATATTTGGCCTGTAGCATAGTTGGAAAATAAGTGACCTGACCTACTTCAAGTCACAGGTTACTTGAAAATTCTTCTAACTAACCAAAAGGCCATGACTCAATGTGGCCTGTAGCATTGCTGGGGATGATGGGATGAAGGGCTACCAAAGTTGTGAAAATTAATAACCTTGATGTTCTTTCAAGGTCACCGGAGGTCAAATAGGCTAAAATCTTTGAACAACTTCTTCTAACTAACCGAAAGGTCCAGGGTACTCATATTTGGCCTGTAGCATGCTGGGATGAATGGCTACCATAGTTGTGAAAATGAATGACCTTGGCCTACTTTCAAGGTCACAGGAGTCAAATAGACTAAAATCTTTGAATGACTTCTTCTAACTAACCGAAAGGTTCAGGGTACTCATATTTGGCCTGTAGCATGATGGGATGAAGGGCTACCAAAGTTGTGAAAATAAATAACCTTGATGTTCTTTCAAGGTAACAGGGGTCAAATAGGCTAAATTCTTTGAACGATTTTTGTTAACTAACCCAAAATCCAGGATACTCATATTTTGCTGGTGGCAAGCTGGGATGCAGGGTTACCATAGTTATAAAAATGAATGACTTTGACCTTTTTTCAAGGTCACGGGTCAATTAAGCTAAAATCTTTTTAACTACACCTTTTAATTAGCCGAAAGGTCCAGGGTATTCATATTTAGTCAGTAGCATGCTGAGATAAAGGGCTATCAAAGTTGTGGAAATGAATGACCTTGACCTACTTTCAAAGTCACGAGTCAAATATTCCAAAATCTTGAATTTTGAAATTCTTCTGAAGTTCTACCAGTGTGATTAAGCTGAAACCTGCATGAAATGATCCTGACATGGTCCCGACCAAGTGTTGTTATATTTTATGTCAATCCAAAATCCAAGATGGCTGCCACAGATGATCCAAGATGGCTGCCACAGATGCCATCTTGAAAACACATTTTGAACTTCTTCTCAAGTTCTACCAGTGCAATTTAACTGAAACTTGAAACATGAAATGCGGCTGATATGATCTTGTCAAAGTGTTGTTATATCTCTGGTTGATCCCAGATTGAAGATGGCTACCATGACACCATATCTAATTATTTTCCTATAAAGCTATTGCCAAGATAGTCAGATGACCGTTAAGGCCCTTGGGCCTCTTGTTTGTGAAAGTTATCTAAGCATTGATGTCACTATTTTTTTTTAACTTCATTGGGTTATGGATGAAATTTTGTTTACAAACTGTGAATCGGCGTAGCGGATTCTCACAAAAGTTATCAATGTCAACGTCTCTATTGTGTCGTCATGATAACATGGTTTTCGTGCCATTCTCGAAAAAATTAACTACAGTTTTCCCACTTAAATAAGGAACCCGATAGCTAACTGGTGGAAATGATGACAACATTCTGCATCCTTACCAATTAAATAACATTTAAGGACTACATAAGGAATTAAACAAATATTGTTGAAGAATTTTTGCAGAAATAGTGGCAACAAACTTCATCCAAAAGCTGGTTAAATGTTCCAAAACAATCCGTTATTAACTGTGATGTTTTGATCTGTCAGGAAATACACCCTGCTTAATTATGGCCTATCATCTTCGTTAGCCAATGTATCTGCTTTAAGACTGTGAAAAGTATATGCAATCGGCAGCCTTGGCTAACAAATATCATGGCGGGAAAGTTTGAGAAAGACAAGTTAAATAACATGTGATAATGGTGGTCATGATCACCACTCGATATGCTAGTACAACACAATAGGGAATCATGTAGTACATAAATTAGGCCAATGTTTATTTACAAGAACCTGTATGTGTATTATAATAGAAGTTACTAGAAATCATCAGTACAGGCAGACCACAATAACCTTGAATATTTTTTTCACAATGATAGGGGAAAAAACGACTGAAAGTCTGAGAATTAAAATAAAAATACTTTAATTAATAACATATAGAGTAGTTCAAAATACATAGAAACATGTGCACAGTGTAGACATAAACAGAATAAATACATTATATCTCATTCCATTTGATAACATATCAACACAATAACCTAAGAGATTTTCTCCAATAACACTTAACAAAGAACTTATTAACATTTATAGTTTGGAGAGGGAATGAGACAAAAATGCACAAATATCCCCTGATGAACCTCTTCCACAACTAACACAATATTTATACGCTTTATTTT
The DNA here is from genome assembly GCF_041381155.1 of Argopecten irradians. Lineage (NCBI taxonomy): Eukaryota > Metazoa > Mollusca > Bivalvia > Pectinida > Pectinidae > Argopecten > Argopecten irradians. The sequence goes on from NC_091134.1 coordinate 24,181,871, forward strand.
TATTCGTTGATATGAAAATGAATTCCATGTGTTGTTCATAAAACTTCCATTAGAAGGGAAATAACTCTTTTCTATTTTAATTAAAATTTACGATATTCAAAATTTCTCTGTTTTCAGGCAGTCTTAAAGCAAATTACCATCAAAATTTCTGTTTTGATACTTCAGGAATCTTTTTGCTATTTATATATACTAGTACGTGTATATGGTATTTTTGGGGGTTGCCGAAAATAGTGATGCTGAGACCAGTAGAACTGGGACAATACAATAAGATTTCATCTTTTACATACTCGGATTTAATAGGAATAAAATGAAAACTATTACTAATCAAGTGTGCCTTTGGTGTTTTGTATAATCTGAGATTTATCCCACAATTGTAAATTTGATCTTGTGTTACAACATTCCAAAAACTAATAAACCTCAAGTACATACACATGTTATACTTATATTGCACGTAACCATCAAAGCACAACCTCTCCATATAATGTCTGATACTTAAATAGGGATGTAACTGTGATATGATACAATGCCTATGATACATGTACAAACAGATAATCTCAAGGTATATTTTGAATTACTATATTTTTTAAAATATCAATAACCTAGTTTCATGTAGGATTCTTGACTACATTGTATTCTTTCATTCATTAAACTCATTATTATGGATTTTTTTTGTTTTTTTTCCCCATATCATTTTTACTACACTGGAAACTGGAGCATATCAACTTATTATTTCAGTTTATGAGCAAATTTTTCCCCCAAATATTTGGCCATTTCAAAGATTTCTATCGTAGTGTTCTTTAAACATCATGACCAAAACTCATTAGATTCCCTTTATTACATTCAACTTTATCATTACACCTATCTCCTTTGTCTTCTTGTATTTTCTATCACAAATTCTTTATCATGGACTATGTTTTATGTGTGTCATGATAAAGGGGCAGACTGGCTTGAAAACTCAACAATCTATTTTTGTCTACACAGTTAGGATTACCTCCTTGACCCATATTGTTATAATCCTACAAGTACTACCTTCCATTTTCACAACAGTAAGTATTTCATCAAATCTGTTTTTTCATGATTTCTTTACATGTATAATTTCCATAACATTAAAAAGTGTTCATCACATATATTAGTAGACAGTTTCACAAAATAATAATTGATTTCTAGTAAAAAAAATGATGTTATCACCGAGATCTTCAGATGTGGCTATGCCTTAATCACTAAAATGATTGATGAAGCAATTGATCAGTTGTACCATCTTTAACAAAGTCTCCTTTCACATGTACAAGTAATTAATTTCATAATGAAAAAAAAAATCCTATTGGTGGACAACATCTGGAATGTTTACTAGGGCTTTAGTATCACATTCCAAATACAGTATACGTCATAACATTAATAAAAGATAAATTTAATTCAGTCAACTGTACAATATAAAGCATAATAAATAACATTAATAAAACAAAAGGCCCACAGGGCCTGAATTACTATTAAAAAAATTGAACTACACTTGTATTGTATTTGCCACTTAGTTCTCCTCTACCCCCCCCCCCCCCCAACCTTTTTTCTCCTTTTTTTTTCGAAATATGAAAAAAACCACTATTGAACAGACACCCTATAATCTATAATAAGTTTAATTAAAACAAATTTATATGTTTGAGCAAAATATTTCTTACAATTATGCATAAATATCACTTCTCAGTCAATTAAACTTAATATTAAACCAAACTTCATTATTAAATTGATCTTATTTTTCACTTTTCAGTATTTTATCAAACCACATACGCTGGGCGTGCAACAAAATTTTTGGAGAGGTTATAGTTGAAAATTATACTGCAACTATATACACAGTCAATTGACACCTGCAAAAACTTTGTCACAATACAACGTGATCAAAATGTATCAGCATTTCTTAATGTTATCTAAAAGTTCATAGCAAACTTACAAGGAGATATGTATCAGCAGGAGTTCATGACTGAGGGATACATTTTACACAAACACACAATTTACAAACATATAATATATTTGTCCACCAAAATAAATAGATTTACAGATAAACTGTTTATCACACATGAACAACTTGTCAAACCATATAAAACGTGTCAATTAAGATCATTTCTATGCATAATCCCTTTAAATATTTAAAGAGCAATTAAGAATAATTCCAAGCTAAATTCTTCAAATTCCAAAACCTACTTCAAAGAACATCTAAACTAATAAAACACAAGATTTACAAATAAGAAAATCACTACTAACAACAAATTTTGATTTGATAAATATGTTGATTAGAAAAATTTATTTTTTCCTTTTGAATCCAAATTGTATTATCCAAAAAAAAACATAATTGAGCATAAACAATTTTGCAATTCCTATTTATCAAAGTTTTTTTTCTTTTGTAGTGTAGAACTTGAGGACAATGATAATGAGAAATGACAAAGTCTAAACACATCTTTTCACTAGCATCCCAAGGATACTTTAGATACTTTGATGAAAATGATTTAGGACCATCACCTTTACAAGAGATCATTATGTGAGCTTTAAGTGTGTGCCAAAACACCAGAATTTGAGAAACGATAATACATCACAAGGAAAGTCATAATAATTTGAACTCATTGTCCATCCCTTTAAAGATGTACTTGCAATATTTACACGATACAGATGTCTTTAGCTTCCAAATGAAATCATGACCAGACAGAATTTGATGTGACAGAAAAGCAACTCCTGAAAGGATACGATCACACTATAAGTATGTCCCCCTCCCCCCACTCCCTTTTTAAACTTAATTTGTATTCATATTTTTGTCACCAAGGTACTTTTTAAACGTTGACAAAAAGCTCCTATTTGAATTTGAAATGTGCCATCGAAGGACTGTTTCTTTTTAACAAAATTCAGAATTCGTCGTGAAGGACTCGTTTCACATCTACACATTTACTACTAACAAAAATATCTCGGTTACTCATCATTTCCTCCAAAGAGACCAGTCCATCTTTATCTTCATCCATCATGTTTATCAGGTTTTGGGTTTCCGATCTGGCCTGGTCTGGATTCCTGGGGTCTACATACGACTGAAAACCAGCAAATAAAGAATGTTTGGTAGAAATATGCAATGATACCTGCCAACATGAAACTTGAGTCTATTTGTGACTTGCTGTTGACTAATTGAACTGTATTTGTCTACCATGAATCACAAGCAAATTCAGTCTTTTGTCTTTGATTTGGTACTTGTACATGCTGCCAATTTTAGTAATTTTATTATTAATAATATTAAACTTACTTCCAAGAATTTTATCAGCAAACAAAATAAACTGGTTTGTATAAAAACGCATGAAGTAGATCATATTTAGACCATACATCTGTTTTCCAGTGGTGGTTATAAGATCAGGACATTAGTAATCATACTTACAGAACAAAATTAAGAGACAATTAAATTATACATCCACAGAAACAAACGGACATGTGGTACAATCACAACAACACAAGGTGGCATCAAAGTATCTCTTACAAACACCAGCAATTATATACTAACCAATAGCTCGTCTTTATCTGCCTTTTTATCGCCGTTTTTATCAATGGAATGTTTGAACTCCTGTCTCCTCTCCTCCTGCCACTTACGATCCATTTCCTTCTGCTCCTCGCCAACAACTTCCCCCGGGGGCAAGGCACAGAACTCTTCCTCTGTTAGCATATCATCCTTATCCACGTCTGAAATGGGCAGTCATTTTACATATGATATAACTATCAGATCTTGATGTATGATCAAATCATTATGTATAAAGGCATGTTTCAACGTAAACCTCAACAGTATGTACTAATAATACTTGTTGGCCTGGATGAGATACAAAGTGGTCATAAATTGGAGTGCTTGGGATATGAATATAATGTTAATGTCTCCAGGTCCTCAGGAAAGGCAAATACACAGGAATTGTCCGGGTGAATCCCATAAATCACTGTAAACTAACCTTTTGACTTATATCAAAAACAACCTCATCTTATAGGCCATCAATATTACAACTTAGGCCATATATATGTTTTATTATCATAAACATATATTTTCTCATGTTATAATTGCTTTTAGTTTATTTTTGTTTTAATTATTAAGTTGTAACACTGTCAACAGTATACAGTACAGAAGTATAAACATAATACCCAGGCCATTGAGGATGGTTTCCAGCATGTTATTCATTGTAATCTTGCTCTGCTCTGGGTGACGAAACGCCAGGAATTCCTCCTCAGTAAGTTTGTTATTGTTATCCTGATCAGCATCAGTCCATCGGAACTTGTATCTCACCAAGGATTCTCTCTCTGGAAAAGGAGAACAGTCCAAAATTATAATAATAATTATAATGTAAAATTGTTTTAAAAGTTTCTCAATATGAAGACTTTGCTATTTATTCATTTATCTATATTTTATGTTTCGTTTTATATACTGATTTCCTACAGCAGTACAACATTGTTTTTACCTGCGATAGATTGATATCAAGGGAAATAATATCTTGGTATACATCTAACATGAGTAATCACTTTATTCATTACACAATTTATTGAATTATTACAATGAAACAATTCAATTTAATATAAAGATTTAATGGTAAGCAATATTTTAGCAAACACAATTTTTTGATGTTTGCAATGTTTAACAAGCAGTCCAGAGGGCCTGTATATCGCTTTCTGGTTAACTGCGTAAACACAAATGTACAACAAAAAGACCCTTTTTATGGATTAACCCAGCTTTCTGGTTAACTGCGTAAACACAAATGTACAACAAAAAGAACCTTTTTCATGGATTAACCCAACCATTTGTACAATTTTTTAATCTACAATTTTAATCCCATAAATATTATTTCAATGTGATATGAGTATTAATTAATGCTGAGTTTTGGGGACAAAGCCAGGTAAATTGACTCCTCTTGGCTCTGCCCTTGAAGCCCTCAGGGAGGACTTGAAATATACTACAAATATACTAGAACATGATTAACAGAGAAGAAACTGATCCCATTAACGTACCATCATCCTTCATATCAATAGTGTCATAGTCCTCTACATGCTTTGCTGCCTTGGATTCCTCATAACCTTTAGCCAGCAGGAAATGTCTGTAATACTCCTTCCATTCAATGTAGCCTGCAAACATTCACAATTTTAACTTTGAAATGATTCATGTCAAGTAGCACATTTAAGAAATACTCGTATCAGCACTCCAAAGTTACCTTATCCCATAATTCCTTGTGTCTATGTGTGTTACTTAATTTTGAAGTTATAAAGTAACGAGAAAAACATTGCATTATTTAAATTGTTCGAGGCTTCCGTTTATATTTCATTAAAACTGATCATGATATCACTGGTAAAAAAACAAACCTTTTTTGTCTGGATCCATGTGTTTAAATATATGAGAATTTTCTTCCACAGATTCATTAAAATGTTCGTTGATTTTCTTTAAGATCCACTTGTGTATTTCATTCACATCCATGTTTCCATCTCCGTTCAGATCAACTCTATATTCCAAATAAAATGTAAAGGTTCAACCCAATTGAAGGTAACTTTCAAATGCGTAAAAAAACATTGGCTACAATTAATCAGCCCATGTTCAGTAGTCCCAAAAATTTCTCTTATGAAGCTACATACACTGGTACTTCTCGACTCCCGGCTGGATATCGGACAGTACAATGTATGTAGGATATATGGCTATAATGGAAATCTTCCAGACATCAAAGAAAATTTTAATTTGAGTTAAAACTCTTTGGGCACTTCCCTGATGCAATCCAATAAGCCTAATATCAAACGTAATGATCAATACGTTGTGTCTAACCTCTAACTAACAATCAAGGCAGGAAGAAATGGGCTAAATATAAATTCAAAATTTCAAGTTGTGTTGGAGTTATTTTTCCTGATGATTCCCTGATAGGTCCCAACTGACTTATATAGTCAATGCCAGTTGACAAAACCTAAAACACTAATAGGAAACAGAATGTACAAGAGACAAAAACTTAGGCCTAACTAAGACATGGATATAACATTAAGAAATTACTTCTTCCTAAACCCACTGTACACGTAATTTGCACATTTGCAAAAGAGCACCATAACCTTACTTTCAAAAGATTTCTTTGATTATATGATTCAGGCAACAGGAGAGCAGGGTCAATCATCAATTTTTCATCGTGTTAACCCAAAAATGCCTTCCTTTGTGATAAGTTCTTTGATTTATGTGACCATCTTGTTCCTAGGCGAAAAGACGTCGAGATGATCTGGTGGGATGAGTGTTGTTCGACAGGAGACAAACGACTGGTTATTTCTCCTGGTGCGAGGTCTTCATCGGGATCTTCCATGTCCATGCGAACTACATCTCTCGCGACAATATCTTTCGTGGTCTACAGCTAACAATGAGCAAGGGACAGTATAAACGCGATAGTTTGTTTTTTTTTTGTAGCATGTTTACAAGATACACTTTATTTTTTGCCAGCATTAAACAACATGTCGCCAAAGTAATCCAGGGAACGAGGTTTACATTGGGGGAATATAGATTCATGTTAAGACCTCGTTCGGCCGGGTTCCGGGTATTTTTTTTTTCATTTACGGTCATTTCCACACCCAAATCACTTCATGTTGTGTAATCCATCCGCTACAAAGGAAAATGTCACAAGTATAGTCCTTTTTAGACTCAATATATAGAAAGAAGCGTTGTCGAATTTTATTGTGAAATATGTTATGAAATTGATTCTTTACTCTCTAAAAATTATGGTTGCTGGATAAGTAATCCTCTTACAGTCCAAAATTTTAAAAAAAAAATTGTCCCATAGGCGAGCATGAGATATATATCATGCAATTCTTCAGTTGTAAACGAACCACAGATGTCGGCGACCCAAAAGACCGAGTAATAAATTCGCTGAACCACTCACGGAACGTTCAGACAGAGCGTCCTTTTTAACTTTCGAAAATGTGTACTACATCCTTGTAGTGAATAAACGATCTCGCTACATGCCCTCAATGACAAGGTATGGAGCTGGACAATCGATACCGGAAGACACGGGCGGATCTTCTGAATTACTTGGTATTGCGGCGAGTTTGAGTGGCAAACTGTCTGGCATGCCTGTTATAAACTGGCAACAAGTTGCTGCCGATATTGAAATATCTGAGAAATTATTATATTTTACATTTTCCATGACAATTGAAAACATTCATAGATGTGTGTGTTTAAGCGTAAGAATGCAATATGTTTCCACTAATACCCCCCCCCCCCATTTTTGCCGACTGAACTGTTCTTAAAATGCATATTTGAAAGAAAAAAGGGTCCTCCTTCGACATTTTTTCGTACTTCGTACTTCATTCTAAAAAAATTTCCGCTGCGCGGCGCATTTCCTAAAACGTTCAAGCACATAATGTTCAAACCTTTAATAGTAGAAATTCAATACACATGAGCTGCACTTAAAATGTCCATTAATGGATTCTACGTACTACATTTGTATTTTAAAAATGTCTCTTAAAAGATTACTTTGTTTAGATGTCTTAGCAAGACAATTAATGCATTATTATTTTGAGTTACAAAACAATGTGCCGATGGTGTGAAGCCGGTATGTTCAGATCGAGCGGGTTGCACAATGATGTGACGACACAATTATCACAATTATCATTTCTTAATGCAGGTTACTTTAAACCGAAAAAATATCATGGTATGAACGCTTTAAAATCATTAAAATACATCGTAAAATTCATCTCAGTCATTCTAAATCGTAATTTTTTTCCCGGGGGAGACACCCGGACCCCCAAACACCAAAATCTCGCGCCTTCGGGCGCTCGCAAATTCATTAAAATGCATCGTAAAACTCATCTTAGCCATTCTAAATCGTTATACATTGTATTTTTTCCCGGGGGATACCCCCGTACCCCCCAAACACCAAAATCTCGCGCTTTCGGACGCTCGTAAAATCATCAAAATACATTGTAAAACTCATCTCAGCCATTCTAAATCGTAATATTTTTCCCGGGGTCGACCCCAGACCCCAAAAGCTCGCCCCTTCGGTGCTGACACGCTAATTTGGCCAATTTGCGTATTCGTTAATTTCCTTTTAGCTACCCATATGTCTATAAATGTGTACAAGGATTATATGTTATGATATATGTAAAAAGTATATAAAGTATATATGGTTGTGTGTTGAATTAATCTCCTCCTGTAGGTGCGGCGGGGGGTTTCAAAATATAGGGGACCTTTGCCCCCCGCCCCACCCCATTACATTTCATCCTCCTACGCCACTGACACATAATTCATTAGATTTTCATAAAAAAAAAATTAAAAAAACAGTTTCCAGGCAGATAAATCACGTGGTGAAAATGAATCATCCCTTCAACGTGTCGTCATTTTTGTAGTGAATTATCCCTTGTGTGATAAACCTTCTAGTCAAATTTGTCCTGATAATCCCACATAAGATGAACTTATCATCGCGTGTGCATGAACCTGTCAAAATTGTCCTAACTAAACGCAGCACTACTTTTGACCTGGTTTCTAGCGTTTTCTGACCACTCCGGTAACCACCCTAGATCATTGGGCAGTCCGTCCTCAAAGTCGTATTTGTCGAGGCCAACAAGTTGTCGGACTTCTCTTGATTTAGCAATTTCCGGTATTTCATCTATCATTTCGATTTGACTTTTGTATTTGGTCTTACTGCATTCAGAAGTACTTGCGAATAGCCAAACTCCTTGCGATGGCCAATGAGCGGTGGCAACCATCTTTTCGAATGCTTCTTTTTTTAGCTGCAAATCTTTCTTTCTTGCCCATCTAGCTGGTGTCATACAAACAAATGTGACGAAGCGCCACCTGTCGGAATGAAGACGACCCTTTTCTGGTTTGACATTATCGTGGACAGTTCTAGAGTCCCATATTACCATTCCACCTTTTGGAACGGGGACCTTCTTTTCTTTCAGTCCCTTATTTTTGTACCATTCGACATATTCTGGTTTTAACTGATAAAAGTCCTCACCGGCAGAGTCTTCCGCTGCCTCTTTAAAAGTGTCAAGGAATTCTCTATGAACATTACATGATCCCTCAATAACCCGAAAGCAGTAATCTTCGCATGTAGTTTCCTCCAAGTACACTGCCCCTTGAAATGCATGTAAGCCAATTCGCCAACTTCCTTGATCAAAATGAAACCAATTTTCGCCATTTTTGTTGAATGCAGTATTCCCTGTGGGGGAAGAAATATACATGATCAACTGGAGACTTGACTTTATAGGCGAGAGAAAGCCTGACATGACCTTGAACAACGCTTTAGAATGATGAAAATAACTTATTGGCATCCAATATTTTGGCAACGGCCAACGTTTCAAAATTTGCACGCAACAGATCAATAGAACTATAGTTTTGAAAGTCTTTACTTATCTTCTCAAGAACGAAAAATAGTTTAACGATTTGCAATTTTCGAACCATATTAAACCAGTTCACTCAAACACCATCGATATTCCACAAAGAAACAGAATCTTACCAAGTTCCGGAGGTTCTCCAATAGCCATGCCATCCATGCTCGATAACAGTTTCTCGGTACCCCAGAGTTTTGCGAACACAGGTTTTGCCTTGAGACGGACTTCCCATGCAACAGGTGATGCTGATACTCTGGAGAAAGACAGAAACCACCATTATAGATATAGTGTCGTAAATCATTCTAATTTCCGCTCCATTGCTGCTAGTTTACAGAACAGTGTGTGACAGAAAGGCCGAAAGAAATAAGAATTGAAGCGTGCGTCAATGAGTACATGCTTAGTCGGCATGGGTCAGAGAGTACCAGCAATGTTTTTTTTTCTCTTTCAATGCACCATAACAATTTTAGCTGTGCCACTAATCTAGACGTTTCTAGACGTTTTGAAAGACTAAAAAAATTTTTAGTTGAAACATGCATGGGTAATATAAGTATGTATGCAAGTAATGTTTTCTAGACATGCATGTAATTTTCAGACTCTAATACATCCTCGAGAGGTTACTATCACTTTCGTAATGTCTGTGACTATATAACGGGAGTTATAGTAATCCTGGAGTAATGATGGACTCTAAGTAAAAAAAAACGAGACAACTTACCTGTATTGTTGTACCAGGGATATGTTTTTGTCTATCGGCGAATCATCTACAAACTTGTCTAACCACTGCCGTATCTGGCTAACCAATTCATCGCATTTCTCTGGGGAGATGACACCAGGAACAACCGTGTAGCCTTTCTCTCCTAGGTCTCTCATCATACAGTCCCTATAAGGGATCATTAGTATATCCATGAAACAGGCACTTGATTTTAAATAAATTAATGTAAAACACAGCGGAGTAACTAGTACCCTTGAATAAACTTTGTATTTAGGTAATGTTCCTATCGATATACATGAATTTATTTTGAATCAAGTGCTTACGATTCTTGAGCAAGCTTCGAGTAGGACAATGGTATAATTTAAGCTAAAGATGTTACATATACATATGTATATTAGAGGAATTGCCAGCGGTTTTGTAATGATATCGGACCACTTTAGCCTTGACCCAGAGTTAAAGGTCAAAGGTGTATTTTTCAGGGAGGTGTTGCCCAGGGTGATGTCCTCAATCTTAGAGCATTTCATCCATTGCAATGCTCTTGCCTTATACCGTCAGGACAAAATTAATAAAATTGCGTTTAAATAAGGTTGATAACTTATCTTTTTTTTTTAAATAGAGAATACATGGTTAGTATATTACAATACAAGGTTTATTTGGATTCGAGACTTAGGGCCGAGATGACGAGGCTTTGCAGATTCATCTTGACTTTCCGTGTCGAGCACTAAAATCAAACTTGTATTGTCAGTAAGATACTAACCATGTGTTCTGTTTATCCTGCAACCATTATGACATTCAAAACGAAAGCAAATTGCCAATTATTTAGTTTCGCTCGAAGAGAAACGCTTCTTTGATGCTGAGGAAAAGATTCATTCACTAAACCGAAAGAGAGTGTACTCTTTTTACTATCCTGGGAAATATATATAGCGCATTCGCAAACAGTACCAGTATTATTCTTTTCAGTTTTTAGTATCACTGAAACAAAATGATAATACTCCAAAAACAATAATTACCATAAAAGAATTTCTTTCCAATACGTCTAGATCTTACGGTGGCTGATTTGTGCCATTTCGTCTTCTCATCTTTTCGCCCGAAAAGACGAGAATTAAGAAACCTAGATTTCGTCTTTTCGTCTTTTCGCCCCGAAAAGACGAAAAGACGAAATTTAAACATCTCTGTATCTCGTGTTTTCGCGGCGATAAGACGAAAAGACGAAAAGACGAAAAATGAAAAACACGAAAATGCGAAAAAGATACACGCTAATTAACAAATATTTAATTTCGTCTTTTCGCCCCGAAAAGACGAAAATAAACAAACTTTAATTTTCGTCTTTTTGTCTTCCGGTCCGGTGTAGAAGCCATTTTGATTTTTTTTTTATCTTATTGACTTAATTGTTCAATATGGAAGCATCAAAGTAGTTTATGATTAGAATCGACGAAAGACGAAATTTAAGGTTTGTTCATTTTCGTCATTTCGCTCCCAAAAAGACGAACAGACATGATTTTTGAAGGCGAAAATTAGACTAAGAATTCAAGCTTTAATTTTCGTCTCGGGGCGAAAAGACGAAAAGACGAAGTTACTGAAAAAGTTCCGTCAGATTATCCGTCAATACGATCACGTGAATATTTGTTGGAACAAATATTCACGTTATCGTATTGACGGATAAAGCATTTCGTTTTGACGGATAATGCACAAGTTTATCCGGCAGTAGTTATCGTCAATGTGGACCAGTTGCATGATAAAATGTGTTTATATAGGGCACAAGGGTATAGTTCTAGATATGTGTATATTTCGCCACTCGTGGAAACTGTGCTTGTACATGTTATACAGTAATGAATTTCATAATGAATTCGGAAATAAAATATTACTGCCACTTACAAAAAAGTTACTAGCAGTAGTAAAGTTGGTCCCAGTTAGGGAAGATATTCTGTGTGGTAGTATAGAAACTTAATTTGCTTGGAACATTTAAGCCACACGTCAAATACATAAAGTTCTGTTTGTTATTGGTTACCATATACATGTATACCACACCTGATATTTACCTGTCAAAATCTGACGCTCCATTTTCCTGTACAGGTGAGTCCATTTTGTAGATGCACTGAAGCTTATCACAAACACGTATAAATGGGGTGGTGTGTGGTTATGACCTAATTCACGCACGGAAGATAAATAACAATAAACTTGTGTTCTGTATACTTGCCAAGTTGTCACACAAACATACAGTAATATACACTGGGGAAACGTCGTGTTACCTTAAAACTGGAGAAATATGAAAAAGCAGGTGTAATTAAGCTACTTCTGTTAGCGAAACTTTTTCTTTAAGGTAAAGAATACCGGTAATTAGTTTGTTTAGTTTAACGATAGTTAGTTTATCAATAGCCAGTCATGAAAGGACATTACAGATTTGATCATGGAGAAAAGCCAGAGTACCCGGAGAAAAACGACCGAACAGCGGTCAGTACCTGGCATCTGCCCCACATGGAATTCGAACACGTGACCCAGAGGTGATGGGCTTGTGATATGTTATGACATCTTACATAACCACTCAGCCACCGCGTCTCAAGAAAAGTATTATTAAGTGCAAAAAAAAGTGATTAACATAGCTATGCGGTGATTAACGCAAAATTTTATAACTTTCCTCTTCGCGCTGTAATAATTTATAACTTGCATAAAATCGAACCCATGGCCAGTACTAAATAATTTTGTTTTGATTTACTATACACAATTTCAAATAGTTTACCTTTAAACCTTGGTAATGATAGCTTACTTCCAAATGATAGGGCTGCATTGTCACGAAAGTAAAATGCTTGTTGTCGGTGCGTCCTACACCGTCTGTTATCCACGTATTCAGCCTACACTTTGCTGCGGTGCGTAGTGGAATTCATCCTCGATACTACAGGAGTTACTGTCACTGACTTTATATCCATCCATGAACAATCTTAAAGTAAAATTGAAGACAGATCAGGAGAAAAAGAACTTACCAATCACAGGCCTGCGAAGATTTCTTTTGAACATTACAGTGAGTGATGACGCACAACTTCAAAGCTTTACTTTGCTGCACAAAATAAAAACGATTCCTACATGTAAACTTCGGATAGGATATTTACATCAGGATAAAAAGTATGTTACATGTATTGCGTCACAACCCATCCTCATCTTCCTCCCCAATCCCTACAAAAAACCCAGCAAAACAAGTTTTTCCTGATTAAAAAAAAAACCTTTCTCAAGTCGCATGTTCTGCGTGATTTAGTTTCTATGTATGGTATTAATCTTCATTTACGCCATCTGGTGACTAGCCACCATCGAACAAGGATGATATCTGGTCTCAATACTCTCACCAAAGGACATCCTCGATATTGCAAGGATTAATTTATATCATGGTCGTAGCAAAACCACAGGCGTTTGTTTCTCTTAAATACATGTTTATATATATATATTTCAAGAAAAGATATGGCATCATGTAGCCTTTTATAGGCTCCGCCACCGTTTTCAAACATACTGGCTATCTTCATGGCATCTTAGTTACATCTATACATGTTTATAGGAAAAATATCTAGTCAAAGGCTGTAATCGTTAAAGGAAGTCTGCAGGCCTGTGATCGGTCATTTGTTCTCCTGAACTGCCTTAAGTTTTTCCGACATTTTCCAGGAGTGGATATAAGGACAGTAAAAGCCTTCCACTAGTTAAAATTATCAGCTGCTTTCTTTAGCAACGATTTATGCTCTATTCCAGTAGTCCCTAGTAACTGTTTACTAGAAATCTAGAATGTCACCATTGTAGTTCTTGTGAAAAAAGGAGTACCCAGATGACTACTAGTATTTTCTACTTCAACAATATTTCATTCTCAATTTAGGAACTTCTTTGCGTTTTGGAGTTTCAAAGCAGTCAAAAGAACACTTTTCAACACGAAGTCAATTTAACTTTCATACCCTTCGACTGTTGTTCTGCTATTTGATCAACTCATTAAATTTTCATTAAAATTCACCCATAATCGTCATTGCTATTTTAACACTTCCCATTTCTTCATGGATGTGTAAATTGATTTTTTTCTTACTAGTAAGATATCTGATTGGCACATGCAAATCTAATAAACCAATAGTTATTTTAGTCATGCTATTAAAGGGGCAATTCAGTCTAAGAGAACATTAAAATTTGTACATATATGGAAAAATACCCAGTTCTAATGGAAATTAGATCAGTCGGTTTTGCAGTGATATGCCTGAAAAGCCCATGGTGGTGACATGTGTGTGAAATGTTCAAACTCTCTAGCAGTTCATCACACACTGTGGTCAAACTTCTTGTATGCCGAACCCTGTCCCTTGCTCGTAGAGTAATGCACCTTTTGTCTAGAACTGCTCAAATCGCTCTGACAGCAGTGCGTTTACCTTATTAGGTGAATTGTCTTGCCAAAATATAATTTTATCACTATCTTAGTGGTTATGTAGTTCATTTGTTTAACGTGCGTGACTTTGGCTCGGGTATGGGTACAGCGTCCATATTGTACATGCTTAATTGTATTGATCAACGATATTAATTAAAATACTTAACAATGTTGTTGAGGAATTTGTCAATGTTTTCCGTTATATGTTTCATAAGAAATGTAGAACAATACATTTATGCTATATTTGGCTTCTTGGTTATGTATAATAAGTAGCCTGAGTGAATTGTCTCTTTAATGCAAGACCTAAAAATGATTTTTTTGCACATTAAAAACTGTCTGAACAATAAATTACTATGAAACAGCAAGCTACCTCCTATATTACAATTTGCTTGGATTTGTTTTCTGTGATTTTTGTAAACAAAACAAAAACACTGAATTAAGTTTTCAATTTGTATTATAAAAGCTTCATACCAATTCCAATACATAAATTTACAATCTGTGTAGAGAATATTCAGAAACCCTGTCTTTCTTTCACCGACCCAAACACAGCCTTGTTCCCGAATTATCACAAATACACTCTTATTCCTGTATGCTTTCAGCGACCTCATCCAGACACATTCTTCTGTATGTACACATGTTCACCATCAACAACTTCACCCTCTGTTATACTATTATCATACAGGTCTTTCAAACAACATACCAAACAAATATGCAAGTACCCGTACTGCATGTACCATTAAATTAAAATACCTAGACAGTAGTCCAGTAAACACAATTGGTCCTCATGTTGTAGTAAATATGACACAACACACGATCACAATTTAAAATAAGAACCATAGATATGGCCGATTTTTGTCATAAATAATAAAGCACTCTTAGGCATGTTCTTCCTTTCTCCAAATCTTATGAAGTAGATTTCAAAAGATTTTCACGATCAGACCAAGTTTAGTACGTATTTCAAAACAGATGTTCAAGAGTAATTTAAAAGTGCATAATCAGACACTTTCTAGTGTATGTGAATTTTTTGTATCTTAAATAAAACATTTCTATGGCTACAACCATAATCTTTGAGCTTACATTTCTCAGCTAGTAGCACCACTTGAAAACATAAAGAAGAAAAAATCCTGCTTTAAAACCAAAAAATATCATACATTATCTGACTTTTTTTTCCTGAGAAAAAGCAGATATCTCCTCACTGACAAATTAAGTACGTATACCATTATCTGAAAACACGTTTTTGCTTCATTGTTCTTCACTATTGAATTGTTCAATTTTTAGTCAATATATTCTAGTGATAACCATCATCATCTGCGGTATTTGTCGTACCGGTCCCTCGGTGATGGACTTCGATGGCCATTTCTGTGACGTTTGTGATGGCGATCAGGGGAGTGATATCGGTCTCTCTCATGCTTATATTTCTTATGACTGGTCTTGTAACGATCTGGTGACTTGTTCAGTGAAGGACTGCGACTTTTGGAACGTGAATGCTTCTTCCTTTTGCGGGAATGTTTGTGTTCTTTAGAGATGTAACGATCAGGACTCGGATAGCGATCCTTTTTATATCTATGAGGGGAGCTCCTATTCTTCCTTCGTTTCATAGAAGGGCTTCGACTTAAGCTCCGACTAGATCTTGACCTTGAAGACCTATTAAAAAAAATTTGTTAATGGCATCAGAATTTTCAATTTGAATCATGTTGTCTTTAACAATATATTATGCTGTTAATTTTAACATTTACAATCTGAAATCTGGACTTCACTTTCAACCGCCTAATCTGTCAAAAAGATATTGATATTGATATGAACTCTTAGACCTTATATCCAAGATCAAGACTAAGTGTGGACAGTACACATACACACTTTCATACAGTCAAATCTGATATTGACAGTTTCTGTAGTTATTGTCACAATATTGTGTCTTATTTCAGCACAACAAAATAATATCTGGTAAAATTCTTACCTTTACTACAAACAGACACAAATATATTGCTTAATCTTGTTTACCACTATTCTGCAGTAGTTACCTTTGTCTACTCCTGGATCGAGATCGACTTCTGTCATTTGGACTGTGACTACGTTTCTTTTTGGACGAATGATTTTTTCTGAAAGAGAAAAAAACTCATCAATACATAACACATAGCAATATCTAAAAGGTTAACATGGAAAGTTAAAAGTGATGGATAGGGATTAGGGCTGTTCCAGCAAAACATATATGGCACCCAGGGAAGGCACTTTAAAAAATAGTATGTTCCATGGTATGTTCCAAATAATATCACTTCTGTGCCAGGGTGGCGTTTCAATGAAATCACTTCTGTGGGTGGGTCTATCATAATCTGAAGCAGTTCTAACTTTTTGATATAAAATGCAAAAATTTTTGTTTCATAATTTTCATGTCAGTCATCCTGACTATAAAAATAACTATTGAGAAAAATATTAATTTCTGACAATATTAAAGCATTGATCATCTTCAATAAAAAACAATGATTTTATTTTATGGATGTTTTGATATAATATTCACAGAATATTTATCTAAAACATATTATATTCAATCAAACTAGGCAATAGTACAGAGAAACAACAGATTAGTTTTGGCAAAATACTTTTGTCAACAACAGGTCTTTATTTAAATTCACTGGTATTATGTCGAGGAAAACATGTCAATTCACAAGCTCAGATGTCTACTCTTGCATTACGTTTATGGAACACTTCGGTATCTTTAATAGATTTTCTGCTGGTTCTAGGAAGATTATACCTTTATAAAATTAGCAATAGATGCAGCAAATCAAACAATAGTTCACTGCACCATATACAGTACGATTTTGTCCTAGGTGTCTTGTTAAATGTTAGAAATCAAAATATGTAAATCCAAAAAGATGTCGGAGCAGCAAAAAATTAAATCCTTTTATGCCATGGTCTTGTTCACAAAAAATAGATATGTTGGGAGTCAACAAAATTGAAAATCACTTCTATCGGTGGGTCTCCTAATTTCAAAGTGCCTTCCCCCCCTACATATATGTTTTGCTGGAACAGCCCTTATTTTCTCTTTGTAATTACAGATAATTTACAGCAAAAGCTTTAGTTACATGTTGCTAAGTCTCTTTGTAATTACATGATAATTTACAGCAAAAGCTTTAGTTACATGTTGCTAAGTCTTCAGGATACTTACAATGACCCCTCTCTGAGTCTCGATCTTCTTCTGCCTTCAGTCTTTTGATGCTTGGAAGAAGTGCAGGGTTAGGACTGATATTCTTTGGGGAATCTGCAAACAATCCCATAATAAATCAGGACTGCAACAAGTTTGTCAGTATTAAAATCATCAGGGCATGTATAGGGAAACAATTAAAATGGGTTTTATGGGCAGTTTTGTTTTTTAATATTCAACAAGCTTTGTAATGAGATATCCCTAAAAATAAATGGAAATGTTATCCTGCCTCAGACAAGAATCTTGAAATACTTTTGGTTAATATGATGTCATGTAATATCCAAGGAGAGTTTATCGTGTTAGTAGAATTTGCATTAAGTTTGGAAGATAGAGTTATTGATCTTTACCCCCAACGTCATAACAAAATGGCGGTCAAGTAACACTTCCTGGTGACGACAGTCAGTATTTTTCTGTATTTGGTCATTAACAAACTGTATAACTAATAGTTTTCATTAAGCCCTTAAACTATTCTGTTTTTCTTGACAAAGAAAATAATTTCAGAAGAAAAACTAATGAAATGAGGTACAATACTGTAACGGTATATCATCATTTTACTTCCAGTATTGAGACACTTACTGGTACGAGAAGGATGATTTGGTGTTCCATTTTCAGAAGACACTCCCTTTGCTTTCATCTTAGCTTCTATCTGTATCTTCTTAGCATCATTCACTTTGGCTTCAAGTTTATCATAGTTTGGCTGAAATTGAGAAACAATACAAAATATTTAATCTAATATAAAGATGCAATATTTTGTTATCTATATTACGTAGATAACTCTTTCATAATTGCTTTAGAAATACATGTTTATGGAACGCATTTCAAATTCAAATTTCCAGAGATTTTCTTTACAAAAATGTCGACTCAGAATATTACCCCATGTAAATTTTAAGGTTTCATTTGCAATTGCTTATGAACTTGCTTGTATAGTATTTCAAAAATTGTTAAGGTAATGCCACTTACCCTGGGCCGAGCATATAGACGCAGAATTGTGAGACAGATATCATATACGTCCTCATCCTCCACACTGAACAGATAATACCATGGTGGGCTGCTGGGCAGTGGAATCTGCAATACAAAGTTACAGCTAGCATTAACAAATTTTTCAAATGGTGTAAACTTTGCCTCCAACAAGTTTACATAAAGGTAATTTGATTTTCTTTACAGAAAGCTGAAGAGTATATAAAGGGGGAGAGGGGATGGTTTTTGACATATTTTTTATGATTATTTTTTTAAGAATGTTATATAATTCATTAAAACCTTTGCTGATAAGGTGTTACATACCTGCAACTGTCTAGCTGCCAAGTAGATACAGGCACAAGCGATCACCTCAGGATGGAACCTCACAAACACGTCTGTCCTAAAACTATCATTCATGTAGTTCCTAAAAATAGAATAACATACTAATAACAAACTAAAATAAGTTCTGTCAAAGCTTTATCTTAAAATTGTCATGATTCATATAATCTAAAAGTGCAAAAGGACATTTCAACGTCTGATGGTAATATTAACATAGGTGGTACATCCTTAATGTTTATAACTATAACACAGCGAGATAGTCTAGATACTAAATTGATTGAAGAACATAATAACTTTAAAGTTTCATTTCAGGAATATGCCATAAATCATTGGATATTCACACACACACTTTGTTGGCAAAATACTAACCCGTGTGGCCTGATTCATCCATTACCAAAGGTGCAACATTCCAGCAAGTATCTCTTAAGACAATCAATCAAATAAATCAAACTAAAAACAAACTAAAACAAAATGATAGAACATTGAAAGTCACCACCAGCCTGTCAAACAGCCTGACCAATCCTGACGAGCACAGCTATTTTAGTCTTTCATTCTTCCCAAAATTGGTCCATAGAATGTATTGTAGCATACCATTATTACAATCACAATTCTTCCTTTTGGTCCAGTAGATGGAAATCAGTTTCCTTTTTCTGAAAGAAGCTTTCATGATTACATGTGATTATATCTCAGTCAGGTTACTGTTTTCATGCATTACAGATACTATATGTAATCCATTTGTACTTGTGTCACTTTAAAACATTGAGACTATTGATGACTATGTTTTAACAAGGTTTACAATTTCATTTAGAAAGTCAATGAAACCAGTTAACACAGCCCTGTTTCTACCACATATGATCTTGAGTTGAAGATGTTAAGCACTTTTGTGCTACACAACACAGTTCTCTGCTTCTTCAAATAGCTTTCAGTTGGGAGTTCTTCAGTGCAGGAGTAAGGACTATCTTCTATCAGACTTGCTGTTGGACGGTTAGCTCTTTAGGCTGATGAAGCCTGGTGGAGGCTGTTTTTGGAGGATGGTGCAATTCAACACATCTACCCACCTAGGCTGGGGTAGGCAAAAAGGAAAAGTACAAAGTTAATATCGACACTTCTCTACTTCATATATACACCATATCTAATATTTACCTGTTCAACTTTCATATTCAATTTAGGTGAATGCAAAATATATCTATATAAATGATTACAACATATCAATGAAATTTATACAAACATTTTAAACAATTTTTTTTTTTTTTTTTCAAAATAGATCTACAAACTTATCAAATATCAACAAATTATAAAGACATTTGCAATGCTATGCTTGCAGTAATATATATTATCAGTGTGATAAAACAAATTTTACAAATGCTTACTTAATACATGTGTATGTATCATGCTGAAGATAAGTTATGCACAATTTAAGGAACTTTTTCAATTTTTACACTCAAATATGTCACTTTATTACATACAACAATTTAATATGAAGTTTAAATACACTAACAAAGATTTGATAATGTGTACCAACTCCAATAAGATTATCATTTGCATTACAATATCAAATGTTTTGCTTTACTGTTGTAAATCAAATGCCACATTAAAGAAATTGATATTAAAAGATTGATACAAATCTAATCATACATAAGTCTGCCAAGAAGATAATGATATATTTTCTTTAGTGAAATTTTTTTGGCTGGTTAGCACAAGGCTAGTTGAGTGCTGACAAGCCAAAAAATTCCAAGTGGGTCTAGATATCCCTATCTACTTGATAGATCAAAGTATATTATCTCCCACACACAAAGGAAGGATCAAATGTATTGAAGCTAGTTTAGCGTCTCATGATTACAAGTTTATCAACAATTCATCAAAATTTACCGTGATTCAGATAGTGTATCTAAATGGAAAACCACGATACATCATGTAATTTTTAACCTGTACTTGCAGTTCAAAAGGTTCATGCTTTCAATCTGTCGGAGAAATCTCTCACTGGTTAAACAGTTAAAATGACACTTTGTGGTGGGAGAAAAAGAACCATCTATACCATATTTTCATCAAAACAGTGAATCAATCCTTTTGCACTTCTAACACATTAATTTTTTTTACTCATATATTTGAAATATGATAAAACATATAATCTCTATGTTCAATATTTAGTTTTCTTTCTATTTCAATAGTCATACATCATATTCATGCTTTTATAAGAAAAACTGTTTACCAAAAGCTTAAATCTTAAAACAATTTTTTTTTACAATTCAGTTTCCAATACAACATGCTGTATTCTAAGAAATGCCCTCATGCTAATTAATTAAACAATCGAACAATATTTTATTATTGAATACAAATTACATGTAAATTTGTATCTCAATCCTAAACTTGTAATTCTGTGAAATGTCCATAACACACAGTAATTTTCAAGTCCTGTAACCAAGATATTTTCCTAAGCTGTATCATTTTATTAAGATGTTCCAATTATCAAATTCTCTGTATGGACTATGCTGAGAGCATTTGTTAGGAGAAACAGTCATGGTTGTGAAAGTGTGTGAGCCTTATATTAATACCTACCATGCACACTGCACCAACTTCTGATCTTTTTCACATTCCAAAACTTGCAGGAACATGACAATCACCTGAAACAAAGAAGCGTTACAAAATACAATACATATTCTAAACACTCCACTGATCTTGCTCTGACAAGATCGGAATTTACCCTTTGCCTTCCTATGTGCCAAGGAGATAATAATTTAAATGTTTACCTTCAATTCTCAACTCACTCTAAAGATCATGTTCTAGTTGGACTTTCAAAACTCACAAAACAAGAACTTGTGCAACTTCCAAATGTGTCATGTGTTGGATAAAATAAAGCTGAAGAGCACAACATGTGTGTTGTGGAAATATCAGTACTTCAATCAGAATGAAGTATTTTTTTGATATTATCTTCGTTTTTTGTTTCTTGTAATTCCTAAAATATTTCAAAAAATAATAACCAGGAATAAAGCATCACTGTAAACAGCTAATGTGAAATTCATCTGTCAGAAATAGTAACTTTGGAGAGTCTCTGAAATTTAAACACATACTATTTTTGAAACTTAAAAATTGATATTTGTTTTGAAATAGAATATTTATAATTACCTTGTGAGGGTTTTTAGCATGCACAGAAAACCCCAGCTCTTTCAGTACCCTTCTTTCAGCATTGTTCACTTGTTTTTTGAGGTTGATGTAATTCTGATCAAGAGGCAGGGGATGGATTGTTCTGAAATGATAAAAATATGCACATTTCCACCACAAGTTAAAAATAAATACTTAGATGGCTACTGCTGGCCTAAGAAAACCAGAAAGGTTTTGTAGGTTGAACACTATTTTCTCTGCGGCTGTACAAATCCACCTAGGACAACAACCAGTGACCATGACAAATTACAAAAGGTGTTTGGGAGGCAAAACAGTAATAAATTATTATCAATGAAAGCATTTCGATAGGCAACATTGTATTATCTCCCTTTTTCAATCAGTTACAGCAACACACCAATATAGATATGAATACTTGCTAAATACAGAAGGTATGAGATCCCAAAACGTTATGAGAAAATCATGATTTACTGTTGACTAGTCCCACCTACTGGTGATTATGATGTCACAAAAATCATGACAAATGATGACATCATAATCACCAGATGGTGGGACTAATCAACAGTAAATTGTACTTTCCCCATGTCATTTTGGGATATTGAAACCCACGTTTGGTTTGTTTATTTTTACGTCCTATTAACAGCCAGGGTAATGTAAGGACGTGCCAGGTTTGTTGGTGGAGGAAAGCCGGAGTACCCGGAGAAAAACCACCGGCCAACGGTCAGTACCTGGCAACTGCCCCACATGGGATTCGAACCCGCTTCCCAGAGGTGGAGGGCTTGTGGTAATATGTCGGGACATCTTAACCACTCGGCCACCGCGGCCCCTAAAAAACCCACGTATTCAAAATAAATTCTACTAAAAGTAGAAGTAGACACATTAGTGGCAAAAAAATGTAAATGTTTTATCCAATTGTCTTTACAAATATTCAGTATAATTAACCATGGTAACTCACCATTTTTAGATGTTAACTTATTTGAAATTCAAAATATCTTCATAACAAGGGATTTTTC
This sequence comes from Argopecten irradians, assembly GCF_041381155.1. NCBI lineage: Eukaryota > Metazoa > Mollusca > Bivalvia > Pectinida > Pectinidae > Argopecten > Argopecten irradians. The sequence continues at coordinate 24,204,922 of NC_091134.1, forward strand.
AGCTATCACGCATTAGATACATGTAAATAAATACTGTAAAATAATACTTATTTCTGTCTTTAAGATAAGAATATTCCCAATTCCATCTTATCCCAATACTTTGTAATTCATAGCAAAAAAAGTTCAACAAATATAATGGAAAAGAACAAATATATGTATATAATTCAATTTTGCTTGTTACAAGAATTTTCACTGGCTTAAAAATTTACTTTATCAGCCCATAAAGGAAAAAATAGCATTGCCTTTTGTAATATTGCTTCTGATTGGTTGAGATGACAGCCTGATGATTTCATAGACAAGAGGCCTAAAATGAATTTTGTATATTGAAGATAATATCTTTAGTAAATTGAATTATAAGCAATAATTTGGATAGATTTTTCTACATTATGGAGATAAAACACCAAAATCTGAGAGTACTCTCATCATAAACAGCTTTGTGGTCCATTTAGTGTACACTAATTTTTTTGTGTTAAATCTCCATGACTTAATAATAATGTAAAAAAAAAAGAGATATTCAATTTAATACTTAATTAAACTAAAAAACATCTAAAATTTTCTAATTAAACACATATCACAATTTGTTTGTCAAGTAAGCATTCTTCACTTGACATTATACTTGAGAGTCGGTTCCTATGTTGATGCATCTGCCCACAGATCTTGCCATCAGTAGTCGACTTGGAAGACATTTCCTTTAAATTCCAACTAAATTGTAAAAACATATACAATCAAACAGTATTTCATAGCATGCTTGCTTTTGGAATGAAATGAATGAAATTATTAATATATAAAAGTTGCTTCATTTCATAATACATGTACATCAAATTGAAGAGAACAGAAATTAACTGAAATTCAGAAGCCTGTATATAATCGAACATGTAATGTTGAATTGACTTTTTTATGTCATTTTAACAACCAGGACCGGATATGCAGCTCCCAACTCATATTTAATATTGAACTTTTTTCTCTCATCTGTAATTATCATGTTGGACAAGTAAAACCTGATGGTGAAGAGAACCTTTCCAGAGGAAACTATTTTCAATTTTTAGTAATGTATTAACCTATTCAGCAGTAGTTACCTGGGTAGATATCATAATGTCTTGTAGGCTGGTTTCACAGCAGGATAAGGGTTATGAATATAACATTTACTGGAAACCTGTAGACTAAACTAAGATTAATATCTGCTGGAAATATCCTTCAATTTTTTTTTACTACTCTGGATGACCTTTTTTTCATGCCAGCGGTCATATTTCATGCAGTAATCGTCTAATGAATATTTTACTTGTCCATCACACTGTGATTTTAAATTTTATAATATTTGGGTCATTCTAAACTGCCGAATAAAGTTTTGGCTTACCAAAACTGCTAATACTAGTTTAAAGTGAATAGTCGGGCAAAGAAAACCAGTCTAAATGCGTTCATTGGCCTTCAAAAAGTTCTCGCATATTAATAAGACGGTCAAGTTCTGCTTAGTTTCCCAGTTCTGACCATTAAAGTAAAGAAAAGTTGAAAGCATTGAAAGCGAGGCTGCATGGAAATGTAACCACGGACATAGTGAGCCGGGAGGACGTTTTAGAATTTCCATACTTTAAATTAATTTCTTCGTACGCAGACAGATTTTGACGAGAGATTTTAATTTTCCATTTCATAAGAAATTATACTGAATACTTTCACATCATTTTACCGACTTTAGCCATCCTTGCCCGACTGTTCACTTTAATGTGAGAGTGTCATAATCACTAAGAAAACATTTTGAATAAGTTTTCAAAACCTCTATTGATATATTTTACCTGTAAAGTTTTATTGTAAATATGAACATCTTGCTACAATTAAAGTTATGTGTGCTGTACTGACAAATCAAAGAGAGCTTGGCAAAAGGGATTGCAATGTTAATAGTTTCCATGTTTTCATATAAACAAACAACATAAACATCAGTTTGGTTTTCAACAAAGGCTTCTGGGATTTCAAATCAAAATCTGCAGAATTTGTTTATCAATTTCTTTAACACATAAAAAAGTTGTCATTTCAATGGTCAATTATCACCTGAAATATATTATATCAGATAATTTGGTGTTTTGATAACTCCTCAGACATTTATCATCCAACATATAGCATTTATTATCAGCTATTGCATCATTAAAAACCAAAGCATTAGGGTTCTTATAGATTTGAGACAGATATCTTCACTGCATTTTTTTGGGTTTGATCAATACCCTTCTAAATCAATATTTACATATAGGGACAAGTTACCGTATACTAAACAATGTATTACATAATTGAAATATAATCTAGTATCAAAGATAATATCAATTCATAACTATGTAACTGTATGGTCACTGGTTGTTCTTCATTCCCATTCTATTTGGTGAGGATTATATACAAACCATTGTTACCATGTACCAAGACAATAGTGGCAGGACTTGCACCATACCACGTTGGCGTATCCTGGGTGGAAAGCCCAAGGTCACAGGTCAAGGCCACCACGCCAGGTCGAGCCCTTGAATCATGTGCAGTTTCCCAGCAAGATTTGAAGAATCCCGGTGCTGTTTAATACAGCAAAGAGAAAATAGTGTTAAACCTTTGGAACAATTACACTTCATACAAATTACTATAAGAGGGAAAGCAAACCATAACATAAGCATTTTATGCTCATGTCTAACATAGATTTTGATGCTTTCCAACAATATGGGCAATATCGCTGAAGAATTTTACTTACATTTTGTTAAATCCTGATTAGAAACTTTCCAACTGACTGCAATTGCTGCAAAAAGCTCATCTCAAGGCCACACAACATAAGCAAATAACATATATCAATACCTTAAAACAAACCTAAAATGAACAAAAATAGTGATACTTACTTTTGATTTCTAACTTGTTTGATATGATGGATCACATTGATCACATCCCTCATTCTTCTTGGGCACTCTTCTATCTTAGATGCCAAGTAGATGCAGGCCATAACAATGATCTATAGAGTCAAACAAAAATGAATATCCTTCATAAACAATTAATTCAGCGTTGCATTTATGCCATTCCCATATTATCACTTTAAAGCATAGAAAATAAAAAGGATCACACTTTTTTGCTGCATGTTAATTCAAGTTATACAGAGCCTGAAAAGGATCCCATTTAGTGAGCACCCAACGAAAACCCTGAATTATATAAATATATGTAAAAAAATAAAGGTTTATGTTATTGTGAAGAAAAACTATGAGACTCTTTCATATTATACATAACTTATTTTAATAACCAAATAATACCTTTGTGTTTTTTCAACATTTGTCCTTACCTCCATATTGTGCTTGACAAATGACTTAGAATAGTAGAATCTCTGGAAAATAACCTGTCCAGTAGCCATGGCAACCTTAAAGTACAAAGAATTAAAAGTATTTATTTATATATAGATTTATATCAATCATTGGGTAAAGCATGCATATGTTTAAATATGCACACATTTTAAACAATATATTAAGCCAGGGGGTAGTGGTGGCCAAGTGGTTAAGATGTCTCAACATATTACCACAAGCCCTCCACCCCTGGGTCGAGTTTGAATCCTGTGTGAAGCACCTGCCAGGTGCTGACTGTCGGTCGAGTTGTCCCCCCCCCCCTTACACGACCCTGGCTGTTTATAGGATGTTAAACTAATAAAACCAAGTATCAAGCCAATATATCAATTCATGTTCAATTAGAACTGTTGTTCATGAGGCCAACTTCTACATAAACCCTCCTCATTTCAATTCCTCCAGCAGTTTCGGAGGAGTAACTGTTCAGACACTTCTATGATAAAAGGAGAATTACTCATTAAGATAGGGATACCTTGTTCCGAAATAAATAATATTTATATACGGAAGGATAATTGTGAATAAGTTATGTTGAAATCCATCCAACAATTTAGGACTGAGATGTTGATATGATGCTTTATACTACAGTACAACCTGAATCCAGTATGCCCCCCCCTAAATTTGTTACATCTTGCATGCCATTACAGAAAACGAGACATGGAAACTATTTTGAAAGAGAAAGTCCCTCGCTATCACATGATCACTATAGTGCGTTCTAGATAATGTCAATTACATTAAATGGAATAAGGTCAATACAGCTAATGAATTTTAATAAAACAGACTAAGCGATCACATGACAGTGAGGGACTTTTAAACTGGCTGGTCAAAGTTGCGAATGAACAAGAAATCGGTTACAAAATGAGGTGGTTCTTTGTTTTTAATACACGTTACTTAATATATATATGTGCGTTTGAGAGAAAATATCTCCAATACTGATGTGTGCCAGTATGGGAAATCCTAGAACCACAGCAGGTGGAATATTTCTGGAATAGTCTTAGGCCAGGACTTGATTTTCCAGAATAAAGTGAAGAAGGCTCAAGAAGGGATTCTGACAAGAACGAATAATCATAGACAAGAGATATCTATCAAAGTAAACGTTCGAATGTAAAAGAGTCTCGGCTCGAGGAGGAATCTCAATAGGGATTAATATTGTCCAGTTATAAGTTTCTTCTTTTTGCACAGGTTGTGTAATTTTTTTATCAGTTTTCTTAACTGAACTTCAGAAACCTAAGATTTTCAGGCAAAAACTGCAAAAATAATACCTCTATTCTAATATCTTATTAATCAGGACTTAAACAATGAAAATGTAAATTTTCACCCTTTGACGTTTGACTTCTGAAATAAGTATTAACCATGAGCCAAGAAAAAAAAATCGGATATTCTGAATAATATATGATGTGTAGCTGACCCTAATGTATCTTTATGCAAAATATTTTGCTGATCATTGAGCGGCCGTAAAACGGTTGTGATTGTTAGAACTCTATATAACTGCTGATATGTATAAGAAAACAGCAATGAGATTGCCATGTTATGTAGCTTCTATATTAGTCTGCCAGAAATAATTGATTTTAGAAATAAAAATGGAAGTTTATTCTCATTCTCCTTCTTCAGCATACAATGTATAAAGAGAGCGGGATACTATTTGCTCGTTGCCATGGTATAATAAGGATGACCAACATACCCATCAACTCAGTACACACGCACTCATAGTACAGGGAAAGTCACCCTGAATTATCAAACGACCAAACTAAATATGGCGATACATCGGGACTAAGTTTAGAAACTCATTAAAGAATGAATTTCTATAGGGCGATACATCGGGACTAAGTTTAGAAACTCATTAAACAAAGCATCACAAACGGTAAGGGGGAATAATTCACATGTTCTCATTGACCTCTACAAGCATTTCTGTGAAGTTCAGGAAAAGCCTTGATTTACATGATTTTCATCATGAGATTATTCTAATTGACAAATTTTCAAATCCGCCATTTACAAGAAGAACTACATACCTCTGTCTGGCTAATATCAGTCACGTAAAAAATGGTCGCTTACTGGTAATAAAGATCATCGACACAAGCATGTTGCACAAATCATCAGGCAAGAAACAGATTGGAGATCGTATAACAAGGCTGTAGGAAAACTCCGAAGTCGCAGGACTTAAAAAAGAATAAAAATTGAATAAAAAACAGTTAAATACAACATTCATACAAATAAGCACAAACCAGCACAAATCTCAAGGAAAACACTAAACTAACTGTTTGACTTTGACCCAAGTGTAAGACATGCTTGTGCCCAAATGAGTCAGGTGTTGATAATAAAGCTAAATAGCCAGATAGCATACCAGCTAAACCTCCTTACATATCTTTTTCAAACTTATATAGGTGCTGACACTGTACCATCTGACTGGTGTGAAGTAAATAGATGCGGTCTTAAAGGGCGATATTTACCTATGTGATAAATAATGGTAAGTTTTCCGAACATATCATGCATAGTTACACCATGTCTCTCTTTAAAAAATATAATATCCTCGTTTGAATTCATGTCTAAACTCTCCACTCTCCACTGGAACACAATTAATTCTAACATTGACTTTTTTGCCAATAATCATGACAAAAGTAAACAATTGACATGGTTCTTTTAGACTTCTCCAAAACGTTTGACAAAGTTTCACATTCCAGATTTTTATCTAAATTTAGATACATCGTATGGAATATATAACTTTCTTCATTTACAAAAAAAATAAACATCAAAAGGCACACCCGGCATATTTACATGTATATATGATGGGACCCGTCCAGACAGTTTTCCAATCCTCTTCGGGGTATTCAAGGGGATAGTTGTTAGCCCATATTTTTTATAATGAAATAAATAAGGGGCGGTGGTCGAGTGGTTAAGATGTCCCGACATTTTACCTCAAGTCCTGCAACTCTTGAATTCGGGTTTGAGTTCCATGTGGGGCAGTTGTCGGGTACTGACTGCTGGTCGATGGTTTCTCTCCTGTTACTCCAGCTTTCCTCCGACAACAAAACCTGGCACGTCCTTACATGACCCTGGCTGTCAATTAATAGGACGTTTTAACTAATAAACCCAGAAATAAATAAAAGTGCCCCTTCCACTTCATCATTGAGTGGATTTTTATCGGTATCTCTATAGTATCATTTATAATCTACCACTAAACTAGTTTTTATATAATAACAAATTACACGAAGAATTGGTCTATTTATAAATATCTCAGCGAAACCCCACTTCAAACATGTTCAAAAGCACAATTAATACCAACGGTTCCAGACAGACATCTACGTCCTTGGTTCCAGGCTACACATGATCCTAACCGTATCGGTTATGAATACAAGATTCTTAACACAGAGGGCCAACTCAGAAAATGGATGTTGTCATGCATTTTTTGTAGTTGGTGGATGGACTGAGTGACATAACAGTCATGTGATTTTTTTTTCCAGAAAATGCGCAATTTGAATTTTTTTTTAATCGGGATATTTACTATAAAACAGAGACTGTGATTTATATTTACACTACTAAACACCACACGAGACGCCTATAAACTGAGAAACTTTGAATATGAATGATCATTATTAGTAATAAAATTTAACTGCTATCTTTTTTACATAACTCTGAGATGAGGCAAATTTTCGCCATATCCTTGTTGCGTTAAATTGCATTGTGTGATATGACAGAGCTTGCTGCCAGTCAGTTTTGTGGCACAAACAAGGGTAGTCCGCTAGACCTGCCTATTTTATTAGGCCTTTTTAATTTTTTGCGTAGGCAAAAAAAGGCCTAATAATATAGACAGGTATATAGCGAACTAAAACAATGGATGTTCTTGTCTGTTTGAAGAAGTGGGAAATATCTCAACAAATACTTATTTTATCGAGTCAAAAGAAACACCAATGTAAAGCTTAATAAATTTCACGATGTCTTTTCCTGTTTTAAGGACGAAAATTTAGAAGTAATGTCTTAAATTTTCATTACATAAATACGGTATCAAATGAAATGATAGAAAGTAAGACGGTACGTCTGGCAACCGCAGGCTCCGTCGTCGCCCAACGTGGTCAGTGCGCAAACACAAAACCCCGAGTGACAAATTCTTCTCACTAGGCCTATCTTTTCGAGTCATACTAAAGACCTGAATGGACCTGAACGGGACCTGAAGGAGGACCTGAACGGGGTTTTAGAGTATTAAATGCATATTTATATGCAATATCTCTTTATTATATGCTAGAATATATATTAATACACATCTTGATGTCTTTTTTTGTGAAAAATTTTTTTTTGAAGACTTAATTATAAAGCTCGACAAAAAGGTCGCTTACCGTACCGATAATATGGCGGACCTGAACGGGACCTGAAGGAGGACCTGAACGGGGTTTTAGAGTATTAATTCGTGTATAGAAGCAATATATCTTTGTTTTATCCAATATTATTCACTAATAAACTATATTAATGCTATTTATGAGTAAAAAAAAAACTCTTAATTTCAAAGCTTGTAGAAAAGGGTCGCTTACTGTATAGTTAATGCCGATATGGTGGACCTGAAGACAACATGAACTGAATGGACATGAGTGAAGTTTTCAGTAATTTCTCATTTTTTTTAGTAAAAAACTGAATTAATTTATGTATATACACATACATGTATACAGATATATCAATGTAAAGGTGATTGACTCTTGTTGTTGCTCTTGTTAGCTAATAGCAAGTAATGCTAACCTAATATTTATAGTCAAAAAATAAAATACGATAGGACACAGAGTGAATTAAATCATTTATTTATTAGAATATATATATATAAACATTATTTACATACACATCAGTTCACATAATACATGCATAGATATAAAATACATCATTAATTTATTATTTATCAATACACAATTATTTTACATGGTACATTTGTACATTTCACATTCACATATCTAATTCATCAAAACATTTTGCACGGGTATTTACAGATAATGTTCAAAAAGTACATTACAGAAGTAAAATGTCAATATGTACACATACATCACAAAAACATTGGCCTACGCACTGAAAGGAACTGTGTCTGGAGTCCGGTGTCATTAAGATGTACAAGGTCGTGGAGGTAGTGGTCGGGGAACTTCACATGGATCCTGATAAAGTTGAGCTTCGTCTGTGTCAATCGGTTGATCTTGTTCCATTGCTTGTTGAAAGATGTCTGTGTCAGGCCTGGGGACTTGGTGAAGTTTCCTCGTCGGAGAATCTCTGCGAAGTAAATCTTCTGTATGCCGGCTCGAAGTAGGTCTGTCTGAAGTGTCTGGAGTCGCTGAAAGATCTCGTTGGGGGATGAAGTAGCAGAAATGTCGTTACCTCCAAGCTGAACTACAACAACGTCGGGTCTGTACTCTATGAGATCTTGTAGAAGATGACTTGGAATCGAATCCAAACGCATACCACCCTTGCCGAAGAATCGAACAGTACCAGGGACCTACATAAAGAATTAAAACACATTTTAAACAAATATTACCAAAATATACCATGTAAAATATTGATAACTGAATTAAAATTGATAAAATCATAAAACAAAAAGAATAAAGACATTTTAAACTAATATTACAAAAAACATACCATGTAAAATATTGATAACTGAATCAAAATTGATAAAAAAAATATTGCAGATATTGATCTACATATAACTGAATTTAAATTGATTAAAGCAACATTGGAAATATTGATCTACATGTAACATAATTAAATTGATTAAAAATACAACTGGTACTCTACATATATCCAGACATGTTACATATATTACCTTAAGGTCACCATGACAATATCGTTCAAGGCGAGTGACATAGCTGCTACCAAAGACTGCAAGCTTAGCCATGATCTTAGTATAATGTGTAGTATTCCAAGGAAAAAGGAAACAGTGAATAAAACTTGGAACTTGGTGGGTGGTAGTGGCGGGTTGGGCGGGCCCATGTGCGCCAGTCGCTATTGTGGTAGGTGTTACGTTGTCCCACGTGATAGTATGTTTATGTCGTGGGAGGGCGACCGAAAGGGGCCAAGAAGGCTTACTGATAAATGTATATAAAAAATTTACATTTTATTGGTATATATGAAAATAATTTTTCTGTTTTATAAAAAGTGTAGTTATTGTGGTATGTTGTTGTTCATAGGGGAGTATTTTTAACAGTTGTTTTGTGCCCCGGGTCTAGTACAACCAGTTACACCCGACAGTAGAGGACTTCACCGCTTCCGTTAAGTACGGTACTTTGTCCTTTTGCCGGGTTTGGCCGGAGGTATAGATTGTCCGGGGGTTCCTATGGTGTGTGCTGACTTTTAAATTATATTAAGTGTATGCGTTATTAAAGTAGAGGAGAAAAACAATGAGAACTTTGTTATTAATCACTTAGATATATTGATCAAAATTTGTAATATAAATCTATTTATAAAAATTAATTTAAAAATATAGTATCAAATGACTTCGCCGTCAATAATAATTATTTGATACTTAGTAAAGTAACTTAATGTGAGGGAACCAACCAGCTTAAAATTTTTTTACGTACGGATACGTATTATTTGTATAGTTAATTAAAAGAATAAATTTAAAAAAGAAAAAAAAAAAAATAAAATTTAAAAAAATTTAATGGAGTTAGAAGCCAGATTAGCTGTATTCTTTCATATATCTATAATTATGTAGATCAACTGTTTAATCTGCCACGTTAAACGTTGACTAATAATATAACTATACAGTTATACTATGTATATATAGTTTAAGATAAAGAGATAAAAATCGTTAGAGAAAAAATGCCAGGCGGGCCATGCCCTTATGTATCCTGGCCGGTGTAATGTAGGGGTTGCCTCCCCTATTCCACATCTGTACAGTGGGGGGAGACCCATGTATTATTTATCAAACAGAAGGAAAACAAGTAGAGTGTGTCGGTAGCTTCTAAACCGATCAAAAATAATTTTATAAGGTAATTTATCCAGGTTACTAGAGGAAATTGGATGTTGGTATATATAAGGAATAAGTTTTTAAGGAAAATCAAAAGGATGAGACCATGTTCATATTATTATGAATCAGTTCGTTATTATAGTTAATTTACAGAGAAGATGCCAGAAAATTGTGGTGGATTGTAGGATAAAAAAACATTGATTGTTCATTTGTCAAACTGTATCTCCTGCCACGAGTACAGTTTTCGTTACAGGGGGTTTATCAAGTGTTAAAAAAAATGAAGAATAACTTATTGAAAAATTTTGCCAGATGGGCCAAGCCCTGTCTTCTGGCCGGAGTTTGGATTACCTCCCTTTGTCCACACCTGTATCAGTGGAGGGAGGTCGATAGTATTTGGTAAAAGTACCACATACTGTTCACCGACTGGTGATTATAAAAAAAAAAAAAAGTTACATTCTGACTCAAGGATTTGTTAATATTAGTATATTATAAAGAAAAAATAATAATCCTTGAGCGATAGTTTATCGCCATTTTTCTTATGAAAAAAGGTGATGTACATTTGTAGTGTTAGTAACTAGCCCCGTAAGAAAAACAAGTGTTTTAACACCATTATACCACTTCTCCAGTCACAAGTGCAAAATACATGTGTATTTAAAGTATGTAAAGTATATATATGAAAATTTTGTCACACGTGTGTAAATGTACTCACATGTATACTTAACCCTTAAATTTATGTTCAAGTTCAGACTAAAGGTCATCCGTCTCCGAGGTCACTATAAGCTAACCAGCGGCCCGGACGTTATGAATCTTCAATGTTTCCACAATAGTGGTTGGGGACCCCCTTCCGGACGTATCATGGAACCATGTCATCATATGATTTATGAATGTCGATAACCTAAATGCTGGACGATAATGAACATGATATTTGTTGCACTCGTGTCGGGCTGATATAAGCTAACCATCAGCGGTGGTACATGATGTGCTATAATGCTATTTAGTCCTATACTATTGAAAAATCTTACTGAAAAGCTTAAAGTGTTATTTCCTAACAAAAACTAGCTATAAAAGCAAAAAAAAAAAACCTCCCTATTTATTAGGACTTTACATATATAGTTTAATAAATCGTTTGTTTCAACTGACGCAGCAGTATCACAAACTCCCCCCTTATTTATAAAAAGTTATTTATGCAAAAAAGAGCGGGATGGGGTTGGGGGATGGGCCTATAAGGTGTGCCGAGCGATACGGCACACCACTAATGCCCAACCCCCCTAGACCTAGCACTACACATCTAGCCTATTCTAAAGAAATACGGTCTTCCCGGTGGATATTGTAACAATTAATATAAAAGGTGTCTTATTATAAGCCACTGGTGACTGATGCGACAGGCCCCTGTGCTGGCTTCTGTCGAATAGTCAGATTTTAAAAAGTACGTGCCAAGCACAAAGTAGTCCGTAGACTACAAGAGATATGTACATGTGAGTACACAGTATATATAATGATACCTATAGTGCTCCTGCCATTCCTGTTGTTGAGATGAATTTGGTTACAGCTGATGAGACCTGTGGGGAGTCTGAAAATAACTGAAACAATTTAATTGGTGTATTGGTGTCTTGATATATGTCGGCATCTCTGTATAAACGTTGTCTCTGTAAATAAAATTTATCACAATATAAAAGATAGTGTTCTATGGTTTCTGGAACGTTACATGTTTCACATAATCCATCAGAATGTAAATTCATTTGGTATAGATAAAATTTGAGGCGGCATTTTCCCAGTCGAAGACGGGTATATGCTCTGGTTAGCTGTAAATTTTTACAATTAATTTTGTTGGTAAATTTTTTCAAAATGGGCATTTGTGTTTTCATAGACCTCCCCACGTCTGGTTCATTCCATTTAGTTTGCCAGATTTTAGTTTCCTGTGCCTGCAAAAAAGACCTTACTTCGTCCTTAGATAGAGGGACTTTAACTATGACGTGCTCTAATTTAAGGGCAGCTTTGGCTTCCGTATCCGCCAAGTCATTACCTAGGATGCCGACATGGCTCGGAATCCAAGCTAACTGAACAGTCCGTATTACAGACAATAGATATAAAATTTCATAAACAATTGGATTCTTAATGTTGAAAGCTGGCGTTTGTATAGCCTGCAATGAACTCAGTGAGTCTGTAAATATTACATATACATAGTTATTAGTTTCAATGGTGTTTAAAAATTGTAGAGTGAGTAGAATAGCTGTTAGTTCAGCAGTCATAATTGAAATATGATTACTTAGTCTGAATTTGTTTGTGATATTCATTTCCGGAATGACAAAAGCACATCCACATAGTTGTGTGGTTGGATCTTTAGATCCATCAGTATATATGTGTACTCCTGAAAAAGATAGGATATATTGACCTGCAGGACCTAGGGCATCTGCCGGCGACATTGACTTGTTTACGGTGTCGTGTAGTGTGGTGCTCACTTCCGGTTTGCTCAGGGTCCACAGTGGGATTGGGCTGAACTCGGAGGTGTGTGATGTGATGTTTGCTACCTGAAAAGAAGATTTGATTGTTTTTATCGAAGTGTAGTACGATTTGTATGTTATTGGCATTTTAGGTTCATTATATATGAATTTGGCATCTTCTGTTAGGCTGTTTATTGTAGGGTGCGGGGTTTTAAGTCCCTCAATTTTCAGCTGATATTTACAAATTAAAAAGTTCCTGTGGAGTTGAAAGGGTGGGTCTGAGGCTTCCGCCTGCAGACTAGAAAGTGAAGTGCCTTTCATAGCATGCAAACAAGTCATTAAACATTTATATTGTAATTGATCTAGGCGCGCTAGATGTGTATCGCCGGCTGAGTTATATACTTCAGCGCCATACTCTACTATACTTCTAATTAAGGTTTTATATAATGTAGTTAGTATATAACGATCGCAGCCCCAGTTAGTACCACTTAAATGTTTTATTAAATTTAGGCGTTGTTCGCACCGCTGTATCACAGAATCTATATGTGTGCTCCAGGTTAAACCTCTGTCATAAAACATACCAAGAAATTTTGCAACATTTTTAATAGATATAAGTGTTTCCCCCATTTTGATTTTCACCTCCGATGTTCTTGACTTAAACTCAGCAGAACCCCTTCTGCGAAATAGCACTGCAATAGTTTTGGTTTCAGATATTTTGAATCCCCATGTATTACACCAATTTAGAATGTTAGTAATGTCTTTGGATAGAGCGGTGCTCAATAGTTGTAGGTTACGATGTGCTTTCCAGATGGCACTATCATCTGCAAATTGTGATATATTTTGTTTAATAGTAATACAGTCAGATATGTCATTTATACAGATATTAAATAATGTAGGACTGATCACTGAGCCCTGGGGGGTACCGTTTTCAATTGGGTATACTTCTGAGTACGTCTCCCCTATACGCACTTGTATAGTTCGGCCCTGTAAAAAATCTTTAATAAAACCATACATGTTTCCATGTATACCCATATTTTTCATTTTATATAATAAACCATCTTTCCACATCATGTCGAATGCTTTTTCAAAATCAATAAATACAGCTAATAGACTTTCTTTATTAAGGTTGGCTTTTTGAATTTCGTTAGTTAGTTTTATTAGTTGGTCGGTTGTTCCACGGTTAGATCTAAAACCCGCATTGATTGATTGTAAGTAAATTGTTGCACTCAAGGTACCATTTGAGGCGATTGTTGACCATTTTCTCCATAAGTTTACAAAGGGTGGATGTAAGTGAGATGGGCCTGTAAGAAAGTGGTATATTAGGATTTTTTCCTTTCTTAAATATTGGAACAACAATGGAGTGTTTCCAGCTATTAGGGACTTTTTGGCTTATCCATACCAGGTTGATATAATCTAATAAGACTTTCTGTGCTGGAACACTTAATTTTTTATACATGTTATATGTTATTTTATCTTCCCCAGGACTTGTGTCTTTAGTTTGCGCAAGCGCATCAGTGAATTCCTGAAATGTAAAAATATTGTGTTTATATGGTTATCACAAGGTTCTGTATTATTAATAAAATCAGACTGTTCTTGTTCAAATTGTGTTTTGTGCTGCAAAAAATCTTGATTATAATTTTCGGTACTACTTACAGAGGAAAAGGAGGCTGCAAATAAGTTTGTTTTTTCTTTATTTTCTGTAATGTGTGTATTGTTGTGTATTAGTGCAGGTATTTCTTTACATGTGTTTGTGTTTTTCATGTCCTTGACAGCTTTCCAGACCTTGGCCATGGTAGTGTCTTTATTAATGGTGTTACAGTAGTTTTGCCAATGTTCTTTTTTTGCTGTATTGATAACTGTTTTACAAGCCTCTCTTTTCTCTCTGTAGTCCTGCAAGTAAGAATAATTAAAAACTTCTCCTGGCTTTGTTATAAGCCTTGCGCTTGGCACGTACTGCCCGCTCACAGTGAATAAAATTTGAAATGGAGTACATTTTATAATAGTTTGGACCAAGTAAGGATTGGTTATCATTGTCACAGACAACTTTTGATTGGTTACATTTAACAAGTGTTCATCATTAGCAGTCATCAGGGTTCTAATTAATTTTTTAATCCTTTGAGCAAAAGTGTTCATCATCATCATGGTAAATTTTTAATTATTTGAACAGAAATTCAGATATCTATATTAATTAGAGGATTTACCTTCTTAGAAAGTCATTTAATTATCTGTGAATAGTCCTTCCTTCATTAAAAGGCTATTAATTACCTGACCAGTGTTGAGAATGTAGTCACAATGTAAACAACACCCATCCACATGGGGCCATGAGCCAGCAATTACCAGTGGCTAATTAACCCAAGCTGGAGATGTGGTCAGGTGTTAACTGTATAGGTAATCCTCTTGATTGTCATCTCACCAATTAGTGTCAGCTTGGGTGACAATTACCTGTATATATTTGAGACCAGTCTGTTATCCAGTCATAATCTGCATTACTAGTGCTATGGTCTGTATGTGTAGAAATTAAGATAAATTTTTCTTTCCTTTTTATATCCTTTTTTATGCTCATTTTTCAGAAATTCTATAATTAAGAGTAGTGCTGTAGATTTTTTTTTCAATAGATTTTATTTTTGCTCCTAACTTAGAATTTTTTCTAGTTTTGTATTTCATGATGGCTAGTACATTAGTATTAGGCAATTCTCAGGCTAGATATTTTTACCAGCATATTGATGCTAATGATCAGATGCATATAATTTCCAAGAGTGGATTAACATTTGAGAAGGCATGGCTTCAGTTGAGAAACATAGTTTCAAATTATAGCATTCTAGTTCTTCACTTGGGTTTTGATGAGATAGCTAAGAGGGAAAGTGATGAAGTTACATTATCAAAGTATCAGGCTCTGGTTGAGAAATTGTGGGGTATCCATCCAACACTGAAAATAGTCATTTCAGGTATACCACCAAGAGGTGATAACAGATTCACTAACATGATAGTGAAAGATTCCTACATCAGGTCATTTAACGAAGAAGCCAAGTCTGTAAACACAGGTCTTTCCTCAGTATCCTCTTTGCTCCCTCAGCTTTTCTTTATTGGCCATGGATACTTCATGACAAATGGTTGTCTAGATAGGTCACTTTTTGGCAGGGATGGCGTGCATTTCAGCATGTCGGGAGTTAGGACAGTGGTCAATTCCATCAAATTGTGTGTGAAATATGTATCAAAACAGTCTGACAGTATTAAGGTTAGAGATAGTGTTAAGGAAGTTAAACAGTCCAACAGTGTTAAGGTTAGGGATAGTGCTAAGGAAGTTAAACAGTCCAACAGTGTTAAGGTTAGGGATATCAATAGGACAACAATTATCAGATAAAAAAACGTATTATTAGTTTGAAACAACTTAGAAAAAATTCTCATAAGAAATCAGATAAAAAGTCAGGTAGAAAACGCCCTAGAGTTCTTGATGTTGACCAAGAGATCATTCCTGCTCCTGATTCAAAAGCTGCTAAATTAGAAAATATTAGCCTCTCAGATACACCATGCAGTTCAATGTAATGTAAATACACCAGTTCACTGTAATGTAAGTACACCAGTTCAATGTAATGTGAGCTACTGGTGTACTTACAGTAAGTAAGTACACCAGTAGCTCCAAAATCTAAGAAAAAATTACAATTTAGTGAAATTGACAATGTCAAAACCATTACACCAGATTATTCAAATAACAATAATTATTTACCAGTAAAAAAGAGACAGTATGGTAATTCAAAGAGTAAGAAATCATGGACAGGGAATTTGAAAACAATGCATAAATCTAAGATAGAAAATAATGGTTGGTTATGTTCAGATATCATGACAAGTGTCAGTTCAATTCTTTCCAAACAGTTTCCTAACATAAAAGGATTTCAAGACACATTGCTAGCTCCAACAAAGCATGATGATGGATCATGGAAAAATACTTCTTTGTTTAAGTCAACTTCTTTTCCTTCTGGTCAGATACATCATAACGGTAAAGATCATTGGGTAACATCAGTTCAAACATCAGAAAATTCAATTTTTGTTCTTGACAGTTTACAAAACTCTGTCCCACTTTCAGATTCACTTCAAATCCAATTGTCATCCATATATGGTAAACCAGGTCAAAACTTATCAGTTAAAATCCCAGAAGTTCAACAACAAAGTAACACAAAGGATAAAACAAAGATATATTGCTTCCATACACGAATTAATACTCTAAAACCCCGTTCAGGTCCTCCTTCAGGTCCCGTTCAGGTCCGCCATATTATCGGTACGGTAAGCGACCTTTTTGTCGAGCTTTATAATTAAGTCTTCAAAAAAATTTTTTTCACAAAAAAAGACATCAAGATGTGTATTAATATATATTCTAGCATAAAATAAAGAGATATTGTATATAAATATGCATTTAATACTCTAAAACCCCGTTCAGGTCCTCCTTCAGGTCCCGTTCAGGTCCATTCAGGTCTTTAGTAGGACTCTATCTTTTCCTTGGTGAATAGTATTAAATTTGAAGTAACGATTTGTTTACAGCAGGTCTACATAATTTTACAGATGAGTACAAAGACTATGTTCAAGTGTTGGACATTTTCTCTAATAAAGCGCGGGAATATATATCTGAATGTCAACAGACTGTTTATTTGATAGCGTGTGACCACAAAAGTACCCAGTGTTGATTAGAGTTATCTCCCGTTAACCTCCTGTTATATTTATCACTCATGTCACTTTGTTTTGGTTCGACAGACATAAAACACACACAGTCTTCGTAAACTGGTGAGTGATTTGACATTTATTTCTGATTTAATATTAAAACCACTTTGTAGCTTTATAAGTAAGCCAGTTGAATAACATGATATTGTATCCGTTTCAATCATGGACCATTTTCTGACATGTGTGGCTTTGCATTGATTTCGTCACCAGAACCACCGTCGGATGATGTTCTTCGACGAATCGCTAGCGGTCTGACTCCAGAGATATTTTTGGAATCTACAATGATGTCTCCTTTAGATTCTGTGTTTGGCTTTTTGTATGTAATGAACATATTTATCTCAAATCTTTCCTGTGCCTCAACTTATTTACATTTGGGCACCTTGTTTCATCGATCTTGCATGGTTTTTTTTTCATTACTAGATCTAGGCTATAAGCACTGCCGGCGGGTGAAATTTAAATCAAGCTTGTCAATCCTACAAGGTCACGTTGGATACGTTTAATTGATATGACACTGCACTTCAGACAAACGTGTTTAGAGTATTATGAGGTTAGTTTTTCAGTGACCAGGTGAATAAACTAAAATTTAAACAAATACTTTTACTACAGGGCCATGTATAGTTTCTGTATGAAAAAATAGCCAGAAATACAAATAAAATTTTATATGTATTTCTGGCTATTTTTTCATATAGAAAAGCACATGGCCCTGTGCTTTTGCTTCAGCTGTTCAATGGATAGTTGGATACTTACCTTTCATGTCTCAAAAGACTTCCTATTAAAAGGAGTGGTTTAAGAAAAGTTGCCTTTGATATAATCATATTACAAATGCCTAAATCATTATTTTTATCTTTATAAAAAAATAATAATGATATACATACTGGATTCAGTCATTTCTATATGCTCCACGGCCGATAAAGCATAAATGATATTTATCATTTGAACAATAATCGATGTTTAATCATGTATACATATACACCTAATTAGCACAAAAAATAACATAAAAGAATTATTTCGCCTTTGGTGCATGCACAATCAGATTCATTACTACATTCCATTTAGGATATAGTGCCACAGATTTTTTTCGGGATGCAATTAATTATTTTTCATATTTTTAATTTGAAGTAAAATTAGAAGCTCAAACTTTACAATGGTGGTAATGGTGTAAAGTAAGTAACTTTTGTAACTGAAGAAAAATACTAAATCGTCTGCTCCTGTTTTTGATACTGAAAAAAATGCCATTTGTCAGCAGTGGAGCATCTTTAAATGGTTAAAAAAAAAGATGTTACTGTATGATTTACGATATGGATTTTTTTCTTCAAAATGCTCTAAATCAAGAAACATTTGTGACTTTAAAGATATTAACTTTGCAATATTATATTTAAACAAAGTGACTTATTTGAATTATAAGTTATTATTAATTTTTAATTATAATTATTATTGAATAGCTTTTAATTCCATTGCTGGCAAATAAATGTAGTTTGCAAAATATAAATATGGGTTAAAAGTCCACAAATCTAACATTTAAGTTGAAGTTTTTAGTTAACATAGGTTAGTCTCGTTGCCTATTTTATTCTTAATTAATTTCTATACACCTATCGTTTCATAATTTGCAATCTTGCTTGCACATAATATTCAAAAAGGTAGAATTAAATTGAGTCACATAGAAAAAGTAAAAAAATATTTTGTATCAAGTTATAATTGTTGTTAATGCATTATTGTATATGAATTATCCAGATGTCCTAGTCTAGCCCAGCTGGATTAAATGTTTATGTATCAGCTTAAGTCTATAAACAAGCACATCTAAATATTTGTAAGTACCTCGAGAATAGGTAATTTAATTTTTAAGTCTTTTCGTTAAGTAAGTCTGTGAAAAGTTACCAAGTATTTAAAAACCTGTACACAATAGATTACAGTGTTGTCGGCATCATCTTATATTTTACAGTCAAGTAAACAGGAATAATGAGCTACTTGACATGTCAATGGCGACCTCTCGTGGCAACAATTGCCGACTTCCCTATGTATAGAACTACTTATTCTAAGGGTGAATACTAAATATGGTAGATAGCTATTGTATTTTAGTGACTAACATATAAAGTGACATACTCTTTTTGTAATGTAATTCTCTCCACCTCAGAAACTTCATGCAATAGCACAATAATTCAACCATTCGTAATTACAAAATTTTGTTAATGTAATTTTTTGGCGGCAGAAATAGCTTGTGGACTTTGAACTTGGTTAACCCTGTTTTATTTGCTTTGTGATAATCTTCTCCAAAAGTACATGTCTTTTATGGACAAAGAAGAGCTCTTTCTTTGATGATTTACAATAGAGAGAATTCAGAGAAAGGTAACTTGACTTTCTATTTGTAAAAGGTTTAAAGTTTTTGATTTTATGCTTTGACCACAAAGTTGATTGATGTATGTAAAAAGTGATGCGTCATTATAAATTTCTATGAGAAAAGAATTAGTCACTTTAGTACAAAAGATTTCATTTTCTGGATGATTAAAACTATTACTTAAATAGTAATGAACACAATTTTTTTAACTGAGTTATAAATTGAAATAGGTCAGATATCAGATGGTTTACCAGGTTCATTTGTCTTCCTTTGTGTATGTCAAAGAAAAGAAGTTTGTTTTTGTTTTTTATTACGAACAGTAACAGCTATAAGGTCATTTAAGGACAAGTCAGGAGTTTCTAACAGAGAGAAGTCTCTTGAGATTGGAGGGCTAAAATTGTACACAGATAGATATCTTAACCATTTGGTCACTTTGGCAATAAGATGGTGACACTTTAAGAGGTGGAGTGGGTTTTTTTGTTAGAATATCAGACACTGTAGCTGATGGGTCACCATGACGATAAGGCTGCATGTGAACATCAGAGGCAAAGGCTAGTAGTAAATACTTTATAGACACCTTAACAGCTCAGCAACCAGGACCTATCAATAAGGATAAAATTAAGTTGTGACTTTGCAATTGCCATATTGTGTCAAACATGATCCTAACTTATTTTTTCTGACCTTATTTTCCCACAGATTCTTTTATGCTTTTTATAAGTTCCCAAATGAGTTCCATTTTTCTTGTTTGAACATGTTTCAAGCAAATCATTTTATATATTAATTATGTAATATAAGCCCCAAACAGTGGTTTGGTCTGTTAAATCTATTGTTTAATTCAGGATGTCCACTTGAGGTGTACAATGTAGATCTGTAATGTCCAGAGGCCTGCTGACCTCTTTAGGTCACTTCAGACAATCCTGAGACCTCCCCAGGACACTGGTGGTCAAGACCTTTCATTTCCTCAGGGATTATAATGACACATTTTTAAAGTGATCTACTTACATCTGTGTTGGTACCACCTGTGTAGTACAGATAAGCTAAAGGCTTTACCCCATATTGTATACTAGTATTGTATACTAGTACTGTATTGGTTTAATTTAGACAACTGTAGTGTGTTGTTGGCATGCTGAGTGACCTAACTGCTGTATTGAGCTTTTCTGTTCAGACTCAAATTGACCAAGTTTTAAGAGCTTTTCTGTTCAGACTCAAATTGATCAACTCAGATTCCTTTAAAATCCCTGAAAACAGATCTCAAATCGACTCATATAAGCTGGTAACATACATATTTCAAATGTATTTGATCAACAGAATGTTGAAACTTCTTGGAATTTTCCTGTTAGGCATGAAGGTTTCATGTTTTCTTCTATTTTATTATTAACTATGTTGAGGATTATTAAGTCATTCACCCCCTGAAGACACATTTAGGCTCTTCTAAATCAAAGGCTATACCAGTCCATTATGAAATATCAAGGGTAAATGAGTTAATTGCTTATATCCATTAATTTTTGTATCCAAGTAGTTCTGATATATTCTACTGCTGGTAAAGGCCCATCAAAAATTTTCATACATTCTTAAATGACCTTGGCTGTTATATTAACATTAAACAAAAATTATAAACCATGTTAATTTATCTACAATAATGTCCTAAATTCTTGATTTTCTTGCAAAAAATTATCTCATTCTTGCAGTCTAGAATGATAAAAATTCCAAAGAGTTCAAAGAATATTTCAAGTTTTACTGATTTGAGATAGCGCGTTCAGATTTATAGACGTTCAGAGACATATAGATCAGGGGTCACTCACGGGTTGGATTCTATGTAACAGTGTGATATAAGACAGCCCTAAAAGGCGAACCCTTTAATTTGGGGGTGGTGCTTTATTTACACTGGTAGAGTTTAAAGGGTTAAGGGACACCTTATGTGTCCTGATAACTGGTAAGGAATGACATTTAAGGGGTGATACAATCTGTATCGGTACAATTAGTCCACTGGGTGTAGGGTCGCTGGAGATCACACCCAACCATGTAGGACCTGTTATACTCCGATCTTTATCTCTTAATCACAACGGTTACCAAATTAATCGAAAAGCACCCTGTCTAGTTCAGATACTTTAGCCTGTGTTGACTTGTTGACAATGACCAAGTTTACTCAAAATGGCAACTTGTAAGTTTCCTAATGTGTCATGTAAGAGAACCATCTTTCATGTGCCTTTATGTAATTTTTCTAAAGTCATTTGCATTAGAAATGGTGATTATATATGCTTTCATTACAGTATTGTGTAATTAATGTGTAAAACTTCACACATTGGATGGAAATGGAAAGAACTTTAAAGTTCAGAATTATGTTGTGTATTTGTGAACATTGACACCTAACTGTTTCATTGACATAATTAAAACTTACATAACAGTAGTACCAGGAAAACGTCCTTCAATGTGTTTGTTTGGACCTATATGATTACAGGTAATTGTTAGTACACTGTACAGTTATGTGTTGAACATTATGACTTTCTACACTACAGGGACTCGCATTATAACAAACACACTTACAGCAAATAATACTATGTAGTAATTCCTGTCCAAGTTCCTATAAGATATATAAGATCCCCATGCAGGCAGGGCTTTGCTATAAATGTGTTCTACTGTACTCTTTTCAAAATTATGCTAATGCATATAATATATTAGGACAGCTATCTAATAGTAGTGGGAGGTTGATATTTGTACTCTGGGAACTCTGTCTTGATTTACTTTATCGCCAAAACTTATACATTCCTTATAATTATCTGACCAATGCTATGAATAGAAGATATATCATTTTGATGGAAAGAAAATGAAAGCTCTGCTAGCCTTTAGGTATATATATATTGATGACATCTTATTTGGTTTTGATGCTAATTTACTTGTCATCATGAAGTCAAATATGCCAGCGAGTTATTTAACCAAACCTAACAATCTATGTCATTGTATCATATTTTTTTAAACTACTCAATAGTAAAAATATTTAGAAAAATCTATGAGAAGAATAAACAGTTACATCACTGCAGTACCAGGACAGGTTTGCTCTTTAGTGCCATAGGCTATTGGTGTATACCTGGAATCTGTCAACATGATCAGTTCAATGTTCTGCTGATTAGAACTAAACAAATGAAAGGTAAAATGAAATTCAGCCAGTACAAGCATGTCTTGGTGAATCATATATCAGTTACTTGGTTGTCCTGGTCAGTATAAAAGTGTGATATTCAGCTTCTCGGATGTCAATGCTGTTATTAGCAGATGCTGCAATGGCTATGTAATTGATGTGTGTAACATTCCTCTTCTTGACCCCTGCATTTGATGCTTGTAACACAATCTACGTTGGTAGTTGTTAGAAATGTTTCTCTGTAAACTCTTACCATTCTTCAGTGCAGTCATATATCTGTCATAATTATACACAACAAACCATTCAGATGATACTATCAGATATTTAATGTCAATATATGATCTAAATCATTAAGACTTATTGTTCTGGAAATGTTATATATTATAATCTTGATTTTTTCTGTTTTCTTTTTAGAAAATATGGTGCATGTTTTTTATCATGAATTTGTTTAAAGTTCTGGTTAAGCAAGATCTTTTAATTGCAGCCAGCATGTCTAATTTGTCAGAAATTTAATACCAAAGGAATTAATTGTTCCATAAAACCTGCCAAACTAGTGACCCGACTGTGGCTCAACAATTACTGAGCATGTATAATTAAGTGGCAGGGGAGATAACTTGGCCTCCTGGACAACTTAATGCCATTCTTCTTATTCAAAAAGCTGGAACAGATCACTAGATAATTACTGGGTTAAAGAGTGGTAGACACCTTTCTTGATCTTTTGCTCAGAACAACATCTCGATGTATAATAGAGTTGAAATCAAAATAAAGTTATTTATAGAGTTATGGTACATTTCCTAGTGCAAATTAATTTATAATTATATGAATGTTCAGTAACTATTTCAGTGATCATTCTAGTCAGCTTAATTGTTACTAAATAAAACAAAAAAACAAACATACAGTTAATTATATATAGCATATTTCATAACATTACTAAGAAAAAAATAAAACTTGCAGGTAAATGTTTAGTGATCATGAAATGGGGTAGGATGAGGGTACTGGAGGAGTCTGTCCTGCTTTACAATCATTTCTTGCATATTGTCATCTCAAATAATGGCTTATTCAGCAATCAGATTGCCTTGTGATTATATAACAAGCTAACATACTTATACACCTAGGATGAAACCATATTAAACCTAATAAATTATGCTGAATTATTGTTACCAATTTACCATAATATCATTTTGTAGTACTGTAAATAAAACCCACACTCAACAGTCTTTGGAAATATTCAGCTTTATAATCTATAACTGGGTAATTTCTTGTTCACATAACTCTATACATTACATTGAAACATGTTTTGGTGATGGGCAGGGAGGAGGGGTGTTGGAGAAGGGAGTTAAACGCTGATGGAGGGGGAGTTTTTATGAAATTTACTAGAAGTAACAAGCTTACCAGTACATATATATATATACCTAGTAGCATGTATACATAACACAGTAGATCAGCTGATGTTTGACTGGGTCACCTAATTCTTCATTAACCAATCAGAGACAAGCTTTCAAAAGTAAACATAAGACACCACATGGTGGTGAATAGCCTACTTGGGTGGAGAGCTATCCAGATACACATTGGAGTGTGTGTATATAGGATTCTCTAGGTGACTGTTATAAAGAAATATCTGGAGGGGATTCCCAAACTGTCCAATTCATGCGTAAGTGTTTATGTGAGAGTCTTTTCAGTCAATATTTTGGTAGATTATAACAAGTTGGAGCTAGTTGGTGCTGTAGATTGTATCTGTAGCTGCTGGACCAAGCATTAGTATGTAATATATAGCCCATTCATGGAACAATCGTTGGTAACATGTGTATACCTACATCATATACATCACACTATTCTGGTGTAAGTAAATAAATATGACCCAAGATACATTATCGCTCTTGAAGGGCTTCCAGACTTAGGTCCAAACATTGTGAAAATGAGGTCAGAATATCCAGGAAGCCGCTAAGATATTGATGTTATATTGCTTGCTCTCTTATCAAATTTTACATAAAACTAAATTATTCTATTTTATCGAGGAACTTTAATTACCCTGCAGAAGACAGACCTCCAGATAAATATTAGCAATCTAGTTCATGTAAATGATATACATGTATTCAGGAGCAGCAAGCACTGTTTTTCATGAAGAAAACAATTGATACTGCCTAGTCACAAATAATTAACATGCTTATCAGCTTTATTTGTAAAAGCAACTTTTTGTTGTTGTTAAAAACCTGAATTTTTTTATCACATATTGTACCTTGAGTATACACTTACCCCATATAAGTGTCTGTATATCTTCAACCATTCTTACTGCGGAACTATAAAAACAGCTAACAAATCTGATGAATATACCCCTCCACATAATCTGGCCCTACTATGTAATTCAATT
Source organism: Argopecten irradians (assembly GCF_041381155.1). Classification (NCBI taxonomy): domain Eukaryota; kingdom Metazoa; phylum Mollusca; class Bivalvia; order Pectinida; family Pectinidae; genus Argopecten; species Argopecten irradians. Next base: position 24,230,169 of record NC_091134.1, read on the forward strand.
TCAGACAGAACCCAAAATAAATGTTGTAAATTGTTTTATCTGTAAGTTTTAGATAACAAGGTTTTATATTAGGTGTAGGGGCTCTTTTTTATCAGAGCAGATCAGAGGAAATCCTAAAGACCTTTGGAATTGTGTTATGAATATAACTACAAAGGTAACAATAGAATTACTTCCTCGCCACCAGGATATTAAGTTATAACCATACTTCTCCAAAGCATTGTCCTTTTCCTATAAACAGAAATCTGATTAGAATTTGAATACAATAGCGGAGTTTGTGATGTAGTAACTTTAGATGCATGAATATGGACCTTTTTGATTCACAATATTGCATAATGTACAGGAAATGAAAAACAAAATCCCATTACCTTGTTTTATGTATAGTTCCCATAGACTACCTTTTTTACGTAAGGTAGAAACACAAAATATATATATTTTGATTATAAAAAGTTTAGATCTGCATTATCTTACACAAGAAGTGGAGTGGTAGATATTGTAATGTGACAGCTTTACTTTAAAGTAATTAAGTTGTCATTGTGTGACCTTGTGGGGTTAATTCTCCTTGTACTCCTATTTCACAAGACTACTTACAATTTGTATAAAGGGAAGGGCGATGTATTAGAAACATTATGGTAAATATCTTCTGATGTAGTCATTCATCTTTTCTCTATAGTAATGTATACAAATCACAGATGATAATCGGATTGTGAAATGAGTTGCATATAAGTGAAACCTGAAATAGACCCATCTCATTACTGCTGTAGGTTGACTGATGGTGTGTCTATAGCTGCTGTGTGATGGCTGTAGTTTATTTCATGTAAATGTTATTAAAACATTATGAATATTCTCTCCCACTCTACACTCTACAACTCAACACTTGGTATACCATTAAATGATTTGATTGGGATGTGAAACAATACATTTTGGAACTATCAATATCTTGAATGGACACAGGTGTCCAATATGCATCCTCCAGTGAACAGTATGCCTGGTTCAACAGTGATGTACCTTTGTTTTTACAGTTTGACAAGTAATGTATCGCTTCATTTAGTTGTTTCACACAACAGTTCCAGAGATATGATATCATTGAATGCCTGTGTCATTTTACACTGTATCTAAAGGGATTTAGTTAGGCTAATTGGTATAACCAGATATACATTATCAATCTATGTCTAATATATTACAAAATTTGAACATATACACTATCTAAAATGGATTAAGCAATTCTTATTTTATTTTAGTCGGTTTGCGTTCTTAAGAGTAAGCATCAATACTAAGTATGTACGCTTGAAAATTAAATTGGTAACAGTGATATTTGTTCTTAGGATAAAGAATTAATGTATAATTTCTGCTATAATCATTCCTATAATCATACATAAGTAAGAATTAAGATGCAATTCACAATGTATTGACACATTATCATATGTCCTCCACCTGGGTCACGAATTTGAGTCCAATGTCGGCAGTTTCTACCTGGTACTGACTGTTGGTCTGTGCTTTTTCTCCATGTACTTTCCTCCACCTCCAAAACTATCATATCATGAAATAACTGTGGCTTGTAATAAAAGGATGGTGAACTAATCAAACCAAAACCATATAGACAATCTAGATGGAGACTGAGCCATATTGTTTACATTTCTTTGTTACTTTGTTTTTGTGATGACATTTGTGATAACTTGGTATCACCACATTGATCAACAAGTAAAACAGATGGTGCCCCTATAAAAGTTCATCATTTTTTACTTTTCCGTGCAAGAACTTCTCACAATCTGCGACAATCAGCATATCGCCAATCACTTGCTTACAGTAAAAAAACAACATCCATTGTACATTTATAAGGAAATTTTATGCAACCACATTAACAAATGTTTGAAATGATCAAAATCTAAATATTTCAACAATTGTTTCTATGTATCTATATATAGCTGGTACTTCCTCTTTGTGCTGATCATATGTTACCATGTTTACTGCACAGTGTGGGGTTTCCAATAACATGCTGACACTACAGTAAGAAGGTCAAAGGGACTACTACACTGCACACTGCCACATTAGACAGGTGGTCGTTATGCACAGTGCCATTATATAGTAAAAACGAACGGGGAGTCTAAAAACCTGTCGTTATAGACAGGCAGTCGTTAAAGCAGGTTTGACTGTATGTAATAGCTAAATAGTCTTTATTGGTTGATTAAAAAATATGATAATTATGGTGATGCCATATTCACCATGACTATATTTCCCATCGGAGGTACCTTTATAATTGCAAATGTGTCAGACGGGTAAGACAATATTATAAGGTTTGGGACAAATCCCTGGAATTTATTGACCAAATGTGTGAGAAGTCTTTTATCAAAAAAACCCCAACACATTTATGAAATAATAGAAAAATTGATTTTGTCGTTCAGGTGGGAAAGAAAACTTTGGTGATTTCTGCAGCAACAAGGATGTTAGTGTTTGTGTATGATAAGGAGTATTGAGTTTGAACGAATACAGACATACAGTGATTGGTTGGTTGAAAATGCCCTGTTTCCCTATGGGTACCTCTCCAACAGTTGAAGTCATATCTTTGGGAAACCTAGCTACATATTAAATGGTTATCACTGAAAACTTGCGAATTGGGTAACTTATCAGCAGGACTTGCTTAAGGTTTTATTGAAACGTAGATAAAATGTGATAAATTGGGTCAATATCATTTTCATATTTTTACAGGAAAAAATAAGTCTGATGACATGTAGATGGAGCCCACATGTTAGGGTGTATCCAGGTCACAGTGGGACACCTGTCTGGTCTAATTATAGGAGGGTGGGGTACACAAGGTAATATATATGATAAATCACAGTAAAAATGTTGCTCAGTGTGGAAGTTCAGTCTACCTGTACAGTAACTATATTGAAAAAAAATGCTCCATCACATTTTGGTATAAAAGTTCCATATTTGCATTGTGATTAACAAATAAAAATGACAATATTTAAACAGAGTTAAATTGAAGCTGGAGGGATAATTATTTTCTTAAATTTGTTTATGATGAAGAAAATACATCACGTTACAAAAAAAAAAAAAAATCACAACAATTTTGTTTATTTTTGTGGAACACTCTATTGTTAAGTTTGGTCATTTAAGAACATGTCAGGTTTTAGAGTTAGGTTGATGACCTGCAGTTTTAAATTTTCAACCAAAACGTGCTTCACAACCACCTGATCAAAAAATGGAATACATGCACATAATGTACTATAGACATTCGTACACTTAGCTAATATAGCCGTTCTAATGAAACAGTACTGTCAAAGACATGTGAGTCTCAACTGTGGCTTTGAATTATAAATTCCTGTGTATTCCTTCCAGAAGTGGTAAGAACCATGTACACAGAATGTGCTTTTATCCAACTACAGAAATTCTATATGTCCTTGATAAATAAAACATGAAGCTTTGCAGGTTTTTTTCGGAGTCTGTTTTAGATTTCCTAATTAGTTTATTGCCTCTGGTGGCCGTGTGTCCCTGTTTTTGTTTGGAGATTTGGAGCATGTACATAAAATCCACACTTGTGATGGTAGTGAACATTTGACAGTCAGATGTTCAGAACAACTTTTAGTACATTTTAATTTTGCCAAGTTTTTTAACAGCTTGAAGCAATTGATTGCACTTATTGGTATTCTGATGGAAGATATTTCAAAAGTATATTGTTCTCTTGAAATGCCAATTGCAAAATTTAAAAGAATCCATCACAGTACAATGATGTCACTAGTTTATGTTGTGTTTCCAAATTCTGTCGCAATATTATGATGATGGGCTTAAATTCTAGCTGTGACATGATGGTAATCTGGCACAATATTAAGATGTCTACAGTTTAAGAGGTATGCTGCCTATAAACTATCAAATTAGGACAATGTCATCATTTATCATTGTGTACTGTGTATAAACTATCACACAAAGATAATGATGTCATAAGTTTACGTGGTGTGCAGTACAGCACCAATTGAAGCTATAGAATATGATTATGTCATCAGTTTACGTGGTGTGCAGTACAGCACCAATTGAAGCTATAGAATATGATGATGTCATCAGTTTACGTGGTGTGTAGTACAGTACCAATTGAAGCTATAGAATATGATTATGTCATCAGTTTACGTGGTGTGCAGTACAGCACTATGTCATCATTTTACGTGGTGTGTAGTACAGTACCAATTGAAGCTAGAATAATATGATGATGTCATCAGTTTACGTGGTGTGCAGTACAGTGCCAATTGAAGCTATATATGATTATGTCATCAGTTTATGTGGTGTGTAGTACAGTACCAATGGAAGCTATAGAATATGATTATGTCATCAGTTTACGTGGTGTGCAGTACAGCACTATGTCATCAGTTTACGTGGTGTGTAGTACAGTACCAATTGAAGCTATAGAATATGATGATGTCATCAGTTTACGTGGTGTGCAGTACAGCACCAATTGAAGCTATAGAATATGATGATGTCATCAGTTTACGTGGTGTGCAGTACAGAACCAATTGAAGCTATATATGATTATGTCATCAGTTTACGTGGTGTGTAGTACAGTATCAATTGCAACTATAGAATATGATTATGTCATAAGTTTACGTGTTGTGTCCCCATTATAATACCATGATGATGTAATAACTTTACACTGTGTGGTTTATCCAATAATAACACATAATAGATAGATCACCATCGATTACTTACACAATTTACACATCATTGATAATGGTACCGTGCAATGGATTTCTTGTCATAACCTGAAATACACAATGACCTCCAGGGAAATGCTGGAGAAAAATCAATCCTATAGTCTCGACCTGTTGGAATGTGGTTTTTGATTTCTTCTTTCTGTAATGGAGACGAGAATACATGCTGAGAAGATGACATGGAAACGCTTCACCAGATTTAGGTGGATTATAGTGCTGTCATACTGAATTACTACATTAGTAACAATACTTACTGGTCCATGAAACTTGGGTTGTTACCTCTGTTGTCTAATCATGATGGTAGCATTAACTTTAATTACTGATTGATATATCAAAAATATAACTCACAAAATCATAAATATTAATTTTATATTTCGTAGTGTACTTGTAGTTTATTTATTTATTTTTTTGTTGCAGGATTTTAAAAATAAACATGGAGTAATGGAGCTATTTATCTGAAGCAAGACATATATGGTAAGTAAAGATATTTTTGATCGGTTCGCAGTCCTTGTTTTATTGTCGAAGGGTGATTTGTGTCTTTGTAATGACTATAGAAGGAGGTGGTTTTATTGTTGGTGCATATCTTCGACTGACTTGTCTAAGCAGTACTGGCAATATCAACAAAGAATTACCTCCCTTTGCTATAATCTAATCATTAACCTCCATGACAGAATTTGTGTTTGTCATTAAGATGATCCTATGGTTGCTAGGGACATTAATTATCACATGAGAATAATAGATATCTCTTGAATACAGACTGTATGGATGGACATATCGCACAAGTATAGGTCAATGTGGCATAATGGTGAAAGTGTTTGACATTTCTCAACTATCTTTTGGATGACAGATGTAAGACACACACAAATAAGATTTGACATATTAAATGTCAGAAGTTTATAATCCAGAATTTTTTTAAGCTGTAGACTTATTGTGATCCATGTGCATTTAATGGGATAATTGAAATGTGCATTTATGTAATCAAACTTTAGGTAGAACTGTGAACAAAATGCTACAATTAGCAAACTTATTTCTGATTGCAAGTGATAAAGAATTAAATCCTTCAGCTTATGTTATTTGATTGGATGTGTGGGAATATAGGACAAACGTGATGAAACATGAATCTTAAATTGCATAAGATTAATTTATAATATAAACATGTTTAAGCAAGTTTTTGTCACTATAATGAACAAACAAATACATGTGTTAGCACACTATATTATAAGAACAAAATGCTGGGCTCAGGACAATTAGTAGAAAGTTTAAAGCATAGTCAAATACAGAAATATATTTATGAATAGATTTTATCAATTTGAAGCATTATTTGCATTGAACTTCCGAAAAAAGGTGTGTACTCAAAACATAAATCATTAAAATAGATACCCTCTAGCCTTTTCTTCATCAAATCATTTTTATTCTACCAGGTACACCAGTAAAAGTCCCAGAATCTTGGGCAAACTTTCGCCTGGTTTATCTTTTGGTGTATAATTCGGTGGTGTGAAAGGTGTGTTAAATATATAAACATTGCGCTTGACTTTGATCTTTCAGCTTAGATAGGGGTATCTAGATAATAGGGTACCGTTGATAGGGTTAACACGTAGGGACACAATCAGTTTAGCTGGAACTCTGTTCCTTCCTTTGGGCCAGTTTAAATACTCCAGAATTTAGATAGCTTAATCCTGATAGAGAATGGTCAGCGTGAGGAAATCTGAGTGACCAATATGTCGAGGTGACCATTCCGTGGATATGTAGATTAAAGGTCATACTTATATTGAATAGTATTACGATCACTTACTCGAACCCAGATAAAGCAGGCTTCTGTTATCTTTGTAAACATGTCAGTTTTGAAGTTGATAAAAGGAAGGGTTTTAATTAATTTGCTGTATAATTTATTGACAGTCATATAATCTAGAAACTAAATCATTAAAATGATAAATGTGAATGATCTCATCTTAAAATTCAATACATAGACTATAAAAACCCACTTAAAATGTATAATTTCTAAAAAAAAAAAGGAAACTGATTTTCATCATACTACTAAGACCAAATTAGTGGCTTTGATTAAATGAACTAATATTATTTGTAATTGAAAATGATGATAATGAAATGTTTTTCATTATTTCTATTGCATTTGTGTTTTCTTAATGCTATATTTGCATTTATATAGAATTATATATCAACAGAAAATATTAAGATTGTTTGAAATGTAAACATGGTGGCCTGTTGTGACCGAATTTCTTCCTGTATAGCATGTGTGTATTATGTTTATATACAGGTATTGATCTTTAGTCCGGTGTGTTAGCACTATACTGAGTTCATTGTACCCAAGGTAGATATTATATCATTGACTTTGTTACTCCTGGTAAAATACTTCATAATATACTTTAACATCAGATAAAATACTTAAAATGCACCTTAACGCGAGGTTAAATACCCATAATACACTTTAGACATTGGTAGAATACTTCCAATATACAGTCGAATCTAGATCATGATTTCAAATTCAGGCATTTTACATTCAAGTATTAAAATCATGAGTATGACTTTGTAGTTATACAATGGTACTGTAATTTTGGAGATAATGAGGTTAATTGATTTATTGATTTACCTTAAACTTTATATACAATACTTGTGTATGAACTTCAGGCAAAACACATACCTTATAAATTTCAAAAATTGAGTACCTGGTATATACAACATATTTTTTGTTAAAATGAACAAATGTTTAGGTGCTTTTGTGGGGAAATCGCTTTTAAAAATCACTGTTGGATTGGTTTTTTCTTCAGATTACCCAATTTCTTCTGTATGAAAGATATACAGGTAATTTAAACACTGCCCAAAATCATGTCATTATCATAAGAATTGAATTTTACATTCATTTCACTCATTAAGAAGCCAATGGAAACCAAAGGATTATTTTTTAGATCTAAGCTTCTTATTTTAGATGGGGCTAAGCTTCTTATTCTAAATATCTTGCACTTTGAAAAGTAATTTTAAATATGGTCCTGAAAAATGACACTCTGATTTATAGAATTGTATTATGCTCTCATATTATGGTAACATCAGTGTCAGTTCTGTTGCCATGCTGTAGTCCATATGAGGTGATTTGTGATCTTTGCTGGATATGCATGTTACCACGAAAACACACATTTCTTCAATGAAAATATTTTACTTGTGAAAATCAGAAGAATTTCACAACATTTAATTATGTGTGGAATTTGACTCTTGATGACACAGTCGTAGTTTTACCTTGTAAGATCCCCGCAGCAGTTGTCACCCCTTAGTTTACCTGTGACACCATATATATACACCTGTGGAAATTACCTGTCCACATTGTAGCTATTTAACAGGTAATGTTTATATATAGGTACATATGTTACACAGAACATAGGTAACTTGTCATTACAGTGTATGTCACGCGGGCCGGAAAAGTGAAAAATTACTTTGTATTTATAGATTTCCGCTTGTAATGACTGTTGTATGTGATGTCAACATACCTCTGGAAAATGTATATAATATGTTCTACAACACAGGTACGTTTACTTTTCTGTATAGTTTATAGAGGTTTATGATCATTCCAGAATATCTGATGAGTTTTTGACAGAGTAAACTAATGGTAATATCAAATATTTAAGCATTGTATGGTTGTCATTAATTAATTGCTTAGATAATTGTAAGAATATATATGTGACTTAACCCAATTAAAGCTTATATTTCCCTTCATGAATGATAACCATAGCTTCTATTTTATTACTGGACACAAGTTCATTAATTTGAAAGAGAAAGTACAATATTTTTAATGCAAAACTTAAAAGGATGACTAAATAATGTTTATTCTTCAGTACACATTTCGCTATGAAATTTGGTTTCTAAAAATAATCTGATGTGAAGTACATGGGATCCTCTGTCTAATATGAATCCTTGTTTTGGATACATTCGTCACCTGTATACAAACGTTATCAGTGTTTTATCGTAAAAGGAAATTATGACACGACTCCACCCTTGTTATATTGGAAAGCGCCCCACAGGATCCGGTGATATTTTCACAATTTATAACATCGGGTTATGCCCAGGTTTAAGTTGATTTCAAACCGGAATGTCAGTGATGTAATGAATTCACAGTTTATTAGCATGGCAGACAGGTGTACACACGTCTGCATGTGTATATCATGTGAATATGTTTCTAACTGCCAGTGATACAGGTAAAGTGTTCGCTGTGTTTGTATTACTGCAGACAGTACAGATGCTTTTGTGTGTACAGTGTATTTAGTTTGTATTAGTTACATGATAAGTAAATACCTGGATCTTAGTGATTATAGAAAATCTCCACCTGATTATACAGACAGGTTCTGCCTTTTTGTGTAAACACAGGAAATCCGGCAGACTCCGGCTCCTTATATAGCTATCAATATTTATATTATGTGGTAGTGATATTGAGGGAATGAATGTAGAATGTGTTTCTAAAGATGTAATATTTTAACTTGGATGAATGGAGTTATTAGATTTTGAATTTGATCACAAAGACATGTCTGGTTTAGAACTCTAAGTTTCTATCCCCCAGTTCATGTTAAAGATGTTTAGTTTAGAAGGATTAGCCAAAGTCTGATATATTGGTAACGTTTCAGAGAGACACAAGGAAGGTACCAGGGCTTGATTTTCAGTTCTAATCTGCTTTGCTTCCAACCTTTTACACATCACTGTTAGCTCTGTCTGCAAGATATTTGTCTCTTAAATTCAAGTACATGAAGCAGTATGTTGATATGATGAAAATAGGTCATACATACATACCTCTGACCTTTGACCTACTTTAAAGGAAACTTTAAAGCTTGGTTTTACCTGAAGCTCTATCATTTATGCTTTTGAACTTCATATTTGTTCATAGGTCAGTGAGTCATATATATATGTCATATATATGTAACATGAAGGTCAATGTTTCACTATCTGATTGACCTATATTTAATATTTTTTCCAAGAATTCATTACATGAACATCCTTGACATAGGAATTCACATCTTTTATTGTAATATGGCACATGGTTGTGTTTGTAAGGCATTAGAAATAAAACCGGGTCCAAAATGTTTTCAGTCAGTATGGAGTCTTTACTCCAAAATCAATTTTTTTCTAGAGATGTATATGCCAATTGTGTTAAATTGTGTAATGCATTGGGCTTAACCTTTTACCTCGGATCTGAAATAGGCCAGGAATTCTCTGAATCTCAGACTTGGTAAATTCTGCTAATCTAATAAATGTGACCTTCATGGCTGCCGAGGAGAAAACAATAGCATAATTGAATGGTTTTCTGGTTATCTGGAGACACAGAGTCTTGTAAATCTGACGCTGGTACCAGTAGTTGTTATAATTCTTTTGGAGTTAAAATGTAAATTTTGTCCCAGTGTAACAGCCTCTAGGAGATCTCTGTCACAGAACAATACTCACTGCACCGTTTTTGTGGACTGATAAGAATCGGGTGTTCGGTAAGAGAGTGATCTTTGGCATCATGCAAGAAGAGAAAATTGGCTTCATCACATCTGTAAAAAAGTGTTTTCTCTGAGAGAATGGTGGTGCCTTATAGTTCTTGCAGATTTCATATAATTTGCATTCTTAGCAAATCAGTGCATACTTTGCAAACAACTGATTTGCACTTGTGCTGGTTATTGATAAAGTGTCTATGTTGATGATATTACAAGAAACAAAGATATGTTTTGTATCCAGGACGTACATACTTATGACACTTATAGAAGTAAAAAGTAAGGCTCACTTTAAAAACTGCTATAATATAAAATTGAGCGAATTCTCATTGTTCTTATTTAAATGTGTAATTTTTATTGTTGATTTCTAAGGCAAAGATTTTTTTTGTATATTTTATCATCATTACACCCCCTTTCCATTTCAATAAGAGCTGATATAGAAGTCCTCCAAAGTCTGTATGCTTATATACGGAGATTTTCCAAATAAAAATATAGCTTACTCGGATATTTTTTTCTCAAAATCTATCCATTGATTGATGGCTAATTATAATGGCCGGCATGATATGGTATCTTATTGCTGCAATAAAGCTGAAACCTATCTAATTTTAGTGATAAGGGAGGGGAATTCCCAGTGAAATTTGGGTTTCCCTAGATAGTGTCAGATATAATACTAACAGCCTTTACAGATAGCTGGCTTACATGCTCTGAGCTAACAGAACCCTAATTGTAATTCAGGAAATTTTCTCCCTGACAACTTGGTGAGAGAGTTGGAGACTATCAGATAGCTTTTGACATTCCCTGATTTGAAGCCCATTAGCTGCCATTCTGAAATTGACTGTGGGTCTAAATTTTTTCTGTCATCAAGTGGTTTAGATACAGCAAAGTTCCATTGTCTTCTTTGGTGTGTAACACTTGTTACTATCACTTATCAATGAGAGATACTGTTTAACCACAAGGTGTCTGGCACACTATAGGTATTCCTCCGTACTATAGATACATAATTATTGTTTCTCTTATATTTTGCATCCAAATCTAATTTAGCAATGTCATCATTTATCCTTATTCTAAATTTTTGGACAAAGCAATTAATCCAAATGGTTCTGTACATTGCATAGTACACAATTTGTGTTGTTCAATATGGTAGGCATCACCTACGACAAATAGGTCCTGTCTGAAAATGACACTTGTGGCTTACTGTACAAGCTAGAATGAGTTTTTTATGGTTTTGAGCATCAGATTCAAAGATGTGTGTACTGGATTATAAGTAGGAACTTTTGTGTACAAAAATGTACTAGATTCTAAGAAGGAGGTTTTCTTGAAAGTCCCTGTATATTTCATCCTTTGCTCTGGATCAGCTGACCACACAACAGTTAATGTAGGTAAATATCAGGTGTCCACACAAGGTGTTCATAAACAGTACCACCCATCTGGTCTACTGAGTGAGTGGGAGGGGGTCTACTATACTTAATTGATACTTGTAAGCTGTAAATGAACCCTGCCTGATAGACACTGTCTGGTCAGTGATGATAGACTGGTCAGTGTGGGAATTACACTGGTCAGTTTATGATAGAATGGTCAGTGTAAAGCTTGACCAGACCTGTAACAGGATGAGATGTAGTGTCCAATTGCAAGAGAAGCAGGTTCAGTGATACTAATAGATACAACATGTCTAGCCTGATGGGTCAACAATCAACCTCCAAAGGAAAACAGGTTTGTCTTTGATATTTTGCTGGAACAATCTTCAGTAAACTACAGCATGCTTGATTGTTTGTGAAGAAAGAAAAACTCATAATTTTCAACTGAATAAGTTAAAAGAATTTAATTTTAACAATCAATTTGAAATTTTGGAGTCTATAATTGCCATAAGAGTTGATATTTTTGCACTATTTCATTGAACATTTTCTACTAATGTCACTGCTTTGTGAACAACCATTGATATAGTATTTTTGAAATCTGACAACATTGATTCTTTTGATTTTATGATCCATTACCCATGAAAAAAATAATTTTTGGGCAGAATTTAAGGGTGTAAGAGATTTTGTGATTCATCTTTAGGAAGCTGGAGTACTTGGAGAAAACCCAGGTGGTCAAGATTTTGGCTAGATTTTAAACATTGTTGAAAGACTATAGTGTGATTTCCACTGCAATGAATGATAGATGTTCTTTTCCTGTCTAATCTTGTTTGATGTCTTAAATGAATCATCCTGATATTGGTCATAAAAATCACAAATCCTTCAAGAAAAAAACATTTTAGAATTAAATAAAATCAAATTGGTTGGCGAAGGAACCATTGATCGTACTGTCCATGTAGATGACATTATGTTTGTGACTCACAGTAGTTGTCCAAGGTTGATGTCGGCTAACATCTTTTATGTTTAATAGTTTTATCCTTCCGATTTATGCTTCATTTCCTACGTATAGATTATCACTCCTATATCAGCTCTAAAATGAAAACCATAATGTAAAGGTAGATTTAAATGTGATTCATAAAGAGAGAAAAGTAAAAAAAGATGTTATTTGACATTGAAAATAGATTTATAGTCATATACTATGAGATGTTGATGGATATTGAAGCTAATGTTCATGTCATTACCAGATACTTGACTGTCTGTATGAGTTTTACGATGTTTGACCAGTGATGGTCAGTTCTGTTAGTCTATTGGTGTTAAGTGTGTTTCACACAGGATATGACTGACCATTGTCTGTATAACTGGGTTATATTGGCCCTTTGTCCTTGGTGTTTGATTATGATTTAAATCTCTGGACAACATCAACATTATATCAATGGACTTTCACTATTGATTTACTGATAAAGACCTTCCTAGTGTGTACAGATCTGTCAGGTCCGGGTGTCAACATCGTAAATTTCTCAGATTGGCTACATTTTCTTGTCTGATTACTCAGTATTTCATTCTGGTCTTGCATAATCTAAAGATAATATAATTAAAAGCCAATCCCTGTGTAACAAAGCAAATGATTGATATAAAAACGTATCACGCTTGCTCCACTAGAGATCGAAAATTGTAGGTCTTGACTTGCATTCTCAACCCATGGAGCTCAAAGGAGAGAATCTTCCTTTATCAGCCATACTGCCACTATAATACACACACATATATATATATATACAGTTAAATCCTGGGTTTAACCTGCCAGATCCTGTTTGGTCCTGGTTTTTTTTAAACAAGATCAAATATCAAAAGCTAATTCAGTTAAATTTGTCTTTTCCAATTTGTTCCTTCCTGGCACCAGCTGAAAGTTACCTGATCTCTTATCTATGCTGTAAAAGGGTATTGTTTTAGCAAGGCACATGTTATTAAATCTAGTTTGATGTCCTCTGCTGTATATGTACCACTTATTATATCAGTATGGACAGTTGTGTTGTCTGTGGATAGGTTTTGGTATGGAAACTCAAAGCCAATAAAACTTGGAAACGGTGTACATACCTTCCTTTAAACCAAAAGTGCTTACTTGGGATGGATTTTCAGGGCAATATGTCAAAGGTCAAGGTTACTTGGGATGGATTTTCAGACATGGTGTCAAAGGTCGAGGTTACTATTGCTAAAAGTGGTAGATAAATTAGGTAGCCATCAGCTACTACAAGCATATTCGCCTCCTTATTAAGATGATAAACCCAACTAGGAACTATAATTTCTGTTCTGTTTAGGCTTTTATTACTCTGAACCATATGGTTCATCAGTGCTGCCATTGTATACAGTACAAACAGGAGACTATGAAATACAGAATATAGGGTCAATATTAGTTAGAAGACAATTCCTATATAATAATCTTGCATGTGTGACAGTGAATATGATGGGTATACTCCAGAGTTAGCTCCCTTACAGATAGGTATCCATTAAGACGTCATTATTTTGGGATCACTTTGTTTTCTCAGAAAAGTATGATGTTATGCCTGCAAATACATGACATCACAATCAATTCCTACCTGCAAGGGCAGCTAACTCTGTAATATGCAAATACAGAATATGTTAACTGCATGAGCAGACACTGAAGTCACTACATGGCCAATAAAGCAATCAATTTTACTATTTTATGCAGATAATGAAGTGAATTATGTCTTATCTTCACTGTTTTCAAGCCTTCCTCTGTATCTACAATATTTTACGATCCTTAAAGTACTGAGATATACCTTCTTAGAGTTCAAACCAGTATAACAGGGTGTCTCTAGTATTTAAAATGTCGTAAATTTGTTTCCACCATGAAACTTGATCTAGTAATTCTTCTTGAGAGCTTTTGAATCCAGTTTTGGGGTGATGCACACTCCAGTGGGCTGTATAGCTATGTATACTGTGGTATTGTTAAGGCTAAAGCGTGTGTTTTATATCTCACACAATGACACCTATTTAACAGGTTATCTAGTTTAAATTGTTTCCACTTAGTAATTAGTTGTTTATGCACGTTTGTCAGCCACATGTATGATTTATGGACAGGTAGGTAGGTATATATATGTAGCTTTGAAATGGTTCTATTACATACAGGAAATTAAAACATAACTACCATTAGTGCCCCTGCACGAAAAACATGCCAAGCAATATTTCTTTGATGCTACTTGGAATTCTTCAATATTTTTTTTAAAGTTCTATAAGTTAACCTCTTCATGAGAAAGTTAATTGAAGTAATAAGGGATGGAGGGGGGAGGATGAGTAGATGGAGGGGGTAATAGCAGTAGTATTGGGATATTTAAAATCACACATGATAAGTGTCTTACTAGACACAACTTAGTACTGCTTTAAGCACATACACATTTTTTAAACCAGAAAATGTCCTTTCATTAATTGTCTCACAATGTTATTGCCCACACTTCCCAAGGTAATACGAGGATATGGACAATACTTATGACATTCACATTACAATGGCAGGACAATACTTATGACATTCACATTACAATGGCAGGATCTTTTTCCATGAACATCATTTAGTTGTTATAAAGTATATTTGGTGAATGGTCCTTATGCTCATATAAACCTAAAGTGTAAATTGATACAAAAGTTTTTAACTTGGAAGGGTCATTAAGTACAGTTATTAACTTTGGTTTGAACTTTAAGTTTAAGATCAAGCTTAAGTTTTAAGTTAAAACTTTTAACACATGGTATGTATTCACTGAATGGATGAAAACCGTGCATTCTAAATGCAATGCTATTCATCGAAGCAAGTGTGCACAGTTGATGGGTACTGAATGGACTTAACGAATGGCTTATATTTTTAAGGTTAGTGAAATCTTGAATTAGACACACCATGGTTTGCTTTTTAGTACAATTATCAACTGTTTTTGTGGGACACCACATTATGAATGGGACAGACTGTTTTATGGTGTAGATAATAAAGAAAACCAACATGTGTAATAGTAGTTCCGATACCCATATTTTGTACACGGTGAAGTGTTGTGGGAGGACTGTTTGTGGTTAATGAATGGAACTAAGAGAGCTGTCTGTTATAGTGTTGGGAAAGCTGGAGAAACACTCAGACAAGTACGGAAGTACAAATTAACAGGCACAACACACTGGGATAGGGTTCACTGCAACGTTCATCTGCACTGCACAAAGACAGGTCGCAATATCACGAGGATTTTACATAGAGGAAGGAAGAATTAGACGCTAGTTCAACAAAGACAGTTCAAACTTTCAGGAGGATTTTATATAGCAAAAAGGAAGTATTAGACAAAAGTTCAACAAAGTCTGGTGGCGCTATCACCAGAATTCTATAGCCAAAAGGACGCAAGTTCAACTGTTATCACAGAGGTAGATCCTTATAGGCTGCTAATAACATGTGGACATTGGATTTAGCAAAATAGGCATATCAGTACATGGACATTTGAAGGGTAGTACATAAGTATGTGGACTGGACACTACCTCACCTGTCTTTAGAACATCAGAACCTGAATAATTATGGTTATTCAGGGATTACTTCATCATTGGACAAACTTGCTGTTTTTGAATCTATTATCTCAGTCAACTTAGTGTCATTTGGGTCCAAAACAGGTATTTATGGGTTTTATTTATGATTTTCATCATATTTGAAATTTCAGGTGGAAAGCACCAACTTCAATCTTTATAGCTCAGTTGGAAGTGTGAAAGGGAGAGTGGGAAGGGGACAATGGCCAGGTATTGTTTGTATGTCGTTTTCTCTCTGAACCATTGGCTTAATTTCCATTAACCATTGGATTCTATCATCAGTATCATCAGCCCAGACTTAAGTATAGAACAGTTAGAAATAACAAACAAAAATACTTCATTTAAACATTAACACAAATGTAATACTGATTCTTTTCTTTGTTTACATACAACTAGGGCCAGGTATGTGTGTTGATTGAATGAGTTATTATCATTCCTGTTGATTTTGGAGATTTGAGTGATGAAGAGACCGCCCCTGAGACTCCACCAGAGATCACATTGAAGGGCTTTAATCAGATTGATAGAGTACCCTAAAATACCTCTGTCTGGCCATCAGATTTACACTGATTGATAGACTGTTGCCGCCTCATATATATATCACAGCTACTCTTCCTCCGATGGGGTTCTCCTATATATATCACAGGTACTCTTCCTCCGATGGGGTTCTCCTATATATATCACAGGTACTCTTCCTCCGATGGGGTTCTCCTATGTATATCACAGGTACTCTTCCTCCGATGGGGTTCTCCTATATATATCACAGGTACTCTTCCTCCGATGGGGTTCTCCTATATATATCACAGGTACTCTTCCTCTGATGGGGTTCTCCTATATATATCACAGCTACTCTTCCTCCGATGGGGTTCTCCTATATATATCACAGGTACTCTTCCTCCGATGGGGTTCTCCTATATATATCACAGGTACTCTTCCTCCGATGGGGTTCTCCTATGTATATCACAGGTACTCTTCCTCCGATGGGGTTCTCCTATATATATCACAGGTACTCTTCCTCTGATGGGGTTCTCCTATATATATCACAGGTACTCTTCCTCTGATTGGGTTCTCCTATATATATCACAGGTACTCTTCCTCCGATGGGGTTCTCCTATATATATATCACAGGTACTCTTCCTCCGATGGGGTTCTCCTATATATATCACAGGTACTCTTCCTCCGATGGGGTTCTCCTATGTATATCACAGGTACTCTTCCTCCGATGGGGTTCTCCTATGTATATCACAGCTACTCTTCCTCTGATTGGTCTATAATATGGTTCTTCCTGATGGGTCTCTATATATATCACAGTACTCTTCCTCTGATTGGGTTCTCCTATATATATCACAGCTACTCTTCCTCTGATTGGGTTCTCCTATATATATCACAGTACTCTTCCTCTGATTGGGTTCTCCTATGTATATCACAGGTACTCTTCCTCCGATGGGGTTCTCCTATATATATCACAGGTACTCTTCCTCTGATGGGGTTCTCCTATATATATCACAGCTACTCTTCCTCTGATTGGGTTCTCCTATGTATATCACAGGTACTCTTCCTCTGATGGGGTTCTCCTATATATATATCACAGGTACTCTTCCTCTGATTGGGTTCTCCTATATATATCACAGGTACTCTTCCTCTGATTGGGTTCTCCTATATATATCACAGCTACTCTTCCTCTGATTGGGTTCTCCTATATATATCACAGCTACTCTTCCTCTGATTGGGTTCTCCTATATATATCACAGGTACTCTTCCTCTGATGGGGTTCTCCTATATATATCACAGCTACTCTTCCTCTGATGGGGTTCTCCTATATATATCACAGGTACTCTTCCTCTGATTGGGTTCTCCTATATATATCACAGCTACTCTTCCTCTGATGGGGTTCTCCTATTATATCACAGCTACTCTTCCTCTGATGGGTTCTCCTATATATATCACAGCTACTCTTCCTCGATGGGGTTCTCCTATATATATCACAGCTACTCTTCCTCTGATGGGTTCTCCTATATATATCACAGTACTCTTCCTCTGATGGGGTTCTCCTATATATATCACAGCTACTCTTCCTCTGATGGGGTTCTCCTATATATATCACAGCTACTCTTCCTCTGATTGGGTTCTCCTATATATATCACAGCTACTCTTCCTCTGATTGGGTTCTCCTATATATATCACAGCTACTCTTCCTCTGATGGGTTCTCCTATATATATCACAGCTACTCTTCCTCGATGGGGTTCTCCTATATATATCACAGATCTTCCGATGGGTTCTCTTTTTCTTCCTCTGATTGGGTTCTCCTATATATATCACAGCTACTCTTCCTCTGATTGGGTTCTCCTATGTATATCACAGGTACTCTTCCTCTGATGGGGTTCTCCTATATATATCACAGCTACTCTTCCTCTGATGGGGTTCTCCTATATATATCACAGCTACTCTTCCTCTGATTGGGTTCTCCTATATATATCACAGGTACTCTTCCTCTGATGGGGTTCTCCTATATATATCACAGGTACTCTTCCTCTGATTGGGTTCTCCTATATATATCACAGCTACTCTTCCTCTGATTGGGTTCTCCTATATATATCACAGCTACTCTTCCTCTGATTGGGTTCTCCTATATATATCACAGGTACTCTTCCTCTGATTGGGTTCTCCTATATATATCACAGGTACTCTTCCTCTGATTGGGTTCTCCTATATATATCACAGCTACTCTTCCTCTGATTGGGTTCTCCTATATATATCACAGCTACTCTTCCTCTGATTGGGTTCTCCTATATATATCACAGGTACTCTTCCTCTGATTGGGTTCTCCTATATATATCACAGCTACTCTTCCTCTGATGGGGTTCTCCTATATATATCACAGCTACTCTTCCTCTGATTGGGTTCTCCTATGTATATCACAGCTACTCTTCCTCTGATGGGGTTCTCCTATATATATATCACAGCTACTCTTCCTCTGATTGGGTTCTCCTATGTATATCACAGCTACTCTTCCTCTGATGGGGTTCTCCATATATATATCACAGCTACTCTTCCTCTGATTGGGTTCTCCTATATATATCACAGCTACTCTTCCTCTGATTGGGTTCTCCTATATATATCACAGCTACTCTTCCTCTGATGGGGTTCTCCTATATATATCACAGCTACTCTTCCTCTGATGGGGTTCTCCTATATATATCACAGCTACTCTTCCTCTGATTGGGTTCTCCTATATATATCACAGCTACTCTTCCTCTGATTGGGTTCTCCTATGTATATCACAGCTACTCTTCCTCTGATGGGGTTCTCCTATATATATCACAGCTACTCTTCCTCTGATTGGGTTCTCCTATGTATATCACAGCTACTCTTCCTCTGATTGGGGTTCTCCTATATATATCACAGCTACTCTTCCTCTGATTGGGTTCTCCTATATATATCACAGCTACTCTTCCTCTGATTGGGTTCTCCTATGTATATCACAGCTACTCTTCCTCTGATTGGGGTTCTCCTATATATATCACAGCTACTCTTCCTCTGATTGGGTTCTCCTATATATATCACAGCTACTCTTCCTCTGATTGGGTTCTCCTATATATATCACAGCTACTCTTCCTCTGATGGGGTTCTCCTATATATATCACAGCTACTCTTCCTCTGATTGGGTTCTCCTATATATATCACAGCTACTCTTCCTCTGATGGGGTTCTCCTATATATATCACAGCTACTCTTCCTCTGATTGGGTTCTCCTATATATATCACAGCTACTCTTCCTCTGATTGGGTTCTCCTATATATATCACAGCTACTCTTCCTCCGATGGGGTTCTCCTATATATATATCACAGCTACTCTTCCTCTGATGGGGTTCTCCTATATATATCACAGCTACTCTTCCTCCGATGGGGTTCTCCTATATATATCACAGCTACTCTTCCTCTGATTGGGTTCTCCTATATATATCACAGCTACTCTTCCTCTGATGGGGTTCTCCTATATATATCACAGCTACTCTTCCTCCGATGGGGTTCTCCTATATATATCACAGCTACTCTTCCTCTGATGGGGTTCTCCTATATATATCACAGCTACTCTTCCTCCGATGGGGTTCTCCTATATATATCACAGCTACTCTTCCTCTGATTGGGTTCTCCTATGTATATCACAGGTACTCTTCCTCCGATGGGGTTCTCCTATATATATCACAGCTACTCTTCCTCTGATTGGGTTCTCCTATATATATCACAGCTACTTTTCCTCTGATTGGGTTCTACTAGTCTGTAGTCTAAAAATATCCAGTCAGGGTATTTTCAGAATGGTGCAAACTGTGTTTCTTTGTAATATGCCTAGATTAATTGATTTTTCTACTTTAAACTAGACAACTTTATGGAACATCATATTTTCAATAGAAAAAATAAGATGTTTGAAATGATATTTTTACAGCAAACCATATTAATAGGCAGTACTAGAAACATAAAACTGCTGTGATTTGATGTCTTATTCATATTCTTTGTTCAACCAAACTGAATTTGTCTTGAGGAAAGCATGGTCCCCAGGCTAAGACACACAGTCTATTTATATACACCATTTTGCTCCTGCTTGGTCCTCTCATAGGGACAATGTAACAAAGTGCAAGATATCTAAACCGGCATTTATAACTAAGACTTCACTAAACTGCTACAGTCAACTTACCTGTCTTAGTGACCACCTCTGTATAAAGACCACTTGGTTAATAAGACCTCTTGTTAAGGGTTCCAAACAACCAATTTCAACACAATTTAACCTGTGTATAAAGACTGCCTGAGTATAGATCATTATCTCTCTGTCCCTTGGGTGTTCTTTATAGACGGGATTCGCTGTATATCGTAGCAAAATGTTTATATCATTATAAACAAATTGAATGTAGTACACACGTTTGTGTGATAAATTGTCACATACAGCTGAAGCCTAGCTAACCATACCAAATAGGTTTCAGGGTAATACCCTAATGATATATCAATATTAATGTTGGATGACAATCCAATACAGAATGTCAAAGTTGATTATCAGCTGACATTAATTTAAGTTGTTCAACTTTTCATGAACTTGTCAATGAACCTGTGTGACTAGCAATAGAAGAACTGCCAACTCACAGCAGTGTCATCAATTTCTTGTTTTGACATATTCTGATTGGTCAATATATGAGCTCCCTTCTGATTGGTGCTTCAACACAAATTGATACTGATTGTTCTATATCACTGTGTTGACCATCGTGACCTTGACTTGAGGAGTTCACAAGAGGCTGGAGTGAGGGTCAGGCAGTGGTGACCCCTGTACAACGCAATCACCATATCTTATAGGGAAATTGCATGGAGGATTTGATTTAATGGGTGACTGTTCCAAAATAGATGGAAAAGGCAGGGTTGATGGAATTAGCTGGAGTCTGATAGGAGGTGATTACTGTAATCCAATAGCTAGTCTTTATAGCCTGGGAAAATTGGGAAGTTAAGGCTGGACACTCTAGAACTGTGAAGTATATGTAAGAACTCGCAGTTTAGAAAAAATGTAAACTTAGTCATTTTACAATGATAACCATTTCATGACTTCATTACAACATGATGGAATGTTCTATTAATTATATATCTGGATGTTTATAATGTCTGAAATAGATATGGTGCAAGGTACATATATATATATAAAGTATTTGCTTTTCATGAAATTGCTAAATCATGTAAAGGTATAGCTGTGAATTCACCAGATAAAAAACTCTGAGGCCAAATTATCATATAGTTACTTCAAGATGTAGAAAAATGCTATTTAGTTGAAACAAAAAAATGCCTATATACATTATGTATATATAATGTAAAAATCAATCGTCTTTAGGTATAGACAAAATCAATTGGTTTTGATAAACCTCAACCACGGATATTTATAATGCTACACTGTCATATCATTCCTGGCAGCTCTGACCTTCTCATTGTTCAGTCCACAAAACCGATATCCAAAGCAGCTATTGTAAAAAGCTGCCATCTGATCCGGGGCTATAAAATCTGAATACATCTAGATCAGGATGAAGAACAAGACGGAAATGGCGTGATCTATACTGTATATTTTGGTTTAGGATTTGTATTCGATGGGGCTAAGGTGGGATGAAAAGTCTATCTATTATTGATGAGAGTATAGACAGGCCATCATTGACTTGGTCAAAAGCCTGCTGAGTCGGACAATATCATGGAAAAGGCACATACAGCTGTTTTAATGGTGCTTTAAACATGTAACTTCTGATAGCGTACAATATCCCATTTTCTAAAGTGGTCAATTACAATATGTTGTAAGTTATAAAGTAAAAACAATACAAAAAGGATAAGAGAAGAAGAGGGGAGGGAGGTACTTGTGTATGAGAATTGGCTTATTTTATAGCTAGACTTATTTGCAAAGAAGCCTTAGCTATTAGCAACAGTACTAGTGTTTGCAGAGAAATAGAAATATATTTCAATTTGAAAGCATATCTGTAAAATGTGAAAGCATTGTGCTTTATGTTTTATTGAAATATCAAGATATTTTTGACAGATAATGAAGT
This sequence comes from Argopecten irradians, assembly GCF_041381155.1. Classification (NCBI taxonomy): domain Eukaryota; kingdom Metazoa; phylum Mollusca; class Bivalvia; order Pectinida; family Pectinidae; genus Argopecten; species Argopecten irradians. The sequence goes on from NC_091134.1 coordinate 24,252,794, forward strand.
ATTTGACCTTGACAAAATCTGTTTTGTGTTCACAGTCTGACTGTGACTTGTGGATTAAAGTTCATGTTTTATTCATAGTTGGTTTAGAATTCCAGTTTTATTTTACACCGGTGTTTCAGTCTTGTTTGATGCATGGCTGTGGAGAAGACCTTTGGTTGTTAGTACTGTGCATAGAAATGTGTTTAGAGAATTTTAAAGAAGTATGACTGCATTTGAAATGGTTTTGAGGTGCCAAAATAAAACTACATGGGAAATATACATACATAATGTTTGAATAAATACTACATTGATATACTCAGGTTAAACCAATATTCTTGAAGTTTCAAATCTACAGGAGTTTTGAATTGACCCATACCACTATTAAAATATCATAAAAAATGCAGGAACCAACAATTTTAGTTAAAGTTTCATCTTTTTCCTGCACTCTTTTATAATATCTGTGTATCTGTTACTCATTTCATGTAATATTACTTTCCTGATGTTTTAACACAGAATTATGCCCATTTAACATAACTTCCAAAATTCTTACAATATTATTGTCATTCTGGTAATTAAGGACAATATACCTGGTATAACCTGATATCCATGGTTTTCATAGGTGTCTGATCAATGGATGTAGTCATGATATTAGATATAGGCTATTTTTTATCTTTGTCTGATGTGTTGGACTAAACTTTACTTCACCTGTAAATAAGTAATATGCTTACAGACATCAGGATATATTGTGTACCTCAGCAAGGAGAAGGAGTGAATTAATTTCATACTCCACCACTACCCTGTACAAACCAGCATGCTACAGGTTTTTATATCCACATCTGTACTCACTGACCCTGGCATAATGAAAAGCAGAGGGCTCAGAGAGTTTACATATTAACATAACCTCAGACTTCTTTATTCAGACGATGAATCTATCTCCGATGTAATAGAGAGTTAAAGTAGGTTTGGTGTAGCGATGGATTTTAATCCCTTCAAATGAAGACTGTTTGTTGGCCTTCAATGGTTGTGGGGTAGGTGTTTCCAGAGTTTAAATTCCCTTTAATATAGATCTTTTTCTTTTTGATATGGTTACTGCTGGTATGGTCATACACTTCACAATGATGGGGTCGAATGGACCGTAAACTTTTCATTCATTTTGTTGAGATTTAGGTTTTCTTAAATTTATGCATTTAAAGAAAAATGCAGACTGCTTTACAAGCTACCTTCTGCTTGAGAAATCTATCTCATAATGAGTTAAAGAGGAAATTATTTTGGCATGAAGGACATATCACATTAATGCAAGTGCTATATGACATATTTTCTTCCCCCTTATACAATTTGGGAATTACCCAAACCACTTTGATAAAAAACAAGTGTGATACCATTGTAGTGGAATTTGACTTGGTCAGGTAAAATGCAATCAGAATAGGACTTTTCAGAAGTAATGGGTTCTAACCCTTCTCTTACTGCCATGTTAACCTACCCTCCTAGGTTCACCATTAACAGAAGGCCACATGACAGATGGAGTTTCTATGGAAGAACATACTCATTTTCTGTCCATGTTGTTACAACAATGTTTCATGTTGAACATCTCGAACATCTTGTTAGAAACTGGTTCAGGCACGGTGTTAGTGTATTGTGTATTATTGTAATTTTGTAAATGCATTGGCAATGTGTTGACTATAAGTCTGGGTTCTCTGAAGCTATCAAGTCATAGAACTTGGGCTTTAACAACTTTCCACCTTTTTGATCACTCACATGGGAGGCAACTCTGTCACAGAAACTGTGAAGAAAAATGACCATCTGTCATGTTTTGGCCTGAAGTTATGTATCTTAATTATGAGTGTAGCTGTAGAATGGCTTTTGTCTGTAGTGGAGACCATCACAGTACATCATTACTGGCCAAATTGGTCTCATTAAGGTCAGTGTCCCTCTGGCTCTTTATGGTCCAACGTATACACCTCCATCACATGGCTCCCTAGGGTCCTGTTGGGATGTGTGTATGCTCTGTTAGGACGGGTGTGAAGTTATAGACCCACAGCTATCACATTGTTTAGTACCCCCTATTGTCATTCTGAACATCAGCATCCAGAATAGTTTACAGCAGACTTCCTTTAGGGGTCTGACCTATTATGTGTATACAGTAGATTGTAGATGAAAGTGTTTTGGTCTAATTTTGACTGTCCTATTTCAATTAAGGTGACAAGGTCTAATTATATTTAATGAGTGAAGTCTAATGCATGCCTATATAGTACTACATTCTTTCTCTCCTGATACATTTGTCATCCCTTTGATGCCACCTGATGGTAGTGTGGGTCATGAACTGTTCTAGCTACTGGACTGGTCAAGCAACTATATACAAGGTGGGTATCAGCATGCAGTCCTACAAAATGTTGACAGAGAATGTTTTTGCTAGGCTAAAATATGGTTAAACACTTGACTACCTGCATTAGTGAAAACCCAACTGTCAGTATTCTATTTGATATTAGATATGGTAATAAGTCGGGGATAGATGCTATTTATAGACCTGTAAAATTCACCTGAAAGTGATAATAAATTCCAAGTATCTTAGGAATTATAAAAAAAATGATGTCTGTTTTTAAAAGCTTTGAATTTCCTTTACAAATTCATATGAAACTGCAGATAAAAACGCATAAACTTGCGTTTTCTTTGTACACATTCCAGGTAATATATACGACAGGCAATTACAGGTAATTTTCCCTCAGTCTAATATTTCCTCCTGTCAGATTTAGCACCTAATTATGTTACATGCTCATGATCATGATGGTAGAGATATTATGACAGGTTTTTCATAATGGACACATATTGCAGTGTACAATGTAAGTGTGTTTGATGGAATGATATCAAAGAATACACAATGTTACACTACTTAATGTGTATAATGTACAGACTATATAGGTATCACAATGGTCCCAGGGTGTTATTATTTAGAGCAAACTATCTTTCTATCTTTGAACTTCTCAAGGCACCATAATATAATCCCCAAGCTGCATGGTATGTGGTGTTAAGTTTTCAAACTTTTGTTATAAAGTTGAGAAAGGGTCTGGTCTGTACTTTGTAATTGGTTTATTCTAATGGCTTTGATAAGTAATGTAACTGATCTTGTGGCTACTGTAAAGTTAGGTAGCCATCAGCTACTACAGTGACAATGCTGCCTGTCAGGGCCTTGCAAGCTTCTTGAAGGTAACTTGTCGGGACACTCTACAGGAATGTGTAAACATATGAATTGTTGTTATCTTCTACAACTTTAAGACATGAATTGTTGTAACACAAGGTTTAAAAGAAATGTATTTCCCTGACCAACAATGAAAATATGATATGTGTGCTACACTGCTTAGGATCATTACACCAAAAGTTACATTTCAAATAAGGTGAAATAAATTATTATGAGAGGGGGTTATAAGCCTGTTCTGATAACATGTGAACTGTTTAATAGAACTACATGTTGTACTTTGTTCATGTCAACAGACAATACAGATAATCATGAAGATAAATGTAACAAGACCACCTAAAGTGCATGCCTACATTTAATTACCAATTAAAGGTAAATGTATATATATATATAGACAGGTGCTTGCTGTTCTCAAATCAAATTAAATGGCCATTTATAATCCGGAATTAAATTTTGGTATCTTTTGTGTATTATATCATATTTTCATTATTTTAATGTTATGAATTATTATTCTGACTAATGACACTTTGATCTAATTCTGAATTCTTCCTTAATCAATCATAAATGGTAGAAGGAATGAGTTAAGATTTATTGTGAAATGTATGGTATAAAACTTGTTCATCGATTTAAAAACTGTTAGAGTTATAAAATGTTACACAAAAGTGGGTATTAGCTGAGCTGATTGACCTTATCATGTAGTAAATATCTGATGATATTTGATAATATAAAAACAAGCCAAATATGTTATATAACAGTAATATAAATTTGCAGATTGATCTTTTATAGATATGGTGATATTCTACCACTTGCCCTTCACCTCAAGCTCGTGAATTTCAGGCTCATGTAGGCCATGGTCAGTTTGCAGTTAGGTTGGTGATTTTTCTGAAATCTCTCTGACCTTCCTCCACTTCTAACACCCCAAGTACACTATTTGGTGAAGTATATAGGGCATAAAATATACACTAAACTGAACTAAACATACAGAAAAGTCAGCATGCTTAAAGGTTTTTGAAATGGAATTGAAGTCCTCTTTGAAGTGTTATTGGCATGGCTATGTTTATGATTTTTTCCCTGATTAATTTAGAAAATAGAATCATATCTATTTTTTAGCCAAGTTTTGATTGCTCTTTTGCCAAAAAGTTATCAAAGCAAGCCAAAAAGTTATCAAAGTAATACAAAAACTGGAATTGTTTTTATATTACAAACATGACAATATAAAGAAATAGATTGACCTTTATGATTAGCTGCCATATGTATTTCTTTGACTTCAAAGACATTTAGATATTAGATAAGGATATGAAGTCGCACAGAATTGTCTGACCCTGCATAGACTGTCATAATCATACACATGGGGGTCATTTAAATGGTTTAGATAAAACTGATAATCTAATTATTCTAAATTCTAATATACTGTATAGTATATACTGAACAGTTTTAAGTGATGAATTCATTGATATATTGTACTTTGTCTCAGTTTGTGGACATCATGGTTTTATTTCTGGTAGATTGTAGCTGGTTTTAATATACGTACTGATTGCACAATTACAAATCATTGGCTGTATAGTTATATGTAAATATGAAAATTTAAAAGCAAAACAATTGCTGTTTGGTTATTATATTTTCATCCAGCTATATATAACATTCCTTATATGGACAACCCATAAATTGAACTTAATAGAATCTAGTAGAGCTGAGTTTTGGTTTTTGGTTTTGGTTTACTTACCACCATGGTCATTCAAACATGACAGATATATTCATATGGGGTTTGCGAAAGGCAAAGACCACTAAACTGTGGTCAGTTCTTAGCAGCTGTCCTACCAGGGTTTCGAACTCATAACCCAGTGTTGGTAGTGGTGATTTATCTAGACACTTCATCAATCCTTCATTGCGGACACTACGAACCTACTCATACAGTTTATTGATACATGGTGGTGACAGCAGAAAACTTAGCATAATGAAAATAATGCAGGTATATGATCAAGCTGAAGGTGAATGTATTTTCGCAAAAAATGTTTTTGTCATGTAAAGTTTGAAGAATTGAATAAGGGTTTAGCAAGGTGCAATAAGAAGCTTGTAGATATTAAAGGTTTGTGAGAGGTACCTGAAGTGGTTGTAACAGTTTAATTAGGATAATAAACCTGAACCTGATGATACAGAGACTATATAATTACACATGGAAAGACCACACCTACCATACATTACAGGCAGGTATCCTGTAATTGTAGGCCTTCACTGACCATGTACAGGTGTGTAATTAATAAGTGGCAATAATATCACAGGTGTGCACAGCTAACCAAAGTCTTTGTTTGTAATGTAAATTGGTTTATTGTTTCTCCTTGCTATTTTAAAAAATTCATTTTCAGTTTGCATGCAAAAAGAAAGGTAATAATTAAAAACTTGTGACTCATTTTCATATTCATTTTAATACGAGAGTTCAATATCAACCTTTCAAATACTGTATCAATATGGCTGATTACTGCTTGTACCAATTCTGATGTTATTTACTGTTGTGCTGGTGTGGTGTTACCTGTAATTAGTTGTAAGTCTAAGGAGGTAAAGTGATATAGGTTCCAGGTGGCGGGGGATCGAGGCAATTAGGGAGACTCAGGTGGGTAGGGAGGCTATAGCCTTTAACACTGAGGTGATGTTTAGTCGAGGTAGAGGGGAGGCTAGCCTTTAACACTGAGGTGATGTTGAATGGTCATTGATTGATATATAAAGATCAATGAACGGTCATTAGGACTTCAATCGCTCAAGTGTTCAGTCATCACAGGAGGTAAGGATTGATGTGTTCAATTATGTAGGTCTACCTGACAGAATACACAGCAGAAGGACTTAATTGACCTAGATCAGGATATTTTGGTAGTAGGGAAGGCACACCAAAGAGGGCTTAATTGACCTTTTGATCCGTAGTAGTAGAAGAGTGATGTAGAGGGCACAAGTTAATCAATCTTTTGTTGTATTTGGGTAGAAGTGCAGTCAGCCCCAATATTGATCTAAGTTCATCCACCTCTGTAAAGAGATGTTTGTCAGAAAGTTACTGTCTCTATCTGGCATGCAGGTAGTTTTTAACAGGAATTTCCAATATGAACATGTAATCTTGCTATAATTAATTTATCTTGAAAAAGTTTTGAAAAATTAAAGTTGCAAATTGTCGACCCAAGAAAGATGTAAAATTGGAAGTGATATATCTTTAAAAGTCACAGGTTAAAAATGCAGGAGGTGATCAATATCAGTAAAGGTCAAAAGGTCAAAATGTTAAAAGTGCAGGTGAAATCGTGTGCCAGCAGTAAAGTATATACCCCCGTAGTGTTATCTCTGAAGGTAAATCACAGAATTATATTATCTTGATGCATTTGCAGGAATTTGATTTTGATTGATATAGACACTTAGTTTTCCGTAGATACATGAAGGTCAGAGGTCGTAGGTCAGCAGCATCATGCAGGTGCCTGTTATGTTAAGGTCTTTTGCTTCCATTGATCTGATACTGGAGCTGTACATGTAATCCAGGAGGATCTGGAATCTGTCCATCAGAGCATGCAGCAGTTGTTACAGATACAGGACTGATCAATTACGGTGGGGATGTATTATGGCTAGCTGACTATCTATTGAACTTACTGCAAGGGATGTATATACTCTTGGGAGATACATCTCAGCCAGGAGGAGGTAGGATGGCAATAGGTATTACTGATATACCAGTTCTGATGATAATCAGGGTGAAATAATGTCATATTAGATCTGCTAATTAACCCATTTTGTATTTAAGTTGCAAATTGTAATTGTCAACTTATTCAACTTTTGAAAATTGGAATGAATTTATATAAGTTTAGACCTTTTGATTTCTATTTGTTATTCATGTTGTTGTAAACGTTGAAATCAGTCAATCAAAAAGTAAGGTCAAAGCTATAGAACTATCTAAATATTCAAGTGAAAAGAAGGTAAATACTTAATGTTAAGATATTGGTTGGCTGTTACCAATGAAATGCTTAAAATTCAACAGGGAGTTTAAGGTACACAATATGATTTCATAATCCATTAAGGAGGTTTTTTTCAACTGATAATTAAATACATGTATATGAATTTGATATATTTTAATGAGTGAATGCTTTACTCCATGGGAGCCTATTACATCACTTGACTGGAGAAGTTCCTTGAGATATGATGGTAGGCTCTCAGTAACACTATGACTGCTGCGGTTTGTATTGGAAGCATCTTATGTATTGTGTATTTCTTCTGATAGTCTACAAATTACTATAAGGAATGAAGGAAGGTTTCAAACAATTTAGATACAATTCCCTCTATGACGCACATGTAGCTATCCTAAGTGCTGAAGGTTACAATGTACGATTTTGTCTGTCGATTCATGAATGAATGAAATGCTTCCACTTAAGTATAGGGTGTATACCACAAATACTTGCTAATCAAACCAATGTAAAGCAGCTCATGAAAACATATCTACACAGGATAAATTGGTTGTCTGTAATAAGAGGAGAAATTATGATTAGGCTTTCACACACTGTTTAAGTGTGTAATGTTGCTGGGCCTTTTTACCATAGCCATTCATAAGTGAGCTCTCATTTTCCTTTTACTTGTAGGATAAGATTTGGCTAAGTTTGATTTATCAGTAGTTAAGATCATTTAGGATAACCTCTGTACACAACATCTACATGATTGAGATGTCAGTGTAGGTGTGCTTTTATATCTCCATTATAGTGCGATCTCAATGAACTGTACTGTCAAAACTCTGTGCATAATGAGCAGTTTAAAAATTTCCATTCACCTAGCCCACACAAAATGGAAATGAAATTGCACAAAAAGAACAAAAGGACTACTTGTTTGATGATAGAGTGTACTGTAATTGATTCTGTAGATCAGGTTATGCTTATTGCAGTATTATTGAAACCATCACTTGTACACATGTGGAGATTTTACCATCATCACCGTTGTTAAATGGGGAATTTTGTGCAATTAGTATAAAACCTTTTAATTCTCAAACAAATCATGTCTTAACAATCTCTTTGGCATTCAGTTTATATAGAAATCATGGTAAATATGAGTTGTGATTCCATTATTGTAGACTTTGTATCAAGTATCTCCTGCACATGTAAGTACTTTAACACTATATTACATACATGATTGGCTTTATATATTACAGGATGTATGGAAGATGGGTTCCTGATGCTGTTGAATGTTACCCCTAACACTGGATACCCTTAGTACTAGAGGTAGCAGAACATTTCTGATAAAAGGTAAGTACAAGTGAAAAAATTTAAATGCAGTCAGACACTGTTATTCCATGATAGTCAGAGCAATCCTTTGGTAAACGGAGCCTAGGAGTCATCTTGAGATTTGAAGCAATTTAGGAACAAGAATGAATGAAAGAACACCTGGAATGAAACAAAGGGGAAGTTAGTTATAGATTCATGCAATTGGTTTGGTTGGTTAGAGAAATAATGGTTCTCTTGATTAATATATCTATGAATAAAGTACTAATAATCAGATGTATAAAGAGCTTTCAAAATAGTCTTTAATAAAATCAGCCATTCTTGATCAATCTAGCAATAAAATATTTTCTGATGAATTTTGAAAAAGTTGAGTAATTCAGGCCCAATGACCCACTATTTTTGATGGATTACTAGCTCAATAATTTCAAATTTTCCCTATGAGTAAAAAAGCCTCCTTGAAACTTATTATTCTTATCTATAGAAACTTGAATGATCACTGTTCGGTGTCTTATCATTTCATGTGAAAATTTGGGAAATGTTGGAAATAAGATTCACGTGGGATATTAGGCAATGTTTATCAGGCCTTGGAATGAAGTATAGACTTGGTGTTTGTAACCTACAAGTATAAGTTGGTTATCACCGTACCACCCTCCATCTCTGGCATTCTCTGATGTCTGCGAACGTAACTAGGGTCGCAATGAAGACATTTACCCAATCTTGTTTATATGACTGCATAATAAGAGCGTGATATTTAGACAGAAATAACGTCTCAAACAAGACCATAGAACCTAGGTCTGATTTTGATAGCTATAATGTTAATCTGGGAATCTAAATGTCATCCTGTCAAGGTGTAGGCTAGAAGATGTTTCTGTCTGCAGAACCAGGAAAAATGTTGCATTATAAGGAAAGGGAGAAACCATCTCAATGGAAAATCAAAGAAATTTGATCAAAATTGAAAATCAATTATTGCTACGCTGGAAGAAATAGTTATCTTCCCATAGAAATTTCAATAATGTCTAATCTTTTTTACTCCATTTTGCTTATAGGTTCTTGAAAGTTTTTGTACAATATCTAGAATTACATTAGTTTAAACTAATTGATGATTATATAAGTAATGAGGTTTGCATGGTATAATTTGGTTTGAACAATTCTGAAACACAGACGAATTCTACACTTTTCACAGATTTAAAGGCAATTCTGTTCAATAAAAAGGTCAAAATTAAGTTTGAAATTTCTTTTCTTATTTCATTATTTCTTTTCTGCTACTGTAAATAAAGTATTTTCTGTGCAACTTCATTTTTAGTCTTCAGCTTTAACAACTTTTTCATGGCGATATAATTTTGCTGTTGAGACCTCCTTGGTTCTATTTTACCTGAAACTTTGAAACTTTTTTGTGGCAATTTATTTTCACAAATTTTGATTGCACTTGATATACATGAAATACAATCACACACGATGATCAGTTGCTTTACAGTATGTAATATTTCCTTAAGTTTGGATTGGTAGTTTTGGCATTGAGAGCTATTGAGATACTGTTGACAGTATGTAATATTTCCCTAAGTTTGGATTGGTAAGTTTGACATTGAGAGCTATTGAGATACTGTTGACAGTATGTAATATTTCCCTGAGTTTGGATTGGTAGTTTTGGCATTGGGAGCTATTGAGATACTGTTGACAGTATGTAATATTTCCCTAAGTTTGGATTGGTAGTTTTGGCATTGAGAGCTATTGAGATACTGTTGACAGTATGTAATATTTCCCTAAGTTTGGATTGGTAGTTTTGGCATTGGGAGCTATTGAGATACTGTTGACAGTATGTAATATTTCCCTAAGTTTGGATTGGTAGTTTTGGCATTGAGAGCTATTGAGATACTGTTGACAGTATGTAATATTTCCCTAAGTTTGGATTGGTAGTTTTGGCATTGGGAGCTATTGAGATACTGTTGACAGTATGTAATATTTCCCTAAGTTTGGATTGGTAGTTTTGGCATTGGGAGCTAGTGAGATACTGTTGACAGTATGTAATATTTCCCTAAGTTTGGATTGGTAGTTTTGGCATTGAGAGCTATTGAGATACTGTTGACAGTATGTAATATTTCCCTAAGTTTGGATTGGTAGTTTTGGCATTGAGAGCTATTGAGATACTGTTGACAGTATGTAATATTTCCCTAAGTTTGGATTGGTAGTTTTGACATTGGGAGCTAGTGAGATACTGTTGACAGTATGTAATATTTCCCTGAGTTTGGATTGGTAGTTTTGGCATTGGGAGCTATTGTGATACTGTTGACATTATGTCATATTTCCCTAAGTTTGGATTGGTGGTTTTGGCATTGAGAGCTATTGAGATACTGTTGACAGTATGTAATATTTCCCTAAGTTTGGATTGGTAGTTTTGGCATTGGGAGCTATTGAGATACTGTTGACAGTATTTAATATTTCCCTAAGTTTGGATTGGTAGTTTTGGCATTGAGAGCTATTGAGATACTGTTGACAGTATGTAATATTTCCCTAAGTTTGGATTGGTAGTTTTGGCATTGGGAGCTATTGAGATACTGTTGACAGTATGTAATATTTCCCTAAGTTTGGATTGGTAGTTTTGGCATTGGGAGCTATGAGATACTGTTGACAGTATGTAATATTTCCCTAGTTTGGATTGGTAGTTTTGGCATTGGAGCTATTGAGATACTGTTGACAGTATGTAATATTTCCCTAAGTTTGGATTGGTAGTTTTGGCATTGAGAGCTATTGAGATACTGTTGACAGTATGTAATATTTCCCTAGTTTGGATTGGTAGTTTTGGCATTGGAGCTATTGAGATACTGTTGACAGTATGTAATGTAATTTTCCCTAAGTTTGGATTGGTAGTTTTGGCATTGGGAGCTATTGAGATACTGTTGACAGTATGTAATATTTCCCTGAGTTTGGATTGGTAGTTTTGGCATTGGGAGCTATTGAGATACTGTTGACAGTATGTAATATTTCCCTGAGTTTGGATTGGTAGTTTTGGCATTGGGAGCTATTGAGATACTGTTGACAGTATGTAATATTTCCCTAAGTTTGGATTGGTATTTTTGGCATTAGGAGCTATTGAGATACTGTTGACAGTATGTAATATTTCCCTAAGTTTGGATTGGTAGTTTTGGCATTGAGAGCTATTGAGATACTGTTGACAGTATGTAATATTTTCCCTAAGTTTGGATTGGTAGTTTTGGCATTGGGAGCTATTGAGATACTGTTGACAGTATGTAATATTTCCCTGAGTTTGGATTGGTAGTTTTGGCATTGGGAGCTATTGAGATACTGTTGACAGTATGTAATATTTCCCTGAGTTTGGATTGGTAGTTTTGGCATTGAGAGCTATTGAGATACTGTTGACAGTATGTAATATTTCCCTAAGTTTGGATTGGTAGTTTTGGCATTAGGAGCTATTGAGATACTGTTGACAGTATGTAATATTTCCCTAAGTTTGGATTGGTAGTTTTGGCATTAGGAGCTATTGAGATACTGTTGACAGTATGTAATATTTCCCTAAGTTTGGATTGGTAGTTTTGGCATTAGGAGCTATTGAGATACTGTTGATAGTATATTATATTTACCTAAGTTTGGATTGGTAGTTTTGGCATTGGGAGCTATTGAGATACTGTTGACATTAGGAGCTATTGAGATACTGTTGACATTATGTAATATTTCCCTAAGTTTGGATTGGTAGTTTTGGCATTGGGAGCTATTGAGATACTGTTGACATTATGTAATATTTCCCTAAGTTTGGATTGGTAGTTTTGGCATTGGGAGCTATTGAGATACCATGTAGCATTAACTCAACTGTCATACAAAGGTTTTAAATCAACACTTACAAAGTCTGTATAGGAAATACATTCAAAGAATCATTGATGCCTGCTTTCAAAGATTCCAGAGCTGTTCTAGGAGAAGAAAATCAGTCCTGTTTAATCACAATCTGTTGTATAATTATCTGGTGTTTGTGTTTATAACAAGGCAGGAAGTTTAGGACAATAGAGAGTTAAAGATGATGGAGTGTGCTGGGATCTTATATGATACACAGACAATGTGAAGAGAGGAACAATTAGCTGTTAGGTAGTCAAGTGCACCTGCTGCCCATCATTGACTACAGCAGCTGTCACTTCACCTGAGTCAGCGCTGTAGTAACACAGAGATGTAATCGTGTATACTATCTATTACACTGGGATATATAATAGTCAGGCTAGCTTTGTCTATCTAAGTTGTCTGTCTAAGTTGTGATCACTGATTTACCCGATCCTAGTTTCGTACCTGATCCTACTGTTTTCTGCTGAAGTTGCCTGACCCTTGTATAGGCCTTCCTTCCACATACAGGACCAATATGCTAGCCTTTAATCCTAGGTGTTTCCTACAATTGTCATGGTTAAGTAGCAATAAATGTTTTGACAATATTGTTTTGGTATATGTCTTAGTTATTATACTGTTAAAAACTATAATGTCAATGTGGAAGAAAATGGAGTAGCTGGTGGCCAAACCTTATATCAGATCAGTAATGCTTACTTACTCATTCATGCTTCAGTTTCATATTGTATGGTCACACTTCACAGGGAGACAAGTGTAAATGTGGTTGGTAGAAAAAGCCACACAAATTGTTGGTGTTCATTTCTGTATATATAAAGGTATGAATTTAGAATCAGATTCTAGGATGGTAATCAAGGCCTGCCAAGCCAGGTGACTTTGATCCGTTTCACCACCTATGACCTACAAGTTAATAATACTCTGGTTTAGTCTTTTTACATAGCCTTGCCCCTGGAGGAAGATATTGGATTCTCCTGTGTAATATGATTGCTTTCAAGATCACATGACTTTTGAATTAGATCAATCCACATAATTGAATTATTCAAATAAAGCTACATTGTAGGAAATCTGTATCGCATCATAATGCAGGAAATACAAGTTGATACACGTCTGTCAAAGCATTAGATGGAATTAGTTATGACCCCAGGTGGTTTGAGGTATATGTGATCACTACGATGTGATTAATTTAACTTTGATAAAATTTGGGTAAGGCAAAATTCTGCAGGTGTTGAAATGATAATTTCCTTTTCAAATTGCCTCCATGAATTAGATAAATGCTTACTCAGCAGAAACACAAGTTTTGATGATCTGACAACTACCTGCATGTCTGTTTTTAATTTGCTTAATTACCAATGTGGATATATTGAAATTCCTTGAATCCTTGGCAGGAACAATTGATTATATGATTTTAAGGGTAGACTACTTAACTTACAAACGGTCTACTTTTTTAACACTAACAGATCTGGAATAGTTGATTCTACATCCTGTTAATTGAGCATTCTTATGTATGCTATATGTACAGTCCAGTTTATCACCTGATTGAGTACACACGGAAACAATCACCAGGGGAAATGAACAAAGATAATCGGAAATGATAAAAGATTCCAACAACACAATTATACTACTGTCATTCAATAAGTTTTACCCTTAGCCTCCCATAAGTAAAATTTTAACGTAAATCCTTTTAATTCCCATTCCAGAGAACTATTTTTCTATAACATAACTGAGACAAACTAAATTACCAGTTCATCTCCTTTTACATTTCTTATTTATATACCATTATAAATTTACCCCTCTCACATTTTTTACTTAGACTTTTTCTTAGAATTTATCTCCCTTGTTATTTTCTTTTTGTGAAATGTTACGCTGTTTGGTCAGAAATATCTTGCATATTTTGTGACAATAGATGTATCTGTAGATGAAACCTAACAATAGTCATGTAGGTGGATGATCTGTAACTTAGTTAACGGGACAATGGTTGAGTGGTTTAGAAAGCTGCCTTGCTTATCAATTAGAGTTGGTGAGACAAAGTCTTTTAAGAGGTGAAGTCATGTAGGCAATAAACCGTTAACAAATTAACACCGCTAAGTATTGGGGGTACTTGATATTTTTCAGACACTTTTTGGTTTTTCTCTGTATGAAATACAAAAAAATACTCTTACAATTATTGCGAGATGGTTGATGATTTTTTCTCAGGCACTGTAGCCTTTCTTTATGTAAAAGTCAAGGAATTTGTCTGAATTTTATTGAGTTGGTGCAAAAAAATAAAAATAGAAATCTTCCTCATTCCATTCTTCTGTCACGTGGAAGGAATCCATCACTTAAGTTAGACCACATTGCATTATCTGTACAAGGAACATATGGCTGTTTCTAAATGTGTTTGTGTACATAAGATTCTTTATCGGATTCTTGATTGATTTCTTAAAGCGCAAGACATTTTTCGGAAGTTTAACATGGGAAACAGGGATTGCTCTACTTCCTGTATAATGTGGATATGCCAAAAGAACAGTTCAGTGACTTATCAGGTTAATTGCATATTCATTGTGATTGATAAGGAATCTGAATATTTGGTACATAAGGGAACTTATTACGATAACAATATAGTATTCCTTGATGAGAACTTTTGTTTTCACAAAATAATTAAGGATTAATTGACTAGATTTTTTATGTTATGGAGATATAACACAAAAATCTGATTGTACTCTAAATAAACCGCGAAGCAGTTTATGATGAGAGTAATCTCAGATTTTTGTGTTATATCTCCATAACATAAAAAAATTATTCAAATTAATCCTTATAAATCAATTTACTAAAGATAATCTCTTCAATACTCAAAAATTTATTTTGGGACTCTTTTGTCTATGAAATAATTGTGCCATCATCTCATCCAATCAGAAGCAACATCACAAAACAGCGACGCCATTTTTGCCTTTATGGGCTGATAAAGTAAATTTTTAAGGCAATGAAAATGCTCGTAACAAGCGAAAAATTGAATAATTGGAATATAATGTTTTAATTGCACCAGTGTTGTGTTTAATGTGATGTTTGTTTATTATGTTTAATTAACATACATATTTTGGGTTATGATATTAGACTGTGCAATGCTGACTGAGACTAAACATCTATATAATCCAGACATGAGAAAAAGAAATAAATAACCTTGTTTTTGAAATGAGGAGGATGAGTAGGGGAGAGGGCATTTAGTGTTACCCATGTTCATCCTGTTCTCTTGGTCTCCCGACCTGACTGCTGCTTCCTCTGGTGCTCTTGCTTTGTTGTATGGAGCACATTTATGTCGTGTACCATTTCTAGATTTTAGTTTTCACATTTAACCACTAATCTGGGTAGTTTTTTTATGCCAGGACGTAATGTAAGTGACAGTTATAAAAAAACAGAGGCATCAGAAAGACGTTTCGTGGGTTTATGTTTTTGTCCTATTGAGCATCAGAAAGAGCAGACTGGCATGATGACATTATCAATTAACAGAATCATTAGGAAAACATGTTCCATGGTGATCGTTGTATGTTGGTCTTATGAAACAAAAATAAAACTCTACTGATGTCATTATTATGTCATTAAATAGTTTGGTAAGGAAGATATGTTTTATGATACGGTCGGTATATTTATACTGACATTTGAAAATAGAACTTGGCAGCTTGTGTTTGTCAGGATGGATAGACGGAACACCCTGACATGTACATCCTATTGTTTGTGCACGGCAGGGTGAAGCAGTGGGATTTGATGGAGGACAGGTTCACCTCCTTCTCTTTGGTGCAATTTATTGAAACACTTCAAGGAAATATTTAGTGAAGAGGCACCTGCCTCCATCTGTTTTGCATGTCCGAGTTGAAATAGCTATTTGGGGACTTGTATATTAGGAACTGAAATATCTGTTATTTAATTTGGTGTCACGCTGAATGATAAACCTTTTTATCCTACTGGGATTTACTGGAATGTTATTCAGCTTCGCACCATTCTTACTACAATGTAACCTAACATAAACATACATATTTATTTATAGATTGAGAATAAGACTGGTGACAGCTTCATATAGGGTATTTCTTGTTTGTTTGATCACAAGCTAAATATCTTAAGTAAATAAACACACTTGTTTTGAACACCTTGAAGGGCCGCCATTAAATATTATTTTGCAGAGAGAGATGAGTGTGTTTTCTTTCTTAACTGAATGTAGACCCTTAGGATCTCACAGGTACTAAAATTATACAGTGGATCTATGGTCATCTGGATGCAGATAGTCAGGAAAAGACAACCCAGACAGTCATGTCACGGAATGTATCTGTTTATTAACCAAAAGGAAATTCGGCTGTCCAGATTTTCAGTGTTCACTGTGTAGACAAATTCTTTTATTGATATAACTAATATTCTAGAGACTAATAATCAGTCTATCAGTTTTATGTCTTATCAACATCCAAGGTAATATGAAGGGCGTGCCAGGTTTGATGGCGAAGGAAAACCAGAGAACCTGAAGAAAAACCATCTATTAGTGGTCATAAGTATCTGTCAACTGTCCCACACCGGATTTGAACTTGCTTCCCAGAGGTGGAGGGGTTGTGGTAAGAAAGCGTGGATATCTTAACCACTCGGGTACAGCAGCCCTTCAGGCCCCGATTTCTCGAAACAAACTTAAGTCATAAATGTTCAAATTAGTTTCATAAGGAAAAAAACTTAAGTTTTGACTTAAGTCTGCACTTTTGTTTCGAGAAATCGGGGCCAGTCCTACTAAGTGAAGTTCCCTGACAGGTTCAGTCCTATGTTGTTTCTAAGTGAAGATGACATCTGCTGCATTTCCATCTATGCCAACAAGATAGATATGAAAAAGTTGCCATAAACTTGTTGTGCAGTTGTTGTAAGACAGATACAAATTTACTTGTACATTATATAATGCTTACACTGTGATAACCTGTGACATTACAGAGATCTATAAACCATTCTAAGCTTAATTACAGCCTACAAGGTCCCCCCCCCCACTTTATCATTGCTAGTATCTAACTGTGTAAGAACAGATTAAGAGATCTTACATGTAATTTTCTCTCTGTGGCCCAGCTGTTTAAAAATCCATTTCTTCTTTTCAAGAGCTTCAGAAATGATTTTGTCTGAGAAGCCATAGGGGTGATATAGTTTATCTGATAAAATTGTAAGTAAAAAGTTGTGTTTGTTCTTCACTAACCTGTATAAGGCTAGTGCAGAGGTCTCTGAGTTGAGTGGTGGGAGGTGCCAATTGGCCAAGCAGTAGATTAACCACACATGGTTATACTCATTAACTTTTGTTCTACATTCATAAAATACCATAAATTCAACTTCTATATAAGTTTCAGCAAAATTACAAATTTGTGAGTGCTGGAATATGCAACATAAAAGTTTTCCTACAACATTTTTCTTTTGTCATTATTATCTTATAAGCTTTGAAATGCTAAGCATCTGAATAAGAAAAAATACATCTAATGCCTAATGCAGAAGACGGGATTGTTATCCTATAGGCAGAGTTTGTCTATCAGCATGTAGGTTTGATTTTGAAACTCACGGAACTTTGAACTGATTTCAATTACTAAGAAGTTTGGGATTTATGTACATCTGTTAATTCATTTTATAATTTGCCTCTAGGCAACATTATTTAAAAATGTCAGACATTCTACCTTTAGCTTAATCCATCTCTTGGTCATAAATGTTGGGAAAGTCTTTCATTCATTGAATTTTATGACTTTCTACCACTTCTTAAACCTGGCATACCATTCAAGGACTGTAGTTGTTTTACAGGACAGCAAACAAGAGAAAAACTAAACCAAACACTGCTAGTTATTACGAAGCTATCATTTTGGTGGGATCTCCTTAGATATCCAATGTATTAGTTCTATAGACACCCACTGTATAAGGTCTGAGACAGTACTTTATTGACAAACAGTACATACTTTATTGACAAACAGTACACCTTCAGTCTATACAGCCTGTTACCTACTGTTAATGTTACCAGCTGGTGCTGTAGCACTCAATCACCCACAATATTAACTCCCACATATAGCCCTTAATTACACAATATCTGTCCTACAGGTTTACATCAAGGACTTACTGACCTCTCTACTCTCTCATCTTCACCAACCACAAGTGTCAGCTTCTCTCTATTCTTGGCCATAGTAGCAAAATGGTTAAGGTGTCTGATATTTCACAATAGCACTGCACTCTGTTTCTGGGTCATGTGGGTCATATAGTGGCAAAGTGGTTAAGGTGTCTGCTATTTTACAATAGCACTCTGTTTCTGGGTCATGTGTGTCATAGTGGCAAAGTGGTTAAGGAGTCTGATATTTCACAATAGCACTCTGTTTCTGGGTCATGTGGGTCATATAATGGCAAAGTGGTTAAGGTGTCCGATATTTTACAATAAGCACTCTGTTTCTGGGTCATGTGTGTCATAGTGGCAAACTGGTTAAGGTGTCTAATATTTTACAATAAGCACTCTGTCTCTTGGTCATGTGGATCACAGTGGTTAAAGTTTTGTGGGGTTTGAATGTGCCTGACCTTTTAGTTACTTTGCCTGTCAACGTCTATCAGCATAGCCTTTCTATTTCTGTGTCACAGTGGTGGAATGGTCAGGTTGTCTGAAAATCTACTACATGTCCTCTATAATTTCACACCTATAGACCACAGTGGTGGATTGATTACTGTTCCTTTGTCATTTGTTGTCTTACATGGAAAAGTTTACAGGTTATTGACTGTAGGATTCATATTTCGGTTAAAAATTTTAAAAAATCCCAAAGTTTAATTGTTAATACAGTAATTACAAAAGTTCATCTTAAAATAAAAGCTTGTAGTAAGGTCTTTACAAAACCTTACTCAGTATTTAAAACAATTAATAAACAAAGCTTAGTGCAGATGTTTGAAGACTCTTGATATACAGTACAAAGAGAAACAACCCAGGTGTTCCCATAGAGTTAGCATTCTCTGATTCATCAATGACACCTTCATAATATATACAAATCACCGTCAAAGTCACATATCCAATATCAGGTTGAGATCTTCGTAAAGAGTGAGTATACAGTATTTACTGATGTTGACCATAAAACATCCCCACAGTCTTCATCACTCTGGTAGGATGACTAAGGTTGATAGCCTGACCATTAGCTACATATAGCTCCATCTGAGTCACATTATGTGTTGCTGGTAGATCTCTGTCCTGTTTTGCTTACATGTAGAATAAGTTATTCTAGTGTTAGTACAGTAAATACAGATATTTGACAGTGGAGCAGCATAGTTAGTGGCAGGTTTGTGAGATTTCCCTGTCCGGCTGAGTGTTTCCAAATATATCAAAATCTTGTCTGAGGAACAAAGCAGGTTGAACAGGAAGTTTCATTGTTGGTAAAGTGTAAGGTGTCCCATAGATTTTGTTATACACACAGAATGTTAATACTGTTGCATTTGAATGATACAGGAGAGATATTAATGGTTGCTGAGTGGTTAAAGCGTCCGAAACTTTCATCAACACTAGCAAATATTGGTAATGGCTGGATGTAGATTAAGAAATTGTGGGCAAGTATATCAGTACAATTCTTTAGTTGAATGTAATATGTTATAGGATGTTACAACTGCCCATGGTGTGGTGTGAACGTGGTGTGGTGTGAACGTGGTGTGGTGTGAACGTGGTGTAGTGTGAACGTGGTGTGGTGTGAACGTGTGTGACGTGGTGTAGTGTGAACGTGTGTGTGAAGTGGTGTAGTGTGAACGTGGGCTGGCCAAGTGGTTAAGATACTGCTTTACCGCAAGCTCTCTACCCTAGATTTACAAGTTTGAATCCTGTGTGGAGCATTTATCAGGCTTTTAATAGGATACAAACAAGAAAATACTGGATTAAATGGCGTCTTTTATCATACGTATATATATTGCTCAAAATATTCATTTTCAAATGTAAAATAAACCATTTTAGCTTCCATCTTCACCTGTAAACTAAAGACCCTTAAAAAGATAATATTTAAAAAATAATGCAATCAACTGTTAAAGGATTATCTGCTTCTCACAGTTTAAATGATATATTTTTGTGATAATATAAAACTTTGTAAGTAATCTCTCTTTGGGTGTCCCAATCTGATTGATGGGTCTGACCTTGAAAAACTTAAAGAACATTAAAAAACATTAATGTTTTTAAGACATTATGCTTATCATTATAGACATCTTTAAAAATGAAATGTAAGAAGATTGACATCATTATAAAAACTATTTTGGCAAGATTTATGCTTCAAAACTTAAGCAAATGTTTGAAATAGGTAATCTAAAACTTTAAATGAAATTTACATTTCATTAAATTTTAATCATGTTGTATAATGTGTGGTTGGTGGTTTTTTGTGCTCAGTTTATGGTGTTGGTATTTGTGTGGATACCATCTCAATGTCACCTGTCTTTGTTATCTCAGGGCTATAAGGGTAGATCGACAACCTTAAAGGTCACTTTCCTGTAAGGTGACCTGACTTTTACCGACAGATTTAGCACAAAAAAATCTATGTAATATACATACATGCTACAAAAGCCTGGTCAACTTAATCTCAAAAAATCTTGTTATTTACTGGTCTTTTCACTTTTTATCCTCTCTATTTTCGTTATATTTCCATAAGGTTTTGCTTTGAGGAGCTTTCCACAGTAGAGGATATTAATATTGACGTCAATGTTAACCTGGAAACTGCTATCCAAGGTAGCTTTTTCTTTGTCCTCAATCAAGATGTGTTATAAAAGATTTTAGTTCATCTACCAAGAATTTTAATTCTCTATAAAACAGATGTGTAGAGCTCACTCGTGTAGACAGCTAAAGAGGATGAAGAGTATGCCTTTGTGTAATTAAGGAACTAGAATTAATATGAGATACAGATGTGAAGCAGAAAATCCCAAGATATAGATCTCATTATGATAGAGATGACCAAAGTAAGTACTGTAGGAGTATTTTTTTCGGAGGCAGATGACATGTTTTCTATGTGTTAATGTGGGGATATGATTCTAGAAGGTAGATGTTAACTGTGTGCATGGGGAATGTGATAAAAATATACTGTATGTGGATAATGAAAATATATGAAATATACTGTATGTGGATAATGAAATATACTGTATGTGGATAATGAAATATACTGTATGTGGATAATGAAATATACTGTATGTGGATAATGAAATATAATGTATGTGGATAATGAAATAAAATGTATGTGGATAATGAAATATAATGTATGTGGATAATGAAATATAATGTATGTGGATAATGAAATATAATGTATGTGAATAATGAAATATAATGTATGTGAATAATGAAATATAATGTATGTGAATAATGAAATATAATGTATGTGAATAATGAAATATAATGTATGTGAATAATGAAATATAATGTATGTGAATAATGAAATATAATGTATGTGGATCATGAAATATAATGTATGTGGATCATGAAATAAAATATTATAATGTGGATCATGAAATATAATGTAATGAATAATGAAATATAATGTACGTGAATAATGAAATATAATGTATGTGAATAATGAAATATAATGTATGTGAATAATGAAATTATGTTATAATGAAATAAATGTATGTGAATAATGAAATATAATGTATGTGAATAATGAAATATAATGTATGTGAATAATGAAATATAATGTATGTGAATAATGAAATATAATGTATGTGAATAATGAAATATAATGTATGTGAATAATGAAATATAATGTATGTGAATAATGAAATATAATGTATGTGAATAATGAAATATAATGTATGTGGATAATGAAATATAATGTATGTGGATAATGAAATATAATGTATGTGGATAATGAAATATAATGTATGTGGATAATGAAATATAATGTATGTGGATAATGAAATATAATGTATGTGGATAATGAAATATAATGTATGTGAATAATGAAATATAATGTATGTGAATAATGAAATATAATGTATGTGAATAATGAAATATAATGTATGTGAATAATGAAATATAATGTATGTGGATAATGAAATATAATGTATGTGGATCATGAAATATAATGTATATGAATAATGAAATATAATGTACGTGAATAATGAAATATAATGTATGTGAATAATGAAATATTATGTATGTGAATAATGAAATATTATGTACGTGAATAATGAAATATAATGTATGTGGATCATGAAATATAATGTATGTGGATCATGAAATATAATGCATATGAATAATGAAATATGATGTATGTGAATAATGAAATATAATGTATGTGGATAATGAAATATTATGTATGTGAATAATGAAATATAGTGTATGTGGATGAAGTGGATCCTTAGAATACTGGAATGTCAAGAGATAAACCAAAAGATTCACAGTGAATTGTTAGATTGTCATAATGTTTGTAATGGTTATTTCCTTATAGTTTGAAGTCCATCACAGTCACTATGTGTTATCATTATATAGAGTTCATCAAACATTTCTAGTTCCATAAAATTATGATACCTGTTACCTCTTCTTACACACCATTAGTTAGCTCACTTCAGCTAATTGAGGTGCATCTAATGTTCTCGTAACTGGTTGTTGTCTGGTTGTGCAATATACAAACTGGGATAATACTTAAAGGGGACCTTTTGCCAGTGGATATTTAGGCGACTTTTACAAGTGTTAAGATTGAGGATTCAACTACAGAATCTGGTGAGGAGTTCCTCAAGTCCACCACCCCCTGCTAAATAAATCTTTATAACCAATATTTGTCCTAGCTGCTCTGCTTCTTGATGATATGGGCCATGATGATTTTAACTTGATACAGTAGTCCAGAACAACCCACCATAGATTTATGGCTACTTCATTTCTATTCCTCTTGTTGAGTTTGAATAATCAGCATTGTATTAAATCTTTAAATGTAAAATCCTACTCTAATACTTGTGTGTTAATTGATTCTTCGATTCCTATGAGGGTTGGATGAGTATGCTGCAATATCGTTTACTGCACATCCAAAGCCTATTGTGTCGCCATCTGCCGGGAGGTTTTTCATGGCACATAACTGCTGGAATGCACTTAGAATTTTGTCAGCATGTTTAGTATTGATCTTCTCTTGAATTCCCAATTCATCGCGTATAATACATCATCCCAGACACATGTTTGGTTATTCAAGAAGAATCTTAATCTCAACATATTATACTTTCAATGAAAATTCAAGCCCATACCTCTCCTATCATTAATCCGCTGTGAAACATTTTTACAAATTCGAATATCTACTTGGTGATATTGATTTCAACATGTTTGTGGGGAATCCATTTCAATATATTTTAAAAGAAAGTACATCAATGGTTCCAGGTTAAACTACGTTTGATTTGTTTTGTTTTAATGCCCCGCCATGAAATGGGGGCAATATATACTGCATTTATGTCCCATTCCGAGCCATTCACAGTTCATATTGAGTTGAGGGCATTTATATAATTCAGACATTTCTAGTTTTAACGCTTCCTCATTCATTCTGTATGAAATTGTTTGGATATAAATGTATTCATAGAATTGATAAAAATTTCCCAACAGATGGTATATTGTGAATGCACTTTTACCAAATTCAATTTCCCTTCGCACATGAAATGTTAGTGTCTAAAAAAATCATTCCCTTTTAAAACATTTGGTATTTAATAATGAATTTGGATCATTTTTGTGTTCACCAGATTGCGATCTGCCTGCATGCTGCCAAGGTGAGATCAATATCCTGTTATCAATTTTTTTCTGGAAAAAAAAAAAAAAATCAATAGCACATGTAATTTCACATTTATCACATGTGACATGTTTAAATGATATTTGTGCAGTTGTGTTAAGCCTTTGTATCTGTCTGTCATAAAAATGCCAGGATGCATTATTATATCGGAGTCTGTATTTATAACTGTGCACAAGTCCGACCACCTCACTTTATGACCTCTATGGATGAGAATACAACTAAAAAGGGATGAAGATAAGCCTGGTTTAAAACCTGGCATTAGAAACAGTTACACTATGTTGAATCCTTCATAATATTTCATATCAATTTTTTATCTTTTTGGGTTTTTTTTCCTTGGCTTTGTCTGGGGCATATTTAAACGTTGAAAACATATCCATCTCAATAAAATAAATGTTGCTGTGTCTAATGTTCATCCCATTCTTGCTTTTAGTGTCCGTCTTTGGGGGCCTAAACTCCGCCTTATGTCTCTGTTTTGAAGGTGATCTTGTATTTCATAATTGGAATTGTGCCTATCATGTATCACTATAGCAGTGAAGTGAAGTTATACTAATGTTCATACATCAGGACAACATTGAACAAGCCCTTAGGACAATTATATAACATTTGTTTCCTCTTTTGAATAATACTACACATTCTTATCCTTGTATACACAGACTGTAACTTATAAACTGTTGAATGAATTGGCAGGGGTCTTTCGATGGCTCATATATTTGATTCTGTAGAGTGCAATTGTCTGTAGGAAAATATGAGCAGAATGAATTGCTATGTAATAAAGGTCTTGCAAGAAAGGTTGTGCAATACTAGAGAAACTTCATCAATACTGCAGACAAAATCATGAGGAAGTCCTTTGACCAACCAATGAACTTTGACCGTCCTCTGTAACCGTGATGATATTGTGTTACTGTAACACTGCCCTCAGCTGTTTCTGCCTCTCAGCTGTTTCTGTCTGTGTAAGCTATAAAAGTCTTGTTATCATGCCCTTGCTATAGTTGTACTCCAAATACACGGGAGGGGAAGGCCATTGTTGGTTGTTTTGTACTTTCAAAGACGTTGTAAACATTTTTCAATGAAAATTGTTAGAGCTTCAAAGCAATCGTTAACAGACTTAACAAAACTGAAGTCCATGAGATTGGGACCTTGTGATACGATGCTAGGTACTTTAACCAATGTCATAACCACTGGTACCACATGAGTCAATATAACACTGAGGAATAATCATGTTTCTCTTGTGTCATCCTCTCCAAGATTACTTAGCACCTCCGGTCATGCAAAGGATAATAGTCCATACTTTTTGAGAAAAGAGAAATTTATATTTTTCCATAAATCATTTGTCGGGTAAAAGCAAGTATGTATTTACTGGGGTTATAATCTGACTTACGACACTACAGCGTTGTTCATGGTTGATGTGATAAATTACAAAATGTGTTGGCAGGGTTTACTATTCCCTAGATAGTTCTCAGTAAGTTCATCAATTTTTCATTGAATGGTTTTATATACTTCTGGCACATTTTCTCCATTCCCAATAGAGATAGAAGGGAAAAAAATTCCTTTCTCTGATTGCATTGTGCATTTTAGGGGATTCATTGGTTAGATCCACACACGCAAAGATGTGCTTAAATGTGTTTTTAGGGCAGTAACACAGTTTGTAAAACAAAATGCATTAAACTTTAATTATCCTTAGAGGTAAAAGGTTAAGATTTAAATTGACTTGCATTTTTATCTCAATTCCAGTTACAATCAATTGCATTTAGATCAGTAGGTGTAACAGATTTAATGTTGCCTAATTGTTCCCTATGAGATATCGTGTGTTATTTTTATTTAAAGGGAGTGTCACATCACATAACAGAACGGTAGTTGTAGTTTTTGTATTAGTGTTGTAACATACATGACGAATGAGATAGCATACATGAGTAAGTCACTTGAATAATATACTACTTTTGTAGAAGAAAAAATATCACCTCTCTGAACGTGACTTCGCAGTGCAAAAGAGTTATATCTTTCCGCTACATCTGTAGCGAATCAATGAAGAGATTACAATTGTTGGACTTGGTCGACTCCGTGTGACCAGGGTAGCATTTGTAGTTATGAGCTACTTCGCTAAGGGGCTGAGTTCCTGGATTTGAAATCCCTGGTCGGGGCCGGCTACATTTTCTCCTCGCCCGTTACTAAAATTGTGCGCCCAACAATAACCCACGTTGGTGGTATTTTGAAAGTCTCGTATGTCTTCGTGGGAGAAGACTTCGAGATGTAGGGAGGAGTATGTAGCGGGATTGGACTGGGTCGATCATTCGGAGACCAGGTAGCTCATGTCGGTAGTGCACGGTCAGCTATGTTCTTAGGGTCCCGGGGTTCGAATCCCAGTCACGGCCGCTACTTTTCTCTGCGCTCCTGTTACACAATCCATGCATAAACAATACATGTGACATAATAGACATGTGGTAGATTATGAAGTATAAGGATACCAAGTGTAACTTACTAATAAGTGCTAGATATTTGATTAAGTACAATTAATTATCTCGGGATTTAAAAACTGGTATATAGTAGACATTAAATATATTGTGAAAAATTAGAAGAATATAACAGATTAAAATTGATGCTAATAGATATAACTCAAAGTTACAGTTGTAAAGCAAGACTCCACAACGGACTTGAATCATTTTTAAATGTCTTATAAGGTTTTATTTTAGAGTACTCCTATAAACTTTTTTAGTGAAATTATAGCCTTTTTTGTTAAATTGCTAGAAATAACAGGAGACCCAATATTTGCTTATCAGTCCACAGCAGACGCTAATATGTGTGATGTGAATTGAGATTATCTAGAAGCAGTGAATATGATACGCGGGCTGATATTTAACTTGCAATGGCAGATATATATACAGCTCTAGACAACTTTGTCGTCAGATCGAAGGTATACAATTCTGTCGAATTGACCGTATATGTTTGCAAAGCATCTATTGATTGAAGCAACATAATTAGCGGACTGTTGCAATTGAACTGAATTTATGGTATGTAAACAGACAAGTATAAAAATGCCATACGTTCCAGATGGACATGATTAACTAAAGAATAAAATAAAAATAATGTTTTTTTTATGTATATCCAATTGGGTATGTTTTTGCAATAGTTTGTTGTGAATAAACATAATTAAACGACAGTTCACTTCATAGGATAGGGAAGCGGACTAGATGTTAACATGCGACTATGTCCCCTCTTGAAATCTAATTTCCATGGGGAATTTGATCAGACAAGGCGCAAATAACAACAGTTTACTAGGGACATTGAGGGCAATAACAAAAATTAACTGAGCATGTATCATCAATTTTTTATTCAGACTCACTCATTAGTCATGTACGAGTTAATTCAGCATATAAGTAAATAATGCTTAGCAATTAGCATTTTGAGACAAAACAATGCAGAAATACCACTCTAGTTAAAACAATGTATTTACTGCAGATATACAGATCCCTGTCTTTGAATCAAGCTGGTGAGTGTGTAAAAAAAAAAAAAAAAGTAAAAAGAAGTAACGCAAAACTAAAAAGTTTACAGCAACCGTGCTGAGTGTTTCGGTTGTTAACCTTTTAAAGACACACACAAGAGGAATAATTAACTGGCTGTAACATGATACAGAGGACTCCACATAATCAAATAACGGATAATAATCTATTATTTCACCAACTTTGTATTTTGAATATTTTGGTTATTTGCATAAAATTCTGATGTCCCGATTTTTTCCTTTTTTATCTCTTTGTTTTTCAACTCCGTGTATTTGAATAGACTTTTACGTGACCTCCGGTTATTTGAATAAAATATTTGTGACATTCTAAAAACAAAATTGAATATTTTTCAATTTTGCAATATTTAGCGAAATTCGCCGATATATGTTTCAATATACTTCGATTTTACTAGAAATCATCATGGTGACAGATTAACTTTATCGTGTTATGGTATGGCTTGTTATTTTATGCATGAATCTGCAAAGGTATTCGACGCTGTTACGATTTACATCAGCAGCGGTAGATCATTACTTTAGTATAATCACTGACTCAAACATCTAATTAAAGCATTTGCACTTTCAAATATGTTTATTTATTAACGTAACTTACCTTAGTCCGTGATCGGTTGGAGATACCATGCTTCCTTACAACAATCGCCATTTATGAGTAGTCTCGTTCAACCAGAGTCTTGTTAACTATGACAGACATGTGCGTATCAAGGATCTCATTGAGTGAGACATAAAAGCATGCAAAGTCGGCGTGCAATGACTACCGCAAGTTTCGTATGTAGGATACAAAAAATACTTGCTACGTTGTTTCATTGCTACTTGGATTTGAATTAATTTCTGAAATGCTATCAAGCTATTCGCTGTATCGATCAACAATACAGGAAGAATTCTCAAAACACATTTAGGTCCAGTGAACGCATGGCTTCATCACCTGCCGCCATTTTCGAATTCATACACAATGGTCAAAACAACACTACTAGGCCGAGTTGATCGGCACTTTGAAGTTTAATCACGATTGTAAGTTCATTTTGTCACGCAAATGTACGTAAATTTGTTTATTATTTAGGTTCGAATTGCAGACACAAATTCAATCCTGTTTAGTTATTGCATTTGATATCTATCATTCAGCTGCAGTGTCTCAAATATTCAAGTGTCGGTCTAACGTAAACAAGAATCTAATATTGGAATATTTTTTTGTTATTAAACAATTAAAATCGGTTTTCAACTTCGAAAATAATTAAAACAAACAATTAAAATCGGTTTTCAACTTCGAAAATAATTACTTGTTGTTCATTTTAAGTGTAAATAATTTACGTATTGATCAAGTAAACGAAACGATATCTATTTGCCTGTTCACATATAATGTACATATGTGTGGGGTCAAACGGAGGTGCAAAATGCCATCTCCGCCTATTCGAATACTCCGGTTATTTGCATATTTTCTTCTGGAAAATGACTTATTCAAATAAGCGGAATCCTCTGTACTTCTGATTATTTCTTCCTTAATGATTAAAACATAACAAAACCTTTGGCTGAAAATTCTAAAAGAAATCCAATTAAGGAATACTAATTTTCTTCAAATGGCAACAATGGTGTTTTTATTATTATTGGATTTCCCCTACTGCAAATACAACTTGACAACTATACATTCCGTAAAGTTTTTAGAGAAGTATAAGACTGTAAGAAATAATGCAGTATAAAAGTAATATCTGTCTAAAACCAATTTTAGTGGCTTTGCCAGACAAGAAAGATAAAGATGTGCCCTTATACCAGGGGCGTGAAATCTTATCATCTTTGATAGAAATTGAAAAGGAATTCAGTGTGTGAACCATATTGACTTTACTCTCCATAGCAATAACTGGGTATTGAAGAAGAGGGGCAGGATCTCTTCTATTATTTCCCAGGAGAACCAGTTCCCCGTATTTGTAATTGAATTTTCAAGAAAACAAAACACAGGCTTGAATTTCGACAAGATTTTCATGTTTTGTTTTTAGATTTTAATTTGATCTTACTGTGAAACATATTGAATGTATGAGGTACAGAACTGATAAATTGGTCCAGGACGCTAGCATTGATCTTACACATATGGAGTTACAAAGCGAACATTTATATTCTAGGTAAATGCCACTGCCTCCAGCCCAAACGGGGTTTACCATGGTATATTACTTTTATTCATTTTGTTTAATTAACTTCAAATGTAATACCCACATACTAAAATACATGGCAATTAGGTTAACTGCCCTTCAATTGAAGTTAGACTGGTACCAATCCCGTAGCTTAAAATTTTGTTGATTTAAGCAGCTAAATTTAATTACAATAAAGTTAAAGTTATCCCCCTTTAGATGGAAGCAGACAGGCCACCATTCCCTAGGTTATTGTTTGGTTTTACATCAAAGTTACCTTGATTGAAGCTTTCACTAGTTATCTCCCCTTAGGAATAACCTTGCACTAACACCAGTGACCCGAATAGTCTTTGTATTCTGTCTGTATTGTCGAAGGATTGTCTCCTCTTTGTTTGAAACTTTTGATTGCACATTGTAAAAAATTGGCAGCATAATTAGTAAGTGACATCAGCCTTAGATTTAGGGTAATACCTTTGATATATATTTTCATATCCTTATTATAGTATCAGATTATATAGTAATCTTCATCCTTATTGTATTTATTGTATAAGAATATTTATCGTGATCATGTGAAAGACAACTGTTAAGCTCATTAATATGTAATCAAATTTAAATAAAGTTTATTATTACCATTACATTTTTAAACTATATAGATAATGTTAATAAAAAGTGATTTTAGCCTTAGATGTATTGCATTCATACGTTAATGACTTATTTTTGGTTCTGTGGTAATACTGTGGCTGCTGTACAGTAATCATCATTAAAGAAAAAAGTCATTTCATTTATGTCCCCCGAATGACAGCAATCTAATCTTTGTTTGTGCTTCAATCAAGTGTCCATATGAGCAGCGCTTTGTTCAAAACATTTACTTACATAGGAGAAAGACACCAACTTTTACTCAGTAATGATGAATATATGATACCATTGAGATAAAGGCTTCTTAGGATCCTAGAAATGTACTGTTGATGATCAAACACAGTGGTCAAAACATGATCTTATAGACCATGCATATAAAAGAAAGTTTAGAATGTGTTGAGAAGCCTTTATTTCTGCAAGATAAATAATTTTCTTTGGAAAATATCATAATATTAGATTTCTTGTTAGAATAACCATACATGATGCTTTTTGTTTATTATGATAATATTATGTTGCTGCCAGTAGATAAATACCAGCACAATGAGAATTATTGATATAAGTACTCCGCTGGGTAGTAGGACAATGTTTTTAATATCACAGCCATTAATGATAGTCCTATTGTCTGGCAGGTTGACTGAGAGGGAAGGGATATTGATTGTATAAGGAGCTGTTGAGACCACTCTCCCCACTATCACACAGCAGACGTCACCTCCCGAGCAGACGGACCTCGTCAGACGCCGCCTTACTAGCAAACGGACCTCCACTGTAATGATGCGACTCTGATTTCTACAAGACCTCAAAACTGAACACAGATTCGAGGAGAATTTTTTTAAATGATACCAAATTATTTACTTCAGATTTGTTGTAAGAATAAAAAATTACAACAGACGTTAATAACAATTGAAATTTATGAATTTTTAATAGATCTATGATTTGGAATTTAAATGATGTAACAGTTGGCAGTTTTTTTCACCTTGACAGCCTGCTGTGTCTAGATTAGTGACTGATATATTCTGAAGGGAAAGAAATACGAAGAAGTGGAATTCATATTTTATAAACCCAGGATGACAAAGACTGTGTACATGACCCAATAATTGTATAATCAATCAACAACTGGGGATTTCTTGTGAAAGGAAAAGTATTGGATTGTGAAATTGTCGCTGATAATTTGATGCTGGAATTCTGAAGCAAATTGGATTAAGTCACCATATAGCCAATGCAGTGTGTTCGCATGGCTATTTGTGTGGTGAATGTATTTGTAAGAAGGAAGTAATCAAGCATAAAAAGCATGCTTGCACCACTCAGCTTTTGAAATAATGAGGGATTTCTATCATAGACGCTTATCTCTATGTCTTTAGCACCCAAGCTTATGACATCACAAGTCTCATCCGATTCTGCATCTTGGATTGTAACTCCGAGGGCGACTGAATTTGAAGCTGCCAATCTGAAGGCCAGGTCAGAAAGGTCAAGTGACATCTATAGATTTCGAGCCGAGGCCTATCTAGTTACTTACAGGTAAGGCATTGCACACCTGTTAATGCAATTTGTATCAGGTACAGATTCTGCAGGACCAGGTGTGGTTATAATACCAGGTGTATATTATACCTGAGGGAATACCTGTATTTATACATACATACAGCGAAATGACCGATATGTACATCATTACATCCTGAATTTGCCTTTCTGACTTTGTTCTTGCATAATAGCATCATTTATCATTAAGATCTGACATTCAAATCTTGCTACAAATCTTGCAAATTTTTCCACTTGAAAGTGTCCCCTGCTGGTTGGTCCAGCTGTCAATAGTGAAACCATCAATATTGATTTCCATCTGCCATTTGATAGCATGATGTCATATACCAACATACACATACCTTCATCACCATTTTTACCTGAGCTATTGATCACCTGATGATGTTACATAACTACTCTAATGTATCATTTGTGGAAATATAAATACAGCATACTAGATTTATTTTTGGTAGAAAATCTTTTTGAAAAGTAAGGTAATAAGAATTCTAATTATCTCAAATATTCTTTCGATATTATCAAATAAAATTTGTGGCTACCGTGCACTTATTGTTTGGTATAATTAAGGCCAAGGACCCCAACATTCTTCATTTAGCCCTATGAACCTCTGGGTTTGCAAATCTGAGTCTTCCATTGGTCAGTTACAAGATATCAATAAGAGGTCAGTACAGCTGTCTCAGTTACCAGACCTGGTATGTCCTATAATGATCCTAGTTGTCAGTAGGATGAAGTCTAGGATAAAACAAAAACAGAATATCTCACTGACTTTTTGTAAGTATATAGCCCCAACCTCTGGGTTGCTAATCTGAGGTCTTCAGGCAGTATCCAGGTACTGGTTGGAGGGAGGTGGTTTTTATCCAAGGAGTCCAGGCATCCTCTATCACCAATCCTGACATGTCCTAGGCTGATCTTGGTTGTCTATATAAGCAATACCACCCATATGTGTTGATCTGACGAGTCGGATCACACGAGTCTGTTGTGCGGAGGAAAATATCATGAGTGTGATACAAACCAACAGAAAATATTCAGCGAAATTAGTTGTATCACTATTGTATGAGATAGGATTGTTTTGGTTTACGGATGTACCACTTAAACAGTAGTTACTACCTGACATTCTGTTCATTATGCTAGTGTCACATTAAGTTTATGAGCATGCAGTAATGCAGACACTGTCATTTTACAATGTAAACTGTGATAAATATTTTAAATCTTAATCAGTCAATCAATATAATATGTGCACATGCAACAGAAAGCTTGGGTTTAGAACGTTTGATGTCACAGAAAGCTGGGGTTTAGAATGTTTGATCCCACAGAAATCTGGGGTTTAGAATGTTTGATCTCACAGAAAGCTGGGGTTTAGAACATTCAATGTCACAGAAAGCAGGTGTTTAGAATATTTGATGTCACAGAAAGCTGGGGTTTAGAACGTTTGTATCACAGAAAGCTGGAGTTTAGAACGTTTCTTATCTCAGAAAGCTGGGGTTTAGAACATTTGATGTCACAGAAAGCTGGGGTTTAGAATATTTGATGTCACAGAAAGCTGGGGTTTAGAACGTTTGATGTCACAGAGAGTTGGGGTTTAGAATGTTTGATGTCTCAGAAAGCTGGGGTTTAGAATGTTTGATGTCACAGAAAGCTGGGGTTTAGAATATTTGATGTCACAGAAAGCTGGGGTTTAGAACGTTTGATGTCACAGAGAGTTGGGGTTTAGAATGTTTGATGTCTCAGAAAGCTGGGGTTTAGAATGTTTGATGTCTCAGAAAGCTGGGGTATAGAATGTTTGATGTTACAGAAA
Source organism: Argopecten irradians (assembly GCF_041381155.1). NCBI lineage: Eukaryota > Metazoa > Mollusca > Bivalvia > Pectinida > Pectinidae > Argopecten > Argopecten irradians. The sequence continues at coordinate 24,286,322 of NC_091134.1, forward strand.
GCTAGGGCTCAGAATGTTTGATGTCACAGAAAGCTAGCACTTAAACATTTGAGCGACTCATTAGCAATATGGAGTCACAAGGGTCAAAATCTTAATCATATTTCTAGACATTTTCTATATTCTTCAAAGTTAAATATTTCACCATTAGCCTGACTACTTTAATAGGGCTTACCTGTGGCATTTCTCAGGTTCTAACCTTAATTTATATGTTCTATTGTTTACCCCAGCCTCACTGAGACCATCTCCACCAATTCCTGGCAGGTATCTTATTTACAGTACCACCATAAAGGTTTTGATCTGGAAGAGAAAGTTCCTGATGTTGATTATTGATCTCAAGCTATTGAGTTATGTTTAGCTTTGGTTACCCTACTAAACAGTCTGAGTTAGTGCAGTGAAGTATAGTGGCCTGATCATTCTGATCATTCTGACCATTCTGGTTCAGTATTAAACTCATACTGGTGCCATGTAATACCTGGTATATTTTGTCCATTCAGCAGAACAGAGACTTGCTCTTTTGTCATTTTTCTTATCAAATCTTTTGTCTCTTTATTAATTAAGTTTCATTCTTTTGTTTGGGCATAATTTCCATACTATCTTAACTCATTCACACATAAAATTCTAAAATGAACTTTCCAGCTTCAGTTTTAAAAGAGTTCAATTGTGTCTTTTGAAGTGAATGAGTTACGGACAATACGATATTAAAAGGTATACTTAACTCACCTTGAGCCATAGTGCAGTGCCTTATTTAGTTCCAGTCAGGTTCCTTTGACCTTGATTTCAAGGTCAGTGATTGTAATGGTGCTAAATGCAGTTCATAGCACATATATATATATATACAAAAAATGTATATACATGTATAAAGCTCAGAAAATAAACAAACATTAAGAAAATGAAAAAACCATGGAAAGTGATTGGAGTCCATAAATAAGTAAGTTACTAAAAATGATTATGTGTAAGAATTTAATAGTATTCCTGAATTTAATAGTATTCCAAAGCCAATGGTAAATTTTGGTGGTAGGTTTTCATTATGGCCATCTCATAGGCAAATACTAGACTGGCCACCAGTCTCTAGAATATTAAACAAATTACTAAAATTTGGCTTGATTATTTTTGTTGCTACTACATGCCTGATTCTAGAGTTTTAGAAGTTTCCTAAATTTTAAACTAGGGGGAAATAATCTAGTAAAGAACTTTGCTGAGAAAGTCTTATCAGCAACTTAGGGTCTGGTGGCCAGTCTAAGGCAAATGCATGCAGGCTAATAATTGTAGCTTAATTTTGTTTAACCAATTTTACTGGTATATCTGATAAAATTGAATGGAAATTATAATTCTTAATCAAATCAGACACATGATTTACATGGCAACTACATTTCTGTTACTTTGATTCTACGGTACATCCTTTTGAAAAAAATTGTTTCTGCTATGTCCAAATTTATATTATGTCACGTTATTGACATGCAATAAAAACAAAATATTCCAGATTGAATGGACAGATTTCTCAATTTCCATTGAGTAGCATTCTAATCATATTAATTACCCAGGAACAAATAACAAACACTAAAATGGAATATGGAAATATATTTATGATTTGATTTACTTTAGCGTGTCCAACCAATTTCTAATATTGAATTATCATGGAGTGGTGCCGGAATTCTGTGCTCCATCAATATTTATTATGTCACTTTAATATCAGTCTATAAATACTTTGATGTGATAATCGAATAAGGGAGGTAACTCTTGTTTGCAATTTGATTGAATTTCTCTTTATTTCCACCTTACATCCCAGCTGTTTTCATTATAGTTTATTAAGATATTGTAGATGGGTTCCTTTGGAAAATTGACACAAATATTGTAAACAAATTGTATTCCTTAAAATGACATATGTCAAAATGTACATTAAAGTTTGTCTGCTCATTGGAGGTTTCCATGAACTGGACCATTTTAAATGAAAGTTTGATCGGTTAAATTAAATTCTCATCATTGGAGACGTACAGTGTCTTAATGAATACTTTGAATGATGTCCTAAAACTATATTTTCCTGATGAATGACCTCCCTACCTAGTATTTGTACAATATACACTATTCTGTACATAAGTATTATGTATACACAAGCTTGTATTTGCTCTGGCGAATAGTTTTGACCTTCTCATTAATGCTATGATCTATGTATTGATACCTCACAGGAGACCTGGGGATAAATTAGGTTGATTATTGGGAAATGGACTCCAGCTCTTGTAGGATATATTTACTTTGTATTGTGTATTGTATGAAACATTGAGTATATATATATATACTCTGTATGGGTCGGTTAGCCTGCTGATGCTGGGCTCTCCGGAGATTGTCCGGTCCGGATATATCAGTCCACAGGTGTTTCTGGTCGATTGGAGATTGTCCGATGTTCAGTGATTCTCTGTGCGGATATCTGGTCAATTGAAGAATTGTCCAGTCCGGATCATCGGTCATTTGACCACTCAAGTCCATCGGAGATTGTCCAGCCTAAAACTGTCAGTTCTTTGGTGTTTGGTCGGACAGGGTTGTCCATCTAGAACTATCAGCTTCCTGGCGTTAGGTTGTTTGGAGATTATCTGGTACGGAAGTGTCGGCTTCCCATAATAATTTTTGCTTGGTCAGAGATCATTCACTCCGGAATTGTCAGGTGATTGGGCAGGTTGAAGATTGCCAGTGTTTTCTGGTGGACTGGAGATTTCATATCTGGACTGTCAGACTCTTCAAGTGTTTCATCAGTTAGAAATCATCCTGTCCTCAGTTGACTAATTGGTAATTACCTGGAATACACCTCAGACAGTCTGGTCATCTGTGTCTAATTAGCAATGGAAAATAGGTGATTTTTTTTACCTGGTGAGTACAAATAAAAAAAAAATCACACAAGGAAAAATATATACTGATAGGATCTTATTAAAGACAAAATGTTTTACTTTTGCTCCCATCATATGATTGTATTGATGATAAAATGCATTTTAAAAACATGAAATATTTAGGGCTGTAACGTGTCAAAATTTTTGCCCCAGGTACTGCAATGTTGAAACTCGACCCGTACCCGGTTACCAGATCAACGAATAACATATTCTTCTTCTTATACGAAAAAACAGCCTAAAAGAACTTTTTCATTACTAATGATAAAATAATTTGAACTGTCATGGTAATATCCAGAAGATTTTAACGATACTGATATGGGCCTTTCATCCATTCTGATCATAGCCATGTTGATTGCAATGCTTGTGAGCATAACCAGAAGTACTGCCTACTTCAGGGTAGAGGAAAACGATGAAAAGGTTTTAAGAAATGCTTTATGGTTTACACAAAAGTGTTAAATTTTTGTATACACACAATTAATTGCTTACAATACATTTCAATTTTGTATTTATAATCTGTTGTCTATTCAATGTTTCTCTAGTAAGCATTTACCATACATTGCCGTGAGCCAAGCTTTACGTTGTGGATTCTCGCGATTGATGATCAGAAGTTAATAGCATGTGAAACATATGGCAACTACAGATCACTGAATCACTGTTTAACTATAAAAATATGTGTCTAGATGAAGGTACTTTTGTAAAATATTTAAATATTTTATTTTACTTGTCATTTGGTAGTAGTTGCTAAAAGTACAAAACTGCTTCCAGGTTCAGGTACACATTTTCGGACCCAGGTATGACTAAAACCCGACCTGTAACTGGTTATCGGGGTACTCCTTACAGCCCTAGAAATATTAGTTGTGGATTTCTTTCTTGTTCTTTTCTATGATATTTGCTACATGATAGGATGTAAATCAAGCTACATCACAGTAACCTATAGTCTTTTGTCAAATTCAATAATTCTTTATTTACCGGATTTAAAATCCAATAGAGTCACTTCAGAAACTAATGATTTCACTTTGCTATTTATCAAGCTTTATATTGTTTTTAATCAAGTTCTGAAATCTATATGTATATCTATTCATGCAAGATATAAATGCAAAAGAGATTTTTACCTTCATCTTCTGAGACTTCATAACATGTAAAAATATTTTATTACAACACTTTCGCTCTGTTATTTTCTCTAATATTTCCTGGTGCTAAAAATGCATGATATCAAAATAACAGGGAAGATACCTTTGCAAGGAAAGTGGCTCTTTTAAAAGCCATTATACAGGCGCATAGTGTGTGCTTTGTATATATGTATTTGAAAATGTACATGTGCAGAAATGTCATAAGATTCAGTTTAACTGAGTTAAGTTACAGATTGTTAAAGTATGATTCTCTAGGATGTAACAGTTACAAATGAAACCAATTGTATAATATGACCTGATTTTCTCATCATTTTAAATTATTTTACTTTGTGAGGCACTATTACGGTAAATGACACATGGTGACTGTCTCATCATGTTGTCTCACACTGTTACTGTACATTGATTGTACCGACAGGAAACAGGTTTACTGTAGGATTTGTATGGACACAGATTAGTAAAATAAGATGATTACCAATAATATATTGATTTCTCATTTGACCAATGGAGTTTACCTGGGTGGGATCAGGTCTTCCTGAGTCTCTGATGGTCAGTACCTGGTCAATGTCTGCCCTGGTCAGTGTAGGCACGGTCAGTACACTGACTGGTATAAGCATGCAGTTAGGATAGATGATGTCTGTATGTCTGGTAAGTCTTTTTGTATATTTAATGTTTTATAAAGACAATATGACTTGTAGCATTACCAACTATCAATGTTAATTAGGTGTCATAATTAGCCTAATTTTGATGTCATATATAATATCTAGACCACCAAATTTGAGTTGTGTCTGAATGAGATCGTGTTGAAGGATGTCAGGAGTAGAGTTATTATATATAAGCATAAAGATTCCAGTTTAATTTATTTCCATACTACTTCAATTTTCGCAGGTCTGGGTCTTACCATTCTAATGAAAGTCAATTTCAGTCTGTTTTCAATGAAGCCAATGTAACAGAATTATAAAAATTTTAAGATATCAGTGAAGTTATTATTCTTAAAGGCCGGTAACTATATATAAATGTAGAGGTCACAGTATTCATAAGGATGTCAAGGTCACACTACTTACACAAGGTAATAGCTGCGGTGTCTTTCAGCTACTGATGGTCGCAACCAAAAGGTACTCAAGAAATTGGAGGTAAAATTGTTCTATTGCCAAATTAATGCTTGGCATGCCAAGTTGAAAATGACCTTCTTCATGGTTAAGAGCTATTGGAGTTCATAAGGCATGTAAAAAGTAAAATATATGAAGATTTTTATAAGAAAAATCCATTGAAAGACTTCTTAATATTTAAAGCCATTTTCTCTGTTTACAACATCGACTAATTAACATCTTAAGAAATTGATTGATGATGGATTATTAGTTTTCATAATTAGAACATGTGAATTTAGTTCAACATGGAAGCAGTGTCAGCTTTAAACACAAAACACCTGCTACCACTGTGACACCTAACAATTATCTCTGAAAAAGTATTTACAGGATAATTAATCAAATGATTAACTTTCTGTTATCATCTCTGGTGGAAATAGGGATATAAATCGGAGGTTAACCATCGGTCATGCCCCCTGGTGGTGTTTTAATTAGGCATGGGCAATAACTCTGTAACGTCTGGTTAGGTTGATTGCAAAATCATTTCCTGGAAAGTGATGAGATTATGAAATGTATTGATTTTAGGTACAGGTACACTGGCAAACTCAAAATTAATGTACAAATTTGTAAAACGGAAAAGAAATGAAGTCAAAATTGTAATTATGTGAATCGTAAGCTATAATCAATATGGAGACTTTTCATTTACATGTAGTTGTAAGTGTGCAAAATTGACAAATGCTTAATGCCAAAGGGACATCATTAAAAACATTTTTTTTATCAGAATTGACAGAGTCTCATTTCGATAGAATTTCATTGAATTCTTTCCTCAGGAAAAAAATGTTTGGCTAGTCAGCTTTGCAGAGATTCCAAGTTCATCATGCACATAATTAGCAGCTCACCAGTGCATTTTCATACTAGGACCAGTCGACTGAGTTGTTGATAACCTCTCTATACTATGGACTTCAGAACATCTCTTCCTAAATTGGCTTATAATGGCAAGAGTGTAAATAGTGTACTGTTGTAAATCTATATTATCAGTGTTGTCTTGGTTACCAGGCTATTGTAATGGTCAATCTCACAATTGATATTACATTCTAAATATGAGCATGGAAAATCGGTTGGAAATTATTACTTCATTAATTACCTGGATCATTAATAAAGATTGTGGAATTTCTAGAAACCCAAGCAACAACTTGTGTGTTTGCTGACAATTATTATCAATGTTATCTTTCACTAAGAAAATTGACATTTAACTGAATACGCCCTTTTAGGCAGCAGCTATTCATGCATATGCAAGAGAAAAATTTTTATAGTTGAGATATTGATAATATCAGAATTTGTGGGGAAAAAAGTCCAGATCATCAGTATCAGGCTTGAATGATGAAGCTGCTAACGTCACTTGATCGCTATGAATGCGTCGCATATTGTATGAATACTCCGCCTGGCTCATCGGATCATATTCTGAATTCACAGTAAACTGTGTAATATTTTATTTATGATTGTTATTTATTGTTGCTGTTTTAGCTTTTGTCACTGTCTATTGCTGGTGATATTTCACAATTAATTGAGAAAGTGTCGCTCATTTTGCATGCCTTGCATTTACATCAATATGTTTTGTTGCAATATTTTACTAATATTTGTTTTCAGAGAGCATAAACGGTATGAAAAAGAAAAAAAAATCAACAAACATTGAAAATTTTCTATTTTTGAATTAATTTGAATATGATTGATAATAAAGAGGCTGGGTTAGGTATCTGACATTCTACAAGCTGCCATATACTTCTGGGTAGTAAATTATTGGTTTACATAATTCATATGCCATTTCAAAAAATTACAGAGAATTGATATAACTGTTTCTGCCTCTGTCATGAAATATTGTTTGTGCAGAGACTAATGCCAACAATTTCAACAGAACATATTCCTTTTAATTAATCATCCTGGCCTGAAGCTGTGTTTTCTGAAGAGTAGATTTATTTAATTTCATATATAAGAGTTATTTCCCTTTGTGTTGTTTTTGCATAACTTAGAAAATTCTTCTCAAATTTGGTTTATTAATGTAAAGAGCAATCACATTGTAGGTTTCTAGCTAATTTACCATATATTTTGCCAAGATTAAACTTTTTTGCGTGGTAAAAAAAAAAATGATGTAACTAAATATTTACAGTTAAAGGGGAGCAACTCTCATAATAAGCTAACTTCTTTTAAATTTTGACTTTTATAAAATGGTAGCATTATAATTCATATATTATTAGATCCAAGGGGGATAGGCTATATCATTTAATATTTTATTCTTCAATTCCATTAAAATGTGGGAAAAACCTTTGAAAGGCAATAATAATATTATCATTTTGTTACTTTACGCATTGAAATCTGCCTTAGTGACCACCTCTGTATCAAGACCACCTGCTTATTAAGACCACTTTATCAAGGTTACAAATGTTAATTTATAACACAATTTTACCTGTGTATATAGACCACTTGGCTATAGAGTCCACTTTCCCTTTTCCCTTGAATGGTCTTTATAGACAGTTTTGATTGCAGGCTCAATATATACGCTCATGTATATGTATTGTTTTCCTCTAAGGACAGCAGATTACCCTAGAAACATTAAAGCTGTATGATATTTTCCAGAACTATACAATTAGTCATTTGCATAACTGCTAATCAGTGTCATTCATTTAATCACCAAGGCCAGAGTGGTGGTGTGAGAACGTAAAAACTAGGCCATAAATCCAGCCCTGCTGTACAGTGTGTATATTTATTAACATAGGGGCATAATGTGTTGATTACCAGGGTAATGATCCATAGTGTTGGGGGATGAATTAGCTCCCTCAGTTTATTGGGGACAAGGGGTTAACGCCAATATTAATCTGGTAGTTATATTTTCTCCCACATGTGGAACTCTGTTCCTGTTCCAGACCAACTGACCTCAGGAATATTTACTGGTTTTGAACAAAAAAGTATTTGATATGGCTGAACTGATGGCTCCATATGACATATTATTTTGTGAATTAGAATGAATTGCTGAAATTTAAGTGGATTACTTCTTTATAAAGAAATTTGAAGTATTATAAAGAAAAGTTATAAAGATAAAAAAAAAAAAAAAAAGAAGAAAGAAAGAGAAAAACACCATTGAAATAAGTCACAGATCTCTTCTTCTCTCATATCTTCTTAATCTTGTAAATGTGAAGAATAAAAACAGTGCATAGGACCTCAGTAATCCAGACATCATCATTTTCTCTGAAAAAGTGGCTGGATAGTGAAGCAGCTGGAATAGAGACACATTTTATAGTTTGAATTTTTTCATCATATAGTATTGAAAAGTGATGGCTGGATAGTAAAGGAACTTGGTTATTATTTAGGCTAGTGTTCAAGATTTAGATCAAGGACTTAAAAGTGAACACTTTTACGTCTCAACTACTCTTAACTATACACTATAAAAAAAATAGTTATTATTTTCGTTAATGTATTGTCCATGCCATAATCACTTATTCCGAACTGCTGAATTTTATACATATATGCTAAAAATGGAATGAGTTTAATAGAGGCATTTGAAATGCAGCTGAAGTGCCTTGGGAATTTCACCAGATGATAATGATTTCCATTTAATTGGATGTATTTGACAATGACAAATATTTTCTACCATTCTCTATGACAGGTTTGGTATTGCCATCCTTGTCCCTGTATATGTTACCTGTATCAGACCCTGGAGGGGCAGTGCCAGTCTCATCTGGACTAGCCGTCCCTACTTAGTTCTAAATAGATCCTGACCTACATTTCTCCGGTTCATCGCTTGGAGACATTGCGTTGTCAGTAGTAATTAATATCAGTAAATCATTTTTACATCAAATTATCTATTGTTTCTGAAATTGATGATGGAATGGGTAGTTTATATTCATACACAAAACAAACACCATGATTATTTAATGGGAAAATACAGCATTTACGGCGTCATTATTTCTGATTAGCATGGACGATCGTAAATGGATATCTAGACGTTTAGTCAATAAATATACAAGCCTCATGTAAATAGAATATTGGATAGAATTAATGTTCTTCAAACATCATTTATATTTGATACCATTAATGTACTGTTTGATTTGTTAATCTGCATTACCATGGATATAGTAACATGTTTTGTTTGTTTATCTTCAAACCTCATGAAATGTGTCTTTTCACATGTAATGGATTATGAAACATTTATCATATAACCTATTTCTGTTCTTAATTTACTAGTTCAAAAAAAAGAAAAAAGCCGTTTATTATCTAACCTATTTTCATTCTTTATTTACAAGATCGATTACGTCAGTCAAAGCTGCCAATACATGACATGCTGATTTTTTTTTGGTTTCGGTCTGATGTACATGTGTGTATTGATTTTTCTGTAACTATTAACAGCAAGATGCCGGAGAACTGCATCATGTCCACTGCCAGTGTAGGCGTTATTCAAAGAACTACTTCGTAACAGTGACACACTGACGCTAAAACGTAATTACGACGTTAGGCCATCCTTAGCGACACATAAATATTTCTGGTGTCGTTCCGTACACAAGGTTTGATGACTGCAGTTGGAGCATGTAGGAAAAGAAAGCATAACACAGGTTTGGAATGACATATCAACTTTTGATTTGATCAATAGAAAATAGTCTAATGCCGGAAACTTAATTCTGAGAATTTCATGTTGGATTTACATTTATGGAACTAAAGGAATGTGGCATATGTGAATGATACATTAACAGATTTTGGAATGAACGACATGAATGATCAATGATAATCTGTCATATTTTATGTTAGATGAAATATAATCCGTTAAATTGGTCAACAGTTAGGGTGTCCAAGCCTAAGGTAGTTAGACTTATCAGGCTAAAGTGTAAGTTCCAGTTATCAAACAACAAAATAGATTTTTCATTTTGTACTTGCTTAGTATTGACTGGTAAAAGTACACAGATTTTTAAAGTAGAAAATTGATCAAATATTGGAAAAGGATGGAAATCCATTCTTTACCAACTGTCGTGTAAGACAGACGTCATGAATGAAAATATTCAATACTCCAACGCACTCAGTTGGTGTGGCTGTGTGAGAACTCTGAGGAACCCTTTATATAATGAACCGATCGACCGTCCACTTGTGGCCCGATTCTCATGTGGAAAGGATATTGGTTTTATTTCATCAAGCTTGTTTTATGTTACGTAATTCCATTGTGGCTACGTGAATGCAACAGTGCAGCGTTTTCATTGGCTACTGTATTTGAGAAGATATCAGCATTTTCTTGACAAGATGTCGACAACGGCAGAAGATGTACAGACTCCACAATGTATGTTGAAGGTGATCGTTTGTTATGTCTGTATTATGGGTATGATGATGTAGTGTTTATGTGATGTTTTACTAGAGAACTTGATGTCATCATATTATTTTATCTTCATGGTTAGTTCCCTGATCATAGATAGAACAGATGTGTTATAGCTTTTAATTACAACACAGAAAATCTACCAATTTCACACGTTTTACAAGGTCATATTCTGTGGTTGCTAGGGAAAATATGAATCTATCTAACTCTACATCATTATTATTCTAAATATAATAATGTCATAAGTTGTTTGTTATCGAAAATTGTTTCCTTGATCGTAATGGAACTGGTGCACAATGTGAGAAAAAGTAACAAATGCATTGGATGGACAGAACCAGTCAACCCTGATGTCTCTTCGAGAGAGGGTTATAGGTGTGTCTGACTCGTTAAACACCTAGAGCCGGAGGAATGGTTATAGGTTAAGTATAGTAATGCCTTATGCACTTGTCCACTGCACCCTATAAATATGTCTTTACAACTGTTATACAGCAAGGCTGACTCTATAGAAAATACCAGTTACCACAGACATTAGGCTGATGAGCTTTAATATGATATTGATTTTGTTTGTGCGACTTGTAATGATACTAGTACAATTTTGTTCTTGTAATTTTGTTGATTTCTTCACTCCAGAAAAAATTATGACTGGTGTGACATTAAGAGAAATGTTACACAACATGTGTTCTACAGCCGTCTGCTGGTTTGGGAGTCCTTTATGATGATTATCTTGTTGTTGTCATGGTAACTAATTATGAGTTTAATGATAAAGTAATGTTGAAACAGGAGAAATAGTAATTAGTGACAAGAAAAGGTAAGTTTTACAGGGGTATGATGGACCCTAACTAGGCAGATATAGTACTAAACCATAGGTATTAGTGACAAGATAAGGTAAGTTTTATCTCAGCAACTCAATCCTTCTCATAGAGTTTGTCAGAATTAAATATCAAGGATGTAGCGTTTGAATGGAGTTATTGTAATATCGGTTCACACTGGTTACTTATTCAATGTATTCAATAGATGTATGAACACTAATGAACAAGGTCTTAAACATCTCTGAATATAAACTGAAGTTCATACATCTATGAATACTAATAACCAGGATTCATATGAAGTTTGAACGCTAACCAGTTTCAGTTTGAATTTTATTATACTCTAGAATTCATACGATAGTTGTCATGCTTGAAATTTCTGCAATCTCCCCGAGTTCATTATGCTGTATTACACTTTACACCATCTACTACTTGACAATCTGATAAAAATAATCCAATTAACAACGCATGCAAGAGATACAAAATTTTGAAATCTGTTTTGTTACTTAAAGTTGTAGTTATGGAATATTGGTTATGTCATTATGTGTTTCCATATTTTGTGGATGCACAGTGTAATGTAGGGGAGAGGGCTGATAGGGTCAAATATGGTAGATACTCCAAAGCTTACAATGATCTAGGGATATCTCATCCAGGAGAATTAGGTAGATACTCCAAACCTTACAATGATCTAGGGATATCTCATCCAGGAGAATTAGGTAGATACTCCAAACCTTACAATGATCTAGGGATATCTCATCCAGGAGAATTAGGTAGATACTCCAAACCTTACAATGATCTAGGGATATCTCATCCAGGAGAATTAGGTAGGTACTCCAAACCTTACAATGATCTAGGGATATCTCATCCAGGAGAGTTAGGTAGATACTCCAAACCTTACAATGATCTAGGGATATCTCATCCAGGAGAGTTAGGTAGATACCCTAAACCTTACAATGATCTAGGGATACCTCATCCAGGAGAATTAGGTAGGTACTCCAAACCTTACAATGATCTAGGGATATCTCATCCAGGAGAATTAGGTAGGTACTCCAAACCTACAATGATCTAGGGATATCTCATCCAGGAGAATTAGGTAGATACTCCAAACCTTACAATGATCTAGGGATATCTCATCCAGGAGAGTTAGGTAGATACTCCAAACCTTACAATGATCTAGGGATATCTCATCCAGGAGAGTTAGGTTGATACTCCAAACCTTACAATGATCTAGGGATATCTCATCCAGGAGAGTTAGGTAGATACTCCAAACCTTACAACAATCTAGGGATATCTCATCCAGGAGAGTTAGGTAGATACTCCAAACCTTACAATGATCTAGGGATATCTCATCCAGGAGAGTTAGGTAGATACTCCAAACCTACAATGATCTAGGGATATCTCATCCAGGAGAGTTAGGTAGATACTCCAAACCTTACAATGATCTAGGGATATCTCATCCAGGAGAATTAGGTAGGTACTCCAAACCTACAATGATCTAGGGATATCTCATCCAGGAGAGTTAGGTAGATACTCCAAACCTTTCAATGATCTAAGGTTATCTCATCCAGGAAAGTTAGGTAGATACTCTGAACCTTACAATGATCTGATCTAGGGATACCTCATCCAGGAGAATTAGGTAGATACTCCAAAGCTAACAATGATCTAGGGATATCTCATCCAGGAGAGTTAGGTAGGTACTCCAAACCTTACAATGATCTAGGGATATCTCATCCAGGAGAATTAGGTAGATACTCCAAACCTTACAATGATCTAGGGATATCTCATCCAGGAGAGTTAGGTAGGTACTCCGAAACCTTACAATGATCAAGGGATATCTCATCCAGGAAAGTTACGTAGATACTCCAAACCTTACAATGATAGGGATATCTCATCCAGGTATCAACTTACAATGATTAGGATACTCATCAGGTAGTATACTCCAAACCTACAATGATCTAGGGATATCTCATCCAGGAGAGTTAGGTAGATACTCCAAACCTTACAATGATCTAGGGATATCTCATCCAGGAGAGTTAGGTAGATACTCCAAACCTTACAATGATCTAGGGATATCTCATCCAGGAGAGTTAGGTAGATACTCCAAACCTTACAATGATCTAGGGATATCTCATCCAGGAGAGTTAGGTAGGTACTCCAAACCTTACAATGATCTAGGGATATCTCATCCAGGAGAGTTAGGTAGATACTCCAAACCTTACAATGATCTAGGGATATCTCATCCAGGAGAGTTAGGTAGATACTCCAAACCTTACAATGATCTAGGGATATCTCATCCAGGAGAGTTAGGTAGATACTCCAAACCTTACAATGATCTAGGGATATCTCATCCAGGAGAGTTAGGTAGATACTCCAAACCTTACAATGATCTAGGGATATCTCATCCAGGAGAATTAGGTAGATACTCCAAACCTTACAATGATCTAGGGATATCTCATCCAGGAGAGTTAGGTAGATACTCCAAACCTTACAATGATCTAGGGATATCTCATCCAGGAGAATTAGGTAGATACTCCAAACCTTACAATGATCTAGGGATATCTCATCCAGGAGAATTAGGTAGATACTCCAAACCTTACAATGATCTAGGGATATCTCATCCAGGAGAGTTAGGTAGAGTACTCCAAACCTACAATGATCTAGGGATATCTCATCCAGGAGAGTTAAGTAGATACTCCAAACCTACAATGATCTAGGGATATCTCATCCAGGAGAATTATGTAGATACTCCGAACCTTACAATGATCTAGGGATACCTCATCCAGGAGAGTTAAGTAGATACTCCAAACTTTCAATGATCTAGGGATATCTCATCCAGGAGAGTTAGGTAGATACTCCAAACCTTACAATGATCTAGGGATATCTCATCCAGGAGAATTAGGTAGATACTCCAAACCTTACAATGATCTAGGGATATCTCATCCAGGAGAGTTTGGTAGGTACTCCAAACCTACAATGATCTAGGGATATCTCATCCAGGAGAATTAGGTAGATACTCCAAACCTTACAATGATCTAGGGATATCTCATCCAGGAGAATTAGGTAGGTACTCCAAACCTACAATGATCTAGGGATTTCTCATCCAGGAGAATTAGGTAGATACTCCAAAGCTACAATGATCTAAGGTTATCTCATCCAGGAGAGTTAGGTAGATACTCCAAACCTTACAATGATCTAGGGATATCTCATCCAGGAGAGTTAGGTAGATACTCCAAACCTTACAATGATCTAGGGATATCTCATCCAGGAGAATTAGGTAGATACTCCAAACCTTACAATGATCTAGGGATATCTCATCCAGGAGAGTTAGGTAGATACTCCAAACCTTACAATGATCTAGGGATATCTCATCCAGGAGAGTTAGGTAGATACTCCAAAGCTTACAATGATCTAGGGATATCTCATCCAGGAGAGTTAGGTAGATACTCCAAACCTTACAATGATCTAGGGATATCTCATCCAGGAGAATTAGGTAGGTACTCCAAACCTTACAATGATCTAGGGATATCTCATCCAGGAGAGTTAGGTAGATACTCCAAACCTTACAATGATCTAGGGATATCTCATCCAGGAGAGTTAGGTAGATACTCCAAACCTTACAATGATCTAGGGATATCTCATCCAGGAGAGTTAGGTAGATACTCCAAACCTTACAATGATCTAGGGATATCTCATCCAGGAGAGTTAGGTAGATACTCCAAACCTTACAATGATCTAGGGATATCTCATCCAGGAGATATAATTTTAGCTGACAGTACAATAGCTTGGTATTGACATAAACCAAGATGTCTGTACATCTCTGCTGAATATGATTTCCTGATGTCAATAACTGTGGATGTATAGTTATACTTATTAATATGATCTGATGATTAAGTTTCGTGCAGAATGCCAATAAATTCATGATTATAGTTACTTCCTTATTTGATCAATGTATAAGATGTCATAAAATTGCAAATACAGACTGAAGCCATTGAAAATAAGGAAAAGAAATATCTATTTTTCAGAGTTTGTTTTTTTTACAGCAGTGTATCATATTGTTGTTTAGAAATGCTCATGTCATCATTGTGTGCCTGTGCACTGACTATAATTATTACAATAAAACCAGACATTAAGCATGTTACAACATCTATCCCAGTATGTTACCTAATATTCACCACGCAGATTAATGCTCCTACCACATTGTTTTGATAGACATATGTTGCTGTTTTATTTGAGTTTGAATGGAGTTGATTTTGCAGAGACAAATAATCACAGCCGGATACGTACATAACAGACAGGCCCTGATCAATGGAACCCAATCATTAGTCGTATTTGTTCTGTTTACAGAAACTCGTTTAACTGGAGCCCCTTTGTCTTTACCCTGTACTCTAACTGTGTAAGTAATGTGTGTGTTTGGCTAGAACAATGTAGTATGGAAATTCAGAGATCTCACTGCTGTACCGACATTGCTGATAAACAATTGTCATTATTCCGTTTTATTTCCACTGTTTCACTTATCGTAATGGGTAAAAATGTTTCATTATTCAATGCATCTGGACAAAAATGGTTTTCTGTAAAGATTAATCGTCTTTCTTTTTTCTTACATCTGCACAGTCTCCAATTTTAGTAAAGTATAATGACATTATTTTTCATTTGACACTTATAGATCTATAGACCCATCTTCAATGCAAAACAACAACTTGGTAAAAATGATGAGCAAAGTACAATATTAGGAAGACAAGGGAAATAACTCTTTTTAATATTCAGATTGATTACAAAGTGATGTTTAAATGTCTGGTGTGCATGTGTTCACAATTAATAGTCAGCACAGCTCAACACTGTAAACAACAGAGTTGTCTTCCCTTGTGGTTTGGTGGTAGTTATGGTGACGTCATATGTATGTGTGAGTGTTGTCATCTTTATCAGACAAAATGACATAGTAATATAACACAAACTTATGATGTCACAATCAATACCTACCTCCAAAAAAGATAACTCTGTAATACACAAGTTTTGAGATCCCAATACAATGTGGTTAAAGTACGATTTACTGTAGTTTCGTCCCATCTTCCGGTGACTATGATGTCATCTTTGGAGATGATATTTTTTTAATGTCAAATCACTGAAAGGTTGGACTAATCGACTGTAAATTGTAGTTTCTCCACATCGTTTAGGGATCTTGTAACCCCTATATTGTATCACATTTGAAGTAAAACCACTTTTCAATGAGTGTTGCAATTTAATCAGAATTTTCACAATAGGTTTGTAGTACATATTATAGTGTTTGAGTTTTTGTGTTTTGTAGTGCATATTTAACTGTGGGGTTAGTAATACAGTAGTGCTAGAAACATATTTAGTATAAACTTAGATTTGTTGACCTGTAGTTTTAAATATTTGGTGTATTAGATGAGTGTTTTAGGTTTATGATATGAAATGTCTTTGAATGTTTAAGAAATTCTAAAATCATGGATGCTAAAGGACTATACAAAGGTATATGGTTTTGGTCCTTTTTGGCCCCCCCCCAAATCCATGGAATCTTCAAACTGTTATTTAGTGATTACTTTGTTGTATTTTAAATATTTAGTGCATCCCTGATTCAACTATTAATCACTTTTTTTTAGGTCACCTGAGACGAAGTCTCAAGTTACCTATTCTAATTGCCTTTTGTCCGTCGTCGTGCATCGTGCGTCGTATGTCCGTAAACAATTTACATTTTCGTCTTCTTCTCCAAAACTGCTGAAGCAATTTCAATGAAATTTTGCACAAACCTTCTAAGGCATAAGGCTAATCAAAATTGTGAATTATATGGTCCCCACCCCCCAGAGGGCTGTGGGAGGGGCCAAAAGGGGTAAAATTGAGTAAAATTTCAAAAATCTTCTTCTCTACTCACAGATGTGGTAGAATCAAATACTCTTCATAGATAGAAAGGTCTTAAGGTCCTTTACAAAAATTGTGAATTATATGACCCTGGGGTCTCTAGTTTGCCCCTGGGGAGGGGGTTAAGTTTACTATAGTTTATATTGGGGAAACACATTTTTGCGCATTATTTGGTCATTTGTAATAGGAAATGAGTCAAATGTTGTCAGAATAATTAGTATGAGATGGCCATTAAATCCTATTATCTATTTTTATGACTGACCCCCAGGGGCCATAGGGGCGGGGTCAGAAGGGGTCAAATAGGCTAAAACTTCAAAAATCTTCTTCTGAAATTCTGGAAATGGTAGAATCAAATATTTTTCATAAATAAAAAGGTCTTAAGGTCCTTTACAAAAATTGTGAATTATATGACCCCTGGGTCTCACGTTTCCCCCTGGGGAGGGGGTCAAGTTTACTATTGTTTATATAGGGAAAACACATTTATGAGCATGTTTTGCTCAATTTTCATTGGAAACGAGTCAAACTTGGTTAGAATTATTAGCCTGAGATAGCATTTTAATATCATATCCACATTGGTCCTGGCCGACCCCCTGGGGTTACAAGGGTGGGGCTAAAAAAGGTCAAATAGGCTAAAACTTCAAAAATATTCTTCTAAAATTCTGGAAATGTTAGAATCAAATACTTTTCATTTATAGAAAGGTCTTAAGGTCCTTTACAAAAATTGTGAATTATATGACCCTGGGGTCTCACGTTTCCCCCTGGGGAGGGGGTCAAGTTTACTATAGTTTATATAGGGAAAACACATTTATGAGCATTTTGTGCTCAATTTTCATTGGAAACGAGTCAAACTTGGTTAGAATTATTAGCCTGAGATAGCATTTTAATATCATATCCATATTGGTCCAGTCCAACCCACTGGGGGCAGAGGGGCGGGACCAAAAAAGGTCAAATAGGCTAAAACTTCAAAAATATTCTTTTAAAATTCTGGAAATGGTATATTCAAATACACTTTATAGATGAAAAGGTCTTAAAATTTGTTTATAAAAATTGTAAATTATATGACCCTGGGGTCTCACGTTTCCCCTTGGGGAGCGGGTCAAGTTTACAATAGTTTATATAAGAAAAACACATTAATGAGCATTTTTTGCTCAATTTTCATAGGAAATGAGTCAAAATTGGTTAGAATTATTGGCCTGAGATAGTATTTTAATACCATATCCACATTGGTCCTGGCCGCCTCCCTGGGGGCAGAGGGGCGGGGCAAAAAAAGGGTCAAATATGCTAAAACTTCAAAACTCTTCTAAAATTCTGGATATAGTAGAATCAAATAATTATAGATTGAAAGGTCTTAAGGTGTGTTATAAAAATTGTGAATTATATGACCTTGGGGTCTCACGTTACCCCCTGGGGAGGGGTCAAGTTTACTTTAGTTTATATAGGAAAAACATTTTTGTGAACATTATTTGCCCAATTTTTGTAGGAAATTAGTCAAACTTGATTAGAATTATTAGCCTAAGATATAGCATTTTAACATCCATATCCGTCCTCGAAGACCCCCTGGGGGACCAGAGGGGCCGGACCAAACAGGGTAAAAATGATTAAAATTTCAAAAAATACCTCTGAGTTCATAGGTTTGATGGAAGCAATTACTCTTCATAGTCTAAAAAGTCAAATTTATAAATCACTGACCGACTTCAAAGCCCAGCATATAGTGTTTATATGTCTTTAATTTGTTTCATTATTTGTTTTATTATATAATTTAACTCAGGTGACCGTTTAGGCCCATGGGCCTCTTGTTTTCTAATTTTGCAGCTGTAGCTGCCATAGTAACCATCCAAAATATGCAAAATAAGACGGATTCGAATAATGGAAATATTTGTCGTCTATGTACCAATTCTGTAAATGTCAATTTCATACTACTACAGTTATAAAAAGATAGGGAATTAGCAGTGACAATATGAAAAAAAAGATAGAGAATTAGCAGTGATAATATGAAAAAAAATAGGGAATTAGCAGTTAAAATATGAGAAAAAGATAGGGAATTAGCAGTAACAATATGAAACAATTTTCATTGATTTCTCATTCGTGCAGTTCACCATAAATCATTTATTTTGTCTGTGGAATGAATGGAGCCTTGTGAAGGCTGGTTGATGAGGAACAAAATGCCATCTATAATTATTTCAGCCATAAGCAGCATCAAAAACCAGCATCCCCTGGTATCTCATTTAGAAGATAGTCTTGGGGCTGGCCCATTCAATATGTTACAGTAATTGAATTGGTGACCCATATTCTTTTCTAGGAAATAAGAGTTCAAGGTTCCAGCTTTGTTTTAAACAATCGAAGACATACAGTTAATACAAGTTAGGCTTGCTGATTCTTACTCATCTCCCCTAAAATTTCATAATGGACTGGTCTATTCTTTGATTAGAAGAGTCTAAATGTGGGATGAATGGGTTGATTTGTCTTGTTCAAAACCGGTTTTTTCTTTTATTATCATTTTGCTTTTGCCATTCCTATCTAACAATATTTGATGTGTCCCAACAACACTCTAACTTTATAGTTCTCCATAATATTCAGCGGCATGCTTCAGTGATATAGCACTGTAAAAAGGGCAACAGTTCCACTATACAAGAAGACACAACACGAATATACCGCAGTCTCCCAAAACACGCACCTCGCACAACATACACGTAGCACACCGCATGCATGGGAGGCAGTCCTTACATGACCATAGCTGTTAATAGGACGTTAATTTATTAAACAAACAAACAAACAAATAATATTGGGTCATAGATATACACCTATGATTTTTCTCTCCTGAAACTTGAGCTCCAATACAAATGTTGCTAAATCACAAAAGTGACATTAGCTGTTAATGGACATAAAATTTAAGAGAAAACTTCTGGAAGAAACATTTGTTGTATACAATTTCATTTGTCGATATGCCCAGTTGTATTGTGTAATATATTGTGTGTCTTAGGCCTGTGTGCCCCCCACACACTAATTAATTACTTGGCTGACAGTAGCATGCTGTCAGGTCATATACTACCAGGTTTTACATAGTGTATGATGGTTATCATCATGTAGGTATTGACTTGATAGTGAAGGGAACATTAGTTAATTACTACAAATAGGTGGCCTCATGTCAAACTGCTTAAATAATGCATTGCTCCAAGGTCAGACACATCAACAAAATGATGATGCACTGTTGTACTATGGCGAAGGTTATGTAGATACAGGGTAAGTAAGTCAAAAGGGTTGTTAGCAAGAATATTGGGACACTCTTAAAGTTGTTAGTAGAAAGGACAATTTAAACCTGTGGTTTAGTGGAAGGAAAATCTCAACAAGCCGTATAGTGGTAAGACAGTCTGAACAAGTGGTATAGTGGTAGGACAATCTGAACCAGTGGTATAGTGGTAGGACAATCTGAACCAGTGGTTTAGTGGTAGGACAATCTGAACCAGTGGTTTAGTGGTAGGACAATCTGAACCAGTGGTATAGTGGTAGGAGAGTCTGAACCAGTGGTGTAGTGGTAGGACAGTCTGAACCAGTGGTGTAGTGGTAGGACAGTCTGAACCAGTGGTTTTGTGGTAGGACAGTCTGAACCAGTGGTTTAGTGGTAGGACAGTCTGAACAAGTGGTTTAGTGGTAGGACAGTCTTAACAAGTGGTTTAGTGGTAGGACAGTCTGAACAAGTGGTTTAGTGATAGGACAGTCTGAACCAGTGGTTTAGTGGTAGGACAGTCTGAACAAGTGGTTTAGTGGTAGGACAGTCTGAACCAGTGGTTTAGTGGTAGGACAATCTTAACCAGTGGTATAGTGGTAGGACAGTCTGAACAAGTGGTGTAGTGGTAGGACAGTCTGAACCAGTGGTGTAGTGGTAGGACAGTCTCAGCCAGTGGTTATTGGTAAGTCTATATCATTTTCAGGGTGACAACAATAAAATGGCGATCTTGGATTCAAACTGCAGACCTTTTAGTCACTAACTGTGTCCCACAACATGGTTCTGGCATTTACTTGTTCTGGTTTATTTAACTGCAGAGGGATAAAATTGTTGGAAAGGGAAAAGAAATTTGTTTTAATCTTCCTCCTTTCAGTTTATATCTTTGTACTGTAATTCTCAAGAGAAAACCACAATTTCCTGAACAAAACTAAGACAATTGTTTCCATAGGTAAGAAACAGTATGCTGGAGAGGTTTACATTATTTCTAGTGTACACTATTGATTGTATGTATACAAAGATGGTGTGTTAGTAGCCTTCAGCCAAAAACCTCTTCATGACTCACCTAAACATCCCGCTTTGACAGCGACTTGGCTCAGGCCTCCTACATAAAATAAAGTTTGCCAATCAATACAAAGGATTCCAATAGGTTTATACAGATCTATATTAACTGTACCGGATATTTACAAATGTTTTCTGTTTCTTATCTCTAGTTCTATTTTAAAATTGCGAAGTGCTTATTTAATTGATTTGTTGATGCTATGGCAACCCATATCTTTATTTATGTCAATTATGTAATTAAATTGTAAATTTTGATCGTGCTGTTGAGGGTTTGATGTGTAGTTAGGAAGCCAAACTGTGTAGACCTGTGGAGATCTGTTTAAAATTCAAAATGGTATTGTTTGAATCTGTAAGAAAAGAGTAGATTTGAGGTGTATCTTCCTCAAGCTAGACGTCTTCTGTAGAACATTTCAGAGAGATAGCAATATAAAATCTTCAATGTTTCCTTAACCTACAATAAGACTGACTTTTACATCGGGATCTGTACCAGCCCTAGCTAGGACAATTACTAGATACTGGTCATAGATGAAAGGTTTTACTCTGGGGATTTTGGACTTTCATCCATCACCAAAACTTGACATGTCCTTAAATTGCAATACCTATTGACAGACTATCAACCTTGAACAAACCAAACTGAAAATTATCATTAACATTCTTGGCATATCTTCTGAAACTAATGTTTGTTATTGCTTTCTGTCTTTCCAGATATGATGTCATCTACCTTAGTTGAGACTGTGTCCATCAATTATGAAGATTTCAACGACAGTTTCCTGACGTGTGGGACATGTCTGTGTGTCTATGACCACCTCGACTGTACACCAAAACTCCTGCCCTGTTCACACACTGTGTGTAAGAGCTGTCTACAGCGAATCGTTGAGGCACAACTCACTGACACAGGCTATTTCCGATGTCCAATCTGTCGTGAGCACATTGGAATTCCCAGAGGAGGAGTGGCATCATTTCCGCCTAGTTTCATAGTCAACCAACTTTTGGACCTCATGTCCCAACAGAGGCGCGACGTTATACCAAAATGTTCCTCCCATCCCCAGCAGGAACTACTTTTTTGTGAAACCTGCGATTCTGTGTTTTGCACGCAATGTGCCGGTGGGGAGCACAATGGGCGAGGAGCAAGCGAGCATACTGTGATACCGTTCTCAATAGCAATCAAAAGAATGTCAGAGATTTTGCTGTATAAGGCTCATTTATGTATCAAAAACTTGAACCACGCATATGACAATGTCTCATCAGAGGTTCAAAATCTCGAGTCTTCAGTGGAAAAAACTATAGAACTTATAAACCGTTCCTTCCAAGATCTCATTGCTTCTGTCGACAAACGACGACATGAGTGCTTACAAAAAGTTCGCAAAGTTCGAGAGGATAAGCGAAAGATACTTCGAGAACAGCTCGATTTGATCCAAACGGAAAAAGAAAAAGTTCAAGCTGAATGTGATGGTCTGCAATATCAGGTGGAGGTCAGGAACATTACTAAAAAAATTGGTGACCTGAATGAAAAGTTGGACACAACAACCTCCCTGTCAGAACCAAGAGAAAATTCTTTCATCAAATATGAGTGCAAACACAATAGCGCACACAAAGACATTTCAAAGGCTCTGACAGAATTTGGTAGAATCAAAGTTAGTACTACATTTCCATCCCTGTGTACAGGAAAAGTTGGTGAAGCTATCACACACCTGAAGTCCTCAGTCAAGGTCACGACTGTGGATTACCATGGCAACCCACGGACCAGCGGTGCAGATCCAGTATCGGCTGAAGTGCGAACAGATCGTGGTGAACTTGTGGAGTCGAAGATCCGAGATCATGAGAATGGAACCTACGAAGTGCAATATGTGCCACCCAAAGCTGGAAAAATTAAGGTATTCGTCAGTATCTTCAATCGTCCAATCAGAGGAAGCCCTTTTGTGATAGATGTCTCTGATCATAAAGATCCTGTGTGGAAGTTCGGGTCACGAGGATCGGCTGATGAGAAGTTTGTACAGCCTGTTAGAGTAGTCACGGAAAAGGCTGGCAATATTTATGTTCTTGACACGGGTAACAGTCGGATCAAGGTGATCGGTCCCAAGGGTGACTTTGTCGGCCATATAGGTCCCCTTGGGCTGGAGAATCAGAGTGGAACAGGTCTTTCTCTAACCCCTGATGGTAACCTTGCCCTAGTTAACTGGCGGACAAAGTACATCACCGTGGTAACCAAAGATGGAGAACTAGTCAAAAAATTTACAAACCCAGACTTTGTAGAGCCAATTGATATAGCTGTGAACAGCAAAGGGGAATTCATTGTGGCCGATAATGGTGCAAACAAAGTCTTTATATTTGACGGCAATGGTAAACTCAACACTACATTTGGAGGCAAGGGAGACAAAGAAGGACAATTCAAACTCATGTATGCTGTTGCCGTTGGCAAGTGTGATGAAATTCTAGTCGCTGATCATAGAGTCCAAGTATTCAGTAAAGATGGAAAGTTCTCCAGGATCATTCCTGATCAAAGCAAGGGTCAGTTTGGTGGGCTCAGTGTGGACGCAGGAGGCTTCATCCTAGCCACAAAAACAGAAAAGGGGAAAAGTTTTGTCCAGGTACTGAACTCCAGCGGGAAGTTGCAGTTCTGTATTGATAGTTTCCATGACAAGCTACGACGTCCAAGCGGCCTAGCAACGACCTCAGATCATCATGTTTATGTTGTTGACCTCGGCAACGACTGTTTGAAGAAATACAGATACAAATGATGCAGGTAAGCAGGGGTCCAACATGTACAGAAAAGCATTGGAAAATCCTGTTGATATTACTTCTTTGACCCATATTCTAAATTTACATACAAGCATAAAAAAAGAGTTTTGTAATCCATTTCTTCTTTGAAAATATTGCTAGCAAGGGCAACTCATTGTGATTATATAGTGTCAGATCTTGTGAACATGAAGTTAAAAAATTAAATAGAACAACAGTGCATTGTATGATCTTCAATGCAATTTCTTTATTTTTTTTTTCCAGGTAGCAATATCAGTGA
The DNA here is from genome assembly GCF_041381155.1 of Argopecten irradians. Classification (NCBI taxonomy): domain Eukaryota; kingdom Metazoa; phylum Mollusca; class Bivalvia; order Pectinida; family Pectinidae; genus Argopecten; species Argopecten irradians. The sequence continues at coordinate 24,310,735 of NC_091134.1, forward strand.
TCCTAGTCATGTTGTAGACATCCCACTCTAATGGTCTGTCCCAAACTAGAATGGACTGGTCTGTCTGATTATCTCACAGGAAGACTGTAGTGTGATACTGACTCCAGGATCCAAGGTGGAAGGGGCAATAGACCAAACTGTTTCACTAACAACAGACATGTAGCTGTGGTTCCTTCAGATCTATTCCACGTGGCTTTCTCCTCTAAATGACCCATAGTAACCAGGAGACTATGATGTACTTGATGCTGTACAAACTTTGGTAACAACTGGAAACTTGACACTGTGTAAATGATGCTTGGTTACCATTGCTGACACTGTGTAAATGATGCTTGGTTACCATTGCTGACACTGTGTAAATGATGCTTGGTTACCATTGCTGACACTGTGTAAATGATGCTTGGTTACCATTGCTGACACTGTGTAAATGATGCTTGGTTACCATTGCTGACACTGTGTAAATGATGCTTGGTTACCATTGCTGACACGATGATGCTTGGTTACCATTGCTGAACGTGTAACTGATGCTTGGTTACCATTGCTGACACATGCTTGGTTACCATTGCTGACACTGTGTAAATGTGCTGGTTACCATTGCTGACACTGTGTAAATGATGCTTGGTTACCATTGCTGACACTGTGTAAATGATGCTTGGGTTCGACCATGTGCTTGGTTACATTGCTGACACTGTGTAAATGATGTGGTTCCATTGCTGACACTGTGAAATGATGCTTGGTTACCATTGCTGACACTGTGTAAATGATGCTTGGTTACCATTGCTGACACGTGTAACTGATGCTTGGTTACCATTGCTGACACTGTGTAAATGATGCTTGGTTACCATTGCTGACACTGTGTAAATGATGCTTGGTTACCATTGCTGACACTGTGTAAATGATGCTTGGTTACCATTGCTGACACTGTGTAAATGATGCTTGGTTACCATTGCTGACACGTGTAAATGATGCTTGGTTACCATTGCTGACACTGTGTAAATGATGCTTGGTTACCATTGCTGACACTGTGTAAATGATGCTTGGTTACCATTGCTGACACTGTGTAAATGATGCTTGGTTACCATTGCTGACACTGTGTAAAAGATGCTTGGTTATCATTGCTGACACTGTGTAAATGGTCCTTGGTTACCATTGCTGACACTGTGTAAATGATGCTTGGTTACCATTGCTGACACTGTGTAAATGATGCTTGGTTACCATTGGTTACCTGATTGTGTATACATTCTTCTGGTAACCATTGGAAACTAGGATGCTTCATACATGATTTTGGTTTTCATTGGTAACATGATGCAATTTACATGCTTTTTGGTAGCCATTGGAAATGCATGCTTTTTCGTTGCCATTGGAAACCTGATGCTGTAAACATGGTTCTATTATAATTGAAAACAGTATGATATATCAAAGATAACCTGATGCTTTACATTGTACTTGATAACAATTGGTGACCAGCTGAATACATGGGTCTTGGTTACTATTGGTAACCTGATAATTTACACACTGTTCTTGGTTACTATTGGTAACCTGATAATTTACACACTGTTCTTGGTTACTATTGGTAACCTGATAATTTACACACTGTTCTCGGTTACTATTGGTAACCTGATAATTTACACACTGTTCTTTGTTACCATTGGTAACCTGATAATTTACACACTGTTCTTGGTAACTATTGGTAACCCGATATTTTACACACCGTTCTTGGTTACTATTGGTAACCTGATAATTTACACACTGTTCTTGGTTACCATTGGTAACCTGATAATTTCCACGCTGTTCTTGGTTACCATTAGAAACCTGGTGTGAATGCATGGTTCTTTGGTACTATTGGTAACCTTATGTTGTATACATGGTTCTTGGTTACTATTGGTAACCTTATGCTGTATACATGGTTCTTGGTTACTAATGGTAACCTTATGCTGTTACATGGTTACTATCGGTAACCTTATGTTGTATACATGGTTACTATCGGTAACCTTATGTTGTATACATGGTTACTATCGATAACCTTATGCTGTATACATGGGTCATGGTTACTAATGGTAACCTTATGCTGTTACATGGTTACTATCGGTAACCTTATGTTGTTACATGGTTACTATTGGTAACCTTATGCTGTATACATGGTTACTATCAGTAACCTTATGCAGTATACATGGTTCTTGGTTATATGGTAACCTTATGCGTTACATGGTTACTATCGGTAACCTTATGTTGTTACATGGTTACTATTGTAACCTTATGCTGTATACATGGTTACTATCATAACCTATGCTGTATACATGGTCATGGTTACTAATGGTAACCTTATGCTGTTACATGGTTACTATCGGTAACCTTATGTTGTTACATGGTTACTATTGGTAACCTTATGCTGTATACATGGTTACTATCAGTAACCTTATGCAGTATACATGGTTCTTGGTTACTAATGGTAACCTTATGCTGTTACATGGTTCCAAAACCAAAAGGATACTGAAATCCACCATTCCAGAGTTTAAAGGGATCCACTTTCTTTATCATCATACATGCCATATGCCACTTACACTATAAGTAGTAGCCATCTTTAGATATGTTACTGTCACCCAAAAGTAAGAAAGCACAATTTCTAAGAAGTAATTCTATCCTAAATGATCTCAAGAAGTAAGTTGTCAATCATTATTTTAGGAACACCATACAAATTATCTACATATAATTGAAAAAAAAACAATACTTTTTCCAATCCAGCTTTTCATTATTGCGAATTGGCAATAGATTGATATGAATATGCCTGTATTTACTTTCTATGTACACTTTTATTACTAAGTCCATTCCACATAAGGCATCAGGAAATGTATCAAGTTTGTATGCTGTTGATGTTTTCTAAGTTTGAGATCATGAATATCACAGGTAATAATACATATTCAATGTAAATGGTTAACATTTAACCTTAATACTTACATTATCATCTTACCACACTTTCGCCAAATTTGAGATCGAATGTTCGACACCATGTTTGAAGATCAACCAGTTATAAGAATTCAAATGGATGCCATTTTCCTGGAATTTGTAGATATATGGTTACCATATTCATACCTTTTTTCGCTAGCAGTTTTCAAAAAGCCCATGCTCATGGAACACAGACAAAAGCAGAAAATATACAGTATGTTATCTATTTACCTTCATACATTGCTTATTTTTACAAGCCACCCCATGCTTATTTCTTGTAGTTTCAGACATGCAAGTAAAGACAATTCATGTTATAGTTTGTCATGTGTCCAGGATAATCTATAAAATTCCACAATGTATGAAGGCTATTAGGTGATACATTGTTATGTAAAGATTCCCTTTGTTTTCTACTTTCCATGAGCTCAGTATTTGTAGTACTGGTGGGTTTTAAGGTGACTGAAATGGCAGTCTTACTTGTGAGGTGGTCAAAACTGGTTGCTGCCATTTTACAAAAGAAATGTAGACAGAAGAAGACATGTATATTTGACCTCATATATCATGTAATCAGCTTGAGTTTCTTATGCTACCATTTTTAAGTGCTATATTGTTCAGGACTTTCCATAAGCCTCAGTATACTATCTCTAAGAATTAACCTCAGATATTTCTATATAGATCACATGTCATTAACTTGTTACTGTATTTATCCAGAGCTCATAAAATTGGTTTCAAAGAACTTTGCACCTTTTAGGATAATGAAAAAGTCCGAGACAAAAATATAGTTTTTAGAAAGTCAATAAGAACCGTGAACAGTCTTGGAAAGGTATTTTCAAAAATTTCGTAAAACACTTATACAAAAAGAGGAAGAGAACTGAATGTGGAAGAGTGCTAATTATGATGGTGACTTTTAAGCTTCTCACTTTGATGTTCACACTCAATTACAAGGTATTTTGAAAATATGAATATATAGATACTGGAAATTAAGGGGTTTTAAAAATGAGGTATTACATATCAAAAAGTTGCTGATTGTAAAAACCTTGAGTCTATGTAACTTTAGCCTGACTTTAACTACACAGGGCTATACTGCTGGTCTCGAGATCATGAAATGTTCTGAAGTTTTAGCTTAGCCAAATACAGGTGACGTTACAAAAAGTTACGCCATTGTTGGTTGACTATGCAAAAGCTGAAGTCTTAAGATTGTTTCATGATTGCGAAGCCAGGTACATGTATCTCAAAAAGAAGAAAAATGGAACCCTGTGAAAGGAGATAAACAATCCCTCCACAGAATTAATTAACTTTTCCAGATATTACCCATCCTAATGCCATGAGGCTAACGATCTCCAATACTGAGGCTACTCCTGACGCTAGGTTACACAATTTTTATCATTATGTGTTGCCCTCATCATATGAAGCTGTGCCATATTGGATAAGCTTATTACATATACATATTTGTTGTGTTCACTACTGAGCCTAAGTCAAAACGCCCAATTTCATATGCAACGGTTTAACTGCTGGTGCCCCAAGTGAATTTTATTGTTATCATTCATCAGCATGTATCATTTAATTTTCTTGTTTATCATATTCTTCCTTATCTTTTTAGACCCAGAATCTGCAATAGATGGTTGAATTTCCTCACTTTGGTACAATACTACTAATGCCTCCATTAAACTTTGAAAATATTAAGAATTTGCAAATGCTTATTTATACTGCACTATGTCGTAACTGTGAAATTAATTTAATTTAAAAACATATCAGTGTTTCTTGTTTTTGTGATGTTTAAAATTTAATTTAATTCAGCTATGAAAAATAAGATATTGATGTTCTATAGAGAGAAGGTTTTTCTTCATAGGACTGCACAATATTTGATTGGAGAGATATGCCTGTAGAATACTTTCCATATAGAATTACATTAAGGATATGTAATAAAATGTAAAATCCAGCACAGTAGTAACATTTCGGAAACTTTAAAAATTAGACTTCAGAATTAGTATGCATGCAAACAAGGGAAAGAATATGTAGTTCTGAATTCAGGAAATGGATCTTCTTGAAAGTTCCCTTTATGTGTGGAATTAAAGGTTGTTTGTTTACACTACACATTTAGCTTTACTTACCTTCATTGTTCACTCTATATGTACAGAGTAAGAATGACTGAAATGCTTCAGACAATCAGTATTCAGGTCATCAACACAAACATTTTTGATATGCCCATTCCATGATAGTTCATGTATTACTGTTAGAAAATTAGAACTATCTCTATAGGTCTGAAAGCAGTGTATGCACGTGATATAAAGAATGGAATTAGTTATTTGCAAATGCAAATCATTACCCCTTCATCGGAAATCCTTTTGATTGTGATTACAAAAAGCTTGAAACTTAATTTATTTTAAAAGTCCTGTATTTCCATGATCAACTCTTTTGGAAGACTTAAATGTGTTTTCAGATCTTAATATATGCCATCAATCACAATCCTATAGAAATTGTAGGTTTCCTATGAAACTGCTTTATGAGCATACTAGTTCCTATGTAAAATGGTAAAAGTTTTTTTCGTGTTAACCAGTTTTAGTTTGTGTTGAAATAAATTCCATAAAGTAAAGTTTGATTTGGCATGGACTTATTTGGATATATAGGTTAAGTATATGAACAGTTGGGTCGATTTGTTAGCACATTCAGTGTGTCCTTTTAAATAAGTGGTGCAGTATGGTTACTGGTGAATTTATGGAGGTATCGGTTTATGCATGTGATGTGCAGTTGAAACAATTGATTTGCTGGTTTGGAATATTTATTTGATAATTTTTTTTTCTCATTGCTAAACCGTTTTCTTTAAGGTGTGGACGTTTTTGCTGTGGCGATGAAAACATCAAAATAAGATGATGTACTATGAAATGTGTATTAGATCAATCATAAGAAAAAAATCATTTTGTGTGCCAGAATTTACATTTCAACCCGGCAAGCAAAGTTTTAGAAGTAGAAAATGGACATTTTACAGTTGAACCTTGATAGCTTGAGCTCATGTTACTTTAACTTAAAGACCCTGATTATTTCAAAGTGTTTTGGTGGTTCTGGACCTCAGTTTTTGCCATAGATAGATGTAATTTTAATACTGATTTTTTTTATCCTTTGAAGTTTTACTGCAGTCCTGCTAACTGCAATGGTACAAAGTTTGACTTATTTAAAGATATTTAGCAGCAAGTTGGAAAATATATTGGCTTCATTATCAGAAGTAAATTATATTTTGAAATATTATTAAGACTTTGATCAGATGGGTTAAATTTTGTAAAATGTAAAATTAGCACAGTGATTCAAGGGGAGTAATTCTTATTAACAGTGATGTCTTCAGTTCGATCTTTTAGCAACTTTTGACATTTTTGACATAGAAAGTGAAGTAGCATACAGAAATTTGAAGAATTTTGTTGTTATAATTAAGCTTTGATTGACAGGCCAGCAGCCTTAAGAAGAAATGTTATGTATACACTTTGTGTAGGTGTTTTGTGTAAAAGGATTGACAGCATTTTAAACATATATATATCCATGTATAGTATTGTCATATATGTCATTTGATGCATTGCATACACCAGTAATTTATGATTTCATTGAAATTTGAATTAAAAAATCTTAGTTTGAAATACAGTTGTTGTGATTTATAAGTTTCAAGCTTATATAACTGATTTGAGTTACATAATATTACAATACGGTATATATAAAAAAAAATATTGTTTGCATTCCTTTGCGAGAGCTATTTGATCAATCGATGGCAAAATCCATGATCCAGAGGGCTTTTATATGAAAGGAGTATGTATGATTTGAGCCCTTTTTGGCCCCAAATCGTCAAATTTTCAACACTGTTATTCACTACTTAAATAGCTGGATTTGACATATTGAGTACACCCCTAATTTAATTGTAATGACAGTTTTCTAATTTTACAGCTTCAGTTGCCATGGTAACTGTCCATGAATTATGAAATTGTGGAAATTTTGACATTTTTGGCTGTTTTTGAAACCATAGAGCGCATTCTTGAACAAACTTTATATTTCTCCTAAAGATGTATCGGAAGTACATACATATTCTCAGTAAATATCAATTTGTTCAAGGATGCGCTTTATAGTTACATAGGCAAGAACTTAGTAAAAAATGACCGAAATTGTCAAAATTTCCAGTTTCGTTTCTTCCATTTCTGTATATTTTGGATGGTTACCATGGCAACTACAGCTACAAAATTAGAAAACAGTCATTACAGTTGAATCAGGGACGTATTAAATATTTTTACAAATGAATCACTAAATAACAGTATTGAAAATTTGATAGAATGGGGGCCAAAAAGGGCCAAAACCATACATGTCCTTTGTATAACTTAATTGACACCGATACGGATCATCTCCAACTGTACCAAAACTCTCCACTACAAACTGTCAAGAAATACAACTTGAAATGAGTCAACGTTTTGGTGAGATTTCCTGACGTCTCCCTTGACATCATCTCGCCTAGTGAATGTTGGACCCTATGATAAAGGCTCTGGTTTCTGCGCTCCTGCTTAGAACTACGTAAGACGACCTATTTGCCAGATATCAGCATAATATTACCAGGTCGTGTAAGCTCTTCCTTTCCATTTGCAAAGTTCTACAATTATTTAATTTCGATATGTGATAATCATGTAACCGGAATCGTTTAAAAGCAGGATCAGTTACCAGGGTAGCCCATTGACCAACGCTTAGCGCAAAGCAGTAACAGAACCTACCACTAAAGTAAATAGACTGAGGTGTGTCACGATGCAAGGACAGATTCAAGAGCCTCCCTAAGGCAAAAGTGAGACGATTTCAAGGGAGATTTGGTTTGATTAAGGTAACAGTCTATACATCATACTAGACATCGTAAACGTCACAGATGAAACTTCACTGTAAGGGAATTTTATTATTCTGCATTGCCGTATTCTCTTCTAGATCTCTATCACAAGTAGGATAGCAGCCATTCAGTTCAGTTCATTTAAAGGCAGATCCGTCCAATAATAAGTAGATAAGGTTAATTGGTTTGACCAACTTCCTGAGGCTAACCTGAGTCACTAATTGGTCATGTTGCTGAAGCTGTGGTGTGCGACTCATACGTGATAATTCCCAAACAAACACCTGACAACAACTTAGACTTCCGAAAAAGGGTAAACTTCTTACACTTTTCAAAACATTAAAAAGCATAATGTCGCTATATGATGTCCTCCAAAAGTTTAATGCCAATATTCTTTTAGTTTCGTGTGAATATTTTATTATCCAAATCCTTTTACTCTTTTCTCCATACTCGTTGCCTATGATGTAAGCGCGCGAGGGGTCTTAGTTTGAGAGGAAACCGGAGTGCCCGGAGAAAACCCACGTGATCTGGCAGGTGACCCCTAAGTTTTTCACGTCCATGCCGGGGATCGAACCACTACACCACCCGACCACCCACCACACTGACTCCATGTACATGTATTGTAATGAAATCGAAATACTTGCTTAATAGATAAAATCTTGTAAATCTATTACTAATGTATATGGTATATCGTCCATGTGCCTGTATACGATCAATGCGGGTCATGTGTATTTCTAATCAATGTTCTACCTCCTTCTATTCAGTTACGATTATCTATGCAGAATCTAGAGAGTTGTAACAGAATGGCAGTGTATCGTACTCAGACAGTCCGCTCCCAACCGTTAATGGCGCGAAGTTTGAATTGATAACAACTTCTATCTCATTAGTTTTGCATTTGCGGTCTTTTGACGTTCATGTAGAGCAGCGGTAGGTGATCAGTTTCGAGGAGAAGTTATCTTCCGTATACATATGTCTTAAACTTCTCTGTTTCCCACACAATGCCCAGACACTTCTTCTCAATCACCGCATAATTTCGTTTCCTTTGAAGAAGTTTCCGACTGGCATAGGCATCTCCTGTCCGTCTTCTTCATGTAACAGAACGGCTCCTAGTCCGGTATCGGATGCGTCATGCGGCAGCTTGGGAACTGGCTCATACTCCTTCATGCCATTTCTTGATTTTACACAATCTTGAGGTGAGCCAGACAACGTTGAGGTGAGCTGATTAGGTGACAGTGCACACATCATACTAGACATCGAAACGTCATACATGAATATTCACTGTAGCGAGATATCACAGTTTCTGCTTTGTGTGGTACTGGCGACTCCCGTAGAAAAAAATCATATTAATGATAAAAATAATTCAGAAATGTCATCAATTACTCTTCCAATAAGCGATCGATAATAAACTCTATATAGGTCATTTATTTTTAGAATTTAATTACTTCTTTGGTAGGCATATATAGTAAATGACTCTGCCCGATACTCTACATGAAAAAGGACAGAATACCATTGGCTAGCGAAGGTGCTCTTTTTTATTCATTAGAAGACGTTCTTCTACCGAAATTTAAACATCATTTGCAGAAGAATGGATTTCGAATACGATGAAGATTTCGGGGAAACCAGGATATGATGATTCGCTCTTCCGCATTAGATGGGGACACTGTGTCCAATTTTAATAGAGTTACACAAACAAACCACTTCTCGAAAGGAAGTACACACTGATGAATACAATGTATGTAGGGTGTCGTCAATAGCTATTCTGATAGGATTTACGTCCTAAATACGCTTTGTAGTACATTTGCAATACTCAATGATCCTTTTCAAGCAACGAGAATAAAATATATGTTAAGTCATCAAATACGTTATTAATTTTAATTAGTTAAGTTGGTTTGTCGCCGAGTTACATGTCTCACCGACTAACGTCAGTATTATGTTTGAAGTTCCAATCAGTGTGAAATGTTTAACCCTCAGAATTTAACAATATGCAGTATGCTGAATCATAGATTCAAAAAAGTGAAATTGTTCACCAGGTCAAAAAAAATCGTTAAAGCATTGTTAGCGAGTTGTTAAGATTTGAAGGCCCACTACCTTTCCGAAACAGAAATTTAAAGTTTCTTAAAAACAATAATAACATAAGAAAATATATATCGATGGCCTAAGATTGAGGTTACAACATAAAAAAGGCAAGATAATCTGTGAAATCTATTTTAAAAGTGACGATTCTATGCACTGTTTTGCCGCGGTATTTACATCCTCGATACTCCAGGGGTTCCGATCACTTACGATCTCTACACCCCTGGACTATCTCATAGTGAAATTGAAGGCGGCTCAGCGGAAAACATTTGACCAATCACAGGCTAGCAAAGACTTCCTTTGAAGACTACAGAGAGAGCGACGCCTAACATCAAAGCCACACAGTCAACCACAGTGTACCGTTTATACGGCTCTTTTGATGTACATCAAATGACTCAATTACCTGTTCTATTCTGTTGCCTCCAGTTTTACTATGAGATAGTCCAGGGGTGTAGAGATCGTAAGTGATCGGCAGCCCTGGAGTATCGAGGATGCGGTATTTAGGACGACGACGGGAAACATAAGAGACCCGCATTATAAAAATTAAATTTATTTGATCTTAATTAAATTGTTCTGAAGATGATTATAAGTGTAGTATTAACAGTAAGCTAATAACTTTTGCGACTCTACAAATTATCGATCTCGTTTTACCTTCCATTTTAAAAAATTAGAACCGTTTTGAAAAGGTAGTGGACATTCAACAATGTCGTTAACTTAACCATATGTTTGGACAGCCGTACCCATATGTTTAGAAATGGTAGTAAATAACTACAAATAAAAATTTTCATCACTAATCATTTCCACAAACACCCAATGACACAAAGTTTTACAGAGTCCATGATGATGATAAACATTAGTTACTATTTCGTACACAAACAGAACGCCAAAGTTTACTGTAGCATTTTGAAAGTTTGCCTCGAAATTTTTTATCCATGAATCCGTACACAATTGGATTAATAGCATTGTTGATGAACACCATCCATCGAATGAAAGTGACTACAGCTCCATAATTTTCCTCAATGTGTTCAAAAGTAGATCTGCTGATATTCCGTAACAAAGTGGTAAGAAGGTAGGGGAGATAACCCCCGAATGACATTATGGACACTACAAGGAAAATCAAAGTAATGTTTCTGCTTCTGTCAAGCTTTTTCCTCTTCTGGTCATTCAGTGTGTTTAGATACTTACATCGTGTGCCCGTTAGATTCTGGCTTTTATTGACAGTATTAACACACGAATCACTTGGGCATGACGTCTCAACATTGTTTTCCCCTTGCCAATCAGAAAGTGGCGTTAAAGTACTTTCTTTGTCCTCCTTATAATGGGTAATTTTATTGCCGCAATTCTCTGAGGATATTGTTTTACCCTCACTTTCTTTTAAATAAAACGCGTTTCGCTTGTCTTCTTTCAATTGATCAGCTTTCTTATGTTTGTTTTCGTGAGCATATAACTTCCTTCCAATCAAACTATACACCACGATGGACGTGATAATGAGGAGAACGAAGATGAAGAAAACAAATCCTCTGTATATCTTTGTAAATGTTGAACTTTTGTAATGATCTAAAACAGTACATTCATATCCAACCAGTGAATGTGCCTTGGTTACCTTCTGGTTTATGCCATAAATTATGATCACTGGAATAAAATTCGCCCCAAACACATAAATGCAGACTACGGCACACATCACGCGCGTCATTTTTAACGTAAATTGAGCGCGTGTGGCTTGGCATACCTTCCGATAGCGTTCCACCGCTATACAGGTCAGAAGCAACAAGGAGTATGCCCCAACGAAGTAGGTAAGAGCACTGTGTACCTTGCAGAACGTTGGAGACTGTATAGTGTTCGGATGCCTGATGATATACAGAGAAGCCGGAATGCAAAACGAACACCCAAGGAAATCCGTGGCAGCTAAACACAGTATGAAGGTTTGGTATATGTTTTCTTGATATTTTAACAAATACACCAGAAATACATGAACATTTCCGACAGTTCCAACGACACAAAGGCCTATAAGAAGAACAGTAATTGGAATACCATTTTTCCTAAATTCGTTCCAATCCTCTTCCTCCAGCGAATATGTTACATTGTTGGAGACATTCATGTTGACTGACTGGGATAATCACTGGGAATGATTAAAACAACTGCCACAGACTGTATTTTGTGATCTACATTGTCCGGACCTTCTTAAGTAAGAGCCGATTAAAACGTTTACTGAAGTATATGATGCAGTAACAAAACCGCTGGACTATTTTTAAACGAACGTGAATTTTATCTTTGTTTAATAGAATCCAGCTATACCCTAATATGGCTACATTTCTGCTATTGGTCAACCTATGTACATCTAATTCCAACAGTGGCCGACATAAAACTGTTCACTTCAAATGTTGTTCATTTTGAACTTCATTAAATATGAACTTATTATACAAAGAATTTACTGAAAATATAAACATATTTATAGTGAAAAAGCCTTTAATATATATCATCAATAACAATCATATAGAAATCGTTGTTTGCCTATGAAACTTCTTTATAGACTTATTTGTTCTCTTCTAATTCTTAACAAATGCTTAGCTAGGTAACTTACTTCAATATTGGTAACTAATTTAATGTTTCATGTTTTCTGAACTGAAACTCACAAATCCATGATGTTCAGGCAAAAACTGCAAAAGCACCATTTCTACTCCTATTATCTAATGTATCAGGTCTTAAACAATGAAAACAACATTTTTTTCCTGTTGACGTTTGACCTCTGAAATTACCATGATCCCAAAGAATATACAACTTACCTATGGTATCTTCATGCACCATTTTTGCTTATCGCTGTATCATTAAGTTGCCATATTGGAATTAAAATATCGTAATTTGAAATACATATGTTGTGGTTCATGATTTGAAGCTTATGGTTGAATTTGGTCACAGATTATTACAATAAACTATATAGAACTTTTTACATCACGAGAACAATTAAATCAATGAATGGCAATGTCCTTGACCTTGAGAACATATTCATGAAACGTGCAGATGTTTATTGACACCAATATACAGTGTATATTACTTGCAACACCAAAGAGTAAAAAGGATTGATATACAGCTGGTAATTTTGGTTGACTTCACTTTCACCTTAACATTCGCCTCTACAAGCAAAGTTACGGGTATAAGCTGACGTCTTTACCTGATACTAGCAAAATGTGAACAGGTGAGGTATGCTCTCCTGTATAGTTGACAACAGTTTTTCAGTTTTTAGTGATTTAAAAATAGAATTAATGGAAAAGATATATGGGCATATTGTAGTCTTATTACATACGTGCAATCACAGCATACTCATTACAGTGAAAGGGTGTCAACAGCCGTAGTAATTCCATACCTCGGAACCTTGGCCAGGCTCCTCTGGTGACCGGTACCAATCTCGTATATGTGGTGGCATATTTCAGCCGTCGTGTAATTTCAGGTTGCGTTACTGTAACATAGCCAGTTGAATTATAACATGACTAAGTGAGTTATGTCGGCAATTTGAGGTATAACACGAATTGTCGACATAATCATCTGGGAAAGATGATTTCTAAATGATTTCAGGTGACCAATATACGCTTCCATACATCACGACTGTCAATCATGGATCTGGTCGTAATAAACTATCTTGATATAAAGACATAAAGTCGACTTTCGGACATTATTATTTAAAAAATCGTGTTACAATTCGATTTGCCGACATATCAAATATCTCAAGAAGTCATTTTGACTCGACTGGATAATATGATTACCTTGCCAAAGTCGTGTTACACTAACGCGACATAAAAATACGATGGCAAAGTTATTATATATATACTAAATAAAAGTTTCAGAATATCAAGTTTAAGTTATTGCATACCTTTCTGTATATACTCGTTGATGAAGGCTTGACACGAAAGATGTAACATTTGTGAAAATGAAAGGGAGACAATGTTGCATGTATTTTGGAACTGTCGCTATGTTAAGTCCTTTTTGTCCTCATTTTTAAATTTGATACAAATAAAACATGGCCTTGTAGTACCTTCCTATCCACAAAAAACTCTCTTTGGGGTAAATGTTGACAGATGGGAGTATGAAATAATTTTCTTTTGATTAGGTTTTTTATCTACTATTGTAAGCAAAGGGAGAAATTCCAATCGTTTGCTATGGGTAATCGAAGCTGGGCTTTACTCTTACACTGTTAAAAAGAGAAAAAAATTAGAAACAAATTCAACTTTGTTGCTGATATAATTGATAAGAAAATAAGGCACATTTTCTTTGCCTGAAGACTTACAGTAGTATGTTTAATAAACCACTTTATAACTGTATTGATTCGGAAATGTAATAATATATCACATGTTGTAATATTACATATGATTGAATAAAGATACGTGTTTATGAGAAAAAAAATATTATGAAGGCAGAAAATGCCACCACACGTATACGAATGAGGTTGATTGGTTGATTATATTAACCTGTTAATAATTGTAGACAATCGATCCTTTTTCTCAATCAACGAGATCAGCAATTGACACTTTGGCCTTCTATTTAATTTTCCCACTATCAAAAAAATCCTGTGATGTCGTCCACTGTTCTCAACATATGGTTAGTTGGAAAATTCACTATCTTACGCTATTCGCCGTGGGATACTCAAATATAAAAAACAAACTATGCATGATTTTTTTATTGAAAACAATAAAAAAAACAATGATAATTCAACGGTTCATTTTATTGTGGTTTATTCTATATATATCCTTTAGTCACAAACTTGTAAAATATGTTAGAATCGGTTACGTTAGCATTTATTAAAAAATGTCATTCAATAGTTATCAGATGGTTATTAATAGTAGTAATTAGTATTTCTAACTACGATTTTAGCAACACTAGTTATTTCCACAAATACCAAAGGATTTACAGTATACAAATTTCCAAAATGTTAAATGTTATTGTAGTGTAAATGGAAAGAACATTAACTATTTCTACACAAACAAGAACGCCGAAGTTTACTGTAGCATTTTGAAAGTTCGCCTCGAAATTCCCTATCCACGAATCCGTACACAATCGGATTAATAGCATTGTTGACGAACACCATCCATCGAATGAATTTTACTACAACTCCATGATTTTCCTCAATATGTTCAAAAGTAGATCTGCTGATGTTCCGTAACAAAGTGGTAAGAAGGTAGGGGAGATAACCCCCGAAGGACATTATGGAAACAACAAGGAAAATTAAAGTAATGTTTTTGCTTCTGCCAAGTTGTTTTCTCTTCTGTTCATTCAGTACGTTTAGAATGTTACTTCCTGTTTCGGTTTGCATTCTGTCCCTATCTATTACCAGAGCTAATACCTGAATCACGTGAACATGACGCCATTCAACATTGTTTTCCTCCTTGTAGATCTAGAATACCGGAATTGACGTAAACTTGGTATTATCAGTTTATTTGTCTTCCTTATAATTGGTCAAGTTTGTTGTCACCATCCTCTGATGATGTACATTTACTCTGCGTTTACTTAAATTAAACGCGTTACGCTTGGATTTTCGGATTTGCTTTCTTTTATGTTTTGGATCATATATCTTCTTCCAATCAAAGTATAGCAACACGTTGGAAGTGATCAAGGAGAGAACAAAAACGACGAAAACAAATCCCTTGTATATCTTTGTCAGTGTTGAACTTTTGTAACGGTCTAAAACAGTACATTCATATCCAACCAGTGAATGTACCTTGGTTGTCTTTTGGTTCATGCCATAAATTATGATCGCTGGAATAACAACCGTCCCAATCACTAAAAGACAGACTACGGCACACATCATGCGTGTCATTTTTAACGTAAATTGGGCGCGTGTGGCTTGGCATACCTTCCGATAGCGTTCCACTGCTATACAGTCCAAAAGCATCAAGGAGTATGCTCCAACGAAGTACATAAGAGCGCGGTTTACCTTGCAGAACGTTGTAGACTGTATAGTGTTCGGATGCCTGATGATGTACAGGGATGCAGGGATGCCAAATGTACATCCAATGAAATCCACGGCGGCTTAACACAATATAAAGGTTTTGTATATGTTTTCTTGATATCTAAACAAAAACACCAGAAATACATGAAAATTTCCGACAGTTCCAACGACACAAAGTCCAATAAGAAGAACAGTGATGGAAATCCCAATGTTCCTAAACTCATCCCAATCCTCTTCCTCCAGCGAGTATGTTACATTGTTGGAGACATTCATGTTGACTGGGATAATCACTGGGAATGATTTAAACTGAATTATATTGTTTACATCTACTTAACTTAGATCCGACTGAAACTTCTAGTACTAGAGTAATTTCCTTTTATGGCAAACAGCTTTGCCTAATATGTCTACATTTTTTTTATTGTGCAACCTATGTATTCAATTTAACTATGGCCGACGTATCGATACACGTCAAATATAATAATCCATTAAATTTATGAACTTACCAATGGATTTACTGAAAATATAGACATATACAATCAAATACCATCATATAGAAATCGTCGGTTTCTGCATGGTTGTATTTGATGTTATGTATTAATACCTTTCTACTTGAAATATGTCTATATTTAAAACTGCTTTATAGACCTATTTGTTCTCTTCTAAGCCCCCTTATGTAAAAATGGGTAAGAAATGTTTCAGAGTTTGTTTGCGTTAAAAAGTTGATGTTAAAATAAATTCCACGAAGTTTTGTTTTTGGCATGGACTTATTTGGAAATAGATCAGATTTATTAAAGGTTGGGTCACAATATCTAAGTGTATGATTTAAAAAAAGTTTATCAGTATGGTTGGTGGTGAATTGATGGAGACACCGGTGTATGCATTTGGTGTATTTCATGTGCAATAGATAAATTGTTTTCTTCACAATACGTTTAACCTTAGATTTAGGTTTCGTTATAACACATCTTCTGCTTTTGAATGAGTTCTATATGTGCACTGGACTTTACAAAAGCTGTCCGCCTATCCAGTACCATCTCTAAGTTCGTCCACTGACATTAAGTTGTTGTGGTACCGGCGCCACCAATTAAAAAAACTATGAATGATAAAATCAGAAATGATAAAGAATCGTCGATAACACGGTATAGGGCAATTACTCTTTCCATAAACTGGATCTAGGACATGCTTGTTTAGAGTTTGTTTGTTTGTTTGAGTTTCACAACCAATCGTCAACAAATTTATTTACGATCAAACTTGTAATTAAAATGAAGGACCAAGTTGTCAAGATCAAAATAATATCTGAGATAGTATTAGATAATGAAAACAAAAACATGGTGTCTAGAGGCTATTAACAACGTGTAAGTGGTGAAAATGATCTTCAGTTTACAACAAATGGGTCAGTTTACTAAACAAATAAACAAATACAAGTTCACTCCGCAAAACAACTGTGAGGAGTTCGGGGAAACCAGGATATGATGAGTCGCACTTACACAGAAATGGGGACACTATGTCAACTTTTCATCGAGTTACACCACTTCACGAAAGGAAATGCGCATTGTACTTCATAAACACGTAGGCAGTTGTCCATGCTTATTATGAAAGAAACTACATCCTTAATATACCTTGTAGTACTGTACACCACGAGAATAAAATTTGAAATTATCTATTCAGTCTCTCCCACAAATACCCATTTGGCATTACCTTACTGAATCCCGTGTGAGGATGCCGAACCTTGCACGTTAAAAACCCCTCTGCGGTCTTTCGATGAAGAGTAGGTGTGATAACGCCGGCCCAGAGGATAGGTATAGGTACAGGATATAGTTTAGATATTTTTACATAGATAAATTAGAAGGGCTTCAAAATTATAGAATCTATATACCAAATTGATAGGCTAGGTTCCTTCCTTTCCCCCTGCTCTTGATGGGTAGGGCTGGTTACTGCTAGACGATGCCATGATAGGACCTTTTAGGATCTAGGAGTCGTCTTCCAAATTAATAGATATATAGGTATAGCAGACGACTCCTCACTCTATGCTTTCTCTATATACTTTGCTCTTCCTACTCCATTTCCTATCTTTTCGCGTGCCCCGAAACGTTATATATAGCGTGACGGCACGTAAAACTTTTCACTTCACCTTACTGAATAGTCGTTTATATCCGCGAGGTTTTAAGTTCGCTAAATTTGCAGATGCCACCACCTTTACGAAATTTAGTCTTTGACGAAATTTTCTGAAAGTTCTGTATTTACATTGCACAAGCTTTCACATAAACGATACATGCAAATGCTACCTCGTGATTTGCTAAAAAAAAAAAAACTCGCGAATAATTTCCAAACAATAAATTGTTAAACTTCACATCCTCGAAATTTAACAGATATACAGTATGATTTATCATTAGCATATATTCAATTGTTTTCGAAATAATTACAAATACATATTTTCATAACTAGACATAACCACAAACATCGAATAACACAAAGTATTTACAAAGTATAGATGTGTCAATAATGACTGATGCCTTCGACACTAACCATTTCTACACAAACAAGAACGCCAAAGTTTAATGTAGCATTTTGAAAGTTCGTCTCGAAATTTTTTATCCATGAATCCGTACACAATCGGATTAATAGCATTGTTGATGAACACCATCCATCGAATGAAGGTGACTACAGCTCCATAATTTTCCTCAATGTGTTCAAAAGTAGATCTGCTGATATTCCGTAACAAAGTGGTAAGAAGGTAGGGGAGATAACCCCCGAAGGACATTATAGACACTACAAGGAAAATCAAAGTAATGTTTCTGCTTCTGTCAAGCTTTTTCCTCTTCCGGTCATTCAGTGCGTTTAGATAGTTACTTCCTGTTCCGATTTGATTCTGAGTCTGGCTTCTTTTACCAGAGCTGGCGCCTGAATCACGTGGACATGAATTTTCAACATTGCTTCCTCCTTGTAAACTAGAATCCTGAAGTGACGTAGATTTGGTATCATCAGTTTCTTTGTCCTCCTTATAAAGGGTAAGTTTGTTGCCACCATCCTCTGAGGATGTTGATTTACTCTGGCTTTTTCTGAAATTAAACATGCTACGCTTGGGGTCCCTGGATTTGTCAGCTTTCTTTTGTTTGTTTTTGTGATCATATATCTTCCTTCCAACCAAACTATACAGCACGACGGAAGTGATAAGGAAGAGAACAAAAATGAAGAAAACAAATCCTCTGTATATCTTTGTCAGTGTTGAACTTTTGTAATGATCTAAAACAGTACATTCATATCCAACCAGTGAGTGTACCTTGGTTACCTTCTGGTTTATGCCATAAATTATGATCACTGGAATAACAACCGTCCCAATCACAAAAAGGCAGACAACAACACATATCACGCGCGTCATTTTTAATGTAAATTGAGCGCGTGTGGCTTGGCATACCTTCCGATATCGTTCCACTGCTATACAGTCTAGAAGCATCAAGGAGTATGCTCCAACGAAGTAGGTAAGGGCGCGGTTTATCTTGCAGAACGTTGGAGACTGTATAGTGTTCGGATGCCTGATGATATACAGAGAAGCAGGAACGCAAAATGTACATCCAAGAAAATCTGCCGCAGCTAAACACAAAATAAAGGTTTTGTATATGTTCGCTTGATATCTTAACAGATACACCAGAAATACATGAACATTTCCGACAGTTCCAACGACACAAAGGCCTATAAGAAGAACAGTGATGGGAATCCCGTTGTTCGTAAACTCATCCCAATCCTCTTCCTCCAGCGAGTATGTTACATTGTTGGAGACGTTCATGTTGACTGGATGGGGAGAATCACTGGGAATGATTTAAACAAATGTCACAACTTGTGTACAGTGGTCCACGTTGTTATTTGAGAGAAGGTCAATTACCACTGGAGTAAGACAAGTCACTTAAACCACTTGTCATAAAGTATCTCCCATTGTAGTAGGATCGGCCTCCTTTCGCTCGTTCTCGATAAGCTTTAAACAAGCTATAGACATAACGAGAGCAGGTTATATATCCAGTCGTGGCACACTGAGAATGAGTGTCTTGTCACTAGTAAAATGAGATACCCAAATAAAACGCGAATTTATTCTTTATCTTATCGCCCCTAATTAATGACACACTTTCTCTCTCTTGTAACTTCCTTATTTGTCCGTACGTATTTACTTCAGGATGTTTTAAATAATTGATTTACACCACTTTCAATATCAACCCGGAAGAAAAAGTTATGGGATAGACTACCTTCAATTAAATCGCGTAAAAAGAATCGTTATATTATATCTACGATGGCCGACAACAACCTGGCAAAACGATATATATACAAACTCTCACGCGTTATATCATGGTACAAAACATGTGAAAGTATGGTACACAAAGATGTGAATGCAGTATTTATGTGAGCAGTCACTTTTTTATCTTTCTGAACCAAAACAACAGCCGAAAACAGCAATGGTACAAAAATATGTAAAAGGGTTTTAAAAATGATTTCCTGATAAAGTTGTCAACAGTTTGATTGTATCTTCATGGGAAAACACCACAAAATGATTAGACAAAAAGGATAATGTTGGGAACCATGTTTCATTTAATTATCTATATAATAATAATGACCACGTCATACCAGTTGTATTTAACAATTGTACGCCCAAAGTTACATGTTTGTCCTCATGAGTACTTAACGACGTTTTACGCTTGTTGTGACGCCCTAATCAAACCTCTACTATTCGGGGTCAGCGATGGTCATGGTGTTTGATAACAACATTCCAATGCTTCTTTCACATCTTTGTGTACCATGATTTTACGTGTTTTTGTATCACTGAATGGACAAAAAGATGTGAAAGCCATGTGTGCGATGGCCGAGAGCGGCCTATCATTATTTTTTATAAAATAAAAATGTCCTGATGACACTTTTTAGTTTTTTAGTCGAAAAGTGTCGAGCAAATATTTTTTTTAATAAAAAACTGTCATGACACAAAAAGTGTCAGGACACATTTTTTACAGTGAGGTAGAGAAATGAGAGGAATGTCAATGTGATAAAACACCGAAGGTGTTCTGTTCTAAGGTTTAATCGGCAGGATTGAGTTGATGAAAGGCGGCAAACAACAGTATTTATCACAATATGAAATAGATAAAAAAAAAAAGATATTTCCCGTCATAAATCGTGCTGTACCTAACGGATTGACAATGAGATAAGAGAATATTTATACAACGCTGATTAACAAAATGAAAAGTAGAATTTGAAATTTCATAGCGTGTAGGTGTAATATTTCATGCTATGTTATCGTTTTACTTCTGAATGTATATCTGGAGAAATGCTACTCAGTATCCAAAATATCTTTAATTATTAAATGAGTGATGCTAGTAACATTATTGAAATGATATATTTGTAGCATAGTTCCCTATAATTAAACATATCATATTCAGAAAAAAAGAAAATTAGTATCCTTACCACCAGAGTCTCCTGTAACGATTGATTACACATGAATGATTCGTTAGTTTTTATTGTCAGGTACTCTGAGCTCTACGGTAAGTAATTATAAGTGTAAGGCTGATTAATTACATATGAAATGCAAAAATGCATTGTAAAAAGCGTCCTGTTTGACAAACTTTATAGCGTAACATTCATTGGGGAGTGCTTACCTTAGGATTTTTGAAATATATTTGACATTGGGGCTTTCATCATGTCATTGCCCAGTTTAAAAAATGAATAACTTTTTAATGTCATAATAACTTTATTGCTTATTTTGGTGCTATTTAAAAACAACGATGTTGATATTTACATGTACATGCTGGATAGTCTTCGAAACACTGAATTTTGCTATAAAACAATGTGCTGCTATGCGTACCTGAACCCAGCCAAATTAATTACATCTGTTTAACAGCTCTAAGGTATCCCACAAAACCTGATGACAGTGAGAAAGCACAACTGAAATAGGACACTCTTATACTCCTGTAAATTCCATATACCTTCATTGAGTAAAAAATGTCATGTCACTTTTTGACTGAAAAGTGTCATGATAGATTTTTTTTTTATTGAAAAAATATTTGCCCCACACTTTTTAGTCAAAGTGTCATGACATTTTTATTTTATAAAAAATAATGGCAGGCCGCTCTCGGCCATCGTACATGTGCCATGCTTTCACATCTTTTTTTTACCATCAGTGGTGCAAAACATGTGAAAAGGAATTAGCCGGCGGTTCATTTCGGCTTTTGGTACATAAACATATGAATGTAATCTGAATTTTTCCGATATGTTTATAATCTTTCTGCAACGCACCTTCACATGTTTTTTTACCATATCATGGCACAAAAAGATGTGAAAAAATGTGCAATGATAGAAAGCGTTACAGCTTTTTCTTATCTTTTTGCAAGGGTCCCTTCTTCACGAAAACATTTGGAAATATCTAGTTTCTGCGAATAATCTGTAATATTACTTTGGAGTTCAGCCATCATTGATCCAATCCGTGGACTAAAGCGTGCAACGCGAAGGATAACATACAATTATAAGGTTACCTAACCCAAATACAATATAATTTGTACATTGTAATAGTATGTGTTTCTCAAATGCGAAAAAAAAGGAAACTAAAAAATACCTGGTAAGACACAACACTTGACAAATAAGTACCCCAATGCACATTTTGAACTATATTATTCATAACACCTCATTAGAATTCACCATTTTATCAGTTCAACACCGTTTGTGCTGGGTTTTAATAGTTTAACGTCCTATTAACAGCCATGGTTGTTGGTTGATTACTCGAAAAAATCACTGACCAGCAGTCAGTACAAGAGAACTTCCCCACACCGCTCCAGTAAACCTTCTCTCTAGATCTGTTACGGGAGAAACCATATACAGTGAACTGAGTTCATTTTTCACGTTTTTCGGTTTTTTTACCAGAATCAACAAAATACGTCAAAATTATCTGCTTAATTAATTAAGAACAGCTTAAAGGACACAGTATTACATTTTGTCAGTTAAAGCAAACACAGCCATATTGTCAAAACAATCATCATCATCTATTTTTGATTAAAACAAAATGTTTAGATTAAAGTTAAAGCACACGAATTAAAACGAAATTGCCAAGTGTCATCTTCCACGAAAAATGAGCAGAACAAAAAAATTGATTTCACAGTGGTTGCGTTTACAGACAAATATGTAATTGGTATACTATTATATAGTGAATTAATTGAAGGTAAATAATTGTCCATAAAAGTACAAATACCTTTATTTGGGACATTCCTTATGTATCCTTTTCTTGTTTTATCAGACAATAAAAATACCCTTGACTAATCTACCTTTGTTTATTGTTAATTATAAGCTTTACTCTATTCAGACTATATTTTATATATTCATGTGTTTATAAATGTTATGAATGTGACAATGTACACCTGGCTGTAGGTTTAATATAGAAAATATGAAAAGCTGTGTATTAACGGATTATTTTAGAGCACGCGTGTAGCAGTATCAAGCGTCGTTAGTAAAGGTATCCCAACAACAATAATTCTATAAAAATGCTAAATATTTGTAACAACAGAAGAAGCACTTTTGATATCCCAAACCTACTATGCGCTGCCCTCGTTTTAGAATGACAATTTCAATTGATGGAGTGGCTATGTTGTTTCTGATGTCTTTTGTGAACATATCTAATATCGTTTCGTATTACGATGAACTCAGCAAAACGACTTTGCTCGATGAAATTTTCCCCTGTGATTTATGTCCTGATATATATATAGTGAATATCAAATCAGTAACACTTGGAAATTGAAATTTTCGCTTGGCAATCACATCCGTCTGTGTATATCCACGTAGTTATAATTGGATACAGATCATACTATTATAACGATGTCTACATCATTCGGTATATGATTCAAATAGTTTTACATTTGTTCTCTGTTATTCACTAAAAGTAACGATTAATTCATCTTCCAATGAAACGTTTTCTGTGGACGATGAGGATTGGGAGGACTTCAAGAAAAACGGAATTCCGATAACTGTGTTTTTGATTGTCCTGTCTGTTATTGGAACTATTGGAAATGCTCATGTATTTCTAGTATTTTTGCTGAGATATAAACTAAACATATTCAAAACGTTTGTAATGTGTCTAGCTGCCGTGGATTTCCTTGGATGTTCTTTCGTCATCCCAGCGTCTCTTTACCTCATCAGATATTCCAACTCCATACAGTCATCGTCGTTCTGTAAAGCGTCACTTTCTCTCAGCTACTTTACCGGATCATACTCCTTGCTGCTGCTGGATTGTGTGGCGGTGGAGCGCTATCGAAAGGTCTGTCAGACAAACCGTAAGCAATTAACTGTTAAACTGACGGGATTTATATGTGCCTTTCTCTGTTGTTTGGTAATAATGGTTATTGTTATTCCAGTCGCCATCCTTTACGGTAGCATTCAAACGACAACCGAAACTCATTTATTGATTGGGTTTAAATGTGACGTTTTAGATGAGTACAAAGGATCAACACCAACAATAGTATACAGGGGATTTGTGTTTTTCCTATTCGTACTGCTCATGTTCATCTCTGTGGTGTTGTATACTTTGGTCGGGAGAACAGTGTATTCTCATAAAAACAAACTCAGAGAAGCAAATACATTATCAGGAACTGAATTTCAGCCATCGGAATTCAAACAAGGAGATACGTCCATATTTTCTGAAAATGGCGGAAACGAAAGTAGCCAAGACATCTTGACTGGCGGTAATACTAATTCTATCTCGGAGCCCCATGTAACTTCCTACTCTATGTTTCCTGAAAACAGTCAAATAATGACGTCATGCACGAATGGTCATGACGTTACGAACAACTCTGTTGCATATAATCGACTTTCTACAGCAACAGGAAATAGATTTCTTTGCATTTTGGAAAAAAAGAAAAGAAAATCATTGCAGAAAAGTGTAAACCTGACGATGATATTTCTTTCCGTGTCAGTGATATCATTTGGGGGTTATCTCCCCTTCCTCGTCATTATTCTGATCAAAAGTGTGAACAAATCCCTGTACCAGAACTTTGCCGACAATCACGGAGCCCTGGACTTTTTCATCCGCTGGATGGTATTTTTAAACAATGCTGTTAATCCAATTGTTTACGGATTGATGGACAAAAAATTCCGAAAGGACATTTCAAAGTTTTACAGTAATATGCTACATGGTTGGTCAGTTTGTAGAAAATGATGAGAAGGGAATATGATAATGTGTTACAATGGTAAAAGTATTAATTAGTACTCCTCTCATACCTCACACCCATTGTTTTGTTGTTATAATTATTACTTTCTAAAATATTTTTTTTATTTACTTTTAACCACAGAAAAAAATGTGATTGTGGTCCATATTTAAACATTTATGATAACAATGATTGTAGTCCGATTGTATCTATACTTGAATAACATGATTAACATCGCTTAGAATGTGCAAATAAGGTATTTTAATGTATTCAATATGTTATGGATTCATATATATATATTGATTACCGACAAAATGTCTGTTAACTCCTATCCCCAACAGCAGTGAACATGACAATGCCCAGTAGATCAACTGATGGATTATACAAGTACTTTTGTTATTATATGTCGATGAAGTACATGAATTTGCTTGGTAACATGCACGTATATAATTTCCGAAAATATATGCGAAAACAGAAATAATGTATAGCAAGAAAGTGTCTCCATTGATAAGAGGTTTTTAGGCCTAATGATGGCCACATCGTTCGGATATTGTTTTCTATTTTTCATAGTTTACACCTGTGACTTTGTGTTGGTAGATGGGGATATTTTCAGGGGGGGGGGGGGGAAATGACATTGTCAATGACTCATTAATAAGTGATAAAACACTACACAATCTTTTTTTTTAGTTTAAATCGACTTAATTGTATAAAAACAGCTACTATGACGTGGGCAAAAGTAACACAATTTATTTACATGTTTTTTAATAGAAGGAAATGTATTCAATATCTTTCACACATCACTAACAAGATCATTAAACATCAATCTTATAAAAAAGTGATGTAACATTACACTGATATAATGCAAAACTTGTAAAATAGATTTGGGAAAGAATGTCACTTCGCTTGTCCTGTAGTGTATTACAGATTGACACATAAAAGATAATTTGCTGCTCTAAACGATCTGTCCCACACCGTGTTACTGTATTCCTTGTCCGTGATCACTCAGTGTCCTCCTCATACTCCAGGACAATGATAACGTGTCCTTCTGATGTCACCGTCAATACGTATCCTCATACTCCAGGACAATGATAACGTGTCCTTCTGAGGTCACCGTCAATACGTATCCTCATACTCCAGGACAATGATAACGTGTCCTTCTGATGTCACCGTCAATACGTATCCTCATACTCCAGGACAATGATAACGTGTCCTTCTGATGTCACCGTCAATACATATCCTCATACTCCAGGACAATGATAACGTGTCCTTCTGATGTCATCGTCAATACGTATCCTCATACTCCAGGACAATGATAACGTGTCCTTCTGATGTCACCGTCAATACGTATCCTCATACTCCAGGACAGGGATAACGTGTCCTTCTGAGGTCACCGTCAATACATATCCTCATACTCCAGGACAATGATAACGTGTCCTTCTGATGTCACCGTCAATACGTATCCTCATACTCCAGGACAATGATAACGTGTCCTTCTGATGTCACCGTCAATACGTATCCTCATACTCCAGGACAATGATAACGTGCCCTTCTGATGTCACCGTCAATACGTATCCTCATACTCCAGGACAATGATAACGTGTCCTTCTGATGTCACCGTCAATACGTATCCTCATACTCCAGGACAATGATAACGTGTCCTTCTGATGTCACCGTCAATACGTATCCTCATACTCCAGGACAAGGATAACGTGTCCTTCTGATGTCACCGTCCATACGTATCCTCATACTCCAGGACAAGGATAACGTGTCCTTCTGATGTCACCGTCAATACGTATCCTCATACTCCAGGACAAGGATAACGTGTCCTTCTGATGTCACCGTCAATACGTATCCTCATACTCCAGGACAATGATAACGTGTCCTTCTGATGTCACCGTCAATACGTATCCTCATACTCCAGGACAATGATAACGTGTCCTTCTGAGGTCACCGTCAATACATATCCTCATACTCCAGGACAATGATAACGTGTCCTTCTGATGTCACCGTCAATACGTATCCTCATACTCCAGGACAAGGATAACGTGCCCTTCTGATGTCACCGTCAATACGTATCCTCATACTCCAGGACAAGGATAACGTGCCCTTCTGATGTCACCGTCAATACGTATCCTCATACTCCAGGACAATGATAACGTGTCCTTCTGATGTCACCGTCAATACGTATCCTCATACTCCAGGACAATGATAACGTGTCCTTCTGATGTCACCGTCAATACGTATCCTCATACTCCAGGACAAGGATAACGTGTCCTTCTGATGTCACCGTCAATACGTATCCTCATACTCCAGGACAAGGATAACGTGCCCTTCTGATGTCACCGTCAATACATATCCTCATACTCCAGGACAAGGATAACGTGTCCTTCTGATGTCACCGTCCATACGTATCCTCATACTCCAGGACAATGATAACGTGTCCTTCTGAGGTCACCGTCAATACGTATCCCCATACTCCAGGACAATGACAACGTGCCCTTCTGATGTCACCGTCAATACGTATCCTCATACTCCAAGACAATGATAACGTGTCCTTCTGTGGTCACCGTCAATACATATCCTTATACTCCAGAGCAAGGATAAACAGACACAATCTCTAGAATGATTCTGCTTACACAGATTGATTTTAAGATTTTCTTAATAAATATTGTATAACTTCTCATAAGTCTCTTCGACAAATGTTCTGTTCAAGGCACCATCTTTCTCTCATCGTGTTTTCAAAAACACTCACTATATATGAGGAATAGAGTAAATAATGGGTTTTACTGGAAGTTGGTATATGGCTGAAAAATAAGGAAACATAAGTAAAATCTAAAATCATTGAAGATGAACAAAGTTACGGTTATAAATTGATATTATAAAATCTGTTTTATATCTGTATTATAAAGAATAATCTGTCATCTTTATTTTTCTCAGCTGTGATTGACGAAGTAAATGATCACATATATGGAGTATGTACAATGACATTCGAAAGCAAGGAACAATTAAAAAGCATTTTTACATGATTTTATTGTTTTTCTAAATGAATTTTGCATTTTTTAACCTGGAAAAGGGAGATATGGATTTTCTCTTCAAATGTTATTGACATTAATTAGATGATTCTGGACATTTAAGAATACTTATTTGTCTATAAATATGAAACACGAAATAATGTACTTATTAAAACGATAACAATAAAACAAAATATCGATAAACATAAAGTTGCATAACTTCTGTTGTGTTTAGAAAAAATTGAAAAAAATGTTACATTTCCGCATATGATTACCTCATCCGCGTACCTTAAGGTTGTATTCTTCTGAGGTTTCAGTCCCGTTGAAGTCTCGTTTCGACATAGATCAAAGAAGTTATGAGATTTTCAAATAAAATTTATCAATATCTGTAGCAAGTTGCCAGTTGCAAATTTTGTCAAAAAATTACATTTCTATTTTTAAAAGATTTTTTTATACAGGGATTTTAAGAAATGGCCCATTTGGCGGCCATTTTGAAATTGTGTCTTTTTTCGCTTTGAGTAGAGCCACAATTTTACCATTTTTTTCTGAAATTGTTTTTATTTAAATCATCACTGCGCCAGTATTTTTGCTGTATCGAGCTAATTTTTGCTGTAAATCTTTACTGGATTCGTGGTAATCAAAATATTGAGCATTAATATGTGAAATGATACACTTTTGTCACTTTATTTTAACATTTAATGGTAATTTGAGCACTTTTATTTTTTACTCTAAAATACTGAAAAATACTGCAAAAAAGTAAGCACACGGATCCCCCCATTTTTCTGCCTGATTTAGAAAGAACAACCCATTCCCTATTGATATGCAAAATATTAACAAAAGTTTAATACCAGAACTTTTTCTATAAAGGGTTAAATTTGGCAAAAATGGCTGAAAATGGTGCATTTTGTAGCTCAAAATGAAGGGGTAGGGGTAACATATATTATTCTGAGAAAAAATATTAGTCTCATTAATCAAAACTGGTATATTTTTAAGGAAGACTACTGGAAAATAAATTTTACAAAGATCCATACATATCAAACACCTCATTAGGAAATTATGGCTTTAATCTCTCGTGTATGTGGTCAAAACGGCAAAATTCCCATGAAATCCAAGATTTTGTCAATTAGGTATCTTTGAGTGACAATAGCTCAAAAACGAGCACACGGACATATGTTATTTCTTCCATTTTCTTTTATGGTATGAACTCCTATTTCCAAAAATCTATATGAGAAAAAAAAGCATGCTTATTGAGTCCATGTTAAAAATATTTGTGTGTAAGAGACACTTATACGGTTTGAATTATATATATATATTCTCCCTCTCGAGGACTAGTATTTGGAAATTTTCATCAGAGCTTTTGTAGAGTATATTTCAAGTCACTCAACTATATAATGTCATAAAATATGTGTTTATTGATAAAACAATATCATAAAATACACTTTACCCCTGTCCTGTAAACGTCATAAGACAAATTATCAGCGTGTCCGCTTTAGACGGAAGACAAACTTATATAACATCCCGGTTTCCTTGTTTGAAGTAGTAAAGCTTCACGTTATGGCTGGAGTTGTTCTGGACAATTCTGACAACCACGATATAAAACTAAACTTTTCAATGACCAATTTCGTTCATGTTAGACTGACATTAAGAACTACTAGACTATTCTGGACGCAAACTAATTAATGACAATTTTTAGATAGTCGTTTTCCAATCACATACCCTAGACTAATGATAATAAGCCTGAATTGAAAGTAGGCCTATCCTGTAAGTAAGCCTTAGATTTTTATTTTTCAAATATATCTTGAAAATATGCTGCACTTGAAAGTAAGCCTTGGGTTTCTAGCAACTTAAACTTTAATTTTTAACCAAAAAATGCTAACATTAAGTGTTGACGATACTTTGTTAAGTTTTTAGGTCATCTGACCGAAGGTCAGGATGTCCTATTGTCATCGTGTTTTGTCTGTCGTCGTGCGCCGTCCGCCGTGCGCCGTGCGTCGTGCGTCGTGCGTAAAACTATTTATACAAAAGCCTACTCCTCCTAAACCTTTAAGTGAATTACATCCATATTTGGTGTGAAACATCCTTGGGGAAAGAAAATCATATTTTATATAAATGAGAGATTTCCGACCCCTAGGGGCAGAGGGGCGGGGCCCCAAAAGGGGAAATTT
This sequence comes from Argopecten irradians, assembly GCF_041381155.1. Lineage (NCBI taxonomy): Eukaryota > Metazoa > Mollusca > Bivalvia > Pectinida > Pectinidae > Argopecten > Argopecten irradians. The sequence continues at coordinate 24,340,848 of NC_091134.1, forward strand.
TCTTAATTAAACTTTAAAACCCTACTCCTCCTTCATCCTTGGATGGATGGCGCCCAAATTTGTTTCGGAACATTGTTGGAAAAGGCCAGTCATATTTTATACAAATGAGCCTGGCTCGACCCCTAGGGGCAGATGGACAGGGCCTTAAAAGGGGAAATTTTCTTAATTTAAGCTTTAAAATCCTACTCCTTCATCCTTGAATGAATTTCATCCATATTTGATTTGAAACATCATTTGGGAAAGACAATTATTTTTTTTTTATATAAATGAGCCTGGTACGACCCATAGGGGCTGAGGGGTGGGCCCCAAAAGAGGAAATTTTCTTAATTTTAGATTTAAAATCCTACTCCTCCTTCATCCTTGTATGAATTTCATCTATATTTGGTTTGAAACATCAATGGGTAAGGGCAATCTTATTTTATATAAATGAGTTAGATGCGACCACTAGAAACAGTGGGGCGGGACCAAAATAGGGGAAATTTTCTTAATGTTACCTTAAAAAATCCTACTACTCCTCCATCCTTGGATGGATGACAACCAATATTGGTTTGAAACATGTTTGGAAAGGGTAATCATATTGTATATAGGGACAGAGGGTTTGGCTTAGAAGGGGGAACTTTGATGAAATTTGGCTTTAAAATCCTACTCCTCCTTAACCCTTGAGTGGCTTTATTCCATATTTGGTGTAAAACATCATTAGAGAAGTACAGTCATATCTTATATATGAAGATTTTGGTATTCCAAGATGGCCACTGGCCTACTTCCTGTTTCCTGGTGTCGTTCTCTGATTTAAATGAAAATTGGTTTTTAGAGGTTTTAAGATATGGCAAACAACATGCAAACATTTTTCATAAAGATTTGTTTATTCCAAGATGGCCGCTGGGCCAACTTCCTGTTTTTATATTTAGGTCTCTGATTTCAATTAAAATTAGTATAAAGGGTAGTATGGGGTGCTGATTGTCGCTGGGCCAACCTCCTGTTTTTCAAATTTTCGTCTGAAATTTATTGAATATAAAAGTACTTCACCATTTCTTTCAAGATGTCCATACACTGTGCAACTGCATTCTTGATATGTTGCAGGTGGGGATAGGGAGGGGGAGAGTCATTTGGGGGATTAATAATCTCCCAAACGACCCTCTATCTGTTGTATTGGTATCTATTACAGTAAGTGCTTGTTTTAGCTTTAAAATCCTACCCCTTCTGAACCCTTGAGTGGATTTTATCCATATTTTGTGAAAAACATCAGAGGGGAAGGAGTGTCATATTTTATATAAATGAGTTAGGTCCGACCCCTGGGGATAGAGGGCGTGGCTCAGAAGGGAAAATTCTGATGAAATTTGGCTTTAAAAGCCTACTCCTCCTTAACCCTTGAGCGAAATTAATGCATCCATATTTTGTGTGAAACATCACTGGGGAAGGACAATCATATTTAATAACAATGAGTCAGGTACGATCCTTTGGGACAGAAGGGCAGGGCTCAGAAGGGGGAACTTTAGGTGAGGACAATCATATTTTACAAAGGACCGAGTTTTTATAGACCCATGGGGGTAGAACGGCGGGGGCCCAAAATGGGAGCTTTGCTGAAATTTGGCTTTAAGATCTGACCCCTCCTTAATCCTTGAATGGGTTAAAACCATATTTGGAAGAAGGGTTACCAATTTTGTACAACAAAAGACCATTACCTATTTCAGAAACTTATGTATTCAACAAAGGAGCTTCTTGTATTGTATGAGTCAGATGACCGTTAAGGCCCATGGGCCTCTTGTTTAAATTACCACCAATTTTTGTTTCCGTGTACTCGGAGAAGCCCAAGAGGCCGAACATTAGTAAAAGATGAGATATTTGTACTGTTTAGACATTATACACTTAGTAGAGTTGTTTTAAAAGGGATGATGGACTATCACTTCTTCTTCGTCCCTCTGTTTTAAAACTTCACCAACGCCAACTGAAGACGGTAAATGTCAACTGACCTTATATGCCAACAAACGAGGAACTGGTGTGTTTTTGTTCCCTGATTTGTAAATAATAGAGTTTAACATCAAATATGAACTGTTTAAAAACAAACTTCACGAATAGGAAATATCAAATTAAAAGGTGGTATTGAAAGGAAGTCAATATCTTGAAATTGGCGATTCATGGGATTTCTGTTCAAATAGCACTATATTGGGGACATCATTGGTAAGTACATGTACTACACGTTAGCGAAATGTATTTCCGGAGTGACATCCGGAGGATTTGTCGAACCAACTGGGGTCACGACCTCGTTATTTATAATTCTGGGTTTGCCAACAGGCTATTTACATGTATAACCTATCGGAAAGTTAACAATGAACGTTTTGACATACGCTAAAACCAGAGGATTTTAATAATTAGATTAGGTATTTGTTACGTGGTAAATGGCTGAAAATTTAACTTAATCAGACAAGGAACATATAACATATATTTCGTTTATTCGCTAGGCAATGCTATTTAGTCCGATTCCCTTCATACTACGTAGTAGAAAGGGAACCCTTGGCTAGCGAAGTTTGTATTTCGTCTGCATTAAAATAAAACATCAGAATCAGAAATAAAACCTTTTTGTGGAATATTATAATCTATACTCTTTTTCTTTAGGTTCTTTAATCTTTGCAACAAGTTTACCGAACTATAATCCATGCCTTTGTTTTAACTTCAGTATCTATCAATAAACGACGTGCGACACCATTGATATGCGAATGTGTTCCACATTAATGTGTAAACAATACAATGGTCATGGGTTTATAGATTCACACATAAATTAAAAAACACAAAACGGGTGTCATTTGGAATATCTCATTTTCTACCAAATGAGCAATGCAAAGTCCTTACGTAAAATCTAGAAAGTTCCTTTCGGATTTTCTTATCCATGAACCCATAAACGTATGGATTAACAGCATTGTTCAGGAATACTGTCAAACGTATGAAGGCGTCCAGAGCTCCGTAATTTTCTACGAAGTTCTGGTGTAGAGGTTCGTTAAAACTTGTAATCAGAATAATAACGAGGTATGGAAAGTAACATCCAAACGAAATGATGGACACAACAAGGAATACCATGGTCATGTTTATACTTTTGTCAAGAGATCTACTTTTCTTTTCTCTTAGGGCATTTAGAAAGTTTTTTCCTGTTTCGGGTTGATTATATGGACCAGGTTTCTCCGAATTGCCTTGGTATTTCGCACCTAACGTCACTGTTTGACTCTCCGCGGATAATATGGAGCAGGAAGTAGCAGACGGCACCGACATCGAATTGATGTCGTCACCGGACGTGCTTTCTTTGGGAATATTGCGGTCATCATTTTCTAACGATATTGATGTTATCCCTGCTTGCGTTAACTCTATCACGGGATATTCGGTTTTTGATGCATTTCTGTATTTCTTTTTCTGAGCATAGATTCTTCTTCCGACCAGAGTATACAGCACAACGGCCACGGCCATGAGAAGTACAAATAGAAAGAATACAAATCCCCTGTACGCCAATGTTAAAGTGCAGCTTTTATAAATATCTAAAACATTGCACTCGTACCCACTTAGTGAGTGAGGTTTGGTTATCTTCTGGTTGATGCCATAGATTATGGCGATAGGAATCAGAACTATCCCTACCACCAAAACACTGAATAAACCACATATAATACGGGTCATTTTTAACGTCATTTGTGTACGAGTTGCCTGACAGACCTTTCGATAGCGCTCCACCGCCACACAATCAAGCAGCAGCAAGGAGTATGATCCGACAAAGTAGCTTAGAGAAAGTGACGCTTTACAGAACGACGATGACTGTATCGAGTTTGGGTACCTGACGATGTAAAGAGACGCTGGGACGACGAAAGAACATCCAAGGAAATCCACGGCAGCTAGACACATTATAAACGTTTTAAAGACGCTTTCATTATATCTTAGCAAATATATCATAAACACGTGAACATTTCCAATAGTTCCAAGGACACACAGGAATATCAAATAAACAGTGATGGGAATCCCATTCTTCTTGAATTCATTCCAATCTTCGTCTGCCAAGGAATACGTTTTATTCGTAGAAATATTCATTTTTGCTTGCCAGGTTGAATATGTTTGAATATGCAAACAAATAAAAACTATACATCTATGTGATGTAAACAGTCGCCGCCCATCTGCATCTCTAATATGATGTATTAAGCATATATCTATACATATAATTAATCACCGGAATTTAGTTACAGGAAGAATTTCAGTACACGAGCGTCATGTGGTAAATATCAACAAAATAAGAAGGCTTGGATGTTTAAGATATAATATAAGACGGATTAGATCTTCTCAATTGTCGGTAGGAAACAAAGCATATTAAAATGGAATACTACGTACAAAGCAGAAACTGGGGGTTCATTTTATCGAAAAGTTTCATTTAATCTTTAATCTTTTCAATATTGAATTTTAAATATAACTTCAATAAACCTTTTATACTATTGTAGGCTGAATTGAAAGCAAGTAATGGACTAAACGTCAAAATAAAACCACAAGCTCTCTTACAGGTATATACAAAAGACATAACATACCTGTGTGATTGGACCACATCATTTCCAGTTCTTTGTTCACGTCCATCTGTTGTCCAAGAACCTCTCTTGCTATACTGATGTCTTTGGCGCTACTGCTCTTTATATTCTTGTCGTTTGCGTACAGAATACTTTGGTTGACAGATGGACATCAAACATTTCGATAAAACGATTCAATCTTAAGATGGCTGATCTGACATGCCTTTGGACCTTCGAACATGTAAAGCTACAGCGTACAAACCCTCTTAGCAGAGTTGGAAGGAATTGTTCACTGTTGTATCAGCCAATAAAAGGGTTTTCGTGGTGAGGTGAAAGTGTGAAAAGATGTATTGTTAAATCAGCGGAAACGTTCATTACAAGTATGGCTATAGATCGTAAAAGTTATCCTAATTAAAGCCTCAAATTTTATTTTCAAGAATGTTACCTACTCCACATCAAAGTCTATTCTGATGCTGGAAGATAAGCTTAGAGCGGTAGATTTTAATCATTTATGCGCGTTTCGAAAAATAGCGGGAAGTATTTATCATGTATTCATAAGTTTGGGAGAAGTTTGTTTCATGCAAGGGGTAATAGCTTTACATAGCCTACGCTATTCATACGCAATATATATACTCAATACCCGTTTATTATATCCACTGTATATCCGCTATTATTCGTTAATATCCATAGCGAACAGGAACAATGTGTCAAAAGAATATGTTGCGTACCTATCAGTTGAGTGTATATTGAGTTAAGCGTTTGTATTACATATATGTTTTGCATTTGATTTGAGAACAATTTGCGAATGTATAACAAACGTGTTGCGTAAAACAAAACTACTATATAAATATGGCAGAAATCGATATACTTGTCTATTATTTCCTGTCTGTCGAGAAGTACAGATGTAATAATGGGTCCTCGACAATGATACCAATGCAGCATAACAAAGGCATCCAAAAACATACCAATCATCATGTTCAAGTCATGAAATTGTTTCAAAGACAGAGACAAAATAGTTGCCTGCTTTGTTTTTAGTATGAAACAGGCTAGACCTTGGAGGAGATAGGATGAGAGATGCAGATTGCTCATCTTTGTTGCAGTCGTGTTGTTGTGAAAAGCGATACCGAAAGGCCTGAGTGCGCTTGTTTTACCACCGTAATTCAGATGCCCAACATACGCAACACAACCGTTCTTTCCGTTTCACTTGCGCAATGCATTATTAATAGATTCCTTACATTCCCGTAACATTCGCAATACTTCCGATCTGTTTCCTTAATATATGCGTTATATATTCGTAGCTGTTTGTTCCATGTCCGCATGGCTGGACAATTCTTTTTATAAATTGGCAGTAATTTATTAATACATCCGTAATTTATACTCGGAATTTTGTTATTTTAGACAGTTTTGTTGCGGATGACAACGAACGGCCGAAATTTATAAACTTATTAATCATTTTCTCCTGACTTAAACAAAATTTCAATTTTCAAATATTTGTTTTACAGCAAAGGAATCGCCCCACATGTTGCGGTAACATTCTACAACGATAATGGTATCCTTCACGGTAAAAATTATTGGGTCTATATCAGTACAAACTGTAAATATTCTCGATAATGTTATAGACATTTTCATCCAATATGTTTACAAAATAAATATACATAGCTGCATAATAAAACCTACATTCAGTTTATTTTATTGTATATATATTGAAATAATTACTGTTGTAGCTAATGTATGTTGGTAACTGAAATAAAGATTTGTTTGCAATACTATTTACACAACCATAATTATAAAAAAAAGTTGTTTTATCGGCGGTGCTGGCCTGGATGGGTGTTGGCGACGAATCTTACTTTAAATAAAAAAGTTATAATCCGTGAAGGAAACACACGTGGTCGGCTAGGTGATCCGTACCTTTTGACGTACTATAGGGTAACTAACAGCCTAGGTGATATGGCACGTGTGCTTTTACTTTTGCTACTTTCCCATTTTTGAGTGAAACAAATTGAATATGAATGCGGATACAATATAAATGAATCACAATTTTATTTAATTCACATATGTTTAATATGGAAAATGCATTAAAGTAATTCTTGAATACAAATTACATATTACTAATATTTGATGTGGAATCAAAAACTCCATAAAGCTGTTGAATCAAAAAATGTTCTGGCACTATAGGAATAAATAGGCGTTAGTATTAGCGCATTCTGATACAAACTGTTCAATACAATCATAATACATGTAATTAACATTCTGAAAAGCATTTGAGAATTTTAGCGTAAAATTTTGAAAGTTCGTTTCGAAATTTTTTATCCATAAATCCATATACCAGAGGGTTGGCAGCGTTGTTAAGGAACACCATCCAAACTAGAAAATCGTCCAGGGCTGCATATGTATCCGCAAAACTCCTGTCAACCTGCGTCAGTAAGATAGTGACAAAGTGTGGGGCATAACTACCGAAGGACACCATCGACACAACGAGGAACGTCAGGGTCAGGTTTATACTTTTGTCAATAGCCTTTCTCTTCTTTTTCTTCATTCTATTTAGAAAACCTTTGCCAGATACCCGTGGTTGTCCATCATTTGGATCAGAGCTGCTCGGAATATAACTGTCATTGGTAGATGACACAATAATGCGATCCTTTTCCGATAGATAAATGTTGGATCCGATCTGAGATTCCGACACAGAATCCGTGGTATCAGATATGTCGATTTTGTGGGCCCTGTAGCCACTATCTGACGAACTCGATGTATACATCCCTTGCTTTGGTTTCATACCACGAAGCCCAGGTTTTGATGTTTCTTTTTTACTGAATTTATTTTTCTGGATATAAAGTCTTCTTAACACAAGAGTATACAACACAACAGAAGTAACCAGGAGCACTAGGAATACGAAGAATAAAAAGCCCCTGTAAATATTTGTTCCTAGTGCATAGTTATAGTGGTCTAGCACTTGACATTCATAACCGATAAGGAAGTGAGGCCGAGTTATCTTCACTGTAATGCCGTAGATGATGGCCATAGGAATAATGGAAATGGTTGCTATGGAAAAGGCAAGAAAAATACATGTCGCTCGTGCCATTATTATTGTGAACTGAGTTCGAGTTGGTTGACAGACCTTTCGATAACGTTCCACTACTATACAGTCTAGAAGTGTCAGGGAGTATGCTCCGACAAAGTAGTTAAGAGCTCCTACCGACTTACAGAATGCTGGCGACTGTATTGTGTAGGGGTGCATCAGGATGATTAGACCCATCGGAATACCAATTGAACATCCTATGAAATCCATGGTGGCTAAACACAGCGTTAACGTTTGGAATACGCTTGGTTTGTATCTAAGCGAATAAATCAACATCACGTGAACATTCCCGACAGTTCCAACGACACACAAAGAAATCAAATACACACTGATGGGAATTCCGTTTCTGCGGAATTCGTTCCAATCCTCGTCTTCTAACGAATATGTGACATTCGTAGAATTGTCCATCTTAACTGAATAATGTGTAGAATTGTCCATCTTTACTGTATATGTGTAGAATTGTCCATCTTTACTGTATAATGTGTGGGTTAATCGATGTACATGTTGGTATGAAAATACTAAGCTATGAACAAAGTGCTGTGTATTACTGTCGCCCACTTACACTTCAAAGTTAATTATAAAATATGACGTGTGCAGCTACTCATAAAGTCACAAGGAAGTACATGTAGATAACCGGAAGTACTCTAGTATATTAATATTTAACCGGAAGTACTCTAGTATATTAATATTTAAATGTGTTTACGTTAGAGCGCGGATATTGTCTCTCAACTAAAATATAAAATATAAACTTTATTTATTTTACATCGATTGAGAAACAAGTCATACAACTTATGTAAATCACTCTCGATGGCCCGGATGTAAGCGCGCGAGGGGTCTTAGTGTGGGAGGAAACCGGAATGCCCGGAGAAAACCCACGTGATCGGGCAGGTGACCCCTGACCTTTTCACGTTCGTGCCGGGGATCGAACTCCGGCCGGCTAGGTCTACAATCTATAATTTCCAAATCTTTATCAACCAAAAAAAGATTATATTGCTGTTTTGTTGATTTTCGGTAAGCATTCGACTTTGTTGATAGAGTAAGTTTATGGTATAAGTTAATCAAACTGGGCATCAGAGGGAAATTCTTGAAAGTTATTAAGGGTCTGTATTCATTTGTAAAATCATGTGTTTTTGTGAATGGGAAATGTTCTGATTTTTTTACTAGTCATATTGGATTGATGCAAGGGGAAATCTTATCCCCTCTACTCTTTTCCATGTTTATAAATGATTTTGAAAATAGTTTTATTGAAAATGGTGCAAGTACATACGAATTCGGTGATCTCAGTCTATTTTTACTTTTATATGCCGATGATTTGGTTCTTTTCTCTGAATCTGTCGAAGGTTTACAAAGTTTGCTTAATTGTTTATGTCATTACACTAAAAAATGGAAGCTAACTGTTACACTGAAAAGACCAAAATTGTAGTTTTTCGAAATGGTGGGAATATTAAGGAATCGGAATCATGGACATATGAAGGAAAAGGTATTTCAGTTGTTGATGAATTTTGTTATTTAGGCGTTTTACTACGATTTAATAACAAGTTCAAAAGCACTATTAAACACGTGGCTAGTCAAGCTCGCAAGGCCGTTTTTGCCTTGCGGGCAAAGTGCAATTAAGTAAATTTCAATATTAAAATTTTATTACATTTATTTGATACATATATTGTTAGCATCCTTCATTATGCTTGTGAAACATGGGCGGGATTTAAAGCTGATGAAGTTGAAAAGGTTCATATAGAATTTTGTAAAAATATTTTATGTGTAAAAAAATCAACTTGTAATGCAATGGTTTATTATGAACTTGGTCGTTTTCCCTTGGTAAATCAACAAATCTTCAAAGCCTTCAAGTATTGGTTTAAACTATTGAATAGTAATAACTGTATTTTGAAGGAAATATATCAGTTCTTTTTTAAGGAAACTGAAAAAGTACATCCAAAACATAATTTTTTAGTGTTTATTAAACAGAAACTATCTGAACTTGGGTTAGGTTATATATGGTTAAGGCAGTCTCCTGCTGATATCATTTTACTTCCGTTAATTAAACAACAAATTGATGATCAGACAAAACAACTGTTGTTGGCAACAATAAGCACTTCCAGTAAATGTGATCTCTTTAGATATCTAGTAATGACGTAACATTACAATTTTATTTAACGAAGTCTCTTTCAAAACAACGTAGAATTTCTGTATCCAAACTCCGTCTTTCAGCTCATAATCTTGCAATCGAGACAGGTAGATATAGAAATGTTGAAAGGAATAATAGATTATGTAGAAACTGTGAACTCTTCGAAATAGAAGATGAATATCATTTTTTATTTATTTGTCCAAAATTTTCAGATATTCGGAGAAAAATACATTAAAAACTATTTTTGGGTAAAGCCATCTGTTTACAAAGTTATTGAATTGCTAAATACACATAACATAAAAGATCTTAATTTATTAGCAAGTACATAATTGAGGCAAACAACAGCAGAATCACTTAATCACATATGTGCATTTCAATTTGTCTATGATAATTTAATGTTTACCCTTGTTGATTGTATATATGTATATTTTATGTTAATATTCCAATAAGTTGTATACTTACGGAAACTACACCACCCGATCACCCAATTAGTCTCTCAACCAATAAGCGGGCTCTGAGATTCATCGACTTTCCCACGTTGTAGAAGTATCCTCGGCGGTAGGTTACCAAAAGTCATAACAAAAATAACTCTCCGTGATGTAAAGTCGGGGAACGCTGATTGGTCGAGAGTGCCTGCATAAAAGATGCAATGAAGCAATGCACAACAAACAATTATGCATGTGAATAAAAAAAACTTGATTAAATCAACTGAAATGCAAATATGAATTATTTATAGTTCTGTCATAAATTGTTTGTAATGAAGCAAGGTATTCACTAGTACAAAATAAGCCAGCCAAAAGTTAGGGTGAAACATAATAGACATTGCCAGATTTTCTTTATTTTTGCTGAAGAATTTTTAGACTTGCGTTAAACTATGGAGTTTTGCTCTGGACTCAAATCAATAGGAAATCAACAGATTTTTTTTTTTTTTTTTTTTTTTTTTTTTTTGTGGTTTTCTGTCTCTTACCAAACAAACATCATACATTATACAAAGTTTCGTTCTTAAGAAGAATTCAAGATCCTGTAAATCAGCACTCTCGCACTGTACACTCAATGTGGAATACATGGCCAGTATTTATGAATCTTTGAGATGAAGATCCCGGATTTAGACGCCTTTTGCGGTCATGCAATAGGGCACCAAGCGCAATTCAAAAATCCTAATTGCTTGCAGTATAGGTGTTGCTTGAGATTATCTTATAAACAAACTTAATAACTTAAAATAAACATGCTCAAACAAACTCAGAAGATGAAAATATGTTTAGTAAACAGACGATACCATGACTGAATGTAACCTAATCTATCCTGCCACCCAACCTATGACATCCTAGAATGTAAACATTTTAAGCATATCATATCAAGATTCACATGCAGTAATGCATAAATTTCAAGCTACCAATTGTTGAAAATGATAGCATAATCGACCTAGGTTTTGGGAGACTGCGGTATGTTCGTGTTGTGTCTTCTTGTATAGTGGAATTGTTGCCCTTTTTATAGTGCTATATCACTGAAGCATGCCGCCGAAGACACCAACAACACACACCACCCGGTCACATTATACTGACAACGCCCGGGCAAACCAGTCGTCCCACTCCCTGTTTGCTGAGCGCTGACCAGGAGCAGAAACTACCACTATTATAGACTTTGGTGTGTCTCGGCCAGGAGACAGAACCCAGAGCCTTCCTCACAGGGGCGAACGCTCAAGTCAAGGCCAAAAGTGAGGCGGTGCCAAGGGAGGCATTAGAAATAGAAAATATCCTAAATTTAGACGCCTTTTACGATCATGTAATAGGGGAAGCAGGTACAATTCTAACGCCGTACCATACTCAGTCACATTATACTAATAATAGACGAACCAGTCCTCCCATTCCCGTTATCCTGAGCGCCAAGCAGGAAAGGAAACCACTGGTTTGTCTCGGCAAGGTGACAGAACCAAGAACCTACCTCACAAAGGCGAGTGCTTAAGGCCAAAAGTGAGGTGATGTCAAGGGAGACGTTCGGAAGAAGAAAGTTCTAGGTAGGAATAAGAAATAAAGATAAGGTCCTAAATTAAGTCGCCATTTTAATTCATGGAATAGGGACAACTCGTACCTTTCTAACACCCTACCTTATCAACTCTCCACCTCTGTTGAACTCCACGGCATTGTTTTAATTTAATTAAGTCCGTGCAGTACATGATATCATCTTGCTAGCTCCCTCCCTCCGTGTCTCGACCAATCACTCTAGAGTGCGTTAGAAGGCAATTTTTGACGACTATGGGAAACGACAAGACGAGATTTAATAGCCAGGAATATTTGAGAATTACAACTTTTATTCCCAACACTTTTTATCTATGTTCTAGAGTGGCCTTCAGCGAGCAGGCTTATCCAACTATTGGGTTGATGTGGTTATTTAGGAATTAAGGAAAAACTTAAAGTGTACACAGGCAATATTTCTTCACGTGAATTTCACGTGAATTTCACGTGAACCGGGGCAAAAAGTGAATTTCACGTGAAAATCTTCACATGAATTTCACATGAATTAAACACGTGGAAAATTTTCATGTTAATTTCACGTGAAATTCACGTGAATTTCATGCAAAATTTTTCACGTGAATTTCATGTGGAAAATTTCACGTGAAATTCACGTGAAGAAGTTATGTCGGTATTGAAATGATGAGTATTAAAGTTTTGAAAATCACTGATTAACAATTTACTTTGAATCTCTTTCGAATACATAAATTAAACATATTAAAGTTGCAAAACTGGAACAATAATGATTGTCTTTAATATGTCAAAGGTTGAATGCTAAAAGTCTCGTCTTTTCCTTTGATGGCGTTTGAAGCACTTGTATCAAGCTTGTCACTAGTTCTCATACAATAACTTGCTAAAACAGCTTCAACTTTTGTAGGTCTTTCAACTTTTCCAGATGTTTGCCTGAGCCAGTTTGTTTCCTGTAAAATAAAAATAAAAATAAATTTTGGTGTATGTAAAGCTGCAGCTGTATTGCTCACCTGGATATTACATGATTTACATTAGTTATGGTGAAAGATACGGGCATGCCAGTGAGAGTAACTGATTGTGTTACCCTTTCCACAAAACTGTTTCTGTGTTTAACTCTATGACTTCTTAAAGAATGGGTTTTATTAGTTTAATGTTTAACAGCCAGGGTCATGTACGGACATGCCAGGTTTGTTGGTGGAGGACAGCCGGAGTACCCGGAGAAAAACGTCTGGCCAGCAGTCAGTACATGGCAACTGCCCCACATGGGATTCGAACTCGCGACCCAGAGGTAGAGGGCTTGTGGTAATATGTCGAGACATCTATATGTAAATCACTTGGCCACCGTGGCCCTATTTCTTAAAGAAGCATTGAAATGATATGAAGACAGATAATGAATAAACATGAAAGATAAGAGAATAATTTCAACGGACATCTTTAATTTCCTGACTGGCAGCACAACCATTGTAATAGATACCAAATAATACACTGCCCATTGCATATTCTGTCTTTGCATATTACAGAGTTAGCTTCCATGCTGGTAGGTACCCCTTGAGACATCATTATTTTGTGGGTATAATTCACATTGTTTTCTTTGAAAAGTATGACATTGGTTACGACTGCAAAGACATGACGTCACAATCAATTCTGTAATATGCAAATACAGAATATGGTGAGGTTAATAAATTAAGCAAAACATGTTTTATACCTAAAATGGAAGCTGACAGGACCTGCTGTATCAAGTGTCTCACAGTCTGTCATGAAGCCGAGGAAAACATCTGTTGTTGGAATCTAAAAAAATATTTATAAACATAATTTTTTTTTTTTTTAATACATACATATATGTCAATTGGTAATGATACAGTACCCAACCATATTAACCTTATTAGATCAGAAATCGGTAAATCGATTTTTATCTGGACCCCTAAAACGCCTAAAAATGGTCTTTGGGTTCTCTGGAGGGTCCATAGATATAAAATTTATATATGTAAATAAGTCTCAGATCCCTGTGGTAATGGACTAATGGCAGGGTCTTAGGCCTATTTTACATGTAGAATTTGTTTTTTACCGATTTATTAAGACCCCCAATCCGTCTAAAATGGTCTTTGGGCACTCTAGTGGGTCCATATTGATATAAATTGTTACAAGTAACTATTTTCAGATCCCTTTATCATGATTGCATTCAACCAACCTAAGCGTAAAAATGGCGCGAAGGAAGTGTTCCAAGCTAGAGTTCCTTCAGTGATTCTAAAATACAATGTTGTATAGTTCACTGTTGGATCATAGTGTGTTTATCTTTAAAATAAACGTATAGTATAAAAGATAAATAATGAAAGAAAAATGATGATTTTTCTCTTCACGAGGATCCGGACGTATTCGCGGCTCCGGATCGTAAATTATAATTACAATCTCGGTCAGGGAGGCGCTTCGCAGTAAACACCGGTACCATGCCTGTAACATGCACGTATTCCAACCTCTCTGTCGACGCCTCAATCTAATATCATTGCCAGGTAAGATGCCTTTTTCAGCTTTGTTTAGTGTACTTGATTATATAGTAAACTATTATATTAGTATAACATATGTAGCTATGTTCCCCTCTCACATCTTGGTCATCATCATCAACCTGTCATCAGCTGTATCTGCACACAGGGCCATGCATAGTTTCTATATGAAAAAATAGCCAGAAGTACATATAAAATATTTTATATGTATTTTTGGCTATTTTTTCCATATAGAAACTATACATGGCCCTGTGATCTGCAGATCTGATCATGACCAGCTGTTATCGGTTAATCATAATCATATAACGTTTGAATCATTTATATTCTGTCATTTAATACACTGGTTAAACTCCTATTGTAATCCCATGAAAGCAATCAATTCAAATTACATATAAACTGAATTTTTATTTTATGTACAACATATTGTAACCTGTCAAAGCGCTTTACGAAGTCCCTCATGAAAGGCTTTTCATCTACATCTACCTAATGATCGACCTACTTCATCATATTGAAGATCATGTCGATATAGTTGAAGCTGTGGCTATGTACAGAGGAAGAGAAGAAAATAATGAAATAAATAAATTAGAGATGAAAAGAAAATAATAAAATAAATAAATTAGAGATGAAAGATGAATTTTGAAGCAGTCTATATATATAGCTAGCGACTTTGAGATTACAAGAGCTGGCGGAAGCGAGGTCCAGTCTTGGATAGTGTGGGGAAAGAAGGAGTGTTTGCAAGAATCAGTTTTATAGTAAGGAATTTGGTATGCAAGTGTATGAGAGTGTCTGGTAGGGCGTAACTGTGAGGTTAAGTATTGGTCTTTTTTAATAGCTACCATGCCGTTAGTGATTTTGAAAAGCATAGTTAGCTGTGTGTTTTTTCTTCTAAACGCTAAGCTAAGCCACTCTAGGTGTTCAAGCATGTCACTAACGCTTGGGGTGTTATGGAATAATCTGTTAGTGACATATCGAGCAGCTCTGCATTGGACCATTTCTAGCTTATTGATATGTCTGAGACAGTCTCCCTTCTGGTATGGGTCCCACACTGTACAGGTATATTCAAGTGTGGGACGTACTAAAGATTTGTATGCTTGTTCTTTGATCTTTTTGAGTTATTTTTAGATTTCGTCTAATAAAGCCAAGGGTCTTATTGGCTATGCAGGTGATGTTGCTTTCAATGTGGGAGTCCCATTTTAAGTCATATTGGATTGTTATGCCCAGATATTTTGCCTTAAACAGTGACCATAAAGATAATAATTATATTTGATTGAAGGTTTAGTATTGGAAATCGAAAGAACATTACATTTCTGGGGGTGGAATTCCATTTTCCACATTTTTGATAAAACTTGATCACCTACTATGGCGTTAGAAACTTTACAGTCTCCTGGATAATTAATTATCAGATAGTTCCAAAAATGCAATATGCGCAAATACATACAAGGACTAAGGGAAAGCTTTGTGTAGAAATTTGCTGAGACAAATGTAAGTGACGGTGGCAGGATGCATGGGCACACCAGCCTTGTTATTTGAATGATACATGATATGAATCAAAATTTTAAAAAGAGAGCATTAAGTGTTCATGTTATATATTGAACTTTTTTTGTAAATTTGATATTACAGTAACAGCCACAATGAGTTACGGAGGTGAAGGTCGACAGCCATGGAGGAGAGAAGGCCATGGAGGTCGGGGACGTGGAAGAAGATATGGACATAATAGTAGGGAGGGTAAGTAAATATCAACTGATCAACATGACACATTCTTTTTTTACATTTAATGTCCCATGTAGGTTTTACATAAAAAATATAAACAATTGTCCTGGGAGATCATGGGGGATTTTTCGTGTGCGGGGGGATTTAATTAAAAAGCGATTCAAAACCGGGAGATTCCCAGAGGGTCCAGGAGGATTGACAGGTATGCCACACACAGGGGGGGCTCTCCCTCACCACACACGGGGGGGGGGGGGGGGGGGGCTTTCCCTCACCACACACAGGGTCTCTCTCCCTCACCACACACAGGGGGGCTCTCCCTCACCACACCACTTACATGAACACATGCCTCATCACATTCATCTAATACCTTAAACATTTATCACATAAACAATAACAGTATAACACAACTTTCATTCCATCTTTATTACAGTTTATTTCTAATTACATGTATATCTATATATAATAATGAATAGAAAAATATCTGAAATTATAAAGAATTATAATAGAAATATCAGCATAAAAGTTTAGTTTACTGGCATGTGACTGATGGAATCACCATATGCTTACATAGAATTAATTTGTATATAGCAGAGCAACATAGTACGATCTGGTGAATCATTTACCGATCAAGCTTAAGAGAACAACTCTTTAGCTCGATCAGTTGAGCATCAGACTAGTAATCTAGAGGTCCTGAGTTTAATCCCGAGCAGAGGCAGCGATTAGATTTATTTAAATTTATTTTAAACCCTGCACCCTTCTACATTTATAAATAGTTCATATATAGTATTACTAATTTAGTATAGCAAATGATCTCACAACAAATATAATATTTTATATACTTTGTTATGACATGACACAATTTATCAAGTTTTGGATATTTGATGATACATTTAAGCTATGACAAAAACTGAGAAATAATTGCAGTTTGGCTATCAGAAAACCTAATCCTTTTAAATCTATGTATAAATGTCACATCCAGAATTATCCAGTCTGTGTGAAATTGTGTTTAGTTTTCTCAGTTCCCACCACAAACCATCTTCTGATAACACTAGAACTAATTCACGTACCACTTTACACTAACCTTTGTGCGGGACTATTGTTTTATTGGTGATGGAAATATGTTAAACGATGATATCCCGCACTAACATCATTTCAGTGGAAAGCTTACAAAGAATTATGTTCAATCACCAATGGAGATACTAGTCTAGCGCAAAAGTTATTGGATATCATGTGGTACAAGAAAGCATTTATATGAAGGTATTTGTAAAAAAATTGCTCCATATCACTGTGACAATTTCAGTCTGTTCTGCCATTCTTTAGGTCAGGAAGGTGATGATGACGGAAGAGAAGGAGGAGGATGGCATAGAGGAGGTGGAGGATATCACCGAGGAGGACATAGAGGAAGAAGGTGGGAAGGAGAAGACAGAGATGGAGGCCACAGGGGACAAGAACGAAGAGGCAGGGGAGGTAGAGGTCGACCCCCACCTGGCTTATCTGGCAGAGAAATCGGCATGTTTTATAGACAGAAATCTTTAGCTAATGCTGCTAAAAGGGAAAAAGAAATGGTATATAATAGATACATGTATATAAAAATTTTCATCTTCATTATTAACAGTATATTAGAAACAGAAAGTAAGATCACTATTGTAGTGGGAAATAAAATGACTTGTGAATGTTTATGCGTGAAACCATATTTATAAATAAATAGCAAAAATAAATGAAATACATGTAGAAATAGTGTACTGGTATATATCACAAAAATAAAACACCTTAGGAGATGTTCTGACTTTACACCTTATGGGTGTCTTTGCCAAATTTATAACCCTTGATAGATTTCTCAAAAATCTTAATTTCATTGTCTATGCAAATTTTTTTCACATAGGGATTGGATTCCGTTTTTATGTTAACCATGCTTGTATGGAGCAATTCCTCTAAGAATATATTCTATGGGGCACGTTAGCCTAGCAAGTGTAAATATATGTAAATGTTTCCTAAGACCTGACATAATGCCACAATAGACATTTTGTATCAGTCAGCGATTTACAATCCTGTTTTAAATCCATATTGTGACTGATTATTTTAGACACCAGTGGTAAACCTTCAAGGCAACATGAAACATAAGATACAAAATCTTCTGGATGATATCAATACAGCCGACAATGTCAAGTCTCAACCGTCACGATCTGGGGCGTCTCTGGACCAGGATCTGAGGTAGGTACTGGGAAGGGTGGCAAATACAGTTATTTTACCTGTTAAGTTGACTGTCTCATTGAGGATCACTTTAGAGGAGATTCAGAAAAGGATAATTGTGATAAAATTCCAACAGAAAATGAGATCTATAAAGTTATTAAAATGTTAAAAACTAATAAATCCCCGGGTAGTGACGGTTTTATCCCAGAATTTTATCAATTATATTGGCATATTATAAAAAATGAGTTTACTCTACTCATCAAAGACATTTTCAGTAAAAAAGAACTATCTTCTTCGCAGTATCGAGGAATTATTAGATTGTTGTACAAGCAAGGGGAAAGGGAAGATATCGGGAATTGGAGACCGATTACGTTATTGAACACAGACTATAAAATCATAGCCAAGGTAATTGCAGAAAGAATTAAACCTATTTTGCCAAATATTATTCTTGGTGACCAAAGAGGCTTCATTAAAGGTAGAAATATACAAGAGTCCATTAGATTACTGTCAGACATCATTGAATATTCAAATATAGAACATAAAGGAGGAATCATAATTTTCTTAGATCAACAAAAAGCCTTCAACAGAGTAGAATGGCAATGACTATAGAGTAGTTTGAAGAAATTCAACTTTGGTAAAATTTTCATTGAATACATTAACATGACATACAAATTTTCAAAAAGCTGTATTCTAACAAATGGGCACTTATCAAATTTCTTTAACATATCACGCTCTGTTAAACAAGGCTGCCCATTGGCTCCGATTTTATACATAATCCAAGCAGAGGCTCTAGCTTGCTCCATAAAAAAGACAAAAACATTGTAGGGATTAATCTTCCAGAAGTAGATAATGTAAAAATCCAGACAAAAATCAGCATGTTTGCAGATGATTCACAGTTGTTTTTAGGTAACGAAACCTCGGTGCCAGTTCTGTTTAAGGTATTAGAAAAATATGAGAAAGGTGCACGGATAAACAAAAAAAAAAGACAAAGGGTATGTACATAGGAAGCTGGAAGCAAAGACCTCCAAACTTTACCGATATATCATGGATAAGTGACAGCATAAAAGTTTTAGGAATATTATATGGGTTTGGTATCGACACTCGAAAAATATGGGATAATAAGATAAAAAAAATGGAGAACATAATTAACACATGGAAAATGAGAAATTTGTCATTGGAAGGGAAAACTCTAATCATCAAATCACTTATTTGTTCTCAACTAACATATGAACTGGCACAAAATACCATACCTGAAGAATTTCAGAAAAAAATGAACCAGTTAATATTTGAATTCCTGTGGGGATGTAAAACAAATAAGGTTGCAAAAGAAACTGTTTATCTACAAAAGAATCAAGGTTGATTAAATATGACTGATTTGAGCAAAACGACTTCATTTCATAGGAACAATTATTAGAAAAGTTAAAAACTAAAAATAACTGGATATCAGAATTTGCAAAAGTCAGAAGGGCAATTCCTTTAGAATGGAAAACTTTACTGCGAAACAATAATGAAAATGATAATAAATTTCTCCAAATCTCAGATGACCTAGTAGTTAAATATAAAAACAGTCTTCTGATTTTAAACAAGCATTTTAATAATTGTATTAAATTGATAATTTTTAACAAAGGTAATGAAATAAAATCCATCAAAAAATGGAATGAAAAATTTATTCAAAATTGGAATGCAACCTGGCTCTCTTTAAATGATAAAATAATCGATAGAAAAATCAAGGATTTTCAATGGAGAAGTTATCATAGAATTTTAACGACTGAGTATAAACTTAAATTAATGCAAAAACCAAATGGTCTATGTAAGAACAAAGAAGAAACACAATATCACCTCTTTAGCAATTGTTTTTTCAATAAATCAATTTGGAACAAAATGGAAAAATTAATTAACGATTCAATTGCAACAAGCAATATTAATGAACAAAACTATATCAATCTATATGAAAAAGAAAGAATTTTCGGAATCTCCAATTATGCGGATCATATAAATAAATGGTGTAATCTTGTAATATTCAACACCAAATGGCAAATTTGGAAAGCAAGGAATCTTAAGAAATTTGAAAATGAGGAACAAAATGCAGATTCTGTAGTGAATGAGATAAAAAAACAACTGAAACTTAAAGCAGATAATTTACTAACATGTACAAATATTTTTAAAAACCCTGTAATCATTGTTTTAATAAAGGCCTTAAAATTACATCTAAATAGCTAGTTAAAGTGAATAGTCGGGCAAAGAAAACCAGTCTAAATGCGTTCATTGGCCTTCCAAAAGTTCTCACATATTAATACGACAGTCAAGTTCTGCTTAGTTTCCCAGTTCTGACCATTAAAGTAAAGAAATGTTGAAAGCATTGAAAGCGAGGCTGCGTGGAAATGTGACACGGACATAGTGAGCCGGGAGGACGTTTTAGAATTCCCATACTTTAAATTAATTTCTTCGTACGCAGACAGATTTTGACGAGAGATTTTATTTTTCCATTTCATAAGAAATTATACTGGATACATTCACACCATTTTTACCGACTTTAGCAATCCTTACCCGACTGTTCACTTTAAATTTGGTCAATTATTTTATTTTCCTTTTTTTTCTGTTAAATATAAGAAGGTTGTATGTAAAATAATGAAGTGTGTGGTGAAATTGACAGAAAAAAAATCTAGGGAATGAAAGAATAATGGATTGTTGAATGACAGAACTCAATGCTATTAATGAGTGAAAGGGTGAGATTCCAAAATGTGTGATTTTCTGTGAAATTCAAGAAGGCTGTATGTAAAATATGGAAGTGTGTGGTGAAATTGACAGAAACAATCTATGGAATGAAAGAATAATGTATTGTTGAATGACAGAACTCAGAACTACTATATGAGTGAAAGGGTGAGATTCCAAACTGTAATATTTATACAAATATTTACAAATTGATGTATTGATACAAAATAGTAATTCATAAATTATGAGAGAATGAAATAAGAATTATTTATTAATTATGTATCTGTATTTGCTGATTACTGAATAAAAATACATTTAGAAAGAAAAATAAGAATGAGTATTGTATAGCTGGTTAATTTTCTTACCAAAAACATTTTCATTTGAAAAAAAAATTGTAGTGAATCTAAGAATTAAATTGTAGGACTAAATGAACAAAACCTATTTCTTAAATTTAAACTTGTCGGGTATTTTTTAAATGTTCGAAAATTATCAGTGAATATGATTTGGATACTATTGTTTGATAAGCAAAGTGCTGAGACTGCTACAAGCACTTTAAATTCAGGACATCGCTAGGATTTCAATTTTACAGTACAATGGTGTAATTAAAATCAACCATTCAAGTTTCAGATTTTTTACATTAAAGATGCTCCACTGCTCACAAAAGGTATCAAAAACAGGAGCAGTCGAATTATTATTTTTCTTCAGTTACAAAAGTTATTTACTTTACACCATTACCACCATAGAAAAAGATTGAGCATCTTATTTTACTTCAAGATCAAAACATTAAAATAATTAATTTCGCATGGGAAAATTTTGTGACACTACGTCCTGTATGAAAGTACTGATTGAGCTTGCTCCAAAGGCAAAATAAATTATTTTATATTTATTTCGTGTAAGTTAGACATATATATACACGGTTAAACACCAATAATCGTTCAAATGATGAGTATTGTTTATGCTCTCTCGGTGGTGGAGCATCTTTAAACATATTTAGGGAATATTGTGTGCAGTTATGACCTACTTTGTATAATTTTACTACTTTGATTAAGTGAACCAATTGGACGGCCATCAACATCTCATGATGTGGGCAGAAACCGTCAGACTTTTCAGCGCCCAAACACTGCAGCAGGATTCTCTGGTAGCCAGAGGTCATCAGGGGCCAGAAGTCATAGTTCAGAGAAATATTCAAATTCTAAAGTGAAATTAGATAATGATGGACAGCGGACTGTGTCCTCTTATGATCCATGGAGTGATACAGATTCAGACAAAATGGAGACTGGAGCCATGGGAGGTAACTCATCAAGGGAGATAAATGAGGAGGATTTATGTGAGGAAATGGAGGAGGATTATAATGAATTTGACGAGTTGCCTATGGACGTGGAGGTCATGCAAAACCAAAAGGAGGCTAGGAGTTATATCTTTGAGGATGAAATGGACCAGGGTAAATATGAATCAGTCTAGTTTGAGAGAGGAAAAATATATATACAGGTGTTCCTTTCTTATACCTGTCCTCATTGTTATGCTGAAAATAAAGAAGTCTAGAGAGGAGGAGAATTAAAGAGTTTACAATTTTAAGTCTGTGCTAATTAAAGTATAACAGTTGAGAATGCATAATTATTGAGTGTGTTTTGCTTGCAACAAGTAAAAAATCCCTCAAAATTTTTTTATTTTTACTTCTTACATTTTTCACAATATACCTTTTTTATTGTTTTCTTAATTGATAATGTAGATAGCATATACCTTTTTTATTGTTTTCTTATTGAATATATTCTTTAGGATTGACTGGATTAGGCAGTGATCCAGTATTAGATAAATTTCTTATGAAAGAGGCAGACGAACGAAAAACTAACAGACATTTTATCAAGATGATGGATTTTAGGAAAAAACTTCCTTCCTATAACAAAAGAGAGGTAAGATTTCTAGTTCTAAGATATCAATTCATCCATTGTTACATCCTGTTACATATTTCTACTTAAAGGGATAATTCAGTGAGGCTAATTCTGTTAAATAACCACGAAGCAAAATATGACATAAATATGTTGCTCTACATTCCTTATGAAACATATACACAAGAAATGTTGACAAATTTCACGACATTGTTAAGTGTTGTGATTGATACCGTTGAAATTCAAAATCGTTAATCAATACGAGTAAGTAGGTACAACATGGACGCTGTACCCATACCAGGTTCAATGTCATGCACGTATAACAAATAAAATACATATACAATGGTGAGTTGATGACATTATTTTTTAGAAAAGAACATGCATCTAATAAGGTAAACACACTACTATAAGAGCGATTTGAGTAGTTCTAGACAAAATTTTTTTTACTACACTGGCAAGGGTCAGGGTTCGGCATACAACACATCCGACCAATATGTGTAATGGTGGACAGTAGGCGAGTTTGAACATTTCACATACATTTCACTACAGTGGGTTTTTCTGGCATATCAGAATAAAACCAACAAAGGAAATAATGATTTAGTAGTGTCTCATTACTTTCAAAAGTAGCAAAATCTTATACAAATGAAAAACAATAAATTTTATCATAAATCTACACTTCAATTTGAAGTCTTCAAACTATTTGAGTAAAAGCAAATTAAAATTCAGAATATATGTAGCAAAATATAGGTAAGTCTGGTATGAATCAAACTATTTTGTCCGTCTTAATGCAGACATTAACAGTAGCAAATATCTATTACATATTAGGAAAAATCAGTAGGTTATAAGCAAATTAAGGGTTTAAGATATAAGTCCTTTTTCTAAATTGAATGAATTTGTTGTAACTGTGTTACTCTTTTCTCTATCCAGGCAATCCTTGAAGCCTTGGAAACACACCAGTGTTTGGTTATAAGTGGGGAGACTGGATGTGGTAAAACTACACAGGTAATAAGATGTCTCCATTATAATACCAGGTATCTCCATAATAATCTCAGGTACACAGGTAATAAGATGTCTCCATTATAATACCAGGTATCTCCATAATAATCTCAGGTACACAGGTAATAAGATGTCTCCATTATAATACCAGGTATCTCCATAATAATCTCAGGTACACAGGTAATAAGATGTCTCCATTATAATACCAGGTATCTCCATAATAATCTCAGGTACACAGGTAATAAGATGTCTCCATTATAATACCAGGTATCTCCATAATAATCTCAGGTACACAGGTAATAAGATGTCTCCATTATAATACCAGGTATCTCCATAATAATCTCAGGTACACAGGTAATAAGATGTCTCCATTATAATACCAGGTATCTCCATAATAATCTCAGGTACACAGGTAATAAGATGTCTCCATTATAATACCAGGTATCTCCATAATAATCTCAGGTACACAGGTAATAAGATGTCTCCATTATAATACCAGGTATCTCCATAATAATCTCAGGTACACAGGTAATAAGATGTCTCCATTATAATCCAGGTATCTCCATAATAATCTCAGGTACACAGGTAATAAGATGTCTCCATTATAATACCAGGTATCTCCATAATAATCTCAGGTACACAGGTAATAAGATGTCTCCATTATGATACCAGGTATCTCCATAATAATCTCAGGTACACAGGTAATAAGATGTCTCCATTATAATACCAGGTATCTCCATAATAATCTCAGGTACACAGGTAATAAGATGTCTCCATTAAAATACCAGGTATCTCCATAATAATCTCAGGTACACAGGTAATAAGATGTCTCCATTATAATACCAGGTATCTCCATAATAATCTCAGGTACACAGGTAATAAGATGTCTCCATTATAATACCAGGTATCTCCATAATAATCTCAGGTACACCGGTAATAAGATGTCTCCATTATATACCAGGTATCTCCATAATAATCACATGTATACAGGTAATAAGATGTCTCCATTATAATACCAGGTATCTCTATAATAATCACAGGTACACAGGTAATAAGATGTCTCCATTATAATACCAGGTATCTCCATAATAATCACATGTACACAGGTAATAAGATGTCTCCATTATATACCAGGTATCTCCATAATAATCACATGTACACAGGTAATAAGATGTCTCCATTATAATACCAGGTATCTCCATAATAATCACAGGTACACAGGTAATAAGATGTCTCCATTATAATACCAGGTATCTCCATAATAATCACATGTACACAGGTAATAAGATGTCTCCATTATAATACCAGGTATCTCCATAATATCACATGTACACAGGTAATAAGATGTCTCCATTATAATACCAGGTATCTCCATAATAATCTCAGGTACACCGTAATAAAGTCTCCATTATATACCAATCTCATAGTAATCACAGGTACACAGGTAATAAGATGTCTCCATTATAATACCAGGTATCTCTATAATAATCTCAGGTACACAGGTAATAAGATGTCTCCATTATATACCAGGTATCTCCATAATAATCTCATGATACACAGGTAATAAGATGTCTCCATTATAATACCAGGTAGTTCATAATACAGTGATAAAAATACCAGGTATCTTCATAATCATCTCAGGTACACAGGTAAAGAATGTCTCCATAATATACCATGTCGTATCTCCGTAATAATAGTCAGAGTCACAGTAATTATTATAAATACCATATGACCCTTTTTTTTTTTTTTTAATTTTTGAGCTATTATTCCTCAGCCTTACTGACCTCAATTTTAGGTGCCTCAGTTTATTTTGGATGACTGTGTATCCCGAGGGAAGGGGTCCCAGTGTAAAGTGATCTGTACACAGCCAAGAAGGATCAGTGCAATATCAGTAAGTGTATTGTATTGTGTAATAAGTGTATTGTACTTATAGTGACAATCAGTATCACTTTGTATGTTTCCAAGTATATTTCTCAATTCCATTATTGCATCTTAGAGTTATCTACTCTGTATATGAAATTATGCTTGTAAACATAATGGTGTCACAATAGATACCTACCTGCAAGGGAAGATAACTCAGTAATATACAAATACAGGATGGCCATGGAATCTCCTTAATCTTAGATAACACAAACAAAAATTAAATGCAATTTGTTTATAATGATTTTGAACATAAACAAATTACAAAAATAGACAGAATAAAACAAAATTGAGTCAGACTTTCTCAAGATGTTTACTGTTTGAAAACAGGTAGCAGAACGAGTGGCTGATGAACGAGGCCAGGGCTTAGATGGAGGAGACATTGGCTACTCTATCAGACTAGAAAGGTGGGCTATATACTTAATTCATTTATTCACTCTCATGATAGAAAGGTGGGCTATAAACTTAATTCATTGATTCACTATCAGGATAGAAAGGTGGAATTAAACTTTATTCATTGATTCACTATCTGACTAGAAAGGTTGGCTTAAACTTAATTCATTGATTCATAATCCGAATAGAAAGTATTAATTCAATGATTCAATGTTTAATAGACCTAGAAAGTTGGGATTAAACTTTTAAAAATTCATTGATTCACTGTTTTAATAGACTAAAAGGTGGGCTTTAAATTCATTGATTCAATTTATTAAATATGAGAATTAAGTAATAAAATGAATTACAAAATAATAAAGTTATACATTTAAATAGTTATCATTCTTGTTGTGCACACGTGCACGTTGTTATCCCCCGCCCAACGAAGTTGGCGGGGGATATACAAATGGGTTCCGTCCGTCCGTCCGTACGAATGGTTTCCAGAGCATAACTCTAAAACCAGTAGAGATATTTCCACGAAACTTCATACAAACATTGGTCTTATGGTCTAGTAGTGCCTTTTGCTATTTTTAGGTTTTCATTTTTTGCATTTTTTCCGTAACCATGGAAATATTGCTGAAAATATTATATTTTTGTACCAGGTTCGTTTCCGGAGCATAACTCTAAAACCAGAAGAGATATTTGCACAGAGAACTCCATAGGCACATTAGTCTTATGGTCTAGTAGTGCCTTTTGCTATTTTAAGGTTTTCACTTTTTGTACTTTTTTCTGTAACCATGGAAACATTGCTGAAAATGGCAGATTTTTTGTGTAAGAATCGTTTCAGGAGCACAACTCTAAAACCAGCAGAGATATTTCCATGAAACTTCATAGACACATTGTTCTTATGGTCTAGTAGTGCCTTTTGCTATTTTTAGGTTTTCACTTTTTGTGCTTTTTTCTGTAACCATAGAAACATTGCTGAAAATATCATATTTTTGTAGCAGGTTCATTTCCGGAGCATAACTCTAAAACCAGCAGAGATATTTCCACGAAACTTCATAGACACATTCTTTTTATGGTCTAGTAGTACCTTTTGCTATTTTTAGGTTTTCTTTTTTTGCACTTTTTCTGTTACCATGGAAACATTGCTGAAAATATCATGGTAAATGGTAAATGTTACTTTGCAAAACTCCACCCATCTTTGTGTATATAGTCTAATATAAATGTCAAGGCTGTATACCTGATTCAACAATTGCAGCCCTGCTCTACTTGAATTATACTCCATCTTTCTTTAGCTCAACTTCCTTTTTCCTGTTTTTTTTCTCATACACATAAGTGTCCACAATCAAACTTACTTCAGCTTTGATATCTCCATTGGCCGGGGATCTGAATGACTATGTCCTTGTTAAATATTGAAAATCAACAATTATCTGAACAAAATGAATAGAAAAACAACAAATTGTTTCAGCCATTCTTCTATTAATGAAAGATGCTATGAGTTTATCTTTTTCCATAAATCAATAAAGCAATGGAAAACACGTTTGATTTGAACTCGGATGTATTGAAATACTGCTTACCTTTAAAATTGATTTCACAGGTTTTGACTGTGTTTGTTAAGTAAATACATGTAATTTTCCTTATTTACAGAAAGTTACCAAGGAATCAGGGATCGGTACTGTTCTGTACCACGGGCATACTGTTAAAATACCTAGAGTCAGATCCGTAAGTTACAGTTGTATTTATTTATATATCCTTTCATAGCATTGGTTTTTATATTTCCAAAAGCTGTTCATATGTCACCATTCCTACACTATAAGCTGTCAATACTATATAGTACTTTGCTTGATATACTCATTACTAGATTGTGAGAATTTCTTTGTTTATGTCTTTTCAGAAACTAGGTCACAATTACTATTAATAGATACTGACAATTTTTTTCTTCTATAGGCTTCATTTCTTAAATGATCAAAATGACACTTCACACACTCCATATATAAGATATAATCTTTCTTTCTTTTCATTGTAACAATTAAACAGCTATGTGTTATAATCTACAAGAAATATGATCACCTTTAAATTTGTCATTTGTTCAAGTCCACACAGAATCGTGACCTTAATGCCAAAGTCTCGAGACAGGGCTGACACAGAAATTATAAAAATCATATTGATCTCAAAATTATGAAGAGCAAAAGTCTTAATTTGCTTAAAGTTATCATTGATGTGCTGACTCATTTTGACATCATATACTGTCAAAACTTGTGTAATATTTGCTTTTGAAATTGGGGGTGTGTAAATTACACTGCAGAGGCAGTTTTGAGTCATGTTATATATCGTTATTCTAACAAAAACGTAAATCATGTGCAGATACCTTAAAAACAATTGATTCTAATATTATTTTGTTAAAAAAGATGCCTTAAAAATTTTAAGTCCTAATAAAAGTGCCCTTTTTTTGCACAACGCCCTGCCCTTTTCAAATCCTAGCTTGAACACTGACATGTATTATGAATTGATTTTAAATTTGAATTTGATTTAAATGATTGATTAATAATCTTGCGGAAATGCCTCTGTCTAATTTGGAAATTAAAACCCATAAGCCTGTTTAGAATGCAGAGTTCTGTCGTATGAGGTGTCATCGATTTTATAAATTATATTTGAACAGGTGCCTGAACCGAGTCAGTCACATTGTTGTAGACGAGATACACGAGAGAGACCTTTTGTCTGACTTTCTACTCATCATTCTCAAAGACCTTCTTCCAAAACGGCCAAATCTCAAGGTCATTCTGATGAGTGCGACCTTGAATGCTGAACAGTTCTCAAGTTACTTCAGTAAGTTCATTATGTTTATTTCCTAGATCCTTGAATTTGAAAAATTAAAAAAAAAATTAAAATCTAGCAAATGTTCTTGTATACACATTACTGATGATGAAAAGCTTGATTAAGCCCAAGCCCCTGTTCCATGCAAAAGTTTTAGTCATCAATTTAAAAAAAAAAAAAAAATGGAGTCAGTTTGTTGAGTTGGCTAATAAGTACTTACAAAAATCTCTTAAGATATGCATCCTTGACTGGTGTTTAACTGTCTTTTACCAGACGACTGCCCTATGCTTCACATCCCTGGGTTTACATACCCCGTCAAGGAGTTCTGGTTAGAGGACGCCATACAGATGACAGGGTAAGTTTAGTTCACAGTTCCCTGGGTTTACATACCCCGTCAAGGAGTTCTGGTTAGAGGACGCCATACAGATGACAGGGTAAGTTTAGTTCACAGTTCCCTGGGTTTACATACCCCGTCAAGGAGTTCTGGTTAGAGGACGCCATACAAATGACAGGGTAAGTTTAGTTCACAGTTCCCTGGGTTTACATACCCCGTCAAGGAGTTCTGGTTAGAGGACGCCATACAAATGACAGGGTATGTTTAGTTCACAGTTCCCTGGGTTTACATACCCGTCAAGGAGTTCTGGTTAGAGGACGCCATACAAATGACAGGGTATGTTTAGTTTCACAGTTCCTTGGGTTTACATACCCAGTCAAGGAGTTCTGGTTAGAGGACGCCATACAAATGACAGGGTATGTTTAGTTCTCAGTTCCCTGGGTTTTACATACCCCGTCAAGGAGTTCTGGTTAGAGGACGCCATACAAATGACAGGGTACGTTTAGTTCTCAGTTCCCTGGGTTTACATACCCAGTCAAGGAGTTCTGGTTAGAGGACGCCATACAAATGACAGGGTATGTTTAGTTCTCAGTTCCCTGGGTTTACATACCCCGTCAAGGAGTTCTGGTTAGGGGACGCCATACAAATGACAGGGTAAGTTTAGTTACACAGTTCCCTGGTTTTACCCCCAAGGGTTCTTTACATACGCCATACAGATAACAGGGTATTTTAGTTCTCAGTTCCCTGGGTTTAGTTCAGGAGTTCTGGTTAGAGGACGCCATACAGATGACAGGGTAAGTTTAGTTCACAGTTCCCTGGGTTTACATACTCAGTCAAGGAGTTCTGGTTAGAGGACGCCATACAGATAAAAGGGTAAGTTTAGTTCACAGTTCCTTGGGTTTACATACCCCGTCAAGGAGTTCTGGTTAGAGGACGCCATACAAATGACAGGGTATATTTAGTTCACAGTTCCCTGGGTTTACATACCCAGTCAAGGAGTTTCTGGTTAGAGGACGCCATACAAATGACAGGGTATGTTTAGTTCTCAGTTCCCTGGGTTTACATACCCCATCAAGGAGTTCTGGTTAGAGGACGCCATACAAATGACAGGGTATATTTAGTTCACAGTTCCCTGGGTTTACATACCCAGTCAAGGAGTTCTGGTTAGAGGACGCCATACAAATGACAGGGTATGTTTAGTTCTCAGTTCCCTGGGTTTACATACCCCGTCAAGGAGTTCTGGTTAGAGGACGCCATACAAATGACAGGGTATATTTAGTTCACATTTCCCTGGGTTTACATACCCCGTCAAGGAGTTCTGGTTAGAGGACGCCATACAGATAACAGGGTACGTTTAGTTCTCAGTTCCCTGGGTTTACATACCCTGTCAAGGAGTTCTGGTTAGAGGACGCCATACAAATGACAGGGTATGTTTAGTTCTCAGTTCCCTGGGTTTACATACCCTGTCAAGGAGTTCTGGTTAGGGGACGCCATACAAATGACGGGTAAGTTTAGTACACAGTTCCCCAGGGTTTTACATATACCCCGTCAAGGAGTTCTGGTTAGAGGATGCCATACAGATGACAGGGTATGTTTAGTTCACAGTGAAACAGAATACATGTCAGTGTTATGGAGCTCTTTTGTAGGTTGGTATGAAGGACAGATATGTTCTACACAAAATGTAATTTTAACCCTCGACTGGTAAAAGCGTTACTGCTTGGAATGGCTAGATATATCTTATTGAGACCCATTACCTTGAGTTAATTGTCTGTTTCAACTCTCTTTGACTTTTGTATAAAGACTACATGGCTTTATAGAACATTTTTATTTTCCTCTCTGGTGGTCATTACAGACGGGTTTGGCTATAGATTTCATTTATTACGCACTCTTGTTACCTGATATTTGCTAGATATTAAGATTTTGTGATCAGGATGACAGAATACTCCAATCCTTTATACCAAGTTATAAAAGAGACATTTTCTTTCTTACCTGGATTTGATAATGAATTCACATTCAATAAACCAATTCAAATTTAATTTAAAGATCTTTTACATATGATAATACATGTATATGATATTTTTTTCAAATTCTGGCTTTTTCCATTTGACAGATGGAATTTATTAGATTAGAAGTGGCGATTGCATGTTTATTTATGTTAATTTAGTAGTACTCTAAGAGTGAGATTCTTTTCCAGTTATGTGCTTGATGAATCAGCTCAGAGAAAGAAACCTAGATTTTACAACAGGAAACAGGCCCAGCAGTCTCAGTATGAATTAGATGAAAGGGCGAACTGGGTGAAAACGCTGGACACGACAAAGTAAGGCTAAAGTTTTAAAATCAGTTTTCTTGTTTTGCTTTTGTAGGTCAATAATCTCATTTATGTTTTTATTTCTTAAAATTTTTGAAACTTAGCTTAAAGCTTAGCTTTACAATACAATAGATGTAGAAATAGTATTAGTAGCATGATAATTAAATAATTAAAAAATTAAGTAATGTGAATTGAGATATAGTTTTTGTAGTGCATGAAAAGTAATGTAAATTGAGAAATAGTATTAGTAAGATGACAAGTGATGTAAATTGAGAAATGGTTTTTGTAGCTCATGACAGGTGTTGTAAATTGAGAAATAGTTTTTGTAGTGCATGAAAAGTAATGTAAATTAAGAAATAGTTTTTGTAGCTCATGACAAGTAATGTAAATTAAATATTACAGGTACTCATCTTCAACAAAGAGGACGTTACTAAATATGGACACAAAAGAAGTTGATATTGATCTCATCCACAACATTATTCATCACATCTGTTTTGAAATGGATGGTGTAAGTATAGAGATAAACTTTATAATGCCCTTCCATACAAAGTTATTTTGGGAGCGGGCGAAGTGTATACTGGATATGGGGGTTTTTGAGATCCCAAAATGATGTGGGTAAAGTACAATTATCGTTGATTAGTTTCACCTTCCGGAGATTGTGACGTCACAACATTCACGTTAAAAGTTGAAATCACAATTTGCCGTAAGGTGGGAGTAAACGATGGTAAATCGTACTTTACTCACATCATTTTGTCCATCAATAGACACAAAGATTGACAAACTACTCCTCCTAAATTACTGGTGGGATTTCAACAATACTTCAAACCTTGTTGGTGATATTCCCTATACAGTAAAAATGTATGTAATCTCTATCGGAACAAGATACCTCACTGAATTTCAGGATTACGCCCCTTTTTGACAGAATTCTATAATTATCTAGCATGTAACCCATAAGAATGGTTTTAGCTGCCTTCATTATAGCAAGGTCACTATATTGGATTTGACATTCCTTATAAAACTTTAACAATAACATGACTTTAGGAAGGGCATAAAAAGACAATATACAAAAAAATTATTGTGTTTATATTACAGGATGGGGCCATTTTAGTATTTGTCCCTGGAATGACAGAAATAAAAGATCTGAACAAAAGTTTAGTCAGTACAACAACCTTCAACAATCGTAAGTAGCACAAGTTGATGTTTTACTAAATTATAATAATGTGAGCATAGTTATTGTAGATGTTATCTTATAAGTGTCTTTCCAAAGAGAATTGATGTACTGAAATATAATTGCACAACAGTGTATTTTCTGTTTACATAGCCGTTATGGTGATTAGACTAACCTGGTAAAATATTTATTTTACACGTAGAATTGACTGCAAAAAATAAGTACTAATGTACTTTTCATAAAATCATGTGTCATGGTAAGAAATCCTGTCACCATTACTCCTTTCTTCAGGTAATTTCCGGATTATCCCGCTCCACTCCCTTATGCCGACAGTTAATCAGAGAGAGGTCTTTGATAGACCGCCACCGGGAGTAAGGAAAATTATCATCGCTACCAACATAGCAGAGACCAGGTATCTAGTACCACTGTCTAGTGTCTGTTATACTCGAAGGTTTAGAAGTTTTGAGTATTAATATTTCTGACGACTTGTGCACTAACTCAAAAAAAAGCATCTAGTAGACATGTGATAAAAAATCCAAATCGTTTGCTCTTCCATCTCTCCATATTGGGATTTGAGGAGGGGACATAGTCATTTCTAACAAATCTGCACTGTTATATACAGTCAAACCTGCCTTAAGGCCCACCTCTGTATAAAGTCTGCATGCTTATTAAAACTACTTTCATCTGGTCCCAAATGGTATTTATAAGACAATTTTACCAGTGTATAAAGACCACTTAGCTACAGAGACCATTTTCACCTTGTCCCTTGGGTGGTCTTTAGACAGGTGTGACTGTACAGTCAAACCTTATGTTTTCAAAGTTAATGGAACAGTTTTACAACTAGGAATTTACTAATAATTTCAAACCTTTCAACTTTAAAGTTAGGCAAGAATTTTGAATTAAACATTAAGATGTGAAGTTTTACATGTTTTAATTTTTGGCTATAAGTATTCTTCTGCTGTTAACATTTTTATATTGGTATATTTCTCCAGTATTACAAAATGTTTCTTTAGTTACGCATAATAATGACTTTAGAAACCATAAATTATATAGTACATGATCCATGTTTACAGCACTGACTTGTATCTGTTCAGATTTGTGTAATTAACGACTGTGTCCTGATCTTCTTTTCAGTATCACTATTGACGACGTTGTTTATGTGGTGGATGCTGGGAAGATCAAGATAAAGGATTTTGAGCCGGAGTCTAACCTAGCCACACTAACATCCCAGTGGGTGTCTAAGGCCAACACCCGACAGAGACGAGGCCGAGCTGGACGGTCAGTAGAACGATCTTATTACCAAGACTAAATACTTGTGTGAAAACCATGATTAATTTGATTGAGAAGAAATGTACACTCAAAGGACTAAGTATGGTTTCTGCTCTTTGTGACCCTAAAATATGTCAAACTTTTTAACCAGTTATTTAGTGATTAAATTCCAAATATTGAGTACATCCTTGATACAATAGGTATGATGGTTCTGTATCATTGTAGCTGTAGCTGCTATGGTTACCATCCTAAACATGCATAAATTATGAAAATGTGGAAATTTTGTCAATTTTGGCTATTCTTTGCTAAAGTTTTCATCAAGAAATCATCAATGTGCTTATGTTACATGTTTTTGATTGTGATATTGATCGTACAGTGTCCAGGAGGGAGTGTGTTTCCATTTGTACACCAGCCAACAACAAGAATCTTTAGTCGACTACCAGCTACCTGAGATTTTACGTACTCCACTGGAGGAACTATGTCTTCAAATAAAGGTAAAATATTTTAGTGTTGAGATTACATTACATGACTCGGAATTACAAGTGATGTCACTAGAATTCACGTCCGAACTCACTTGCAAATTGATGTGAAAATCTGGGTTTTTTTTGTGTGAAAATAAAGCGGTTTATAGTAGCAGTTGTAGAGAACCAATTTTACCAATTAATCAGTTTTAGTATCCAACCCATCAGAAATCACAACCAATTACATGATGATGATAATTTACCATATTATATCTGATTTAAGTTTTTATTGTATCGTCTGCGACATAAGTTGTGAAGGCTATACTATGGTGTTACTTTTCTGGCTCTTTTTCTCAAAAAGTGTTTCAAGTCTAATTCGAAATAGTCATGGAATATAGCTGAAGGCCATCATTATCACCTCAACACACCTAATAGTTGCAGGATTCATTTCAGGCTGTGGGATTCGTATGCTGTATGACATAATTATGCTGCTATTCACTTTTCCTTCATTCTGTTTTACTTTCAGATGTTTTTAAATATTCCATTATAGTTATGTAATAATTCAACAATGCGGTACGGGTGATACTTATAACTATGCATTATTCTTGTTATCATTTATCATTCATGACAACTCATTTTCACGCATATTGTCATTGAAATGTTAGTAACTATTACAAACCTATTTTACTGAAAAAGTTAAAGGGTATTGATTCAGTGAAAATTTTTCAGTCATACATCCTTGAGATTTGTATATTAATTAGTTAAATTTTTTAAAACTGATGTTGATGAAATGCATGCTTTTTTTGTTTCTTTAGCTTTTAAAACTTGTCAATGGTGTGAATGTTAAAGCCAGATTGGAACTTAGTGATACAGTAATACCATGAATATTATATACTCTAATACAAAGAATATTTTTGTTTTAATTGCAGCTTTTAAAACTTGGAATGGTAGAGCCATTTATTAACAAGGCAATGCAACAGCCTTCATCCCAGGCTGTGCATTCTGCACTGACCACACTACGAGACTTGGTATGTATGTACTTAATTAAGCTCCTACTACTGCTAGAAAAGCATAGCAAATAGAGATCATTACGTTAAGATTCACTGGCCATGAAGCTAATTGACCAAAATTTATATCCATGTGTCAAACATTTCTCATTTATTTGGGCGAAGAAATTGTGTTATTTTTTCCTATACCACTTGAGAAAGCTAAACAATAACATTTGTAGTACACGCCTATCAAACACCTGAATAAAAGGGGAAAAAATGGAGAATGTTTTGTGATAGATCAAGGATCGATAATAGCAGAAAAACAATAATCTTTTTAGAAATCTCAGATAATAATCTAAAAGTGTACTTTATTTGTTCCATAGTTTATCTCCTCACCTTGTTATTGTCCACAGAAAGCCATAGATGAAGACGAAAACCTGCTCCCCCTCGGCCACCACCTCGCCCGGTTACCTGTCGACCCTAAATCTGGCAAGATGATCCTATTTGGTGCCATGTTTGGCTGTCTTGATCCCATCTGTACCATTGCTGCTAGTCTCAGCTTTAAAAATGCATTTGTGGTGCCCTTGGTCAGTACACATAAACTTCACAGGTTTCTTGTTTGTTTTCTTATTTTGAGTTTTTTTTATGTCTCAACCACAATGTAGAAATAATTGAAAGGTTTATATTTATAACAGACCTGGCCCCAATTTCTTGGAAAAAAAACTTCAAGTACCTAATTTTACTTCTGGTAACTCTAAGCTGTGATATTGATATTAAGATTGTCGGAGGTTTATGTAAGTCTTGATATTGAGTTTGTCGGAGGTTTATGTAAGTCATGATAGTGAGTTTGTTTGTGATTTATGTAAACCTTGATAGTGAGTTTGTCTGAGGTTTATGTAAGTCATGATAGTGAGTTTGTCTGAGGTTTATGTAAGTCTTGATAGTGAGTTTGTCTGAGGTTTATGTTAGCCATGATTGTGAGTTTGTCTGAGGTTTATGTAAGCATTGATAGTGAGTTTGTCTGAGGTTTATGTTAGCATTGATTGTGAGTTTGTCTGAGGTTTATGTTAGCATTGATAGTGAGTTTGTCTGAGGTTTATGTTAGCATTGATTGTGAGTTTGTCTGAGGTTTATGTTAGCATTGATTGTGAGTTTGTCTGAGGTTTATGTTAGCATTGATAGTGAGTTTGTCTGAGGTTTATGTTAGCATTGATTGTGAGTTTGTCTGAGGTTTATGTTAGCATTGATAGTGAGTTTGTCTGAGGTTTATGTTAGCATTGATTGTGAGTTTGTCTGAGGTTTATGTTAGCATGATAGTGAGTTTGTCTGAGGTTTATATGTAGCCTTGATAGTGAGTTTGTCTGAGGTTTATGTTAGCATTGATAGTGAGTTTTGTCTGAGGTTTATGTTAGCATTGATAGTGAGTTTGTCTGAGGTTTATGTTAGCATTGATAGTGAGTTTGTCTGAGGTTAATGTAAATCTTGATAGTGAGTTTGTCTGAGGTTTATGTTAGCATTGATAGTGAGTTTGTCTGAGGTTTATGTAAGCCATGATAGTGAGTTTGTTTGAGGTTTATGTAACCTTGATAGTGAGTTTGTCTGAGGTTTTATGTTAGCATTTATAATGATAGTGAGTTTGTCTGAGGTTTTATGTTAGCATTGATAGTGAGTTTGTCTGAGGTTTATGTTAGCATTGATAGTGAGTTTGTCTGAGGTTTATGTTAGCATTGATTGTGAGTTTGTCTGAGGTTAATGTAAATCTTGATAGTGAGTTTGTCTGAGGTTTATGTTAGCATTGATAGTGAGTTTGTCTGAGGTTTATGTTAGCATTGATAGTGAGTTTGTCTGAGGTTTATGTAAGCATTGATAGTGAGTTTGTCTGAGGTTTATGTTAGCATTGATAGTGAGTTTGTCTGAGGTTTATGTTAGCATTGATAGTGAGTTTGTCTGAGGTTTATGTTAGCATTGATAGTGAGTTTGTTGTTATGTTTGTCTGAGGTTTATGTTAGCATTGATAGTGAGTTTGTCTGAGGTTTATGTTAGCATTGATAGTGAGTTTGTCTGAGGTTTATGTAAAGCATTGATAGTGAGTTTGTCTGAGGTTTATGTTAGCATTGATTGTGAGTTTGTCTGAGTTTATGTTAGCATTGATTGTGAGTTTGTCTGAGGTTTATGTTAGCATTGATTGTGAGTTTGTCTGAGGTTTATGTTAGCATTGATAGTGAGTTTGTCTGAGGTTTATGTTAGCATTGATAGTGAGTTTGTCTGAGGTTTATGTTAGCATTGATAGTGAGTTTGTCTGAGGTTTATGTTAGCATTGATAGTGAGTTTGTCTGAGGTTTATGTTAGCATTGATAGTGAGTTTGTCTGAGGTTTATGTTAGCATTGATAGTGAGTTTGTCTGAGGTTTATGTTAGCATTGATAGTGAGTTTGTCTGAGGTTTATGTTAGCATTGATAGTGAGTTTGTCTGAGGTTTATGTTAGCATTGATAGTGAGTTTGTCTGAGGTTTATGTTAGCATTGATAGTGAGTTTGTCTGAGGTTTATGTTAGCATTGATATTGTGAGTTTGTCTGAGGTTTTTGTAAGCCTTGATAGTGAGTTTGTCTGAGGTTTATGTAAACCTTGATTGTGAGTTTGTCTGAGTTTTTTTTAAGCCTTTATAGTGAGTTTGTCTGAGGTTTATGTAAGCCTTGATAGTGAGTTTGTCTGAGGTTTATATTAGCATTGATTTTGAGTTTGTCTGAGGTTTATATTAGCATTGATTGTGAGTTTGTCTGAGGTTTATTTTAGCATTGATTGTGAGTTTGTCTGAGGTTTATATTAGCATTGATTGTGAGTTTGTCTGAGGTTTATATTAGCATTGATTGTGAGTTTGTCTGAGGTTATGTTAGCATTGATTGTGAGTTTGTCTGAGGTTTTTGTAAGCCTTGATAGTGAGCTTGTCTGAGGTTTATGTTAGCATTGATTGTGAGTTTGTCTGAAGTTTATGTTAGCATTGATTGTGAGTTTGTCTGAAGTTTATGTTAGCATTGATAGTGAGTTTGACTTAGGTTTATGTTAGCATTGATTGTGAGTTTTTCTGAGGTTTATGTTAGCATTGATTGTGAGTTTGTCTGAGGTTTATGTAAGCCATGATAGTGAGTTTGTCTGAGGTTTATGTTAGCATTGATAGTGCGTTTGTCTGAGGTTATTGTTAGCATTGATAGTGAGTTTGTCTGAGGTTAATGTAAATCTTGATAGTGAGTTTGTCTGAGGTTTATGTTAGCATTGATAGTGAGTTTGTCTGAGGTTAATGTTAGCATTGATAGTGAGTTTGTCTGAGGTTAATGTAAATCTTGATAGTGAGTTTGTCTGAGGTTTATGTTAGCATTGATAGTGAGTTTGTCTGAGGTTTATGTAAGCCATGATAGTGTGTTTGTTTGTGATTTATGTAAACTTTGATAGTGAGTTTGTCTGAGGTTTATACTAGCATTGATAGTGAGTTTGTCTGAGGTTTATATTAGCATTGATAGCGAGTTTGTCTGAGGTTTATGTAAATCTTGATAGTGAGTTTGTCTGAGGTTTATGTTAGCATTGATAGTGAGTTTGTCTGAGGTTTATGTTAGCATTGATAGTGAGTTTGTCTGAGGTTTATGTTAGCATTGATAGTGAGTTTGTCTGAGGTTTTTGTAAGCCTTGATAGTGAGTTTGTCTGAGGTTTATGTAAACCTTGATTGTGAGTTTGTCTGAGTTTTTTTTAAGCCTTTATAGTGAGTTTGTCTGAGGTTTATGTAAGCCTTGATAGTGAGTTTGTCTGAGGTTTATATTAGCATTGATTTTGAGTTTGTCTGAGGTTTATATTAGCATTGATTGTGAGTTTGTCTGAGGTTTTATTAGCATTGATTGTGGTTTGTCTAGGTTTTTTAGCATTGATTGTGAGTTTGTCTGAGGTTTATATTAGCATTGATTGTGAGTTTGTTGAGGTTTATTTTAGCATTGATTGTGAGTTTGTCTGAGGTTTATATTAGCATTGATTGTGAGTTTGTCTGAGGTTTATATTAGCATTGATTGTGAGTTTGTCTGAGGTTATGTTAGCATTGATTGTGAGTTTGTCTGAGGTTTTTGTAAGCCTTGATAGTGAGCTTGTCTGAGGTTTATGTTAGCATTGATTGTGAGTTTGTCTGAAGTTTATGTTAGCATTGATTGTGAGTTTGTCTGAAGTTTATGTTAGCATTGATAGTGAGTTTGACTTAGGTTTATGTTAGCATTGATTGTGAGTTTGTCTGAGGTTTATATTAGCCGTCTTGTTTTGCAGGGGAAGGAAGCTCAAGTAGACGTGGTGAGATCACGTCTGGCTGAAGATAGTAACAGTGATCACATTATGCTCGTCAACGCATTCAAGGTGAGTCTGCAGATAGTATTCAAATTCAAATTCAAATATTTTTATTGAAGTGTCAATTTTAAGGCACAACATATCAACAGATAAAATATATGTAGCATTTGCATATTTCTATAACTATAGGGCTGGGAGCGAGCCAAACGAAGAGGAACAGCATCACAGTACTGTTACCAACACTTCCTGTCTCCAAGTATACTCCAAGTAAGTCTTCAATCAAGATTACTTTAGTTCAACTACCATATTCTACCGACAATAATCTTAAAGTCCCCACTCGGTAATAAGTTCCCACTTGCCAACAATAAGTCCCTACCCAGCAACAAGTCCCTACCCAGCAATAAGTCCCCACTCAACAATGAGTCCCCAATCAACAATAAGCCTCCACATGACAAGTCCCCACTCGACAATAAGCCCCCACTTGACAATAATTCATTTGTCCAATATGTTCATTCTGTTTTTGGACAGTGTTACTACAATAACTACACATGTTTTAAAATCACATTTATCACGAGCCACTTTGCATGCCAGACATTTTACACTTTGAAGACTATGTTAACTGAAGTTACTGTATGTGGTTAAAATGGCAGTCAAAGAAACTTCCTGATTTTCACATTTTGTTAAATTTCTATTGTACTCAAATTAGTACCTGTACCAGTTTTCTACCCTAATTTGTATATAACTCAAATGTTTTTCATTTTCTTTCAAGCAACTCGCTGAGATGAAAGGACAATTTGCAAAATTATTACATGATCGTAAATTCATTGATACCTGGAATGCCTCCGACCCTTCTGTTAACATCAATTCCAGTAAGTACTGTACACCCTTCAAATCAAACATACTAAAGTTAGGTTTCTAGATATAACTTAACTGCTTCATAGCTCTAAAATGTACAAGGATTGACTCGGTGAGGTAACTCAAATAGGTATGGGGTCACCATCTAAAATGGTTTTTCCTTGGGTACATCAGTTTCTTCCCTCATCAAAGCATTTAACTGTCCATTCAGGCTGACAACCATGATTAATATAACTTGATATATATAGCCTGTTTAGCTCAGGTTGTAAGAACAGTAGTAAAACCTTTCACTCCCTTTATGGCCTAAATTTTAGGTTAATATACACAAACCAAAAGATTTCCTGCTAATCTGTGTTAACAGTGAAGATTAATTTTTCTGTTTTTCAATCTGGCGTAGTGATAGTCAACTAATTAGGACAACAACTGGAAACATAGTGTGACCCACATTATAAAAATTAATATTTAATTTATTTCGATTAAATTGTTCAGGAGGTGATGATAAGTGTAGTATTATTGGTAAGCTAATAACTTTTGGGATTCTACAAGATTGTTAATATTGTTTTGCATTTTCATTTTAAAAATCAAGTCATTTCGGGAAGTTAGTGGGCCTTTAAGCATATATATAATAACAATTTTTAGTTTCATTGTAAGGAAATGATTTTCAAAACATTTGAATTTCTTGCAAAATATGAAAATTTGTATCTTGCAAAAATTAAGTGGCTTACAGTATCATCACTTACCTGTGCTCTTTATTGTTGACATTTCATACATGTATGATGGTGTTGTGTGATGAATTGGAATGCTATTTTTGATGATATATTTTCAGATAATGAAAACCTAGTGAAAGCCATCATATGTGCTGGATTATACCCCAATGTAGCCAAGTTAAAATCCTCTGGTCGCAAACCAAAGTGAGTTCCACTTCCTTCAGAACACAGCTTTTTATCATGCCGCCAAATTTTTTTGTGGTATCGTGAATAACTGTAATCAAGATAATAAATTTTCTGTTTTAAAACCTGTCACATTCCCAAAACAATATAATTTGCCACAGATCCAGGCCTGACATACTGTTAAGGAGAAGGTACGTTAAGACTCGAATATGGCCCCAAAATTAATTCTCCAGTAAAGAACAACATATTTTGCCATATAACAGTTGAATACATTTGCTAACACATTACATCCCTAAAATATCCCGCGTGTGCCAATTATGTTCACTATGACGTCATCAACATGCAGTTTCCCGCCATTTTTCACAAAAATCCTTGAAAAATCATACTTTTTGAGTGGTTTTCTCTAAAAATGAATGTGGCCGCCTTCATGGAGCAGAAAGAGATTTTCACATGTTGTGTATCGTGTATTTACGCATATCCATCCATGCAAAATATAAAGTTGCTCCAAGGTGGCGGCCAAATCCATTTCAAGCCTTTTTTAACCTAAAGATGATGAATTTCCAGCAAAATTTGGCGAGAAGAGGAAAATCATCAATTTGATGACGTCATAGGTGGAGCACATCGTGTACATGGTTATAAAAAGTTATGTTTTGATGAATGGCAAGTATGGGAGTATTTATTGATGTGAAATTGATGTGGATCAGAGTTAATATTTTTCGGCCTGAAAAATTAAGGCCAAATACTGGTCCTATCGTATCTACTCCTTTACTTATTTTTAACACTTTCTGTGTCATCTTTGAAGGGTTTATTCATATACAGCGCTAAATTAAGAATATTTCCATATTTCTGGTATTAAACCGTTGAATTGTACTAATCTACATCAGTGCGTATAAATCATAATTTACTGTTTTTCACGTTTGCCCTATTTGACTGCACTAAGATAAGTTAGTTAACAGTACTGGGTACCTGCTCTATCTACATATAAACAAAATGATTTTTTTCCAGACATTACAAGCCTATGAAGCTACACCTAAAAGGTCGAGAGTTTGTTTATCTTCATCCTTCTTCTGTAAACAAAAGAAACAACGATTTAAACTCAGCATGGTTCATCTATCACAAGAAAATGAAAACTGAGCAGGTAAGTCCAATATTTTCTTTTAATATTTATTGACTTAGGCTCTACAAAAAGATGAATATATTCTGTAAAGAAAATGTTAGTTTGCATTGTAAAGGTTCATTTATAAAGTTAGAAGGTTTGTTAGTAAAGATAAGTGAGAAAAGCTGGAGAAAAAAAATCAATTTTTGGACTGGAGACTGTCACAGGTCTCTGATTTGTTCGTGACTTATGTAGGACAGTAGCCTAGTAGTTTTTATAGAGAACCACATTTTCAATCTGTATAGTAAGCTCCGGATTTTCACACAACTACCATCTGGCAAGTTGTATGTCTTCACCGTTAAATGGGAGGGTACATTTTAGTGTTTGCTATATTTCAACCCTTTCAATGCTGTACGTGATATCACACCCAGTATCAGTTTTGTATGTAATTGGGGGAATAGTGATGATAACATCAAAATAAGTAGCCTGTTGTCAATGTCAACATAATTTTGTTTGTTTGATTTATTAACATCCTATTAACAGCTATGGTCATGTAAGGACGGCCTCCCATGTATGCGGTATGTTGCGTGTATGTTGTGCGAGGTGCGTGATTTGGGAGACTGCGGTATATTCATGTTGTGTCTTCTTGTATAGTGGAACTGTTGCCCTTTTTATTGTGCTATATCACTGAAGCATGCCGCCGAAGACACCAAGCAACACACCCCACCCAGTCACATTATACTGACAACGGGCGAACCAGTAGT
This sequence comes from Argopecten irradians, assembly GCF_041381155.1. Taxonomy (NCBI): domain Eukaryota; kingdom Metazoa; phylum Mollusca; class Bivalvia; order Pectinida; family Pectinidae; genus Argopecten; species Argopecten irradians. The sequence continues at coordinate 24,384,098 of NC_091134.1, forward strand.
TCCACTTCCTGTATGCTGAGCGTTAAGCAGGAGCAGAAACTACCACTTTTATAGACTTTGGTGTCTCGGCCAGGGGACAGAACCCAGAGCCTTGGCAATACAAAATGTTATAAAGATTTAGTTAGATATATAGGTTTATTGTCCATTAGGAATATAGAACTTTTCACGGTTTTCACAGATTCTGATTATGGTTTATGGGTGGGAGAAACACTGATGTCTCCCGTGAGTTGTGTTCCTTAGATGCTGATTAACTTGTGATTATTTCAGGTGTATCTATACGATACCAGTGTAGTGTCCCCCTACTCACTTCTCATGTTTGGAGGCGAGATTGAAGCATCAGAAGAAATGGTGGTATGTACATGTCTATCAAGAAAACAATTAAAAAGAAAGGCATCACAAATCACATTGTCATCAGCATTGCCCGTCAATCTTAACATCTCACTTTTAAAAGGTCCATAATTTTGTGACATCCACATAAAACAGTTGAGTTCAGAATGATGCTTTTGCTAGATTGAACTTCAGAATGGTACTTAACAAGACTGATAATTTGATGAAAATAGATTTCTATGGACACACAATTCGATCTACCAGGTCAATCAAGAGAGGGTCAAGTAAGAGTTAAAGAATTATACTTGTACAAACATGGAGTAAATATGATGAAATCAATATCTAATCTTATAAACAGGATGACGAACTGAGGCCAAAAGTTACAGTGGATGAATGGATCTTATTTTGGACCAGTTTATCAACAGCTCAGATGGTCAAGGTAGGCTTCGAATGATGAGTATTGTAACTTTAATCCTCTCACTTAGCTTTAGTAGCCCACCATCATTAAATGGTATTCAAACAGCTTTTCATCCATGGCTCGTTTCCTGTTTGTCTGTCCTTCTGTTTGTAAGCAGTTCTTATTTAGATGTTGATATTTACATGTTTCAAAATTTCTTTGATTTCGTTTGCCCTTATATCTGTGTCAATGTGACCAAGTGGTTTATCTCTGGATATTAAATCTGGCTTAGAGGTTTCCTCTTACCTAACCTGGAACAGCTTATACGTGTCATATCTCAGCGGAAATTTTGACATGTTTATTTTACTTTAAAAATTAGTACCGGGTAATCTATTGAAAACCATACGTTTTGCTAAATTAAGTTGTGAAAATTATCCAAAGGCATGGACTAACATGTATGATATTTTATAGACATTAGTTACAACACAGAACTTTTGCACCACAATAGTCCTTGCTTTTAATGCTTTATGTATGTTTTGCTTAATGATCTGAATGTATCTACTCACTTTACTGCACTGTAGATGTAAATATAATTTTTTTTAGTACTGCTAAAATCCATTTTGAGCGCTTCTTTGACTTTATAAAATAACAACCTATAAATTGTGTATTGCAAAAAAAAATTTGTTTATTTTTGTTGCGCTTCTTAATCCATGAGCATAAAATTACAGCACATGTAACGTTAAGTCACTAGTTGTTTGAATACAAGACAAAAACCAAACTAACCATGTGCATTATAACATCAATAATACATCTGTTTTTTGTAGGATCTTCGACAACAGTTAGACAAAATATTGGAGGAAAAGATCAAACATCCGGGACCAACAGACTGGTCCAAAAGTAGCAGGGAGGGTGCCATTATTGTCTGCCATTACTGAACTGTTAACAACAGAAATACTGGTAAATTATAAAGGTGAGAACATTCAAGCACAAAGAAAAGTACCATGGATTCAAATGGTGATATCTATACGGGGATACTACCACCAAGCTAAGGGAAAGCAGGAGCAGAAACTACCACTTTTACAGATGTGTCTCGGCCAGGGGACAGAACCCAGAGCCTTGGCAATATAAAATGTTATAAAGATTTAGTTAGATATATAGGTTTATTGTCCATTAGGAATATAGAACTTTTCACGGTTTTCACAGATTCTGATTATGGTTTATGGGTGGGAGAAACACTGATGTCTCCCGTGAGTTGTGTTCCTTAGATGCTGATCAACTTGTGATTATTTCAGGTGTATCTATACGATACCAGTGTAGTGTCCCCCTACTCACTTCTCATGTTTGGAGGCGAGATTGAAGCATCAGAAGAAATGGTGGTATGTACATGTCTATCAAGCAAACAATTAAAAAGAAAGGCATCACAAATCACATTGTCATCAGCATTGCCCGTCAATCTTAACATCTCACTTTTAAAAGGTCCAGAATTTTGTGACATCCACATAAAACAGTTGAGTTTAGAATGATGCTTTTGCTAGATTGAACTTCAGAATGGTACTTAACAAGACTGATAATTTGATAAAAATAGATTTCTATGGACACAATATTCGATCTTACAGGTCAATCGAGAGAGGGTCAAGTAAGAGTTAAAGAATTATACTTGTACAAACATGGAGTAAATATGATGAAATCAATATCTAATCTTATAAACAGGATGACGAACTGAGGCCAAAAGTTACAGTGGATGAATGGATCTTATTTTGGACCAGTTTATCAACAGCTCAGATGGTCAAGGTAGGCTTCGAATGATGAGTATTGTAACTTTAATCCTCTCACTTAGCTTTAGTAGCCCACCATCATTAAATGGTATTCAAACAGCTTTTCATCCATGGCTCGTTTCCTGTTTGTCTGTCCTTCTGTTTGTAAGCAGTTCTTATTTAGATGTTGATATTTACATGTTTCAAAATTTCTTTGATTTCGTTTGCCCTTATATCTGTGTCAATGTGACCAAGTGGTTTATCTCTGGATATTAAATCTGGCTTAGAGGTTTCCTCTTACCTAACCTTGAACAGCTTATACGTGTCATATCTCGACGGAAATTTTGACATGTTTATTTTACTTTAAAAATTAGTACCGGGTAATCTATTGAAAACCATACGTTTTGCTAAATTAAGTTGTGAAAATTATCCAAAGGCATGGACTAACATGTATGATATTCTATATTCATTAGTTACAACACAGAACTTTTGCATCACAATAGTCCTTGCTTTTAATGCTTTATGTATGTTTTGCTTAATGATCTGACCGTATCTACTCACTTTACTGCACTGTAGATGTAAATATAATGAATTTATCTACTCACTTTACTGCACTGTAGATGTAAATATAATGATTTTTGACAGTACTGCTAAAATCCATTTTGAGCGCTTATTTGACTTTACAAAATAACAACCTATACATTTTGTATTGCAAAAAAATTTTGTTTATTTTTGTTGCGCTTCTTAATCCATGAGCATAAAATTACAGCACATGTAACGTTAAGTCACTAGTTGTTTGAATACAAGACAAAAACCAAACTAACCATGTGCATTGTAACATCAATAACACATTCTGTTTTTTTGTAGGATCTTCGACAACAGTTAGACAAAATATTGGAGGAAAAGATCAAACATCCGGGACCAACAGACTGGTCCAAAAGTAGCAGAGAGGGTGCCATTATGTCTGCCATTACTGAACTGTTAACAACAGAAATACTGGTAAATTATAAAGGTGAGAACATTCAAACACAAAGAAAAGAAAAGTACCATGGATTCAAATGGTGATATCTAGGGATACAACCACAAAAAGAAAGTACATGGATTTAGATGGTGATATCTAAAGTTACTTTCACCAAGAAAGGGAAAGTACCATGGATTTAGATGGTGATATCTAAAGTTACTTTCACCAAGAAAGGGAAAGTACCATGGATTTAGATGGTGATATCTAAAGTTACTTTCACCAAGAAAGGAAGGATCAATGTTACTAGGATTACCCAAGAAAGGAAAGTACCATGGATTTAGATGTGATATCTAAAGTTACTTTCACCAAGAAAGGGAAAGTACCATGGATTTAGATGGTGATATCTAAAGTTACTTTCACCAAGAAAGGGAAAGTACCATGGATTTAGATGGTGATATCTAAAGTTACTTTCACCAAGAAAGGGAAAGTACCATGGATTTAGATGGTGATATCTAAAGTTACTTTCACCAAGAAAGGGAAAGTACCATGGATTCAAATGGTGATATCTAGGGATACTACCACCAAGAAAGGGAAAGTACCATGGATTTAGATTGTGATATCTAGGGATACTTCCACCATGAAAGGGAAAGTACAATGGATTTAGATTGTGATATCTAGGGATACTACCACCAAGTAAGGGAAAGTATCATGGATTCAGATGGTGATGGCTAGAGATACAACCACCAAGGAAGGAAAATTACCATGGATTCAGATGGTGATATCTAAAGTTACTTCCACCAAGAAAGGGAAAGTACCATGGATTCAGATGGTGATGTCTAGGGATACTACCACCAAGAAAGTAAAATTGCCATGGATTCAAATGGTGATATCTAGGGATACTACCACCAAGAAAGGGAAAGTACCATGGATTTAGATTGTGATATCTAGGGATACTTCCACCAAGAAAGGGAAAGTACCATGGATTTAGATTGTGATATCTAGGGATACTACCACCAAGAAAGGGAAGGTACCATGGATTTAGAAGGTGATATCTAAAGTTACTTCCACCAAGAAAGGGAAAGTACCATGGATTCAGATGGTGATATCTAGGGATACTACCACCAAGAATGGGAAATTACCATGGATTCAGATGGTGATGACTAGGGTAAAATTACCATGGATTCAAATGGTGATATCTAGGGATACTACCACCAAGAAAGGGAAAGTACCATGGATTCAGATGGTGATGAGTAAGTGGCTAAAAGACATAAAACAGAGGAAAACAAAGTGAGAAGTTTCAAAACTTGGCAGTAGGTTTATCTTAACTAGTAGCAATGTGTGAGACGACTCTACAGGGGTTTGTCCAAACAGTGAAGGGGCTGCAATAGTTAAGCAGGTTTTTTTTAAAGTGTCTAACGTTGGGAACTAAATTAGAGCAATTGGATGACAACCAGAAAAAAAAATCCCCAAAACATTTAACATTCTTTTGATCCAGACAATTTTCAGTGTTGCATCAATTTTTTGTGGATCTTTTTTTTACTTTGGTTTTGAATCTAGTCAGAACTAAAGGTGTGATGACTGATATTATTATTGAAATGGAGAATGAGGGCGGTATTTACAACATGGATTCAATTTTTACAACAAGTAATTCATTTGATATTTAGATTTAGCTATAGCATGGCATGTTTTAACATACTAGATCATGCATAATATTTCATGGGTTACATCGAATCTGTCTATTAAATTTTATTGAATATTTCAACGTTGCAATGTGTTGTTTGTAATGATATCTAGTTCGTAATGAAATTACATTGTACGATCGGCCCCTGTTTTGTAACAAAGGGGCATAACTCTGAGAATGGTGCAGACATCTTGTTCTGATATAAATAATAAACATCTGCGCTGTATAAGGATTATTGCCACCATGTTTTATTGAAATCTGTTCAGTAGTTTAGGACGAGTAGTAGTTTAGTAACAAAGAGTCATAACTATAAAGTTGATTGTTCTGATATATCGTAAATTGGAATATTTTAGCTTATTTGGCATGAAAACGCCAAAATTTAACACACAAAAATTTAGCTACATATTTATTTGTTTGCATACAAATATGAAATTATCTACACACTATTTGTTATATAAACACACACTCTCTGGTAAAATATTTAAGATATATTCTGTCAACTGGAACAAAACAGCAATACCTGTGCGAGTCTTTCTTTTGTGCAAATATGTACATGTAAGGTCACAGTACCCAAATCGGATCAAAGATTCGAAAAACTGCTTTTTTTCCATTGCATTCACATTTTACATGAAAAATAAGTCATGAAAATGACATTCCACAATATTAAATAAGTTTTGAAGCAGTGTTCAATTTTATTATACTTGACATTGAAATTGCCAAGTTAGTGTTATTTTGGTCAATCTCCTATAACGGTTTATTTTCTCATGTTTCAACATTACACTGCACAACATATCATCAAAATATTTAAGTGTGTACCTAAAATAAGAACAGAGAAACATTTCAAGAGGTATATGATGAACAAGGTAGTCCATACCTTTATTTACGATGCCACTTATAATGATTTAATTCTGCCACCATATTGACACTACAAGTTCATTATACTCAACGATCACAGGAAAACTCATCTGTCTAATGGACATATCTGCTATCGACCGAAAACCCCCAAACAAGTAGGCCTACTTGTACTGTGATTTTCCAGATTTTTCAATGTTGTATAAGAGTTATTTCCCTTCTATCACTGCTGTGATCTTTTTTGTTGAGTTTTTATATGTACAAATATGTATTGTGATCTGTGATTATTTATTCAACTTACTGTAAAGATAGATATGTAACTATTTATTACTTTTACTTCAGACCAATAATTCAAAAGAATGTCTTTGTATTGATATGGCTTCAAAACTAACAACGTTAGTTTTTTAGCCCACCATCATCAGATGGTGGGCTATTCAAATCGCTTTTCGTCCATGGTCCATGGTCCGTCCTTCCGTCCGTCCGTCCGTTCTTCCGTTCGTCCGTCCGTCCGTTTTTCCGTCCTTCCGTCCGTTATCAATTCTTGTTACCGCTATTTCTCAGAAAGTGCTGAAGGGATCTTTCTCAAATTTCATATGTAGGTTCCCCTAGGGCCCTAGTTGTGCATATTGTATTTTGGGACCAATCAGTCAATAAAACGGCCGCCAGGCGGCCATCTTGGACTTTGATAGTTCAAGTTTGTTACCGCTATTTCGCAGAAAGTACTGAAGGGATCTCTCTCAAATTTCACATGTAGGTTCCCCTAGGGGTCTAGTTGTTCATATTGCATTTTGGGACCAATCGGTCAACAAGATGGCCGACAGGCCGCCATCTTTGATTTTGATTGATAAAGTTTGTTACCGCTATTTCTCAGAAAGTAATGAAGGGATCTCTCTCAAATTTCACATGTAGGTTTCCCTAGGGTGTAGTTGTGCTATCATTTGGATAACCAAAGATGGCGACAGCTGCCTCTGGATTTATGATAAAGTTGTTACCGCTATTTCTCAGAAAGTAATGAAGGGATCTCTCTCAAATTTCACATGTAGGTTTCCCTAGGGGTGTAGTTGTGCATATTGCATTTTGGGACCAATCGGTCAACAAGATGGCCGACAGGCCACCATCTTGGATTTTGATTGATAAAATTTGTTACCGCTATTTCTCAGAAAGTATCGAAGCGATTGTTCTCAAATTTCACATGTAGGTTCCCCTAGGGCCATAGTTGTGCATTATGCATTTTTGGACCGATCGATGAACAAGATGGCCGACAGGACGCCATCTTGGATTTTGACAATTGATGTTTGTTACCGCTTTATCTCGGAAAGTACTTGGGATCCGTGTCAAATTGCATGTGCAGGTTCCCCTTGGGGTCTAGCTGTGCATATCACATTTTTGGACCGATCAGTGAACAAGATGGCCGCAGGCCGCCATCTTGGATTTTGATAGTTGAAGCTTGTTACCATTATTTCTCAGAAAGTACTAATGGGATCTGTCTCAAATTGCATGTCCATGTTCCCCTAGGGGTCTAGTTGTGCATATTGCATTTTGAGACTGATTGATGAACAAGATGGCTGACAGGCCTCCATCTTGGATTTTGTTAGTTGAAGCTTGTTACCACTATTTCTCAAAAAGTACTAAAGGGATCTGTCTCCAATTTTTTTGGCAAGTTCCCCTACTGGTCTAGTTGTGCATGTTGAATTTTAGGACCAATCGGTCAACAAGATGGCCGACAGGCCACCATCTTGGAATTTGATAATTGATATTTGTTACCGTTTTATATCTCAGATAGTTCTCAAAGGATCTTTCTCAAATTTCATATGTAGTAATATGTAGTAAAAGTTTTAAAAGCAGAGAAAAGATCCCTCTTTCGTTTGTCAGACATAGATCATTCTTTGGTGGGCGCCAAGATCCCTCTGGGATCTCTTGTCATTGTTACAGGATCTGTGTATAGAAACAGTAAATCTTCAGAATCTTTATCTTTCATTCAAATCAAGTTATTCACCAAAAATTTACAAGGCATAGGGAAATGCCAAAATTTTCTGACGCTGAAATATTCCAATTTACGGTGTCACATATGTATCCACTGTATAAGTATAATTGCCAGAGTTTTATTGAAATCTTTCCTGTAGAGTAGTCGGTAAATCATTGTCTCTACAGACGGACAAACTGAATCCAGTGTGCTTATCCATGTGTGATTTACCATCACTCCTCAGACAAAAACAATACTTGGGCCCATATTCATGAAAGTGTATCTTCAATCAGAGAACAGGATTTAATGGTGAATGTTGGAATTCGCAGAGTAATGCGAGTAACCAGAGTATTCGAATAATAGATGGCATTTTGCACCTCCATTTGACCCCTACATACATGTGAACTTAATAAATACTAAATGATTTACACTAAAAACGAAATGTATTGCATTTGTAAAGGATTTCCATGTAGACAGGCCCAAGTGATTGTAAAAACATTCAACGGATTACATAAAACACAACTAAAACCACTGAATTTGTAAGTTTTTTTTAAATTTTAATTACAGGAAGACTTACAAGAAACAGCTGATAATGGATGTTCTAAAATAATAAATGAGAGAAAGTCAGCTTTATATGTGGAGTTATGTCCCCTGCCACATCCGTTTCTTTATAAGTACAAAAGGTCTCGGTGGGCGTTTAGTCCTTTTTCAACACATGACTTTTGATTTCTTTATTGATTTATACTGCAACACACTGATTTTGAAAGTGTTGCATTGGTTATAAAAATTACTGTACATGATTTTGGGGTAATACGCAAAATTAACCTATTCACAAAATTTGATGCAAAGTTGATAAGATCTAGTACCATAATGTGATGCAATGTTAAACTGAGTGTATTCAAATATTTTTAGCCCTAATCTATCATAATCAATGAGCTCTTTGTTTAGAGTAAGGAAACCTCTGACCTGTGTTCTTTTCTTCACTGTTCCAACTAATGAATATTTTCTAAAATTTAAATCTAGTACATGATCTATTTTACAGGAGCACATTGGGAGTTATTTCCCTTTGTTCAGGGTTGTCTTAAAACGAAACATCAAAAATGCTTCAAAATATTCTTCAATTGAAGTCTTCAGAGAATGGTTAATACTACTTTACATATCTCATTTTAATCAATAAGTGCCTTATCATCTTCCTTCATTTAAATTTGATCTCGCTAAACAGTGTGATCAATAAAACTTTTCTTGTAAAACATGTATCGAAGCCCTTTTCTTGTAAAACATGTATCGAAGCCCATTACAAAAGCAGTATATAATTTAAAGCAATGAATTGTTGAATCTGTTTCCTTCATCAAAGCTTTGGGCCAGTACTCTGCTATTTTTGTAAGTATATTAGAGATGTAAGATTAAAAAGTAGATGATTTCTCACTCACAAAGTAAGATCTTACAGGTATACATGTGGCATGATTTACTCAGGAGCACGAGGAAAAGGAAGAAAACCTGCGATATATAATATATATATAAAATGATGATGCTTACAATAGTGTAGGATGGTATATATACAATGCTTACAACATCCAGTCATGTGTATGTACCCTAATTTACATCATATCACAAAGGTCAAGGTCAACAAACCACAAAGGTCAAACAAAGGTCAAAGAAAATACCAAAATGGAGCGTGAACTGACCTGCAGACTTTGTGCTTTGATTCCAGTGTTTAAGCTTGGCATTTAAATAATTTGGAAAATAGTAAAATACATAACACTTTGTGTTTAAAATTTTTACCTTAAAAGAATTTTTTTAGTAATTTGAAAAATTTCATATTTTTTTCAATATCAAAGAAACACGTTGCACACAAGTTAAAAATTAATGTGAAGCAACTAAATAATTGAAGTAATTTCTACGGAGAATGGAGCCTTAACAAAGCCATTACATGTATACAAATGATAGCAAGATAACAGATGAAAATCTCTAACAATTAAGATGAATCACAACAAAATGGATGTACACACCATCAGAACAAGGTCATGTGTACAGGATATTGGGTCATAGTGACCTACTTTATGCGTAATACAACAATATAAACACAAGCTCACAATGAAGAATGTTTAACAGTTTTATCACAAAATATTTTTTTTGTCAAAAACCTAAATAAAAAACAAACAAAAAAAGAAAATACAAGGTACATGTATTACAATAAATTGCTAAACACTGATGATATTTGTTTGTAATGAATGTAACCGAGATAAATTTGACTTAGCAGCAACACATTGTGTACAAAAACCGAGTCTAAGACACAAGGTCCCCATCATAACATGTAAAACAATCATCATTGTTCATATACAACTATTGGCGATATGTGCTTCAATGTCCGACGATCCCCGTCGACTATCGTTTCTTAATGTCGTACTAAACAATTCTATTACGTCTCCTCAAATACATTCATATTGTTCAAATATATTAATACGTTATAAAAGTAAAAGTTTGTACCGACTCGTGTTACAATATATACTTATATACCTATCTTTATACACCATGTTGTTATAAATGCCTGGAATGTACTGGGTTTTTAACTATTTCTTATATAATTTTCCTAGTATATTTACAAAAAAACATTATATACATTCCTTCATAACTTGAAATAAAATTAGGTGGCTTGAAGATTTTAGTATAGATATAAATGTTAGTATGTTTCTTTAATAAATAAAAAAAGTTATCACAACTTCATCAAAAATCTGATATCGGTGAAGATTGATATTAGTTTAAGTAAAAACACAACCAGTTTTAAAAGTTTGAAGGATGTCAATAAATAATTAAAAGTTGTATATTGGATAAAACAATGTCAACAGACAAAAAACACAAAAGTGTACACACTGGGAAACATAACAACTCATATCAAGTCTCATTTGAGATGGAAGTTTTCTCAAACTGTGGAGAAAACCAAGATGAAAAAATCCTCACAACGCCAAACTCATCATAAACAGAAGCAGTGATATCAAGCTCGCTGATACTGCAGAATGTAAAGCTGGTGCCTGTGTTATCATAGCACTTCAACACTTCAATAAGGAGGAGCACAACTCGAAGCACAGCAAATACTAAATAATGGCACTACTCTTTCTAAAGGAGCTAAATAAGAACAAACAACTCCACGTGAACTCTAGTTTTTGCTTTAAGTGTTTTTGCATGGAATGAATACTGTTAAATATAGTTTTAATTTTATAAAAGAATATTAAAGCTTGTGTGTTGATGATTAGAATTTGTATAATCTGTAATGTATATATTTATTTTACTACTGTGCAATAGTTAAATTTCACGGGTGTAAAATTTCGCAATTTGCTGTTTGGATTATTTTTTGCGTGGGGATTACTTTCGTGAATCATATTCAAAGCCTTTAAAAATCGTCATTCACACGGTAGGCTATCACATTGGCATTATCATGATTTTGATAAAGTTTGCAAATTTGGATTATCCACAAATTTTTAAAAAAAATTAAAACCCTCACGAACATGAGTAACTATACAATAGAGATAGGAAAATCAACAAGGTGGAGTATAAGTGATGTGTTGAATTATTGCAATCTTACACATCAAAAATCATACATTGCTTTTTATAAACAAAGCAAAACAACTAGATTAATAAGCTTAAATCAAAATTTCAAAGCAAATATTAGACCAAATAATATGAATTCCTTCCTTGTCCCTGAATAACACAAAAAACCTTAGGACTACACGCCTCGTTGTAACTGATATAACTCAAGTGTTACCTACCCCAATTAACTGGCCATAAAGCTATTCAACTCAGAGACATAAACCCAATTCTAGCAAACAAGTCTAAATTGCCATTTTGTTTTTTGTTCTCTGTCATATTCATACTTTTCTGTCAAGATCAAACCTTGACATTTTTTAAGAATGTTCTATACTTCAATACTGACAGCAATTTTCTCTGTTTCACACCAACTTATCTGCAAAAACATTTTGCAACTTAGAACATGTGTACACAAACATTTGATGTCTGTATATATGTATATTAGTAAGGTAACCATTTACCTGATATATGTTTTGGTACCTAAATATATAGTCTTGTTACAAATTTGTTTTAAAGGTGTGTGTACATATCCCTGGAAATATTATGCATAAATTATGAGATTTATGCTTTACGACAATTTATTACACCATTTAACTGTTTAAATTATGCATCCAATAATTTATGCTTAATGATGACAAACTTTCTCAGTTATGTCCTGACAAAATTACAAATCAATAATTCTTTTTATCTGCTGTTCAGATTTTTCAGAATACTTTCAGATCATACTCCGGCTATTGCCTCAGAAAGATAATGTTGAATCGTCCCACTCAAGATCTTTAAGCTTCTTAACCACCACTTCCTCTTCCTCCTCGTCTGAACTATCACAGTCGTCATGGTAACTATCAATATCATCATCACTATCTGAATCATCTCGCAGTTTCATGGGAACATCTTCATATTCAAACACCTTCAAAGAAAAAGACACCAATTTAGCAAATTACAATGGAGAAGTCTGATTTCAATAGCCCTTCTGACGTGTACCTATATTAAGTTCTTTTTGCAGCAAAGATTATAAGCGTACAGGGGTACATAACAAAACACAACAAAGGCCATTGGCAACATTATGTCCCCTCTGTCTCCCCATTTCATGGCTGGTGCCTAAAATGGCATTTTTCACAGGTATAACATTTAAATGCCATTGGATAGGCGAGATGATGAATGAAAAAGTAATTTCCTAAATACTATAATCTAATGGTCAACAATTTGTCTTGTGATAGTCATTGTAAGAAAACAAGTATAAAGTATTACCTTTTCCCTTACCTCCCTTTGTTCCATTGGGTTGACAGTGATATTTAGGGCCGAATTATCCCATTCCATCTCCATCATCTTATCGTCCACCTGTACCACGGTGCGTCGGTGTGCCGCTCGGATACGAATCACTCCCAGAATGATCATGAACAAAAGGAATCCCACACATACAACGATGATAGCTACCATTCCAACATCTGAAAGTAACAAAAGAGCTTGTATAATAATAGATACCATTCCGACGTCTAAAAGGAACAAAAGGGATCATATTTACAATGATAGTAACCATTCCGACGCCTGAAAGTAAAAAAAGAGCTCGTAAAATATTAGCTACCATTCCGACCTCTAAAAATAACCTAAGGGATCATATCTACAATATTAGCTACCATTCCGATGTCTAAAAGTAACAGAAATGCTGGTATAACGATAGCTACCATTCTGACGTCTAAAAGTAACAGAAATGCTCATATAATGATAGCTACCATTCTGACGTCTAAAAGTAACAGAAATGCTGGTATAATGATAGCTACCATTCCGACGTCTAAAAGTAACAGAAATGCTGGTATAATGAAAGCTACCATTCTGACATCTAAAAGTAACAGAAATGCTCATATAATGATAGCTACCATTTTGACGTTTAAAAGTAACAGAAATGCTGGTATAATGATAGCTACCATTTCCGACGTCTAAAAGTAACAGAAATGCTGGTATAATGATAGCTACCATTCTGACGTCTAAAAGTAACAGAAATGCTGGTATAATGATAGCTACCATTCCGACGTCTAAAAGTAACAGAAATGCTGGTATAATGATAGCTACCATTCAAACGTCTAAAAGTAACAGAAATGCTCATATAATGATAGCTACCATTCCGACGTCTAAAAGTAACAGAAATGCTCATATAATGATAGCTACCATTCAAACGTCTAAAAGTAAAAGAAATGCTGGTATAATGATAGCTACCATTCTGACGTCTAAAAGTAACAGAAATGCTGGTATAATGATAGCTACCATTCCGACGTCTAAAAGTAACAGAAATGCTGGTATAATGATAGCTACCATTCCGACGTCTAAAAGTACAGAAATGCTGGTATAATGATAGCTACCATTCTGACGTCTAAAAGTAACAGAAATGCTGGTATAATGATAGCTACCATTCGGCCGTCTAAAAGTAACAGAAATGCTGGTATAATGATAGCTATCATTCCGATGTCTAAAAGTAACAGAAATGCTCGTATAATGATAGCTACCATTCCGACGTCTAAAAGTAACAAAAATGCTCATATAATGATAGCTACCATTCCGACGTCTTAAAGTAACAGAAATGCTGGTATAATGATAGCTACCATTCCGACGTCTAAAAGTAACAGAAATGCTGGTATAATGATAGCTACCATTCCGACGTCTAAAAGTAACAGAAATGCTGGTATAATGATAGCTACCATTCCGATGTCTAAAAGTAACAGAAATGCTGGTATAATGATAGCTACCATTCCGATGTCTAAAAGTAACAGAAATGCTGGTATAATGGTAGCTACCATTCCGATGTCTAAAAGTAACAGAAATGCTGGTATAATGATAGCTACCATTCCGACGTCTAAAAGTAACAGAAATGCTGGTATAATGATAGCTACCATTCCGATGTCTAAAAGTAACAGAAATGCTGGTATAATGATAGCTACCATTCCGATGTCTAAAAGTAACAGAACTGCTCGTATAATGATAGCTACCATTCAAACGTCTAAAAGTAACAGAAATGCTCATATAATGATAGCTACCATTCCGATGTCTAAAAGTAACAGAAATGCTGGTATAATGATAGCTACCATTCCGATGTCTAAAAGTAACAGAACTGCTCGTATAATGATAGCTACCATTCCGACGTCTAAAAGTAACAGAAATGCTCATATAATGATAGCTACCATTCCGACGTCTAAAAGTAACAAAAGGGATCAAAGGTTAATTCTAACCGGGTCATGTAAGGATGTGCCAGGTTTAATGGAGGAGGAAAACTGGAGTACCCGGAGATAACCCATCGACCAGTGTTCAGTACCTGGCAACTGCCCTACATAGCCATTAGTATGGTGGACAAAGATATGCACATATGATAACATTTACCTTGAAAGATGCCTTACAGTGAGAAAGAAATGTTAAGAAAATATCACTGAAGTGAAGATAGCAGAATATCAATATGATAATATTAGGATGATTGTGATAACGAACTAGGGAAAGCATGTGCTGCCACTCAGACTGGTACAGAATATTGATATAATATTATGATGATTACGATAACGTACAAGGGAAAGCATGTACTGCCACTCTGACTGGTACAGAATACTGATATAATATTATGATGAATGTGATAACTTACTTGGGGAAGCGTGTGCTGCCACACCAACTGGTACGTTGCCACTGATGCTGTTGTCCAGTTTAAACTGCTGGATGTGGCTCTCCTGAGCATGAGCATGGACCACCTTCCTAGGCTCACTGTGGACCGATACAATCTGGAACAAACAGTACCAATGTGCTCTTTCTTTCTATCTCTCAAATGCAGTGTTTTCTCTATTTATATCTCTCAGAAATATGGTTTCAGTATCATAGTTGGTGAAATGAACCTTGGGCTAAAGAGGCATTTTCTTTACCAAATGTTAAAGTGTATCACTAATCATTTGCTGCCTGTTGTTAAAGTGTATCACTTGCTGCCTGTTCTCATTGGTTTTTATCCATGTTTGATTACAAAGTAAGACTACCTTGAACTGGATGTGGCCGTACTTTAAACTTGAGCAGAACCTGAACTTACTTTCACCTTAATCTGGTTATGACCTTTAACCTTGAGTTTGATGTGAACTTACCTTGACCTCCAGCTGGTTGCTAATGAAGCGTCCACTTTGCGAAGAACAGCTGAGAATGAACTTGCGGCTGTTGAGTGCATTGCCATTGTTATGGAAATAATAGAGCTCCTGCATCACTCGCTCATAGTTGTCTTTGGTATCAGCATCTGGCGATGGTAATTACACAGGTCTATAATTGTATACATACATGGTGTATATCTATAGTGCTTACTACACATACATTTAATGGTATTTTATATCTTAACATAATATACATTTGGCATCTGTAAGCGGATCAAACACTATAATTTGTTTGAAATGAAATTTGATAATAGGAATTTTGTTTCAAAGCCAAACAATTAATTTTAAATCAGACAATATGTTTATATTAGAGGAATTTCATTTCGAAAGTTTTCAGAAATAGTTGTTCAATCAAAATTATTTTCAACAAAAGTCCAGAGTAAACATGACAAAATATTTCTACATATATGTACTTTATAAACAGCAATATGTGATATAAATGTATAAGGTTTCTTACTTGTTATGACAAGTCCGCTGTTCGTTTCACTTCCCTCTAAGTGCATGTTGAAACGGGAGATTGTGCTCTCAGGAAGATTGAGGTGTTCAACACGGAAATCCAGAGGGGGATCAGCCCTGATCGTACAAGTGTCTAATAAAATGTCTTGTTGTGGGACTTCCTTCTCAATGGTCTCCTCTGTCAAATGGAGATTTGTATTTTAAATTGAATCTATGATTTTTTCCCCATTTTTTTTTGTATGTGCAATAGCTATTCAATATATAAAACTCATGTAATTTTTTTAAATCTTTTTTCAAAATTCCTAACAAACTAAGATTATCTGCAGCAATAAATCAGAAACAATTTCACCTTGTTATCTTGAACATATGTATTTTTAAAACTTGAAAACTTTGGTTAAAGTTCAACATGAACATTCAAACTCACATTACCAGAATTACTTTGTTACTTGGAGTTTTACCATTATAATTTTACATTGGAAATGACGCACATTGCATCTAAGCTTGAAGCATTACACGATAAGGGAACAGGACTGTGTGTTTGACGTGATATATTAAGTATGGTGATAGACTTACGTTGGTTCCTGGTGCGTGATAACTTGTCTTGTAATTTCTGTATTTTTGATGGCATTGTCCCATCTTCTTCCTCATCTTCATCCTCATCCTCATCGGGAGCGAGGCCGTTATGAAGCAGGAAGTCGACACCAATATGAATGCCTGTGAAGATCCTCTGGCCAGAGAGAAGCTGGGAGGCTGTGGACTGGACAATGTGGGGGCCCGACAGGGAAATGGAGGGGATAGGGGCAGGATTCACCATTACAAACGTCTCAGCGATGGGCAAGATCACTTCCTTATCATCACAGCTGAAAATATAGGTAAAGTGTCAATACTATCAGATATCTGTTATATTAGAATTTTATTGTTCAAAACATAGGTAAAAAGATTATTATAGTTAAGATGTAAGCTTTGAAAACAATTCTATGTACCATAATTTCTTTTGGATTGCCCGCTGTTGTGACATTATTTTGTGAGGAAAATCTGCATTGTTTTCACCATAAAGTATGGTGTTACATTATCAAACACATGACATTACAATCATACTCACAAGGGCAGATAACTCTGTAATATGCACATACAGAAAAGCCCTCCATAAATCATGTTATCAGCAGACAATACACGAGAAATGTAGTTATATATTTGCTATCCAACCAAATGGACCAAAGGCACTGATAAAATATTCAATTATAAGATGGATATTTCATTATGAGCACATGAATTAAACCACAGAGCAGTGTTTAGAAATACATACTGGACGTTGGTTGAAATGTCAATGTTTCTCCGCCCTGGGGTAGGGAACTGGCGTGCATTGAGGTAGACAATATCTCGTACAAGATTCTGAACCTTGGTAATATTTTTACCCTCGATGGTAAACTCTGTCATCTCGCTGTTGTAGCTCAAAGCCTGAAAGTAGAGGTACAATGGGCAAATTAAAACTGTTTAATGGGCAAATTAAAACTGTTTAATGGGCAATTAAAACAGTTCAATGGGCAAATCCAAACTATTTAATGGGTTAGAAAATTATAACTGTTGATGGGTTTAACAGATCAAAACTTTCTATTGTTACACGTAAAAGGATTGGATTATACAAAAAGAAAAATTGTGAATTCAGAAATCAGACTGCAGAAATGTTAAATAAATATCATCAGACTGCAGAAATGTTAAATAAATATCAACTATGAAGGGGAAGTAACCACAAACAAATTATTATTTTTGGTACATTTCTTGATAAATCAATAAACTTTTTCTAAAGATATGAAGATTTCTGAAATTAATGCTAACAGCAGCCTCTAAATGTTCTGATTTGTTACCATAATAACAGAAATAAAGATATAATAGAGCATACTTACTGAACCCGTCAGCAGAGCTTTGGTTCCTTTGAAGTCTAGGTTTTCCTTACAGCTATTCAGACAATGGATGACACGGTCACTCTCAGTTTGTCCCTTAAGGACGGACAGACCCGCCAAAAATCCTCGTAGGTAGTGCTCAAACTTATTTTTGGCACCTGTAAAAGTAGAGTATAGTTCATTACTATGGTTTATAATATTACACAGATAGTAATATCTATTGTAAGCATAGAAATCGCTGTTTACAATTTTACAATGAAAGAATTCATATTGGGAGAAAAACTTCTGCTTGTAGTTTACTAGCTTCAGATTCATACACCCTTGGTAGGTCAATATTACACAAAAAGTTATGAAATAGTGGATATACCCACCCTGCCAGCATGCACCAACAACAAGTTTGGTAGAATGGACTTTGACGGTGTGTTGTAGTGGCCAGTCATCTACTACCTCCATGTTAGATTGGTCGGGGATCAGCAACTTGCCGTCGATGTACAGTCGCACCTAAAAACAACCAAATACAACAGTAACTTAAACAGTCAAATGTCAATGTAGGTAACTGTACAAGGAAACTGCACTGTAAGAACAATGCTTGATCCTAGTCTCACAATAAGAAGCAAAATTTATTAATAAAAGTTTCAGATGAATAGTCAGGGATCAATCTAGACCTCATTTACTACTGTTTATGGATAGTTTCCTCTCAAGAAATAAATTTCCCTCTGTCCTAAACTTCCCCTCTAGAAGGAAAAAAATCCCCCCTTTAAAGTTCATATATGACCGGTTGGTTTTTTTTTAAACAAAATTTTCCCCTCTGACACATTTTTCATCAAATTTTAAAAGTTTTGGTTGTAAATTACCTAATTTTTATCATAAAACTACTGCATATTTTATGATTAGCAAACATTTGTTAATACTGAGTTTAAAATCTTTCTTTCATTAAATCTAACAATGTAAAAGGTTATTTTAAGACATTTTTTTTTCAGCTTCAAAATGAAAATATTTTGAAAACAAAATACGAACAGTGGAATTCCCCTAAATGGCACTAAACTTTTCCCCTAATTTGAATAAGAGTAGTTTCCCCTAAAATCTAGATTGATCCCTGATAGTGACTTTACAAAAGCTTGCATGGTCAGGAATGAACAACACTTAACTTTGTCAAGCCATGTAAAGATACATACGTGAGGATAGTCCATGCTGATGGCGTAGTAATGCCATTCACCATCGTTAATCTGTGGCAGTCGCCAGCGCCACTCCGCAGGCTTAAACACTTCCATATCCTCAGGACTTTCGCCCTCACGACGTAACAAAAACACCAGCTTCTCACCATGAACGAACAAAGCATAATGGTGGCGGTTCATACCTGAAATAAAGCATAATGGTGTTAGTCTTTACCTAAAATGAGAAAAGATTTTATACAAACCAATATGGTATGACTTATCTGACAATATAATATCACAAACATAAATCTGGTATTTCTTTGGGAATGATAGCCTTATTCAAGTTTATCACTGTAGATAATGATCCCATAACTAATTTCCATAGTTAGACATTTTTGAAGTACACAATATCTTTCGTTTTTCTTTTTTGTTTCGAAAATTCAAATTTCATCTCTTCTCAAACCTGTTCAGTGTTGCTCCATTAGATATGCCAAGCTATTGAAAAGAAATATTCTCTCTCTCTTTGAACTATAATTCCTCTTTACATATGTGGCAATGTGAGGCTCAGACGGAACTTTTATTTAAGATAATAATTCAATAACACATGGTGAAATCATGGCATCTTAACAGTATCAAGTCTTGTGAAGTCACAAATTACTTGTCAATGTGTAAATGTGGCAGATAAAAACAGTAAGTGACAAATTCAGTTAACCATTTTTAATATTGATTACAAGATCAAATATAACAATGTTACCTTCGCCATCCGACATACACATTATGTGCTCCTTCTCTGGGCGTCCATCAGGACTTACAGTCAAGTCCTCAAACTCATGTTTCATCCAGGTGGAAATTGTGAAGTGATGAAACAGAGAGTGGTTGAAGTGGGAAATAGGAACTTCTACAGCGTTTGTCTGTCCATCAAAGTAGAAGATCTGGTCACTCTCGTGTCCGTCATCAACATTGAGTGTACTCGTGTAGGTGGTAGTTAGACTTGGTGATGGCAGCAAGTCCACGCTGTTATCATTGGCACCTAGAGGTCAAAAGGTCAAGGGTATCACAAATATAGTACAGGTACCTACTACAGGTAACAAGGTCATAGGAATCACAGATATAGTACTGGTACCTACTAGAGGTCACAAGGTCAAGGGTATTACAAATATAGTACTTGTACCTACTAGAGGTAACAAGGTCATGGGAATCACAGATATAGTACTAGTACCTACTAGTGGTCACAAGGTCAAGGACATTATAAATTATTTATGGCACCTACTAAAATTAAGTTCATAATATCATAAAATTAAGGTAAAGAAATGTAACCTTGCAGTCATTTACATAAGAACTTAAATTATTGGTCACAGATTCATGGAGTTTCAATAATATAAATGCCAATGAAAAGGCATTAAGAGAAATAACTTGCACACAAAAAAAAAACCAAACAAG
The DNA here is from genome assembly GCF_041381155.1 of Argopecten irradians. NCBI lineage: Eukaryota > Metazoa > Mollusca > Bivalvia > Pectinida > Pectinidae > Argopecten > Argopecten irradians. The sequence continues at coordinate 24,404,726 of NC_091134.1, forward strand.
TATGTAATTCCATGGTTAAACTAGTGAACGTTAAGAATACTTGGTATTTTCCATTCACACACTGATATCCAATACTTACCACACAGTTTCCTCTGTGATACAATGGAGTAGGTGTCACGGTCACACCCCTTGCCGATATGTTTGGTTGCTAGGTGCATTTTGACCTTGACCTTCTGTGGCACACAGGTGTTGTCGCACCATTTAAGGGTTGCCCCGGGAACCAGCTTAACCTGTCCACTACCAGCATCGTAGTTTACATGGTCAGGGATATCTGTAGACAAAACAGAAATACTTAATATCAGAGCAAAAGATAGAGATTAACAAAGACTTGTACCATCATAATAGGTGTTGGTTACCACTCCCTTCAAAATTCATTTACTCCAGTTGAGATTTATTGTCAATTTTGTTGCTTTCATGAGCTTATGAAGACTAGAAATATCTGTAAGACAAATGATCCTACCTCAATGTATATAAAAGTGGAAAGGTGCAACTTAACGCAATAGAAATGCAACTGGATGACACAACATACATACATATAATATGACCACTCCCCCTCTGATTTTGATAGTATGACCATGAATAGTGAGAAAATTTGTAAGAGTAAAGCCCAATAGGGTACCAGTAGATGTGAACCCTTACCCTGCCATCCACTCTTGCACACCTCCCTCATCTTGATGTTGATGACTGCCTTCTTGGAGCGTTTCCCACCACAGTCCACAGCCACCAGTTCCAGGATAAAGTTGTGGTGCTGTTTATAGTGGATCACCTCCGTGTTTCTAAGGTTACCTGTCAAAGGTCAACATTTATGTGATTTAATGACAGAAATCACTGTGAAATCTTTAGTGCGTTATGCCTTACAAAGAATTTTAGCTCTTTATTCTAATATTACCATTTATGACAAAATTATTTATTGTTAATTCTTTTCTTAAACATATTTCACCCCTGAAAATTCATAATGAACTGTTCCATCCTTTCAATGGGAAGAGTTCAAGTGTTTTTTTAGCGGTGAATGATTGAAATTAAAAACAAACTGTATACAAAATTAACACTAACGCTAGCCTTATGTCAAATAATAATCAAAATGCTTCTAATGAAAAAAGTACACCACATGTATTTTACAAGTATTTTTTTGAGAATTTTTTTTATAAATCCATTATGTCATTTCAAAAAACATGATGACATTGCCTGATTGAAATATTTATGATAGTGAAGCTTATGCTGACACTGAAATCATTACCATTAATGACAGTTTGAATCTACCTACCTCTCCTGTCAATGGTAAAGGGAACATTGTTGGTGAGGATCTCGTAACCACAGATACCACGATACTCCGGTGAACGGTCACTGTCAGTGGCACGGACACGCACCAATGAGTCGTAGAATCGACCTTCGTCCATCTCCACGAAGTAGTTATCCTGGATAAACTTGGGTGGGAATTCGTCCACATCCTTGACACGGATGAAGAAAATGGCCCTGTCATAATACAAAACCACACAATGTAGCAATGTAATGGCATCATGTTCATGGTTTATTTAAATGTTAAAATCCAAGATGGCCAATTTTTTAATTTAATTTCAGCCTGAAAAATTACCAAGCAGATCTAGGATGGATGGGGATCCATCATTAATGTGCAAAAGAAAAAAAAACGGACAGACGGACGGACGGACGGACAGACGGACGGACGGACAGACGGACAGACAACCTGATTACTATAGGGCACCCGCATCTCGATGCGGGGCCCTAATGACAGAAATCACTGTGAAATCTTTAGTGCGTTATGCCTTACAAAGAATTTTAGCTCTTTATTCTAATATTACCATTTATGACAAAATTATTTATTGTTAATGCTTTTCTTAAACATATTTCACCCCTGAAAATTCATAATGAACTGTTCCATCCTTTCAATGGGAAGAGTTCAAGTGTTTTTTTTAGCGGTGAATGATTGAAATTAAAAACAAACTGTATACAAATTAACACTAACCTTATGTCAAATAATAATCAAAATGCTTCTAATGCAACAAGTATACCACATGTATTTTACAAGTATTTGTTCGAGAATCTTTTTTATAAATCCATTATGTCATTTCAAAGAACATGATGACATTGCCTGATTGAAATATTTATGATAGTGAAGCTTATGCTGACACTGAAATCATTACCATTAATGACAGTTTGAATCTACCTACCTCTCCTGTCAATGGTAAAGGGAACATTGTTGGTGAGGATCTCGTAACCACAGATACCACGATACTCCGGTGAACGGTCACTGTCAGTGGCACGGACACGCACCAATGAGTCGTAGAATCGACCTTCGTCCATCTCCACGAAGTAATCCTGGATAAACTTGGGTGGGAATTCGTCCACATCCTTGACACGGATGAAGAAAATGGCCCTGTCATAATACAAAACCACACAATGTAGCAATGTAATGGCATCATGTTCATGGTTTATTTAGATGTGTTTTGAACTTGAATTGTACTGTTCTTAGGAAATGAACTAAATTCAACAATTATTACTCTGTCTCACAATATCAAAACTATAGAATGTTGCTCAAATGTTGCCATCCTTTAAGAATAATTGCTAAGCCAATCCAAACATAAATGAAAGTATTTTAGCAGAGAGAGGCTGAAATTTCACTCACTTATTAGACTCTCTCCTTGGAGTTCCACAGTCAAAGGCGATGACACTGAACCTGTAGCGAGCTCGTTTCTCGAAGTTTAGATGGGCTCCCTCTACTAGGTTTAAGACTGCCTCTCCTGTGGCCCTGCTCTTGATGTCTACGACAAATGGCACATCTTGTCTCAATGAAATCACGTCATATCCACAGATATATTCTGTAAAATACAAAAAAATTTAGGCATTTTAGTTATAATTAATTGCATCCGTTGACAGCCTGTAATCAAAACTCACATCACAACGCGTAAGTCTCTTCACTACTGTGATGATATTTCAGTAAGTTATTGTCAGCCCTCTATGATATAATCTGTATTTCCATATTACAGAGTTTTCTGTGGGTAGGTATGTATCTACATATTACAGAGTTTTCTGTGGGTAGGTCTGTATCTACATATTACAGAGTTTTCTGTGGGTAGGTATGTATCTACATATTACAGAGTTTTCTGTGGGTAGGTATGTATCTACATATTACAGAGTTTTCTGTGGGTAGGTATGTATCTACATATTACAGAGTTTTCTGTGGGTAGGTATTGATTGTGGTGTCATGTGTTTGTGAGTATAAACTTCATACTTTAAAAGAAGACGATGTAAACTTCGCTCACAAAACAGTGACATCACATTAATGAATACCAAACAACAAGGGAGATAATAGGGATGGGTATCGCGAAAAATTTTGTATCGCGATATATCACGATACATCATAAGTGTATTATGATACGTATCATGATATTTTGGTATTATTTTTGTACAATAAGAATTGCATGTTTTTTTCTGTCAATCACCTAAAAATAGTATGAAATAAATGTTTTGTCAATATATCACTTTTATTCTTGTTTTTATCTATGCGAGATAATGTCTGCTCGATGTTTTGCAAACACTTACTACTGGACGGGACTCAGTAGCTGGCTGATGGCGACGCAAGTGAGTCGTCAGGGTCGTTGTTCCGCCACTACATTTAACGATTGCCGTATACAATCGACATCAAGCAATGTTTTCCTCGCTATTTCTTTCCCCTTTACGTACTATAAGGCCAAAAAGCTGCCATACAACCGCTTTTGCTTGGGATTTTTTATGAGGTTATCATTCGAGCCTATGAAGGCCGCCATTTTGAAACATTACTAAGCACAAGATCAATCATAATCTACATATAATAACATCCCAAAAATCCATCTTAACCTATACATTTGTCTGAAATGTTGTTAAAATATATATTTCAGTTTTAATTTTTATTCAAATTCTCATTTTAAAAATATTTCCCGTCAAAAATGAAATTTCACGGAAATATACGGAAAATCCCCGAATGATTCCTAGTGAACCGATACGACTAAATCGTACCGCGATACGTATCGTTTTCAAAATGAACCTGGATATATCGGTATACCGATAATACCGCGCACCACTAGGAGATAACTCTGTAATATGCGGGGACAGAATATATCAAAATAAGGCATTCATTCACAACAAAATGGTTTAGGATTAAGAATAGTGAAAAATATAAGGTTTTTCATGAACAACTTGTCAAACTCTTTTGCTTAGAAGATGTGTCTTTAACATTATAGACATCTAAAAGGTAACACTCTTAAAGTTAATCTGTTTCGTACATATGTGATATTGCTTTTACTTAAATCAATATCTGAATTGAAGTGAATTATAATATAAGCTGTGTAAATTTGTTGTTGCCTTATTATTGGTTACTGGAAAACAAATATGATTTTATCAATTTTAATTTTGTAATTATGAGTACCATACTTCTTTCACAAGAAAACCAAAACAGATTTTACCAACTCTGAATGAATTTGAAAGCAACAGATGAAGGATAATTTACATGACCATTAAATGTTATGTACATTCCATGTTGTTGTACATTCCATTTTATGTACATTCAATGTTGTTGTACATTCAATGTTGTGTACATTCCATGTTATGTACATTCCATGTTGTTGTACATTCCATGTTGTGTGTACATTCCATGTTGCTGTATATTCCAAATTGTGTGCATTCCATGTTGTGTACATTCCATGTGGTTGTAAATTCATGTTGTTGTACATTCCATATTGTGTACATTCCATGTTGTTGTACATTCCATGTTGTTGTATACATTCCATGTTGCTGTATATTCCAAATTGTGTGCATTCCATGTTGTGTACATTCTACGTTGAGTACATTCCATGTTGGTTACATTCCATGTTGTTGTACATTCTATGTTGTGTACATTCCATATTGTGTACATTCCATGTTATGTACATTCCATGTTGTGTATATTCCATGTTATCTACATTCCATGTTGTGTACATTCCATGTTGTTGTACATTCTATGTTATGTAATTTTCCATGTTGTTGTACATTCCATGTTGTGTACATTGCATGTTGTTGTACATTCCATGTTGTGTACATTCCATGTTGTGTACATTCCATGTTGTGTACATTCCATGTTGTGTACATTCCATGTTGTTGTACATTCTATGTTGTGTACATTCCATATTGTGTACATTCCATGCTATGTACATTCCATGTTATGTACATTCCATGTTGTTGTACATTCTATGTTGTTGTACATTCCATGTTGTGTACATTCTGTTATGTACATTCCATGTTGTGAACATGCAATGTTGTTGTACATTCCATGTTGTGTACATTCCATGTTGTGTACATTCCATGTTGTGTGTACATTCCATGTGGTTGTAAATTCATGTTGTTGTACATTCCATGTTGTGTACATTCCATATTGTGTACATTCCATGTTGTTGTACATTCCATGTTGCTGTACATTCCATGTTGCTGTATATTCCAAATTGTGTGCATTCCATGTTGTGTACATTCTATGTTGTGTACATTCCATGTTGGTTACATTCCATGTTGTTGTACATTCTATGTTGTGTACATTCCATATTGTGTACATTCCATGTTATGTACATTCCATGTTGTGTATATTCCATGTCATGTACATTCCATGTTGTTGTACATTCTATGTTATGTACATTCCATGTTGTTGTACATTCCATGTTGTGTACATTGCATGTTGTTGTACATTCCATGTTGTGTACATTCCATGATTCCATATTGTGTACATTCTGTTATGTACATTCCATATTGTGTTCATTTCATGTTATGTACATTCCATGTTGTGTACATTCCATGTTGTTGTACATTCTATGTTGTGTACATTCCATATTGTGTACATTCCATGCTATGTACATTCCAAGTTATGTACATTCCATGTTGTTGTACATTCCATGTTGTGTACATTCAATATTGTTGTACATTCCATGTTGTGAACATGCAATGTTGTTGTACATTCCATGTTGTGTACATTCCATGTTGTTGTACATTCATGTTGTTGTACATTCAATGTTGTGTACATTCCATGTCGTTGTAAATTCATGTTGTTGTGTACATTCCATGTTGTGTATATTCCATGTTGTTGTACACTCATGTTGTTGTACATTCCATGTTGTGTACATTCCATGTTGTGTACATTCCATGTTGTTGTACATTCCTGTTGTTGTACATTCAATGTTGTGTACATTCCATGTTGTTGTACACCCATGTTGTTGTACATTCCATGTTGTGTACATTCTATATGGTTGTTCATTCCATGTTGTGTACATTCCATGTTGTGTACATTCCATGTTGTTGTAAATTCATGTTGTTGTACATTCCATGTTGTGTACATTCCATGTTGTGTACATTCCATATTGTTGTACACTCATGTTGTTGTTACATTCCATGTTGTGTACATTCTATATGGTTGTTCATTCCATGTTGTGTACATTCCATGTTGTGTACATTCCATGTTGTGTACATTCCATGTTGTTGTACACTCATGTTGTTGTACATTCCATGTTGTGAACATGCAATGTTGTTGTACATTCCATGTTGTGTACATTCCATGTTGTGTACATTCCATGTTGTGTACATTCAATATTGCTGTACATTCCATGTTGTGAACATGCAATGTTGTTGTACATTCCATGTTGTGTACATTCCATGTTGTGTACATTCCATGTTGTTGTACATTCATGTTGTTGTACATGCAATCTTGTGTACATTCCATGTCGTTGTAAATTCATGTTGTTGTGTACATTCCATGTTGTGTACATTCCATGTTGTTGTACACTCATGTTGTTGTACATTCCATGTTGTGTACATTCCATGTTGTGTACATTCCATGTTGTTGTACATTCCTGTTGTTGTACATTCCATGTTGTGTACATTCCATGTTGTTGTAAATTCATGTTGTTGTACATTCCATGTTGTGTACATTCCATGTTGTGTACATTCCATGTTGTTGTACACTCATGTTGTGTACATTCCATGTTGTTGTACACTCATGTTGTTGTACACTCATGTTGTTGTACATTCCATGTTGTTTACATTCCATGTTGTTGTACACTCATGTTGTTGTACATTCCATGCTGTGTACATTCCATGTTGTGTACATTCCATGTTGTTGTACACTCATGTTGTTGTACATTCCATGTTGTGTACATTCTACATGGTTGTTCATTCCATGATGTAGATTGGATGTCAATATCCCTAATCATTGGCCAGTACCAGGATGGTAACTGGAATTGGGCCAGACATGATGGTCGACTTCTGGTCTGACTCATCACGGCCTTCATGTCATGTGTTGACATTGGCACATCTCCTGATTCTGATCAGAATTAGTGAGAAATGCCTTTATGAATTATTGATATCGTTTTTATCTTGATTCCATTAATCATTTTTGTCATGTTTCTTGGGTTACCAGAGTCAAAGTGGCCGAGAGGTAGAGGTGTCTGTACCTAGATCTCAAAGTTTGGGTAAATGTGACAAAAAGATTTAAACGTTCTACCTAGATCTCCAACTCTTGGTCATAGGAGTGTTTTACATGTCTAACATTCAACCTATAGACCATGTATACAACAAAACATGTAGAGATGACGACACCTTAATGAAATCTAAGAGACAAATGGGAATTCCATACAGACAGCTAAAAAGCTAAAACTATTGCATCTCCTTAATATACAAAAAAGATTTTTATCAGTATCTGCATTTGCTTCCTGAATATGCAAATTTTCCTTTATGAATATGCAGATTGTCTGGACTGTTATTCTGTGAAATGTGACTTCAATTTGAAATACTTTTCTTGTGTATAGATAAAAACTCAAGACAACCTCGACTATCATCCCCCAACACATATTTGAACTCCTTCTAGATCTAAGACTGGAACAGTCCATTATAAAATTTCAGGGGATACATATTCTGAAGTTGTGCAATGACATGTGTATCTAGCTCATCATTATTATTTCCTTGGCAATTCAACAATACGGCAGGACTCTGACGGTTTGATTTATTCCATCCTAAAAATAACTCAAAATACTGCAAACCTCATCATTATCAAAACTAAATGCATGGGCCAGCTCTACTACTAAAATGAATAGAATTCCTTGAAACCAATTCTATTTGACAGGACATTTCCTTGGGCTGATGATAAAAGTCTAATTCCTAACCTTATAAATTAATCAGTGAAGATTTTAATAACATTTTTGCAGATTTATCTTCAAAAATTGCTTTTCAATATTTTTCACATAGAATGAGGTAAAACGTTCATTAAAAACTGTTAAAAATCTTGAAAATGAAATCTGAAAACTCAATAGTTTTATTATATTTCCTTGTACTGTAGTTATGAAGACAAGTGTAATAAAGTGTTATTCTTGCAATAATTACTGTAATCCTGTCATCAAATTGCCATTACCTTCACTGATAGCAGTGTTATCAACATATTTACGACCATCGACAACACTGGGATTATTAGCACACGATCACAACAATTAAACGATCAAATAATAATCGATAACAATAAATGCTGGAGAATTCTGAAACACTTGCGATCTATTGACACCATTGAGCTGAATGAATAATTGACATAAATGCTCCTTAATAGAGAGATTCCAGCAAATCTCGACTAATAGCGTTGGACACCAGTCGACATTAAGCTCACGGGATGTTTCGTGTAAAGTGAAATCCTGCAGGAATGGAATTATGGTGTTACTCAATAGAATCAATACAGACTAGAGAATTATGTACAGTTAGCTTGCTGTTTCTCTTTTTCTCCGCTGGAAAAACTAACATAAAGTAAATTGAACCCTGTTAAAACGAGCCGAAGTCTGGGCGTCGAGGTACCAGATGCCATACAGACATCGAGTCACATTTCCTCATGGAGTGTAAATTTTAGACAGGCCGACAGTGTTGTACCTACAGTTTGACAAGCTATTGGGTATTATTATTGATCCAACCAACATTTCACCTCAATGCCAGGCTTATAGCTCAAATTTCACCAAACATTTTAGTTTCTGCTGCAAAATCTGCCTACCTCTGTGTTTCCATACAGAAATGATTTAGAATATTTAGAGATATAGAATATTTTGATATCAAGGATGAAACAGGAAGGATATTTGGTGTAATTTCTTTTATTTAATTCCCTCTGGTGGTGTTGATAGTATGAGCGCACTGATATATTGAATACATTGGATGTAGGATATATCGACCAGAACATTTATCCTGATATATGACTCAGTTGAGTTATCTCCCCCTTTCTATACCATACATCTACAGTAAAACCTGCCTTAACACCCACTTCTATGTAAAGATCACCTGAATGATTATATAATGAGACCACTTTCTTCTGTTCAAAAATTGCCAATTTCATCTCAATTTGACCTCAGTATAAAGACCACTTGGCAATAAAAGATTTGACATAGTCCTCACAGACAGGTTTGACCATATATTATATGTATTTTAATTATGACTGTCAATGTTGTCATTTTATGTAAGATACAGTTTCTTTTTTTTTTCTTCAACAGCTCTGAGAGTGATAACTATAATAAGTTTGGTTTTAACCTTGACAAACACATTATATTTTATGAAGCCATTTAATTAGCTTCTTTAAACCATAATCCAGGCTTCATCAAATGCATTAATTACCTGATAAAGATCACGGATCCTGAACGATCTGTCAGTATAGCTATTTCTGTACACATATAAATCACTGAAAACATTTAAAACCGTTTCAATATCTTAATTTAAAACTCCTGTCCTATAAACAATGGAATGGAAGGACAATTTGATAGCAGTTTTATTTTGTGAGAAATGGAGTTATATTTGTAATGGAAACCTTGCTGGGTCTAGAGATTTACAGAAAACCAAGCTGGGAGCCTGTGAGGTGACATTTAAAAGCCACAGTATATGACCAATTTAAGATCGATACCATCACACCTTAGGTTTATAATAAAGTCTATACAAACACACACATATATATGGCTGCTGGGGTAGTATAGCAAAGATATCACCAGAAATATTCAACACAATATCAGAAAACATCACAAAATTCTGTACAGTTATATCAATGATGGCATGTAAATGTTTGAGTATACAAGGTATACTTGTATTTTGTGTAGATAAAGTTTCAGACAAACCAATATAGTATAGGAGTTGTTAAATATTGATGCAGTATTATGTACAAGTGTTACTGTTTCTACAGAAAGCTAACCGTCAATTATATATAGCCGGTACAAAAGTCAGAAATCACCCACTACTGCATGCAGCGTTCAGAGAATTCTTTGTAGAAATCACAAATGGTTACAACCGATCGTGACATATTAACCTGACAGATCAGCAGCCGCCTAATGATGTACGCTTCCAACAGAAGCTGGAAATAGTGGAATACAATCTCCCCACAATCTAACAAATGTTAAAATCAATGAAGTTTAAATCTATTCCAATTTATCTCGGCCATCCATTCTGAATTCAGGGGCAGCAATGAGCACAGAGGAAGCCACTGGGCAAAATAAATTGTTGCACGAGTGGCAGCAATATTCTACGATTCAGTAGCTGGCCGTGGGCCAACCCCTACAAAGTCAGGACCTAGATATATTTCACACTACAAAATCTATAGGAATCGGTTTTAGATCTAAAATGCAATTGGAAATGTAAACAAATCTTTCTTATTTTTGATTAATTACTGACTTAACAAATAACATGCCGGAGAATTGGCATAACACATAAAACATAGCACCAATACACTTAAAATCTCGTTGTTAATTCCTGTAGTATTTTGACTGCCTAGAAAAAAGTTTTAAAAAAAACCACTTTGGCTAACATGACAATATCTATCCTAGTCAAGGTACTGATGATTGAGCTGTAATTAAGCCACAGACCGACTCTTCCTTTCACTTTCACAATGGATGGCCAATCTTTATTAATGAAATACCAGTCCATTATTGCAGTCAGTAACTGTTGTCAATAGTGTCCAAAAATAACCCTCACAATTGTAAACCTGGGTATACTTCTCAGTTCTAGCAAACAATCCTTAGTCCATCAAGTGTGACTATAATATGATAAAAACGTCTCTTCAAGGCTGTATTTGAAGGTTTCAAAACATTGATTACTAATTGCTAGACGGTAGCTTAAAAACACATTAGCACATGTGATTGAATAACAATAGTGTGGTGGACTTCTATATTTAAGCTGATCTTCTACTTCAGGCTTGATTAGTGTAGTCATTAAGGCCTAGCTGCTGACAGATTGGAGAGTTTTGAATTAGGGAACATTAGTTTTTAAGCTTATATTTGTTACTGTAAACTAACTTTCTTCCTTGTGAAATTTATTTTTGAAGTTCACAATCAAGGTAAATTTGTGATTTAATAAATTCCACTATTATTGCACAATTATATTCAATGGTATCTGTAATTTTAAATCAAAGAAACTTAATCTCCGTGAAAATGTCTTATAACAGAAATCAGGAAAGAAAGCCGCGAAAGCCAGTTGGTTTACATTATAGGTTAAATGATGTTTGTAAAAATCACATCTCCATGGTTACAAAATCACTTGGATGTATTAAGAATAGGGTTATTTTATAGCTGAGTGGACAACATTAACATCGATTGAGAAATAAGTAGGATTTATAAGTAGCTCCCCTTTACCTTAATGGAAAATTGAGCACTAATGATCTGGCCATTAATTTTCTCTGTAGTAAGATATTACCTACACGAAGAATATAAAGCACTTTTTATTGTGAAACAATATTCAGGTATGGAATATCAAATCAATGATATTTAATCTTTAATGGGACTAATTCACGTACCACGTCATACCCCAATAACATTTGTGCGGGATATCATCTTTTGACATCATTCCGTCACCAATAGAAACAAAATAGTCCCGCACAAACGTTATCGGGCATCACATGGTATGTGAATTAGTTCCTTTGACCATATAAAGACATGTAACATATATACCACCTAACTGGTGAGTAAAAATCTGCTCAATTTGAACAGAGAAGCAGCTCCATCGTATTAAACTAAACAGTGAATGATGTGATTATTGAGCCCAGTAAAATATTGTTATTAAATTACATAACAACAAAATCTGACAATCCCCACTGATCACTCGATAGCAATATTTTCAGATTTAATCAAAGAACTGGCACATGAAGCCTGGTCTAACCTTGGAAATCAATTTATTTGCAATTTCTCTACATAATGTTTCAATTCTGGGATTCAAAAAAATTGATAAAAGTTGCCAAAATAAAATAAATCAAAAGGAAATCAAACTAAAAATAATCCTGTACAATTGATAAACCAATAATTTCAGATTTCAGTAGCAAATCTAATATAGTGAAAACAAATGATCTAGTTTGAATCCAGTTTATTGGTTTATTTGATATTCTAGTTGTCATAGAATAAATATCAAACAGTATCACAATTTTTGGATGTATATAATTTTTGGAATAATTTAGGAAAAGCGTCATTGCTGAAGCATGTTGTCAGACCAACATCTCCCTAATCCCCATCACTAACGCCATCAATACAAAGCTGGAGCATCAAAATAAAATCTAGTTGCAGCTCTTAGCAATTCTTCAAATTGTTAAAACAAAACTGTTTCAGAGAGCTATCATCCTAAAAGTGTTCGATCAATCATATTCCAGAATTTGCGGCCTATCTAGGATGTGTTTGTACTGTTGTGGTATAATCATTTCAGTCTCAGAGGATGGAAATCAATATAAGAAGGGACCATCCACATTTACTGGTATTTGCCATCTTTTCTGCCATAGATCCTCAGCGTAGTACAAATGATTGAAATATTAATCTGCACCCTTGCCCCCCTCGGAATCTCATCACCATAGGCTGATGATTATTGACCATGGTGAACTAGAACATAACGTTTGCTGGTCTAGAACTAAGACCGGATGTACAGCTATCATTGGCCCATCATCACACTCAAAGGCTCACTATTCATGTTTTGATCTTTCTTCAAACACGCGTCAGTGACAAGTAACGTTATGATCAATGCTGGAGAACCCTTTATCTAGATACAACATCAAGCTTCAATGAGATATAATTATCATGACTGCAGCCATCTTCATTTCCATTAGTCCTATCGTAATTAGGTCATATAGATGGAAGTGCAATATGAGCAAGATTTCAATCTGTTGGCAGATTTTGTGTTTACTGTTATCGAAACATGCAATGAATTAAAAGTTTTTATGAAGAAACTCAGTTTACTACTGGGGCTTGATTATTTGGTTGATCCAGTTATATGTGAATATACCTGTTTAGTTTTGTTTTGGAAATCATCCAGTTATATGTGCTTACTTACAATAATCGCCATTCCTCGCGAGTAGTATCGAACACTACGACAGACATCATGCCTATCAAGCGTCTCGCTTGAACGAGACATAAAAGCATGCAAGTCGGCGTGGCAATTGGGACACAGCAAGTTTCGTACAGTATGTAAGCTTAGGATACAAAAATTACTTGTTGTTTCATTGCTACTTGAAATATGCATTAATTTCTGATATGTTATCAAGCTATTCACCGTAATAAATCAACATTACAAAAAATCATTTAGGTCGAGTGAACGCATGGCTTCATCACCTGCCACCATTTTCGAATTCATATACATGTTAAAAACAACATACTAGTTGATACGGCACTTTGAAGTTTTAATCACGATCGGAAGTCATTTTGCAGGCAATACGTAAATTTTGTTTATTATATAGGGTTCAGATTGTAGACAATAATCCAATTCTGTTTAGAAAAAGAATATAATTGCATTTGATATCAATCGTTTAGCTGGTTTCTCAAATATTCACGTGTCGATCTAACTAAACAAGAATCTAAAATTGGAATATATTTTTGTTAATCCAATACCAATTTTTTCACCCCCCACCCAAATTATTCTCAAACCCCCCCCCCCCCACCCCCCCTCCCCCCCCCCCCCCCTCCCCCCACCCCCCCCCCCGAAAATAATTACTTGTTGTTTCGTTTTTAAGTTGTAAATTATTTACGTATACGTGTATTTATCAACGTAAACGAAACGATATCTATTTGCATATACACATACATGTGTGTGGGGTCAAACGGAGGTGCAAAATGTCATCTCCGCCTATTCGAATACTCCGGTTATTTGCATATTTTCTTCTGGAAAATGACCTATGCATATAAGCGGAATCCTCTGTATACATGTTTAGTTTTGTTTTGGAAATCATCCAGTTATATGTGAATATACATGTTTAGTCTTGTTTTGGAAATCATCCAGTTATATGTGAATATACATGTTTAGTTTTGTTTTGGAAATCATCTTTGAATTCACTGAGAAGGATCAATTCAAGACCTATCATCATCATTGTCTAAGGAGCAATAACACATAGCACAGATATAAGTTCTTTAGCCTTTTCTCCTTCAATAATGTTGAAAAAATAGTAAAGGCTTAATGGCAGAATTTCTGAATACCTTTATCAGTAATTTGGACCAAATTAGCAATATCTGAGGAACATTTCTACAAAAGACTATACTGAGAAAAGTGTTACTGAGGTCCTGACAATAGTTACATGCATCATGAATCAAGTATTGTATCTACATGCTCAGCATCTGTTCCTAACTTGGGTCAGTGGTAGAATGTCTCGTATCATCCAGTCAGAATTATTGAATTAATCAGTCATGATAGCCAACAACAACTCTAGACACACATAAAAACCTCTGGTGAAATTTATTATGGTTTTCATGTTTTGGCTTCATTTAGGAGCATCATCAGAATCCACACAAATCCCTCGATACCATAAATTGCCAGCCACTGTTGAAACACAGATGCTCTGCTAAACAACAGCATTTTAGCTACCATCTATAAATCAAACAATGCGCCAATGTCTGGAGTTTGAGCTTATCCTTCTTTGGCAACAAGTCCACCAATGGTTTTGTAATATGTCCACCTATATATTGTCTGGTAATAAGCATTCCCACGTTAAGTGTGGATTGTTAAAGCTGGTTGGTTGGGCTTAATGTCAGGGTCTTTATATAAGGACTGCCTCTATGGCAGGTCCCTCAATGTAAGCAATATATACATTACATGTGTGAATGTCCATTTGTTTTGGGAGGCTGCAGTGTGTTCTTGTTGTATCTCTTTGCAACAGTGGAAACTCCTGCCCATTTTATAGTGCTATCTCACTGAAACCTACTGTCAGAGACGACCGACAGCACATGTACCCCACCTGGTCACATTATACTGACGAAGTGCAAATCAGTCATCCCACTTCTGGTATAAAGATTTACGTTGTTAGGTAATAAGCCATCATCTATATCTGGTATTTATTGTCTGGAGATAAGCAATAAGCCCCCAAATTTGTCTGGTAATAAGCCATGTCTGGTTATAAACACACATAGAAATGGACGGATCGAGCTATCAGTATGTCTATAGTGCTAAGACTGTCAATGTCTGATAATGAGCTGTTGCATGATCACATCAGATCATACCAGTTCAGCTGTAGTATTTGCTACAAACATGATGCTCAGATGGCCAATTAATTAGCACATAGCCAGTGAGACACTCAAGTTAATAGGTTATTGTACAATCTTCAAGACCTGAAATTATACATTAATATTTCATTAATTATAGTGTTATCAAACTTTAACAACTCCACAATCCATGACAAATATCAAATCTAATATCATGACTCATGGCATCCCTGAGAAGCTAGACAGTTTGGTCTGACCATGTCAGAATTCATTGAAAAAGAAAATCCAAGAAAACATTCCCGTCTTTGAAAACACTGATTTTTTTCATAATTGTTACAGCCGCAGATTGTTAAATGTTGCAATAAATAGATTACAAGTTGCCATCAGAATGCGAGTTACCCTATTTGGTGACTCACATTAACAGTATTTTCCTTTCACGACCAAACCTGTATGAGACCATGGAACACAGCCAGAATCCAAACGGCCTGTTAATCAGTCATGTGTTACAGAGATCAGCCACACCATCAGTTACTTGTTATAATGTGTAGTATGATAACAATAACACAGACCAGCCACACCATCAGTTACTTGTTATAATGTGTAGTATGATAACAATAACACAGATCAGCCACACCATCAGTTACTTGTTATAATGTGTAGTATGATAACAATAACACAGATCAGCCACACCATCAGTTACTTGTTATAATGTGTAGTATGATAACAATAACACAGATCAGCCACACCATCAGTTACTTGTTATAATGTGTAGTATGATAACAATAACACAGATCAGCCACACCATCAGTTACTTGTTATAATGTGTAGTATGATAACAATAACACAGATCAGCCACACCATCAGTTACTTGTTATAATGTGTAGTATGATAACAATAACACAGATCAGCCACACCATCAGTTACTAGTTATAATGTGTAGTATGATAACAATAACACAGATCAGCCACACCATCAGTTACTTGTTATAATGTGTAGTATGATAACAATAACACAGATCAGCCACACCATCAGTTACTTGTTATAATGTGTAGTATGATAACAATAACACAGATCAGCCACACCATCAGTTACTTGTTATAATGTGTACCCTAGTATGATAACAATAACACAGATCAGCCACACCATCAGTTACATGTTATAATGTGTAGTATGATAACAATAACACAGATCAGCCACACCATCAGTTACTTGTTATAATGTGTAGTATGATAACAATAACACAGATCAGCCACACCATCAGTTACTTGTTATAATGTGTAGTATGATAACAATAACACAGATCAGCCACACCATCAGTTACTTGTTATAATGTGTAGTATGATAACAATAACACAGATCAGCCACACCATCAGTTACTGTTATAATGTGTAGTATGATAACAATAACACAGATCAGCCACACCATCAGTTACTTGTTATAATGTGTAGTATGATAACAATAACACAGATCAGCCACACCATCAGTTACTTGTTATAATGTGTAGTATGATAACAATAACACAGATCAGCCACACCATCAGTTACTTGTTATAATGTGTAGTATGATAACAATAACACAGATCAGCCACACCATCAGTTACTTGTTATAATGTGTAGTATGATAACAATAACACAGATCAGCCACACCATCAGTTACTTGTTATAATGTGTAGTATGATAACAATAACACAGATCAGCCACACCATCAGTTACTTGTTATAATGTGTAGTATATATGATAACAATAACACAGATCAGCCACACCATCAGTTACTTGTTATAATGTGTGTAGTATGATAACAATAACACAGATCAGCCACACCATCAGTTACTTGTTATAATGTGTAGTATGATAACAATAACACAGATCAGCCACACCATCAGTTACTTGTTATAATGTGTAGTATGATAACAATAACACAGATCAGCCACACCATCAGTTACTTGTTATAATGTGTAGTATGATAACAATAACACAGATCAGCCACACCATCAGTTACTTGTTATAATGTGTAGTATGATAACAATAACACAGATCAGCCACACCATCAGTTACTTGTTATAATGTGTGTAGTATGATAACAATAACACAGATCAGCCACACCATCAGTTACTTGTTATAATGTGTAGTATGATAACAATAACACAGATCAGCCACACCATCAGTTACTTGTTATAATGTGTAGTATGATAACAATAACACAGATCAGCCACACCATCAGTTACTTGTTATAATGTGTAGTATGATAACAATAACACAGATCAGTTACTTGTTATAATGTGTAGTATGATAACAATAACACAGATCAGCCACACCATCAGTTACTTGTTATAATGTGTAGTATGATAACAATAACACAGATCAGCCACACCATCAGTTACTTGTTATAATGTGTAGTACGATAACAGAGATAAATTGTTGTTAATGTTTAGTCATATTAAACACATATTTTGTGGAATCTGCGCATGCATCCCCCTCAGATTTAAGGACGAATGGACCAATGAGGCTAGCTTTATGGAAATATTTTATAAGATTTAGTGAATGAAATAATAGATAACACTTTTGTTAGATAAAGGGCTATAACTCTGTAAATATGGTGCACAAAGTCCTTGATATTACATAGATATTGATAGTAAGATATGAGACAGTATATAGGCAGACATAGACAGACAGATCTTCATTCATACTCATCAGTATCATCATGATCATCATCCTTTCTCTATATATATATTTCTGAAACTACATATCGCACCACAATTGTGTCTAGGCCAATAAATTTGAACATCTGTTGTCAACATCAAACATAATCACATAGACCTGATATGGATCTAGTAATAAACAGTTTTGTACAAACACATCGATTGTGTCTCCTTTATAGGCAAGTCTAAAATATTTCATTTTAACATCCAGCGTGTCTAGACTAGATTTCAAAACGTTGTCCTTATTAGTGATCACAGACACAATAACAAAGTAAGCCAAAAAAGATCATAATATAGATCTAGAGCTCAGGATGTGCAAATAATATTACTAAACCTACTGAATTTTAAAACATTTTCAAAAACTGTTAGTATCAAAATCCTATCATAATGCATCAAGATTTGTGGAATAATCTCAAACATATACCACCCTTACTGAATATTTGGTCATCAAATAACTGGATTATATATTACATCGAATAGGAAATGTGCTAAAGATGCAAATGTACATGCAATTCTCTGAGACATGTAACGTCTCATACCATGTACATAACTAAGAGGAGAGATCAACAGAGCAGCTGATCTAATGGTGGAGCTGTTACTTCCTGTAACATCATCGTTAATCAAAATTTCTGTTTCAAATCTGCCAAGCTTAGAGAAATTAAAATAGAGCGGAAAGAACATAAATTTCCCTGGGGAGAATCAAGTCTGCTTAACAAGTACAGATTCCATTAATGCAGGAGGAGAACTCTCCACCCAGCACTGAGCTTCAACATCTAGGAATCAAAATTTTATAAACTCTATTTCACATGCAAAGAAGATTACGTTAATACAGCCGCTATAAACATTTACACGATGTGAAATGTAAATCAGACATGTTCTGGGGCCATTTCGACAAACCCAGGCCCATCCTTCCTAAGAGAATTAAAGCTGTCTACAGCAGAAGTTGTTAAGACACAGTGAACACCATATTTATCCTGTAACGGATCTACTTATATGTTTCATGTAAAAATTAAGTAACCATACTTGATGTAAGAAGTATATTTGTACAGTATACCTTGTCTGAGCGAGTCCTTGTCTAATGCAGATCAATTTGTATTCCAGCTTAATTGTATGACATTTTTTTTTAATTCATAGTAATTAAAGCCTGTATAATCTGGAAACTTATAGTTATACGGCCAAATATGCTGGTCCTGGTGATCACATCCGATTTAGACAAGTTACACATGCTGTATTTGTAATCTTCCATAAGTTATAATATACAAACACATAAAAGTTTGAATTACATGCTTAATAAATAACCAAGTTATGCAAGTTACTAATTCTACGACAAAGATTCTGAAAAAGTAGCTCATGCTATTATTAAGTTCTATTATCAAAACTCTTCCAATAAAAAACCATGGCTCAAAGAAAGCTTTACTTCCAAAACCTCTCCAGACGACTGATCATTGATTTGCTTGGATAATTTTCTGGATGTATTAGTAATACCTCACTACACAATTCTTCAGAATAAAAACAATTCAAGACCATCATTACATTGCTAAGCCCATCACTGAAGATGAAATCATTCCCTTGTAGAACTAGATTGTATTCTTTATTGGATTATCTCCCCCTGAAACATTCATCTATATCAATTAATGTACTGGAGAGTTTGAGTTATCTGTGTGTCGGAAGTAAGATTTCAGCTTCTAATCAATTAGGATGGAACGGGATGGATGCCAAATTGATTTCTTGGAATCCAGGAAGAATTGTCAGAAATGGAAATATTAGTAAAAGTAACAAACGAAAACATTTCAAGAAGAGAGATCTTATGTAACAGAGCAATACATTCACATTTATCACATCGTTGGATCGTTCAGTCATGTCCTAGGGCCATGTCATAAATATCATGTATGTGTAATAAATATAATAACACTGATGTGATATGACAGGTAATAATAACATCATAATCAAAATATAACATATACGCCTGTCTATGTAGATGGATATGTGACATATTTCATATAACATACCAGGGTAACCACCTAGTATGTAAGATCCTCTATTTATGCCATTTTACTCATTTTTTAAATTCAGTTATAATAAATCAATAACACCTAACTGAACTACAAAATTGAAAACCCACAGAAATTGAAAAAGTTAGCAATACGTAGGCCTATTTCAAAATTAATTGTTCCTTTTTTTTATTTTTCCATTTCTATTTTTTTCACAGTTCATGAGAACATTGCTATTGCAGTTAAATTTGGTATGATTTGAATTTGACCAGGCGATATAGTGATACACAGAAAAAGTGAATATCATCATTCACCTTGAAATAGTTTATGGTCATGCATGCACCTATCAGACATCAGCTAAACCATAAAGCACATACAGCATAAACATCATGGTAAAATATCAGCTGAAAAGCAAACCTTCAGCTTAAGATTTACTTGGTAGTTATGGACAATCTAGGCCAGTGTGATGTATGATGATAATGATTATCCTGTATGCATCAGGGTATGATCGGTAGCTTCCTCACGCAGATGTGCTCCATGAATATTCATGAGAGCATTCTATCACCGTCTTTGGTATTGTTTAAGAGTTATTATTACCGTAATTGTGTGACAAACACACCATCCAGACAATAAGCTTTTTTAAAGAAGACGTAGACTGTTTCCTAAATTTACAAACAGAGATGACTGACCTGAGGTCTTCATGAAAAACACAGGGATGTCAGGTTTGTGTTCTAATATATCATTTTTGTAAATAAGTGCAATTTCAAAATGTGCACTTTGATCAAATGATTCTGAAAATGAGCCAGATTATCAGTAAACGACCTTGGAAAGATAAGCATTCTGTTAATAGGATGTACAATTACAAACCCACCACCCAGACATATCCAATTGTAAGTAATGTATGTTTTGAAATCCTGTGCAATCATGTTAAAATTCCAACAAATCAAAATAGCTTTACAACCATTCACCGGTGGTAGAGATCATGTTATACAATCATAAAATGTACGCATCTATAAACAGTTATTTAAGACATTCATTTAGGAGAGCATTAGCAAGCTTAGCTTGACTCAGACAGTACAGTGACTGGAATGTTCATAGATGACCAGTCAGAACTGACCGGTAGTTGTGTGACCAGAGAATTCATATATGACAAAGAGCTCCAATGTCACACAACTGTCCAGTCGTTGGGTGACCAGAGACTTGATATATAGAGCTCCAATGTTTTTGAAGCTGTCTCGGAGGGTTGGCTACAGTAGCTTACGTGAGCAGTTCATAACAAGATGTTTTATTCAATGCTTTATCCACTGACCACTGATCAATGATCCAGAGCCCGATATCAAATTAGTGAGGTCTGTCACGATGTGGAGGACATTGATTAGAAGTTTATAGACCCCTACAGCAATTCTCGGGAGAGTCTAACACAAACCATCTCATTACCACGGTCTACATACCAGTCTAGTGTCTCCATCTGTTTCCGTGGTAATTAGATGTGGGTACAACACCACAACTATGTCCAAGCCATCAAAGACAGGTTAGTTTTATGATGTCAAATCAAAGTCACCTGTCAATAGTGCAGATAGGCCTAATCATGATATGAATTTGTTAGATTGTTAGGCAAGTGTCAAAAACACTGGTTCACATTTCTGTATCTTTTGTTGATTTAATGAGAGACTGAAGACCTGTGAACCTTGTGGTCAACAGTAGACCATGTTATCACTATAAGGATATATACAAACATACCAGGAGAGAGCTGAACAGCATACAAACATACAAAAGAAGTGAACATGCATGCAAACATTCCAGAGAATGATAGAAAATACAAGAGATAAACTGAAAATACAAGAGAATGATAGAACATATAAGAGATGAACTGAAAATACAAGAGAATGATAGAACATATAAGAGATGAACTGAAAATACAAGAGAATGATAGAACATATAAGTGATGAACTGAAAATACAAGAGAATGACAGAAAATACAAGAGAATAATAGAAAATACAAGAGAATGATAGAAAATACAAGAGAATGATAGAAAATACAAGAGATAAACTGAAAATACAAGAGAATGATAGAACATATAAGAGATGAACTGAAAATACAAGAGAATGATAGAACATATAAGAGATGAACTGAAAATACAAGAGAATGACAGAAAATACAAGAGAATAATAGAAAATACAAGAGAATGATAGAAAATACAAGAGAATGATAGAAAATACAAGAAAAGAACTGAACATACAAACATACCAGAGAGGGACTGAACATAAAAAGAAGTAATACATGAGGATATTCCAAAATGACTAAACTGTAATGAAGCAGCAAAAAAAATCTATCTGAATTTCACTTTTATACCAAATTGTCCTTTAGGACAGAAGTACCGATGCTCCAACTCTAATCACTTGCCTGTCTTTTAACCTCAAATTAATTTCCGATTGAATTGCTTAAGCTTTCTTGGATCTATTTTTTTTGGTCAGGTTTACGTAACTAAGGGAATTCACAACTGCAATCCTTAATTGATTAGGGAATTCTTTATTATTGAACAACATTTCCACTTTATACCAGCTTTTTTCACAGTTAACAAATTATTGCATTTGAAGATGGAGCTAGTAGAACCTAGCTATCTGAGTATTGTTTTTTTTACAAGACTCTCAGTACATTCCATACGTAGTCTAGTAAACATGAAATTGCAGCATCTTCTTTATAATACTGCATGACGTAAAATGTAATAATTCAAAGTTAGTGATTTATTCAAGCTCTAAAATAGAACATAATTCACATGCATGTAGCGTGTGTTCAGTAAAGTACATCTACATCCTGTAATATAGGTTATATAAGAAAACACTCTCTCTTCATTACCAGCTACTTCCCCAATCTATTCCCTTAAGTAATACATAATTATACAGGACATTCTGTCCCCACACGAACCTGATTATTATCCTACAACCTTTCTACTTACATCAATGGCAGTCTCTCACAGCATTAGACAGGCCGTCTTAACATTACAGCAGAACGGCGCCCGACTAGCTTTTCTACTGCTACTAACACATTCTGCACTTGTCATATATTGCTTATCAAAATCACTGACCATGTCAGGCATGTTTTTATCCATTCCAGGACCACAGCATCAAGTCATGAACTTAAGGTTTACTTTAAAGGTTTAGGTTGTTCAAAATATACCCCATAATAATGTCTAATTAAAGTGAGCCAGGTGAGTTACGGTAATAATGCCTACTTAATTCACAAGCATTCTTTGGCCACAATGGGGTGGTGTTCAATTGGTAGAATGTCAGACACCTTAACCTGCAATTTTTGGACACCATGGGGTTGGTGTTTAATTGGTAGAATGTCAGACATTTTCACCTGCACTCTTTGGCCACCATGGGGGAGGTGTTCAATTGGTAGAATGTCAGACATCTTCACCTGCACTCTTTGGCCACCATGGGGGTGGTGTTTAATTGGTAGAATGCCAGACAGCTTCACTTGCACTCTTTAATTTGGCCACCATGGGGGGTGGTGTTCTGCAATTGGTAGAATGTCAGACAACTTCACCTATGTCTGAACTCTTTAGCCATGATAGGGTGTGTTCAAATTGGTAGAATGTCAGACATCTTCACCTGCACTCTTTGGTCACCATGGGGGTGGTGTTTAATTGGTAGAATGCCAGACAGCTTCACCTGCACTCTTTAATTTGGCCACCATGGGGGGTGGTGTTCTGCAATTGGTAGAATGTCAGACAACTTCACCTATGTCTGAACTCTTTAGCCATGATAGGGTGTTTCAAATTGGTAGAATGTCAGACACCTTCACCTGCACTATTTGGCCACCATGTAGCCCGAGGTGGTGTTCCATTTGTAGAATGTCAGACACCTTCACCTGCACTCTTTGGCCACCATAGGGAGGGTGTTCAATTGGTAGAACGCCAGACATCTTCACCTACACTCTTTGGCCACCATAGGGGTGGTGTTCAATTGGTAGAATGTCAGACACGTTTACCTGTACTTTTTGGCCACCATGGGGTGGTGTTCAATTGGTAGAATACCAGACACCTTCACCTGCACTCTTTGGCCACCATGGGGTGGTGTTCCATTTGTAGAATGTCAGACACCTTCACTGGCACTCTTTGGCCACTATGGGAGTGGTGATCAATTGGTAGAATGGCAGACACCTTCACCTGCACTCTTTGGCCACCATAGGGGTGGTGTTCAATTGGTAGAATGTCAGACACCTTCAATGGCACTCTTTGGCCACCATGGGGGTGGCGTTCAATTGGTAGAATGTCAGACACCTTCACTGGCACTCTATGGCCATCATGGGGTTGGTGTTCAATTTGTAGATTTTTGGTATGATAAGTAGCTTGTCATTGGATCTCTGATTGACCAATGATAACAAGATAAAATATTAAGATCTGTGACCATTTTTCTATTTCAGTTTCTCTTTCCAAGCATGCCTTTGAATAAGACGTAAAATTCTATGAAAAATAAATCATAAGAAATACAGAATTACAGGTTTTAGAATTAATAAAGAACTTACTGGCACCGCCTGTGGAGTCGTTGTCGTAAGCCCTGAGTACGGAATCAAGTTTCACGGTCGTTTGGTCCTCCCCGATCGTCCCCTTAAATACTGGTACACCTCGTCTGTTTGTCCGCTGGGAAACAATCACCGGGTCATACATGTTGGGCTCTGTAACATATATACAACAAGTACATGTTAGTTATGGACTTTTGGTTATTTATCGTATGAGCAAACTATTACCTTTTACTATGACTGCTTACTTTCATGACACAGATAAATTTTGGTAAATTCAGAAACTGAAAAGAAACACCCTTCAATATAAACAAGAAAGACCATTTGTGACAATAATCTTTCACAATAAATATACTTTGATCAAATATTTTTTTAATTGTAAATGCTAGGATATTCATTGACTTGCCCGTGTAATAAATTCTGCTTAGAAAATATATATTCACGGTGTTATTTCTAATATGAAAATAATGTGATGTCAATGTGAAATTGAAAATAACAGACTAAACTGTCTACCTTAATCCAAACTTGACTCGAGTCTGTTTAGTGCATGTTTTGGTTTTTGTTATGACTTACAAAATTGGTCTGAAATGTGTTCATTTCTATGAAATATAACTTTACATCAAATAGAATACCATGGTTTTATTGTCAGCCAAGTAATGGTAAAATTGGATGAGACAACAAAGAACATGCATCTAAACTTGAAAACAATCTCGTGCAATATTTAAAATTGAAAAACATCACTTGATTGAATATAAATTCAATTAAAATTTATGACATTTTATTGCAGTATACAGTACTTTAGGAATCTTTTTACTAAAAGAATTAACCTATTGTTTAGATTTAAGCTCATTAACTGATTGAATTCTATATAATTACTATAATGACACTGAAAAGTAAAGTATCATTCAGTATGTATATAACTAAGAATAGGCTGGTCTTCATTATATTAAGTCTACTATAAAGCTATATAAATGGGGATCCCTGGGCTCTAATGATACACAGTCATGTCATTCTGTCAACATTATATAAAGAATAAATACATGGGTATATGTCCTTGTAACTGTCAAACAGAAATATGATCCAATGTTCTGTGGAAACTTTTGATTTGTGTGTAATGACCCTAGCCCATGTAAACAGACAAATTTAGACTTGGATCAATGCACCTGAATGGCAATATAGATGTTATACAACAGGTTCTCTGGTAGGACGGTTTAAATATCTCTCTCTGGATAACAACAGATTTTCTTGTAAGACAGTTTAAATTGCTTAGTTCAGACACAGATGTATAAAGTTGGCTACATGTTATCTGCCAGGTAAAAATTTTCTAAAAAAACCTTAACAATATTAAATTCCTTTCATACCAAAATGACTGCTGAACCTCATACAGGAGCAACATAAATTGTCTGATGAGCTAGATAAATACACTACACGAACCTTACAAGACCCGCCCTCATACCTTAGCTTTTAATACATGGTTACAATGCTAGTTGATTATGAAAGACAAATTTAGAGCCACTAGAGGTATGTAGGAGCAATCTATTACGAAAGTTCATATCTCAGAAGTTGATAACCAAAAAACATCAATTCATGAAATCCTTCTAATTAGAATAACTGGTAATAATAATCAGCTCCCACATGTTGACGGAGGAAATCAAATAAATGTCTATAAAGTGACAATAAAATGTTGATACAATGTCTATTTCTGTAAACTAGAAACAGTAAGAAGGGCCAATACACGACAAGTTTATAGGTAAAATGTTTATAAAACGCCTACCAAATCATTATTAATTACGCTTTCAATCATTCATACACTTGTCAGGAGCTGTCTATGTGGTTAACAATCTCAAAACAAACAGATCCTATTTTCACAAATCATTAGACAAATCAGTTTATAAACACTAGATTATAAAGTTATAGTAATTATTTGTACAATAGATACTCATTATCATCAATAAATTTCCTATCAGGTTCTGTGTTGTTTTAGTTGTCCTAACATAACCCTCAATCTTCCAATTCCCCTATATTCTGCATTTGCTTATTACAGAGTTATCTGTCGTTGTGGGTAGGTATTGGTTGTGACGTCATGTGTTTGCGAGCGTAACGTCATACATTTGGGAGAAAACAACATGAATTGCGCTCACAAAATAATGACGTAACAATATTGATACCTACCAGCAAGGGAGCTTACTCTATAATATGCAAAGACGGAATATGAGTCCCATGTAGAGGTTTTGCCAGGTACTGACTGCTGGCATGGTCGGTGGTCCACCTACTGGTACATCCTTAAATGACCCTGGCTCTTAATTAGGATTAGAATCCAAACTTGATATCAACATGCAAGTAAGAATGGTACTTAATGTATGGCCTCTTTTGTATGTTACTTCCAGGGAGTCTTTGTGTTTTACAAGATATGGTTCCTGTCAATTCCCTACATTCTATAGTGCTATCTCACTGAAGCAGATAGCAAATAGCACACCCCACTCAACACTATACTGACAAAATTAAGGCAAAGTTTTCAGTCTAGCTACATTACTAAACCTATTTGAAATCTTAAAAGATTTCCTAACTACCTATCAATTTCTAAAATCTTAGAAAAAGTCGTATGAAAATTTCTATTTTTGTTAGGCCCACAAACACAATGTGACATTAACAGACTTCTCCCAAACATATGGTAGCACCTGGTAATGTATCTATCAACTGATAGTAATCTTAAAGAGGTAGTGTAATGGAAATGTTCCTTCCTTTATTCAGAAAGAAAATTTTAATCCAACAAAAACAAAAAAATAATTATGAAAAACGATCCAGAAATCTCCGAGATATTTAAGATCGAAATTTGCCCATTTGCACCTGTTTGAAAAACAATCAACGCAACTTCCGGTTTGGCTTCGAAGCATTGTGACGTCATATGAGCAACATTCAAGGCAGTGAGAGCGACCACCTGGCGGTACCGCGAACGAAGGAATAGCTTTTTATTAGGGGGAATCGCTATATTGCACACTTTTAAGAATGTTCGTTTTAGTATATTATTGATACTTTTCTTATATATGATATTTAATGCATTTTGACTAATTTTCAGTCGAATTTCACGTTCGTTTTTCAACGAATTTTCCATAAATTCTGTGTTAGTGCTTAACAAAAAATTGACGTCAATATCATGTTCCGCTGGCGATAAAAATGCATGTAACATTAAAATATAAATTAAATAGACCACGGAAAATCATACCATTATTATGGAATCTGCAAATTTTTATCTACGATCATACGGAATTTAATTAAATTTGGTTAAATAACGAAACTGTGACAATCAACTAAAAATATGTCAAAAGGCATGAAATATATTAAAAAAAATTATACAATACCAGGAAATCTGATTTTACAATTAATTGCAATTTGCAAACGTAAAGAATTGATTTCGACAATGTCATAGGCCAAATACACGTAACTTTTCAGTTTTTTTTAACCACAAACATATATGTACAAGAAAGTTTACCACGTTCTCTCTGCATAAAATGTTAACTGAAGCTAGGTACATTTGTAAGTTGTTACTGAGAAGACATGAACGTGCCTCAGACATTGACATATCTGAGCTTTAATTTCCAATATCGCAAGATTTTACAGCAATCAAATTAAAGTTAGCTGTTCACTATTTACTCCGTTCATAGGGAGTTTACGGCGTATACATCAAATTTAGTAGATTTTACAGTGATAGGTATTTTATTCTGGTTATGCAAAATACAAGTCCCGGAACGTAAATTAAAGTTTTTTGCAACATATACTTGAAGATTTCTGTATAGCGACACATTTCATATCATATGCTTCGGTTTGGTTGCAGAAATAAATGATTCAGTAACCAATGGAACACACCTCGTCAATCAGTTGGTAATTATAATTGACTGACACGTGAACATCGAGGCTTGTAGCCAATGCTATGGCGGGGGCGGGACCTCTAGATCTACGGCGACCTCCCGCAAAAAAAAAAAAAATACCCAACATATACATGTACTTCGGTACAAGATTTATTACATAAAAATGCATGTGTTCGTGTCAAATGACAGGTTGTTACATTGTATAGACTTATAGCGATACGATGATCAATATATTGCAAATATTCCAGTTGTGAATATCAGAAAAATAAATTACAGCCAATTTATTCAAGATGCTCCACCGCCGACAGAGTATAAACGATACTCACCATTTGAACTATAATTGGTGTTTAATCGCGTATGTATATACATGTATCTAATTAACACAAATGATAAATTAATTTGATTTGGTGCATACTTATTCAGTACTTCATTGCATATAGGACATAGTGCCACAGATTTTTTCGGGATGCAATTATTTTTTTTTATATCTTTATCTTGAAGTATAATTAGAAGCTCAAACTTTTCAATGGTGGTAATGATGTAAAGCAAGTAACTTTTGTAATACTAAGTGTAAAGTCGTCTTCTCTTGTTTTTGATAGAGAAAAAAATACCACTTGTCAGAGGTCATCTTCAAAAATGCTGAAATCAAGAAATTGAAGCATATTTCATTCTCTTACCGATTAACTAGTACTTAAGATCGGGATTAAGTCGATATTTTGTAAGTTACTACACGCTTCAAAAGTCTGTCGACAGCATAATTTACATTCCATGTATCTTTTACCATTAATCACTGACAGATACTTTTAAGGATTTAATTTGCCGTAAACTAATTATTGTATGATATGAAAGATAACTGCAGAGCTTATAATTAACCGACTTGAAAGAAAAATGATAACATGCATTAAGGTTGTTAATGAATATTTATATGTATAAATATATCGTAAATTGACACATTCGGAATCTGAACTACAATGTACATTATTATTGTACCATGAAACACGTGTGTTTATGACATAAGATTTAGATCTTCGTCGTTGGTTAGAGTTTTAAAAGAAAAGAGAACTATTCTTGTACATGTATAAACAAGTGTCGAAAATTATAATCAATCTTAATTTTTACAATTTATGTTCGTATTCTGTAAATTATAAAAGGGGTAGAATCTACTGCAGTATTTCATATAACAAGGATTTATAGTTGAGGCATTAAATATTAGGCCAATGATGTATCTTTATATCATTATACCGACAAAGATACCGACAAGTTCCGAGATATCGGGAAAATGTCGAGGTGAAAAAAACCCAAGTACCGAGGTCTCCAAGTGCGAGATGTCCTGATACCGCTGCAGCCTGCTGCAACAATGCACCGTCATCCTTTGTGCCGAAAACTTGCCATTTTTATCACATTTACATGAAAAAAACTTCAGCTTAGGAATACAAAAAACTGTATACGTACGTAAAAAGATAAATTCAAATATAAAAAGGCGATGAGTTATAATACAATGTTTTCAAATGGATACGCATCGAGCACGAAGCCATCGTGTTGTCACAACACAGACGTAATCTGTTGCTCACAGTACGTCACTTCCGGTAAAAAGGGGAATTCCCTAAAGTTGAAAATTCTAAAGGTATGTTTTTGAACGGAGATTACTTTTACGCCTTTTATATGTGAAATGACGCACCGGAAAATTTTTTGCTTCGTGTTATAGTATTTTTTATGGTTAATCAATGATTTTATTTAAGGTTTGCTTCCACATTACACTACCTCTTTAAAAACATCAGTCTTCGTACATCAATACCTAAGATTTCTTGTTAAATTTATCTGTGGACTTTAAAATGTGTTTTTCCTTTCAAATACCAGCTGCAGGCCTTGAATCACAGTTGGGAAATGGAATCTTTTTGTAAAGCACATCAACAACAGATTCAGTTTCTAAAGGAATATATTATCATGTTTTTACAGTGGAATCGATACCATCTTCCCCAGTGGTACCGTACATTTGTTCTGGACAGTATCTGATGTGCAATCATTCAGGGAAAACAACAATGGTTTGGTGCCATTGTCTTAATCTTAATAAAGTAAAAAAAAATAAGCAGTATTGGTTTGAGTACGAACATTTTCTTAAACATTTATTTCTTTTTCAGCTTTCATAGAAACTTTGGAAAATATTTGTCAAAAATGCTTTCTATGCTTTCTATGTCCATTCTTATATTTAAAACATTATTAGTCTTTATTCAAAAATTTGATATATGCAATGCAGTATTTGAAAATCCACCTTGACTAGGTCAAATGTCCAAATATCTTTCAACAATTAATACATTAGTATTTCAGTTACAGAAAAAAACCAACATTTTATTTCCCTAATATTTATTTTTTTTCCTTTTTTTTTTTTTATTTTTGCACTAAATTCCATCTAAAGCTATATATATAGCTATAGGACCATGAACAAGTTTATTTTAGGATACAGGGTAATCAATGAAAATTCTCAAGGGTTCATATTAAAACTTGCGTAGGAGTTTAAGAATAACATTGATGTGATGGAATTTGGTATCATGGCTAATTAAAACCAATAAAGTCTGTTATGGGAGTCTGTTATGGGAGAGTAGAAATGCACTAGTGCAGCCATCAAACTTTGATTAGATTAAATTTAATCTGCTAAAGCTTCTCTTGAAAAATTATGTTTTTGAAAAGGAAGGAGCTATGTTGGATCCCTTTTAAATTCTTTGTTATGTTATGACATTCTCCTAGAATTAATGAATTTCATAATTTATTGGAAATATAAATGTTTATCACTTGTTTTAATTGAAAAGATTAAAAATATGACTTTAATTGCAATAGACAACTTTATGTTTTTATGGAATGTTCCATCTTCCTTATCTTTAGAATATAGCAATTATACATTTCAAACAGTACAGCCACCATATTTATGTGATGACAAATTATATAAGGACGTAGGTGCAATAAACAGGAGTTTGATTTTGCTCCATAGTATATTCAAGACAAAAACATGGTAAACAAGTGTATACATAACAATCTAGAATAACAATTTTGTTAGTCTCCTCAATGCCAATATACTCACTACCTGGGAAAGGGTATTCATATTACCTGTTGCCCAAATCCCTTTGCAAAATCTTTAATACATCGGACATTAAAATATTTTGAAATGAAAATAAGAAGTCAATATAATACCCGGTATACACTTTACATGAAATGCAGTGTACTTTATCAGTCTAGACAGTTCGGACACATCACAGTAATAGTATATGTTCACCACGGAAACAGGAAGGATAATAATTATAAGCCACATATGTACATCTAGACAATTATATAGACAGCAACAAATAAATTATCCAGAAAGTAAAGCGCTACACCACTCCCACAAAACCATAAATAGATGTATGTACTATGTAACCTGGAAGATCTAGCTATAAAGTCACCTCTAAAAATCAAAGCAAATGTGAATTTCAAAAAAAAAAATATAAAATATAAATATGTATTTATCAATAGCAGAAAGAATCACAAAATATATCATTGGGTGGTGATATTGATGACTGGTGGTGACCCAAGTCCTCAACCTCATATTGAAGCTGTGAGTATACGCACTTCTGAACTCAGCAAAACAATAATTAATGCTCTCAAAAGCAATTGTGAATTTCTAAAATGCCATAGTAATTAATGAGTTGTTGAAAATAAAAAAATTTAAAATTTAAAAAAAAATTAAAAAGAAAAAGTGAAAACTTTGATGATGACAAATAAAGATATATTTAGGTGTGTGGTTTGTGCTTTACAATTCCTAACCATGTTTAAAGACACGAGTTCATTGCCCACATGCGGTGGATAGTATCTGAACAAAACATGATTTCATAATGATTAAAGTTAAAAGAGTGAAATCTTTTGAGCCATATTGTCACAGCAGCATGCACGCTTATAATACAAAAAATCTGCAAAAATCAAAACACATCAATTAATTTTTAGCAGTAAGTAAACTACCAAATTGAACCAAAAGACGATCCCTTGATCATCCTTATTTTGTATAATGTATATAAGATCTGGTCATTATATAAGCTCTGAATATCACACTCTAAGACATGTGTAAATTTTATGCATATCACAATTTGTAACGTGTCGGCTGGTTGATAATCACATTATTTGATGATGATGTGAAAATATATGTATATAGGTTTTGTGCGTCACAACTCATAAAAAGTCAGATGGGCAAACTCTGTACGGCACCAAGAAACCCATCCGACATATTCCAAGAATTTAAATTTCACTTTTATCTCAAATTTGAATGGCAGCAGAGATTTCTGTCTCGGCCGACACTGAAAATTTACATACTTTTATACACCTATACCCTTAAGCTTTGTCCCTGCATATAAACTGGCATGAAACACTTCCAGGAATATAAGATTTTTCTTTTCAATGTATATATATATTTCCAAAAGAAAACCTAATTTAATGGTAACAGACTTCAAGAAAGCCCCTATAATGGTATACAAATGCTTGGAGTATTAAGAGAGACAATTGGGCTTTAGATATTGAATCTATTGATAATTAAAGTTTCAAAGAAATCCTCGAGCTCTGAACTTCAAATATTTCAAGTATAATATTTTCGGAAGGGATATTTATACTATTTGATATTTTAAATATTGGATGCCTTGAAATACATTTTTTGGAGTTTTATTAGATTTGCCTTGATTTGGAATATGTACCAATTTTTTTATATAGACTTCTGTTGATAACAATACAAGACTTTCACATATTTGATTGATTCAGATGTTTCAATGTAATAGAAATAAAGTGTTTTAACAACCATTAACAATAAGCATAAAAAAAATGCTTAGCCAGAAATGAACGTTTAATCTTCAATCAAACTTGCTTCGCAAATATGATTGCAAACAAATTTGCTTGCCTTTTAAAGTTATTATTTCAATCAAAAGGGGATGAAGGATGGGGAGGTCACCGGGGTACCCCTACCGACTCTAAACCCTACGGTTATACTAATATACAAAGGCAAAAAGTTTAGAGCAAATTAACATATAAACTGTTTAGATGTTAAATTTATTGGCTGTTTGGAGCTCATTTGTTGTGGTTTATTTTCACGAATCATCATAGTAACATTGAAAACATCATTTCATGTGACAGGTTGTAATATGATTTTTGAAATATTTCACATAGTGCATGTACAATTACTTTCACGAATTTGCATGAATTTTGAAATTAAAACCTCTGTGAATTACAAACTGTATAGAATAATAACAGTAATAAATTTAAGGTTTCCTGAGTCAGACTCATGTAATAGATTACACATCTACAATGTTCATCATTGATCTTACATCACATCCCTGGTATAGTTAATAATTTATGTGACTATCGACCTTCTAGTTCTTCAATGATAACCTACATCTCATTTTACTATTGATTACTTGTGACTGTGTATATAAAACAGTCATCTGCAGTGAAACGTTGTCATTTAACAAGGCCAAGAAACACCGTTGTAATTCCCAGATCATGATCAGGACTGAACATAAAAAGAACAGTTCAGTAATTATATATAATCGCCTTGGCACTTGGTGAGAGGGTGTGATTTTCACTTAGACTTTCCCTTCTGTGATATACTTCAATTTTAGTTTCTACACCTTTAAGAATGCTGCCATCTCCTATGAGATATTCATTGGTATTTCTGTCTCTTTTCAGAATGATTTGTCACACATCAAATGACCTTGAACAGTTCTTGAAATATGTCTCAGGATGATAATTCATTATACCAGATAGAGTTGTTCAGACAACAGTTTACTCCTGAAACTCTGCCTCTATGGATAAAACAAAGTTTCCAGGGAGGCAGGAAGAGGGGGGCAATATTGTCTTTCCGGTATCTATATACGTACCCTAGTATTAATCACTCAGCTATATTTTTATAGTTACCTTATACTCACAAAAGAGGGTTTTTACTTGCGTGGTGAAAACTACACAAAGGGTCAATAAACAGTCGAAGAGGATGCATGATATGGTCTGAAGGTGACAGTATATGGCCATCATGACAGTGGTAGTCCAACAACAATTTTAGTATCCAAGGAAACCAAACAGTCCCCCTAAAATGCCTGTTATATATGTATTTACACTTGCTAGGCTTGTTCACTATACGCAAATACTAGCCGATTTTGTTTACCATAACTGCATGGTAACATTGAACTTTGAACTTGCGTATGAAAATGTTCTATACAACTTAAAGGGACTACTTTTTTTATAAAGAAACACATGGCTTTGTTTACATTTTGACGCAACATTACGTGTATATTGTTGTTTTCCATAGCATTTCGGAAACATATAAACAATACATATATGTTTTATATTCATATATGATACCAACATTTTTTGATTAACAATTGTATAAAGAAACAGGAAAAAAATCCCGACCGGGGCGATGTGCAGTGCCGTCAAATATAAACATTACCTCTGTGTCTGTGTTCGTCCTACGATCAAGTCTTTGGGGTGGACGGGCGTGAGACCCTCTGACAGAGGTCAGTTATAAACATACCCTCTTGTCTTTGAGAATTTAATCATGTGTATTATAAAACATGCACTGCTAGTAATCCACATGTTGACAGTTACACATCACCACAAATACATTGTACCAATCGAACACAAGTGACTTTGTTCCATCTGTAGATGGCAACGGATCTAAGCGTAGATTATATAATCACATGGCTCCCAAGGATATAATATTAAGTCAGACGACAATCTCAAACACGTTGAGCTAGCTATATATATATATATATAGGCCTACTTGAACACCAGTGTTTTGACAACTTCGGCAAACTCCGAATGTAAGCGTGCATCAGCTTCGCCTCGCTGCACAAAAACGGTCATCAAGTTCACACATGTGACCGAGTACAAATTCTTTATGTTAATATGCTTTATATTAACTTTTAGCAAAATTGAATATATATTTAAAGTTCTGATCTGATGAAAAAAAAAATTCTCTGGAATTTACTTTGTTTGTCATGTTTATTTTACAATAAAATATTGAACTTTTTTGTCGTCGCGGATGAATAATTCTAACTTACGTAAAGAGTCATCATTCGCTGTTCAATTGAGTAAGCTCCTCCCACTTTTGACCGCCTTTATTGAATAATTACGTCACATTCAAATGATGATTTTATTGCATGAAATATAAATAAAAAAAGTCGTATGAGTGTAAATATATATATAGGGATTGGATTGCGCTTTTATGATAACCATGCTTGTATGGAGCAATTCCTCTAAGAATATATTCAATGGGGTGCGACAAAATATGTCTTTGTAATTACAACAAAGTCATTGTAATTACAACAAAGTCATTGTAATTACAACAAAGTCATTGTCATGCCATAAAGTTCCTGAAATTTACCTTGTAGAACTTTGGACTTACAATTGATTGCCAATTAAATGTTTATAGAAATGGTACTGGTGAGAACAGCTCAAAGTACTATAGTATATGGTTTGGGCCCTTTTTGGCCCCTAAATCAATGAATTATTAAAAACTGTTATTTAGAGATTAATTTGTTGTCTTTTAAATATTTAGAACATTCTTGACTCTACTACAATGACTGTTTTCTAATTTTTCAGCTGTAGTTCAAAAAGTTGCCATGGTAACCATCCAAAATATTCATAAATTATGAAAATGTGGAAATTTTGACAGAAAATTTTACATATGGTCAAGATATGGATCAAAAAGGCTACTTATTCCCTTATTTTAGTTGTGACAGAATGCTACAGAGCACCTTAACCACTCGGTCACTTCAGATATACCACCAATGGCAATATACTGTACTGTACATACACAAGAAATTAGTCATCTATAGCTCCATATATGAACAAGAGTCACCAATACCATACTTGCCGTTCAAGATTTCAAAAAAGACATCACAAGTGTAAACACTAACACAAAGCAGGTAAAGAGAAAACTGTTTTATGGTATCCCCTTACCTAATGTCCATATAGACACATTGTTATAGGAGGAAACTCATCTCATTATTTTTTACTACTGGCCTACATGCATTAAACAGTAATACCACACAGAATAAGAAATTGTACCCCAGCAGTTACCCAACTTAACAGACTTTCTCTGTTTTATTGTAAAATTAACCTTACCCCATGCATGCTCATCAATGAATCACTGTCCAAATAATTATAAGTTTGAAGCAGTATGAAATATGTAATGCAATGTACTGTCTCTTTTATAATAGATATATATGTATACATCACATCAAAAAATTTAAAATTGGAAATTAAAATAATAGGGTTCTTAATAAACGAAGGATAAATCTTTCATGAAATTATTGCACAAAGTTAGCCATAAATCAATTTGCAGAAGAAATCAAAGAAACAATTGGTTTAATTTGAGGTAAGTGAAAATGAGGCATCAAAAAGGGAGAGGAGCTCTCTTGGGGATGAGGGCGCTTATAATTAGGTTGAATACAGTAACTCTAAATATGAAAAAAATAGAGATCTAAATTTTTTTAATAAAATTTTTAATTTCTTTAGTTTTGTACATGTGGGTATTCCCCTCACATTAATCTTAATATAAGATGACTCACCCCTTTCTTGTGTCATGTTCTAATACTTATTATTCAAACAGCGCCTGCGTATGATTTTTAATGTACGATTCAATGGGAAAATTCAGTATTTCGTGTAGAGCTCAAATCTGCATTTTATTCAAAGTTTTTAATACTGAAAGATATATTTAATGCCTGAAAGACACTTGGTGAGTGTAGTGTGTTAGTAATGTACACCTACATGTACCAATCCTATCTCCCCTCATCCCAGTGACAAGAACTATTAATGAGGTTAGTATATAGCTAGCCTGGAGTTAGGGCTGAACCTGACAGACCAACATTATTTCTCTGGTATAAATGACATCTTCCATCTAGTAATACTGACTGTGTCTGCAGCCTAGAGGGCACTACAGGTACTGAGGATGAAGCCTCACCTCTAACACACAAAACTGGCCACAACACCACCCTGCTACTTCTATAAGAATTCTCAGCTGTGAGTTACTGGTACCATTTTCGACCCAATAAGCCACCACCCATACCTATAAACGCCCTTCTTCCTTTTTGAGAACTCAATTTCCCTTTGCAAATTAATTTTACAATAATTTTGTCAAAGTTTAGTTCAAATTTCGTCCTATTAAATGCGCTTTCACGTTTACAAGCAATTTTAACATACCTATAAACGCCCTTCTTCCTTTTTGAGAACTCAATTTCACTTTGCAAATTAATTTTACTATAATTTTGTCAAAGTTTAGTTCAAATTTCGTCCTATTAAATGCGCTTTCACGTTTACAATTTTAATTGCCCTGAATGCTTATAATTATAAGGTCGAAAAATACTGATGTACTATAGCTATATATAGGTAAATGATCTCCTCCTTGTTTAAAACAGTTATCTAAATTCTACAAACCAATTTTATTGCAGAATTTGTTTATAGAAACCTGTAGCCAATCTAACTTATATCATTAACTATCAATCAATGCCAGGAATTTTAAAGCCTTCAAATAATTTTCAAATCTTGATAATTTATTTCAAGAATTTGTCAATTAACTATATTTCTACATTCATCAATTGTGCTTGAAGAATTGATATTTTAATACTTCAAAACTTTAACAAGAAGATTCTTTAAAAAGAACATTACTTAGAATTTCACGGCCTAAAATATGTACTTGCAAAACATTCAAGGGCAAAAATAATATAAAAATCATTAGTACAGTATACGTACGTACAACAGCTGTACTGTGGACATGAAAACCTTAGACAAGATCAGATATTGACCATGGCTATCTGGTATTATAACTAACACTAATAATAAAGACAACTGTATAGATGAGTTAAGGTGTGGTCTACAAACACCCCAGATGAGGATGTGGTTATACCAATAAGGCTGCATAATTAAATTTGAGGGGGAGGTGGCTGGACTGGATTAATTCAGAGTACTTTATCATCTTTTATGTCAGGAGTTTGAGAGGCTGGTTAGTGGAATACGTACTATCATTCATCTTAGATATATTATATCTTATACATATATATACCTTTACAATTACATAACCCTTAATTGGCTACATATATATAATACAACCTAGACTGACTTATATAGACCTAGATATTGGTCGCCAGTTTCTAGAATATTAGAATTAAAAATCATCTTTTTTTTCTGATTTTTTGATAATTTTTCCAACTTCTATATGACATTTTGGGATTTTAGCTAAAGTTTCCAACTACAAGAGGAGATCATCCAGAATTAAGTTCAACTTAATTTTTTTATAAAAAACTTGGGGTCATCATGGTGGTGCATGCAGTCTTAAATGACCTTAAATGACCTTAATTCCCATGGATTGGTCATTCTCTGACCTCTGTGAAACTGGTCATCACCTGACTGTTAATTAACAACATATGTTATCAGTATTGACTACGATTAGGTGTGAGCTCCCGTAGTAAACACCCAGGTAATCAACACTACATTAAGTGATGGAGTAATTGTGGAAGCATTGTTATACCAGTTCACACCTTACTAGTCATGTACAGATTGTGCTGGGTTGACCCCAGGTAACCCAGCTGGTTATGTGCTGGTGTCAGAAATAGGGAGGCCAGCAACTGTACCATCTATAGTAGGGCCCTGCTGAGAGCAAATTGGTAAAATACCTAAACATCTACTATATAGCTAGATCAAGTGATCTTAGACATATAAACATCTGAATGTATACCATAAGATTTTATACTTTGTTCATCATACACATGTAGAGACCTCAAATAACCAATTATAATTGGTTACTGTATGTTGAAATATTAAACATTAAATTTATATTCTACCACTGGATATAAAACCCTTAATTTGACCTGTCCAAGAACATACATAGTACTAGTGTGCAAAAAAAATCATCAATCTACATTTCGTATCTATAGCAATGCAACTGCTCTGTATGATATGCATGTGAACCTAAAACTTGGCATTATAATATAAGCTTAGGGATATATGTTAATAACAAAAGATATATGTCACATGATCAATGGCCCAGACAGGTACTCAGTAAAATTTTAATGCTCCGGCAGATGTTACTTACAGGTTAACACAACCTAGCTTGTCTGTACCCCCGGGGATTTATCACTGATGTGTATCACTGTAGATACAGGTGTGGGATTAAGCTGCTGTATGAAATTCCTGACCCCATGTGATTGTCAAGAATACATACACAGACAAAACCTGTATAGGTAAATTGTGTGTGCAGCTAAATATTAATGGTGTAAATTAATGAATTGCTT
The DNA here is from genome assembly GCF_041381155.1 of Argopecten irradians. Lineage (NCBI taxonomy): Eukaryota > Metazoa > Mollusca > Bivalvia > Pectinida > Pectinidae > Argopecten > Argopecten irradians. The sequence goes on from NC_091134.1 coordinate 24,444,546, forward strand.
TGACCCCATGGCCAGGGGTTGCTTATATATAAAGAAACATGAATTAGCTAAATAACTGGATGTGAGTTATCATGTACCTGGATTTGTCTGACCCCCAGGGGGGTCACTATACAGAAACACCTGTACTAGCTAACTGGGTGTGAATTTATGGGTAGGTGGGTTTGGCACCGTGGGTTGGAGACCCCTAAAAGCCCTACAGCATGCAGTGATACCTGTAATGACCAGGAAATGTAACTATACCTGTAATGACCAGGAAATGTAACTAATATACAAGTATATAGGTGTCAAAGACTGCTGTCTCCACCCCAGGGATCCTATACCTGTTCTAAAAATCAGGTGTAAAATTACACTTGACATACAGGTGTGATAAATTAACCAACTAATTCTGCAACTTTCTAAAAAAAAAACTCACTATATACATCAACAAAAATAAATGGTCTATAGCAGCTGGTGTTTAATTGACAGCAATTAAGGTATGTAATGCCTGGTGTTGTTGCAAAGAGAAAGTTTATTCCAAGAAAATTCTTAAGAATTCGAAAAATGGTTTGAAAGGGCCCTTGCAGATTGACAGTGAAAATTTGGAAACAATATTAATCTAGATCTGAATAAAAAAAATGATCCACTTTAGAATATGGTTTTCATATTTAATTTGTTTGTGTGAATTTAAGTTGCTCACTTTTTGTTTGTCTTTTTCGTTATCATTTAGAAATCTTCACTAGATAGCCACCAGGTATTAATTGTTTCTAGCAAATTAAAGATCAAAATGTTAATGTTATTTGTTACATAAAAGTAGGTCAAAATGCATGGCTATCTGCAGACTTAGTCTAGTACAACAGATCTAGCCAGATCTAGAGAGGTTAATCAATAGGAGCTTTAAATCCTGTTGACTGCAATGAAGGAAAAAGGAAGAACACGTACAACTTGTTTTTAGATATATACATATATTGTCTTCAACTTCTCAACTAATGACAACAACATTAGACGACAACAGGATAGAAGGTATAAATTTGAAGCATATGTAATTTGCACCTGTACAGGTAAATGTCAAGACAATTGTAAAATATATACAGATGGGCAAGATGTGTCATCATCATTTATAACTAAGGTGTGGATCTGTATTGTCCTGTGTTTCACCACAAGCACACTATAACTTTGTAAAGCTGTTATAGGAATTAAATATAAATAAATTAATTAATATACTATTAGATCAAGATTTGCACCATTTATATAATAATCCTTGCATTAAATCAACCAAAGAAATATTATTTCCTAGTTTTCATGGAAACCAAAACTGAATCCCAAGGTGAATCCAAGTTAATATAATATATCCCTCATAGATTAACCTTCAATAATGATTACATTGATAATGACCTTTGAAAAAAAAAAAAAAAAAAAAGACCTGCCAAGAAAGTCTGCAGCAATCTTATGTTTATATATTCTACTAAATATCAATATATACTAGTAAATAAACTAAATATCAATGAAAACGTAAGTCAAAATAAAACAAGGTCATCTATTATTGATATAACCAGCTATCGGTTATCATATATACAAGTACATGTATAGAACTGCCGGATATTACTTTTAGATAACCGAGTGTTTTCATTCCATTGCATGACTGTAACCAATTTCAGAAGCCCATCATAACTAATTGGAAGTATTGATTGAGCCTTTGGTCTTCTTTGAAACTCTATTCCAGGCCACATAGAACAACAATAAGCGTACTGGCAAAATCCATTTTGTATAGGTTTTTTCTTGTAACATTTGACAGGATAATTATCATCTGTAGAGATTCACAATAAAGGTCAAATCACAATGGTCATGGTACTGTTTGTGTTACAAATGTGTCTCAATTTCTGACAAAGACTTATATACTGCTATACAATTATATTGGGTTGGCTATTAATTTATAAGAGTAATTCAAGACCATCATCCATGCGTACACCATTTCAGTTCCATTTTATCATTTAGGTATTTAAAGATTCATTCAAATTTTAATTTTAAACAACTACAATGTTGATGACAGATATATATTTTTGAAGAAAAATATTTGTTTATTTTAATATTCGACGTGTATACATTAAGATTGTGTTAATACAAGACACAAGAATATATATATATAGATAGCAGTGTTTTTCCTGCCTATATATTTGGGGCCGAAATAAGGCCCCATTCCCAATTGTATTTCTTGCTATTTTTTCCCAAATCTGTGTCTAAATTTCCCAAATCAGTGAGTTGACGCCTATTTTGTGCGACGATACTAAAAAATTACGGAAATCCCAAGTCTGAATGTCGTATTTTATTATCTATTCTTACACTTGATTCTTAGAGAAGCATAATTTTCTATTTCTACCTTTTCCAAAATTTCCATAAACACCGTTTTAATTTTTCATTTCCTACTTTTATCGCAAAAAAAATCCCAATTTTCACCAGGTGGCAATTTCCCAAAATACCCAGGAAAAACACCGGATAGAGAGACAGAGGCTGAGCCAATAAACATTGAAAATAAATTGTTATAATTAGATATTATAGTAACCTTTTCCTCTGAAACATAATTTACTCTAGAACGAATAATCATAGTTTATTGATATGCTGAATAACTTCAGAATCAAAATAAGGAACTGTTTTATAGTGATTCTCTAGAATTCCTTTGGCCTTAGTATCATGTTATATATGACAAATAAGGACAGAAACACAACAAAGGCTATAGCTCTTTTGTTTGGATACATTTACTCCACAAGTTTTAAATCAAATTAACAAAAATTGTCAATGGTAAATTAGTAATTCTTGTTTATTAAAACACCACACATATAAATAATATACAGTATGTATTTAATATCAAATATAAAACCCAGCAAATATCTTTATTATGTTAAAAGATATCTAGACACAACTCAATTCCTATTTATTAAAACACCACATAATATCAGTATATTTCTGTTTACTACATGAGTTTGTAAGAACATCCTTTTAGGTGAATAATAAGAAAATTATCTTGAAATGTTGAAAACCTCTTTTAAGGGCTATATAAAGTTAATGAAATTGTGATATTTAATCTAAATAGACATGGGATCATCTGAGGGGATTCATCTTTGCGTCTAGAAGTGGGAATCTATGTCCAACTCAAAAGAGTTCTTCTGATTCTGCTTATACATATATATTATTGATCACGAAATTTTAATATAATTTAGAGGTAATCAAATACATAAAATACCACATGTTAATTGTTTATATAGTAAGTTTGATATACGTCAAACACATGGTAATTTTGTTTACGTCATTGAGATAGAACACGACAAATGTATGACACCGAAAATAGGTCCATCCCCTCACATATTATATGGAAAAATAATGGACGCACCTGTCTCGACAACGACGGCCAACTTACCTGACATAGAATACACATGTCCAACGAACAGCACGAGAAATAACACTAAATGTATCTTCTCCATCTTACTGCCCCTTCATGTGTGGCGAAAAGGGGTTATTTACAACAAAAACGTCTCTTGTTTGTCCTGCTAATCTCTTAAAACCACCAATATGGCTGGCAATCGATTTTGTGTTATGATAATGTTTGGGAACAATGACGTCATGAGTACTTCCGGTATTGTGTTTCCCGATATTGGGAAGTATTTACCAGGGTGAAATAGGGAATTGGTTGTTCCACTTTCGTTTAAGATCAATGGAGACGTTCAATTATCTATTTTCACTATTTTTACGAAAAGGGCTACACGTTTAAAATCAATTTCGTAAGTTGAACTACAACGACCCCTTGAGCTATTGTTAAGCGTTTGTAAGAGTAAGATTTGCAGGTGAGAAAGTAACTTGATGCTTACAATGAGTTATCTCCCTTATTGCCACTCTACTCTTTTATGTTTAGGGTTACCCGACCGACCCTAATTTTTTACCCCCGACCCTAATTTTTTTCCACTTTTCTAGATCTGCCTTTCTTTTAAAAGTTGGGATTTCTATCTCAGACTTCGGTTCCGGCCATTATTTTAGTGTGAAAGAAACCCGACCCTATTTTTTTGCCAATGTAACCATAAACAGACATGTTTTTTTTGCCCAATTAGCATGTCTTTAATGTGTAATATATGTCATATGGAAGCTTTGGCCTAGGTAATTGCAAGTTTCTGGTTTCCCGAGATTTGTCTTTTTCCCTATATATGCGAATCCCAGTTTATCACTGTTGCAAAAATCACAGGGGCACGCATTTTTGTTTTAATTAAGATTTTATAATAAATGTTTTACTAATATCCTCTGAAGTCAAGGCTGGCACCTACATTGATTTTATTAAAAAGACATGCTGTCGGAGCATGTGACCAAGATGTCCGTGGTAAAAATAGCAACTAAGTTTCCCTTTGGTAAGTACCCGCAAATATACTGTATATATATTTTTCTACCAGAAACATAAATATTCTTCAAAGACATTGGCAACTCCGCTATTTTTACGACAGACAGATATACCCCTGCATGTGCCTAGATGCCCCCATCCCCAATATACTCCATAAAATGAAGTAATTTTCAGATGGTGTGGGCACAATTTTGAAAGATAAAATACAAGAGATTCCAAAGAGATCTTGGTGCCCATTCATAGAATTGATCTATGTCAGTCAAAGGGGAAAAAAGGGAAATTTTCTCTTCCTCTCTTTTAATTTCATTTTATCCTCATCCTTTGAATTATTTGATACCCATATACCTATAGAGCAACAAATCACTTTGATTATCAACATCAGGTACAGCTACCTATCCGCCATGTTAAAATTGTTTTCTGATCGAATCAAAATGCAACTTGCATAAGCTAACTATTAGTCCGCTAAACTTGCCTATATTTTTAGTGGGTTTTTTTTTTTTTTTTTTTTTTTTTTAATTGTCTAGTATAATTATAAAAGGTAAAAAAAACCTAATGATATAGGCAGGTTTAACGGACTTCCTAATTACAAGCTCTAGGGAGAATTACACTATATATCAAATTTGAAAAAAAAATCACTTCCATACGTTCTGGAAAAAAACCCCTAACAAACTTCAATTGTCAAAATCAAATATACCTGCCTGTCAGTGACCTGGTCGACCGACTGGTTACAAAATTACAAAATTATAGGAAAGTACTGGCCATAACAAACCACAATCATAATGATATTTAGAGGGCACATGTACTATATTATCATCTATTTTTTATATTCATATTGCAAATATCATAACGTTCAACTTTGAATATTTTTATCACCATTGTCAACTTGTCAACTAATATACTTTAAAGATGCTCCACCGCCGACAGAGCATAAATGATATTCATCATTTTAACAATAATTGGTGTTTAATCGTGTATATATATGTCTAATTAACACAGAAAATAATATGAAATAATTTATTTTGCCTTTGGTGCATGCGCAATCAGTACTTCATTCCATATAGGATATAGTGCCACGGATTTCTAATGTTTAACTTGAAGTAAAATTAGGAGCTCGACCTTTTCAATGGAGATAATGGTGTAAAGTAAGTATTTTTTGTAACCGAAGAAAAATACTAAATCGTCTGCTCCTGTTTTAGATAGTGAAAAAACACCATTTGTCAGCGGTGGAGCATCTTTAAAATAATTAATTGCCAAGAAAATGCGTATTTTATAAACCGATAGCCCCTCTGCCTTCAGTAAAGACAATTAATGAAGAAGTCTCCAATCTATATAAATGCTTCTGTTTCTATAGAGATATATCCTCTGCGACTTCTTACTACACTGCATGTGCAGCCATTACTGGCAGTCGACTGAGATACGGACGCCTTGCATTATAAAAATATTTGACATTTGACAAAGACAAAATCCCCACAACACAACTTTTTGAAAACACTGTGTGTATACTGAACTGTGATTGTCAAAAAATCACAGGGGCCAACTCAATGAAAATGGATGTTGCCATCACAGTATATCCATCAGTCCATCCACCAAATACAAAAAAAATGTATGACAATATTCATTTTCATTGAGTTGGCCCTCCTGTGTCAAAAATTGGAAACTCTGTGAACGGACCGAATTCCATTCTAGGAGACTGTTATTCCTTGGATTATGGAGAGGGAAAAGCAGCCTGCCCTTGTGCCACGACGACGACGACAGAAACTACCAACGTCTTGTAGTCGTTTTATCTGATGGATGGAGTGACCCGAAATATTACGACGTACATAGCGTGACCATTAGTGATTAATAACTCTTTCCGTCAAAATATATATCTGATTAAACCACAGGCGCACGCATTTTTGTTTTTATAAAGATTTTATTATAAATGTCTTGGTAGTATTGTCTGAAGTGATATACATTTTTTTAGTCTGCAAATGCTCGTGCTCCAACACCGAAAAAATGGCGAATTTCGTTACCCAAATTCTATATGTAGGAGTAACATACAAAAATGTATATTAGATACGGAAGCCTGTTAGTGCCACGTGAAATAAACTTTATTTTATGTCGTAAGTCATAATTACGAGACAACTAAGTCGTAATTACGAGATACTTAGTCGTAATTACGACAAAAAAAGTTTACTTCACACGTAGGTTGGGCGTCAATTTTAAATTTGAACATTTTGTACAGTTACACTGTTGTTTTATGTTAATTGACACGTAGCACTTTAATAGATTATATTATAGTATTGTAATAACTGTTCATTGTATGGGTTTGAAGTTGAGCGTCACTCTCTGTGATCTTCGAAATAAATCTCTGTAAAGTCATGTTACAGGTAAGGTTTTTTCTCCTTTCCAGGGATGGATACAACCAGAAACGTACATCAACAGATAGTAACATCTGGAATATCGAGGATGTACAATGCAATAAAGAAGAGGTAAAGACCATTTTCTGACCTCTCATTTTTTTTTTTTTTTTTTTTTTTTAATCTTCGCGTTTGAAACATAAATGTTTTTATTTAGTGGCGTCATCAACTATTCAGAAAAGATACCTTTAGTGAAACTCAGTCCAGATGCGCAAAGCTTTTCAAGAAAGATAACCCTTACTAATAGAATAATTTACAGAGCAAGCAGAGTTATACCCCTTTTACCAATATGAGAATGATAATCATTATGCTCCCTATGTGAGCAATCAGTTTTTGTGATAAAGAACTCCAGGGTTTACTATCACTGCCGTTCATTTTACACTAACGTTACAGGTGAATATTGTCTCATTTGCGATGTCACCGGCAGCCAATTACACCTGTATAACTATAGACGTTTAGGGTATGTAGGCTATTTCACACATCCAATTTCGTCTGTGAAAGGCCCACTGCATTTGCTAAACAAAAATTAAAAGTTTCTTAAAAGCAATAATAATATACGAAACTGTGTATCCATGGCCTAAGTGTATGTTATAACACCGAACAAATGGAAGATTCCCTGCGTGAACTATGTAAACAGTGAAGTTTTGCCGTCTGGCCCAGTGAAACCAACTATATAGAAGTTAATGCCTACGGTATACGTAGTGGAGTTTATCCGAGGGTGACTCTCATCAGACGATTTACTGGCTGTGGCGATATTGTTTTTATTTTTTTTATTTTTGTTTCTGCTGCGTTTTATACGCCCGCTTTTAAACCAGGAATGTCCAGAAACTAAAACCACAGAAAACAAACGTATTGAAAATTCAGAACCACTTTTTAATATCTTTGCATGATAGTAATTTTTCGTCACTTGATTATATAAAGGCACGTAACTCCGCTAGACCTGGTACTTGGTGTAGATATGTCACTGTAAAAAGACAAAGGTTCTACTATCACAAGGATAAGACACAAAACATATACACGCAGCACAAAGATTAAGATTTTTATTTACGCTCTGACTGGTGTAACAAGAGGTGTAAATATTATACATGAATTATTAAGCATGACGGGATGAATGGTTACCGATTTTCAGTTTACCATAATAGTCATACTATCAAAACAATGTACACTAGACGAATTAACTAAGTTGTTAAAGTATGGATAAATCTCGTGGAAACAAGTATCAAACAAGTGGGCCAAGGGAACGTGCCCCAATTTCAACATATTTCATGGAGGTGGGAGGGGGCGGATTAGGGTAACTGCAGTTACCCATATCCAACATGGTTTTAGGCATTATCCGGTGTATAGGCATTTTCCTTGGCTAACTACATTTAAGTGTATTCTTTTAAACATGATATTTTTAATACATTGTGTGGTATAATCATTCACAGGTTTTACATTTTATGGTATAATTATTAAAATGTTCTACATTGTATGGTATAGTTATTCAAATGTTCTACATTGTATGGTATAATTATATACAGGTTCTAAATTGTATCGTATAATTATTCAAGTGTTCTACATTGTATGGTATAATTATTCAAATATTCTACATAGTATCGTATACTTATTCAAGTGTTCTACATTGTATGGTATAATTATTCAAATGTTCTACATTGTATGGTATAATTATTCAAATGTTCTACATTGTATGGTATAATTATTCAAATCTTCTATATTGTATGGTATATCTCATTCGTTCACATTTTATAAATATTCAAATGTTCTACATTGTATGGTATCATATATTAATATGTTCTACATTGTATGTATAATTTAGTATGAATATCAATGTTCTACATTGTATGGTATAATTATTCAAATGTTCTACATTGTATGGTATAATTATTCAAATGTTCTACATTGTATGGTATAATTATTCAAATCTTCTGTATTGTATGGTATACTCATTCACAGGTTCTACATTTTATACTATAATTATTCAAATGTTCTACATTGTATGGTATAATTATTCAAATGTTCTACATTGTATGGTATAATTATTCAAATGTTCTACATTGTATGCTATAATTATTCAAATGTTCTACATTGTATGGTATAATTATTCAAAGGTTCTACATTGTATGGTATAATTATTCAAATGTTCTACATTGTATGCTATAATTATTCAAATGTTCTACATTGTATGCTATAATTATTCAAATGTTCTACATTGTATGGTATACTTATTCACAGGTTCTACATCATATGGTATAATTATCAACAGGTTCTACATTGTATGATATGATTAAAAATTAGAATCCGTTTTGGAAAGGTAGAGGGCCTTTAAAATGGGAATGTAAAAATGAAACCGATAGTTTTGAAGAGTCGCAAAATTTATTAATATACTGTGACTGTTATCAGGAAATCTTGCATATGTTTGGTGTTGTACCTCATCCTAGGCCAACGATATATATATATTCTGATGTTATTAATGTTTTTAAGAAACCTCCGGAAAGGTACTGGGCCTTTAAACACTATTTTACGTCCAGTACGTACGTCGGAGACCCAGCACTTTTTAGACCGACCCGTTGAAAATAGACCCCGTTGAAAAGTGATCCCATAAGAACTCGTTTTTACACAACAACACAACACGACACCACAACACCACGAAACCACACAGCATCACAGAGCACAGCGACACACAAACAACATACCAGCCACACTACACAACACAACACCATACAACAAAACATACCACACAACAAAACACAACAAAATAACACAACATCACACAACACAACATCACACAACATAACATCACACAACATAACATCACACAACACAACAACGCATCACACTAAAACACAACATACACACAACCACACAACACAAGACAACATTACACAACAACACGACACAACATCACAACAAAACATCACACAACACAACAACACATATCACAACCACACCACAACACACAACCACGCAACAACAATACAACAACATCCAACAACAACACAACAACACTCAATAACACTACACAACACAACATCACACAACACAACGTCACACAACATAACACAAATACACATCACACAAACACGCAACAACAACACAACACCACCCAACAACAACACACAACACCACAAAAACACAACACACCTCACAACACAACACAAAACAACATAGCGACAACACATCAAACAACACATAACACAACATAACCACAACACACAACCACGCAACAACAATATAACACCACCCCAAAACAACACAGTAACACACAACAACACAACACACGACAACATCACACAACACAATATCACACAACATAACACAACACAAAATCACACAACAAAACACAACACAACAACACAACAAACAACACAACACAACAACACCTAACATCACATCACAAAAACATCACGTAACAACACATTACAAAAACACGGAACAACAACACAACACACAACATCACAACACAACACAAAACACAGCCAAACAGCACACAACAACACACAACACACCAATGACACACAACACAATAACATGACACAACCACACATAACAACACAACACAACACACAACACCACACAACATAACAACACAACATCACAACACAACACAACCATACGCAGAACACAACATAACTTATTCATACTCAAATATATAATACATGCATTCTTGTATTGCATGGAATAAATATATATTAACAATTACTGAATATCTGACAAACGTAAAATCGCCGAAAATTTAATCATAAAAAATCATTAAGAAACAAATTAATAATATCCCATAATTATAGTTTTGTAACACTATCCACTGTTACTCGGAAGTGAACACCACATAGTACAAACTTTGCATGCAGTTGATAACAACAATTCCTTTTTATTTACTACGTAACCTCAGTGTTATATAGCAATTCCTCAGTCTGAGAACAATTAAATTAACATTATCTACACGGACGAACAAAATGACTATAGAAAAAATGAAAGTTTTGTAGTGCCGTTTTCTCCATTATAAACATACAAGCACCTAAAATATCTAAATTAGGTATTTGTTACGAAGATAACAATACCAAATTTCGATTCAAATCGAGGTGATTACGTAATTTAAATACCAGCACAGAAGGGTCGCTTATATTAGGAATGGCGATAACAGAATTCGAGAATTATGTTTGTGCAACAGTTATATATGTGAATGTACTAGGGTCATATTTCACATCCGTTGTTGGTTTGCCAAGGTCATTTTTCAACAGTCATTTTTCAACAGACCTGCCGTTGAGAATTGACCCTAGACACTGTCAATCTTCAACGGCATGTTCAATTTTCAACGGCATTCGGGGTCCGTTTTCAACGTTGAAAACTGACCCGAGGTCAATTTTCGACGGAGGTCCATTTTCAACGTTACACCGGCTTTCTCCCTTCCTTCCGAGCTCCCTTCATAAACTTATACATGTTTACATATTTTATTTATTAATATTGTTGATGTACATTTTTAACGCAATTTATGTTATCAGTTATAAGAGTTATTAGGACATTTCACTTCCACATGGGGATAAGGGTCAAAGTGCAAAATTACAATTTGTCGAAAAAAATCATTATTTTATTGAAGGCCTAGATACCTATTATTGGGCATGAGCATACAGATATAAAAGGCTACTAAGTTAATTAATATGAATGAACTTGACCTTGAAGTTCTGAATGGCCTAGAGACCTGATATTGGACCTGTAACATGCTAAGATATAGGGCTACCAAGTTTGTTAATATGAATGACTTTCTTGTTTGTGAAAAGCCTGCAAAAAATATACGATGACATATCTAGTGTTTATTTATTAATATTTCCAAGCTATGATGGCGATTGATCGTTAAATCTATTTCGGTGTATCATTCCATTAACTATTGATATTTAGTACTGTATTATAATCAATAGATACGATATGACTTATTGAAAGTTGGGTTCACTAACCTGACTCGTCATTGTGGCTAAAATTATACTAGCTTGATATGGTGTCATCGGTGGCACAAAAACACAACGCTTGGTTTGATATAACAATTCACTACAGCTATTATTCTTCAAACAACCACCTGAATCATATACCACATATCAAATGTAATATGACATACTAGTATTACCACATACCTCATGCCCAAACCTCTGGGTTTCGAGTTCAAATCCGATATGAATATGTTTGAGTCTTAAGGGTAGCAAGATCGGTCTAATTTAAAGATACCACACCGCTGACGAATGGTATTTATTTCCATTATTGAAAAGTTTTAGGCTCTTATTTTATTTCAAGACAAAAATATAAAAATATAATTGATTGCGTCCCGAAAAATTCCATGTCACTATGCCATACATGGAATGAAGTACTGATTGCGCACGCACCAAAAGCAAAATGAATTATTTTATATGTTTTTTTGTGTGTTAATAAGACACATATAAACACGATCAAAACAGCAACTATAGCTCAAACGATTCTCGTCCAATAGATTTTTTATATGTTAATGATTTTGGATCATTTTTAATTTCTCATTGTAATTCGCAACTTAGTTTACTTTTTATAGTTTCGACAGAGTGTTATTTTCGGAGACTGTCCATGTTCTACAAGATCTACTTGATAACATAGAAAGGTGTTGTTATAAATGGAAACTGACTTTTGATAAGGAAAAGGTGGTGTGGTACATTTTACAAGTGGTTTTATTAGTTTAACGCCCTATTAACAGCCAGGGTCATGTAAGGACGTACCAAGTTTGTTGGTGGAGGAAAGCCGGAGTACCCGGAGTAAAACCACTGACCAGCGGTGAGTACCTGGCAACTGCCCCACATGGGATTCGAACTCGCGACCCAGAGGTGGAGGGCTGGTGGTAATATGTCGAGACATCTCAACCCATTCTACAAGAAGCGGACATATTAAAGTATTGATCCAGCATGTGTTAATAATTAAAGAATTTACATATTAAGCATGCTATTCGTCAATGTTATAACTATAATAATATATGCTAGGAATAACCACTGGAAAAACGATATTTAAGTTAATTGAGTTGTTAAGAGTGAAAAAAATGTAAAGGAGTTATTTTTGTTTTGTTTTTTGTTTGTTTTCTTTTGTTTTAGGAATTTGTACATACGCGGCAACAATATCAAGAAATGATTAATAAACAAAATGACGTTTAGTCATTTCATACAACATATGATGCATGGTTCAATTACATAGGAATGTATTTAAGTAAATACACGTTCACATAGCCATAGTGTTATCATTAGCTTCTAAAAGACATCATATCAAAATGCGCAAGGAAACAAAACATACAACAGTCTCCCAAAACGCACATACTTTTACCACGCCCATTCACGTCTCGTACAAGGAATGACATTCTCCTGTTGTTGTGGTTTAGGTAAAGGCAACACGTTGGAATTCAGGTAGAGAGAGAAATGAAATGATTGCCCTTTCCTTGATTACCACACGGAAATGTCTCATTAATGGGATTTGAAATGTGGTACTTTATTATTTTTTTTAATGCAAGCTTTCTGATCGTATTTTCAGCATAAAAAATAAGTACACGTACTTCTGGCCATATCGATGGTATAGTACTTTGACGTCACAGATGATGACAGCGCCTCCAGTTTCCTGATATAGTTTTCAGAGTTTTTTTCATTTCAGAAATATTTTATTAACAATACAGATATAAAGAAAATTACAAGGTATTGTTAAAAGAATTAGACAACAGGCGCAATGCCTATATCAGTCTTCTTCTATTACTTCCGGTTAGGCTTGGTAGAAATATATTATGTATCCATTGATTATTTCTACAGAAATTGTATATCATAATATGTAAAGTACATCTAATTTATTATGGATTAAGGAGTATTATATATTCATCATGAAATTAAATAGAATAGGTGATATAATTTTAGAGATAACTACTATTCAAAATTACTTTGAAAAAAAGAAAACAAAAATATTATTTGATAAAGTGTAGACACAACATATTTCCACCAAGTCTAAAATGAAAAGTTATATGTAATTTATATATATAATAAACAGTAATAACACACTCACACACATTCATTCGCACTTTCAAACTAGAATGTTTTAAGGTGTATTTAACATAACAAACTTGCCTTGCTATAATAGTAGGTAATAAGTAGATTGAATTAAAAGTATTACTACTAAAGACAGTATTACATGTAATGTCTTATTTGTACATAGAAAAGCGTTTAGAGGATTTAATATATAAGTTTACATGATATAGAATTGAATTATTTAAATGATCAGGAGCATTAAGGATGCCACACACTAAGCAATGAAGATTTATATAACCTAACAAATTATATATATATAGAATATGGTGTCTAGAATTGGAATGCATGGGGCATTGGAAGAAAAAATGCATTAAATCTTCACTTGGAGACCACATTCACAAGATGGGTTTTCAATAAGGTGATGAAAAATATTTATCATAAATAAGGTCACTTTTAAAATTTCTAAGCTGGCATAGAATTATATTAAGTTGTCTGGGAGCAGAATTAATGAACTTTTCAGAAATAGTTGTATCATTAGTAGTTTTCAGTTTACATTTAAAAGAAGAAATTGAAATAGAGCCTCTAAGAGAAATATCAAGTGAGTTCCACATAGCCATAGTTGAAGGAAAAAAAACTTTTCATGTAGCTATTAGTACGTGACAGTGGTATATTAAATACCCTGTTATTTCTAAAATTGTATATATTGTTTACATTTAAATATGGATGTAGAATATTGGAGAGATACAATGGAGTAAAGTCTTCAGAGTTCAAATCACATTGGTCATTTTCACGGTTGTAGTTAAATGAGCGGTACATTCGATGAAGAAGACACTGCTCGGCACAGAGCTGGATGTTCGGTACTTGGTTGATCGTACGGTAGGTATAACCATCCAGTATAATGTTTCCCTGTGGAAAACTGGACAAAGGGATCGTTGTCATTTAAAACTGCTCATCTCCATTATTGCGTCAGAATATTTTAACATAAATTGACAAATTAAGCTATGTGTGCTGAATGAGCCAATCAGTTATTTCATATCAAATAGTTCCAAACAATACACAACATTCATATTCAACTTATTTCTTTCATTTGTTTGTCTCAGTGGCGTCTTATTTCAAATAGTTAGTTAGGTAGTCCATATCAAACTTGCTATCCACAGATATTTTTCCTTTTTTCAGCTCAATGCTCACATATACTTTTACATCCACCAGAAAGAACATTTTAACCAAATTTACGATGGAACATCTCGTAGTGACCACTTTAAAGATTTCAGATTTCAGATTTTATTCCACTATCATTCATACAAGTATGTAACAGGTCACGACTCACTATACATAATACAGACATGCAGGTTTATTGGTCACATAGCGTGACAGTGCATTACAATATGTATTAGTGATGTACATGCTCAATCAATGGTTTTTCATATTTTTTTTCAAAAACTTACATATATTTGTCAGAACAGTTATGTTACATTGAGTAAATAGGCCTTTCATTTTGATAACACTATGATTTCTATAATTGTAACTTGGTATATACATTTCTCGTAAACGTTTCACCATTTCATTACTGCATTGAAGCAAATAATGATATTCGTTTCCAATATCAGTAAAACATGGATTACAAGTTCTATTTACTTCAGGGGTCCCAGTCAATCTTCCAGTTTCTGTAGTTAAGTGCATGTTCGAGGTTCTGAATTTTATGATGATTTGCCTATCTATTGGCTTTAATTTCACAAGATATTTTCCATATTCAAAATTTCTTTTAAAAATAGAATAAGTACGACCTCTTGTTGAATTCTCTCTATATATAAACTATTTTTGTACAAATTGATCTTGTAATCTTTGTTTTACGATACATTTTAAATATTCTCTACTATATGCACATACATTCTGGTAGTCCCATATATAATTAAAACCAGTTTCTTCAAAAATATTATTTAAACATTGGGCATCCATTTGAATTCCATAGTATTATTTGGTGGCAAGTTTAATATCAACTTATAAAGGAGAATGGTCCTCGCAATGTACTCGACGGAAAGACTTGATACACAAATCAACAAATAATGGATCAGCAAACACAGTCGTGTCATTTCACAGGACTTATTCCCCGAACACTTATCTCCTAATAAAACAATATTGTCAATCACGACGATCGACTATTGAGTTTATGACTATCAACACTTCAGCGCACGGTAGTTATTATTGAATATTTACATTTCCGTTTTCTCTTTGCTATATAACCTTACCAACTGCGAAATCGTTTACACTTGCGTAAACGCAGTGGTTGTCGCGCAAAAATACAAACACCTGAACTCTGACTTCCGCAAGTAGTGTGAATGCGCATCCGATTTAGGCCCTATTGTATCTGTATGAAAAATCTTCAATATACTGCATGTATGAATGTAATGTCCTCTTTATACCCAACTACGAGTTAGATATCTGAAACCTTATTATTTTTATCATCCAAGTGTGTTCAAACTTGTTCAATTACTCAGTGTAAATAATGTTAAAGTTTTAAATAATCTCGGAAAATTCTTAAAACTTGCATTCCAGAAACGTTCTCAGTCTCTTAATACACAGTGACTGTATAGTATCTGATGTATGATAATTGTGTACTAATGTTTGTGTTTTATTGTATACAATCACTCTCCTGTACATGTTTAAATTGTTCAATATGTATTAAAATTGTACTTTGTGTCTTATAAGCCTCAAGGCTTACGGAAATAAATAAATTGAAATTGAAAAAAGGGCGTAGAGATGATAATTAGTATGCCTATGGAAAGGGGACGAACTTAACAGTGAGTAGAGTTAATATATAACTTTCCATCCAGACAATAAAAATCATTCCTTAAGAAAACGTATTAATATTAATTAACTCATGGTGCCAACACTAGTCTATACAATATTCTGTAATCCTCAAGAGGTTTATAAATCAATTCACCAATGGATGGGTAGGTGGAATGGGTTTTATCTATGGTATCTCGTACTGGTGTCCCAATGGATTACCCTATTGTTTTGAGGTATTGATGAGAGATTGCCAATGTGTGTTTGAATGTCACGGTGCTTGGTTTGCCAATACACAAATGTATAAATTCGTTAATCTTTTATGGACATTTTTGCAATAACCGTTTCAGATTTTAATTCTGACATATTGTTTGGTGTAATTGTTATTGGATATCATTTCCACGAAATAAAAAGTTTTGAATGCAGTTAATTGCTGTATGCAAACATTCGTCATAAAGGAAATAGTAAATAATGACTTTGAATGGACATTTATTTGAGATGCATTACAAAAATAAACATTGTCTATTGGAATGCTATTTGTTGTTATGTTTCTGTGCTTTGTTTTCAAATACAAGCTCGATATTTCCGACTGACAATACACTGTTGCAATAATCACATTTGATTCCGACATTGTTATTTGCTTTTACGAAATAAAAGATTTTAATGCAGTTCATTCCTGTATGCCAACAGTTGTGATAAGGGATAAAAGAATCATGGTTTGATTTTTTTAAATTATTTTTTTTTATTACATTTTTTTGAGAACCGAATCCTTTCAGAAATAAACCTTATCGAAATGGAAAATATTTATAACATTGATGTTTACAAATGTTGTATTCTCTAACACTTAGTCCATACCGGAGTAACAGCGATATATTGACAATGATTCCACAAAATGACGTAAGAAAATAACAATGACAACAATTACATGTCATGTTTTAATCAAAAAGCATTACCGGCAGATCATGTAAGTATTCGAAGGCTACCAAGATTGAAATTCTGAAAAATAAGACATTCGTAATTTCTTGTATGATATTAAAAGATTGTTTGTAGAAGTTGAAAGTTAAAAGTGATATAAATTGGTGGTTTGCTTCGTTAGATATGTGATATTTGTATAAAAAATGATATTGTTTTGATAATTATGTACAAAAGTTTGCAAATAAGATTTATTTCATAACCCTATGGAGTTAAAAGATAATTATATGAATGCTTATAATTAATTTTTCAGACAATTTGATTACATAAAGTACGTTTAAACGTATGATTGTTTTTATTTTCCAATGGATTTTTTTTCTCAATCAATACGCAACATCGACGTCGCGTCGGATTTTCGCGGCAATCTCTAAATATTTCTTCATAATATATGAAGAAAAAGAATATGCAAATCGGAGAATTGGATTAAGTATGAAAACAAATAGAAATAAATTGTTTTCAGATACATCAAGGTTTATATGGAATGTACGCATTCAGATCACTTAAAAGTTCTACACGTTTTACGACATAAAAGGTATTTTTGTCTATCTAAATGTCCCGTGAAACATTTAGATTTATATAATTTCATACACACACACAACATTGGCGCCTCCGACTCCCAAATACGTCTTTGTGTTACAATCATTTGCTGGTATTTTAGTATGGGATGATTCCACAAAGGTACCAGCCACCCAACACTCCCCAAAAAACTCTATTCCAAAATATCGTAACGACTGCGCTTGCGCTAGACCTGCACATCCTTCTATTATCGGTCTCATATTAAACCAATCGAAGGTGCCATCTCTATAGTTATGGATGAATGTTCCAAATGTATCTCCGACTGAGTCCACACATGTCACCGGTGAAAACCTCACAGTAGAGGAATTGATCGTCACCACTGCAATATAAAATGTATTTTGTATATTCTTGTAAGCAAACGCGCATCACTAATTTTATACATGGTCTTGGTTTCTTGGCGAGGATCATTATCCTGAAGCACCATTCATCGAAAAAACTGTTATAAATTTATCAGATGACAAAATGTTGTAAATGCAATAAATCCAATGGCCATTGTCGAAGACCCATGGTTTAGTACACTACGTTATATAAGTGCAGCGACGTAGCGTAGTGCAATTAGCCATGGGTATCCGGCGAAGCTGAATTGACTACATGATAAAAGTCTTACTAAAACCAATTTGTAAATAAATTTAGTTGGTAATTGTATGTTACATGGCAACTTCGCTAGCCAAGGGTATTCAGTACGATACTCTCCCTGAAACTTTTGGCAGATCTCGCGTCAACATTGAAGTTCCAGCACTGCTGGATTACCGCTGTTAGGACCCTTCCATTTACGTAATAAGCAACCAATGAAAAAGCTTGTACCAGGGTTCTATGGTTTGAGAAAATGGCAGCGCCATTTGAAAAAAATATGTATGTGACTGATTCAAAATCACAAAGATTGGCATACTTTTGTGTTATTTTTTCAGACACCAATTTTTGTATTTCATGCTTCAAAGGCAATTTTGTCACGTGATCGAAGAAGTCTATCATTGCATACTGTATTTAATTTTGTGAAACAGAAACGTTTGGATAGAAACGTATCCAATTACTTCATTTAGCTATTCTAAAGCATCTCATAATTAACGAAATAGTAAAAAGGATTTCGCTGGAAGCTGTTGTTGATGGTGCACTGCCATCACCACTGTGTTGTTGACATATAGAAAACGCATTTTCATTGGTCGGCTGAACCTAGCTGCCGTATCCAATCAGAATTTGAAATCAGAACTTCACTTCTGACGTGAGATCCGCTAAGGATTTCAAGGAGAATATTGTACTGAATACCCGTGGCTAGCGAAGGTGGTTGTATGACTACCCACGTGCATGTCTATTTTAAGATTTTTATATATTCATTATACAGCTCTGAAGCATGAAATATTGATTAAAGTATTTGATTTAACAAATAACAGTCTGAGGCCAGTCAAGATGGTACTGGTTTACCTGAGATATATCATAAATCTTATAGATGGATACAAACATTATGTTAATATTTTGTTGAAATAGCTTATCGCGCTCTCGTGCAATAATTGATCAATCATAGACCATTTTGTTGTCAAAAAGTTGTAATTATTTCGCCAATCATGTTGGCAAGATATATAAGAATTACTTGTTCTACTATCTGCTTGGTATTGTCGGAATATTACTACCCTTTAAGCTGTATTCGGTACTACACCTAGTCGGTAAACTTATTTCT
This sequence comes from Argopecten irradians, assembly GCF_041381155.1. Lineage (NCBI taxonomy): Eukaryota > Metazoa > Mollusca > Bivalvia > Pectinida > Pectinidae > Argopecten > Argopecten irradians. The sequence continues at coordinate 24,464,307 of NC_091134.1, forward strand.
GCGTTTTACATTCTTTGAAAGACACATTCCCATTTGTTGCTTTTTCATGACAAAAACACTTTTGTAATGAAATACCACCATAGCTGCATAAAAATACAATATTATAATTAATGGTGTTTAAAATATATGTCGTTTTTGTACCAAAATACAACCGGTGGTTTAGAATCATATACCACGGATTCTCCTTACGATATACCTGATTCTTGCGTGAATAAATTGGTACAACCGATCGTGTAGGTTGGTTGGCTATACTCCACACATGTATATGACGGGGTTAGTCCCTGGAAGTTTACTACACAAACGTGTGTTTCAGGGCACGTGTGGTATTCACAGCCGCTCAGGAAAAACTGAAATTAAAATAGTAAAGTGTAGCTGAAATAAAATAATTAAATCCTGCTTTACAAAAAAAAAAAAAAAAAATAAACATCTTATTGCATGTTAAACTTCTATTTATTTGACAAGAAAACATAATTAAGTGTTGTTGGAAGACAGAAGACAAATTATTATTTGATTGAAAATTGCGTTAAAATACATGTAGTTAACATCGTAAGTCATAAGACACTAACAAAGAAAGGGAAAACATTATAATCTCCACAAAATCTAACAACATGAACATTAATGAATATCAAAACTATGCTTTATCTTACTGATATATATGTAGGATGCTTTTATAACTGTAGATGTGAGGCATGAACTCTTCAAAAGCACTGGATTATACAAACAAATATAATTCATATTAAAAAATCTTTCTCATATTGAATGATATACTGTGAATTGTGTCGGTACCCACTTGAATATTATTGAACATTCAGGATGCTTTGCTGGTTCAAATTAACTGAATCACAAAATTGTATCGTAAATCGGATGGCGTTTTGAGAAATGGAAGCCCAAGAGATTGTTTTAAGTAAGTGGGACAACTTTGGAAAAATGAACTTGATCGTAGCCTATAAAGGGAAACGATTGAATTACACCTACTTCTGGCCATCCATCGATGATGTAGTACTTTGACGTCACAGATGATGACAGCGCCTCCGGTTTCCTGATATGGTTTTCAGAGTTCAAATCACATTGGTCATTTTCACGGTTGTAGTTAAATGAGCGGCACATTCGATGAAGAAGACACTGCTCGGCACAGAGCTGGATGTTCGGTACTTGGTTAATCGTACGATATGTATAACCATCCAGTATATTGTTTCCCTGTGAAAAACTGGACAAATGGATCGTTTTCGAAGAGCACTCGGTAGATACTGTATGACTGGTTTTAAAAACATAACCAAATATTAAAATCAATACACAAATCCGTATATCCATAATTGCTTCAGAAATCGTCATCGAAAATTGACAAGATCATGTGTAATGAGGCATTCACCTGAATAGTAATGTTATATATTGAATATTTCCAAACAATACTAAAAATCCATATTTGATTATTCCTTTTATTTGTGTGGCGACTTATTGCAAATGGTCAGTTGGTTCAGGTATTTTTACATGAATGTTACATACATCATACAATCCAAGATTTCCCCCTTTTCCTCACTCATATAACTCCGTAAATAGACTGGTATAATATCCAATCCAATGCTCGATTTCTATCAGATTTGCTTGGAACTACCTTAACAAGAAGGCGCCATTGATACAACGTTTACATGACGGACAATGATATCATTTCTGGAGCATATACAAAGTCGTCTGCCACAGGTGTACACAGTTTTAACATGATGGACAATGCTAGTTTAGCACTTATTGTCACAATCATAGATATATCTCTTCAGCCAGAACACTTCAAACAATGTCTTCCAGTTATAACGTTAAAGTAAAATGGTCCTGGTATAACTACCAAATGTACTCTATACACATCGCATTAAGTAATCAGCAAACATAATTGTGTCATTTCTCCGGACTTAAATTTAGTGCCCGAACACTTCATCTCCCGGTAAAACGTTATTGGCAATCACGACGATTGACTTCTGAGTTAATGACTATCTCAACACTTCAGCGCACGGTAGTTATAACTGAGAAGCGTATTAATATTAATTAACTCACGGTGCCTTCACTATTTTATACCTATCCTGTAACTCTCGAGAGATGATCCCGTGTAAAGGTCCAGTTTATAAATCAATCCATTAATGGATGAGTATTTGCGGCTTGTTTAGAGACTATATCGGGTGGAAACAATATATATAGATTATAATCTGTAATCATTTATGTACTGATTGACAGCAGTGTGGTTAAATATTACAGGGCTTGGTTTTCAAATACAACATATTGCTAAGGGAGAATTTTGCAACAATCCATATCTCCACGACATAAAAGTTTTGAATGCAGCTGATTACTGTATGCAAAGAGTTGTCACAAGGGAAATAGGGAATATCAGTAATGGTCATTTATATGAGATCTAAAGCCTTTCAAAAATAAACCTTATCGCTTTGGTCAATATTTGTTACGTTGATGTTTTGTATAATGCATTCTCTATGACTTGACAGCCGTCGGTACCGGGTTGATAGCGATATTGTGAAAACCCCTAAATAACGGTAAATGACATAAGAAGCACTGACATTAATAGTAAAAGTATTTTGTAAAATAATAACAAAAAAAAAACAAAAAAAACCCGCATTAATTACCCATGATGATGTACATGTCAATATTGGCAATGCCGACACAGGGGGCTCTTACTAATCACACCTCTTACGAATACAAACAATGTCCCCGCACAGGTTTGTTTGTTTGATTATTTTATTGTCCTATTAACAACCAGGGTCATGTAAGGACGGCCTCCCATGTATGCGGTGTGTAGCGTGTGTGAAGAGCGAAGTGCTTGTTTTGGGAGACTGCGTTATGTACGTGTTGTGTCTTCTTGTATAGTGAAACTGTTGCCCTTTTTATAGTGCTATATCACTGAAGCATGCCGCCGAAGACACCAAGCAACACACCCCACCCGGTCACATTACATTGACAACGGGCGAACCAGTTGTCCCACTCCCTGTATGCTGAGCGCTAAGCAGGAGCAGAAACTACCACTTTTATAGACTTTGACGTGTCTCGGCCAGGGGACATAACACAGAGCCTTTGAGCGTTCGCCCCGCACAGGAGGGCTCTCACTCATCACACCACTGATGAATATAAACAATGTCTCAACGCATTACTGAAATAAACTTTATTCAATCCGCTAAACCTTTTCCACACAACTTTCACTTATTATTTCATAATGTCTAATTATTCATCATCAAAAGAATAAAAAAATAATAATGTTTTTAGATAAATCACATACTACACAATTGTTCTACACTTGTTATTTCTATCTGTACATACACACAAGTTTTTCTACCTTAATATATATCACGAAATGAACATTTTGAATGCAGTTGTTAATTTCTGTATGCAAACAGTTTTCCTAAAGGTAAATAAGGGACATTGACTTTAAATAGACATTCATTTGAGAATTAAAGCAATACAATTTGTAATGTTGATGTTCAAAAAAGATACTGCATTATCTACACCCTTACAGTAAATCAATACTACGTCTGATTCTGACATATTGTTTGAGGTAATACAATGTAATATAATTATTGTTGTTGACTATCATTTCCACGGAATAAAAGTTTTGAATGCAGTTAAAAACTGTATGCAAAAGGGAATACCGGCATAATGAATATAAATCATGTATTTGAAAGCTGAAGCCTTTGAAATATTGTTTGTGACGTTGATTTTCAGAAAGGATGATGCATTTTCTACACATTGGCAGTCCATTCATACCAGATTGACAGCGATACTGTCAAAAAAAAACCCGCTAAATGCAGTAAGGCTTTGGGGGAAAAAAGAAACGCTAACACAAATAAAATTCATTTCATTTACGTCTTTATACTAATTAGGCATTAATGCACGTGTACTTGTTTGTTTTTATAGTAAACACATTCAGTTGTGGTACATTCACTGCATTAACATCTGGGTCTATAGTTTAGTTTGGTGATCGACTGTACCGATTTTTAAAATTCCCTCAAAAATGTTCTTCGTGAATGACGTCAAAATTCTTTCAGACTATGTTAAACAATCTTCAGTGTTATCGGATTAAAATAAGGGTAAAAGTTTGAAATTAAATTATTATACAATGTGTGTTTATAATTAAATAAAATATATACTAGTAATTTCTTTGATTGTTTGTACATTAAAGTTCGAAAGTGACATAAAATTAGTGGTTTGCCGCGTTGCATAAATGATATTTGTTTAGATGAATACAATGTTCGTCATACTTTATAGCACTTTTTGTGGTAATATGATTTAAAAAAATATATATTTGTGATATCAACAGAAAATAGTTTTAATATTGAAAATTAAGCAAGCTTTATTTTCTAGTCATAACGCACACAAATGTGGGTTATATATATCACATTATGGTCATTTGTTTAAGTCAATGTTGTGTTATCATCCGGTGAATTTACATCAGGTTCGTTATGTAGTTTTGCACCCTATCGGCCGAGTCAAAGGTTCTTCATTTTGAATTCGATTTCGAGTTTTTAAGATCAATCTGGTTCTTTGTTGTGCAGGCTAAAGACGATGTGCACAGGATACCGTGATGAACTCGACGTTTGGGCACTGGAATATCCACCAAGTTGTGGCGTTACTACAGTAAATATTGACTTGTTTTAAAGAAAACATTTAGTTGTTTTTTTCAACCAGCTTACAGGAATAAATATTTTATCAACCCTTTAAATAAAAATTACTTTAGGTTGGTAACGTAGCTAGGCTACATCACTGCTTTGAAAATTGATTTTAATAGCGTTAATTAAGCATCTTCTTGGTTTGACATGCTTAAGGCAGGTTTATCTTGATATTGTTTGAGTTTTACTCAGGTTTATTTTATATGAGAGAATCTTAGGAAGCACTTACAGAACAAGTAAGATGTAAGAATTGTGTCTTCTGTTCCACTGCATGATATCAGAAAAGGCGACTAAATCTGGGATCTTTATCTCGTGGCTTCGAATATTATTCAATTAGAATTCTGTGTACAGTGTGAATGTGTATTTCTTTGAAATCAACTGGTTCGCAGTGACAGGAAACTATTTCCATATCTATATAATGCTTGTGTGGCATGAGAAAGGTTCCAAATTTAGTCGCCTTTTACTATCCTAACATCCTACATTCAATGTAGGTTGTTGTTTGGGATTCACTAATTAAACAATCATAAATACAAAATATAACTTAAAAACCTGCTTTAAACATAAAAAAAATCGCTTTAAAAAGCTTAGATGCAAGTCGATAACTTTCATTGAATATGTGGGGAAGTTGTCATGTACTGACCGTTAGTTGGTGGTTTTTTCTCCGGGTACTCCGTCTTTCCTCCACCAACAAACCTGGCATGTCCTTACATGACCCTGGCTTTTGATAGAACGTTAAACTTATAAAAGCCATGAACAGACTTGAGAGATTACTTATGGAACAAAGAGATAGACGAAAAGGAAGACTGATCCTGAAGTTTGATCTTGTAAGGAAAAAATCTGATCAGATCATAAAGAAAGCTGTAGGAGTTGCAGATTCAAATTACTTTCAGATATCACACAGCATAGTCAGTTGCACGTTTTGGAAGATAATAGACCTAGCTTTAAAAATATTGCTATGTAGAGAACTACGACTGTAATCGATTATCGAGTCTAGTAAACAACGCATTGTCATGTTAAATCTTTGACTATATATATATATATTGCTCTTGTCGTTAACGTGATAAAAACGATAGCGTTAATTCCAATCTAAGCATCACAACTATTGCGTGACTTTTTGCTATCACCAGCCAAAAGCTGATATTATTCTCTATGAATAATTGATAGTTTCGCCAATATTGAAAGCAATGCAAGTTAAAAAGGTTCTTGACACATGATCTGTTGATACATGATATCGGTTAATGGACCCAATTTCATTTAAAATACAATAAAGGACCTGTAACGGCAATTCGACTTTGCCCATGAACCAATTTTTTTATAAAACTAAGGTGATTTTGTATGGTACAGTATAACCCGGATTCTGTACGATACTCTAGCAAGAACCCAAAAAGGCTCCAAGGGCCTGTGCAGTTGATTATTCAATATGGGGTACGAAAGAAAAAACTAAGTCAAATTAATGTTCTATGTTGTAAAACGGTCTATTACTTTCAAAATAATACTTTACTGCATTTTAACTGGAAATGTTTAACTTTGAATTTATGATTTGATTTTAGAGTCTTCAAACCAAAACCCGGCCAATTTGGAGGCTTACTTACAGCAATATATCTTTTAAGGAACAGATACATTCACTTTTGGCTCTTGTACACCAAACATATATTGCAATTATTTTGAATATTCTTTTAAAAGAAGATCATGCAAAGTAGAGAAAAATCTCAAACCAGAAAGTTGGCATTTAAAGATAAACATATTGGAAGGTACACTAAAAGTTTTGCTCCCAATTAATAATGAAAATATATTTGAAGAAGACAGGAGGCCATACAATGTTACCGGTATTAATGCTAATCGTAAACATACCTTTATACTTTGCACATTATATACTTTGCACATTATAATAAACACAATGGGCATTGTTTTTCGTTTGTGCGGATCCTGTAAATTAAATACCCACCTCTTGCTGTGATTAACACTAACATTCACTGTGCTGTTATGTAGATGATGGTACAGCTCGACATGCCATCAATAACATCAAGTGAAGGACAATAAGTGATTGTGGTTATCTAATGTAGACTCTTGCCAGATTATGATGATAGGTTAAACAAGTCATTTTCTCAATCTCAATATCACCTTGGTCAAATGTATGGCCTAGTAGCTTCTGATTTGTAAACGAATATATTGGCGACAAATAGCAATTTTTATCAATCAAAATAGGAGCAGATGAATGAATAGCTTTCTTTAATGACAAAAGTATGCAAAAATTGAAATGTTTGGAGTTTTATTTTACTTCAGAATTATTTTTTGCAATCACGTCTTGATTGGGTCTTTGTCGTGATGTCGGCGGTATAAAGACATATAGGTTTCGTGCCACTGTACATATATATATATATTGATCTTAAAGTAAGCTTTAATTTAATCGATAAAATACGTCTCCCATATATGAATTATAAATGGTTAAATGTCTAGAAGGAAACCTTTAAAATGTATCGAATGGTCCGGAAAATTCTCCTTTGTAAAATCCTCTTTAACTGAAGCATTATATATAAGATTATTAACCTCTCTAATTACTAGTTTGTTTCATGTTGCACTTAAAAACACGATAAACTTGTGTATGAGTGTAGCTGATTATTTCACGATTACGTTGTTCTTTGATTTCAAGAGCTCTTCCGTGTCCCTGTTTATCGTATATACAGTTACATACATGTAGTTCATGCTCTTACTAAGCGTTTTGCTTTCTCTGGGTTAGTGTAGATAACTGTTCACCCGTAAATTGTGTCGTATTGGTGTATGATTCAGTGAGAAAGTGCAAACACAAAGCAATTTCGTGCAAGAAAGAACTTTACCAGAAATTCAGTGTAAAGCCCAAAAATGATATGAAAATGAGGTCAGATTAGGAAAGCATGTCATTTTTAGGTAAAATTCAGGTCAAATATACGAGATATCTTATATAACATAAGATGTATTAATATAACATAGCATGTAATATACATTGTATATGATATAATGTATTACATACGTTTAAGATTGTTCCACTATACAAGAAGACACAACATGAATATACCGCAGTCTCCCAAAACACGCACCTCGCACAACATACACGCAACACACCGCATACATGGGAGGCCGTCCTTACATGACCATAGTTGTTAATAGGACGTTAAAATAATCAAACAAACATCTCATTTAATGTACGACCTTTGTAGTGCATGATATAACACAACGAATCGAACAGTTTATCACTTTCCGTGACATTCCTCTACACCATTCCAACCAAATAATAGCTTTTAATATATGAATCTCCTTACATACTATACACAATAATTTATCGTTTTAACAAAATGTTGTATAAGATACCATATAATCAAGTATGTACATGTATAGTGTCAAAATGGGCTCCATGTTTATCCTTTGTAAAGTCGAATCCGATCAAATAAGCGCTCCTTGTACATGCTAAAGACTTTAGTAAACAATATGGCATGGTTATTTGGTACAACTTTTGCAGGGTTTGCTAAAATTTACAAACAACACAATAATCAACGAGTCAACAATAACACTTTAGATTAAGCAGATGGACAGACACGTTTTGTCAACTAATTATATTTAAGTTACATTTGATTTGTATGTACAAGAACACATAGAAACAATATAAATAGGCATATAGAATAATGAATAGTTTAACAGGGTCTTAAACCTAAAGCGAATGTTATTGTTATACAAACAAACATCGTCATTATGCACTCATCCAAGTGGCCGTAACCCCTGGACACGAGGATTTCAAACAATCGTCGCATTTTGTTTTGATCTTAGACGACAAAGGACATATTTTTCTCTACTCTGTGTTTTAATCTAAAAGTCGAAGTACCGAAAATGAAATTTGCCATGAAGTGTTCGGAAGGGCAATCTCTTTGATGTAAGACATCTTAAGGCATACATTTCACAATGACATTAATACAAGTTACATAATTATTAACACGGTGTTATTTCCTTGTGCCGTTACAGTCCTAACCGGAACTGATCGTCAGGTTATGACCCCCAGTTAATGCGCGGTCACCCTGTCGTGACATCCTGAGTGTGTAAGGTGACTAACTTATTAACATCGATCTAGTAAAACCATAGGATAAAAAGAAATTTCAACCGCAAACTATATGTTGAAAATAGACAGCAGACAAAAATAGTTTTAGTCATGAGTAAATTACAACACGATGATATATAAACCGGTCCGTTTAAAAATCGTCCCTGTCACTTCATGTGCCGCCACTATGGACTGTACAGTCTATTTCTTATGTTTAGGTGTGATGGTTCTGATGATGCTACAGCCTGTCGTATCACAGTTGTTGAGTGATGAAGAGGGTTCCTATGGACTTTGGCTTGTTCCAACGCCAGGTAAGGTGTACACTATACATAGATACCGATCCTTATTTACCTCTACATACAGGACCGCAGTAAGTATCCACAAAAACAAAAATACACATTTATTTTATAAGGCATAAATTCTGTATTTACGAGAGTATTTTATTTTCTAAACCTTTCATTGGTCTTTTATCATTCAAGCTCATTGAAGGGTTACTATATATTGTCAACGATAGTATCGAACAAACATACCAAATATTATGTCTAGAGCATATATAAACGAAAGATGAATAGGTGATACGAAAAAAGGTAAGGAACGCCTGAAAATGTTTTAAAAAGAACAAAAAATAAAACATGTACGTGTACTTATCTTAGCGGTACATGTGTTTTAATTTTAACTTTTCAGTTCATATCATTACGCTTAAAGTTATCCGGCAAACAATTTTTCATTCTACAAGATAATTCATTATTCAATATTCAAACAAATACAAATGCTAAAAACTGAAAACTATTACCATATTGAACGCGGAATATTACAAAACAAACAATAACTTCAGCTTTTTATTTTCTCCTGTATTATCAATGTCTCCGTAACTTAATTTCCGCGGTGTAATTCTGATCACGAATCTATAAAAATAATGCCCGTGAATATGAACTATCACCCAGTATATTTATCATCTCTACACCTTGACTTACAACTAACTTGTTAGGTCACACAAAGATAAGATTGTCAACTGCAATATCTCGAATGCTAAAAATAAAATGTGTTGCAACTCTGCAGAAGTGAGCAGCTTTCATAAATAGTGTTCTAGTACTTTTAGATAGATATCAGATGTACATTTATGTTCAAGGATAGTAATTTAACGATTTTGTTCGAAACTGATCGTGTAATGGATTAAATGTTACCTAGGTCCAATTTCCTTTGGCCAAATTGTTTCTGACACATAATGTAGGATTCATTTTACAATAATGTTAAAGATGCTCCATCGCCGACAGAACATAAATAATACTCATGATTTGAACAATACGTGATGTTAAAAAGTGTACATGATTGTGTCTAATGAACAGAAAAATGGATGTTAAATATTTGTTTTGCTTTTAGTGTATGCGCATTTAGTACTGCATTCCATATAGAACATAGACATAGTGTCATGGATTATTTTCGGACACAATTGATTTTTTTATTTAATTTTATCCCGAAGTGAAATAAGAAGCTCAAACTTTTATAATGGCGGTAATACTAAATCGTCTGCCCCTATTTTTGATCGAGAAAAATATCATTCTTCGGTGGTGTAGCATCTTTAACAAAAAAAAGTCTAGAATATGGTAAAAAGAATTATGTGGTTCCTTTTGGATAAGTTGTAAGATTTTGTTCTAATTTTTGTAAGATTTTGTTCTAATTTTGTTTTCAGTTGGGGAAGGCTGTGTTGTGATTGACGACCAGATTCTCTGTTTCGACCAATAAGGGAGCACTTCTGGAAAGACTGACTCCAACCTGACGATTACATCCACATATTTCATCATTGGTGATTAACAAAACCTGTCATTTCTACATGGCCATTGACAATGAAATCTGCTTGTGAAGTCCGACAGTGATTGATTGGCAGCTATCCTAGATTTGAGCATTTGAATAAATATCTTGGAGATATATTCTTAAGTTTTACTGGTAATTTAAAGTTGTTAATTAACAAATCACTCTGGCACTATTAGAACTAGACAGTTCAATGTATGATGAAACACAATAAATATCATAGCCCTTTACAAAGGTATTTATTGAGTTTTAGAGGCTTTTTGTTGATTTCTAGACAGCCTAACGAGATGGGGCTGACGTCGAGGCTGTGCTAACAAGAAGGTTTCTGTGGTGTTTACACATATGCTCCATAATCTGGTATAGCTGTGCTTGAACGTCTGTACTGAGTTCATTTTCTTGTCCATTGATAGATGCCATCATATGCAACTAAAAGATAAAATGAAACAATGCCGTCTAGTTGGTATTTACGCGAGACAAAACAAGATTTTGGCGGTTTTACCTGGGAACGAGAAGAGCAAATCATGCTGTTTTAAAACTTTCGAGTGACCTCATGATATAGTATATTCAACTACATGAATTTCTGAATATATTCGCAATCATAGCAATGTCCTGCGAAATCGGGACAATATGTTCCTCCCGATAATAACCGACTATACGGCTTTCAACATACAAAATTCAATTGTATTTCGCGTGATTCGTAAGCTCGCCTTGATTCACGAAGAAGGCCATTTGACAGGTAAAGGATTTGATTGTTAATAGCAATTTTAACGTCCAAGGATCTATATTGTAATATAAAAAGTAAGCTATTTACTTGTGGGATTCTACAAAATTATTGTTTTACGTGTACATTTAACAGATTAAAAGTAGTTTCGGTTATATAACCATCCTAAGCTTTGATTAAGTGACGTTGAAACTGAACCTATACGACTTCTTGATCTCGAATCGAACACTTCTAATTGTAAAACTTGAAATGATCCTTCTTAAATAACATGATATTGGAACAAAGAAGAAATGGTTGTTATATCATTACCTCACCCGCTGACATTCCTATCTCGATAAACTTACCTCTAGTTGATCCAAGCCGTTCACTTGATGAATTTGATGTACCTGGTGATTGTCTAGAGCCATGTAGTAACAGGAAGAGTGTGTCTTAGCCACAAGGTAGTGCTGTTAAAAGAAACGTTTGATCCCTTACTGGGATTACTGTAGACAAATGCTAGAGTTTAAAGATAGCCTCCATAAAAGTTCGAATATTGATTAGAAGATAGACCCGATATCAACACTGTATTAATACTATTAATTGGAAATTATAGGGAACGTATAAGCAAAACCCTACCTAGATTTTTTTTTAATGAAGCTGACTTCTGATAATCACACGGCCTCGTTGTAGACCCAGGGTTGATGACGTCAGCGTATCTAGTTGTAACTGTGGCTCTCCGGACGATGACGATAACGATCCACGTCTGAACTCAGTCATTGTTGGAGTATTATAAAAGATAGTTTTGTGATGGTTTATACTAACTGGTTTATTTCCCTACATTAAACTTTGTGCCACCCGGAAAGATTAAGCAGAATTTTGCATAAGCAAGTTATCACAACGTTTAATTATCCAATATATGCTAAACTTGAACCAAAAGTGAAAGAAATGTTCACTTACAGATATTGGGTCGTATACAAATGACACGCTGCCATGTTCAGAGTGTTCGTGTGATAAATGGTGACCGTGATGCTGTGCCTGGAAATAATCAAGTCAAACACCATGTTAAGGATAAATAATTCTGTATCTAGTCTTATTCAACAATTTACATGTAAACTACATTTAGATATTAGCAGCATAACTCAGCGTTCTATGACGTAAACGTGACGTCAATTAGTCGGTTAAACCTGCCTATATTACTATGTAGTTTTTTTCTCTCAGTTTTTTGGCCTTTTGATATAGGCAAGTTTAGCAAACTAGACGTCATTTTGTCAGATTGTCTACATTTCGTTGTTTTCATATTTCAATACCACATTTTCGAGACAGTTCGTATCTTTGTCAATCTTGGTTCTCTGTCTCCAAAAGGTGTATAAATTATCATTGGTAAGATACCCTGCACAAAACATACCTGAACAGCGGCCAAACTTAGAAGTGAGACAATGAAGATACCTCCTATCATGTTGGTATGTACTCCCTACTAGCCCTCACAATACATGAATGAAGTTCGTGTGTCTGCGTTGACGACAATAGTTACTAGATAACCACTTGGTCTTTTCCCAACGTTCAAAACATTCATGGATTAGGATGATCGTTTTTTTTCCAACGATCACCGCTTCGGACACTCCCGACCGATGTATGTGTGCACTATCTGTGTTTCTATTTTCTTAATTTTCTTATCTTTCCTTGACTGTACTGGTAACTTATCTTTAAATATGTAATTATGAGCAAAGACAAAAACTCCCACTGCTGACTTTTTTGTATTTATAAACGCAAAAGAAATTATCGGTATTAGTTTAAAGCAAGAGATCCAAGAGGGATTTGATATTTGTCTGAAAAATAAAAGAGGGATCTTTTCTCTACTTTTCAAACTTAAACTTTTTTTTCTGCATTTCAAACTTAACTCTTTTTTCTGCTTTTCAATCTTAAACTTCTTTTTTTTTGCCTTTCAAACTAAAACTTCTTTTCTCTGCTTAATATACTTAAAACTATCAAAATCCAAGATGGTGGTCGACCATCTTGTTGACCGATCGGTCAATAGGCAGAACTAAGACCCTAGAAGAACCTACATGAAAATTTGAGAACGATCCTTAACTATCAAAATCCAAGATGTCTGCCTGGCGGCCATCTTGTTTACCGATTAGTTTCAAAATGCAATATGCGAAATTGGGGCCCCGCTGGGAACCTACATATGAAATTTAAGTATGATCCCTTCAGCACTTTCTGAGAAATAGCGGCAACAAACCTCAACTATCAAAATCCAAGATGTCTGCCTGGCGGCCATCTTGTTTACCTATCTATCCCACAATCAGCATGACACTCCTAGGGCCCTAGGGAAACCTACATATGAAATTTGAGACAGATGCCTTCAGTGCTTTCTGAGAAATAGCCGAACAAACATCAACAGCCAAAATCCAAATGGAGGCAACATCCGGGAGTCGGATAGAGGAACAGTGATTAGAAGTACAGCATGCTGCCGCAGCTCTATCACCATCTTTTGTGCCGTCAGTGTAGATCTGAACACGATAAGAAGAAGCCCTAATCCACTCCCGAAAGGAGGATTTATGTACTTCGGTTAATGTACTTGACCTTGCCCTCTCATGATGAGATAAATTGGCAGGTGTTTGAATGAGCCATGGTGGTACATCCGATACGGTGTACTCGTCAATGGTGTCTAAATTTATATTTAGTTCCTGCAAAAAAATTAAATTCTGATGCCAAATGTTGGTATGAGCTTTTGGTTTTGAGCAAATATATCTTGGTGTTGTGGATTAAATACAAGATTAAATTCGTTTTTTTTTCGGATTGGATTTCAGTTGAGCAGCATACTGTAAGGATAATTTCTTTCGTCGATCGTCTAGAGATGGCTTATTAGCTTCCACATGGAAACTCTGCACAGGTTTTGTTCGAAAAGCTCCAAGTGCGAGAAGCAGTCCCTGATTCTGGATTGGGTTAAGCATCTGTAGATAGGAGCTGTGAGCCGATCCATAGACAATCGAGCCGTAGTCAAGTTTTGATCTAATAAGTGCCCAGTAGATACGCAGGAGCATTTCAAGATTTACACCCCAATCAGAATAGAAAAGAACACGTAGAATGTTCAGCGCCTTCGAGCACTTATCCTTCAGATGTTTGATATGTGGAACAAAGGACAGTTTCGAATCAAGAAATTTAGTTTGTTCAACTACTGGAATATTAATTCCATTGAGTGTGTGGTCTGGATCGTTTCTTGATTTTGGCAGAAATGCATGCAGACGGTTTTTAATCTTGAAAATCTGAAGCCATTTTCCTCAGCCCAATTTTGTAATTTGCCAAAACATTGTTTTAGTTGTCGTTCTATAGTGTGCATGTTTTTGATCCGTAACAGATCACGAAATCATCCATAAATAAAGACTCTTCTGTAGATTGGCCTAGACATTTGGTTATGCTGATAATTTTAAGCCAAAATGTGCGACAGACAGGATACTACCCTGAGGGACACCCATCTCCTGTTATTGTGTTTTTGAATAAGTTGCATAGGTCAAAGAATACCACCACAAGATGTTCTTTCTTGGCATAGGTTGCTCGTATAAATGTTTCTAGCCTAACTAAGTGGTCTAACCGTTCCCCTGCGATTTCTAAAGCCGCTTTGCAGAGGACTTAAATATAATTAAAATATTGTTTGATTCCTGTAACCAAACTAATCTCGTATCGTATTTATCATACGTACTATAGCTTGACAAATGCAGCTCGTCAGGGAAATAGGACAATAGTAATTAGCGTCAGTAGCATCCTTCCCGGGCTTCGGAAGGGGTATAATAGCAGATTCCTTCCAAGACTCGGGAATTTTGCCAGAAGAATAGACTTGGTTAAATATATTTACAAGACATGATTTTAGTGAAGACTCTGGTCATTGATTTAAAAACATATATGGAATTTCGTCTGGTCCAGCTGCCGAGTCCTTTGATTTCTCAAAAAAAAACATTTCACTTTTTTCCCGCTGATTTTACCAATCATTTCCCAAACTTTCTTTGAGGATGTATTGAAATTAAATTTTGGGACGTACTCTTTCCAGTACTTTTCTTATCCGGATTTGATGGACCTTCGAGCTTATGCTCTCCAAATTTTAAAATTGTTATAGTATGAGACGGTTGCCGCCTCAGAGGTGCATTTGTACCAGATCTATTGATAAATGAATCATTTGAGAGAAGGACTTTTGTACGTTTTGGCACGGATTTCGGTATAGTTTTTGTTGCGATAGATTGAGCTCTTCAGTAAAATTTTAATGGGTCATCGAGATTAAAAAAAATGTCCTCAATGAGCTCCTCGGCGCATAAGGTTTTAAATTGAACCCAGTCCGCCTTATTCTATCTTATCTTAATTTGTCGGACTGACAGGACTACTTGAAGTAGTCGCCAAACTCACTGTCGTCCGAGAGAGCATCTTAGAGGTTCCGACTACGGACCGGGTCGTTTGATCCCTTACTGGGATTACTGTTTATTGATGAGAGCCTCGGCCTCCTTACCTTGGTGGCTTTGAACTGCTGTTGCTCCTGCGATGGTGTATTTGCTGGTCGCTTTGCATTACCAGCATGCTTTTTAACGTCAATAGGCGGTTGAGATAGATTTCGTCTGTGACGGGCAGCGGTAACTTTTGTTTGCGTAATGGGTGTTGCGTGATTGTTAGGTTGTGCAAATCCTGGAGACGCCGTTGGGATTGGCGTTTTAGCTCCAGGTGGCCCAGCAGGTGCTTTTGATTTTGGTTTGTACTGTGGTTTAGATGGACCCGACTTGAACCTTTTCGGGTCCCCCATGGTGAGTTTGCAGGCCTAAGTACCAGCTATGTCTGAGACAATATTGCCCAACGCAGGATTATCCACTACGGCCTGGATTGACAATGCTTTACAGTGACATTGTCAACCAGTGTCTTTGCACGAGTGATCTGCGCATATGTAGACACATTAATGTCTGAGCTCTCAACTATCCTCCTAGTCTCAGGGAAAGAGACATCACGGGTGTATTTGACCCGCAATATCTCCCTATCCCGTGTCCAGGAAGGACAGGCTCGAACCGATGCAGCATGATCACCGTTGCAATTGACACGGTGAAAGTCGACAATGTCATCTCTAGCATCGTGACCTTCACGGCCGCAGTACTGACATACATGTACATGAATTCGGGATGTAGAAGTTTACAGTATAACGCTGGTAACCAACAGTTACGATGTGTTGTAACGTTGGTGTAGCGAACGTCAATATGAAGGTGTGTGTTTGGACCAAGTTCCCACTTTTTCTGGTCATTACACGTTTTACATTAGAGACCGGAATGCTCTCCTCTTGGAAGTATGGTCTCATTGTCATTGTGCAAGGATGGGAACCTGATTACCCCCGTGCTGCAATTCCATGATAAGTGTGGTTTTACGCACACTCCTAGGCCGACAAAATTGGTGGTTCCAAGGAGGTTCTCCGCTTGTTGCCTGCGGAAAATCTCTCCGAGATCACCTGATCCCAAACGCTTGACAGATTTGACATCGCCAGTAATGCCTTTGATGCCCTTCCGTAATAATAGAGGTGATAAACCTGCAGTGGTCCTGCCGTTCTGTGTAGAGGACATGACCAGAAACTG
Organism: Argopecten irradians; assembly: GCF_041381155.1. Classification (NCBI taxonomy): domain Eukaryota; kingdom Metazoa; phylum Mollusca; class Bivalvia; order Pectinida; family Pectinidae; genus Argopecten; species Argopecten irradians. Next base: position 24,481,128 of record NC_091134.1, read on the forward strand.
TGGGAATGTGTTTGTTGTTCCGTTTTTTGTTTGTTGATTTGTGGTAGTGTTTGGTTCCTTTTGGGAAGATTTGATTGTGGTTCATTAATTTTGTTTTTGGAAGATATCTTTCAGAGATTATTTCTATTTACTATCAGTGCCCCACCCACCATGGTGTCCAACAGGGAGACACTCATGATCACACGGATATCCAGTCCCAAAGTGCCAGGGATATACACGATAGTATACTCGGAAGAATATTTCGAACTAACAAAATTCAAATCAAGCTTGCGACAGCACGCTCGCGAGATTAATAATAAATATTAGTCTGGTGTAAGTACACCCGCAAGATCGATCAGAATCAAGACAATCTAAATTGAACTCGCGATTGACCCTAAACCACCGCCTTCTTGGAAATCTAGGAATCAGGGGCTCGGAATGACTAGCCGATTGATAATATAGGGCCCATATTACCTCTCGTCTAACCGGAGTCTGAAGCCAAAGTAGTGTGTAGCAGTAAAAAAAAAGGAAGAAAAAAGAGCAAAACCTATTCAACCACCAGGACCTTCTTCCCTCGGATACGAGGTGCAAAACCCACGGCAAACAGGTTGGCTCAACTTGGAGTTACTGTGAAAGCCTTCAGCTACACTGATATCATGCACACCACACCCCAAAAAGTGGTTTGCATCCGCAAGAGACCAGTGTACCCTGAGTCTCGGGACGTGGACCCAGCTTTCATGGAGACTCAAAATGTTTAGAATTATAAGAAGTTTTTATGATGATGTAAGACAATGTATAAAATGCAATGGTAATTCTGATTTCTATAAGGTCAATAGTAGAGCGTTTCAAGGAGAAATATTGTCCCTGATACTATTTACATTGTTTGTCAATGACTTAGAAATTAATTTCATTAATGATAATTGCTTTTTATCAATGATTCTAACCATTGATATATTTTACTCATGTATGCAGATGATATGGTGTTGCTAGCCTGGTCGCCAGAAGATCTCCATGTCATGTTGAATTCCTTGCAGGATTAAACTAAAAAATGTAAATGTTAATGTACAGAAAACGAAAATAATTGTTTTTAGAAATGGTGGAACTATTAGAAATAATGAAAAATGGTATTACAATAATGAACCAATTGAGTAAATGAATTCAATTATCTGGGGCTGATGTTAAATTATAATGGTAAATTCTTTAAGATTCAAAAGCATATCTCAGAACAAGATAAAAAAAGCTCTGTTCGCTGTTTTGAACATATGCAAGAACAAGTCTTTAAAACTGAAACTAGCTTGGCAATTTTTGGTTCTTACGTGAGTAGTGATTTGAATTATGGTTGTGAGATACATATGTATGGGGATTTCATAAAGCTCCTGACATTGAAATATTACATATCAGTTTCTTGTAAAGAATACTTGGTGTGAAGAAAAACACCACTAATGCTATGGTATACAGTATATTGAACTTAAAAGAGTTTCTTTATCTTCTATCAGGAGAATTAGTTCATATTGAACTTGAGAGAGATTCTTCATCTACTATCAGGAAAATTGGAGTATCTAATTACTGGATGACACTAATAAATACCAACAATTGTATCTTTAAGGAGTGGAAGAAAATAACCATAAGGGAATTGTACAGTTGAAACGTGAATTAAATAATTGTAAGTTGGGCTGCATGTATGATCTGGAAATGTTTCTTAAATCAGATTCTGGGCTATTTAAACTCGAATTAGAAGGCCTTTTCAGACAGGAATGTATTAGATTGATAAATAACTCATCTAGAGGTTATTTATATAAACAACAAATTACTACCTATTTTTGTCAACCATATTTAAGTAAAGCTTTAGACATAAAAGTACATAAAAATATATATTTAAATTTCAGTTATCTGCCCTTGATTTGAATACCCCTACAAATCGGAGATTATCGTATTCTACCCAATGTCCTTGTAAGTGCCCCTCTCACTTTGGTTGCCTCAGTTTCAATTGCCCGGGAATAAATAAAGACAAAAACTGTATAGGTTTTTAATAATTTTGTCTTATTAAGAACTTTTTCATTTTTTTTTTTCAATTTTCAAATGCCCTGGGCACTTATTGGGTCCAATATGGTATGTTTCTAAGATTATAAAGTTTATAAAACCGTATTTTGTCAGATATCCTAGCATGTATAAGTAAGTTCAATTATATGATATACAAAATATAAAAAAATTAAACAAGTTAGCTAAATATATATCTTGAGCTTAAAAAAGAAGACAATTGCTGTCAGATCAATACCAAACCTTGTATTCTCTCTCCCTCTCATTTTTAATGTTACAATGGCGAATTTAATAGTCATGTTATATCAACAATATAAGTACATGACTGTATTAGATATATACATGAAACTTGTGTGAATGGGTGTGAAAGCATAATGGGTGTGAATTAAAGTATGTTGTTAAACTTCTGCAATGTAAACATTGTCTTTATGTCTGGTTATGTTACAAGATACAAGATACAAGAAACTTTATTTAGTGTCAAATATATAAAAACATGGTAACATAAGCTCGGTCGAGCTTGTATTTCGACAAAACAAAGTATATTGTATATATAACAGATGTTATATAATATATGCATGTGTTCATGTATTGCAATAAGTTGAAAACTTAAGCAAATGATGAATCTGAATACCTGTTGTATAAGAGCCTCTCTGTGGAATAAGTCACTAGTGATGCCTTTTGTTAATAAAACAAAGTAAGAAATATTTCACCTTTAAGAAATTTTAGATTTATTTCAGTTTTCGTATCAATACATCTTGCAATGATTTAGTTTATATACTTTGTATAACATCACTGGTACTTGCATACATACCGCGTTTTTACACTTCCACACTTTTACATTATATGTACATACTTTTCATTAAATGAATATGTAACTTATCATATAGTTTATTTTCTGTTTTGTTTGCAAACTTTGGTGAGAATCCACATAGCGGATTCACAGTTTGCAAACAAAATTTCTTTCATACCCCGATGAAGCTAGAAAATAGTGACATCAATGCTTAACAAACAAGCTACTTAATCTTATTCACTAAGTGACTGATAATTCAAAATATAAAATATTAGTATACATGTATCAATATATCTCTAAATGGTTTCATCACATACTCCAGTTACTACATGTATTTGAATTAACATGTAGTGTTATTGTTCAGAATAACATCTTTGACCCAATAGGAACCTTAAGCTTACTACGTGTAAAATATAAAAAATTGAAACAAACGAGTGGTGCTTAACAATAGAACCAAATATGGTCAACTCTTTCACAAATTAGTGCACAGAGTACTGCTTCTGCAGTTGTACTGCCATATAACCAAATACATATGATGTATATGTATGTATTGATGATGTACATGTATGATGTACATATATGACATTTGCCCCCCCCCCCCCCCGTCTTCCTACGGCACTCACTGTATGATGATGTACATGTATGGTGCTGCATTCATTAGCAATAACAAAAAAGATATGAAACATATACTATCAGTTAATAATTGTCTATGAAAAAGAAACCATATTGTCAGTTACACTGACTATGAAAATGCAAAATATCCAACCATGTGCAGTTACACTGTCGTTGCAAATGGACAATCCTAAAATTGAAATATATTATAAATGGATGTGTTATCAAATATAAGTTCAATTACACACAGACAACTCATCCCCAGGTAACAACAAAGGGCGGTGAGACAGTCAAATACAACAATATTGAGTTGAGGGCTATTCTGACTGATATGCACCATTTCACATAGAACCAGAAAACTATGCCCAATAGAAAACGTGATGCACAATTATACAATGACATGGTATAAAACATTCATCTACACCAACATGACATGAAGCGATAACAGTTTGATGCGAGAAAAGTGGTGGGCTGATGTTACTTTTAACGAAATACACTTTCAAAACTCGCTGATATGATATTTTCATAGAGTGTCAACAAAAGCTATAGAAGACTGGATATTATGGAAAACAATCAGTAGAGATCTGATGTGCATCACATGCCGCAAACTTACAAAGACACGTAATCAAATATCTGAGAACGAGGCTGAATGCCAATGGTATGTTTTTGACAAAGGAAAGAACTCCAATTCAGTCACTAAATTTGACATGCTTCATAAAGTTTTTCAGATACCCTAAGGTCTTTGAAAACTTGTCAGAAAAGAAAATTTTTGGCGAGCATAAATCAGAATTTTGCGACAAGAAAATTGCAGACTTTTGTGAGAATCAGATTCACAGTTTAAAAACAAAATAATTTTTATACCATATGAAATTAAAAAGAATAGTGACATCAATATCTAATTGAAACAAGAGCTGTTGGAGAACAGCAAAGCTCACCTATTCAGAAGAAGTTGATGTTCAAGTATTTACTATTTAAACATGAAAATATGACAAATTAACAGACTCAAAAACCCCCTAAAGGGCCCCAAATTGGTTGTATTATCACGTTCAGCATCCATACACATTAGGAAAATAAAATCATAAACATTTATGATGACTTAAGCTTAAACAATAGACAAAATAGAAACTTGCTCAAAAACTTTAGCATGGAAATATGACAAATTAACAGACTCAAAAAAAAACCTAATGGGCCCCAAATTGGTTGTATTAGGAAAATAAAATCATAAACATTTATGATGACTTACGCTTAAACAATTGACGAAACAGAAACTTGCTCAAAAACTTTAACGTGAAATGGGATACACGCTGACGCAGACACCGACGCCGGGGTGACAACATTAGCTCCCCCTATTCTTCGAAAAGGCGAGCTAAAAAATAGATTTCTCAGCTTATAATATAAACTGTGCATTTGGCTGTAATGATCAGTTAAACAAGAATTCCACGGAAGTCGATGTGTCGCCTGCACAGCATCACAAAAAATAGTTATTTACAGTTGAAAATATTGTTATTAATTAGGTGAAGTTATCAAGTCCTGTAACTCTTGCATATATTAACGGTTAACCCATCTAAGATCTCAGCAATATACCAAATTTGGTTGAAATCGGGCAATAAATAATAAAGTTATTCAGTGGAAAAAATGGATTTATCTGTTTTGAAGATTTTAAAGCCCAAAACTCTTGCAAATATTGACGGATTTTGACCATTATCAAACTCATTCGAGATCTCATTGATATAAAGCATTATACCAACTTTGGTTGAAATCGTACAATAAATACTTAAGTTATCGCACAGAAACCGTTTCCCGGACACCCACACCACAGATGTCGACACCGACATAGTGATACCTATTATAAGTGTTGCCATTGTGTTGCAGGCGACACAAAAATAAGAATCTGAATAAAACAGAAGTAAACCTTGTGAAATATGTTACAACTGAATAAAAAATAGTTATTTTAATAAAGCAACTATTATATTAAGCAAGTACATATACATGTATAGCACTACAATTACTCCATGGCGAGTTATTTATAAGTACAACTAGTTAGTAAGTCAACTGTTCACATACATTGATCTCTTTTATCACATTTTGTATCACAGGGGCTCTAATTCACGGCGAGTTCTTATTATATACAGACCATAGGGCGGCAATTCATTCTAAGCTCCCTGTGGGTTTCATTAAACATTCTATATAAATAATATACTGAATATACAGAGGACTTTGTATGGTTTTGCCGCTTTTTGGCCACAAAATCCATCAAATTTTCAACCCTGTTATTTAGTGATTAAATCGTTGAATATCATATATTGAGTACATCTTTGATGTAATAGGTATGAAACTTAAACATCATTGCAATTGTAGTTGCTATGGTAACCATCCTAAATATGCAAACATTATGAAAATGAAATTCAGTCAATTCTGACCATTTTTCGTCTAGAAAGCATAAAGCGCATCCTTGAACAAACTTTATATTTCTCCTAAAGATGTATCTTAGGTACCTACATATTCAGAATAAATGTTAAGTTTGTTCAAGATTGATCAGAGCTCTATTGTTTCTCAGACAAAAACTATCAAAAAATATGCAAATAATGACAAAATTTTCAAATTCAGTGAATTTATGCATACCGAATGGTTACCATGGCAACTTAAAACTACAAAATTATATCATATATTATTACAATTAAATAAGGGGTGTACTAACTATGTCAAATGCAACCATTTTAGTTCTTAATTATAATTTTAAATAAAACTTGATGGATTTGGGGGCAAAACCATATAGTCCTTACACAATGTTATATATAGCATCAATCTCATATTCTAAATCTCAAGACCCTTATGGGCTAGATATACGTAACAACAAACTCACATTTCTACAATGATTATCAAGGTTATCAAATCAATGATAAGAAACCTCTAGCTGGGCCTAAACAGATATGTTTGGTTGGATATGGTTGTTAAAAGACAAAATTTAAGTTGTAACCTCTACGTGAGACTTGTAAGTTACCAGGACCCAGTTGTTCAAAATGTGATTAAGCTTATCACAGTTTAACGGCAAATGTCAATTCAAGATAAAATAATTTCTGGTAATACAACTTTGACAAAAGAACTTCATTCTTTACTTACTTGCTGATTTTAGTGAAGATTTAATCACCAATTTTCATTTCACTAATCATGTTATTAATCTAATAATCCTTTAAACAACCGGGCCTAGGTTTCATTCCCTCCTCCTTTCTCAATACAGGCTTGGGACTGACTACGGCGGAGTTCGCCATACAAATGTACGAGAGCGATGCAAGATAAATCTATCTGACCATAATTTATCTAATAAGCACCAAGGTTATTTGAACATTGAGAAATTTAGGAGGTGTGTAAAAAATAGAACTTAAACAAAATCAAAGCACAAAGTAAACTGCAGGTGGCTGTTCATTTGGCCAGGCAGGCAGTTTACATACATGTAGTCATGGATTACTACATGTAGTACCAAGTGTGACCATGGATAATTTTATGTTCAAGGGGGAACAACTCTTACTGTTATTTATACCTTTAACCCTCTATGCTGGACCTCGATTTATCTTATCTCCACTGTAGATTAAACTGCTAGATGTATGGGTGTCATAAGCCTGACAGAAGCATATGTTTCATACACTAATAATTCCTTATAATGACCAACCTCTGATGAATCGAATAGCTCACATTCCTCAAACTATAAACGAGGACCCTTGCAGTTTGAGTTAAAGGTTTTACCATGTATAGTCTCTATATGAAAAAATAGCCAGAAATACATATAAATAAACACTTATATGTATTTCTGCCTATTTTTTCATGTAGAGACTATACATGGCCCTGTGGTTTTACTTATATGGTACATTAATTGTGTATACCACATTCAGGCATTATTGAATATACCTATGTTTGGCATGAGTTTTATTTATTTGGAAGCATTCTTTGTTTCTAAACATTAGTTCTAATTAATAATGCTAATTCTAGCTTAACTAAGATATAGCTGTAAAATTCTCCTGATTGTCAAATGATTTTGATGGCTTCATCGTATAAGGGCCAACTAATTGTGTGAGTAATACATAACAACCCTTTCAGAAAACATATCACATTCATTGATCAATAAATGTACCGTAACTTTCACAAACATGAAATGCCTCCTCAGGTTATAAAATTAAACTTAGATATCGTAGAATACAAACATGATTTTAAACATAACTAGACAACTCTAGATCAGCAAACATTATTATATTACCAAAAATTCTCCTTAAACCTTTCCATAATGGTTTAAAAAGAAAGTCACCACATCAACATATCACTCTTAACATATAGAGTTAAGTGAAATGTTTATCATTTGTCACCTGATTCTCTAGGAATGCACACATTTGGAAGAAATGTAACAAGGACATTCAGTACTTTATAGGTAATTTCAAATAGCCTAAATGTCAGTGTAACAGGAGATGATAAAGTGTAGCAGCGTCCTGACACTAGCCAGAGAGAGAGGTGCATGGTAACGGACAAAGCACAACACAAAACATATTTCAATCTTCCTGTGACGAATCTTTGATGAACCCTTTAAAGATAGGCTGTACTAATCCATTTTGTTTTGCTTGTTCATGGGTTTCATTTCTTGGCCAACCATTTGCAATTTTAGCTTGTTTTTCACCTTTTGACCCTTTCATTTTCTTCTCCCTAGAACTTTTCACTTGTGTTTCATCACCAGTCACAACACTTTTCACTTGTGTTTCATCGCCAGTCACAGCACTTTTCACTTGTGTTTCATCGCCAGTCACAGCACTTTTCACTTGTGTTTCATCACCAGTCACAACACTTTTCACTTGTGTTTCATCGCCAGTCACAGCACTTTTAACATGTGTTTCATCTCCCGATCCATCAGTTTTAATTTCTGCTCCTGAGCTTCCTGGCTTTCTGTCTGAAGTATTAGCAGTTTCCTCAGTATCACTTGCACAGTCCATGGCCACTGATTCAGAAGAAATGCAATTAGATGATAGAGATCCCTCAATTACAGCCTCTGTTGTATTGTTTGTAGGGGCTAATAATGGCTGAAATGTGGGGTCATCTGTTAAGTGAAAGTCTGAACTTTCTCCAACATGAAGATTATTTACTCTTTTCATGTGTAAGTGAATATTGTTGACCACATGTCCATTGTGGGTATTATCTGAAATGATACATACAATAATACTTTAAATATTAATTAAAATATTTAACTAACAAGAGATACCAGAAGGAACTTGGTGCCATTCAAAGAATGATCTATGTCTGACATATGACAGAGGATCTTTTCTCTGCTTTTCAAACTTTAACTATCAAAATCCAAGATGACGGCTGGTCGACAATCTTGTTGACCAATCAGTCCAAAAATGCAATATGCACAACTAAGGTCCTAGAGGAACCTACAGACGGAATTTGAGAAAGATCCCTTCTGTACTTTCTGAGAAATAGCAGTAACAAACTTTAAACTATCAAAATCCAAGATGGCGACCAGTCAGCCATCTTATCAACTGATCAGTCCCAAATGCTATATGCATATCTATAGTACTAGGGGAACCTACATGTGAAATTTGAGACAGATCCATTCAGTACTTTCTGAGAAATAGCGGTAACAAACTTTAACTATGAAAATCCAAGATGGCGGCTGGTCGGCCATCTTGTTGACCTATCAGTCCCAAAAAGCAATATGCACATCAATAGTACTAGGGGAACCTGCACATGAAATTTGAGACATATCCCTTAAGTACTTTCTGGGAAAAAGCAGTAACAAACTTCAACTGTCAAAATCCAAGATGGCGTTCTGTCGGCCATTTTGTTCACCGATCGGTCCAAAAATTCAATATACACAACTAGGGACCTAGGGGAACAGCATTAGAAATTTCAGACAGATCCCTTTAGCACTTTCTGAGAAGTAGTGGTTACAAACTTCAATTGTCAAAATCCAAGTTGGCGTCCTGTCGGCGATTTTGTTCACTGATCGGTCTGAAAATGCAATATGCACAACTAGGGACCTAGGGGAACCTGCATGTGAAATTTGACTTTCTGAGAAATAGCTGTACAAAACTTCAACTATCAAAATCCAAGATGGCGGCTGTTTTGGTTATCTTGTTGACCAATCGCTCCTAAAATGCAACATGCACAACTAGACCCCTAGGGGAACCTACAAATCAAGTTTGAGAAAGATCCCTTCAGTACTTTCTAAGAAATAGCGGTAACAAACTTCAACTGTCAAAATCCAAGATGGCGGCCAGTCGGCCATCTTGTTGACCAATCAGTCCCAAAATGCAATATGCACAACTAGACCCCTAGGGGAACCTGCAGGTGAAATTTGAGACAGAACCCTTCAGTACTTTCTGAGAAATCGCGGTAACAAGAATTGTCAACGGACAGAAGGATGGAAAGATGGAAGGAAGGAAGGACGAACGGACGGACCACAGACCATGGACGAAAAGTGAATGGAATAGCCCACCATCTAATGATAGTGGGCTAAAAATACAGTAGTCGAAAATACTGTAAATTTAGTCAATCAAATACTTTTTGTTTTCTTAATGATTGTAGAACAATAAAGTTATATCTTGCTTGGTGGTTATTTTACTAGTCTCACTGAATTGTCCCTTATGACATAAAAGAGTGTAACAAAAATAATACTTCTGCACAGAGCAAATGTTAAAACCAGACTAACTATCTGAAACAAGATTATACCAACCTGTGTCCTTTCTGTTTCCTACGTTCTTAGTCTTCTCTCTGTTCTTTCTACACTGCCAAACAGCTATTCCTATGATTATGACAATGAAGACAACTGCAGCTACAGTAATACCAGCAATAGCTTCGCCGGACCTGCAACATAATAGTACCATGATAGTACAATGTAGATAACACTCCTACAGGATGAGCGTACACTTCATCACCCAGGGTCAAGATCAGACAAATATTTGTCTTTCTACCACAAAATTGACGATATTGTTGACAATGAGCGCGCATATATTAATGACATCACATCATGTATTGATGACATCACATCATTATCTAACACGTGTGCCCTGTCTTTTTCTTACCCTATTAAATGACATGTAGGATATTTCCCTACCTTGAGAGTAGAAAAGAAAAATCTACCTCATCAGACAGACATCTGCACTTCTGGTAGGATAAGATTTCTCTGTCTATATTTGCACACATAGAACATATTCGCATGATAAACCAGAAGTTGTAAAACATTTCTATGCAAATAAACATTAAATCACTTGTTAACATAATGGCATGGTTATTTGGTGACAAAAAATGTATATTTTTTTTTCATATTTTGCCAAAATTAACGAACAACATATTAATCTACGAGTCAACAGTAATATCTAAGGTTAGGACGGATGTATAGACACTTTTTTGTAACTAGTTATGTTCAAGTGCACCCAAGAAGTGATATATATGGGCATACAAAACAATCACAAGTTTAAACAGGGTTTTAAACCTTTCAAAGCCAAACAAGGTAAATTTCAACCTTTGGAAAGGTTGTTTGACAGCTTAAGAGTTTTTGAGATTCTCCTCTCTGTCCCTCGAGGGATGAAAGATTCTATCAATCTTTTCTCCAGCAAACATGGGATAGCACTGTCGAGTATGCGAGAAACTGTTAAATTTCAATCATAACGGGGAAAAAAAAAGAAAACAAGAGATCCCAGAGGGATCTTGGCGCCCACCAAAGAATGATTTATGTCTGACAATGGAAAGAGGATCTTTTCCCTGCTTTTCAAACTTTTTCAAAACACACTACATATAAAATTTGAGACAGATCGCTATAGTACTTTCTAAGAAAAAGTGGTAACAAACTTCAACAATGAAATCTAAGATGGCGGCCGGTTGGCCATCTTTTTTACTGATCAGTCCCAAAAAGCATTATGGAGCAGTCCTTAAATGCAATATGCACAACTAGGGTTCTAGGGGAACCTACATATGAAATTTGAGAAAGATCCCTTCAGTACTTTTTGAGAAATAGCGGTAACAAACTTAAACTATCAAAATCCAAGATGGCCGCCTGTCGGCCATTTTGTTCACCGATCGGTCCCAAAATGCAACATACACAACTAGGGCCCTAGGGAACCTATATATGAAATTTGAGAAAGATCTCTTCAGTACTTTTTGAGAAATAGCAGTAACAAACTTAAACTATCAAAATCCAAGATGGCCGCCTGTCGGCCATCTTGTTCACCGATCGGTCCCAAAATGCAATATGCACAACTAGAGTCCTAGGTGAACCTACATATGAAATTTGAGAAAGATCCCTTCAGTTCTTTTTGAGAAATAGCTGTAACAAACTTTAACTATCAAAATCCAAGATGGCCGCCTGTCGGCCATCTTGTTGACTGATCGGTCCCAAAATGCAATATGCACAACTAGGGTCCTAGGTGAACCTACATATGAAATTTGAGAAAGATCCCTTCAGTTCTTTTTGAGAAATAGCGGTAACAAACTTTTAACTATCAAAATCCAAGATGGCCGCCTGTCGGCCATCTTGTTGACTGATCGGTCCCAAAATGCAATATGCACAACTAGGGTCCTGGGGGAACCTGTATATGAAATTTGAGAAAGATCCCTTCAGCACTTTTTGAGAAATAGCGGTAACAACCTTTAACTAACAAAATCCAAGATGGCCGCCTGTCGGCCATCTTGTTGACCGATTGGTCCCGAAATGCAATATGCACAACTAGGGTCCTAGGGGAACTACATATGAAATTTGAGAAAGATCCCTTCAGCACTTTTTGAGAAATAGAGGTAACAAACTTTAACTATCAAAATCCAAGATGGCCGCCTGTCGGCCATCTTGTTGACCGATCGGTCCCAAAATGCAATATGCACAACTAGGGCCCTAGGGGAACCTACATATGAAATTTGAGAAAGATCCCTTCAGTACTTTCTGAGAAATAGCGGTAACAAGAATTGTTAACGGACTGACGGACGGAAGGACGGACGGAAGGCCGGACGGAAGGACGGACGGACGGAAGGACGGACGGACGACGGACCACGGACGAAAGGCGATTTGAATAGCCCACCATCTGATGATGGTGGGCTAAAAAAACTTAAGAATTGACTACAATGTAATTGTATGAGAAAGAAGCCTTTTAAAAGGCATAAATCACCTTTGGTTTTTACATGTTTTATATTCTTGGATGCTGACAAATTCTTTATAATGAACAATGACTTATTACTTACAATCCTGTGTCAGCTGTAGACTTGGTGATTAATACTTACAATCCTGTGTCAGCTGTAGACTTGGTGATTAATACTTACAATCCTGTGTCAGCTGTAGACTTGGTGATTAATACTTACAATCCTGTGTCAGCTGTAGACTTGGTGATTAATACTTACAATCCTGTGTCAGCTGTAGACTTGGTGATTAATACTTACAATCCTGTGTCAGCTGTAGACTTGGTGATTAATACTTACAATCCTGTGTCAGCTGTAGACTTGGTGGTTAATACTTACAATCCTGTGTCAGCTGTAGACTTGGTGGTTAATACTTACAATCCTGTGTCAGCTGTAGACTTGGTGGTTAATACTTACAATCCTGTGTCAGCTGTAGACTTGGTGGTTAATACTTACAATCCTGTGTCAGCTGTAGACTTGGTGGTTAATACTTACAATCCTGTGTCAGCTGTAGACTTGGTGATTAATACTTACAATCCTGTGTCAGCTGTAGACTTGGTGGTTAATACTTACAATCCTGTGTCAGCTGTAGACTTGGTGATTAATACTTACAATCCTGTGTCAGATGGAGACTTGGTGGTTAATACTTACAATCCTGTGTCAGCTGTAGACTTGGTGATTAATACTTACAATCCTGTGTCAGCTGTAGACTTGGTGATTAATACTTACAATCCTGTGTCAGCTGTAGACTTGGTGGTTAATACCTACAATCCTGTGTCAGCTGTAGACTTGGTGATTAATACTTACAATCCTGTGTCAGCTGTAGACTTGGTGATTAATACTTACAATCCTGTGTCAGCTGTAGACTTGGTGATTAATACTACAATCCTGTGTCAGCTGTAGACTTGGTGGTTAATACTTACAATCCTGTGTCAGCTGTAGACTTGGTGGTTAATACTTACAATCCTGTGTCAGCTGTAGATCCTTGGTGACTTGGTGGTTAATACTTACAATCCTGTGTCAGCTGTTAGACTTGGTGGTTAATACTTACAATCCTGTGTCAGCTGTAGACTTGGTGGTTAATACTTACAATCCTGTGTCAGCTGTATAACTTGGGATTAGTTCATACTTTACAATCCTGTGTCAGCTGTAGACTTGGTGGGTTAATACGTACAATCCTGTGTCAGCTTGTAGAGCTTGGTGGTTAATACTTATTACAATCCTGTGTCAGCTGTAGACTTTGTGGTTAATACTTACAATCCTGTGTCAGCTGTAGACTTGGTGGGGATTTAATACTTAACAATCCGTGTGTCAGCTGTTGAGACTATGTGTGGTTAATACTTACAAGCCTGTGTACAGCGTGGGAGACTTGGTGATTAATACTTTACAATCCTGTGTCAGCTGTAGACTTGGTGATTAATACTTACAATCCTCGTGTCAGCTGTAGTACTTGCGTGATTAATACTGTACAGGTCAATCTGTGTCAGCTGTAGACTTGGTAGTTCATACTTACAATCCTGTGTCAGCTGTAGACTTGGTGATTAATACTTACAATCCTGTGTCAGCTGTAGACTTGGTGATTAATACTTACAATCCTGTGTCAGCTGTAGACTTGGTGATTAATACTTACAATCCTGTGTCAGCTGTAGACTTGGTGGTTAATACTTACAATCCTGTGTCAGCTGTAGTTACTCTTGGTGGGTGGATGGGTTACACTGTATTGATGGATTGAGAATCAGGAGCTTTAGTATGGTGAGTTTGTTAGAACAGCCTCTGTTGTTTGTATTTCCGGAAGGAGATATGATATGTGTGTTTACTAGTTTCTGTGGACTGTACTATAGCTTTTGGTGAGTGTGGTATGTTTTTAGGGGACTGAAAACATAGGAAGAATTCTAATGATGGAAAGTCGTTTTACATTAAGTGCTATAAGCATAGGATCCATCTAATCAACACTTGATGTAAGGAAAATTTTCATATATTAATTATATTTGAGCTAAAAATTGAAGCAATTTCATTACTGCATGATAATTAAGCTATATTGAAAACATTTTCTTCACTAAACAATGGTTTTATGGACGAAGAAAACAATAGCAGGCTATCCGTGAAAATGTGATTCTGTAAGATGAGTTGTCCCAGAGTTAAGCTTCATTAGTTACCATAACTCTTTCGACAAAAACTAGAACCTGCAAAAACATATCTAAGACAATGGCATGCAATTTCCATTACACATGGTCCATTTTAGTAACAATACTACACAAGTTTCATTGAATATGATGCTATGGACAACAAGTTGTGAACAAGTACCTACATGGAGTTGTCAACAGATGCCACGTTCATTGAAATCGTTCTAGATAAGACTATGTAAAGTGACATTGTATTTGCAACCAAAAATTTCGATGAACAAATTCCTGCATGCACATCTACACATGGTCCCCAACAATACTGCCAAGTTTCATTGAAATCGTTCCAGTAGTTTAGGAGGAGTTTTTCGGACTAAAGTTTTCTACTTGTGTATAGTGACCTGGTTGCCATGGCAACCAAAATTTCGATGAACAAAATCCTACATGCACATCTACACATGTTCCCCAACAATACTACCAAGTTTCATTGAAATCGTTCCAGTAGTTTAGGAGGAGTTGTTCGGACTAAAGTTTTCTACTTGTGTATTGTGACCTGGTTGCCATGGTAACCAAAATTTCAAAGAACAACTTCCTGCATGCACATCTACACATGATCCCCAACAATACTGCCAAGTTTAATTGAAATCGTTCCAGTAGTTTAGGAGGAGTTTTTCGGACTAAAGTTTTCTACTTGTGTATAGTGACCTGGTTGCCATGGCAACCAAAATTTCGATGAACAAATTCCTGCATGCACATCTACATATGGTCCACAACAATACTACCAAGTTTCATTGAAATCGTTCCAGTAGTTTAGGAGGAGTTGTTCGGACTAAAGTTTTCTAATTGTGTATAGTGACCTGGTTGCCATGGTAACCAAAATTTCAAAGAACAACTTCCTGCATGCACATCTACACATGATCCCCAACAATACTGCCAAGTTTCATTGAAATCGTTCCAGTAGTTTAGGAGGAGTTTTTCGGACTAAAGTTTTCTACTTGTGTATAGTGACCTGGTTGCCATGGCAACCAAAATTTCCAATGAACAAAATCCTGCATGCACATCTACACATGGTTCCCAACAATACTGCCAAGTTACATTGGAATCGTTCCAGTAGTTTAGGAGGAGTTGTTTTGGACTAAAGTTTTCTACTTGTGTATAGTGACCTGGTTGCCATGGCAACCAAAATTTCGATGAACAAATTCCTGCATGCACAGCTACACATGGTCCCAAACAATACTGCCAATTTTAATTGAAATCGTTCCAGTAGTTTAGGAGGAGTTTTTCGGACTAAAGTTTTTCTCTACTTGTGTATAGTGACCTGGTTGCCATGGCAACCAAAATTACATATGGTACCCAAGTTTATATAGATCGTGTCCCCAAGTTTAAGGAGGAGTTTTAAGGAATAAATACACACAGAACATTACCCAATAGATATACACACCCTTGTACCCATAGATATACACACAGAACCTTGTACCCTATAGATATACACAGAGAACCTTGTACCCTATAGATATACACAGAGAACCTTGTACCCAATAGATATACACACAGAACCTTGTACCCAATAGATATACACAGAGAACCTTGTACCCAATAGATATACACAGAGAACCTTGTACCCAATAGATATACACACAGAAACCTTGTACCCAATAGATATACACACAGAACCTTGTACCCAATAGATATACACAGAGAACCTTGTACCCAATAGACATACACACAGAACCTTGTACCCTATAGATATACACAGAGAACCTTGTACCCAATAGATATACACACAGAACCTTGTACCCTATAGATATACACAGAGAACCCTACCCAATAGACATACACACAGAACCTTGATAGATATACACATAGAACCTTGTACCCAATAGATATACACACAGAACCTTGTACCCAATAGATATACACACAGAACCTTGTACCCTATAGATATACACACAGAACCTTGTACCCAATAGATATACACACAGAACCTTGTACCCTATAGATATACACAGAGAACCTTGTACCCAATAGATATACACACAGAACCTTGTACCCAATAGACATACACACAGAACCTTGTACCCAATAGATATACACACAGAACCTTGTACCCAATAGATATACACAGAGAACCTTGTACCCAATAGATATACACAGAGAACCTTGTACCCTATAGATATACACATAGAACCTTGTACCCAATAGATATACACACAGAACCTTGTACCCAATAGATATACACACAGAACCTTGTACCCAATAGATATACACACAGAACCTTGTACCCAATAGATATACACACAGAACCTTGTACCCAATAGATATACACACAGAACCTTGTACCCAATAGATATACACACAGAACCTTGTACCCAATAGATATACACACAGAACCTTGTACCCTATAGATATACACATAGAACCTTGTACCCAATAGATATACACACAGAACCTTGTACCCTATAGATATACACAGAGAACCTTGTACCCAATAGACATACACACAGAACCTTGTACCCTATAGATATACACAGAGAACCTTGTACCCAATAGATATACACACAGAACCTTGTACCCTATAGATATACACAGAGCACCTTGTACCCAATAGATATACACACAGAACCTTGTACCCAATAGATATACACACAGAACCTTGTACCCAATAGATATACACAGAGAACCTTGTACCCAATAGACATACACACAGAACCTTGTACCCAATAGATATACACACAGAACCTTGTACCCAATAGACATACACACAGAACCTTGTACCCTATAGATATACACAGAGAACCTTGTACCCTATAGATATACACATAGAACCTTGTACCCTATAGATATACACACAGAACCTTGTACCCAATAGATATACACAGAGAACCTTGTACCCTATAGATATACACAGAGAACCTTGTACCCAATAGATATACACAGAGAACCTTGTACCCTATAGATTTACACAGAGAACCTTGTACCCAATAGATATACACACAGAACCTTCTACCCTATAGATATACACAGAGAACCTTGTACCCAATAGATATACACACAGAACCTTGTACCCAATAGATATACACATAGAACCTTGTACCCAATAGATATACACACAGAACCTTGTACCCTATAGATATACACAGAGAACCTTGTACCCAATAGATATACACAGAGAACCTTCTACCCAATAGATATACACACAGAACCTTGTACCCTATAGATATACACAGAGAACCTTGTACCCAATAGACATACACACAGAACCTTGTACCCAATAGATATACACAGAGAACCTTGTACCCAATAGATATACACACAGAACCTTGTACCCAATAGATATACACATAGAACCTTGTACCCAATAGATATACACACAGAGAACCTTGTAACCCAATAGACATATCATACCAGAACCATTGTACCAATAGATATACACACAGAACCTTGTACCCAATTTGTTTATAAGATATATACACATAGAACCTTGTACCCAATTGTTTGTTTTAGATATACACATAGAACCTTGTACCCAATAGACATACACAGAAGAACCTGTACCCAATAGATATACACATAGAACCTTGTACCCATAGACATACACACAGAACCTTGTACCCTATAGATATACACAGAGAACCTTGTACCCAATAGATAACACATAGAACCTTGTACCCAATAGACATACACACAGAACCTTGTACCCAATAGATATACACATAGAACCTGTGTACCCAATAGACATACACACAGAACCTTGTACCCAATAGACTATACACATAGAACCTTGTACCCAATAGATATACACAGAGAACCATTGTAACCAATAGATATACACATAGAACCTTGTACCCGAATAGACATACACACAGAACCTTGTACCCTATAGATAATACCCACACAGAACCTTGTACCCAATAGACATACACACAGAACCTTGTACCCAATAGACATACACACAGAACCTTGTACCCTATAGATATACCTTGTACCCTATAGATATACCAGAGAACCTAGTACCCAATAGATATACACAGAGAACCTTGTACCCAATAGACATACACACAGAACCTTGTACCCAATAGATATACACACAGAACCTTGTACCCAATAGATATACACACAGAACCTTGTACCCTATAGATATACACAGAGAACCTTGTACCCAATAGATATACACAGAGAACCTTGTACCCAATAGACATACACACAGAACCTTGTACCCAATAGACATACACACAGAACCTTGTACCCAATAGATATACACACAGAACCTTGTTGATATACACACAGAACCTTGTACCCAATAGATATACACAGAGAACCTTGTACCCAATAGATATACACACAGAACCTTGTACCCAATAGATATACACATAGAACCTTGTACCCAATAGACATACACACAGAACCTTGTACCCAATAGATATACACACAGAACCTTGTACCCAATAGATATACACAGAGAACCTTGTACCCAATAGATATACACATAGAACCTTGTACCCAATAGATATACACAGAGAACCTTGTACCCAATAGATATACACATAGAACCTTGTACCCAATAGATATACACATAGAACCTTGTACCCAATAGATATACACATAGAACCTTGTACCCAATAGATATACACACAGAACCTTGTACCCAATAGATATACACATAGAACCTTGTACCCAATAGATATACACAGAGAACCTTGTACCCAATAGATATACACACAGAACCTTGTACCCAATAGATATACACACAGAACCTTGTACCCAATAGATATACACACAGAACCTTGTACCCAATAGATATACACAGAGAACCTTGTACCCTATAGACATACACACAGAACCTTGTACCCAATAGATATACACAGAGAACCTTGTACCCTATAGATATACACACAGAACCTTGTACCCAATAGATATACACACAGAACCTTGTACCCAATAGATATACACACAGAACCTTGTACCCAATAGATATACACAGAGAACCTTGTACCCAATAGATATACACAGAGAACCTTCTACCCAATAGATATACACACATAGAACCTTGTACCCAATAGATATACACACAGAACCTTGTACCCAATAGATATACACACAGAACCTTGTACCCAATAGATATACACAGAGAACCTTGTACCCAATAGATATACACAGAGAACCTTGTACCCAATAGATATACACAGAGAACCTTGTACCCTATAGATATACACAGAGAACCTTGTACCCAATAGACATACACATAGAACCTTGTACCCAATAGACATACACACAGAACCTTGTACCCTATAGATATACACACAGAACCTTGTACCCTATAGATATACACAGAGAACCTTGTACCCTATAGATATACACATAGAACCTTGTACCCAATAGATATACACACAGAACCTTATACCCAATAGATATACACACAGAACCTTGTACCCAATAGATATACACACAGAGAACCTTGTACCCAATAGATATACACACAGAACCTTGTACCCTATAGACATACACACAGAACCTTGTACCCAATAGATATACACAGAGAACCTTGTACCCAATAGATATACACAGAGAACCTTGTACCCAATAGATATACACAGAGAACCTTGTACCCAATAGATATACACACAGAACCTTGTACCCAATAGATATACACACAGAACCTTGTACCCTATAGATATACACAGAGAACCTTGTACCCAATAGATATACACAGAGCACCTTGTACCCAATAGACATACACACAGAACCTTGTACCCAATAGATATACACACAGAACCTTGTACCCTATAGATATACACACAGAACCTTGTACCCAATAGATATACACACAGAACCTTGTACCCAATAGATATACACATAGAACCTTGTACCCAATAGATATACACACAGAACCTTGTACCCAATAGACATACAAACAGAACCTTATACCCAATAGATATACACACAGAACCTTGTACCCTATAGATATACACACAGAACCTTGTACCCTATAGATATACACACAGAACCTTGTACCCTATAGATATACACAGAGAACCTTGTACCCAATAGATATACACATAGAACCTTGTACCCAATAGATATACACACAGAACCTAGTACCAATACACAGAGAACCTTGTACCCTATAGATATACACATAGAACCTTGTAACCCTATAGATATACACAGAGAACCTTGTACCCAATTGTTTGTTTAACATAGATATACACAGAGAACCTTGTACCCAATAGATTACCCAATAGATATACACACAGAAACCTTGTACCCTATAGAATATACACAGAGAACCTTGTACCCAATTGTTTGTTTAACATAGATATACACAGAGAACCTTGTACCCAATAGACATACACACAGAACCTTGTACCCAATAGATATACACAGAGAACCTTGTACCCAATAGATATACACAGAGAACCTTGTACCCTATAGATATACACAGAGAACCTTGTACCCAATAGATATACACAGAGAACCTTGTACCCAATTGTTTGTTTAACATAGATATACACAGAGAACCTTGTACCCATTGTTTGTTTAACATAGATATACACAGAGAACCTTGTACCCATTGTTTGTTTAACATAGATATACACACAGAACCTTGTACCCTATAGATATACACAGAGAACCTTGTACCCAATAGATATACACAGAGAACCTTGTACCCTATAGATATACACAGAGAACCTTGTACCCAATAAGATATACACAGAGAACCTTGTACCCAATTGTTTTTTAACATAGATATACACAGAGAACCTTGTACCCAATTGTTTGTTTAACATAGATATACACAGAGAACCTTGTACCCAATAGATAACAAAATACACACAGAACCTTGTACCCAATAGATATACACAGAGAACCTTGTACCCAATAGATATACACAGAGAACCTTGTACCCAATAGATATACACAGAGAACCTTGTACCCATTGTTTGTTTAACATAGATATACACAGAGAACCTTGTACCCATTGTTTTGTTTAACATAGATATACACAGAGAACCTTGTACCCAATTGTTTGTTTAACATAGATATACACAGAGAACCTTGTACCCTATAGATATACACAGAGAACCTCGTACACATTGTTTGTTTAACCTTGTACCCAGATAATATACACACATTTTTGTACCCAATAGATATACACAGAGAACCTTGTACCCAATTGTTTGTTTAACATAGATATACACAGAGAACCTTGTACCCAATTGTTTGTTTAACATAGATATACACAGAGAACCTCGTACCCAATAACCACACAGTTTTGTACACATAGATATACACAGAGAACCTTGTACCCAATAGATATACACAGAGAACCTTGTACCCATATAGATATACACAGAGAACCTTGTACTCCATTGTTTGTTTAACATAGATATACACAGAGAACCTTGTACTCCATTGTTTGTTTAACATAGATATACACAGAGAACCTTGTACTCCATTGTTTGTTTAACATTAGATATACACAGATATACACAGAGAACCTTGTACCCTATAGATATACACAGAGAACCTCGTACCCATTGTTTGTTTAACATAGATATACACAGAGAACCTTGTACTCCATTGTTTGTTTAACATAGATATACACAGAGAACCTCGTACTCCATTGTTGTAACATAGATATACACAGAGAACCTTGTACCCATTGTTTGTTTAACATAGATATACACAGAGAACCTTGTACCCAATTGTTTGTTTAACATAGATATACACAGAGAACCTTGTGTTTGTTTAACATAGATATACACAGATGAACCTTGTACCCAATAGATATACACAGAGAACCTTGTACCCAATAGATATACACAGAGAACCTTGTACCCAATAGATATACACATTGTTTAACATAGATATACACAGAGAACCTTGTACCCAATTGTTTGTTTAACATAGATATACACAGAGAACCTTGTACCCAATTGTTTGTTTAACATAGATATACACAGAGAACCTTGTACCCAATAGATATACACAGAGAACCTTGTACCCTATAGATATACACAGAGAACCTTGTACCCAATTGTTTGTTTAACATAGATATACACAGAGAACCTTGTACCCAATTGTTTGTTTAACATAGATATACACAGAGAACCTTGTACCCAATAGATATACACAGAGAACCTTGTACCCAATAGATATACACAGAGAACCTTGTACCCAATAGATATACACAGAGAACCTTGTACCCAATTGTTTGTTTAACATAGATATACACAGAGAACCTTGTACCCAATAGATATACACAGAGAACCTTGTACCCAATAGATATACACAGAGAACCTTGTACCCAATAGATATACACACAGAACCTTGTACCCTATAGATATACACATAGAACCTTGTACCCAATTGTTTGTTTAACATAGATATACACAGAGAACCTTCTACCCAATAGATATACACACAGAACCTTGTACCCAATAGATATACACAGAGAACCTTGTACCATATAGATATACACAGAGAACCTTGTACCCAATTGTTTGTTTAACATAGATATACACAGAGAACCTTGTACCCAATAGACATACACAGAGAACCTTGTACCCAATAGATATACACAGAGAACCTTGTACCCAATAGATATACACAGAGAACCTTGTACCCAATAGATATACACATAGAACCTTCTACCCAATAGATATACACATAGAACCTTGTACCCAATAGATATACACATAGAACCTTGTACCAGATATTAGAACCTTTACCCAATAGATATACACATAGAACCTTGTACCCAATAGATATACACATAGAACCTTGCACCTATTGTTTGTTTAAATAGATATACACAGAGAACCTTGTACCCAATAGATATACACAAGAACCTTGAACCTAATTTTGTTTAACATAGATATACACAGAGAACCTTCTACCCAATAGATATACACAGAAGAACCTTGTTTTTTAACACTATAGATATACACAGAGAACCTTGTACCCAATAGATATACACAGAGAACCTTGTACCCAATAGATATACACATAGAACCTTGTACCTAATAGATATACACACAGAGAACCTTGTACCCAATAGATATACACAGAGAACCTTGTACCCTATAGATATACACAGAGAACCTTGTACCCTATAGATATACACAGAGAACCTTGTACCCAATAGATATACACACAGAACCTTGTACCCAATAGATATACACAGAGAACCTTGTACCCAATAGATATACACACAGAACCTTGTACCCTATAGATATACACACAGAACCTTGTACCCTATAGATATACACAGAGAACCTTGTACCCTATAGATATACACAGAGAACCTTGTACCCTATAGATATACACAGAGAACCTTGTACCCAATAGATATACACATAGAACCTTGTACCCTATAGATATACACAGAGAACCTTGTACCCTATTGTTTATACACAGAGAACCTTATACCCAATAGATATACACACAGAACCTTGTACCCAATAGATATACACACAGAACCTTGTACCCAATAGATATACACACAGAACCTTGTACCCAATAGATATACACACAGAACCTTGTACCCTATAGATATACACAGAGAACCTTGTACCCAATAGATATACACAGAGAACCTTGTAACTATAGATATACACAGAGAACCTTCTACCCAATAGATATACACACAGAACCTTGTACCCTATAGATATACACAGAGAACCTTGTACCCAATTGTTTGTTTAACATAGATATACACAGAGAACCTTCTACCCAATAGATATACACACAGAACCTTGTACCCTATAGATATACACAGAGAACCTTGTACCCAATTGTTTGTTTAACATAGATATACACAGAGAACCTTGTACCCAATAGATATACACACAGAACCTTGTACCCTATAGATATACACAGAGAACCTTGTACCCAATAGATATACACACAGAACCTTGTACCCTATAGATATACACAGAGAACCTTGTACCCAATAGATATACACAGAGAACCTTGTACCCTATAGATATACACAGAGAACCTTGTACCCAATTGTTTGTTTAACATAGATATACACAGAGAACCTTGTACCCAATTGTTTGTTTAACATAGATATACACAGAGAACCTTGTACCCAATAGATATACACACAGAACCTTGTACCCAATAGATATACACAGAGAACCTTGTACCCAATAGATATACACATAGAACCTTGTACCCAATTGTTTGTTTAACATAGATATACACAGAGAACCTTCTACCCAATAGATATACACACAGAACCTTGTACCCAATAGATATACACAGAGAACCTTGTACCCAATAGATATACACACAGAACCTTGTACCCAATAGATATACACATAGAACCTTGTACCCAATAGATATACACAGAGAACCTTGTACCCAATAGATATACACAGAGAACCTTGTACCCAATAGATATACACACAGAACCTTGTACCCAATAGATATACACACAGAACCTTGTACCCAATAGATATACACACAGAACCTTGTACCCAATAGACATACACATAGAACCTTGTACCCTATAGATATACACACAGAACCTTGTACCCAATAGATATACACACAGAACCTTGTACCCTATAGATATACACATAGAACCTTGTACCCAATAGATATACACACAGAACCTTGTACCCAATAGATATACACACAGAACCTTGTACCCTATAGATATACACAGAGAACCTTGTACCCAATAGATATACACATAGAACCTTGTACCCAATAGATATACACACAGAACCTTGTACCCTATAGATATACACAGAGAACCTTGTACCCAATAGATATACACACAGAACCTTGTACCCTATAGATATACACAGAGAACCTTGTACCCAATTGTTTGTTTAACATAGATATACACAGAGAACCTTGTACCCAATAGATATACACACAGAACCTTGTACCCTATAGATATACACAGAGAACCTTGTACCCAATTGTTTGTTTAACATAGATATACACAGAGAACCTTGTACCCAATTGTTTGTTTAACATAGATATACACAGAGAACCTTGTACCCAATTGTTTGTTTAACATAGATATACACAGAGAACCTTCTACCCAATAGATATACACACAGAACCTTGTACACTATAGATATACACATAGAACCTTGTACCCAATTGTTTGTTTAACATAGATATACACAGAGAACCTTCTACCCAATAGATATACACATAGAACCTTGTACCCAATAGATATACACACAGAACCTTGTACCCAATAGATATACACATAGAACCTTGTACCCAATAGATATACACATAGAACCTTCTACCCAATAGATATACACATAGAACCTTCTACCCAATAGATATACACACAGAACCTTGTACCCAATAGATATACACATAGAACCTTGTACCCTATAGATATACACACAGAACCTTGTACCCTATAGATATACACAGAGAACCTTGTACCCTATAGATATACACAGAGAACCTTGTACCCTATAGATATACACACAGAACCTTGTACCCTATAGATATACACAGAGAACCTTGTACCCTATAGATATACACAGAGAACCTTGTACCCTATAGATATACACACAGAACCTTGTACCCTATAGATATACACACAGAACCTTGTACCCTATAGATATACACACAGAACCTTGTACCCTATAGATATACACAGAGAACCTTGTACCCAATAGAATACACAAGAACTTGTACATAGAATACAATATAGATATACACAGAGAACCTTGTACCCAATAGATATACACACAGAACCTTGTACCCTATAGATATACACACAGAACCTTGTACCCTATAGATATACACACAGAACCTTGTACCCTATAGATATACACAGAGCACCTTGTACCCAATTACACAGAGCACCTTGTACCCAATTGTTTTTACCTGGGTGTGATAGGTTGACAACCACAATCCTGTTGTAGAACTGAACCAAAGCTACATTTCATCTTTGTACAGCCACATGGATCGGTGCCACAGTAACCAAAGTTTAGGTCACATTGACACCACATGGGACAGGCGTGAGGGTTCAGCACTGTTGACTTGACTGGCGATACTTTTGTAATGTCTGCAAGTACATAAATAAATCACTTGGTTTTGAAAGCCTGCTGGTTAGGTTTACGATTCTATGAGCAGTCAAGTTAAAGGGACATGAACCTTAAATAATTTGTTCTGAATGCTTAGATATGGCTTTCAGATGTTTATTGAATATTTTATTACAATGATTGCGGTTATCTAAAACGACAGGAAAACGTGGGGAATACCTACCTCAAAAATGATAAAAATAGACCGTCATATTCTATATTTGGAACACAAAACGAAAGCTGGCCGAAAGCGAGGTTATACTGAACAACAAACTTGCTGACATGACAAGGAATATTAGTTTTCCACCACATTTTTAGATTATTTTCTAATTTACGATGGTTGAAAAATGAAGTTTATAAGCCATATGTTATAAAATTATTTGTATTTATAGCGTAAGAATGATAAGTCAAAAGTCAAACGAGACTTTTCATTCGACAGGGCACCACAAAGGGAGGACTTATTGCACATATATGTACATCACGCTTTACATTTGTGGAGTGCATTGAGGGAGGTCACAAAAGTTCAACACTACTATACTATCGCTACAAAATTCGACAGGGCCGGTTCAAAATACAGAAAGATGGAATTTCCATTATAATTATTTTATTTGACACATCTGACACATTGTAAATATGTATTTTACTCAAATTTACATGTTTATTTAGGTTCAGGTCCCTTTAAAATCTGACTGTTGTGTACATGTAGCAATGTTATAGCCCAAATGAGCAGTATACAGATATGAGATACTTCACAGGTCTTCTATTCATGATAGCAATAATTAAAATGATTCAATCTAATCATTACACCCTCAATATCTGTCTTACATTACATCGATCTATTACAGGAATTTCTGTGATAGACGCAGGAATAAAATGGTAAATCATTGTAAAACTGTCTGTTTTAATATTCAATGATGAAGAAATGTCTTTCTTTTTCTCTTTTTTCTTTTTGGCAAACAAGAATGTCATATATCATTGGTATCATTCTTTAATAACATCTGTAAATACGGTATATCAGATTCACAGTAACACTTGGGTTGACATAATAGTAATATCTACACACATGAGAGAAACTGTAATCTACAAAACAAAACATTGTCACTAGTAATAACAATTATCTATCACCTTTGTTTTCTATTCATCGACACAGGTAATATCCTTGTCAGTTCTACAAACAATGAAACATTGTCATAATCATTTCTACACACATCAAACACACTGCAATACCTACCAAAACATGAAACAGCTTTGAATAACCTATATCTGTTCTTTGTTTGTGCATTTTTGAGCATGTCGGTAACAACGCATCGAGTGATTGTCTCGATGTTGTAGGTCTAACAAAAAGCCACCTACACACATCGACACACTGTAATCTACAAAACATGAAACATTGTCATTCAATCATCTAACACACATCAACACACTGTAATCTACAAAAACATGAAACTTCTGTCATAACATCTACACACATCGACACACTGTAATCTAAAAACATGAAACATTGTCATAATCATCTACACACATCGACACTCTGTAATCTACAAAACATGAAACATTGTCATAATCATCTACACACATCGACACACTGTAATCTACAAAACATGAAACATTGTCATAATCATCTACACACATGGACACACTGTAATCTACAAAACATGAAACATTGTCATAATCATCTACACACATCAACACACTGTAATCTAAAAAACATGAAACATTGTCATAATCATCTACACACATGGACACACTGTAATCTACAAAACATGAAACATTGTCATAATCATCTACACACATGGACACACTGTAATCTACAAAACATGAAACATTGTCATAATCATCTACACACATCGACACACTGTAATCTACAAAACATGAAACATTGTCATAATCATCTACACACATTGACACACTGTAATCTACAAAACATGAAACATTGTCATAATCATCTACACACATCGACACACTGTAATCTACAAAACATGAAACATTGTCATAATCATCTACACACATTGACACACTGTAATCTACAAAAAATGAAACATTGTCATAATCATCTACACACATCAACACACTGTAATCTACAAAACATGAAACATTGTCATAATCATCTACACACATGGACACACTGTAATCTACAAAACATGAAACATTGTCATAATCATCTACACACATCGACACACTGTAATCTACAAAACATGAAACATTGTCATAATCATCTACACACATCGACACACTGTAATCTACAAAACATGAAACATTGTCATAATCATCTACACACATCGACACACTGTAATCTACAAAACATGAAACATTGTCATAATCATCTACACACATCGACACACTGTAATCTACAAAACATGAAACATTGTCATAATCATCTACACACAGACACACTGTAATCTACAAAACATGAAACATTGTCATAATCATCTACACACATGGACACACTGTAATCTACAAAACATGAAACATTGTCATAATCATCTACACACATCGACACACTGTAATCTACAAAACATGAAACATTGTCATAATCATCTACACACATCGACACACTGTAATCTACAAAACATGAAACATTGTCATAATCATCTACACACATCGACACACTGTAATCTACAAAACATGAAACATTGTCATAATCATCTACACACATCGACACACTGTAATCTACAAAACATGAAACATTGTCATAATCATCTACACACATTGACACACTGTAATCTACAAAACATGAAACATTGTCATAATCATCTACACACATGGACACACTGTAATCTACAAAACATGAAACATTGTCATAATCATCTACACACATGGACACACTGTAATCTACAAAACATGAAACATTGTCATAATCATCTACACACATCGACACACTGTAATCTACAAAACATGAAACATTGTCATAATCATCTACACACATTGACACACTGTAATCTACAAAACATGAAACATTGTCATAATCATCTACATACATTGACACACTCTAATCTACAAAACATGAAACATTGTCATAATCATCTACACACATGGACACACTGTAATCTACAAAACATGAAACATTGTCATAATCATCTACACACATCGACACACTGTAATCTACAAAACATGAAACATTGTCATAATCATCTACACACATGGACACACTGTAATCTACAAAACATGAAACATTGTCATAATCATCTACACACATCGACACACTGTAATCTACAAAACATGAAACATTGTCATAATCATCTACACACATACACACTGTAATCTACAAAACATGAAACATTGTCATAATCATCTACACACATCGACACACTGTAATCTACAAAACATGAAACATTGTCATAATCATCTATACACACATCGACACACTGTAATCTACAAAACATGAAACATTGTCATAATCATCTACACACATCGACACACTGTAATCTACAAAACATGAAACATTGTCATAATCATCTACACACATGGACACACTGTAATCTACAAAACATGAAACATTGTCATAATCATCTACACACATGGACACACTGTAATCTACAAAACATGAAACATTGTCATAATCATCTACACACATGGACACACTGTAATCTACAAAAACATGAAACATTGTCATAATTATCTATACACATCGACACACTGTAATCTACAAAACATGAAACATTGTCATAATCATCTACACACATCAACACACTGTAATCTAAAAAACATGAAACATTGTCATAATCATCTACACACATGGACACACTGTAATCTACAAAACATGAAACATTGTCATAATCATCTACACACAGACACACTGTAATCTACAAACATGAAACATTGTCATAATCATCTACACACATGGACACACTGTAATCTACAAAACATGAAACATTGTCATAATCATCTACACACATGGACACACTGTAATCTACAAAACATGAAACATTGTCATAATCATCTACACACATGGACACACTGTAATCTAACAAAACATGAAACATTGTCATAATCATCTACACACATGACACACTGTAATCTACAAAACATGAAACATTGTCATAATCATCTACACACATGACACACTGTAATCTACAAAACATGAAACATTGTCATAATCATCTACACACATACACACTGTAATCTACAAAACATGAAACATTGTCATAATCATCTACACACATCGAACACACTGTAATCTACAAAACATGAAACATTGTCATAATCATCTACACACATGGACACACTGTAATCTACAAAACATGAAACATTGTCATAATCATCTACACACATGGACACACTGTAATCTACAAAACATGAAACATTGTCATAATCATCTACACACATCGACACACTGTAATCTACAAAACATGAAACATTGTCATAATCATCTACACACATCGACACACTGTAATCTACAAAACATGAAACATTGTCATAATCATCTACACACATTGACACACTGTAATTACTAAAAAACATGAAACATTGTCATAATCATCTACACACAAACACTGTAATCTACAAATGAAACATGAAACATTGTCATAATCATCTACACACATCGACACACTGTAATCTACAAAACATGAAACATTGTCATAATCATCTACACACATCGACACACTCTAATCTACAAAACATGAAACATTGTCATAATCATCTACACACATCAACACACTGTAATCTACAAAACATGAAACATTGTTTTAATTATCTATACACATCGACACACTGTAATCTACAAAACATGAAACATTGTTATAATCATCTACACACATCGAACACACTCTTATCTACAAACATGAACCATTGTCATAATCATCTACACACAGACACACTGTAATCTACAAAACATGAAACATTGTCATAATCATCTACACACATGGACACACTGTAATCTACAAAACATGAAACATTGTCATAATCATCTACACACATCGACACACTGTAATCTACAAAACATGAAACATTGTCATAATCATCTACACACATCAACACACTGTAATCTACAAAACATGAAACATTGTCATAATCATCTACACACATGGACACACTGTAGTCTACAAAACATGAAACACATTGTATTATGTGTAATTTTCACAAAGAGTCTATATAAATAATATAAACTTTTGTTTTACACAATAACTTTTTCATAAATTGAAATTTGTTCCATTACAGATATCACATCAAGTGATGGTCTGTTAAGAGAAACTGCTTACAGTATATCAAACAGTACAATGGAGTTATCTCCCATCTAGGGTAGATTGTAACCTACTCACTTGCTGGACATGACGTAACACGACAACAGTATCCATTCTGGTGCTCTATATAGTCAGGACCAGGACATCCTTTCATAGGGACAGCATTGCATTCAGCCAATATCTAACAAACAAATTAACAACTTTCATTTCAGCAACGCAACCTATAATTACGTAACAATTTAGTGAATTTGCCAGTACCAATTTTCCATGACAGCTATACTTTAGGGTTTTTTCCAATTTAATTTTTTTAACAAACTTTTTTGCCAATCAATACCACATGCTGGTAGCCATTTAAAGAAAATGAAGACAAATAACGAGCAAAACGAGGAATGAAACATGGCATAATGTCCATGTGATCATAGCAGGTCCACTGTGATTATGTGTTAGGTTACTGTAAACCAATTTTTATTTTAATTGCCTGCAACTTCCCGATCCACTAAAATTTGCGAAAGTTTACCCCCACGAATTATTATCTATATGACTAAGTATGCGCCGAACTGTAGATTACTTTACTACTTAGCTATTGTATCATTTTTAGTATGTATACATGTAGTATGTAGCCAATACTGGCAGGTTTAATTGCTTTTTTGTTTGTGATTTGTATTCAGGGCTTTTCTGACTTTTGTGTGAATGGGGTCGGGGCCTTCAGAATTGTGAAATTAATCGTGGTATTGACCAAAATTGTGAAAATTAGAATTTGTCAAATAAAACAAAAACAACTGAAAACTTGATTCAAGCAATTCAATTCAGTTTTACTTTTGGACTAGTATTATAGTAGCTGAACAATCTTGTAAAATATTTTAGTTTCCTTTCTCTTGACCTTTCCTTTTTTTTTTTTTTTTTTACTCAAAGGCAATTGTGAAAATCAGCTTGAGGAATTGTGCAAAAACAGTGGTATTTTAGATGGGAAAAAACAGCCCAGTTAGAGCCTTGGCTATACATTGTAGTCTGTTTCAAAAAGCTGGCCTGTAACTCCTCTTTTTCAGGGAAAAAGCCGTAGTCTTTCAAGTAGTATCAAATGAAAGTAGATCTATAGTCTAACCTGAAAGTTAATCTCCCCGAACTTGTTTTGAAATGGAATTAAAAAATTTAAAAGCTGTGAATAAAAGTATCTCAATAGCTAGTTATACATAATGTTAAAAGTCAAAATCAAAGTATGCTGCTATTAAAACATTTATCATGTTTTTGACCAACAGTACCATTATGTGGTATTATTGGCTAAATTAAAATAAAAACATCAGAACAAACTCACCATAAATAACACAATCCAAGACAGATTTAAGCTTGACCATGATCCTCCTGGAACAAACAAATCAACAATTTCTCCATTGTTGAATTAATAATCACTTGATAAATCTGGTTAATGATTTTTGTAAGTTGGTCTGATGAAGATAAAAGTGTACTACAATAAGCATTGAACTAATAATGCCACATATCTCCTTCATTCAAATAAACTATACTCCTGTATGTCTCTAACCTGAGGAACATGGGTAAGAATATATTAATATCAATTAATACTTTGAACTAGGGACTAAAATCTGTATGTAAATGAAATGTATAATTAGATTTTTGGGTCTGCAAATTTGCCTGTAATAAAGTCAAATCCCAAAATGTAAAATTGCCAACATTTAAAAGTCACAGAAATTATTAAAGCATAATTCAATATATTTTATGCTTTATAATTTTGTTTTGAGCCAGATATAATTGTTAGAAGTAAGTACCTTTGCCCCTGCCATCTCCATTCAGATATCTTTTAGCCCATATCAGGTAGTCAAGTAATGATTTTCCACTGTTTCTTAAGTTCTGTTTTCTTCTTTTATGAACTTTGATCCAAATATTTTGGTTGGAATGATCAGTTTTGTGTAAGAGAACTCCTTCCTGATGAATATCCATCATGGTTCTTTGGCTAACATTACCACAACAATCTTCAACATAATCAAAGTGCCAAGGCCACTCATAGATGCTGTGAATGAAGGATCCAAACAAAGGTATAAAGAAATTGGTTTTTCATTTAAATATAGAATTTAGTAAACTATACATAAGTGTGCAGTGTTGAATTTCGGAGTTTAATAAAAAAATATATATGATATACCATATTTATTTTATGATATTTGAAGTTTTTCAAGGACAATAAGTTGAATAACTTATTATCCTGAAATAACTGTAATAATTTTTGTTTCCAAAATTATTTTTGAATTAACTATTTCAACACCAATGAAACCGTTCAGAATCTGAGTATCATTTTTTTATAATTCTTTATTAATTGCTAAATTATCAATTTCATCAATGTCTCTTCAAAGACAAAAAAATAATAAGTAAACATTTTTGTATCTTAATATCCACTTAACATTGAAGAATATTTTCGGAAAAATATAACATTAGAAATATTACCATTTCCGGATATGTTTTGGTTTCCTTTTTAGAAAACTAACATGGGTTGCTTTGACGACTTTTGACTAATAAATCATGGCCAGATACTTTTGCCAAATAAAAGGTGCATTATTTCATTACGTATATCACTCGGATTTCTTTTAAATTCACAAGAACGCTACCCGTTAACATCAAGAAAACTTCATGTAATGTATCGGACTTTAGCAAGTCTTCGTAAGCCTAACATTAACTGGTTGGCGAGATATTATCGTGCAGAACATTTATCATGAGTTTTGCTTTGCCGACTTTTGACTTATAATAAAACATGGCCGTATACGTTTGTGAAGTAAATGGTACATTATTTGTTTACTTAAAACAGTCAAATTTCTTTTGAATTCATAAGAACGCTATTATCAAGAAAACTTCCTGCAATACATCGGACTTTAGCAAGTCTTCATAAGGCTACCGTACATTACACGGCAATATAAGTTCATTTGTCACTTTAAGTTGCTCGTACATAAATAGATCTATATTATCATTATATTTTGTAAGTTTATGTTGATAGATTTGGTACTTTTTCCCTTTCAATATACCGCAGTTGTCGATAAACAAAAGACAGAACTCCCAGTGACAGATCAAGGGAGGAGGCACGTACTCAAAACTATTAACTTTTACTGCGCAATAATATCTCAGATATAGTTCGTCAATACAACCAACACAAAAAACTTTATAAGCGTTATAATAACTTTCTTTTGCAGTTACCTTCCTAACATTTGATTACAATAATCGATCATTAGCATGAATTACGTAAAATTTAAATAAACATACACAATCCAAAATCCACCGAAAGTCTGTCGCGGAGGAAGACAGCGAAGAAGGCGTTGTTCGTGATTTTCGGGAGACCAGTGTTCTCGGAGTAATACAAATATCATAGAGTCCCAACTGAACACTTAAAACACTCCATCCATGGTGTATACGTATGTACAAATTCTATGTCTGTGGTTTTGAATATTGGGGTTTTATTTTTTCATACCATCAAGTATTACGTGAAATGAACAAAACAACTTTTAATTTTCATTGCGGAGTGGTTTCATTGTTTTGATGTGCACAGGCTCTCCGAGCGTACCTAAGAATGCTGTTTCACAACTAGAGTCCCAGAGGGCCAACTAGCTGTATCCTCATCTGTATCAGTGATGTTTGATATTGATATTCTTTAATGATGATGATTTAGCATGTATATATTAGAGCTAGGATGCTATTATTAACTTTTTGTATGTCTCGTTGTAATACAGTAAACTTGTCTACACCGGATGTTAACAGAACCAGTCCATTTGTTCGCTTTAAACAGGTGTCCAGTTTATAGAAAATAGAACCTTTTTATGGTTAGCTGCGTTGACATAGTTCTGAACGACAGACTGCAGAGCTACGACTCCGTCCAATCAATCATAGTATTAAAAAACTTCCAGCAGTGAAAATGATAAAATGACATGTGTCAACTAAATTTGCGATTTTTAAATTCAGCAATATCCAATATTTCTAACATAAACTGATCAGTTCTTTACTCACGCATCTCAATGTCTATTTTGGCAGGGTATAATTACATGAAAAGTATTCACAAAACATTACATGTGAAAAGCTGTCACTGCATGTCTTCAGTACAGGTAAAACTCCTGTAGGCTCGATCCTTATAATCAGACAGCAGCTTTGGATCAAAGGCGTGATTGGGTAGTGTTTGTTTTAATTGTTCCTGTTGGGAAAACATCATCGCTGGTTTGCCCAAGTTAAATTTGCAAAGAAAAGTAGAGTAAAATTACCAAAATAAGTCCATGCAGTTTTCAGAGTAGACAGATTCTGGATAATACAGGTTTTTAGGTACTATAATTGATATAAATATGCCAGGACAACACAATTTAATCGGTATAGACAACTTTCCGGTTTGGACAGGGTCCAGTTTAGCACTTGTCGGAGTGGAATTGCATTAGCCAATCATGTTCCCATCGTCCTGCATTGTCAAGGTCGTGTTGTAGTTTCTGTTTGTGTATATATATGGTCTTGTAAATGATGCTATAACGTCTGCTGAAGAGTCAAAGGGTGCTGTATTCGTGTAGGTCATTGATAAATATTAAAAATATATATATATCACTCTACAGGTAACTGGCGGGCGACCAATTCTCGCCAAGTACCAATTCTTGCCATCACATGTCACGTATTTGTATGGTAATAGAGCCATATTCAATAGAAGACGCTACCATGCATGTTTCCACAAAATATTGCTTGAAAATTTGTGTGTAGGCTTATAATGGGACCCAACCCAGCTAGCAGAGTTACGTTGGTCCGACGTCATTTTCAGTCGCCTAGGTCGCAGTCGGATTCCTTACGTTTCGTCGACGTTGGACAAACGTCAACTTTTTTCTCTTGAAGATACATTTAATTCACGATGTTTAGCCAACGTTGGTTCAACCACTTTAAATTGTTAATGTCAGTTTTAATTATTAAACACTAGTAACGTTGCTGAGACCATGGAGCAACGTTTGAAGTATAACCATTAAAACACATTTTTTATGGGCTACAATATTAACTTTTATGAAAATCTCTAATGTTGTTAGAGACCTTCGAAATCTGTAACTATCCCTAATTAAACATCTCCAATACATACATATGTACTAGTACATACTTCACATACACCCCTGTATACAAAACATTCACAATACGACATACCACAACGTGCCGCTAAGCCTAACTTCCAAAGTGTTATCGGATCCTCATGGGAGGGGGTCAGTTTATATTAGCGCAACACTACAGCAAGCGCGGTTATCCGTTATCAATTGTTTTAGAGTGGGTGCGGCAACGTACAGCAACATTTAAATTTCCTGCCGACAGAACAAGACTGCAGGAGACACAGTGCTCATCTGTGACGATCGTGAGTACTTTTGCATGTTGATGTTAGAAGTTTTAATTTCTATATCCTTATAATAATTACATGTAATTGTACAGATATGTTTTAGGAATGAAATATGATAAATAAATTTGGTGATGTTTATAAATGGATGTTTCATAACCACCTGCTTTACCTGGGTGAGTTTATGAACGTACAATGTGTAACAAAGTCTATGTATTATAAATACCATAGTATACTCAGTTTAAAATGATGACTTATAATTTCATATCGACACATATGTTTATTTATATACAGAATTTCAAAATGGAGATGTCATTTATATTTACATGTACATGTAATTATGTGTTGCTATACATTTATGTTTTCCAACTTATATATTTACTGTTATTTGGTTATGTGACTACTATTTAATTATCATGTGGCTCTCGAAATGGCGGTTGCATACAACTGTTGTATACAGAAATGACACTTTCCTAAGTTCTAATTATTATTATTGTACTTTTAAATAATATTTTTCAATTTACAGTGGCAGAAGCGGATGACAGAAGCATTTTTGTGGGGCGAGACAGTGACTCAGAGTACAGCAGTGAATGATTGTGGTGATATATTAAAAGCAGTAAAACTTATTTTGTTGTCTTTGTTATTATTTTCAATGGTAAATCAGGTCTATACATATATCTGATTAATGTTGGAAAGCCGTCAAAAGATGTTACAAAATGACGTTGGATCAATGTCTGGCAACGTTATTAAAACGTAGGGATCTGACATCTGGACAACGTAAATCAGCTGGACAAAAATATGTCGGTGCAATGTCTTCATCTGACGTTGGGCCCACCTAGTGTCATGCATTGGGCCAACATCTGTCCGACGTGTTGCTGCTAGCTTGGAACCAGTAGTTGTGATGGAACATTCTACTGTAGTTGTGATTGGGTTCCGAAAAATACTTCATAATGGTGTTATGTTGGTTTATGTGGAAAAATGTGTTTCATGAGATGCAAACAATGACTTTTTTCCCAAATCATGACTACTGTTTCTTCACCACTAGGCCAAATAGGCCTACAGATACGGTCGCTCATGACCAGTAATATCATATTATACTGCTAGAGTCTGTTCAGAAACGGGCTGCTCAGCATGTAGGCCTATATAACAAATGGCATTAAGATTCAATCTCTAAACGTGACACAACATAACATGTATGGCCAAAGCCAGGCTTACCTTCTTGTTAGACTACACCTTGATATGACTAGAACCAGTAGAGAGGGTGGAGGACTCGCAGGTTCCAACAAATCAGTGTAGTCACGACACAATAAAACTCCTTGTTTCCCCGAACTATAATTATCACATGGAACTCTTTACCTTCTGACCTTTGCTCGCATTTGCTAGCCTACTGACCATAGTCTCTATCGTTGCGCAATACTGGGAATATTATAACACTGGTAACCCAAAATGTATTAATCTTGCCGAAACTTCTTAGAATAACGGCAGAATACTTAATTTTTAACAAGTTTCGGCAGGATTAGCATATGTGCTTTTTTATTCAGTATTAACCCTTTTCCTCAGAATTCCAATTCAATTAATAAAATTAAGTATTTCTGCCGTAAAATTAAGTATTTTTCTGTCAGCCGTGGGACGTGACGGCCGAATAACAAACCAGTCACAATTACACAACTTTGTTACGTGTACGGCTATTTATTGCTACATTGTCGGAGGTTGGGAATCGCCAAACTTTTCCGATGCGACGGTGAAATTAACAGATTCGGCGATAGAATTAAGAGTTTCTGCGTTTATATTCAATGTTTCTGCGTTTATATTCAATGTTTCTGCGTTTATATTCAATGTTTCTGAGCTAATATTAACACATTTCGTCGCTTACATCGAGCGGGCACGCCGAGATGTGACGGCCGAGCACACGGCTTACACAGGTAAACTTTACCTTGTGAAACGAGACTAACAGTACGTACAGCCGCCAGCCGATTGTACCCGTAAAATAATTATGTTTACAATTCTCTTTTCCCCTTTAGAAATACATATATCCTATTTATCCTATTCTCCTATCTTTTGTTGTTTTCTTTCCCGCGTCTCCTCATTTGAGCTATGCATTTTGCACCTTTTTTCGGAAGAGTTCCGATATGAGTGGTAACAAATGAATAACTGTCTAGGTTATGTGTAAAATATGTGTATATACACGAGGATTAACGATGACAAACAAATGTGTTTGATTATGTGCAATTACATGTATGTATATTCTTCTCACAAATTTGAATTGTTGACGATATTAAAATAAGATCGTTTTCCATAAAATAAATAAATATTTGTTATTTACAGACGTTTTGAAAGATATTTTGCTGTTGCCTTTAATTGTAAAATGCTGATTAAGTGTTATACATAATGATCTGCTTTTCAGGTTTGCTGAATAGATTTGATATACATTAAACGACCAATATCATATTCTGGTAATAATTTAATGTACTTTGTTGCACGTAATGCCAGTATAGAGGCCAAACTTAACTGGTGAACTAATACAATAAAATTTAATTCATATTGTCAGATATGTTTCTGATTAAATATATGTTTTAGTTTTAAGAAGTATTTGTCAATTATTCATAGTAAAATTATAAATAGTATACACGTGTCAATTTTCAGTTGTTTTTATTTATGCTAAAGATATATAATTTGTGTATTTTCGAGTGTTCATGGGTCTTTTTGTGATATTTTGTTTCTTCATCATTCTGTTGATAAGTGATGCGGTCTTGTTGAATTTGCGATCGTGTCTCGGAAAAAGCTCGCCGAACATCACCACTTCTACACCCTGGGCGATAAATAGTTAATGGATTTCTTGAAGAAGTCCAATTGTACGGGCCGTTGACTAGTCAGCGATGTCATTTTCGCCTATCTGTACAAAGACGGAGTGATAGAAGGAAACATCTTCGGCTAGTACGATGTCTCTCAGCTGTCGAAGCTTCAAACCACCTCGTCTGAAGGCATGGAATGACCAATTGGGTAGTGGTATTTCTTCTTTTCTCCATCGGGCGATGAGGCGTCTGATAAAGCTATGACCGAGGATGCAGGTCTTCTTGGTGTCGCTGGACAGGTATCGGTAAGTTGCTTCTTGAAAGGTATTCATGTTGTATGGTACTATAAGGATTGTGTGAGGGAGTATTTATAGCCGTGGCCACTCTGATAGTTTTTGTTGGAATGACAAAAACTATAAAATCAAAACAAGAGTCCGGCAATTAAGAAGTTTAATTGGTCATTAAAAAGATCACTCTTTCTCAAATTTTTTTTTTATTTGATATTACATAATTACATGTTTGACTTAAATAAACAATGGTGATATACTGTCTTTGCTAATTAGTCAGTGTTATTGTAAAGGTTTTTACTACTACCCTAATTACGAGGCCATGCCCATGCCTATGTTATTACAACGAAGCGAACTTAGCTTGGTCATGTATTGTTCAAATCTAATTCAAAGAGACACAAAATCAATGATTTCTTTTGTGTCGTCAAAGAGAGGTACTCTGGATACGACCATAAGGAGAGTAGTATAGGGAGCTGTATTCATCGATTGGTTAAATGATAAAACGTGTATATTTCTTCATATACCAGTTTACATATACACTGGTAACCCAAAATGTGAGGTTTCAACGAATTTTTTAAATTATTTTTTCTTTGTCGATTAACTTATTGAATCTGAAACTTAATGACATACATTAATTTTTTATACGTTTCTGATTCAGTATGCATTTTTTATACTCGTGACGTCGTTACACCTAAAAATATCTTTAAAAATATTACTATCACTGGACAATATCAAAAACGTCTTTAAAAGCAACTGGTTAGCTGGGGATATTTGTTTATTTGTTATCTATGTACAACTCGTTATAGGAAATGACATCGGGATATACCATTGTCTGTATTAATCATCATATCTCATGTGTTTCTAAAAAAGAGACACAAAAGTGAAAATAATATTGTTTTGAATAAATATCCTGATGAACCGACATGGCACGAATCGAATAAAGCACTAATTATTCCGTTTAAAAGAAGGTCACATAATAACAGGATTTTCATTCAATTTTCAGTTTAAGAGCACACCTTTCGAAACCCAGTTACTGGGAGTTAACATAGCTGGCATGTTCTTTATTACACCATAAAATACACATTAACTTGGAATATTGTGTCAACACAAACCGACCAACAGCTAGCAATTTTTTCAAGGCTATATTTAGTGTGTGACGTAATCGACAGACAACGTCACTATGATAAACATACAAGAGATCCCAGAGGGATCTTGGCGCCCACCAAAGAATGATCTATGTCTGACAAACGAAAGAGGGATCTTTTCTCTGCTTTTCAAACTTTCACAAGATATTACTACATTTGGAGAAAGATCCTTTGAGTACTACTTTCTGAGATACATAACAGTAACAAACTTCAATTATCAAAATCCATGATGGCTACTTGTCGGCCATCTTTTTGACGATCAGTCCGAAAATGCAATATGCACAACTACATTTAAAATTTGAGACATATCTCTTCAGTACTTTCTGAGAAATAGCGGTAACAAGCTTCAACTATCCAAATTCAAGATGGCAGCCTGTCGGCCATCTTGTTCATCGATCGGTACCAAAATGCAATATGCATAACCAGGGACCTAGGGGAACCTGCACATAAAATTTGAGACAACTCCCTTCAGTACTTTTTGAGAAATAGCGGTAACAAACATCAATTGTCAAAATCCAAGATGGCGGCCTGTCGGCCATATTGTTGAGCGATCAGTCCCAAAATGCAATATGCACAACTAGGGCCCTAGGGGAACCTACATGTGAAATTTGAGAAGAATCCCTTCAGCACTTTCTGAGAAATAGCGGTAACAAACTTTAACTATCAAAATCCAAGATGGCGGCCTGTCGGCCATCTTGTTGACCGATTGGTCCCAAAATGCAATATGCACAACTAGACCCCTAGGGGAACCTGCACATGCAATTTGACACAGATCCCTTTAGTACTTTTTGAGAAATAGCGGTAACAAACTTCAATTGTCAAAATCCAAGATGGCGGCCTGTCGGCCATCTTGATGACCGATTGGTCCCAAATTGCAATATGCACAACTAGACCCCTAGGGGAACCTGCACATGCAATTTGACACAGATCCCTTTAGTACTTTTTGAGAAATAGCGGTAACAAACTTCAATTGTCAAAATCCAAGATGGCGGCCTGTCGGCCATCTTGTTGACCGATTGGTCCCAAAATACAATATGCACAACTAGACCCCTAGGGGAACCTACATGTGAAATTTGAGAAAGATCCCTTCAGTACTTTCTGAGAAATAGCGGTAACAAGAATTGTTAACGGACGGAAGGACAGACGGACGGAAGGACGGACCACGGACCACGGACAAAAAGTGATTTGAATAGCCCACCATCTGATGATGATCTGACACTTTTTCAATGCGATCATATGTGTATGATTTTTAACACCAGAAACACAGTCATACAGCTACCTAATAATTTAATGAGACCATAGTATCCATAGCTTCATATATAGTGTATGTCTAATTTCTGTGAGCACTTTTTCACACCGCGGTCGCTTATAATAAGATGATAATATGATACTAAGGATTTTTGTCTAAAATACATCCTTGATGATACCAAGGATGTATATGAGGTGGATAAGTCACGCTGGGTTTTGGGCAAGTATGACGTAGGAGTTTTTTGCGTTTGTGTATTGACCGTGACGTTGGGCGACGACTGATTTTCCGTTGATATCCGCCGGCGCAGCCTTTGATGTAGCTTGCCGGTGCGAGGGTTACCGTCTTACTTTCTGAAGCGTCATTTCATGAGTTGTCGTATTTTTTAACAAATATTTAAGACATATCTTCTAAATCTTTCGTCCTTAAAGCAAGTACTAAACGTTGTGAAATTTTTTTAACTTTACGTTGGTGTTTCATTGGACTTGATTTCCCGGTTCGTCTAGCGTTACGCGTGGTGTTTAGTAGGGTAAAGAGACAGTGACGAATCCTAATTCTCACTTATAAATCCTTGATGATACTTTTGACGATGTTGGGATACAAAATGGGGGTGGTTTCAGTACCAAGTATTTATGAATTGGCATATATAATACATTCACTTGACTTTATATATATAATCATTGACACACACGCCATATTGCAAGTCAGCAATTTTAGGAGATTCATATTTAACAGTACATCCGGGTACTTGGTAATCTGTACACATTTACATTTTTATTGTGATAAAATGGTGGGTTAGTCCGATAACTATTATATCAAGTTCAAAAAGTGTTAATAAAATACGGAACACGATTACATATATACAAGGATTTATAAGCATTTATAAATCATTGATATATATAAACATGTGGTTTGTATTTTACTCTGTAGAAGTCTAACTTCATTTTTGTCGTTCATATCAGAGATTTAAATGTAATTGGGATAAGTAACTAGGGCGGTTCTCGCGATATTACGTACCCTTCTATTGTTATCGTAAACGGATGAACGGATACCGCGAGACCAAGCCGTGCGTCTGCGCACTAATAGCTGGAGGCGAGTTATCATAGTGTTAGCCAACGAAGCTGTGTACGGCATATTTGAC
Organism: Argopecten irradians; assembly: GCF_041381155.1. Taxonomy (NCBI): domain Eukaryota; kingdom Metazoa; phylum Mollusca; class Bivalvia; order Pectinida; family Pectinidae; genus Argopecten; species Argopecten irradians. Next base: position 24,525,004 of record NC_091134.1, read on the forward strand.
TATATACAAACCAATACACATCGAAAAGATCTCATAGCTTTTTTTACTGTTGCATTGGAGACACTCATCTCATGCATATGTATATATATATTTCTGTGTTGTTTTTTATGAAAAATTGTAAAATTAAAACCTATGCATTGAAAATTCTGTAAGTAATTATCAAAATGTTGGTAAATTTTGGTGATTAATGACATATCATAAAAGCTTTTCTTGATTCGTTAGAATGGAAAATACGACACATATAAATTTAATGAGTTAAACCCTGGAAATTCAATTCGGCTTTAGTAAAAAAAATTGCTTGGTAAAGCAAGGTATTTAAATGAATTATGTTCAAATCTCTGGTAAAGCATAATATTTACATTTCACTTAGAATTGACTTTTATTTCAATATGGTTCTATGCATTTATATATACAGCTGTTTGGGAAAATGAAGATTAGAAAAATATCTTATTTACAAATTTACCTTAAAGCCTTCGAGACTCAGACACAGGTAAATGGACCCCCGTTGAGTTAAGTGAGGCGATGACCTGGGGCGGTGGCCAGGTGTTCTGGCCGACGGTTCACCTGATGACAGTATGACACCTGTGATTATAGCAGTTGCAAATCGCTTTCCGTTAATTAGATATCAAATTATGCTATCTATCACAGCTCGATCAGCACTGTACCTCTTCGCCATGATATATTGGATACGGTTATTACCTTCGATGATTTGTGTACATTTTTACCATCTTTCAAAACGTCTGTAAACAACAATTTATTTATTTTATGGAAAACGATCTTATTTTAAAGATGCTCCACCGCTGACAAATGGTATTTTTTTCACTATCAAAAACAGGAGCAGACGATTTAGTATTTTTCTTCAGTTATAAAAGTTACTAACTTTACATCATTACCACCATTGAAAAATTTGAGCTTCTAATTTTGCTCCAAGTTAAAAATATGAGAAATAATTAATTGCATCCCGAAAAAATTCTGTGGCACTATATCCTATATGGAATGAAGTGATGACTGCACATGCACCAAAGGCGAAATAAATTATCTTATGTTATTTTTTTGTGTTAATTAGGAAAATACGGTATATACACGATTAAACACCAATTATTGTTCAAATGATGAATATCATTTATGCTCTGTCGGCGGTGGAGCATCTTTAATATCATCAACAATTCAAATTTGTGAGAAGAACATACATACATGTAATTGCACATAATCAAACACATTTGTTTGTCATAGTTAATCCCCGTGTATATACACATATTTTACACATAACCTAGACAGTTATTCATTTATTACCGCTCGTATCGAACTCTTCTGAAAAAAGGTGCAAAATGCATAGCTCAAATGACGAGACGCGTGAAAGAAAACAACAAAAGATAGGAGAATAGGATATATGTATTTTTGAAGGGGAAAAGATGAATTGTAAACATAAATATTTTACAGGTACAATCGGCTGGCGGCTGTACGTACTGTAAGTCTCGTTTCACAAGGTAACGTTTACCTGTGTAAGCTGTGTGCTCGGCCGTCACGGCTCGGCGCGCCCGCTCGATGTAAGCCACGAAATGTGTTAATATTAGCGCAGAAACATTGAATACAAATGCAGAAACTGAATATAAACGCAGAAACTTTGAATATAAACGCAAGAATAAATAAATACTGGCATTACGTGCAACAAAGTACATCAAATTATTACCAGAATATGATATCGGTCATTTAATGTATATCAAATCTATTCAGCGAACCTGAAAAGCAGATCATTATGTATAACACTTAATCAGCATTTTACGATTAAAGGCAACAGCAAAATATCTTTCAAAACATCTGTAAATAACAAATATTTATTTATTTTATGGAAAACGATCTTATTTTAATATCATCAACAATTCAAATTTGTGAGAAGAATATACATACATGTAATTGCACATAATCAAACACATTTGTTTGTCATCGTTAATCCTCGTGTATATACACATATTTTATACATAACCTAGACAGTTATTCATTTGTTACCACTCATATCGGAACTCTTCGGGAAAAAGGTGCAAAATGCATAGCTCAAATGACGAGACGCAGGAAAGAAAACAACAAAAGATAGGAGAATAGGATAAATAGGATATATGTATAATTTTTAAAGGGCAAAAGAGAATTGTAAACATAATTATTTTACAGGTACAATCGGCTGGCGGCTGAATGTACTGTTAGTCTCGTTTCACAAGGTAAAGTTTACCTGTGTAAATTGTGTGCTCGGCCGTCACATCTCGGCGCGCCCGCTCGATGTAAGCGACGAAATGTGATAATATTAGCGCAGAAACATTGAATATAAACGCAGAAACATTGAATATAAACGCAGAAACTCTATTCTATCGCCAAATCTGTAAATTTCACCGTCGCATTGGAAAAGTTTGGCGATTCCCAACCTCCGACAATATAGCAATAAATAGCCGTTCATGTAAAAAAGTTGGGTAGATCTAATTGTGACTGATACCCTCTGATGGTTTGTTATTCGACCGTCACGACCCACGGCGGACAGAAAAATACTTAATTTTACGGCAGAAATACTTAATTTTAATAAGGCATGGAATGACCAATTGGGTAGTGGTATTTCTTCTTTTTCTCCGTCGGGCGATGAGGCGTCTGATAAAGCTATGACCGAGGATGCAGGTCTTCTTGGTGTCGCTGGACAGGTATCGGTAGGTTGCTTCTTGAAAGGTATTCATGTTGTATGGTACTATAAGGATTGTGTGAGGGAGTATTTATAGCCGTGGCCACTCTGATAGTTTTTGTTGGAATGACAAAAACTATAAAATCAAAACAAGAGTCCGGCAATTAAGAAATTTAATTGGTCATTAAAAAGATCACTCTTTCTCAAATTTTTTTTTTATTTGATATTACATAAGTACATGTTTGACTTAAATAAACAATGGTGATATACTGTCTTTGCTAATTAGTCAGTGTTATTGTAAAGGTTTTTACTACTACCCTAATTACGAGGCCATGCCCATGCCTATGTTATTACAACGAAGCGAACTTAGCTTGGTCATGTATTGTTCAAATCTAATTGAAAGAGACACAAAATCAATGATTTCTTTTGTGTCGTCAAAGAGAGGTACTCTGGATACGACCATAAGGAGAGTAGTATAGGGAGCTGTATTCATCGATTGGTTAAATGATAAAACGTGTATATTTCTTCATATACCAGTTTACATATAATGGTAGTGAGGTTTCAACGAATTTTTTAAATTATTTTTTCTTTGTCGATTAACTTATTGAATCTGAAACTTAATGACATACATTAATTTTTTATACGTTTCTGATTCAGTATGCATTTTTTATACTCGTGACGTCTTTACACCTAAAAATATCTTTAAAAATATTACTATCACTGGACAATATCAAAAACGTCTTTAAAAGCAACTGGTTAGCTGGGGATATTTGTTTATTTGTTATCTATGTACAACTCGTTATAGGAAATGACATCGGGATATACCATTGTCTGTATTAATCATCATATCTCATGTGTTTCTAAAAAAGAGACACAAAAGTGAAAATAATATTGTTTTGAATAAATATCCTGATGAACCGACATGGCACGAATCGAATAAAGCACTAATTATTCCGTTTAAAAGAAGGGTCACATAATAACAGGATTTTCATACAATTTTCAGTTTAAGAGCACACCTTTCGAAACCCAGTTACTGGGAGTTAACATAGCTGGCATGTTCTTTATTACACCATAAAATACACATTAACTTGGAATATTGTGTCAACACAAACCGACCAACAGCTAGCAATTTTTTCAAGGCTATATTTAGTGCGTGACGTAATCGATACACAACGTCACTATGATAAACATACAAGAGATCCCGGAGGGATCTTGGCGCCCACCAAAGAATGATCTATGTCTGACAACAGAAAGAGGGATCTTTTCCCTGCTTTTCAAACTTTTACTGCATATTACTACATATGGAGAAAGATCCTTTGAGTACTTTCTGAGATACATAACAGTAACAAACTTCAATTATCAAAATCCATGATGGCTACTTGTCGGCCATCTTTTTGACGATCAGTCCGAAAATGCAATATGCACAACTACATTTAAAATTTGAGACATATCTCTTCAGTACTTTCTGAGAAATAGCGGTAACAAGCTACAACTACCCAAATTCAAGATGGCAGCCTGTCGGCCATCTTGTTCATCGATCAGTACCAAAATGCAATATGCATAACCAGGGACCTAGGGGAACCTGCACATAAAATTTGAGACAACTCCCTTCAGTACTTTTTGAGAAATAGCGGTAACAAACTTCAATTGTCAAAATCCAAGATGGCGGCCTGTCGGCCATATTGTTGAGCGATCAGTCCCAAAATGCAATATGCACAACTAGGGCCCTAGGGGAACCTACATGTGAAATTTGAGAAGAATCCCTTCAGCACTTTCTGAGAAATAGCGGTAACAAACTTTAACTATCAAAATCCAAGATGGCGGCCTGTCGGCCATCTTGTTGACCGATTGGTCCCAAAATGCAATATGCACAACTAGACCCCTAGGGGAACCTGCACATGCAATTTGACACAGATCCCTTTAGTACTTTTTGAGAAATAGCGGTAACAAACTTCAATTGTCAAAATCCAAGATGGCGGCCTGTCGGCCATCTTGTTGACCGATTGGTCCCAAAATACAATATGCACAACTAGACCCCTAGGGGAACCTACATGTGAAATTTAAAAAAGATCCCTTCAGTACTTTCTGAGAAATAGCGGTAACAAGAATTGTTAACGGACAGAAGGACGGATGGAAGGACGGAAGGACGGACGACGGACCACGGACAAAAAGTGATTTGAATAGCCCACCATCTGATGATGATCTGACACTTTTTCAATGCGATCATATGTGTATGATTTTTAACACCAGAAACACAGTCATACAGCTACCTAATAATTTAATGAGACCATAGTATCCATAGCTTCATATATAGTGTATGTCTAATTTCTGTGAGCACTTTTTCACACCGCGGTCGCTTATAATAAGATGATAATATGATACTAAGGATTTTTGTCTAAAATACATCCTTGATGATACCAAGGATGTATATGAGGTGGATAAGTCATGCTGGGTTTTGGGCAAGTATGACGTAGGAGTTTTTGCGTTTGTGTATTGACCGTGACGTTGGGCGACGACTGATTTTCCGTTGATATCCGCCGGCGCAGCCTTTGATGTAGCTTGCCGGTGCGAGGGTTACCGTCTTACTTTCTGAAGCGTCATTTCATGAGTTGTCGTATTTTTTAACAAATATTTAAGACATATCTTCTAAATCTTTCGTCCTTAAAGCAAGTACTAAACGTTGTGAAATTTTTTTAACTTTACGTTGGTGTTTCATTGGACTTGATTTCCCGGTTCGTCTAGCGTTACGCGTGGTGTTTAGTAGGGTAAAGAGACAGTGACGAATCCTAATTCTCACTTATAAATCCTTGATGATACTTTTGACGATGTTGGGATACAAAATGGGGGTGGTTTCAGTACCAAGTATTTATGAATTGGCATATATATAATACATTCACTTGACTTTATATATATAATCATTGACACACACGCCATATTGCAAGTCAGCAATTTTAGGAGATTCATATTTAACAGTACATCCGGGTACTTGGTAATCTGTACACATTTACATTTTTATTGTGATAAAATGGTGGGTTAGTCCGATAACTATTATATCAAGTTCAAAAAGTGTTAATAAAATACGGAACACGATTACATATATACAAGGATTTATAAGCATTTATAAATCATTGATATATATAAACATGTGGTTTGTATTTTACTCTGTAGAAGTCTAACTTCATTTTTGTCGTTCATATCAGAGATTTAAATGTAATTGGGATAAGTAACTAGGGCGGTTCTCGCGATATTACGTACCCTTCTATTGTTATCGTAAACGGATGAACGGATACCGCGAGACCAAGCCGTGCGTCTGCGCACGGATAGCTGGAGGCGAGTTATCATAGTGCTAAACCAACGAAGCTGTGTACGGCATATTTGACAATATACAAACCAATACACACCGAAAAGTACAGTATCTCGTAGCCTTTTTTTACTGTTGCATTGGAGACGCTCATCTCATGCATATGTATATATATATTTCTGTGTTGTTTTTTTATGAAAAATTGTAAAATTAAAACCTATGCATTGAAAATTCTGTAAGTAATGATCAAAATGTTGGTAAATTTTGGTGATTAATGACATATCATAAAAGCTTTTCTTGATTCGTTAGAATGGAAAATACGACACATATAAATTTAATGAGTTAAACCCTGGAAATTCAATTCGGCTTTAGTAAAAAAAATTGCTTGGTAAAGCAAGGTATTTAAATGAATTATGTTCAAATCTCTGGTAAAGCATAATATTTACATTTCACTTAGAATTGACTTTTATTTCAATATGGTTCTATGCATTATATATACAGCTGTTTGGGAAAATGAAGATTAGAAAAATATCTTATTTACAAATTTACCTTAAAGCCTTCGAGACTCAGACACAGGTAAATGGACCCCCGTTGAGTTAAGTGAGGCGATGACCTGGGGCGGTGGCCAGGTGTTCTGGTCGACGGTTCACCTGATGACAGTATGACACCTGTGATTATAGCAGTTGCAAATCGCTTTCCGTTAATTAGATATCAAATTATGCTATCTATCACAGCTCGATCAGCACTGTACCTCTTCGCCATGATATATTGGATACGGTTATTACCTTCGATGATTTGTGTACATTTTTACCATCTTTCAAAACGTCTGTAAACAACAATTTATTTATTTTATGGAAAACGATCTTATTTTAAAGATGCTCCACCGCTGACAAATGGTATTTTTTTCACTATCAAAAACAGGAGCAGACGATTTTAGTATTTTTCTTCAGTTATAAAAGTTACTAACTTTACATCATTACCACCATTGAAAAATTTGAGCTTCTAATTTTGCTCCAAGTTAAAAATATGAGAAATAATTAATTGCATCCCGAAAAAATTCTGTGGCACTATATCCTATATGGAATGAAGTAATGATTGCGCATGCACCAAAGGCGAAATAAATTATCTTATGTTATTTTTTGTGTTAATTAGACATATAAATACACGATTAAACACCAATTATTGCTCAAATGATGAATATCATTTATGCTCTGTCGGCGGTGGAGCATCTTTAAAGAGGTAGTGTAATGGAAATGTTCCTTCCTTTATTCAGAAAGAAAATTTTAATCCAACAAAAACAAAAAAATAATTATGAAAATCGATCCAGAAATCTTCGAGATATTTAAGATCGAAATTTGCTTATTTGCACCTGTTTGAAAAACAATCAACGCAACTTCCGGTTTGGCTTCGAAGCATTGTGACGTCATATGAGCAACATTCAAGGCAGTGAGAGCGACCACCTGGCGGTACCGCGAACGAAGGAATAGCTTTTTATTAGGGGGAATCGCTATATTGCACACTTTTAAGAATGTTCGTTTTAGTATATTATTGATACTTTTCTTATACATGATATTTAATGCATTTTGACTAATTTTCAGTCGAATTTCACGTTCGTTTTTCAACGAATTTTCCATAAATTCTGTGTTAGTGCTTAACAAAAAATTGACGTCAATATCATGTTCCGCTGGCGATAAAAATGCATGTAACATTAAAATATAAATTAAATAGACCACGGAAAATCATACCATTATTATGGAATCTGCAAATTTTTATCTACGATCATACGGAATTTGATTAAATTTGGTTAAATAACGAAACTGTGACAATCAACTAAAAATATGTCAAAAGGCATGAAATATATTAAAAAAATTATACAATACCAGGAAATCTGATTTTACAATTAATTGCAATTTGCAAACGTAAAGAATTGATTTCGACAATGTCATAGGCCAAATACACGTAACTTTTCAGTTTTTTTAACCACAAACATATATGTACAAGAAAGTTCACCACGTTCTCTCTGCATAAAATGTTAACTGAAGCTAGGTACATTTGTAAGTTGTTACTGAGAAGACATGAACGTGCCTCAGACATTGACATATCTGAGCTTTAATTTCCAATATCGCAAGATTTTACAGCAATCAAATTAAAGTTAGCAGTTCACTATTTACTCCGTTCATAGGGAGTTTACGGCGTATACATCAAATTTAGTAGATTTTACAGTGATAGGTATTTTATTCTGGTTATGCAAAATACAAGTCCCGGAACGTAAATTAAAGTTTTTTGCAACATAAACTTGAAGATTTCTGTATAGCGACACATTTCATATCATATGCTTCGGTTTGGTTGCAGAAATAAATGATTCAGTAACCAATGGAACACACCTCGTCAATCAGTTGGTAATTATAATTGACTGACACGTGAACATCGAGGCTTGTAGCCAATGCTATGGCGGGGGCGGGGCCTCTAGATCTACGGCGACCTCCCGCAAAAAAAAACCAAAAAAAAACCCAACATATACATGTACTTCGGTACAAGATTTATTACATAAAAATGCATGTGTTCGTGTCAAATGACAGGTTGTTATAGACTTATAGCGATACGATGATCAATATATTGCAAATATTCCAGTTGTGAATATCAGAAAAATAAATTACAGCCAATTTATTCAAGATGCTCCACCGCCGACAGAGTATAAACGATACTCACCATTTGAACTATAATTGGTGTTTAATCGCGTATGTATATACATGTATCTAATTAACACAAATGATAAATTAATTTGATTTGGTGCATACGTATTCAGTACTTCATTGCATATAGGACATAGTGCCACAGATTTTTTCGGGATGCAATTTTTTTTTATATCTTTATCTTGAAGTAAAATTAGAAGCTCAAACTTTTCAATGGTGGTAATGATGTAAAGCAAGTAACTTTTGTAATACTAAGTGTAAAGTCGTCTTCTCTTGTTTTTGATAGAGAAAAAAATACCACTTGTCAGAGGTCATCTTCAAAAATGCTGAAATCAAAAATTGAAGCATATTTCATTCTCTTACCGATTAACTAGTACTTAAGATCGGGATTAAGTCGATATTTTGTAAGTTACTACACGCTTCAAAAGTCTGTCGACAGATACTTTTAAGGATTTAATTTGCCGTAAACTAATTATTGTATGATATGAAAGATAACTGCAGAGCTTATAAATAACCGACTTGAAAGAAAAATGATAACATGCATTAAGGTTGATAATGAATATTTATATGTATAAATATATCGTAAATTGACACAATCGGAAGTCTGAACTACAATGTACATTATTATTGTACCATGGAACACGTGTGTTTATGACATAAGATTTAGATCTTCGTCGTTGGTTAGAGTTTTAAAAGAAAAGAGAACTATTCTTGTACATGTATAAACAAGTGTCGAAAATTATAATCAATCTTAATTTTTACAATTTATGTTCGTATTCTGTAAATTATAAAAGGGGTAGAATCTACTGCAGTATTTCATATAACAAGGATTTATAGTTGAGGCATTAAAGATTAGGCCAATGATGTATCTTTATATCATTATACCGACAAAGATACCGACAAGTGCCGAGATATCGGGAAAATGTCGAGGTGAAAAAAACCCAAGTACCAAGGTCTCCAAGTGCGAGATGTCCTGATACCGCTGCAGCCTGCTGCAACAATGCACCGTCATCCTTTGTGCCGAAAACTTGCCATTTTTATCACATTTACAGGAAAAAAACTTCAGCTTAGGAATACAAAAAACTGTATACGTACGTAAAAAGATAAATTCAAATATAAAGAGGCGATGAGTTATAATGCAATGTTTTCAAATTGATACGCATCGAGCACGAAGCCATCGTGTTGTCACAACACAGACGTAATCTGTTGCTCACAGTACGTCACTTCCGGTAAAAAGGGGAATTCCCTAAAGTTGAAAATTCTAAAGGTATGTTTTTGAACGGAGATTACTTTTACGCCTTTTATATGTGAAATGACCCATCGGAAAATTTTTTGCTTCGTGTTATAGTATTTTTTATGGTTAATCAATGATTTTATTTAAGGTTTGCTTCCACATTACACTACCTCTTTAATATCATCAACAATTCAAATTTGTGAGAAGAACATATACATACATGTAATTGCACATAATCAAACACATTTGTTTGTCATAGTTAATCCCCGTGTATATACACATATTTTACACATAACCTAGACAGTTATTCATTTTATTACCGCTCGTATCGAACTCTTCTGAAAAAAGGTGCAAAATGCATAGCTCAAATGACGAGACGCGTGAAAGAAAACAACAAAAGATAGGAGAATAGGATATATGTATTTTTGAAGGGGAAAAGATGAATTGTAAACATAAATATTTTACAGGTACAATCGGCTGGCGGCTGTACGTACTGTAAGTCTCGTTTCACAAGGTAACGTTTACCTGTGTAAGCTGTGTGCTCGGCCGTCACGGCTCGGCGCGCCCCCTCGATGTAAGCCACGAAATGTGTTAATATTAGCGCAGAAACATTGAATATAAATGCAGAAACTTTGAATATAAACGCAGAAACTTTGAATATAAACGCAAGAATAAATAAATACTGGCATTACGTGCAACAAAGTACATCAAATTATTACCAGAATATGATATCGGTCATTTAATGTATATCAAATCTATTCAGCGAACCTGAAAAGCAGATCATTATGTATAACACTTAATCAGCATTTTACGATTAAAGGCAACAGCAAAATATCTTTCAAAACGTCTGTAAATAACAAATATTTATTTATTTTATGGAAAACGATCTTATTTTAATATCATCAACAATTCAAATTTGTGAGAAGAATATACATACATGTAATTGCACATAATCAAACACATTTGTTTGTCATCGTTAATCCTCGTGTATATACACATATTTTATACATAACCTAGACAGTTATTCATTTGTTACCACTCATATCGGAACTCTTCGGGAAAAAGGTGCAAAATGCATAGCTCAAATGACGAGACGCAGGAAAGAAAACAACAAAAGATAGGAGAATAGGATAAATAGGATATATGTATAATTTTTAAAGGGCAAAAGAGAATTGTAAACATAATTGTTTTACAGGTACAATCGGCTGGCGGCTGAACGTACTGTTAGTCTCGTTTCACAAGGTAAAGTTTACCTGTGTAAATTGTGTGCTCGGCCGTCACATCTCGGCGCGCCCGCTCGATGTAAGCGACAAATGTGATAATATTAGCGCAGAAACATTGAATATAAACGCAGAAACATTGAATATAAACGCAGAAACTCTATTCTATCGCCAAATCTGTAAATTTCACCGTCGCATTGGAAAAGTTTGGCGATTCCCAACCTCCGACAATATAGCAATAAATAGCCGTTCATGTAAAAAAGTTGGGTAGATCTAATTGTGACTGATACCCTCTGATGGTTTGTTATTCGACCGTCACGACCCACGGCGGACAGAAAAATACTTAATTTTACGGCAGAAATACTTAATTTTATTAATTGAATTGGAATTCTGAGGAAAAGTCTGAATATAAAGGGTTAATACTGAATAAAAAAGCACATATGATAATCCTGCCGAAACTTGTTAAAAATTAAGTATTCTGCCGTTATTCTAAGAAGTTTCGGCAAGATTAATACATTTTGGGTTACCAGTGTAAGGTCTATATTAAGAAATTGGAAATTTCTGCAATAGGCAGTCAGTCAGGTGATATCTTTTCCGCTACAACTGTAGCTAATATCTTGGTAAGCCAATGGTGACACTGATTATTGGTATAATACTTACCTAAAATGGACCAAAAACAATGAGGGAGAGGCTAAATACCAGTCATTTCTATATTAGCGGACAAAAAATGGGATAAAACAGAGCCCAAAACAGTGACGCATTACGATTTATACTCTCAGTCACTCAGACACTTGATTCTGTAGATTTACAGGATCGGGCAGAAACGGGCAGAATCGGTCAGGATCGGGCAGAATCGGGCAGAATCGGAGTACAAAATAGTCGTTAAAATGATAAATATGTATTAAATTATAGTGTAGATATCAGTTTTATCAATTAAATGACCGATTTGACAAAAAAAAACCAAGAGGCCCATGGGCCTTAACGGTCACCTGAGTTAGAATATATAATTAAACAAATAATGAAACAAATTAAAGGCATATAAACACTATATGCTGGGCCTTGAAGTTGGTCAGTGATTTATAAATTTGACTTTTTAGACTATGAAGAGTATTTGCTTCCATCAAACCTGTGAATTTAGAGGTATTTTTTGAAATTTTAATCATTTTGACCCTGTTTGGTCCTGCCCCTCTGGTCCCCCAGGGGGTCATTGAGGACGGATATGGATGTTAAAATGCTATATCTTCGGCTAATAATTCTAATCAAGTATGACTCATTTCCTACGAAAATTGGGCAAATAATGTTCACAAATATGTTTTTCCTATATAAACTAAAGTAAACTTGACCCCTCCCCAGGGGGTAACGTGAGACCCCAAGGTCATATAATTCACAATTTTTATAAAACATCTTAAGACCTTTCCATCTATAATTATTTGATTCTACTATATCCAGAATTTTAGAAGATTTTTGAAGTTTTAGCCTATTTGACCCTTTTTTTGCCCCGCCCCTCTGCCCCCAGGGGGTCGGCCAGGACCAATGTGGATATGATATTTAAATGCTATCTCAGGCTAATAATTCTAACCAAGTTTGACTCGTTTCCAATGAAAATTGAGCAAAACATGCTCATAAATGTGTTTTTCCTATATAAACTATAGTAAACTTGACCCTCTCCCCAAGGGGAAACAGGAGACCCCAGGGTCATATAATTGACAATTTTTATAAACAAACTTTAAGACCTTTTCATCTATAAAGTGTATTTGTTTATACCATTGCCAGAATTTTAAAAGAATATTTTCGAAATTTTAGCCTATTTGACCTTTTTTGGCCCCGCCCCACTGCCCCAGGGGGTCGGCCTGGACCAATATGGATATGATATTAAAATGCTATGTCAGGCTAATAATTCTAACCAAGTTTGACTCATTTCCAATGAAAATTGAGCAAAACATGCTCATAAATGTTTTTTCCCTATATAAACTATAGTAAACTTGACCCCCTCCCCAGGGGGAAACGTGAGACCCCAGGGTCATATAATTCACAATTTTTGTAAAGGACCTTAAGACCTTTCTATTTATTAAAAGTATTTGATTCTACCATTTCCAGAACTTCAGAAGAAGATTTTTGAAGTTTTAGCCTATTTGACCCCTTTTGACCCCGCCCCTAAGGCCCCTGGGGGTCAGTCATAGAAAATTTGTTAATAGGATTAAATGGCCATCTCATACTGATAATTCTGAAAACATTTGACTCATTTCCTATTACAAATGACCAAATAATGCGCAAAAATGTGTTTTCCCAATATAAAATATAGTAAACTTAACCCCCTCCCCAGGGGAAACTAGAGACCCCAGGGTCATATAATTCACAATTTTTGTAAAGGACCTTAAGATCTTTCTATCTATGAAGAGTATTTGATTCTACCACATCTGTGAGTAGAGAAGAAGATTTTTGAAATTTTACTCAATTTTACCCCTTTTGGCCCCTCCCACAGCCCCCTGGGGGGTGGGGACCATATAATTCACAATTTTGATTGGCCTTATGCCTTAGAAGGTTTATGCAAAATTTCATTGAAATTGCTTCAGCAGTTTTGGAGAAGAAGTCGAAAATGTAAATTGTTTACGGACATACGACGGACGACGCACGACGCACGACGACGGACGACGACGGACAAAAGGCGATTAGATTAGGTCACTTGAGACTTCGTCTCAGGTGACCTAAAAAAGTATAAAATAATCATGTTTTTCTTGCATGGTCGGACAGAAAATTACCGAGCAGGATCGGTCAATTTTAAAACTGATTGCTAATTTAAATCAGAGAAAAAATATTCAAAATAGTTAATATGACTAAGTTATGATCTTGATAAATAAATGTGAAATATATAGGTATTTTCACAAAATCCACGTAATACTAACGGCGCAAAGATCAATTGCAATTTGCAGTTAGATTTATAAGACTCTTTCATATGTGGATATGAAGGATAGGGATATTCTACCCGAGGGTCACAAAATGTGAGGCTTGCCGAGGGTTTTGCTACATTTTGTGATCCCGAGGGTATAATATCCCTATCCTTCATATCCACTTATGAAAGAGTATTTTTCTTTCATACCTTGATGTTTTATTGCAATTTTACAGCTATAATATCCCGCCATTTTGAAATAAATTCGGAGAAATCGACGACTGGAAGTCAATTTTCCATACATGAAAATTAACGTGATATTTTCATAAACATTCCCTTGTTTGCATCTTTTATAGTAAAACCAGTCATATTTGTGAAAAAATGTTGAAATTTTACAGAGGAAATAGAGATTTTGTTGACGCCGTGACGTCACGAGGCTTTATTGCATGAGTAGCCATGCAATACAGCCTCAGGCGACATGAGTGTATTGCCCTGGACCAGCCAGTATTATACCCGTAGGTATGAAAGAAAAAATAGACTCTATATATACGGCCGGGCAGGATAGGTCTTTCGTACATATAAACAATCATAAATCGTGCTCTACTTTTAATTAGATTTAATAAAAATAACTATATCATTATTATCAGGATCGGGCAGAAACAGACTTTTTGATTTATAGTTTTTACCGAAATGTAAAATATTATTTGAAAACCTTAGTTATTAAGTCTATTACACCTTATTTTAGACAACCAATACCTACGGAGCCCGCGAAGGGACATGGTAATATATTTATTAATCCGTGCACACGGTTTGTCAATCCGTCCGCACGGTTTGTGAATCCGTTCGCACGGATTACTAATCCGTGCACACGGTTTGTCAATCCGTGCACACGGTTTGTCAATCCGTACACACGGTTTGCCAATCCGTCCGCACGGTTTGTCAATCCGTTCACACGGTTTGTCAATCCGTTCACACGGTTTACTAATCCGTGCACACGGTTTGTCAATCCGTTCGCACGGATTACTAATCCGTGCACACGGTTTGTGAATCCGTGCACACGGTTTGTGAATCCGTGCACACGGTTTGTCAATCCGTGCACACGGTTTACCAATCCGTGCACACGGTTTGTCAATCCGTCCGCACGGTTTACTAATCCGTGCACACGGTTTGACAATCCGTCCGCACGGTTTACCAATCCGCCTATAATTAGACTAGATCTATGCACTGGGATATTCAATACTTAGGGTTTACACGGACTTGTATTAAGGATTACACGGTCATATAAGGTAAGGACATGCTACTTTCTCTTATCTAACCTTTTTGTTCAATTCTTTGTATTATTTTGTTACCTGAGAATAGCTGTATTCTACTTCTAACTTCGTGTTAATGTAATCAAAATGATGTGAGAAAACATACCAGGTGTACAATTGTCACGTTTTTCTTCGAGTTTATACGACGTTCTTATACAATATTGTTAGAAGATAATGGCTTATAATTAAATCCAGATTTTGGGATACATATGATAAAATGTGGTATTACAGTGTACTGTCTGAAGTTTATGCAAAATATTGTATTTTTTCTGTTACAGGTATGGATGACGGATGTACATGTATGCCATTGGACAAGCGATATTTCGTCAAATATATCCATAGAATCGCTTGATTAAAAATCATAACTTTAGTTTTGATGTGGAATATGTACATTGGTCATTGGGATAAATCCTTTAAGTCCTTTTAGCAACCCAAAGTTTCTGCAAGCTTAAAATACCCCTATAGATATTATCCACGGTGATACAACGGGCTTAATAAACTGTTAGTACAGTGCAGATAATTGTCAGAAATAATGAATGATCTTAGTTCCTGACCAATGAAGGGACTGTCTTCACGGATAAACTTAAAATAATTGAAATGCGACGTATTTAAATTTAAAGTAATCCTGAAATTTTGTGTAAATTCAAGTGAATATAAGACATCGTTTTAAATAGATGGAACAACGTCTTAGAATGTGACGTGACAGTCGGGGAAAACTGTGTACGTTCGATATATGAGTAGTGCCTTATTATGCCATAGCCATCGATATATGAGTAGTGCCTTATTATGCCATAGCCATCGAAAAGAAAGTTTCGAACTGGCAATTTATATAATTAGGGGCAGCATGCCAGCTGACGCCTGATTCACAGGGACATGAGAATTAGTTACACTTTATATAACCATGGACACACCAGAGTGCCCACAGACCATTTTAGATGTTTTAGAGGCTAGATGAAAAAAAATTAGGTAAAAATCATACTCTATAGTTTGGTATCAGTGTCTTAGTAACTCGGGCTACCTTGCTTGTCGGGACATTACTCGGTTGTCTGACCGATTGGAGCCCTACTCTTTATGTTGTCATTATTCAAGAATGCTACATATGTAATATCAATACCTATAATTCATTCTAAAGTTGCCGTAGCTATCATATCATTTCTAAACGCGTGCACAATATAGAAGCCTAAGAATTAGTTAAAGGAAAGTTGCCAAGTGGTTCAGATGTCCTGACATATTACCACACTACCTCTGGATCGCGAGTTCAAAACTTTCTTCCCTATGTATACAACTGTATACATTACAAAGAGGTATGATTTTTACCGATTTTTAATCTAGACCCTTAAAACATATAATATGCATTGCCATCCAAAAGGTCTGTTACAAGTGTCTTAATTTTGTATAAAATAGTTTTGACAAAAATCCTTGTGTAACAAAACTTTTGGAGGACACTGTATGTCCAATATTACGAGTTTAAGTACATATGGACCATCAAGTCCCTGTGGTCAAGGATTACGTCCTTATAGAAAACAACCAACTGTACTGTATTATTAAAACAGAGGAATATTAGGTAGCTATTGAGTTCTATAATTAAAGTCTAGGTTCTCATATAACACTAGATAGAACAAAAATGGGTCCTTCTGCGCTCAAACTCCAACCAGGGTAGCTATATTGAATTAAGGCGCATTATGCGCTAAAAAATCCTGAAATTCTAATATTTTACCTATTAATTATCAAAATTGATATTTTGAACTTAAATCTCAATATGAATTTCCAAATTCATATCATGGTTATCTAGGAATACTTGCCTGTCAGAAAACATTTTTACTTTTGAAATTCATAATTAGCCAGCCAATCAGCGGCCGGGTTAAATTTTATCCTGGGCTCGTATACACAGGGGCCATTTCGAAGGTCTTTTTTCATTTTGTTGGTTGTTCCCTACTGTGGTTCACATCGTGTACAAGAGAAATCGCTGTAGTGTGTGGTGTATAGATAGGAGGCTGCGAAGAATCACTTCATATTATAGATTGACGAAATACAGCTCGTACGATATATAGATAGACAATACTTAATAAGTTTTAAGGCAACACGAATCGTGATGCAGATCCAATAAATAGCATGTGATAACACCAAGTAATAATTCATTTTTGCTTGTTACGAGCATTTTCATTGGCTTAAAAATTTACTTTATCAGCCCATAAAGGAAAAAATGGCGTCGCCGTTTGTAACGTCGCTTCTGATTGGCTGAGATGACGGCGTAATAATTTCATAGACAAAAGAGTCCCAAAATGAATTTTAAATGTTGAAGAAATTATCTTTAGTAAATTGAATTATAAGGATTAATTTGAATATATTTTTTATGTTATGGAGATATAACACAAAAATCTGAGTGTACTCTCATCATAAACCGCTTCGCGGTTTATTTAGACTACACTCAGATTTTTGTGTTATATCTCCATAACATAAAAAATCTATTCAAGTTAATCCTTAAATAACCATTACGTACATTTCTATTCAATACGACTATGGTTGGGGTGAACTCGATGCCGGTCGAATGACTACTGGCTGCCCAGCGCGTGAAACCCGGTATTTATACCCAAAGCTGTCAGTGACAGCCACGCGGCTGTCAGTGACAACCCAGTGACAGCCCGAAGCTGCCATTTGGAAGCCGCTGGCAACCGGAAGCTGTCATCGTAACCAAGTTACGCCAAGAAACTAACAATCCTTACAACTATTAATATAGTTCATAATGAAATACTAAAATCATTAACTTAGATAATTTATACAATAACTATAACATATTTCCAACTCAATAATATTCCGGAAATCATACAGAATCTAGAAAAGCCGTATACGACTCTAAATTTACTAGTTTGGCTCAAACGCCGGTCGACCTTCACCTCTCGTCATAGTTGACGATGACAACACATTCAACTAAGCTTAGGACGAAATAAGCTTCGTACCTATCGAAATAAACTTTAAGTACATAAAGTACTGCTGCGCTTATTCTTTATAACATAAAAAGCATACATAATATGTAGTATGGATCAAACTTACATTAGAAAATCTCTGAGTAGCTGGATAGGACGACTCTGGACAATCGTATAGACCTACGAACTTGAGTAAGACTCGTATTAATTCTAATACAGTTTTGAACTTCTTATCTTCTAACATGGTGAAATAATAATTATCATCACTAATAAACAACCTATAGACAATATCCCACAGAGGCATTAATTACTCCAATGTAAAATGCAATGCTCAAAGGAATGAGCTGATCTTTACAGCTATAAAATTGAACGTAAACAAATAACAAGATTACAAATAACTTCACCAAGTATGATGATTTACAATTCACTTCGTTACAATATGTACAGGTCAGCATACATACACTGATTATACATGTAACAAAAAATGTGAAAACGTAGCCAAAACAAATCGATCTATTGTGACAATCAATCAACTATCATTTGTAAAATAATGAGATAGACATTTGTGTATCAGTCAGCGTATATACATGTTTTTTTTTTTTTATTAAAGTCAACAATAAATCAATGGAAAATATCCCGTTTGACATAAAACCCAAAACATGTACCTTTTCGAAACACTTTTTATTTTAAAAAATAGGAATATAAAACGAGACTGATAATATTGTAGAGTTGCAAAAGTTAATTAACACTACACTTAACATCATCTTCTGAACAATTTAAATAAAATGTTCACCTTCATAACGCGGGTCGTCTTATGCTTTCCCGCCTCGTTGTAATTACCGTGCGTTAGTTGACTATCACTGTGTCAGACGAAAAAACAGCTCAATGAATATTTTCTTCACATGTAGCTTTAAAGAAACATTTTTTTTGAATGGCAGTGTTTATTGGTCTTTGGTCCAATTAGTGACAGTCGCGCGATGTCTTTCACCTTGGGTTCGAAACCTATGTGGAGTGGGGCAGTTGTCAGGATTTTGAAACATATCGATGGTTTTCTCCCAATACGTACTCTGGCTTTATTTTTTCTCTCGATAAGACTCGTCCTTTTATAGCCCTGTCTGATCTTATCCTTGATCACCAGACGAGCGTGACATTATTTTAAGGACAATTAATAATATGGTTAACTAATCAATGTCAGATTTTAGATAGAGCCATTTTAGCATCACATTGAAACACAGTCAACCGGTATTCTTCTTAAAAACTTTGGTATCGTTTTACCACCAGTATGTCGTCTCTCCGTTGAGTTACACAATAATATTTGACTACTTTTTCCCGTAATGGAAGCACGTGTCGTTGTTTTTTAATTGCCGTCAACTGGAATATAAAGAAGAAATTGTCTATTAGATGAAGTACATATATACATGCATTGCGTATATTCTTTTTATATTACTCTTTACTCTGTGATCTAATTATTTAAAATGTTAACATCGACTTCTAAGCATACTTATAACATGTCGTTTTACTTCATACTAACAAATTGAAAATAATCAATAATCTGTAGGCATCAATTAAAAAACACATTAAACGTTTTGTAAGATACATGTTTATAGGTCTCCATTGTATTATCCATTAATTAAACCTAGATTTCCTTACCTCATGTTGCCGTCGTGCCCTCTATAATCAATTGACTCGAAGGCAGTCGATGGTTCAATGTTCAATGTACACGTCACGGTTTAATAATATATCAAATAGACAAACCGTGTGCACGGATTAGTAAACCGTGCGGATGGATTGACAAACCGTGCGAACGGATTGACAAACCGTGCGGACGGATTGGCAAACCATGTGCACGGATTCACAAACCGTGTGCACGGATTGGCAAACCGTGTGCACGGATTAGTAAACCGTGAGTACAGATTGACAAACCGTGTGCACGGATTAGTAATCCGTGCGAACCGATTGACAAACCGTGTGCACGGATTGGTAAACCATGTGCACGGATTGACAAACCGTGCGCACGGATTGGCAAAACCGTGTGCACGGATTAGTAAACCGTGCGGGACGGATTGACAAACCGTGCAAACGGATTGACAAACCGTGCGGACGGATTGGCAAACCGTGTGCACGGATTCACAAACCGTGTGCACGGATTAGTAAACCGTGTGTACAGATTGACAAACCGTGTGCACGGATTAGTAATCCGTGCGAACCGATTGACAAACCGTGTGCACGGATTGGTAAACCATGTGCACGGATTGGCAAACCGTGTGCACGGATACACAAACCGTCTGCACGGATTGGCAAACCGTGTGCACGGATTGGCAAACCGTGTGCACGGATTAGTAAACCGTGTGTACAGATTGACAAACCGTGTGCACGGATATAGTAATCCGTGCGAACGGATTGACAAACCGTGTGCACGGATTGGTAAAACCGTGTGCACGGATTCACAAACCGTGTGCACGGATTCACAAACCGTCTGCACGGATTAGTAATCCGATGCGAACGGATTGACCGAAACGCGTGTGACGGAATAAATAAATATATTATCCATGTCCCTACGCGGGCTCCGAAGGATACTATAGATAATAATGAACTAAACAATGATTTGCTTGCTTACAAAATTATGGCAACATTTAATTTGTTTTGGTGTTTATGCAATGTTACAGACATCAGAGTTTACGCATTGCATAGTTTTTACTTATTATAATTGCTTTTTCTGGTCCACCTAGGGACGAAGTTGATTTTGTTATACTTTGAAAGCCGTCATCGAAACATTAAAAATAGAAACACAAATCATGGAAATATATTGACATTAAATTAGTTCTTAAATAAAACAAGATAATAAATGATTTAAATATCCAAAGCCTCAACCTGTCTTTAAAGTATATATATATATATAGTGACCCGCTTTTCTGTCTCCCCGTCCAGATTTGACTGTAGCATGAATCATTACTGTTGCCTGTGATGTGTATACGTATCGTGTCTTATTCATATTTTTGTTTTTGTAATTCATTGATATAAAAAGAAAAAAAAATGTGCAGTTTTTTTATTTGTTTTTTTTTTTTATTTTATTCAAAAGTTAAAGGGACAATTTGTGAGGCTAATTCGTTACATAACCACGAAACAAAATATGACATAAATGTATTGTTCTACATCCTTATGAAACATATGACAGGAAATAGTGACAAATTTCACAACAGTGCTAAATATTTTGATTAATACCATTGAAATTCCAAATTGTTGATCAATACGATTAAGCAGGTACAACATGTACGCTTTACCCTTACCCGAGTCACATACACATACATATGAATACAGTGGCCTTTTCTGACATATCACGGTGAAACCAACTAAACTTATTGCCATGATTAAAACTGGTTTGTTTCCGATATATGAGCAAGTTTTAAGGTACTCTTAGACTGAATTGTCCCTTTAATAGTCAAGAGTTAAAATTGGTGTTAATATATCCATTATAATTTCTTAGTAATACTAAAAATAAATTTATATTTAAGGAATACTAAAACATTCTCCAGGCTGGCTATGACACTTTCACGCAACCTTGCTTTCGAAGAGTGAGACAAATCTATTTTTAGAACTGTGCTAAATTTGCACAGGACTTTTCCATAATTTCAATAATCAAAACTGCATGGACAACATAAGCAGAACTTGACTGTCGTTTTGATATGTAAGGACTTTTGGAAGACCAACGAACGCATTTATACATTCTTTCTTTGTCCAACTATTCACTTTAGGTTGGAAATTTGAACAATGAGTATAGCTACATAACAAATGTCAAATACAAACAAACCTATCCTGATATCTGTATAAGCAGAACAAAGCAAACATAAAGACATGTTTACAATGTAATCTGCAAGCTCCGATTTCCTTAAACAAAAGTTCAGAAAGTCTAAACCAAAATGAAAAATATTTAAGTCAGTTTTTGACATACACTGTACCTTTCTTTGGGAAATCAGGTCCTGCATTGGCAATTCAGTGTCTTTTAAGAACAGGGGCTAGGAGAAAAGTTGAAGTTTGACGAGGGAAAAAGATGGTTCTCAAATCAAAAGCTCTAGAGCAAACTAGCAATACTGCAGAATATTTACTTAACGACATGACCTATAGTTTTGATGGGGCACCACAGGAACCACATTAAACGTGAGTCTGAGAAACCCAGCAGAGTAAATTAATCTTCATTCTTAAAATTGAAGTTTGATGAGGTAAGCGGGTAGTTCTCAAATCCAAAGCTCTAAGATTAGATTCCTTATATAAGTTAAATGCTTATATTTACGTTATGAATAAATTCATTTTGGAGTGCTAGAATCATGTTATATTTTGATGCAGAAACTATACAGGTAAAGGTTTACTTTTTAGTGTGTGACTGTATGTCTGCCTATTCAATATATTTCTAGTTTTTTCAGATCGTTGTCTCTTGCACTGGCCTGGCTTTTTGCCACAAGTTTGTTTTGGTCGTGAGCATTGGAATTTGGAAGATGTTGCCGAAATAGTTTCAGTGTTGTTGTGTGTTTTTTTTTTTCACTTTTAAGAATTTTCGAAAATGATTGTCTTTTTCATGGTTTGACTTGATCAGCCAGTCGTCCTAATTTATCAGGAAGTGTGAAAATTTGGTTTCTAATTTGTTTCCCCTGCAGTGTAAAGCTCTCCGTATATCTAACATATGTAATTTTGAAACAATAGATAGTTTTTCCACGAGAATTGGGAGTTTGTGCTGTTTAAAGTCTGCTACCTGTTTTATTCTATTGTTCATGGTGGATTCGGCGTTATTGTTTGTCCACATTTGTTTGATTATGCCCAGTCGAAGTGGCGCGATGACATATGCCTTCAGTTTGGGTTCAAGAAACATTTCCCAATATTTTCTAAACTTTGAATTGTCCAAATAGGTTTCCAAATCGACCCGTCGACTTAAATATTCATGATCGTTTCTTGAAAAGACAAGGCCATCAGTCCCAAAAAGTATTCGTATTATTCTTTTTCTTTCAATTTCTGAAGTTCCTGTTTTTTCGAGATACCTAGTACAGTTTTCTTTAATGTGTCTGGTATATAGAAGAAAATCTGAGTTCTTGAAGACGTCATGTAAGGCATTTGTCATCGCGCGTTCTTCATCGCTACCTATCGTCAATTTTACATCCCCAAGTTTTGAACGAATATGCTGACAAGCACAACACTACATAATTTGCATAATGTAGTCACGATATGTAAAGTCGAGAAGCGTTCCGAGAAAAAAATGAACATGGCGGTGACGGTTAAAGTAGGCTAAGTGAGCTACACGATGTTTAAATGGAGTTTCTACAAAGTACGGGTCATGACACCTCCAAAGGAGATTGTGGATGAACACAGTTATGGGTACTGTTTACCACCACAAGCGTAGATTTTGTGATTTTGGCTTGGTTTTTGAGGTACCCATTAGAGCCGAGACGACATTTCGACTGGACAGGGAAATGTCTACCTAGCATATTTGTCGTAAATTTCCCGATTCATCAAGCCATAACTTCGTCAATACTTGGCCAATTTTGTTCATCAAGCACTCAATGGAAAGATAAATCATTTATCTTTAAGGTAAGATATCTATCAATGTTGTATAAAACCCATTTATTAAAATAATCACGGTTTTAAAAAAAATAGGTCCGTTTTTCTCGACCGCCGAGTTCATACCCTTGATACTATAATATATATAAATGTATACTGTTAGTTTCAAAAAAATCGTGCCAGGTCCCTGTGTTCTTGACAGAATGCATACAATGTTAATAAATACAGATATTGTTACAAATAATGACATAATATAATTACCTTTACAAAAATAATACAAATGCGATCTAAATCTTGCTCAAGTAGGAACTCTTGCCAGGGGATATGTCGAGCACATTAGATGTTCAACGATAGTTTCGGAAACTGATGCAAGATCTAATGGATAATTTGAAGAAGACTCCACAGGACCTGTTTTACACACCATCAATTAGAAGACTTTTAGAGGGTATATATATGTATGAAGTTTTCTACTCTTTGTCTTTCAGGTCTATCCACTACTACGTCAATCACATAGAAGCTATTTTTAAGAACTGGACACAAACTTTCTGTAAGATGGAGAATGACGGAGAACCGGCCCAAACACTGAGAAATGTTTCGTCATTTTCATCATGTATGTATATATCCTCATCATTATATCCCCGAGAAACATGTCCCGTCCGAGATGCCTGTCAGGGTTATGGATACAAAACCGTTCAGCATAGCTCCTTGAAACTTTGTATATATCAGGCTAATGCCTTAGTTGTACCGTTTGCTATTGGGTACCTTCCGATTTTTTATATATAGTTTATGTGTGGTAGGGGTGAATCGTAGAATTCAAAATGATCAAAACAACTCCTCAAATGAGTTCTGCTGTCTTTATTACTCAGATCTATCTGAAGCAACAAACCCTGTAACATATACAGACGAATATAAGTAAAACCATACACATACACATGATAAGGGAGACAACTCTTACATATATATGTACATATAACTTTTAACATTCGAGATTTTAACAATTACAATTACCACATTCTATTGAATCCAATATCTGGATTCAATATATTTTACAAATTACAACAATACAAAGACATAAAATAGAACATGGCATACCTGCGTGTGGCATAGAGCCGTATAACAGATCTAGATATAAACTGTAGAAAGATCCTGACCATCCAAATACTGTAGGTACTGCAAATTATAATAAATAGCCTTATAGATACAATCTCATTACCCAGATGAGAATATCACATAGACTTCAAAAATACAATTAATTCTGTGTTACATGATTTTGAAGATATTCAAAATCTTACTCAAATATAATTATTTAAATACATACGTTGCGAATAATTACATTACACAATTCTAGTTTCAATTTAAACTGCATGAGACTAATAAATGAAGTCTCGAATATAACATACATGGAACATAAAAATCAATAAGACACTTACTGTCATAAAAGTCGTCCGTTCTCTATGAGTCCACAAAGGGAACTAACGAGATAAGGACAATGAAACACGCGCCAAAACTGACCACCCGAAACGGACCAATGGAAATCCAACAAAATAACTTGCATAATTATGACCAATACAAATCACACCATAGGACACTGACGTAACAACAAACTAACGAGCAACGCAACGCAATACACCTGTACACTACGATCACAATATGGGATACGATACACGGACAATTCTTGTATGCGAGCACGATACAAAACACGGGACGGTCGGCACGAATGACGGCATAAATATTAAAAACAAAATACAATTTATAGTTTATAAATTTCATCCCTGCTACATCTGTTAACAAGGATCATTAGTCCAAAGTCTTCAGATTCAGATATTTTTCAATCTTTTATTTAGGTTCCCCTTGACTCGAACGTATGGATACAGACAGGTTAACCTTTTAACGATACATGTATTTATGTCAAAATTTATCGGAACATGTGACCCGATAGAAACCATTTTGTGAGAAAGCAGCAAGCCCACGTGGCTAAATTTGGCTAGACTTTGTATGAAGCATCTTATTCCTCTTTTATATACATGCGGTTTGAATGTTTTGATATTTTATATAGATTTGGCAAGTTTATTGATAATGGAAGTTGACAATAATTTACAATTTCTTTATTGTTGAAGGTGGTTGCAGTAATGATAATGATGAAAAACACATTGATATGGTAGACGTTGGTCAGTCTTACTTACCCATTGTGGTACAGAGATACAAACCCTACCATGGTCAGTCTTACTTACCCATCGTGGTACAGAGATACAAACCCTACCATGGTCAGTCTTACTTACCCATTGTGGTACAGAGATACAAACCCTACCATGGTCAGTCTTACTTACCCATTGTGGTACAGAGATACAAACCCTACCATGGTCAGTCTTACTTACCCATTGTGGTACAGAGATACAAACCCTACCATGGTCAGTCTTACTTACCCATTGTGGTACAGAGATACAAACCCTACCATGGTCAGTCTTACTTACCCATTGTGGTACAGAGATACAAACCCTACCATGGTCAGTCTTACTTACCCATTGTGGTACAGAGATACAAACCCTACCATGGTCAGTCTTACTTACCCATTGTGGTACAGAGATACAAACCCTACCATGGTCAGTCTTACTTACCCGTTCGTGGTACAGAGATACAAACCCTACCATGGTCAGTCTTACTTACCCATTGTGGTACAGAGATACAAACCCTACCATGGTCAGTCTTACTTACCCATTGTGGTACAGAGATACAAACCCTACATGGTCAGTCTTACTTACCCATTGTGGTACAGAATACAAACCCTACCATGGTCAGTCTTACTTACCCATTGTGGTACAGAGATACAAAACCCTACCATGGTCAGTCTTACTTACCCATTGTGGTACAGAGATACAAACCCTACCATGGTCAGTCTTACTTACCCATTGTGGTACAGAGATACAAACCCTACCATGGTCAGTCTTACTTACCCATTGTGGTACAGAGATACAAACCCTACCATGGTCAGTCTTACTTACCCATTGTGGTACAGAGATACAAACCCTACCATGGTCAGTCTTACTTACCCATTGTGGTACAGAGATACAAACCCTACCATGGTCAGTCTTACTTACCCATTGTGGTACAGAGATACAAACCCTACCATGGTCAGTCTTACTTACCCCATTGTGGTACAGAGATACAAACCCTACCATGGTCAGTCTTACTTACCCATTGTGGTACAGAGATACAAACCCTACCATGGTCAATGTCAGTCTTACTTACCCATTGTGGTACAGAGATACAAACCCTACCATGGTCAGTCTTACTTACCCATTGTGGGTACAGAGATACAAACCCTACATGGTCAGTCTTACTACCCATTGTGGTACAGAGATACAAACCCTACCATGGTCAGTCTTACTTACCCATTGTGGTACAGAGATACAAACCCTACCATGGTCAGTCTTACTTACCCATTGTGGTACAGAGATACAAACCCTACCATGGTCAGTCTTACTTACCCATTGTGGTACAGAGATACAAACCCTACCATGGTCAGTCTTACTTACCCGTTCGTGGTACAGAGATACAAACCCTACCATGGTCAGTCTTACTTACCCATTGTGGTACAGAGATACAAACCCTACCATGGTCAGTCTTACTTACCCATTGTGGTACAGAGATACAAACCCTACCATGGTCAGTCTTACTTACCCATTGTGGTACAGAGATACAAACCCTACCATGGTCAGTCTTACTTACCCATTGTGGTACAGAGATACAAACCCTACCATGGTCAGTCTTACTTACCCATTGTGGTACAGAGATACAAACCCTACCATGGTCAGTCTTACTTACCCATTGTGGTACAGAGATACAAACCCTACCATGGTCAGTCTTACTTACCCATTGTGGTACAGAGATACAAACCCTACCATGGTCAGTCTTACTTACCCATTGTGGTACAGAGATACAAACCCTACCATGGTCAGTCTTACTTACCCATTGTGGTACAGAGATACAAACCCTACCATGGTCAGTCTTACTTACCCATTGTGGTACAGAGATACAAACCCTACCTCATTTTTACCATGTGGTCAGTCAACCCTCCAGGCTCTTACTACCATTGTGGTACAGAGATACAAACCCTACCATGGTCAGTCTTACTTTACTACCATTGTGGTACAGAGATACAAACCCGCTTAACCCATTGTGGTACAGAATACAACCTACCATGGTCAGTCTTACTTACCCATTGTGGTACAGAGATACAAACCCTACCATGGTCAGTCTTACTTACCCATTGTGGTACAGAGATACAAACCCTACCATGGTCAGTCTTACTTACCCATTGTGGTACAGAGATACAAACCCTACCATGGTCAGTCTTACTTACCCATTGTGGTACAGAGATACAAACCCTACCATGGTCAGTCTTACTTACCCATTGTGGTACAGAGATACAAACCCTACCATGGTCAGTCTTACTTACCCATTGTGGTACAGAGATACAAAACCATGGTCATCTTACTTACCCATTGTGGTACAGAGATCTTTGATACCCGTTCGTGGTACAGAGATACAAACCCTACCATGGTCAGTCTTACTTACCCATTGTGGTACAGAGATACAAACCCTACCATGGTCAGTCTTACTTACCCATTGTGGTACAGAAATACAAACCCTACCATGGTCAGTCTTACTTACCCATTGTGGTACAGAGATACAAACCCTACCATGGTCAGTTTTACTTACTCATTGTGGTACAGAAATACAAACCCTACCATGGTCAGTCTTACTTACCCATTGTGGTACAGAAATACAAACCCTACCAAGAGACTGCAATGTGGACAATCAGAGATCAATCAGGAAAACGGACATTGTATTTGGACAGCCAACTGTTCTTCAGTCAGTTTGACAACATGATATATACTAAAGGGTATATCTATGGAGATGGCAGAGGTGAAGGTAACTCCTTACTACTATATCTCACTCTAAACAAAAGTATAAAGCGTAGTTAGAACTTGACTGATTTCTGTACATTTCTAACAGTGATAAGGACACTGGTTCACACAATCTAGAGTAAACGTTTAAAATGACGACCTTGTATATACACGAACTGTTACCTTCATTTGACAAATTACCATGACAATAGTATTCTATATTTGCATATATATATATATATATATATATATATATATATATATATATATATTGTTTCTTTTTGTAGGTCGATGATATTTAAGAATTTGAGAAATGAACCTGTCCGGTCTTTTTCCAATTTGAATACAACTGTTTTTGAAAGCTTGTGAAAGGCATGTAACTGTTCAGTAGTAATTGACCAGAAGGAATCCACTACCATCCAACCTTTCGTAGGGCTGTATGTACCCATCAGCAGACATTCACCAACTGTCTGATTTACTTGAAGGTCAGACAAAGCCATCCCCATTCAAGCCAACAGATTTGAATCATTATGCCTGTCCTATGTGTCGTCACTGTGACCTGGACTTTGGTGAGAACGATCCTGGTGTGGAGACTTGCTACTTTCGTTCAGTTGTTCAGCAAGGTTATGGTCACGAACATAGCACAACAAGGTACCTCATCTCAGAACAACTCATGCCACTCCCCCTGATCTCAATCTGTGAAGAAGTGGAATCGGTGGATATGAATGTTTTAAGTATAAGATAGTTTTGGTCATACCATGATCTGTCAATCGCAAAGTCAGATTAATTCTACAAGATGCCATGTTTTCTCGTACTGACCAGTTTTTTTAATTAGTTTTCCACACCACCGTAATTTATGTACGCCTCTTCATATTAGTGCATGTTCTATTGTAAATCAACGTAGTGTCATGTGCGATTAAAGGGACAATTCATTGAGGCTAATTCGTTACATAACCACGAAGTAAAATATGACATAGATGTATTGTTATACATTCCTTATGAAACATATAACAAGAAATAGTGACAAATTCTACAACATTGTTAAGTACTTTGATTGATACTGTTGAAATTCCAAATCGTCGATCAATACGATTAAGCAGGTACAACATGTACGCTGTAACCTTGCCCGAGTCAAAGTCACGCACGTTAAACAAAAGCAATTCATAACCATTGAGGAGTTGATGAAATTATTTTCAGACAAGAACATGCATCTAATAATGTTAACACAACTGTAAGAGCGCTGTAAGAGCGTTTTGAGAATTTCTAGACAAAAAATTATTTACAACACAGGCAAGGGTCAGGGTTAGGCATACAAGGCTATGTGTAATGGCGATTGAACAGTTCATATACACTTGGCTACAGTGGGCTTTTCTGGCATATCACAGTTAAACCAACTAATCTAATTTCCATTAGAACTGGTTTGAATCCGAACTATGTGCAAGTTTCAATGTACTCTTAGATCGAATTGTCTCTTTAAATGTTAACTGAAAAAAACTAATTTTGAAAGAAGCCAACACTTTCAGTAATGGTGTCTTGATGTAGTATACCGATCACCGTAACGGTGATAGCTATTCTGTATTTATGTTTCAGTAACTCTAAAATCAACCCAACAGAACTAGCCGTGATAACAGAGACATCCGGCATTCCTCAAGTGGATATATCCAATAGAAAGGTCGATGTTCCGCCAAGTGTACCCGTCACGGATGAAGAAGCATGGCCATGGTAAGAACAGGGGAGCTCCCGGACTGACAGTGAAATTATTTTTCATCGAATGTACGAAGTTACATAAATGTATTACGAATTTTACTCTTGCCAAGAGAGACCTGCCAATCATAACAATTCAATGTTATGTATTTCTTCTCAAAATCAAATGTCCTTGTTTCCGTTATGGTTCAAGTAAAATATAAAATATTTTAAACGAATTGAATTTAAAGCAGAATGCTTAACCTGTTTCGGCATGGAAGTCAATCGGCATCAATAGGTTCTGTATCGCATTTAATAGATTCTCTGAACAACTTTAGAAAAAAAACCCGTTAATTTTCATAACGCATTTCGTATTAGGTTTCCCGCCGTTAGTTGACTGCGCCAGACAGCAAAACAGAGACATGCATCTTCACTGATTTGAAATTGTTTGGTGTTGTAACCTCATTTTAGGCCATTGTTATCAATTTTATCCTGTTATGCTAATTTAAAAGAAACTTTTAATTCTGGTTTCGGAAAGGTTGTGGCCCTTTAATAAATATTATGAAGTTGGTTATCTTTACATTGAATGTGAAAGCGTTTAAATATATTCTTCAAAAACGAAAATTGTCATAAGCACTATGCAAGCTTCTAGGTATATTGTACATAACAATCTGCCAAACTTTCCTATAAATGCTTGCTAATAAATAATGCTGTATGATAGCCGTCTTAGTGTTTTGGGAAGCTAATTAAATACTTGTGTAATATGAGTGTCGTATAATAGCATACAATTCACCCATGTCTTGTCCTGCTATGGATCAAATTTTCGCGATTTTTGCCCACGATAATATCCATGGCTGGTGTATCATTGAGACAGTCACTAAATTTTCTCGGTTGTAGTATTTTCTCGGCTGTTATGATAGTACAATGTATATATATATTTGTCAATTTCAGGTATGATGGGATCATATCTGGCATTGTGGATATAGTTGGAATCTTCAGTTCCATCATCATAAGGTCTATATACCGCACTGATAAAGGTGTGTATCATCGTGTTTATCGGTTTCCTTTGTCTTACAAAGACTGATGAATTAACAGGAAACTTGTCTTCAATGTGGATCTTTAAAACTAATGCATCACTTATAGTTTGGCCAAAAATGACCTCAGCTGTCGATGGGCTGTAAACTTCAAAACAAACAAACAAACAAACAAATCAGAAATTATAGATGCTCCACCACTGACAAATGGTATTTTTCCTCTATCAAAAACTGCAGCAGACGATTGAGTAATTTTCTTCAGTTACAAAAGTTACTGACTTTACACAATTACCACCATTGAAATGTTTGAGCTTCTAATTTTACGTCAAGATGAAAATATCAAAAATAATTAATTGCATCCCGAAAAAAATCCATGGCACTATGTCCTATATGGAATGAAGTACTGATTGCGCATGCACCAAAAGCAAAATGCATTTCTTTATATTATTTTTTGGGTTAATTAGACATATATTCACACAATTAAACACTGAATACTGTTTAAATGATGAGTGTCATTTATGCTCTGTCGGCGGTGGAGCATCTTTAAATGTTTTATTGATTATTTACATCGTTACACTTGTCTTTTCAGATTCACCCTCGTATGGAAATGTGATACATTTGCATAACGCGAGTATCAATGTTGAAAACATTCATGTTGGAGATACAATTAAAAGTACAGTAGTTGACGTTACAGAGGATGACTAGAGAACATATTTACTTCAATATCAGGCAGCGGGACCAAAGAAACAGCAGTGATCTAAAAGTTAGGATTTTGGTGTCATCATTTGTTATCTGCACTATGTGCATATTTATAAACACACAACAGTGTATTAAAATCGAAGTAGGGGCAATAAACGAACCTATCTTCTTAATAGCACAGCAATATTTAATGTCAAAGAAAAACTCAGAACTAGCGTAGAGAAAACAGGGCCTGATGAATTTGTTTCCGAGTACTGTATGCTGGTAAGTATCTCCGATCCATTACTACATTGCTGATTGTGTTTTCGTTTTGTATTTTTGTATTCTGATGTGGTATTCATGCTCATGTCAAGCACAATGTACCTTATATGCTGAATATGTTATGTAATGATTAATGTAATATCTTCGAAACTTACTTTGATTATGGCATGCGTTTTGTTTGTGTGTACGTGTATATGACATTGTTACAAAATGAGGGTTTTCATTTTTCACAAAAAAAATCATAAAATATCATATGATATGAACATTAACTTATCTTGTTTTAACACTTTATCATATGACTTAAACACTCACATTTCGAAGAATAGCAGCGTCAAAACTTGCCGGCGATAAATATGAAAGGACTCGTATTAACAAACATATGTACACGAATGTTGACTTTAAAAAAAGAAAATGATTTTGTGTTGCTTTCTTTTGACAACTGAATTTAGCCACTTTTCCTTTTGAGTAAATTGATATCGACTTATTGTTATTTTCAATGTTGTCCATTACCAGCCATTTTGGTTGATCGGTGCGATCTGAAACCCACATGTAAAAGGGTTGTTGTTTTTAAGATACTCCACCGCTGACAAATGATATTTATTCACTATCAAAAACAGCAGCAGACGATTTAGTCTTTTTCTTCAGTTAAAAAAGTTACTTACTTTACACCATTACCATCGTTGAAAAGTTTGAGCTTCTAATTTTATTTCATTGCATCCCGAAAAAATTCCCTGGCATTATATACTACATGGAATGATGTACTGATTTGGCATGCACCATAGGTAAAATAAATTATTTTATATTATTTTTTTGCGTTAATTAGACATAATATCTACACGGTTAAACACCAATTACTGTTCAAATAATGAATATCATTTATGCTCTGTCGGCGGTGAAGCATCGTTAAGTCTTAAACACAAATAGCGGACTGTGAAGACTTACATATTGTACAAACAAATACGGTACGGAGTATGTCTGTGAAGACTTACATATTGTACAAACAAATACGGTACGGAGTATGTCTGTGAAGACTTACATATTGTACAAACAAATACGGTACGGAGTATCTCTGTGAAGACTTACACATTGTACAAACAAATACGGTACGGAGTATGTCTGTGAAGACTTACATATTGTACAAACAAATACGGTACGGAGTCTGTCTGTGAAGACTTACATATTGTACAAACAAATACGGTACGGAGTATGTCTGTGAAGACTTACACATTGTACAAACAAATACGGTACGGAGTATGTCTGTGAAGACTTACATATTGTACAAACAAATACGGTACGGAGTATCTCTGTGAAGACTTACACATTGTACAAACAAATACGGTACGGAGTCTGTCTGTGAAGACTTACATATTGTACAAACAAATACGCTACGGAGTACGTCTGTGAAGGCTTACATTTTTTACAAACAAATACGGTTTGGAGTCTGTCTGTGAAGACTTACATATTGTACAGACAAATACGCTACAGAGTTTGCATATGAAGACTTACATTTTGTACAAACAAATACGGTATGAAGTATCTCTGTTAAGACTTACATATTGTACAAACAAATACGGTACAGAGTCTGTCTGTGAAGACTTACATTTTTTACAAACAAATACGGTACGGAGTCTGTCTGTGAAGACTTACATATTGTACAGACAAATACGGTACGGAGTCTGTCTGTGAAGACTTACATATTGTACAGACAAATACGCTACAGAGTTTGTCTGTGAAGACTTACATTTTGTACAAACAAATACGGTTTGGAGTCTGTCTGTTAAGACTTACATATTGTACAAACAAATACGGTATGGAGTTTGTCTGTGAAGACTTACATTTTGTACTAACAAATACGCTACAGAGTTTGTCTGTGAAAGCTTACATATTGTACAAACAAATACGGTACAGAGTTTGTCTGTGAAGACTTACATATTGTACAAACAAATACGGTATGAAGTATCTCTGTGAAGACTTACATATTGTACTAACAAATACGCTACAGAGTTTGTCTGTGAAGACTAACACATTGTACAAACAAATACGGTACGGAGTCTGTCTGTGAAGACTGACATATTGTACAAACAAATACGGTACGGAGTCTGTCTGTGAAGACTTACATATTGTACAAACAAATACGGTACGGAGTCTGTCTGTGAAGACTTACATATTGTACAAACAAATACGGTACGGAGTATGTCTGTGAAGACTTACATATTGTACAAACAAATACGGTACGGAGTCTGTCTGTGAAGACTTACATATTGTACTAACAAATACGGTACGGAGTCTGTCTGTGAAGACTTACATATTGTACAAACAAATACGGTACAGAGTTTGTCTGTGAAAGCTTACATATTGTACAAACAAATACGGTACAGAGTTTGTCTGTGAAGACTTACATATTGTATTAACAAATACGGTACGGGTATCTCTGTGAAGACTTACAATGGTTTCTGTGAAGACTTACATATTGTAAAACAAATACGGTACGGGTTCTCTGTGAAGACTTACATATTGTACAAACAAATACAACAATGTCTTTACAATGTACAACAATACGGTACGGAGTCTGTCTGTGAAGACTTACATATTGTACAAACAAATACGGTACACGGAGTCTTTCTGTGAAGACTTACATATTGTACTAACAAAAACGGTACGGAGTCTGTCTGTGAAGACTTACATATTGTACAAACAAATACTCTACAGAGTTTGTCTGTTAAGACTAACATATTGTACAAACAAATACGCTATAGAGTTTGTCTGTGAAGACTTACATATTGTACTAACAAATACGCTACAGAGTTTTTCTGTGAAGGCTACGGAGTCTGTCTGTGAAGACTTACATATTGTACAAACAAATACGGTACGGAGTCTGTCTGTGAAGACTTACATTTTGTACAAACAAATACGGTACGGAGTACGTCTGTGAAGACTTACATATTGTACAAACAAATGCGCTACAGAGTTTGTCTGTGAAAGCTTACATATTGTACAAACAAATACGGTATGAAGTATCTCTGTGAAGACTTACATATTGTACTAACAAATACGCTACAGAGTTTGTCTGTGAAAGCTTACATATTGTACAAACAAATACGGTACAGAGTTTGTCTGTGAAGACTTACATATTGTACAAACATATACGGTATGGAGTATCTCTGTGAAGACTTACATATTGTACTAACAAATACGCTACAGAGTTTGTCTGTGAAAGCTTACATATTGTACAAACAAATACGGTACAGAGTTTGTCTGTGAAGACTTACATATTGTACAAACATATACGGTATGGAGTATCTCTGTGAAGACTTACATATTGTACTAACAAATACGCTACAGAGTTTGTCTGTGAAGACTTACATATTGTACAAACAAATACGGTACGGAGTCTGTCTGTGAAGACTTACACATTGTACAAACTCTACATTATTGATGATTTTGTGTATCGCTTATTATAACCTTTCTGACAGTGGTTTATTAAACACCATATTACACAAGGTTATTCAAAATACCACCCTCCTGACGTAGAGGCACAAGATTTATTTGATATATTTAGGCGTTATGGAAAATCACCTAAGAACTGAATAAAACTGATAGAAATGAAGTCATAAACATTTATTGAGAATATGTTTTGTATGATTATGTTTTCTATGCTTCAGTAAAGTCAATCATGTTTTCGTCTTGGATGAAACATGAGTATATAAAGGTCACACCACTGAGAACTGAGAGATAAACGGAGCACGTAGGTGTGTAAGATATATCCCTGCAGCATCTAGTAGACAGGGGGACAGGAAAACGTCATCAGCAAGGTAAGAACCAACCTCGAGTGATCATATAGGAATAGTATCACAAAGACTCTCTAAGATTTTTTTTTATATATAACTTGTTCCTTTGTGTGGATGTTTAACGCAATTTAGATTTGGGAGTGTTTAGTGCCTTCCGTTTTGAAAGAAAACCACAATTTTAGGTAAAATGCTGTGATAAATATAGCTTTGGCTTTCAGTCGATTTTTCAAACATTGATATTTATTGTTTTCATGCACCACGCTAGTCTGAACTCATTACACGGCCTAGAGTAGTATTATATAACAACAGGGATGTGTGGAGGATATTTCATGAAACGGAACGAGCTGATCGAACATGATTTGATTCAAAATATAATCAACATTAAACAAAGACAATCGAAACTTTCATTGTTTTTAGATTTCCTTTCAATGTCTAATCAAAATCGGTATCCATATTTATTAAGGATATCTATTTACGTTTCCTATCTGCTCAGTGTTCTTGGTCACAAATTCAGAGTTATCTGCTCTTGTGATGACATTATATCGTTAATAATCTTTATATGTATATATGTTACTCGTTATTCTAGAGTTATCGGCTTTTGTGATGACATTATATCGTTAATAATCTTTATACATGTATGTATATATGTTACTCGTTATTCTAGAATTATCTGCTCTTGTGATGGCATTTTAGTTAAGTATCTTATATGTAACTACGGGGTATGTATAATACTCATTATTCTTTAATTACAAGGCAATACATAACGATGCTCCACCGCCGACATAGCATCAACGATACTCAACACTTAAAGATGCTCCACTGCTGACAGAGCATAATTAGTGTTTAATCGTGTATATATATGCCTAATTAACACAAAAATAACAGAAAATAATTCATTTCGCCTTTGGTGCATGCGCAATCATTACTTCATCTATATAAGATATAGTGCCACGGATTTTTTTCGGGATGCAATTAATTATTTTTTTATATTTTTAACTTGAAGTAAAATTAGAAGCTCAAACTTTTCAATGGTGGTAATGGTGTAAAGTAAGTAACTTTTGTAACTGAAGAAAAATACTAAATCGTCTGCTCCTGTTTTTGATAGTGACAAAATACCATTTGTCACTGGTGGAGTATCATGTATATATATATATTTATATATATATGTGTGTCTTATCAACACAAAAATAATATAAAATAGTTTTGCTTTTGGTGCATGCGCGACCAGCATGTTAATCCATATATGAGGTAATGCCACGGTTTTTTTTTTCGGGATGCAAATAATTTTAATTGATATTTTTATCTTGATCTTTAATTAGAAGCTCAAGCTTTTCAATGGTGGTAATGGTGTAAAGTAATTTTGTAATTCTCAGGTTGTAAAAACATTGACAGCTTCATATTAGTGACATCGATGCCTACAGTCAGTGGCCGTAATACAGTATGTAAGCGATTAACTATAGCGATTAACTATATATTCTTAGTAATTTCATTAAAAAAAACTCCTCTCCTGAACTCAATTGCAAACGTAAAAACTTCAAAGTTGACAACATAAAAGCATTTTACCTAGCGCTTATTTTGAAACATTGAACATGTTCTTTCATTGCAATGTCTGAGTTGTAAGCGATTATACCAAACAATCTTTGATGACCCCGCCATTTCCTTCTTTGTCTATAGTAACATGGCGTCATGAAAATTACATGTCTACAATTAAGATTGATTTCTCGATAAATGTGGCATGGAAACTATTTTAGACAGTACATACAATTTATTTACGATTGAATGCAAAACGACTTTAAGAATAACATTTAAAATGTGTGAAATTACTAATAATATATAGCAAAATGTTCACTGTATTATGGCAACTGACTGTATATAACCAGCCCGGTATACATATTAAACTTGATTATACACAATATGTCAAGACAGACAAGAAGATCTTTCATTACTATTTCAAACATTTTATTGTCTTATAACAAAAGCACTGTTACACTACATACGACACAAGACCATTGAAATCTAGCCACCATCGGGATATAATGTAGATACGATACACTACACACGAATTGATCAAGACGCTTAGCTTAAATGGAAAAATGGTATTTTAGAGTTGCTAAAATTGCAACTTTTATTTAAAAAAGATAATGAAAAAGGCAATGACGCTACCTTTATTAGTCACACCTGAAATCCACCTAGTAAAAACATCTCCAGCACAGTACGTATCTACCGTAAATTGTTTGATAGGATTTTTTTTGTTATGTTAGATTTGGTACATTTGCCTTTTATCATGTTTCGCATGAATATGCACTGTTCTTTGAATCATCATTCTTAATTTTGTCAATGTGAACAAAATCAGCTTCATTAAGAGTATGTGATTCCTTTTGCTAGTGATATTCTTTTCCTAATTTTATAAATTCTGGAGCAGGATACCTTGTTGTGAGGATATTGCGAGTTTGCCATCAGTGTAAAGGTAGACCTTGATCAGACAGAGTTAAACTATGAATCTGTATTAACCTGTATGTCGTTATCCTATTTGATGATTTCTTGTTACAAAATTAAACTGACGAAAACTTTATTAACAGAGCTAATTGATACGTCGCCAAATTCTTGGGTCTTAATGAGACTGCAGTTTTTCTTCAGGATTATAATCAGGACCTAAATGATTCGAATTAGAATTATAATCAGGGCTTACATGAGTATGCAATTAGGATTATAATCAGAGCCTAAATGAGTCTGCAATTCGGATTAAAATCAGGGCCTAAATAAGTCTGAAATTCGGATTATAGTGAGTGTCTAGATGAGTCTGTAATTAGGATTGTAACCAGGGCCTAAATACGTCTGCAAGTAGGATTGTAATCAAGGCCTAAATGAGTCATTATTAGTATTGTAATCAGGGCCTAGATGAGTCATTATTAGTATTGTAATCAGGGCCTAGATGAGTGTGTAATTAGGATGATAATCAGGGCTTCAATGAATCTGCAATTCGGATTATAATCAGGGCCTAAATAAGTCTGAAATTCGGATTATAGTCAGTGTCTAGATGAGTCTGTAATTAGGATTGTAACCAGGGCCTAGATAAGTCTGTAACTAGGATTGAAATCAGGGCCTAAATGAGTCTGTTATTAGTATTGTAATCTGGGCCTATATGAGTTTGTAATTAGGATTATAATCAGGGCCTAAATGAGTTTGTAATTAGGATTATAATCAAAACCTAGATGAGCCTGTAATTAGGATTGTAATCAGGGCCTTGATGAGTCATTATTAGTATTGTAATCAGGGCCGAAATGAGTTTGTAATAAGAATTGTAATCTGGGCCTAAATGAGTCTGTAATTAGAATTGTAATCTGGGCCTAAATGTGTGTGTAATTAGGATTATAATCAGGGCCTAAATACGTCTGCAAGTAGGATTGTAATATGGGCCTAAATGTGTGTGTAATTAGGATTGTAATCGGGGCCTAGATAAGGGTAATTCGGATTGTAATCAGAGAAAACGTTTGTTATAAGTATGCATGCTTCATAGTGATATGTAAAGACGGATTTTTTTCTTCACGGAAAAGCAGGTATGCTGTATGTCATGATCAGTTTATAGAGATTTGCTTTCAGAAAGATTTGTCATTTTAAGTAAATACTGATAGATGTAACACAAGAAAAACTTTCATACAAACACCAACACTTTCCTGGTCAACATGTCCAGTGCTGGTTTTAACCGTTGTCAATGAGGATTGGATGTCACTTTACACAACAGTTTTCGTATACTTCATCAGCATTATGTGATTATGTCATTTTATATAGAACTTGCTGGTGTAGGCCCTGTGCTAGAAATGTTAGACATACACAGTCATCTTTGATTAGTCACGCACTGATGTAAGAATGTGTATGAATATATTTTTATGATATACGTAGGTGTGCTGCGAGATGTTTAAGGTGGAGCAGGATTAGGACTATTATTAGATATATATTTTATATGTATTCCATGGAAAAGCACCAATAAAGTAGATATTTAGTCACCCTTACTGCCAACCTGCAGCATTACGAGTGAATTGGACATTCATAAGATACATTTGAATTAAAAACACATTCGAGACTAGATCATAGCCTTCATTTTTGCATCAACTTTAGACATCCTTATTTTGCTATAAAATTGAACAAAATCGATTGTTTAGCCTCAGCCATATAGAATAGAATAAGAGGGTGAAAGATGTAGATATATGCATATATACTAAATAGATGTAATTTGTATACAGAGGGAACATACACAGATAAGAGCTTCAAAGGATTACTATTTAGACAACTCGAGCAGAACGACTTCCATTTTGA
The DNA here is from genome assembly GCF_041381155.1 of Argopecten irradians. Lineage (NCBI taxonomy): Eukaryota > Metazoa > Mollusca > Bivalvia > Pectinida > Pectinidae > Argopecten > Argopecten irradians. The sequence goes on from NC_091134.1 coordinate 24,565,462, forward strand.
AACAGGCAACGATTAAAGGGAGATAACTCTAATTTCCAAAAAGGGGAAGAATGAAACAAGTTATGATGAATGCAAAACACATGAAATATGGCGCATGACCGTTCGAACTAATCATATTATATTTGATGTAAAATGTGAAACATGGGAGTAACTTAAACTCAAGGGAGATAAATCTGTTTAGCACTGAAACAAAAGTCTGTCTCGTCACACGACACTGAAATTGTATACTTAAAACAAACAGGCTTAAGTTGACACTAATAATAATATAATAATAATTGAATACATCTCGCACACGTTTCATCATTACCCTGTAATCGTACATAGCACATCCATCACCAGTGTTCCACACCTTTGTTACGTATCAGGTACACAACCATCTCATTCGCGCGTTCGATAGACGTGACAGAAACAATTCTGGCTCCAGGATCATGATTTATTTGTTGCTTTAACCAATCAAAAATGGCGTAACTTTTCATAACGTCGTCTGTGATTGGCCAAGTGAAGAGTAAGATTGTTTTAGACATAAGCCTTTTCCGTGATTCTGGAGCCTAATCAGAACCAATGTCAATCAAGAAATCGTATATATACACTCCTTTTAAGGAAAGTGATTTTTTTTATATTTTTTTATCTTATAATTTTTGTTGATGATGCGATCGAGTTTTATAGTCACTCCAGACATGATGATTGTATGTACATAACAATGGGACGTGACTCACACAAGTTACACACAGGTAAAGTGTTCAATTATAAAATACATCGCCTAGAACATACCGATAAGAAAACGGCTAAAAACCAATGCAAAATAAAATGAGTAAATTAACATATATCAATTAAGATAAAAACTACATTTGAAAATAGTTCTAACGAGATTGTTGGATATTTAATCAACATGTTTTTTTCCATGAAGTAAAACATTTTTATTCTTGTGTTAAAACCATCCATAGTTTTTTGTTATCAATGAAGACATAAATAAAGCACTATTGAATCTTTGGTTAGACCTAGAGAGGACGCCACTGCCAAATATCGATAGTGTATGGTGCAATATTAGTGTTTTCAATGAGAGAAATTCAAACATAAACATCCATAATATCAACAAGGAGCACATTGCAATATATAGATTTCTGATAATTATATCAAGAATTAGTGTGAATTAATCCACGCACCTTGTGAAATTTACAACTACAGAAAATAAACTTGTGACCTGACTCACGCTTGTAACCACGCTAACAGGGAACCTGGCAGAACTAAACTTCTGGACAGTGTTTACACTTACTCTAGATACCAAACAATATATAATTACAGAACCACATATATACGGTAAGTAAAGATGAGTATAGCTGTCACTGTTTTATGATCACTCAAAGCAATTTAAGATGGTATATACTTTTTGTTCAAACATTAACAATTGATATTATATATTAATCACATTCACGGGTCAAACAAGTATTCGATGCATGATGTATAAAGTTTAACTGGTTGTATGTCTCAATGGCGAGGGTGGTCATCCAAACTAGTATTAAAACAACATTGCCGTAGTTTTAAAAAAATCAGATGAAACATATCTGTAGTGATTAGAAGTCCATTAAAAGAATGAAAATAAAATAAAAACTGAATCGATTACGGTTTTAAATTGGCACTGCCTCAAAACCATATGATCAAAATTTATTTGATTAACAATAATGAAATCAAGTTTCTTTTTCAATAAAAAAAATCTACATTTTTTCAAATCAAAAATACAATGTCGTATTAGAATAGAAGTTTTTAGAAGCCTGCGATTTGTCTGAAGACTTCCTTTGGATTCTCTGTTTAAGAACTTCAGAAGCAGTGTTCCAATGTAAAATGATATTTGAAAATCATTTTTAAGATCGCCATTGAGCACAGATAACCAGTTACCTTTAGTTTAACAATAGTACATATATAATTATCTGTTTATATATACAGTGGTACGTTATATAGGATTTAACACAGATTTTTACACCGTATGCTCCTCTAACAAGTGTGTGAGCAAGTCTTTTATAATACATCAACTAATAAGGACATACATACATATATATAGATATATATATATTATTACAGTATACAATCGTTGATTACTGCATTTCACTTAAAATCCACAAAACAATGAAGTTCACAATATCGGCAATGTGGGATATATTGCTACCTCACACTACCCTTGAAAGGGTTCATATCACATCTAGTTTTTATCCTCAGAATCTGTAGTCAGTGTTATATGACGTTCCATTACAGTTGTGATGATAGATATATTCGGTAATATTAAGTGAAGTACAGCAATAGTTCGTACAATCTCACACTTTAAAGGACAGAACAAAAACAATGTAAGTCACCTATTAATTTCAATCATCAACCAAACTTTTGTCAAATAACCAATCATAGAACGATTGTTATAATGGAACTTTGATATTTTTCTAACATATTCTCATAATAATCACAACAATTCAGGCCATGAAAATATAATATGGAGGATTTTAACTTTTAACTTTTAAAAAGGAGAATCGAAATTCAGTTTGATTGAGAAAAGGTAGCAAACCAATAAATTTTGTAACGTTAAAACCAAAATACTTTTACATGCAGTTAGAAATCTCATACATTTGGTTGGTGGTTGATCATAGGGACAGGTCTAAAACTACAAAAAAGTTCTTTCCTGTTGCCTGGAGCCCTAATTACTCTTTCTGCTTACAGCTTTTCATCTTTGAAAGAATAACTATTCTATCAAAAAGTTTATACTAAAATATTTAAATGAAATCAAAATTTTATACTTATGATTATTTTTGAAAAGGTTCTGTGCATTATGGGTTGCTAGGCAACAAGGAAAGGAACTTTCCAACATCCTAATACATGATATGTTTTCCCAAGACTAATTTAGCACCTTTGGTACAATGATTTTATGCAAGATTTCTTAAACCAAAAACTTGCTATTCGTCTGCCTATACAGAAATGGATATATATCATGTTTATAACATTCTAAATATGGAAATCTTAATATACAGATGAATTTTATTCACAGTAACATCAAAATGATTTATGTATATATATATATATATAAATCCATGAGGGGCTAATCTTATAACTTATTCAGTTATGAGTAAGACGACAGAAAAACCTCCAGTATCCTAGTTTAAAGTTGCCCTATGTATGTATTCCTATATAAAGTAGAAAAGCTGTTGTCGTGCTGACAACGATGGGTTTTTTGGTGTAGGGAAGATATACAAATTTGCAGATACAGGTACTATTAACTTTTAAAATAAATTAAATATAAACAGTGTCAAGACTCTCTAAATTACATTTTTGTATATCTCTTCAGCATTTTTGTTTGGGTGTTTTAGAAAAGAAGTATTGACAATCCAAAATGAAAAAAACCCACATACGGTACGGTTTAGTAAACAATACCAATCCCATGTAGTGTTGTCGAATAGTATAAACGAAACTATTTTAGTGGTAATTCATATTTCGCCATATACCAATGACTTAATTATTAATGAGTTAAACTTTCCTTTTATCATGCTAGGATAGTTGGAGTTAATCACCCATTTCAGTATATTCAGTCCTTTACAAATTTTTTGCATGTAACATTTACACTATGTAAACATTGTGAAAACTGTTTTTACAAATAAAAAAAAACCCAAAACATTTTTTTTTACAATATCACACAATGTTAATTTGAGTTTACACTGTTTAAAAATAAGATACTGGAAGTTTCTTTTTCTTTTATTAGATGATTCTAATAACATTCATAATTGTATATACATGTATATATTTGAATTAATGGACAAAGCCAAAGTACATCAAGAGAATGAAATGTTCATAACAAAACATTAATAATTAAAATGACAATAATGATGAACAATAACTTCAGTTTTTTCTGAGCAAAGGAGTCAACACAGTGCACGCTGTGATACCGTGTCACCTACAGACAACCAATCAGAAGCCGTCACCATCGATTGTGCTGTACGTTATATTTAAAAAAAAGTGCATTAAGTCCTAATTAATTACAGATAGATATAGAAATATCTACTCTAATAAACCTCGCCCCAGTTTTAAACTAAGATATTTTTTGTCAAATCACCAATACACAATCATTACAAATACCTATTTGAGTGTTCAAACTAAAAAACGTTAGTCCCAAATATTCACTTATTTTAGTGATTGAGTAACCAGTTAAACAACATATATTATACGATTTCGAACAATTTATAAAAAGTGGTGAATAAACTGACATTTTGAGCTTTTATAAAAATCAAAACAAATGTTTAGTGAATCATGCCATTCTTTTGTATTTTTATCATGCTTTCATCATAAAGATATCGTTCATGACCAGGGGTACCAATCGTTCTTTTTACAAATGAAATATGGATTCCAGTTATACTTCTCATTTTGAGAAAAACCAAACCTTTCCTATCTTGTTTAAGTTGTTTGGTTCGATGTATGGTACTAGAAACATGAAATAATTTGGGAAAATAACAGATAAAGTAAGAACTCTTAATATGAGAGTTTGAGCATTGGTTTCGATTGCAGTTTTGCATATTCTTCTTGTTTATTTTCAAATTTTATATCCCTTTAATCAGCAACCCAGTGCAACAGCCCATGGCCTTTCGAGGAATGTAGTTAAAGCAATAAAAAACCTCAGTGATGCCATTCTTCAACAGTCACTTTAAGGCATTATAAATGATTGTTTTTCAAATACTTAGTGTTTGATTTATTCATTTGCTAATTATCAGATAACTGAAAAACACACTGATGACAATATAATCCATACAACAGTTTTGTATGTATGTTTCATTTGTACATAATGCATGAACTCTCTGATCAAAAATTTATATCATTTGTAAAAAAATTCACAATTAATTATTGAGCATATTCCATAACAATACATGAATTATCAATATATATATATATTATATACTACTCACTACAGTACATACTAGAATTGTACATTATATGTTAAATCCAGTATCATGTTGTGTACATATACGAATATAATATAATCTTTGCCCTACAATTCTAAAAAAGAAAAACCACACAACCCAATGACATCTCCTTTGAGGACAAAGGAAAAAAAAGAACTGAAACAAAGTCTTCTGGACTCTATGAGAAACAATTAAGACTAGGGTCGGCCATATTTAGAGTCCATTTTTCTATTCCACGGAATAAACTGGCCAGAAGTGGTCAGAAATGGACATATGCAAAAATAACAGGATGAAAAAAAGAAACACAAAACGACCCATTTCATGGTACAAAATCATAAGAGTAAATTAGATTTTTTTTTACAATTTTCTTGTTTGTGTGTTGAACTTCACATCACATTTAAATTAGCATATTTAATATCATTCCATTGAACTTTGACCTAGACATGCCAACCTCTATGTAATTGTAAAAAATGTAACAAATCAATGATAATATCATTCAATAGAACTTTGACCTTTAAATGAACTCTCACAGAAATTCAATGATAATATCATTTTATCGAACATGACCTTTACAACCCTTAGAGTAACGATGTATGACAATATCACGTTGACATACGCTTCAACATTATCAAGTGAGTCTAGCTCCACCGCCGGAACATGTTGGGCTGAATGATGGCATTTGTTGAGAAGCGTAGTTCTTTATATGCTGCAGACTCAATAGGCTGTTGGCCAGCATGCTGTCGTGGCGGGTCATAGTTGCATTCAGATTTCGCTCCTGAGCATCCGCTTTGCGGAAACCGCTCAGGGGGTCATATGGAAAGTAGCTACGGGAGGCCATAGAAGAAATATGGGGTAGAGAGGGGCTTAGAGAATTGCTTGGCAATCCAGACCCATAATGGTAGTTAGAGTTAGTTGTGCTCATTGGGACGTTTCCCCCAAACTGTGGAATAGGCATGAATGCTGACGATCCCTTCCCACACGGAGTTACACCACCATCTTGAGATCGGTCCGGAAGCCTGTTTACGCTGAAATCCTGTCCATTGGAATGATCGTTTGGTTCTTGCTTGATTGGTCGCGGTGGAACAAGCTTGTTCATGTTCATATTGTCCTGCGAGTGTTTTGCCATGTGACGAGTCAAGTACGTCTCCTGTGTGTACGACTTACCACATATCCTACAAATGTGAGTCTTCAAGTGTTTGGTCTCCGAATGTTTTGGTATGTGATCACGAAGACCTTGCTCGTCAGCGTAGCACTTGTAACAAGAGTTACATCTGAACGGCTTGTCTGTCATATGCGAACGTGAATGCGACTGGAGATTGGAGAGTTGCGAAAAGGCCTTACCGCATCCGGGGTGCATACACTTGTACGGCTTTTCACCTGTGTGGGTGCGTATGTGCTGCTGGAGATGAGACAATTGCGTGAATTTGCGCTCGCAGATCTCGCATTTGTACGGACGAATTCCCGCGTGGATTCTGTTGTGTTGCGACAGATAGGAGGAATTGGCAAAGCATTTCTGGCAAACAGGGCAGTGATACGGCTTAGGGTCCTGTTTGTGGATTTGTTGGGAGTGAATTAACATATCCGACTTCGTCGTAAACACCTGCAAAAAAACCAACAACAATGAGTGATACCAATAGATTCTACATAAGGTCCGAGTATGTAACCATCACTTTCAAGAAAATGGCTTTTGTACATTTTCATCACTGAATGCTTAAGGTTTTTGCAAAGGGGAAAATAAACATTTAAATAAATGATTTAGACCAAAATACTTTGGGGAGATAATCAAGATGGGGATAGACTAAATATTAATGTTAAAAAAGTTTAGGTCTTAAATAAATCAAGGATATAGTTTATGCTCAAACATGCAATTTCAAATGACGTCAATTTTTGTCAATTTATTTTCAATGGTGTACTACTAGTTGTCATGGAAACGTCATATTATCCTCTATTGGTTAGGCAACAATACTTTTTTTATATATTTAAATTTTTTTCCCCATGAAATCATGAATAGAGTCGTAATCAACCGGGAGTTGTATCCCCTTGTTCATATTTGTAGACCAGTCTACCTTGGACAACCTAGCTGGAGTTGAAATAATATTATGATGATTATAGTGGCCAATATTCAGCAATATTTAATTGTGAAATTGAAATATGCTGAGAAGTAGTGATACATATTACTAATTAGTCATACTAAAGAGAGAGAGAAAACATTAATTGGATTTATAATGGATTAGCTATTTGCCAATCTGTGGATTGTGTTAAAACAATTTAAGAAGGCATAGTAGTAGTTCCTTCCTATAATTTCATGCTTCGTCTTTTATCATTTTTACACATTAAACGACAAAGTGTAGTTAACGTTATATGAAATTTGTGAGTAAAGACATCAGGTATACAGACTACATAGTAACAGAAACCAGTAACAGGTGTGCAAAAACACTTTAATTTTTGAAGAAAAACAACTTGTATACCTCTCAAACATTCTAATTTAAAATAAGAACTAAAACCTACCAATATATACTTGTTACATTACATTGAAGTGTGTCCCAGCTGTGGAAATTGAGCTAATTGTAGAACTTTATCATAGAATGGCTCTCAGCAGGATTATGTAATCAAGAGCAGAACAGCTACTCCGAAGTTCTTATCTCGGAGGTTTTTTGCCACCCAGGTTTAGCCTTGGGCGGTTATCTCTTCAGTAAGGATCGGATAAATATTCATCCCTCTTGAATCAACAGTGATGAGCAGTGTAGCTCATACATGCTTCTTGTTAGATCAAAAATCTTTTTATAAAATATATTATCTCTATCTGAGTCATAGATTTTATTTTGACCTATTACTGGTAGGATTTCTTTTGACTGCAACGTGAAAAAAACACAACAGATTTTTTGGAGCAATACGACTTGAGTACTAATGGAAATATTTGGTTGTATAGACACCGGATTGTGTAACATCGGTGGCCCAGGCCCCAGCATGTTGTCAAAAACTGTCTAGGTTTTGTAGCAAAAACCATATGGCTGTGATTACTAATGATAAAAAAGCTCGGCAGTAGGATCTACCCATAAACATGTAGGTCTTCACAGAGGGAATATTTCTATTCCCTCTGCCAACAATTACATAATTCTGTCGTCTGTCAATCAAACTTTTGAGGCTGAGACAAGGTCAAGTAGTTTCACAGTTGTCAGTCTCGTAACTCCCATTACGCCTATCAATGACAGTTCATACGGACGTTCTACTTCCATTATTTTCTTCCTCTGTTAAATGAAAAAAAAACCCAACATTTTTCTCTCCCTCCTCAAGGAAATTTTACTTCTGGTTAATACATAAAAAACTACATAACATCTTGGCAGTTTGACTCCCGTTGATTACATGGTGATAAATAATAGCTATTTGTTCTGGGTAAGTGAAAAAATGCGACTGATGTGGACTCTCGAGGAATTCCAGTTATAAACGATGTTTTCATTACGTTACGTTACATGAGACACAACAACGAAATCCTATATACCGACGTCTTACATATCCGTAAATTAATTACAATTTAGATTAAAACATTTCTCACAATTTATTGAATACACTTATGAATGAAAAACGATGATATGAAGTTTAAAGTAAATAATTATGAAAAAAATAACGAGCTTAAGCTTATTTAATGAAAACCTGTTTGACAAGAAAATGTCCATAAGCTCGAGTCCCATCTGTTGTCAGTAAACACTACAAGAAAATGTCTCCCTCTCGCTTCCATCTGTCTGTTATCATTAAAAAATAACGACGTTTCTCAAAATAGATTTCTTCAAAATAATGTTTTAGTAAAAATATTTTAATGCATATTTTGAAGTTTTTTCTTTTTCTTATTCTTTTTTAAGGAATTGGGGACTGGGTTGGAATTCACTCTTGCAATTAACACATGTAATATTAAAAACAGAAATAAACAGTTTATCTTTTAAACTTTAGAAATAATATCAAGTTTACTTTAAATACAAAATGTATGATGATTGAATATTACTAGATGAGTATGAATAAAAAAAAATCCCTGAAAGTGTTTGAAAGGGGAAAAAACAAATAATGATTTAAGAATGCAATATTTCTATTTTGTAATAAAATGTATTCATCGACAAATATCATCGTTACCCAGAGACTTTTATTACAAGACTTCATCAACAACATATGATAAAGATAACATTGGTTATAAAAATATCAATGAAGAAATTCGAAACGTATTGAAATAAATTGCAAAGATAAAAGAATATTTGATATGACATGATTTTAGAGGTGTAAAATAAAAGTATAGAAAACGTCGGAAGGTAAGTCTCAAATTTCTGGAGACGATTTATATGATTCACTACATCAAATGCTAGGGCAAGATTATGCTATATCGGAAAAAAACTGTTTTCTGCGATTTAATTGCCAATAAAAAGTGTCTTGTTTTAAAAGATGCATCCATCAGCATAGCTTATCGGAAACAATTAAGTTTTGTCAGAACTCAAATTTTCAAGTTAAAATTATTCTCAGAGAGGATGAGCCTGAATGTATCTTATCAGCTTAACATGATACATTTCTTTATTTCACCATTCCATGACTATAGAATCCAGGTTTAGCCGATCAAATCGTAGTGCAAACTAGGTTGTGATTCAGAAACACCCAGATTTTATTTTGTTTTCTTATTTTTGTTCATAGAAATGTTCTTCTGTAAAAATGTGACGAAAATGCGATGCTTGAAAATAACATCCAAGTTCCCAAATAATGATTTAATTTTCATATTTTATAGACTAAGATCCTTATACAGTACTATACATCAATTTCAAGCTTTCAAATCTTTGAAAAATCCTAGTATTTAGCAAAAATATTAAAGTTTTGAATGCTAAAATAGCATAGATACTTAACTAGGTCACTGTGACCTACTTTTTGAATTTTTCATCATTTCCTGAAATGAACTTCACAAATCCAATATTTACAGGCAAAAATTTGAAACAATGAAAATGTTAATTTTCACCCTTTGAACTCTGAAATTACCATGAGCGCAGAAAAAATTGGATTTTCTGAATAGCATACATTATGCAGCTGACCCGAATGTACCTTCATGCAAAATATTTTGCTTATCACTGAATGGCCGTAAAACGGCCCAAAGTGATACCCCTTCTTTAAATTTAAAATTGTTTAAAAATAATAATTTCGTTACCAGTAAAAATCAGTTTTCCTCAGAAGTCCTTTATATACTGTAGATGTGCATATTATTAAACAATTGTTTTATGAAAGACTTGTTGAAAATGCAACAAGCACAATAATATTTCATCACAAAGTTTCTGGTGCGATATGTGCAATACTTTTATATTTTTACTGCTAAATTAATTATGTAAATTTACAGTATTCTAAATATCCCCTTTTCTCCCTCTCAGGAAAACAATTGCACAGCAAATTGATACCTCTGTCTCGGGAACACACTATACAATTTACTAGACGCGAAGGAATCAATTTTCTGTCCTATCAGATGTAGTAAAATGATGTTAAATGTTAATGACACGGCTATACATCGCAGTACAATGCACCAACTTTGGAATTTCCTTCTTTGACATTTTCCTCAGTTGATGGTCTTACTACCAAACATACTCTACCATGGAGCTTTGAGTTAAAGACCTATAGCTAAGGGACATATTGATTAAAATCTTATTCCTCTTGTGATCTCTGTATCCATTACCTTGAAAAATTAAAAGCAATTTTCTCTATAATTTAATGCTGCAGGAAATGTTTTCTTTGCTTCTAGCCAAGGGCTATTTTCTGAAGATGCCTACATACCGTGCACACACAGGCAAATCGATATATTATTAGGGGGAGGAGAGAAGGGAGATTTCTGGTTCTATGAGAAATTGATAAAGAAATCAGAAATAAATATTGAAGAAAAACAAACAGAACATTTAATACTTCTTAGCTTAAAAAAATACCATGAACTTAGCAGAGATGGTAACAGATAGCATTATTATTGAAAATAAAATTCAAAAGGTTTGAGAAAAATCTTCATTAAGAACATATTTATTTACAGGAAATTGCCCAAATTTCAACTGACGGTGATTTTCTACCAATACAAGAACAACTACGAATTGTCCAATCACAACCCTTTGGATGATGAAGTAGACTTATTCTAAAAATGTAAGTTTTATTATCAGGTGAGTTAAAATTAATTAAAAGTCACGTGTCAACAATTAAAAAGTCACGTGTTGCATACATTTTATAGAAAAATATACTTTTATCACGTTATCTAAACCCGAGACATTAATTTATTTCATACAAACCCAAGACATTGAGTTATTTCATACAATCTGTACTTATTTCTTCATTCCGTATGCACATCTTTCAACTATTACTTTCACTTATATTGAGAAATATATTATGATTGTAACAGGTAATACTTAGATATTAGACAGTTTAATACTAGTCTTATCACAGGTACAATACAGTACAGGAATGTCTTACCCAATGACAGCAGACGATATCTTTGACCAATCACTGCCAGGTATAGATTAAGGATATTAATAACCCAACCTGGGCGAATATTTGTGATAATATATCGAAAGAAGTTTCACCAGGGGTGGTTTGCAAGCTTAGAAGTAGAGTAGTTCTCTCCAAGGTGGGAATTTACTTCTAATTACAAGATGTAGGGAAACAGCGAGATAACGTAAGGATGCCATGGAAAGCTTTAGTGCTAAATTACTTCTTAATGTCTTTTCCCCAGCATGGCATTACATTAACCCCACAAGTTACATGCTCAACATTTCATCCACATTTCATCAGGGTGATCCTACATAGCAAATTCATAGCTTGATTGATATTATATACTGTACTCTAGGGCCATGGTTTTATTTAGAAATGTTCTTAATTTATTTTATAGATAGGGAAAAAACCAATGTTGATAGTTCATAAAACATGTATATAAAGATAAACACATTTTTCTGTTCAATTTGAAATAGTTCTTAGAAACATTGAGTCCATGTGTAGCACATTGGAGACACATTTCTATTTTTGTTATCAACAGGTCCGAGATATTCTTTAAAAGCACAGTGAATTATATGCCAAAACTTCATAAATTCATGATAAAAAGTACACTTTCCCTCACAAATATCGCTTATAGATATTCTTAGTGCAGAACGATGGAATTTTAAAATGTCACCCACTGTATTTTATGACTCGGTTTAAAACTGTTTCTTTATCAGACAATTTTCATGAAAGATGATTTGAACGTCATGACTATTTTTCAAAATAGAGTTCATTTTTTTAAAGTAGATTCTTTCGAACTAGATTTTGAGCATCCGATATTTACAAAAGACTGGATTAAAAAACTTTGGTAGGGAGCAAATATAGAATGCTTATGAACAATTAGTATGAAATATATTACACAAATATCAATTCATTTCTGAAGATGAAAACTGCAAAAGATAGCAGTTACATGTACATGAGAATTGTCAACATCAAAGATATTTTTTGTGCTGAATCCCATAAGTTTTGTTTCATATTGTCAATATTTTCTTTTTAATAATTCCATGTACTATGTTGATTTTCTCCAGTAATTGTAAAAGGTTCAATTAATCAACTTAAATGATGAAACATAATGTAAATCAATAATTAAAATGTAAAATTTATATATGTTCTTAGTTTGTCCTTTAGCACTCAAATGTATTGTAAAATTCGTAGATAAAAAAAATCTAAAGAAAAAGATTTAAGACTATAAATATTATATGATAAATGTTTTGCATTATAGTGAAGTTGACGTTGAAATAAGATATTAATTTCCTAGATTTGTGAAGAGTTACTGCTCTTTGATTGTAGGCATTTCACTCATCATACAAGAACGTTTATTCTGCATATTTCAGATTTATATTTCGTCAAAAATATAACCTAATGATTTTGACTTAAGTACTGTAAATAATTTCAAATAACATTTTATTTTTATCTTATTCCATTTTTATGACATTGAAATATATATAGTTAAGAAATGTAAAAAGTAAAAAATTTCAATTGCATAAAGCGTATACGATTAGCAGTATTCCAAAATCCAAAAGAGTAGATAAAATTAATGATTTCCTTACATGTATATGTACTACATTCTGTATTTGAGAATTAATTAAAAATCAGCACACAAGTATTTAAATGAATATTTAGTGTTATAAAATTATGTTATTCACCCAACACCAAAGTTAGATTTGAAATTATGTTAATTGTCAAACAGGTACTACAGAGTTCTATGTCATGTTTGAAATAACAAATTGTAATGCTGGTTTGTTGTTTATTAGCGGTAATACATGTTATACTAAAACCATTAAATTGGAGGACCAATGGTTAAGATATTGTTTGTATTAACAGCTCATGAGATGAGAAAATTTAAATAATATAAGTAATAAGGCAGTTCTGATGGTAACAATATGGGGTCAGATAAAGTTGATAGTGAGATACAAATTTTATCGGATAGGGGCTCAGAGGTATTCATACAATTAAACTAGGGGACTTAAAGATATAATTGTACGAGAAATTTCACAAGGTAATTTGAGATATAATCTGTACTTATTTAAGGTAACAATAGGTTCTGATGCTGATTTTCATGAAGCCGGAGGCATCGACTAAACTAGAAAGTGAAAAAGATTTGTTTTAGATTTTACTTCTAGGGAGCTCAACAGGGATAAAATTAAGGTAATCTTTGAACCTGAAGTTCTGAGTGATCTGAATTCTGCTCAGAGGATTAAAATAACTTTTGAAATAGGGGACACAAAAGAATAACATGGAGTTGTCAAATTGTTATGCTAGAGAGAGTAGGTGTGGATGGGTAACAATCTCAGTACAATATTTGTCTTATCACTTCAAATTTACTTACTTTTTATAATAATTCATTCAGATCTATTCAAGACTAATTGTGCATTTCAGTGTCATTTGGATTAATGACATAGATTTAGCTTTACCTATTTGTACCAAGTTAGTGTACTTTCTGGTAGGTATAATAATGTTTTAGAGCCACAAAACAAAAATATTTAGTATTTAAGAGTTAGAACAGTAATATCTGAGTCCAAAGCCGTTTATTAATTAATTAATCTACTTAATGTTTAGGACTTAGTATTAGAAAACGTACCTGTGTGGGGCTCTCTATGGGAGGGTCTGGACAATGGCTGCAGAACGTTTGCTTTGAATAGGGTAACTGTGGAAGATAATTGAAGTAGACTGGCTTCGATTTTGACAATCACATTTTAGAGAAATAGTCTCAATGGTAGCAATTTATTATAACACAAAGTTAGACATTTTTTGGATTTTATATTTTCATTTATTTATTCGTGTTTTTAATTTGGTTTTTGTGTCAAAAAGGGTATTTGTGTAAACAGCGTTAAAATAATAGCACTCGAGGGCTTTATATGTACCTATTCTGTTTAACACCATGAATTATTCTACAAAGACCCCTCCTTTCCTTAAATTCTTTTCAATCTTAAAACATTTCTTGATATCTTTGGTATGAATATTTCGGAGAAAAACAAAATCTTTATTATTTTCATTCAGGTTTTGATAATCTACTTTATGCATTTACCAATTTGCATGTTAATATTAGATCCCACCCTCGAAATTCACGATAACTTTATTAAACAAAACATTTGTTAATGTGCAATGACATCAAACTTGTTAAAACCGAAAAAAATTTCTGTGACACTAGAAGTACCAATAGCTCAGTAATGCCTGCCTAAGACTAGTTATAGAGAGTTACAATGCCTGGTAACAAGCTATTCCTTATTTGGTATTAAGACCATCTATACCTAGCAGTTAGCAAATGAGCAAGTTCGTGGCTGTCGCAGAGCCAACAAATATCTTGCAATTTAAGTCCATTCATGTCTGATTATAAGCTTGTCCTTGTCTTATTATTATAAACACGTTCTTTGGAAACAAAATCAATCCTATTGTTATTGTCTGCAGTAATTGTATTCTATTCTTATTGTCCACTAAAAGGTTGAAATTTCATAAACCTAGTGAATATTAAAGTAGTTTTTCATTTCCTCTCAAAAACTCTCCTAATTAGATTATTATGTATCCTATTGATATACAGTCGAACCTGTGTGATGATCCAAGGCCAGAGAAAAGGGTTTTGTAAAGGTCAATTCATGTTGAAACTGTCCATTGGGACCTCCAGAAAATGTCCTCTTAAACAGGTCTTTATGGAGAGATGGTCTGTAGGGCAGGTTTTACTGTAGTTATTTTAAGAATAGTTTGCTTCCAATCAACACATGACCCCAGGATCACGAAACAGTCTTAGACTTTTAGTTTTTACTTAGCCAATGAAAAATGAGGTACTGAGGTAAATTTTTGTAACGTCATCTTTGATTGGTTAAGTTTAAACTTAAGACTGTTTTAGACTTAAGATTGTTTTATGATCTTTGGGCGTGCCTCACTTTCATTGTGAAGGGTGTTAACATAATGACATATCTCCGTCTCATTGGCAGAAGGTGCAAGGACACATTACTTTTGAAAATGTTCTAAATGATGTTCGGTGAGAATAAGTGTCCTACATACTAATTCACAGGAAGAAATATTCGCACATTTGTCAATTTCAGACAGGAAGCTTCACAGGTATTCTTGATTTTATTTGGGGATAATTGAATTTGGCAGAAATTAAATTGACCACGGATAAAGCAAAGTATTATTGCCTGAAAGTATAAAGTATATTTCCCCACAAATAAACTATAAACCAGAAATACATTAGCAATGATTTATGATAATGGAAATTCTCATGGTTTGGTTTATAGTTCCATGTGCTATAACCAGCTTTGGTTTATAGTTCCATGTGCTATAACCAGCTTTGGTTTATAGTTCCATGTGCTATAACCAGCTTTGGTTTATAGTTTCATGTGCTATAACCAGCTTTGGTTTATAGTTTCATGTGCTATAACCAGCTTTGGTTTATAGTTTCATGTGCTATAACCTGCTTTGGTTTATAGTTTCATGTGCTATTACCAGCTTTGGTTTATAGTTTCACATGCTATTACCTGCTTTGGTTTATAGTTTCATGTGCTATAACCTGCTAGGGTAAGGGTTAGGGTTAGGATAGTTTCATGTGCTATTACCTGCTTTGGTTTATAGTTTCATGTGCTATTACCTGCGGTTTATAGTTTCATGTTCTATCACCTGTTTTGGTTTATAGTTTCATGTGCATTACCTGCTTTGGTTTATAGTTTCATGTGCTATTACCTGCTTTGGTTTATAGTTTCATGTGCTATTACCTGCTATAGTTTATAATTTCATGTGCTATTACCTGCTATGGTTTACAGTTTCGTGTCCTATTATCTGCTTTGGTCATTTGAGGTTGCGTGAAGGAGGTAGATAGAAACCAACAGAACAGTACCTAACAACTGTACAACATGGATTTCAGTCACAATCTAGCTAAAGGTTATGGACTTATTGTAACCTGCTTATTGTCTCTATCATAAAGATGGAGGATTATCTCAACAGTTTATATACATCTTCTTTCCTATATGTCATTATGATAAATGCAAATGAAAAAAAAAACCCCGACAAAACTCTATTCTGATTACCTGCTTAGTTTCTGAAGAATTTTGCACACTAAAACTTCTAATAAACATGAACAATTCCTTGCTTTATATCTATTGCACAAGACAGTTGGCCTGCCTTCTTCTTGATGCACATAAGAAGTTTCCTCTCTTTTTTCTTTAAATTTATAATGCCTATTTATTGTTAATTACCTTGCCTTATTTTTAATGCACTGTTCCATATTTTATATGACAAAATCCAAGTTTATTTAAAAAAGAGCATTACCAGTCTTATTGCTAGTGCAAATGATATTCCTAGTATCATTTTAGTCATGTGACATTATCAGTCTTATTTTTAGTCACATGGCATTCTCAGTCTTATTTTAAGTTAGATGACATTCTCATGACATTCTCAGTCTTATTTTAAGTTACATGACATTCTCAGTCTTATTTTTAGTCACATGGCATTCTCAGTCTTATTTTTAGTCATATGACATTCTCAGTCTTATTTTTAGTCACATGACATTCTCAGTCTTATTTTAAGTTACATGACATTCTCAGTCTTATTTTTAGTCACATGACAACCATCATCTTATTTCCAGTACATACCGACGTTAAGCCCACAAAGCATATTACTGGCCTAGTTATATAACCTTCTTTATCTTTACAGTACACAACTTAGGCATGACTATAGTAAACCAATTCATTTTCCATTTGACAGTGATTTAAATTCATGATTCAGACTCTTGTAGTTCTACTGTATCTATCAATTAATTTTAATGATTTATGATTTTACTATATTAAAGATATGTAAGATTTCATCTCACTCCAAAATGATTTACAATAATATATATATTTCACACAATTTATTACCTGTGTGATATTTAGGCAAATATCCTACTACCTGTTCGCTGTGTCTATAGGGCACACCGTATCATATCTGCCTAATTCCTAGTGCATTATTGACGTCATTTTCATAATTCATATGACACTGCATTATTGCCACCTCTTTTCTACATTCACTGTTCCATGGTATATAGCATGTTATCCTACAACTGCTGCACATATTAAATGATAATTCAATCCTTGTGCTTTATTCGTCAAAACAAAATAAATGAATTAAAATGTTTTTTTGTTTAAACTGCCTCTTCAAGCAAATAAATGGTTGCAGGATAAACAGAATACAACCCAAGGTTTATTTTGGTGCTCAAGTGTCACACCAAAAAATAAACCTTGTGTTGTAGTATTTATAGATACTTTGTATTTTCTATATGCTGTATAGTTTCTAGCCCATATACATCTGTTCATTTATTTTTTATTGTGTCTGATGTTTTGAGTTTAAATTGAAATAATACAAAGTTTCAGTAGCAAATGTGTGGTAAAAATAGTTGGTATGTAATAATACCACTCACTCAAGTCTTCAGATCCAAATGTGAGGTTAAACTAGTTATGTAATAATACCACTCACTCAAGTCTTCAGTACAAAATGTGTGGTAAAACTAGTTATGTAAAAATACCACTCACTCAAGTCTTCAGTACCAAATGTGAGGTAAAACTAGTTATGTAATAATACCACTCACTCAATTCTTCAGTACCAAATGTGAGGTAAAACTAGTTGTTATCTAATAATACCACTCACTCAAGTCTACATATGCAGTACCAAATGTGTGGTAAAAATAGTTGTTATGTAATAATACCACTCACTCAAGTCTTCAGTACCAAATGTGAGGTAAAACTAGTTATATAATAATACCACTCACTCAATTCTTCAGTACCAAATGTGAGGTAAAACTAGTTGTTATCTAATAATACCACTTACTCAAGTCTACATATGCAGTACCAAATGTGTGGTAAAAATAGTTGTTATGTAATAATACCACTCACTCAAGTCTTCAGATCCAAATGTGTGGTAAAACTAGTTGTTATCTAATAATACCACTCACTCAAGTCTACATATGCAGTACCAAATGTGTGGTAAAAATAGTTGTTATGTAATAATACCACTCACTCAAGTCTTCAGTACCAAATGTGTGGTAAAACTAGTTATGTAATAATACCACTCACTCAAGTCTTCAGTACCAAATGTGAGGTAAAACTAGTTGTTATGTAATAATACCACTCACTCAAGTCTTCAGTACAAAATGTGTGGTAAAACTAGTTATGTAATAATACCACTCACTCAAGTCTTCAGTACCAAATGTGAGGTTAAACTAGTTATGTAATAATACCACTCACTCAAGTCTTCAGTACAAAATGTGTGGTAAAACTAGTTATGTAAAAATACCACTCACTCAAGTCTTCAGTACCAAATGTGAGGTAAAACTAGTTATGTAATAATACCACTCACTCAATTCTTCAGTACCAAATGTGAGGTAAAACTAGTTGTTATCTAATAATACCACTCACTCAAGTCTACATATGCAGTACCAAATGTGTGGTAAAAATAGTTGTTATGTAATAATACCACTCACTCAAGTCTTCAGTACAAAATGTGAGGTAAAACTAGTTATGTAATAATACCACTCACTCAAGTCTTCAGTACCAAATGTGTGGTAAAACTAGTTATGTAATAATACCACTCACTCAAGTCTTCAGTACCAAATGTGTGGTAAAAATAGTTGTTATGTAATAATACCACTCACTCAAGTCTTCAGATCCAAATGTGAGGTAAAACTAGTTGTTATCTAATAATACCACTCACTCAAGTCTACATATGCAGTACCAAATGTGTGGTAAAAATAGTTGTTATGTAATAATACCACTCACTCAAGTCTTCAGTACAAAATATGAGGTAAAACTAGTTATGTAATAATACCATTCACTCAAGTCTTCAGTACCAAATGTGTGGTAAAACTAGTTATGTAATAATACCACTCACTCAAGTCTTCAGTACCAAATGTGTGGTAAAAATAGTTGTTATGTAATAATACCACTCACTCAAGTCTTCAGTACAAAATGTGAGGTAAAACTAGTTATGTAATAATACCATTCACTCAAGTCTTCAGTACCAAATGTGTGGTAAAACTAGTTATGTAATAATACCACTCACTCAAGTCTTCAGTACCAAATGTGTGGTAAAAATAGTTGTTATGTAATAATACCACTCACTCAATTCTTCAGTACCAAATGTGACTTAAAACTAGTTGTTTTCTAATAATACCACTCACTCAAGTCTACATCTTAAAATGGTTATTTTAATGACAAATTTGTATATTATTGATCAGACTGATCATAACGACCATCTGTGCATTAGAAATCAGGAAGTACATATCACCCAATAGATGATGGTGTAACAATATTGTTAGCCAATCAGAAAACAGAAACAGAATGCTACTGTTTCAATATGTTAAGGGATTCTTGGGATTCTGTGGGGCAATGTTTAGGGATTCTTGATTACCTATGCAGGTGGGGGTTGTTGAGATTCTTAATTAGCAGCATGGTTAGAGGTTGTTGAGATTCTTGATTATTTGTGCAGTTAGGAAAGGGGGTTGTTGAGATACTTGTTTACCTGTGTGGGTGAGGGTTGTTGGGATTCTTAATTACCTGCGCAGTTACGGATAGGGGTTGTTGGAATTCTTGGTTAGTGGGGGTTGCTAACTTGTGAAGGTTTTAAATATTCCTCAGGTTACCTCTAGGACTTTGCAGGGATTCGCTGTTAAGTGTGAGGATATTTAGTTATTTCCAGTCATCCTAAACGGTATCTATGTTAAGGATTCTTGGTTTTGTATGAGGATGATAAGGGATTCCTTGTGGTTATCTACGAGAATGATTGATGATCTCTGGCTACATTTAAAGTTTTGTGGAATTTGTGGTTATTTACTACTAAGACATATTTCATCTAGTGGACATGTGCAGACTGTCTTACCTGGTCACACATCTTACAGGGGTACGTTTTGCCGGACTTGATGGGTGGTTTAACAGGTTGAGGGATGACCAGAGGTGTGTTAGTGGGTGTAGAAGGATTACTGACGCTGCCTGTGCTGCTTCGGTAACTTCCTGTACTGCCTGTGCTACCATGGCGATACCCGCCCGGCTCATGGTTATTCATATTTTCTGGATTGATGTTGCCTGTAAGTAGATAGATCAACTGTTATTACATAAATCATGACAATATCTGTTAACAAGTAATTGTAACCAATCCAGAAAACAGGTGTCATCATTTTTAATTTGTTATTATCATTTTTATCTCATGATATGTTTTGTATTTTCAGATTAAAATACAGAGTTATCTTTTCCTGTTTGAAGTTGTGGATTGTGTTTTTTGTCTTTTTCCCACTAGATTAACCAACACATGTTTGCATACAAACTAGTGAAGTGACAACTCTAAATACCTACACTACAAAGAGCAGATAACTGTATCAATATTGCATATAGGTAGACAGTCTTTAATTAAGGGCCAAGAGCATTAGTTTTGTTTAGTGCTGTGGTGAATATAAATTTTGATGAAAATTGCAATATTCAAACAAGTGAGTACTTATTAGTTTATACCAGTTAAAAAATGGCTGTCAGTGGTGTGCCCAGTTTGGATCAGGTAGAAATCAAATACAATTGTCAGTGGTACCCAGTTCAGATCAGGTAGAAATCAAATACAATTGTCAGTGGTATACCCAGTTCAGATCAGGTAGAAATCAAATACAATTGTCAGTGGTATACCCAGTTCAGATCAGGTAGAAATCAAATACAATTGTCAGTGGTGTACCCGGTTCAGATCAGGTAGAAATCAAATACAATTGTCAGTAATATACCCAGTTCAGATCAGGTAGAAATCAAATACAGTTATCAGTGGTGTACCCGGTTTAGATCAGGTAGAAATCAAATACAGTTATCAGTGGTGTACCCGGTTCAGATCAGGTAGAAATCAAATACAATTGTCAGTTATATACCCAGTTCAGATCAGGTAGAAATCAAATACAGTTATCAGTGGTGTACCCGGTTCAGATCAGGTAGAAATCAAATAATGATCAAATCAAACCAACAATCAACTCTTCTCTTTAATGTAGGTTTATAATGTTTAGTCATCCTCCAATCATATTACATACCAGCATACAGACCATTTCACAAAACCCATCTGTCATGATTGTTAATCCATACTTGACACAACTCGCAGACTCCATGCCCGATGTAATTTCAAATAGCAACCTTTTAGTTACCAGCATGTTTCCTTTCATTGGTGATAACAATAAATCATCTACCCTCACAGATAGATGGTTAGAATGTTATATTATACAAATTATACAAATTAGACAAGCTGGTCAGCACTTGTTTACATACATCAAAGTTTAATTTTACTTTACAGAGAAAAATAAGGAAATCTGGAACTTAATTTGGTAAAGATATTTTTAATGGATTTTAAAACTATCATGATATATGGAACCAATAATGATTATAAGAGGAACAGTGGAGGATAAAAAAAAACATTTGTATTTATATACATAGTCTTCCACCACAGAAATGGATATACGAGAAATAAAAATCTTACATCAATCATATCAAATACCTTAATCAATCAATCAACAGACTTCTAAATAAATGCATCAATAATTTGTCTCTTGTCGTCTTTAAAAAAAGTAATTATCTACTAACAAACCTGACTTACACCAGTCGAGATAAATATTTTGGTACTTCACCAGTTGTACCAACCAGAACCAGTTACGGATGGCTAAATCCATGGAAATCATTCCTGATGTTTGCTCACACTTTCATTAAAGTATAATATCAGGTATAGAAGTATTTTTTCTCCAGAATATCAGATCAACTAATATTTGACTTCAGTTTACTCCACATTTTATACAGAATATAATCCTATGTAGATTCTAAGATAAAGATGTCTGAGAGTTCTATTGTTATTCATAAATAAAGTGTTCAGATGATATTTTAATGTTTTATTTAAAACTTTTTTAAAACAATGAAGGACATTTTCACAATCAAGATACAAAAATGCAAATTCAAAATCAGGAATATTTTTGTATAGATTAGACATTTATCTGACAAGTCTTTTTAAAAATATTAATTAATAATGTAAATGTTTCAAATTGAATTCTAAATATGATGGTTAATTATATCTCTTTTGTTTTCTTGAATACATTTATGAAGTGAATGTTATTTTATCTATAAGCAGCCAGTAGCCCCAGTAGAACAGATGGATATGTTATACTATTGATTTCAAATAAGATCTGAGCGTAGTAACACCATGGTAATACTAACTGTGGATGCAGGCTTTAATGGCACTCCCATTTTACCTAATGATGTATCAAATCAACACCATTGTAATAGTTGTCATGCTAATTAACTTTATCATTGTTTCAACAGCTGCTGTGGGAAGCTGATGAAACAAATAAGATATATTATGCATTTACAATAAATTTTCATCTTAATTTTCAGACATAATTTTTAATACAAAATTTATTCAACAAATTTTTAAATTCTTCAATTTGGTGTGGGTATTTCTGTGTCTTTCAATCTCGTGTAATTTGAGTCACTTTGTGCATGGGTACCTAGACAACACTTTGGACAACATTTCCTAGAATTGCATGTGAATAAATCCACTCTACTATAGTGTAGAGCATGGATAATAACTTGTTTGCTTTTTAAACAAGGATTTTGTGGATTTAATAGTAGCCAGAACTTAAAACCACCTACATGATATTTAGTTTAGCACTGATGGAAAAGACAATAAGAATTATATAATTATGGAAAGTATTTTGTTTTTCAATCCATACTTAAGAGCAGATTCCCAAGATACTTATATAGTCCCATACCATCATGATGATATAAAGATTTTTTAATAAAATCATCAGTTCTAATTTTTTCTGACAAAAGAGTCGTGAAAATATACCAAAAGTTTAGCTTTTAACATTATGTGATAAAAAGCAGTCAACTTAAAAAAAAATTAAAACCGTAAACAGTGAAGCTTGTTCCGGTGTTCCCAAATAAAAATGTTAAAGATTTATGTAATATTGTATGTGTCATGAACACTTAAATGAATTATAAGAGGTCTTTCTATGGTAATTCAAAGTACAAAAGTGTATTCATATTCTTTAAATAAGAATCTATTAAAAACTTTCTCTTCTTGAGACAGCAAAACAGATGTTGAAATTTTGATATCCAGCTCATGTAAAAATTTGCATATGTCAAAATTTTCATATAAAAAGTCCATTTTCGTTTCAAATGATCAACATTATTGTATTGTGTTACCAATAATTAAAAGACATTAATGCCGCCTCCTCGCAGCTGCTATATAAAATATATACATGCATATATTATCATACGTGTGAGTTAATTTTCTTCATCATAAAGTAAATATACCTTTCACTGTTTCCACAGAATCAAACCTGATATTTATAAAGCTTGTTGGTATGGCAACATTGAACATTATATCCTATTGTGTTAGACAATTCAATAATTCTTATACTACTGATATTTGCTACCAAGACATATTCAAAGTTTTGGGTTAAGATTCCTGTAGAGAGGCCTTTATAAGACAAGAGACTATATAGTCTCTAGTTGGTCCCCGCCCTTAATGGATATTTTCTACAGTCAATTTCTCCTTTCTTGCCTATTTTCTGAGTATCTTATTCTCTTTCAATTGAATTAAACTGTCACTAATTGAATCAATAAATTCCCCTCCATCCCTATCCTTTATTTTGTGTCAAGAAAGGTCAGATATGATAACCTTGACAATTTCCTAACCACACAAAAGTTCAATGACACACATGCAAATGTAGCACTTTTATTCCAACTAAAAATATCATCTCAAATCTTTTGTAAAAATAAATTGTCGAATGTGAAGCGCAAAAGAAGCATGTCAACTCTTCAAGTGTATAACTACTCTTAATTAAGCCCAAAAGATGAAATCAATATGAGCCCAGCCCGTTCAAGGTTAATTTCCTAATTATATTCAAAGCAAATTATCTGAAGGCAACAGTATACCCGATATTGCCCCTACTCAATGATTAAGTCACAAAATGTATACCCCCTTGCAGTTTAATGATTAGCTCAGGTCATTGTATTGACAATTTCTGCTGAAACCAGACATTGACTAGACTTAATGTGTCAAGTTATCCAGACAATTTGATAATTGTCCAATAATTCACTTTGTCCCGCAAAGTTTTGATTGCAACGATTTTCAGTAGTGAGGCAGTAAAAATGGTGAAGCTCATTCATTGGACTGAAACGAAAGCTGAAGAAGTTACCTTTTTTCGTTCAATATTTCAGGGATAAAATCATACACGACAATTATATTCAGTGTCTATATAGCTATTGGTGTAGGTAGCTCCCTCCTGCATGTACATGAACCTATGTATACTGTGAATTATACACGATATACTGACTCAGAGAGATAGACAAGGCGACAGATCAATAAGTCTACACCCAGATGGCACCCTGTACACTTGCTCTATAGATCGAGACATCCGGATGCAAATTATGCATTGATGAGGCAATGTCATTGACACTTTGAAAAATGATGTACGAGACTGCCAGTACATTGGTCAAGAGTTATCTCCCTCAGGTAAGGTAAAAGAGGACCAATGTTTAGGTCCAGATTTACTTTCCCTTGAATAAGGTATAGAAGGACCAATGCTTTGATTTAGAGTTACTTCCCCATGGAAGATAGAAGGACTAACATTTAGGTCCAGAGTTACTCCCTATGGGTAAAGATAGAAGGATTAACTTTTAGGTCCAGAGTTACTCCCTATGGGTAAAGATAGAAGGACTAACATTTAGGTCCAGAGTTACTCCCTATGGGTAAAGATAGAAGGATTAACTTTTAGGTCCAGAGTTACTTCCCCATGGGTAAAGATAGAAGGATTAACTTTTAGGTCCAGAGTTACTTCCCCATGGGTAAAGATAGAAGGATTAACTTTTAGGTCCAGAGTTACTCCCTATGGGTAAAGATAGAAGGATTAACTTTTAGGTCCAGAGTTACTTCCACATGGGTAAAGATAGAAGGATTAACTTTTAGGTCCAGAGTTACTTCCCCATGGGTAAAGATAGAAGGATTAACTTTTAGGTCCAGAGTTACTCCCTATGGGTAAAGATAGAAGGATTAACTTTTAGGTCCAGAGTTACTTCCCCATGGGTAAAGATAGAAGGATTAACTTTTAGGTCCAGAGTTACTTCCCCATGGGTAAAGATAGAAGGATTAACTTTTAGGTCCAGAGTTGCTTCCCCATGGGTAAAGATAGAAGGATTAACTTTTAGGTCCAGAGTTACTCCCTATGGGTAAAGATAGAAGGATTAACTTTTAGGTCCAGAGTTACTCCCTATGGGTAAAGATAGAAGGATTAACTTTTAGGTCCAGAGTTACTCCCTATGGTTAAAGATAGAAGGATTAACTTTCAGGTCCAGAGTTACTCCCTATGGGTAAAGATAGAAGGACTAACATTTAGGTCCAGACTTACTCCCTATGGGTAAAGATAGAAGGACTAACATTTAGGTCCAGAGTTACTCCCTATGGGTAAAGATAGAAGGATTAACTTTTAGGTCCAGAGTTACTTTCCCATGGGTAAAGATAGAAGGATTAACTTTTTAGGTCCGGATTTACTTCCCCATGGGTAAAGATAGAAGGATTAACTTTTAGGTCCAGAGTTACTCCCCATGGGTAAATATAGAAGTATTAACTTTTAGGTCCAGAGTTGCTTCCCCATGGGTAAAGATAGAAGGATTAACTTTTAGGTCCAGAGTTACTCCCCATGGGTAAATATAGAAGTATTAACTTTTAGGTCCAGAGTTGCTTCCCCATGGGTAAATATAGAAGGATTAACTTTTTAGGTCCAGAGTTGCTTCCCCATGGGTAAATATAGAAGTATTAACTTTTAGGTCCAGAGTTGCTTCCCCACGGGTTAAGATAGAAGGATTAACTTTTTAGGTCTAGAGTTGCTTATCCATGGATAAAATATTAAAGCATAATTTTTAAGTCCAGTACCCTTGAGTATAGTTTAATAAAGTAAAGGACTCTAAATAATAACTCCCCTTTAATAACTTAAAGGACTTTCAAAGTGACGGTTCACAGTTACTTCCCCTTCGATAAAGTAAAGGACTATGAGTGTTCAGGTTCACAGTTTATCTTAGGTAAATTTAAAGTGTCAGAGATTGTCAACTATTGATCCAGAGTTAAAAAGACAATGGAAAATACATATCAGTACAAAAATTGAAGTCTAATTACTTGTGCTATATTGTATATACAAGTTGAAGTTAATGAGGTACACCTTTGTCATTTGCTCATTATTTCTAAAAAACAACAATTGAAAATTAAAATTTTGTTCTCCTGATAAAGGTTCCACTTGACTAAAATCTATCAGCCTTCATAAAAATAGATATATAGGTAAACCTTTTATGAAATTTCACCTATGCAAAAACTTTGATGCAGTTGGCGGTAACCCAATGCCTGACATGCTGTGGTTGTCTGGCGCCCTTGACTCGAGATATATCCCATGTCAGGCAGTGTCCTCTATACCTATGTATAATTCTCTATACGCTATTGTAAACAATTACATGCATTGTGTCCCATTTTTTAGACAAATCAATTTGCATACATATTCCGCAGGTTGTAAGACAACACTTGGTGAGACTTGATAGTATTACACATTACACACACCAGTGTCAAAGTAGGTATCAACTCATTGTGTCACCTACATTCTCTGGGCCTTTAAATATAGACTATTTGAAATTTCACGAAGCATTTTTCTTTTCTTTCTCAATTGAATTTCTGGTCCTCATTATATAATTTTTCAAAAGTTTACCTTCTATAGGCATGTTGATATCTCAAATCATCAACACCAAACATGCTATTACACCAAGAGCTGTTATAATATAGTCACAATGCAGCTGACTATTTAACACATATGTTGTAGGTCAAGCTACATGTGAATTTGAGATAGGGTAAGATAGTTTATTCCATACATGGGGCCTTGCTAAAATGGTTTAATTATGAAGCATTTTTACAAATCATTTAAAATTGGTAAAACAAATTCAATTGCTTTTCAGCCCAATGAGAAAAGAAGTGGAGAGGGCCAAGGGACACTTTATACAATAAATTTTTATCTAAAGAAATTAGAAGTTATTATGGTAGGCTTTCTGGATAATAGATGGACTTTGGTTTTTTATACTTTCTTTGAGTAACAAGCCATATGTGGATAAATGAAGGACACCTGAGATCCAACAGGGAAAAGCATGGCCCTGTATCCAGATGACTAACCCCCCCCAAAATCCTGACCCAGATTTAAAGAACCTAAGAGGACAAAACATTATTTACTTGGCCGCAATGGTTCTGGATGGAATGATGGAAAATGAATAAAAGATGGAAGACAGCAAGTTGGAAGGTGGAACAATGAATATACAATGTATATGCAGTCTAGCATTGATCTTTCTGGGGTACATGTGTCACAGAAAGATGTTACCAGTCTGTGTACACCTGTAGGAGATGTATATAGACTGATATTCCCCACGCTCTCTATAATTTACTCTCTCCCTTTTGTACATGTGTTTGACAAGCCACTTAATGTAACATCAAATTTTTAAC
This sequence comes from Argopecten irradians, assembly GCF_041381155.1. Classification (NCBI taxonomy): domain Eukaryota; kingdom Metazoa; phylum Mollusca; class Bivalvia; order Pectinida; family Pectinidae; genus Argopecten; species Argopecten irradians. The sequence goes on from NC_091134.1 coordinate 24,593,403, forward strand.
ACGTGCACCTGATCAGACATTGGTTAGATCAGAATTCCCTCACCTATATACTGTAAACTGGTGTCTCTCTATTTACAATTATTTCAGACATGTGGAGAAAAACTTTTATCTACCATCTTATTGTCTGACTACTTACTAAAAACACTGTAATTTGGCTCTCTAAAATTTCACTGTAAGTATTGCCTATTTAAACAGATAATGCAGATTTTACACCCAGTAGCCTTGTTGTCATAACTTTATCAGAGTTATCAACTCTAAGTGCAATGATCTGAAGAAAAAATGGTTAAAATATCAGAAATAAAAAAGTGTGACAGTATATCTTTATATACATCAAGTCGCCGTCCATTCCAAATATTGATACCCTATGCAACTTTATCCTTCGATTGAACCACCAGAAAGATTCTTTCAAATCCTTAAATAAATCGAGTGGCATTATGTCTATGAAAGACATTTCTGCTATGTTCTTTGGTGTATTGACAGGTTTGACTCACATTGCCTCCATCAAGGTTGACATGGTGAAGAGACAAAAGTCATTAATTAATATAGAAACATTGACAGGCTGGTAATTTCTCTATAATTTCCTAAACCAATTGCTTCTAATTTTTTATTACAAACAAATTTACTGAAATTCTGGACTTGTTTTTATGTTGGTTTTTACAAATCACTAGGATGGCAAAAATCTTTACACCGATCGTCGTGACTACACACAGATTAAAGTAATCCTCTGGATATATCTGCTTCTGAATCTCCCGCTTACAGATGGATCGAGATAAGTAGTGTGAATATAGGACATTAAAAAAAACCTTATCTGTCATCCTGTAAAAACTGAAATAAAAAAAAAATACTGATAAAAAGTTTTAAAAAGTCAAGACGAATACCTTGAACATATTCTCTATTTTATTAATGCACATGTTGCATACAGACACGACACACTATGACCCGATATGTCTGGAAATGTACATCATGCATTCACGCTTGGATGAGCATAGCTTTTCAACAGATGTGCCTATTTTTATTTGATATTTATATTTCATTGTTACCTGCAGACATTATCTATATACAGCAACACACACACACATATATAAATGTGTTGTCACTTATGTTTCCTCAACCCACTTTATTAATATCAATATCTAGTTAAATCTGATATAGAAAACTTTAGTCTCTCACAGTCCCCTCAATCTAACATAAGTCAGTATGGTATATCATTAAGTACCTCCGAAATATCTCTCCACAATAGTCGAAGCTTTAAATATCACATTTAAAGAATTCATCTTTGAATATAACAAATTATTAAAGAGCCTATAAAATATATCTAAGACATCAAAGTCTCTGTCACCTAGAGGACCGCATGGACCACACATGACAGGTTGGGTATGGACAACACTTGATGCCAACACTTTTCTAAAGCAAGTAACTAATCTAAAAGGGAGGTAATTTTAGTAATCATTTAACATATACCCTTAAGTTAATACCCTTCAGTGAATTTGATGATACTTTTCTTTCTCTAGAATTTCTGCTGTCACTAAAACAAATTCTATAGATATATTACACCCTACCTGTCATGTTTTACAACTGAACCATGGACACTCTAACATGTGTTTTTTTTTTAATCTTTATCAAGTGACACTATCTTATCATTATTCAAAGTTATGGGTCAGAGTAGCAAGGCAATGGGCAAGGAGTAATGTGTAAATTGGGAGTAATGCATGTGTAGCAGTATTAGAAGTAGAACTGGGGGACTGGGGGTGTGTGGCTATAATGAAGGAGGGGTAGAGATATGGAAGTATGGTGGGTGTGTGGGGATCTAAAACTATATAGTTGGTGAGAGAAAAGCTAAAGGTATAATGTGTGTGCGAGTTTTTTTGTTTTTTTTTTGGGGGGGGGGGGGTTCAGTAAGAGGAGGGGTAAATGGTTAGTGTTTGTGTGTTCAATCAGACCATATGAAGTTTTCATGGATAGGCGCAGACTACAGATGATTGGACATAGTATTGATAAATCATAGTTGTTTGAAAGAGGTATAAAACAGGTAGAAAATGCTATGGGTATGAAGTGGTGAATATCAGCCACGGGTAGGAAAGGCTATGGGTATGGTGTGTTGAATGTGGTGAATATCAGCCATGGGAAAAAAATGCTCTGTTTATGGTGTGGTGAATATCAGCCACAGGAAGGAAAGGCTATGGGTATGGTGTGGTGAATATCAGCCACAGGTAGGAAAGGCTATGGGTATGGTGTGGTGAATATCAGCCACGGGTATGAAATGCTCTGGGTATGGTGTGTTGAATGTGGGGAATATCAGCCATGGGAAAGAAATGCTCTGTTTATGGTGTAGTGAATATCAGCCACAGGAAGGAAAGGCTATGGGTATAGTGTGGTGAATATCAGCCACAGGTAGGGAAGGCTATTGGTATGGTGTGGTGAATATCAGCCACAGGTAGGAAAGGTTATGGGTATGGTGTGGTGAATATCAGCCACTGGTAGGAAAGGCTATGGGTTATGGTGTGGTGAATATCAGCCACAGGTAGGAAAGGCTATGGGTATGGTGTGGTGAATATCAGCCACTGCTAGGGACGGCTATGGGTATGGTGTAGTGAATATCAGCCACAGGTAGGAAAGGCTATGGGTATGGTGTGGTGAATATCAGCCACTGCTAGGGACGGCTATGGGTATGGTGTAGTGAATATCAGCCACAGGTAGGAAAGGCTATGGGTATGGTGTGGTGAATATCAGCCACTGCTAGGGACGGCTCTGAATATCAGCCACAGGTAGGGACGGCTATGGGTATGGTGTAGTGAATATCAGCCACAGGTAGGAAAGGCTATGGGTATGGTGTGGTGAATATCAGCCACAGGTAGGGACGGCTATGGGTATGGTGTAGTGAATATCAGCCACAGGTAGGAAAGGCTATGGGTATGGTGTGGTGAATATCAGCCACAGGTAGGAAAGGTTATGGGTATGGTGTGGTGAATATCAGCCACAGGTAGGGAAGGCTATGGGTATGGTGTGGTGAATATCAGCCACAGGTAGGAAAGGCTATGGGTATGGTGTGGTGAATATCAGCCACAGGTAGGAAAGGTTATGGGTATGGTGTGGTGAATATCAGCCACAGGTTGGAAAGGTTATGGGTATGGTGTGGTGAATATCAGCCACGGGAAGGGAAGGCTATTGGTATGGTGTGGTGAATATCAGCCACTGGTAGGAAAGGCTATGGGTATGGTGTGGTAAATATTAGCCACAGGTAGGGACGGCTATGGGTATGGTGTGGTAAATATCAGCCACAGGCTATGGGTATGTTAAGGTGAATATCAGCCAGGGAAAGGAAAGGCTATGGGTATGTTGTGGTGAATATCAGCCATGGAAAGGAAAGGCTATGGGTATGGTGTGGTGAATATCAGCCACAGGTAGGAAAGGCTATGGGTATGGTGTGGTGAATATCAGCCACAGGTAGGAAAGGTTATGGGTATGGTGTGGTGAATATCAGCCACAGGTAGGAAAGGCTATGGGTATGGTGTGGTGAATATCAGCCACAGGTAGGAAAGATTATGGGTATGGTGTGGTGAATATCAGCCACGGGTATGAAAGGCTATGGGTATGGTGTGTTGAATGTGGTGAATATCAGCCATGGAAAAGAAATGCTCTGGGTATGGTGTGTTGAATGTGGGGAATATCAGCCATGGGAAAGAAATGCTCTGTTTATGGTGTAGTGAATATCAGCCACAGGAAGGAAAGGCTATGGGTATAGTGTGGTGAATTCAGCCACAGGTAGGGAAGGCTATGGGTATGGTGTGGTGAATATCAGCCACAGGTAGGAAAGGCTATGGGTATGGTGTGGTGAATATCAGCCACAGGTAGGGACGGCTATGGGTATGGTGTAGTGAATATCAGCCACAGGTAGGAAAGGTTATGGGTATGGTGTGGTGAATATCAGCCACTGGTAGGGACGGCTATGGGTATGGTGTAGTGAATATCAGCCACAGGTAGGAAAGGCTATGGGTATGGTGTGGTGAATATCAGCCACAGGTAGGAAAGGTTATGGGTATGGTGTGGTGAATATCAGCCACAGGTTGGAAAGGTTATGGGTATGGTGTGGTGAATATCAGCCACGGGAAGGGAAGGCTATTGGTATGGTGTGGTGAATATCAGCCACTGGTAGGAAAGGCTATGGGTATGGTGTGGTAAATATTAGCCACAGGTAGGGACGGCTATGGGTATGGTGTGGTGAATATCAGCCACAGGCTATGGGTATGTTAAGGTGAATATTAGCCAGGGAAAGGAAAGGCTATGGGTATGTTGTGGTGAATATCAGCCATGGAAAGGAAAGGCTATGGGTATGGTGTGGTGAATATCAGCCACGAAAAGGAAAGGCTATGGGTATGGTGTGGTGAATATCAGCCACAGGTAGGGAAGGCTATGGGTATGGTGTGGTGAATATCAGCCACGGGTAGGGACGGCTATGGGTATGGTGTGGTGAATATCAGCCACAGGTAGGAAAGGCTATGGGTATGGTGTGGTGAATATCAGCCATGGGAAAGAAATGCTCTGGGTATGGTGTGTTGAATGTGGTGAATATCAGCCATGGGAAAGAAATGCTCTGTGTATGGTGTGGTGAATATCAGCCACAGGAAGGAAAGGCTATGGGTATGGTGTTGTGAATATCAGCCATAGGTAGGAAAGGTTATGGGTATGGTGTGGTGAATATCAGCCACAGGTTGGAAAGGTTGTGGGTATGGTGTGGTGAATATCAGCCACGGGAAGGGAAGGCTATTGGTATGGTGTGGTAAATATCAGCCACAGGTAGGAAAGGTTATGGGTATGGTGTGGTGAATATCAGCCATGGGAAGGGAAGGCTATGGGTATGGTGTGGTGAATATCAGCCACAGGTAGGAAAGGCTATGGGTATGGTGTGGTGAATATCAGCCACTGGTAGGAAAGGCTATGGGTATGGTGTGGTAAATATCAGCCACAGGTAGGAAAGGCTATGGGTATGGTGTGGTGAATATCAGCCACTGGTAGGAAAGGCTATGGGTATGGTGTGGTGAATATCAGCCACTGGTAGGAAAGGCTATGGGTATGGTGTGGTGAATATCAGCCACTGGTAGAAAAGGCTATGGGTTATGGTGTGGTGAATATCAGACACTGGTAGGAAAGGCTATGGGTATGGTGTGGTAAATATTAGCAACAGGTAGGGACCGCTATGGGTATGGTGTGGTGAATATCAGCCACAGGCTATGGGTATGGTAAGGTGAATATCAGCCAGGGAAAGGAAAGGCTATGGGTATGTTGTGGTGAATATCAGCCATGGAAAGGAAAGGCTATGGGTATGGTGTGGTGAATATCAGCCACTGGTAGGAAAGGCTATGGGTATGGTGTGGTGAATATCAGCCACAAGTAGGGAAGGCTATGGGTATGGTGTGGTGAATATCAGCCACGGGTAGGGACGGCTATGGGTATGGTGTAGTGAATATCAGCCACAGGTAGGAAAGGCTATGGGTATGGTGTGGTGAATATCAGCCACAGGTAGGAAATGCTATGGGTATGGTGTGGTGAATATCAGCCACTGGTAGGAAAGGCTATGGGTTATGGGTTATGGTGTGGTGAATATCAGCCACGGGTAGGAAAGGCTATGGGTATGGTGTGTTGAATGTGGTGAATATCAGCCACTGGTAGGAAAGGCTATGGGTATGGTGTGGTGAATATCAGCCACAGGTAGGAAAGGCTATGGGTATGGTGTGGTGAATATTAGCCACAGGTAGGGACGGCTATTGGTATGGTGTGGTGAATATCAGCCACAGGTAGGGAAGGCTATGGGTATGGTGTGGTGAATATCAGCCACGGAAAGAAAAGGCTATGGGTATGGTGTGGTGAATATCAGCCACGGAAAGGAAAGGCTATGGGTATGGTGTGGTGAATATCAGCCACTGGTAGGAAAGGCTATGGGTATGGTGTGGTGAATATCAGCCATAGGTAGGAAAGGCTATGGGTATGGTGTGGTGAATATCAGCCACGGGTAGGAAAGGCTATAGGTATGGTGTGTTGAATGTGGTGAATATCAGCCACTGGTAGGAAAGGCTATGGGTATTGTGTGGTGAATATCAGCCACAGGTAGGAAAGGCTATGGGTATGGTGTGGTGAATGTCAGCCACAGGTAGGGACGGCTATAGGTATGGTGTGGTGAATATCAGCCACAGGTAGGGAAGGCTATGGGTATGGTGTGGTGAATATCAGCCATGGAAAGGAAAGGCTATGGGTATGGTGTGGTGAATATCAGCCACTGGTAGGAAAGGCTATGGGTATGGTGTGGTGAATATCAGCAACTGGTAGGAAAGGCTTTGGGTATGGTGTGGTGAATATCAGCCACGGGTAGGGACGGCTATGGGTATGGTGTGGTGAATATCAGCCACTGGTAGGAAAGGCTATGGGTATAGTGTGGTGAATATCAGCCACGGAAACGAAAGGCTATGGGTATGGTGTGGTGAATATCAGCCACAGGTAGGAAAGGCTTTGGGTATGGTGTGGTGAATATCAGCCACAGGTAGGAAATGCTATGGGTATGGTGTGGTGAATATCAGCCACAGGTAGGAAAGGCTATGAGTATGGTGTGGTGAATACCAGCCATGGGTTGGGAAGGCTATAGGTATGATGTGGTGAATATCAGCCACGGGAAGGAAATGCTATGGGTATGGTGTGGTGAATATCACCCACGGGTAGGGAAGGCTATTGGTATGATGTGGTGAATATCAGCCAAGGGTAGGGAAGGCTATTGGTATGGTGTGGTGAATATCAGCCACGGGTAGGGAAGGCAATGGATATGGTGTGGTGAATATCAGCCACAGGTAGGGAAGGCTATGGGTATGGTGTGGTGAATATCAGCCACAGGTAGGAAATGCTATGGGAATGGTGTGGTGAATATCAGCAACTGGTAGGAAAGGCTATGGGTATGATGTGGTGAATATCAGCCACGGGAAGGAAATGCTATGGGTTATGGTGTGGTGAATACCATCCACCAGGCTTAATTTATATGAGCATGAATGATAATTGGCTATGGTTGATGCAAGCATGTTCATAAAGACAGCCCTGGGTGCTGTGTCATGGATTCAGTTTGTGTCAACTTCGGGTACAAAGTGTAGAAAATAAATAATTGTTTCTGAAGCACAGACTATTCCTTAAATGGATGCATCCATATTTGGAGACAATTGGTTTTTAAACATTGAGTCAGTGTATGTTGTTGGATAACCAAACAAATATTCTGTGATAATAAACATATTTCACCACAGGTGTGCATTGCACTATTTAACGTAGCCCATATCCTTCACTTTGGCGTCTTTTTATTTTGATAGATGAGATTTTAATTGCAACAGATGCCTAACTTTTGTGCCATTTCCACCTGTCGTTTTTGCAATCACACGACAGTTGAAGCCATTAAACCTGCACCCCTCTATCTTCCTCTGTGTATTTGGAGAAATTAGTCTTCCTAGAAGAGTTCATTAAGTGTTTAGGGTGTGTCCAGGTAACAAAAAATTAATTAACAGATATTTATGAAGATGCCAACATATCACAAGAAACATGTTATAGTATGCATAATGATGCTTTATGAGTGTTCATAAATAGTCTATCAGATATTATTGAGAGGGATTATTCAATAAAAAAATGTACATGCTCTATATATAAACAGCTATGTAGGTGTATCTTTATACATAACTTGTGGGCACTATGAAAAAATACAACATGGAATCCTCCCACAAAAAATTTATTTTCCAAAGGAATTGTGCTGTATTAACATATATTTGCAACCCAATTTGTGTTGGGATGATAAAGCCTATTGACTTACAAATGTTTGGTGATTTATGTTGGAATGCCCATGTTATTATACTAGAAACGGTCTCACTGATCCTACGAGAGGCTTTCTAGACCCCTTCAAAAATATGGCTAGTAATATCTAGTGTCAAAATGTCCAACCCCTCTATACCATTTGTCATTCAATTAAAACAAGGATTTATGGCCGCCATCTTGAATATCTAAGAAAAAATCAATCGCTTTATTGCATATCTCCATATCAACATGTATAACAGGTGCTTTACAAAAGGCTTAGTGTGTTTTTTTAAGGAAATCTTTGAAAACCAGATGGTATGGTTTTATTATCAGTATTTATTCTACTGATATGGGTTCTGACTAAATATCTTAATATATTACTCTGTTGCTTGCATGTACCTGTGTCAGTTACCTGAATTCTAAGTCCAGCTCAAGGTTTCTGACAAAGGTATTCCGTATTTGTATATTACAGAGTTATCTGCCGTTATGGGTAGGTAATGATTTTGAGGTCATGTGTTTCAGAGGGTAACATCATACTTTTGAGAAAACAGATTTGAGTTGTGTTCACAAAATAATGACGTCACAATGGATACCTACCCGAAAGGAATACCCTTTTGTTGGGTTTGTGTTGAAATGGTATTGGAAAAGGGATGGAAGTAGGTAATAAGTACGACAAGGGATGGAAGTAGGTACTAAGTACGACAAGGGATGGAAGTAGGTACTAAGTACGACAAGGGATGGAAGTAGGTAATAAGAACGACAAGGGATGGAAGTAGGTAATAAGTACGACAAGGGATGGAAGTAGGTAATAAGTACGACAAGGGATGGAAGTAGGTAATAAGAACGACAAGGGATGGAAGTAGGTAATAAGTACGACAAGGGATGGAAGTAGGTAATAAGTACGACAAGGGATGGAAGTAGGTAATAAGTACGACAAGGGATGGAAGTAGGTAATAAGTACGACAAGGGATGGAAGTAGGTAATAAGTACGACAAGGGATGGAAGTAGGTAATAAGTACGACAAGGGATGGAAGTAGGTAATAAGTACGTACAAGGAGAGTAGGGACAAGGAAAGTGAAGTAAGTATAATAAGTAGACAAGGGATGGAAGTAGGTAATAAGTACAAGGGATGGAAGTAGGTAATAAGTACGACAAGGGATGGAAGTAGGTAATAAGTAGACAAGGGATGAAGTAGAAGTATAATAAGTACGACAAGGGATGGAAGTAGGTAATAAGTACGACAAGGGATGGAAGTAGGTAATAAGTACGACAAGGGATGGAAGTAGGTAATAAGTAGTGACAAGGGATGGAAGTAGGTAATAAGTACGACAAGGGATGGAAGTAGGTAATAAGTACGACAAGGGATGGAAGTAGGTAATAAGTACGACAAGGGATGGAAGTAGGTAATAAGTACGACAAGGGATGGAAGTAGGTAATAAGTACGACAAGGGATGGAAGTAGGTAATAAGTACGACAAGGGATGGAAGTAGGTAATAAGTACGACAAGGGATGGATGGAAGTAGGTAATAAGTACGACAAGGGATGGAAGTAGGTAATAAGTACGACAAGGGATGGAAGTAGGTAATAAGTACGACAAGGGATGGAAGTAGGTAATAAGTACGACAAGGGATGGAAGTAGGTAATAAGTACGACAAGGGATGGAAGTAGGTAATAAGTACGACAAGGGATGGAAGTAGGTAATAAGTACGACAAGGGATGGAAGTAGGTAATAAGTACGACAAGGGATGGAAGTAGGTAATAAGTACGACAAGGGATGGAAGTAGGTAATAAGTAGACAAGGGATGGAAGTAGGTAATAAGTACGACAAGGGATGGAAGTAGGTAATAAGTACGACAAGGGATGGAAGTAGGTAATAAGTACGACAAGGGATGGAAGTAGGTAATAAGTACGACAAGGGATGGAAGTAGGTAATAAGTACGACAAGGGATGGAAGTAGGTAATAAGTACGACAAGGGATGGAAGTAGGTAATAAGTACGACAAGGGATGGAAGTAGGTAATAAGTACGACAAGGGATGGAAGTAGGTAATAAGTACGACAAGGGATGGAAGTAGGTAATAAGTACGACAAGGGATGGAAGTAGGTAATAAGTACGACAAGGGATGGAAGTAGGTAATAAGTACGACAAGGGATGGAAGTAGGTAATAAGTACGACAAGGGATGGAAGTAGGTAATAAGTACGACAAGGGATGGAAGTAGGTAATAAGTACGACAAGGGATGGAAGTAGGTAATAAGTACGACAAGGGATGGAAGTAGGTAATAAGTACGACAAGGGATAGAAGTAGGTAATAAGTACGACAAGGGATGGAAGTAGGTAATAAGTACGACAAGGGATGGAAGTAGGTAATAAGTACGACAAGGGATAGAAGTAGGTGATAAGTACGGAAAGGTAATTCTGTATGATACAAAGTATTGAATAAGCAAGTTATCTAAAGTCATCGTATTTTCAAAGTTAAATGTAGAAGTGCTTGTGTGAATTTTATTGTTCTAATTATGCATGGAAACATCTAGCAAAAAGAATGAACTACCGTAAAACCCCTCTAACTCGAACCCGGATTCCTCGAATACCCCCTATTCCTCGAACTGGTCATACGGTCCCGACCGTGTCCCTATATAATCTATGTAACGAAACCCCGGATAGCCCGAACAGCTATTCATCGAATACCCCTTATTCCTCGAACAGAAATATGTCCCCGTTTCATCAAATACATAGAATTTACCTATGTATTCATCAAACAGATGTTCGGCTCATGAGATTTTTTACCTGTGTCATACCTGACTGCACCGACCGACATGGATAATTGCTCACGATCTTGTGTTTATACAGGTGGCGTGTCAAGCCTTTAGGTAATTAAGGGATTAATGATGTCATTATTACTTACCTATACGATCGCAAGTCGTTGTTTGATGCTAACTTTATTTGAACATTTAAGAAAAGGCATTAAATTAATGATGTTTCTCTCGTAATAATCTTCGCTGTAAATACGAAAATACGGAAGTTGTTGATCTGTGTTAATAGAAATAACGCATTGTTAAATGAGAAAAGAGGCGGAAGATATTGCTGACGTCCGCCTAATTATATAAGTTCATTTTTTAACAATACTTTGTTGTTTTCATTCGGCAGGCTTATACAATGTTATTTATCAAAAGATATCAAACGCTAATATTTAAAGTACATTTTATCAGTGCGTTCCATATCTTTCCCCGTAAAATTGTATTTTGTAACTTTACTCGTAAACACATGTAACCTAACGTTACGCTTTTACAAAATACACGTTTCTCATGTTCGTTATTATGCTGGTTAACAACTTTATTGTGAGTATGTATTTTGTAAATGTTTTAACTGATTTGTGATAATTAAATAAAAGAAAATGTACTCCTTGTTGACCAATATGGATTGTACATTGGCCTAGATGAAGATTGATTTCTATTATAGGGCTTTCTCGTAAGCATTTTCAAACGCTAAACTTATATTATACAATTTTTTTTCCCAACTTGATATTGCTATCAGTAAAACACTCAAATAAAGAAATTCAAAATGCTGAAAGATAGAGTAATTAAAATGTCATTGCCGTGCATTGTTTGTCATAGTTAGAGACTGGACATTTTGACTGTCGATCGTGACCAACCTCTGATGAGTGAAATACCCCGTATTCCTCGAACTATTGACCTGGTCCCCTGCTGTTCGAGTTATAGGGGTTTAACTGTATATTGTCTTAACCTCAATAATAGATTTTCTTTATATTAATACAGTGACTTGGTTGTAGCTATAATGTTCTGAAAACCTCTGGCCAGTATGACAAAGTTGGAGATGGGAGCCAAATTTTAACACCCAGAAAAATCTCTGGCCCTGGAGTTTAACTCTTCATGAATAAATAAACCACTTTTACCTATTGACTTAAGTGGAATCTTTTACATCATCAGTTATTTTTATCAAATCAGCTGTATAAACTGTATAACTGTATTTTGTCTATCGTCGAAGAAGGTGACATATTCACTGTTACTGAAAGACATTTGTGGACAAGATAGAAGCAAGAATTGAATGTCATAAATTACTCAAAGTGAAATTAAAGCCTGGGGTATAGAGCAAGAAGAAAATAAACCAGCATAATCTCACTTTTGACTGGAGAATCAAACCTTAGTCACAGAGATGAAAAGCCAATGAACTATCAGAAGGTGGTTAGAAAGAGGGTAAACCAATAAAAATAATTTTGATGATGTAAATAAAAGATAAATTATTTGTGATTTTTGCATCAGGGATTCAATTTCTCTCTTCATCCGTCAAATATACGTTTAAAACATTCAAAATCTGTATTATTGATTACACACAGGTTTCTACTCATTGTCAGTATTAAGATTTTAATCACTTTGAGGTACAAAATAAAGAAAAAATAAAAGGAGCTCCTCCTGGAGTTTTAATTAAAAAAAGGTGTTTCATTTCTAGGAGATACCTATCATCATTAATCTTGAATTTTCCAATAGCTTGGGAAAAAAGATGTAAAACCCTGTCCTTTGATATAGGGGCCATAGTGAATTCAAAAGTTTTTATACTGATGCTCCCTGCATGAAGACAATGGTTTTAATTATACGTAAAGCCCCTCGGAGACCTGCAAACTTTTCTCTCCAAATTTAATGCTGACAGCTAGTGCTTAAATCCAACACACTGCACCACAAATCTTAGATTGTTACGTAGGAAAAATCAGTAAAGTTTAAATCTTCATCATTCTACGACTCCTGAAAAAATTATAGGTTACGCATCCCTAGATCGATACGAGTGTTTGGTTTAAACAGATAATTGTATTTATTGAAAACAGTCTTCTCCGAGAACATCATTAATTATTTCAATTTAGCATATTGATTTCTATCAAAATATAACACCTTGAAGCTTAACCCTGCACTTCTTACATGATAAGGAAAAAAAACATGGGGAAAGGAATATGCTTCATCTCGTACACATTCAAAATTTAATTTAGAATAAAAATATTACGTCTTTTTGGAAAATTTTGTTTGTTAAAGCAATTGAGGGAAATGTTTAAGCATATTTCTAATTATGAAGAAAGAGGTATATCAATTTTGGACGCTTTAACAACTCCTTGGTAATATCGTATAAAGAGGATATATCAGAATCAGCTGCATTTTTCATATAGAAATCTTGCCATATTGACCACCTCTGTATATATAACAAGAGATCCCAGAGGGATCTTGGCGCCCACCAAAGAATGATCTATGTCTGACAACAGAAAGAGGGATCTTTTCCCTGCTTTTCAAACTTTTACTACATACTATATATGAACCTTGAGAAAGATCTTTTCAGTACTTTCTGAGATATGTAGCAGTAACAAACTTCAATTATCAAAATTCAAGATGGCTACCTGTCGATCATCTTGCTGACTGATCTGTCCCAAAATGCAATATGCATAACTAGGGTCGTAGGGGAACCTACATATAAAATTTGAGAAAGATTCCTTCAGTACTTTCTGGGAAATAGTGTTAACAAACTTTAACTATCAAAATCCAAGATGGCCGCCAGTCGGCTATCTTGTTGACCGATCACTCCCAAAATGCAATATGCACAACTAGGGTTCAAGGGGAACATGCATATGAAATTTGAGAGAGATCCCTTCAGTACTTTCTGAGAAATAGCGGTAACAAACTTTAACTATCAAAATCCAAGATGGCCGTCAGTCGGTCGGCAATCTTGTTGACTGATTGGTCCCAAAATGCAATATGCACAACTAGGGCCCTAGGGGAACCTATATATGAAATTTGAGAAAGATCCCTTCAGTACTTTCTGGGAAATAGCGGTAACAAACTTTAACTATCAAAATCCAAGATGGCCGCCGGTCGGCCATCATTGTTGACCGATTGGTCCCAAAATGCAATATGCACAACTAGGGCCCTAGGAGAACCAACATATGATATTTGAGAAAGATCCCTTAAGTACTTTCTGAGAAATAGCGGTAACAAACTTTAACTATCAAAATCCAAGATGGCCGCCAGTCGGCCATCTTGTTGACCGATCTGTCCCAAAATGCAATATGCACAACTAGGGCCCTAGGAGAACCAACATATGAAATTTGAGAAAGATCCCTTCAAAACTTTCTGAGAAATAGCGGTAACAAACTTTAACTATCAAAATCCAAGATGGCCGCCAGTCGACCATTTTGTTGACCGATCTGTCCCAAAATGCAATATGCACAACTAGGGCCCTAGGAGAACCAACATATGAAATTTGAGAAAGATCCCTTCATAACTTTCTGAGAAATAGCGGTAACAAACTTTAACTATCAAAATCCAAGATGGCCGCCAGTCGGCCATCTTGTTGACCGATTGGTCCCAAAATGCAATATGCACAACTAGGGCCCTAGGAGAACCAACATATGAAATTTGAGAAAGATCCCTTCAAAACTTTCTGAGAAATAGCGGTAACAAACTTTAACTATCAAAATCCAAGATGGCCGCCAGTCGGCCATCTTGTTGACCGATTGGTCCCAAAATGCAATATGCACAACTAGGGCCCTAGGGGAACCTACATGTGAAATTTGAGAAAGCTCCCTTCTGTACTTTCTGAGAAATAGCGGTAACAAGAATTGTTAACGGACGGACGGACGGACGGAAGGACGGACGGACGACGGACCACGGACGAAAGGCGATTTGAATAGCCCACCATCTGATGATGGTGGGCTAAAAAAATATAAACTTTATTTATTTTTTATTTTGAGAAACAAGTTATACAACTTATGTAAATCACTCTCGATGGCCCGGATGTAAGCGCACGAGGGGTCTTAGTTTGGGAGGAAACTGAAGTGCCCAGAGAAAACCCACGTGATCGGGCAGGTGACCCCTTACCTTTTCACGTCTGTGCCGGGGATCGAACCCTGGCCGGCTAGGTATAGACCACCTCTGTATAAAGACCATCTACTCTATAAGACCTTTCTATTTGTGTTCTATTGGCACCATTTGACCTTTGCATCAGGGTAATGTGGCAGTAAAAGCCATGTTTTCATTGTTCCTTAGGCACTCTTTATAGATACATCTCACTCTAAAATCACACACATCAACATTTTTTCACTGGCTCATGGTGGTTTAAAATGCTTTCTTATATATCTTTTCCTCCAGAATCCAATAACATATATGGTAATGAAATCATTTTTATACATCTGCTTTACAACCAGAATGTTCCTACTCAATTATGCATGTCCCGAGTATATCATAAAAGTTAAACAAGTTTTTGCACAAAATCATTGATTTTGTTACCAATTAAGTTGTTTTGATCATACCTATATATACCTGTTTATTACCTGTATATATATACAGGTATAAGTACTTCTGTAGCGTATATCCTACCTGATACATTATACATGGAATACGACTGGAGTGCATGCTTCATCACCGTAACCATGGCAGTATACCTATTACGTGGAACTCCCACAAGATATCAATCACAAATCGTTACATCACTTTGTCAGAGTTATCACATAATATCAGCAATCTCCTATATATACTCAATATGGTGACTAAATCAAAGTGTTTCCATAGAAACTATATGTTGTCAAAAATTATAGCATAGCAGTTTGACAATATACCATTTTCAAAGAAAAACAAGAGGCCAAGAGGCCTTGACGGTCACCTGAGTGCTGATACAGAAAGAGCATTGCAAAGTTGGTTCAAATCTGTAAAAAGTATTTACGAATTAGAATAAACTTTAATGTTGAACCTTCGTATTAGAATTTTTATTTTTTGTTTTTCATTTTGATAGTTAGTGTATTATGTTACCAAACCTTATACTTAAAATTCCAATTTGCTTTGCCAACGTTAAACAACAAAACCAAACTACAAGTCAGCCAGTGTCAGTGATTTTTCAAATTGTCACTTCTAATCTATGAAGATAATTTGGTTCCACCAAACCTGTGCATTCAGAAGAAGATTTTTGAAATTTTAGCCATTTGGACCCATTTTGGCCCCGCCCCTCTGGTCCCTGGGGGTCAGCCAGGACCAATATGGATATGGTGTTAAAATGCTATTTCAGACTAATAATTCTGACCCAGATTGACTCATTTCCTATTAAAACTAAGCAAATAATGTTCATAAATGTGTTTTTCCTATATAAACTATAGTAAATTTGACCCCCTCCCCAGGGGAAAATCTGAGATCCAAGGGACATATAATTCACACATTTTGTAAAGGACCTTAAGACCTTTCAATCTATGAAGAGTATTTGGTTCCATCTAATCTGTGAATTCAGAAGAAAGATTTTTGAAAAGATAGCCAATTTGACCTCTTTTAATTGACCCCCCCTCTCTGGCCCCTGGGGGTCGGCCAGGACCAATATGGATATGGTGTTAAAATGATATTTCAGGCTAATAATTCTAACCCAGTGAGACTAATTTCATATGAAAAATAAGCAAATAATGTTCATAAATGTGTTTTTCTTATATAAACTATAGTAAACTTGACCTCCCTCCCAAGGGGGAAACATGAGACCCCAGGGTCATATAATTCACAATTTTTGTAAAGGACCTTCAGACCTTTCCATCTATGAAAAGTATTTGATTCTACCAATTCCAGAATTTCAGAAGAAGATTTTTAAAGTTTTGGCCTATTGGACCTCTTTTGGTCCCGCCCCTAAGGCCCCTGGGGGTCAGGCATAAAAAATTTATTAATTAGGATTCAATGACCATTTCATAAGGATATTTTTGACAATTTTAACAAATTTCTTATTATAAATGACCAAATGATGCTTAAAAATGGGTTTTCCCTATATAAACTATAGTAAACTTAACCCCCTCCCCAGGGGGAAACCTGAGACCCTAGGGTCATGTAATTCACAATTTTTGTAGAGGCCCTTGAGACCTTCGTATCTATAGAGTGTTTTATTCTACCACATCTGTGAGTGGAGAAGAAGATTTTTAAAATTTCAGCCAATTTTACCCCTTTTGGCCCCTCCCACAGTCCCTTGAGGGCTGGGGGTCATATAATTCACAATTTTGATTAACCTTATGCCTTAGAAGGTTTGTGCAAAATATCATTGAAATTGCTTCAGCGGTTTTGGAGAAGTCGAAAATGTAAATTGTTTACGGACACATGACACATGATGGACGATGCACGACAACGGACAAAAGGCGATTAGAAAAGGTCACTTGAGACTTCGGCTCAGGTGACCTAATTAAACAAATTTTTTCTTCATAAATAATTCCATCTCCATCAGCACTTTCTTTGTCTGACTTAAAGGAAACAAGAGGCCCAAAGGGCCACAACGGTCATCTGACTACCTTGGCAATAGTAAAATTAATTACATATGGGGTCACTTTGTCAGGACCATGTCAGGATCATTTCATGCAAGTTTCAGCCAAATCGCACTGGTAGAACTTGAGAAGAAGTTGAAAATGTGTTTTCAAGATGGCGGCTTTGGCGGCCATCTTGGATTTCAGATCAACCCGAAAAACAACACTTTGTCAGGACCATGTCAGGATCATTTCATGCAAGTTTCAGCCAAATCGCACAGGTAGAACTTGAGAAGAAGTTCAAAATGTGTTTTCAAGATGGAAGCTGTGGCGGCCATCTTGGATTTTGGATAGACCCGAAAAATAACAACACTTTGTCGGGACCATGTCAGGATCATTTCATGCAAGTTTCAGCCAAATCGCTCTAATAGAACTTGAGAAGAAGTTCAAAATGTGTTTTCAAGATGGCAGCTGTGGTGGCCATCTTGGATTTCAGATCGACCCGAAAAATAACAACACTTTGTCGGGACCATGTCAGGATCATTTCATGCAAGTTTCAGCCAAATCGCACTGGTAGAACTTGAGAAGAAGTTCAAAATGTGTTTTCAAGATGGCGGCTGTGGCGGCCATCTTGGATTTCAGATCGACCCGAAAAATAACAACACTTTGTCGGGACCATGTCAGGATCATTTCATGCAAGTTTCAGCCAAATCGCACAGGTAGAACTTGAGAAGAAGTTCAAAATGTGTTTTCAAGATGGCGGCTGTGGCGGCCATGTTGGATTTTGGATCGACCTGAAAAATAACAACACTTTGTCGGGACCATGTCAGGATCATTTAATGCAAGTTTCAGCCAAATCGCACTGGTAGAACTTGAGAAGAAGTTCAAAATGTGTTTTCAAGATGGCGGCTGTGGCGGCCATCTTGGATTTTGGATCGACCCGAAAAATAACAACACTTTGTCGGGACCATGTCAGGATCATTTCATGCAAGTTTCAGCCAAATTGCACCGGTAGAACTTGAGAAGAAGTTCAAAATGTGTTTTCAAGATGGCGGCTGTGGCGGCCATCTTGGATTTCAGATCGACCCGAAAAATAACAACACTTTGTCGGGACCATGTCAGGATCATTTCATGCAAGTTTCAGCCAAATTGCACTGGTAGAACTTGAGAAGAAGTTCAAAATGTGTTTTCAAGATGGCGGCTGTGGCGGCCATCTTGGATTTCAGATCGACCCGAAAAATAACAACACTTTGTCGGGACCATGTCAGGATCATTTCATGCAAGTTTCAGCCAAATCGCACCGGTAGAACTTGAGAAGAAGTTCAAAATGTGTTTTCAAGATGGCGGCTGTGGCGGCCATCTTGGATTTCAGATCGACCCGAAAAATAACAACACTTTGTCGGGACCATGTCAGGATCATTTCATGCAAGTTTCAGCTAAATCGCACCGGTAGAACTTGAGAAGAAGTTCAAAATGTGTTTTCAAGATGGCGGCTGTGGCGGCCATCTTGGATTTCAGATCGACCCGAAAAATAACAACACTTTGTCGGGACCATGTCACGATCATTTCATGCAAGTTTCAGCTAAATCGCACCGGTAGAACTTGAGAAGAAGTTCAAAATGTGAAATGTTAACGCACGGCGGACGGCGCACGGCGCACGGCGGACGGCGGACGGCGGACGGCGGACGACGACGGACGAAACATGACGACTATAGGTCATCCTGACCCTTCGGGTCAGATGACCTAAAAATACACAAAAAGGCACCTTGTCTTAGATTTCATTCAAATGTTGATAGGCCGACCAAGGTACATAAGAAATGGCACAATTAATGACAATATCTGACATTACTCAAATGATTGAGAAACATAGCTAAAAATCTTGACGGGTCTTAAACTCATCATTCTGCCCCATGCATATATGCATACATGCTAGTTATAGAATGTCAGCTAACTTGACCACTTAGTCACCATTTTCTATCTACTAAGTGAGAAAACAATGAGTACCTGAAAACTGCCATATGATAAGTTATAGTCTGGAGGAGGAGGGCTAGTTGTAGAACTTAGGACACTTTAACAACTTGGACAGTCACTTCCCCATTTATTCTAACTCTTTGAACTTATGCCATACAATTACTATGTATCCTATATAATATCCATGACATGCTGCAGCAGGAAGATTACATATCAGGGCCATAATCTAAATATCAAGGAATTGCATGAATTTGATATACAACATGCTATTTGAATTTAGCATCAAATTTAATCTCAACAATTTTAAAACAATATTAAACCAAATCATCAAAGTGGCAGCCTTTATAATTCAATTTGATATCAAGAATTAACAATATCTGGAACAAAACAAATATCAATCCTGTTTCACTACCATGTCTAATTAGCTTGGCTTCAGCTGGTCATGGGAATGAGGAGTGAGTTAAAATGACCATTGAATTAGTAAGTCAAGAAATGACACCATTTGAATGGAAAGAAAATGGTGCTTTATTTTTTGGCTTAACAAAAGACAACATTTCATGGGTCACCAATTGATGTGTAGAAAGAGTAAGAGTTTAAAAGGATGCCTTCAAGAAATTTGGAAAGAAATCAAACAATATAATTGTGAATTGATATTGACTCAAAACCTTAGTGCTGTTTAATGTTAAGTATAGTAGTTTACACTTTCCCATAATAAAATTTTGTCCTAGCACAAAAAACCAAATAAAAGCCCATATCTAACCTTCCTATGACTGCTTGCTTTTGCCCAAAGATGCTAAGAAATAACTGGTCTCTACTGTTGTGGTTTAAGTGGCTGAAATGTTAGCAAGCCACCGGCTACTACAATGATGTTGTGGCTGTTCATAGAGAAAAAAGTAAATTCTATAGATCTCCATGTGTCAATCTACTACTACATGGGGCTCGGGGTTCTTTAGAACCTAAGTGTGGTCCATTTAAATACTGTATACGGCTAGACTACATGATTTTCTTGTTCATTGAACGTTCGTGGAACTAGGGCAAGATTTTGCAAAGGAATGTATCACAATTGTGGCTTCATTATCCACAGAGGTGTAGCTCTATTGTTATTCAATAGCGAGTAACAAAACATTAAGTAAATATTGAAAGTGTAAATATTTCACATCGGGTGTCACAATACAGAGCAAGTGATTCTTTATTGAATCATTAAATAACTTTTTGCAAAGGATTTAGAATTTTTTTAAAGGCTTCTTTGGTATTTTGAAATTAGAAATTCATGTAAGATAAAGATAGCTTGTCTCCATTTCAAATCAGAATGATCGAGATACAACGGGGGACATGACAGCTGTGTAAAACTGCTCTATCATTTCATAGCTAGGGCATGGAAAACTAGTATCTAACAATGGTAAACACATATCGTAAAATTATTCTTTTTTTTTTATCTGACAATAAAACATCCACATACGATATTTTTTTCTTTTTATAAAAAACTTTTAGAACATTATATAAAAAAGTCATTGGATTTAATCTAGTTTTTTCAGAGCCAGAAATATTTAAGAATCAAAGTACCTGGAGAAATAGAATTATATATTGTCTCGTTAACTAGCCCAACTATTACCCCATAAATGGAGACTATAATGATAGAATGTCAGATACCTTATATCCACTCGGTCACTGGCAAATTATTAAATGTTTTATCATCAATTGAAATTCAAGAAGTGTGATTGACTGAGAGTACAGATATCTGCTCCATTGTGATCCAACCGTACAGACCTGATGCCAGACTTAATATAAACACAGATAAGATTCTGTGAAATATGAACACACCAATAGGAGTCAATGGCTTCCTGACTCCCCGGTATTAGGCCAGGTGAGGTTAAGGTATTAATGGTTCTACAGCGAATTAATTACAGGTCAATTTATAATGCTTGTAAAAAGGTTAAGAATTGGTTTTGAGTTTATTTTGTAATCCATTAGGCATGAACAAATTTATGATAATGACTACTGTTGATGTTTTTTATGTGGTTAAACTTCTGCCTCTTATAAAGATGCTCCCTCAACTTCCCCATTTACATAGCTCAAGCCTGAGGGCGACTTTTATACAGTGCTGGCACATTTAAATCACAGTATCTCAACTACCATCAGCAGTCACAGTTGTAAAATTCAATTAAGGTACAAGTTTTAAGAGCTTGTCCCCATTTGCTCTGTCAAACAAATGGTACTGATGCTATCAGATCGACAATTGAAAAGTTACTTGTAGTCAAAAACAATAAAATTAAAAGCAATTAAAAAATGAAAGAAAAAAAAAGTTAATAAGTAAAGGAACTTTTTGTCTGGACTTAAAAGAACATGATATAATGCTTATTTACTGAATATGTAATCACCCGGTGAACACATCAACATTGACTTTTTATAGTACCTGTAGGGTACCACATTTTAAAACAAATGTGAGGTCAATCATGTCCTTTCAAAAGCATCAGAGTTATAAGTGTCTTATCCAATACGACATGACCACAACAGTACAGACCAGACCAATGCTCTTAATAATTTGTCACATATAAATGGCCTAGCTATATTGAGCATAATGCAATGGACCACAAATTGTCAATTGAAATGTCACGTTAGGAACAGTATTAGTGGCCCAGGTACTATTCAGCAACTCTTGTAATAAGAGATTATCTGGTGTTGTCCAAATAAATGTAGCTCCATTGTGTACCGTCCCATTGTGTTCTGTCCCATTGTGTCCTATCCCATTGTGTCCCATCCCATTATGTCCCGTGCAATTATATCCCATCTCATTCTGTCCTGTTAAATTGTGTCTTTCCCATTGTGTCCTATCCCATTGTGTCTCGTCTCATTGTGTCCCATCCCATTGTGTCCTGTCCCATTGTGTCTCGTCTCATTGTGTCCCGTCTAATTGTGTCCCATCCCATTGTGTCCCATCTCATTGTGTCCTGTTCCATTGTGCCGTTGTGTCCTGTCCCATTGTGTCCAGTTCCACTGTGTCCCGTGCCACTGTGTCCCATCCCATTGCCCATTGTGTCCTGTCCCATTGTGTCCTGTTCCACTGTGTCCCGTGCCACTGTGTCCCATCCTATTGTGTCCCATCCCATTGTGTCCTGTTCCATTGTGTCCCGTGCCATTAGGTCCCGTCCCATCATATCATGTCCCATTGTGTCCTGTCCCATTGTGTCCTATCCAATCCTGCTTTGATAAATGGAGGTAGCAAATATCTTTTTGTCAAACCTGTCTATAAAGATATTGTCAAACCTTTCTTTAAAGATCTTGTCAAACCTGTCTATAAAGATCTATAAAGGTCTTCACAAACCTGTCTATAAAGATCTTGTCAAACCTGTTTATAAATATCTTTTCAAACCTGTCTATAAATATCTAGTCAAACCTGTCTATAAAGATCTTGTCAAACCTGTCTATAAATATCTTGTCAAACCTGTCTATAAAGATCTTGTCAAACCTGTCTATAAATATCTTGTCAAACCTGTCTATAAAGATCTTGTCAAACCTGTCTATAAAGATCATCTAAAGGACAACTAAAAAGTGGTCTTTATACAGAGGTGGTCTATTTAAGAAAGGTAATACAATATCACAATGTGAAAATTGCAATTTATTCAGGGTTTTTTAATTATGATGAAATTGGTAATATCATCCTATCAATATACAGTTACTGAAATATATATTATCGAGGAGACATATTAATTTACATTTTGTTTGATTTCATATTCATAAAAGAAAAACATGACGACTTTCCTCCAATCCGTACCTGTTATGAGGTGTAAAATTGTTTTGTAGATATTGATGGACGGTTTATAGATCTATGAAGAAATATGAAACGTAATAATTTATTGAAGAAAGACTGTTTTAATGTATCAAGTCTTGCTATTTAGAGCCATCTGTTTCCTGAGTAATCATCCTAACTGATACAGCTATAGTCTGGCTATGATAAGGCTCAGTAACAGGCATCAGCTAACTAAAGCTAGCTAACTTACTAAAGCTGGGTGTTACTAGATACATATTAAAGCTGTGGTGTTATTACAGTATATTCTATACAGACTCATTTTAATCCCTCAGGTCAAGTGAAATTTAAGGAAGCTAGTCACCATCTCAACCAAGAACGTTTTTCACCAGTTTTTTTTTAATTCCTGTCACATTTAGATATCTTGTATAATTTGGTCAACAAGGACAATCAAGATGAATTAATATAGCTTATGAGATTATTGTCATAAAGGAGTACATTTCTAGCATATAGCCTTAAGTCTTTTGAGGGGCCTTGTTGGCCGAGAGGTTTTCGACTTGACATATTGCCACAAGCCCTCCACCTCATGGTCCCGAGTTTGAATCCCATGTGGGCAGTTGCCAGGTATTGACTGCTGGTCAGTGGAGTTTATCTGAGTACTCTGGCTTTCCTCCACCAACAAATCTGGCACATCCTTACATGACCCTGTCCGATAAAAGGACGTTAAACTAATATAATTCAACCCAACAGTCTTTTGGGTCATTGTTGAGTAAGAAACACCTTTTAAGTCTCCTTGTCACTGTAATGAATGACAATACATCCTCCTAGTCTTTACATCACAAGGAAGTAATTTTGAATTGATCTCAATTAATATATCTTACTATCATATCTATACCTTACAAGGCATTATAATATAATAGCAAATCAAAGAACTTTATAATATTTCTTTGTGTTGTCAGCAATGAAATGAGGAAAGATATGTTAACATTAGAGACATTTCCAATAGAAACATATCAGAAGATTTAAGAATTTTGATTTAATCTAATCCTATAATTGGACATGCTCTGTCTAATGATTGACAATTTGTGTCAAAATCTGTCTAATTTCTGACAACAATTTATTATGGAATAGAAAATTTCTCGAAAACTCGACCATAACTTTAGAGTTTCTAAAGCCAAGTCACCAATTTGCCCCATCCATTTTTTTTTTTTAAACTTAAAAACATTAAGGATTCACATGGAAACAAAGAGTGATGTGTGCAGCTTCCTCTGTTTGAATGTCATTTTGTTTGAAATGCAGAGATGCACCCACAAGCGCTGTCAATACGGAGGCTGATTAGTTGTCAGCGATATGCAAAAGGGGCGTGTCTCTACGGTTTGAATGGCAGACCTAAGTATTAAGCTTAGATTCATCGAAGATCTCGCTCATCAAAAGCCATACAACTGCTGTCATAATAATGATTAGTAATTCCTTAAAATATTGCAAAATGTAAAATGTCAGTGGCTGCATGGTGCATTTTACAATTTAATCTACAGTCAAATCACATGGGACTGGATTTTAAACATGATGTTTGAAACGAAGACAGACAAATCAGTCTAGTACAAAGGCTTAGCGTTTTTACTTCCCCACTGAAAGACATTACTCACTTACATCTTTTATGTTTTTATTTTTCATTATCTAGATAAAATTATTTCTTCATCTTCTGTATCAGACCTTTCATGAAACATATCCTTAAACATTAAATACCAGATCAGATCATAATACTTTTAAAAAATAATTGATGGAAAATCAAAATCTAAATTAACATTAAACTTTTAAAACATCCAAAAGACTAAGAATTTCCAAATCAAAGGATAATAACTCTGCTTAACGAAACCTCACATAAAATTGGATAGACATACTATATTGGTCCTATAGGTACTTAAACACTAAATGTGCAGACAATAAAATTCCAGACAGTGTCACAGACAGTGTACAACACCTTTCAGCACTCTCTACTAGTTGAGGTGGGGACCTTGTAGATAATGCTGTCTTAAGTCCTACGATATATAGCTCTGGAAATACATCATTAGTCTGACACAAGGTCACCACAAATTGACACAATAAGAAGAACAGAATGTCCAAAGAAGGGTCTATAGAATTTTTTTGTTTTCATAAGATAGTCATTAATTGTTTAAAAATGACAGAAGATTGAGCCAGTTTTGAGATTACATACGACTCCTTAACAGAAATATGAATCAAGCATGTTCATTTTCAGAATCTTTTAAATTTGCCATAATTGTGGTTGCAATGAAGAATGAAAGACAGCGAGAAAAATACCAAAGTTACTGCTGAAAAATTCTAAATCTGAATACACAGGCACTGTCATAAAGTTCAGGATCATATTACTTAAAACATGAAAGAGGATAAGAATTCTGTATCCTCTTTCATTGAACAATAACACAGTGTATACTTTATATATTTGTTGTAATTTTTTCCTCGAAACAGAAGTCAGTTAGTTTTCTTTAAATCTCAATTTAACATTACTTTTTCCTCCATCTTCTCATTTAAAGACAAACTGCTTCATTGATAACCTTGGTTAATTAATTGTGGCCTAAGGAAAACAAATATTTTAAGAATGTTAATTTATTTCACTTTAATTGTAATGCAGGATAAGAAACAAAGCTTGTACTAAGTTATAGCAAAAATACAAAAATTATCGTTTATTGAAAAATTTATGGTAATCATCAGTAAAGAATTGTATTTGTATTGAAATATTATCATTTTATCAAAATTTGTTCATAATATCACAACTTCTTTAATCATTATCTTTTAATTAATACATAATTTACACAATTCTTTTTTTCTTAAAAGCTACAAAAATGCTGCTTGAAACAATTCAGTGTTAGATAGGCTTTTGAAAGTGATCCATAATTTAATTTTTCCAATACATTATTAAATATGCTCTGTCAACAGACATACTCAAGTATATTTCACAATTTCTATAAACCTTACATAGAAAAATCAAGTTGATTCAATGTCAGAATAGTTCCTTTTCCAGAAATTTATGGACTTTTAATGCTTTTTTATTTTTCCATAGGGACAAAGGCTGTTGAAGTAAAGCAATTTTATGTCAAATTTTCACGGAAGAGTAGGACTTCAATTGAGCAAAGTGAAATCTTTAAAACCTTAAGCATACTGTGAAGTGGATCAGACTCTAATGACGTTTTTTTTCCCTATATTAATATTGTTATGAATGACAGGTATTGAAAACAATTTAATTTAAAATTTTTTTAATTTTTAAATATAATTTTTTTTTTTTTTTGCATCATTTATCTGTACCTTCATTTCTTCTGTTAAGTTTATTTAAACTAAATGGATTTCTTATCCTTAACATTTGCATGTGATAAAAGTTGATTTTATAGAACTATTGATTTTTCTATCCAAATATTTTAATCAATTCAAACTAGCCCTCAAAAACATCATTAATTGAAACAGTCTTGTTTCCTTGAAATTTCTGTGTATGGAAAAATTGGTCAAAAGTCACTTAACAAGAGGAGTCAATCAGATTGATCTAAATAAAATCACACAGCATTTAAAATGGGTTATACAATTATGAAAAGAAATAAAATTAGAATGCAGAATTTTGGTGTTAAATATCTTTAAATTGAAAGTATGAACATAACTAATTTCTAAGAAAAATTTCTGAAGTATGAAATTGCTGGTGAAATATCTCGTAGATTCCCTCCTGGTAAGAACAGTTACATTTGTACTTTTCATCTTAATTAAGGCTTTAAAATGCTGCATTATCAGATACATTTTGATGTTCGCTCGTTATCTTACTAGTCATAAAACTTACAAAATATAAATTGGAATATTTGTGGTGAAACAGACAACTTTTATAACAATTAATTCAGAGACCAGTAAAACTTGAACTTGGTTAGAAAGATTTAAAATGTTTAACAAAGTAAAAACAGCTCCTTGATTGCATTGCTGTATATCATTTATAATATATAACCATTTATACCACAAATTTTATACAAAATAAGTTTAATAGAGAATTCATTCCTGTATCCGTTCACCTTCTTTTATTAGTAATTTTACAAAATAGCGAATTGACAACAGTTACCTTACTTAAACATTTTAAGCATAGCTTGATATACATTTATGGTATAACATTATCATTATATGTTCTAAAAATAAAAATATGTTTGTTTCTCTGTTTATTGACTTTTGTGTTTTTGCTAGAGTTGTTGTTATGGAAACAAAATATTGTATAATTATATGAAGACAATGCTTATTTTCATTCACCCTATCTATACAATATTCCGGACCATTGGAGTTTGTTATAGGCTATTTTTACTTTATCCTTCATATATTTATAAATATACACATTTATTTTATAATTTAAAGTTTCTCTTACTTAATATTTTGCCGAACTTATTTTGAATGATGTAATCGGTGGAATTAATTTTGAATGATAAAATGTATACTCTCTAAAATAGAAGCTTAGTAATTATACTTTTTAATTAATTACCATTTCATTATGACTTTATGTCTCTGTAAATACATTAATAATGTTTAAATGTGACTTTTAATGAACAGAATCACACCACATTGCTTACATATGTATTTTTATGTGAAATTTCATCAATAAATACTTTAAGGTAAATACAACTCCACCTTCATCAAGTAACGGTATGTAGGTGACAATATTTTAAATGTTTTAGCCATTCTGTAAATTGTGTCCTCAAAAATTCATCATTTATACAAAAAATAATTACATTACTATCTAAGTTTCCCATTTTTACCAAAACTGTTATCGAAGTTTGAACTCAGTCAGACATGATTTTGTTGAAAAAAGTGAAAATGTTATAATTTGATCGATCTTTTACTGTCTGTACCATTTTCATGCTGACACAGAAAGCAGTTCAAAAACTAATTAGACATGCACGTCCCTCCCACAGCTAAAAATAGATCGTCTGAATCTAACGAATCATAGTATAATACTTATACATTTAAACCTTTTGGAAGCTGTAAGATTTCCTCTTGTTTGTTTAACAATACTTTATTTGTAAAATGTAAAAAAGAAAATCACAATGTATTATTGAATAATATGTTATATTCAGCAAATAAATATTTCAACGTATTTGAAATAAAAACATCTAAAATTTATTTCTATTCAGAATTTTTATACTTCCGCAACTACACTTTATGTAGAAATGGCACTCTAACATTTTCTTAAGACATAAAATATGAAGTCTTGTTTGAATTACAGTGTATATTATTGAATTATGTATTTAAAAGATCATAAATATATAATATTATGCAGAGGAAATACAGATTTTCATCTTGCAGACAAAAAAAAAGTTTCGCATATTAGTCAATATAAAGGCAATAAAAATATCATGAATTTAGCAGCATGAAAAAATGTTCAAAGAATTGAAATTATTGAATATTTATTATTGAAATGCGTCATTACATAATAGTTATGATGTAAGTAGAAAATATAGCATGCCGCGTCACGACAATGCCACGTGCTGTGTATGTCGATGTCAGTCATGTGACCATATTAATTCAATCTTTTATACGGTTGGTGCACATATGTTGGTGCCTACGCTCTTCCAAGAATAAAACAAAAAAGTCCATAAACGAAGATAGCTAAATGTCCTGCGTAGATTTATATTATTCCAAATTTTTGATCGGATGAAAATCAAACGACGGTTAAAAATATAACTTAAAACTCAAATGTTTTATAGTTAAGAATTAAAACAGTAAAAAAAAATCACAAAAAAAAAAAAAAAAAATGATTCAACCTAAAATGTCTGAGAACAGAAAAATATTGAATGTTTGTAAAAACACATTCACACCAAAACCTCATAATAGCAGAGATGTAAAATTGAAAATTTACAAATGAAGAAAAAAGTGCATATAAAAATAAGCTTAATTATAAACTATACACAAAAGTAGTTCAACATCTTAATATTTGAATATTCAAGGACAAAAACACAGTTAATAATTCCTACATGGCGACAAAATAGTGGAAAACCTTACCTTTGAAATAGGACTGGAGGAATCTGGAGGCCGCTCCGCGGTAACACAACCATGGCGCCTGGTGCATGGTGTTGGGAGCAACCTCCGAATCGGTATAAATCAGACTTTGTTCAAGCATTCAACATGTA
Organism: Argopecten irradians; assembly: GCF_041381155.1. NCBI lineage: Eukaryota > Metazoa > Mollusca > Bivalvia > Pectinida > Pectinidae > Argopecten > Argopecten irradians. Next base: position 24,622,333 of record NC_091134.1, read on the forward strand.
GATGTCTTATCGTCAAAATTCACCTCCTAATACAATATAATTTCCAGGTTTCACGAAAATATTGTATATCGCAACTTGGTTACGTACACGTAAGTTCTAATCGTGTAAAGGTTCAAAGGAAGTAAGGATGTATACGAGAAGCATTCCCCTGCTTTCATTGGTTCCTACAAAACTGGTACCGGTAGCCATAGTTGACAAGCATGGGTATGTCGAAACATATTACGCCTGTAAACATCGAGCAGAAAAGAAAAATAGAGTCGATCGATATAATATATAAAATAGCATTCCGCGCAGCGTAATATTAAAATATATATTTATTACAGCCATTTATTAACCGTAAAGTTTGAAAGACAAAATGCAACGTAATACGACAAAGTGGCACAAAAAAAACCTAGTAAGCAACTTGACGAGCTCGCGCCCAGTGTGCGCCCCCTATCAGTTACCTCCAGACAAAGCCATTTTTCTTTTCTAGGTCACTTCTGACGAAAATTTTCCATTTTGGTCTACGGTACCAATGTGACAAAACAAGAAATTTGCCATTTCTAGAAATTCCTAGACACCTAACTTCATAAAAACATAAATCAACGCGAATATAAGACTGATATATGTGGTATGTGTACCACCATTGAGAGTGGTACAAAATTTGATTCGAGAGGAACACTGAAATCGAACTACAGCATCTCAATGACCAAAATCCCTTCCCGTGCCAAACCCTAACATGTCAGACAAAAGTCTTACCTTGCAAATACAGCAACAAAGAAGACACGTTAGGTGAGTTTTTTAACCATTCGTTGTGTAACATTCTAGTCTTGACCCCAAACCTATGCACAAAATGTATTCATACGGAGACGTTGCACATGCGCAGTTGCACATACATAAAATAAAAAACTGTGTGCCGAAGTTAGATCCAATAGGTATGCTAGATAATACAGTACTGTCGCTACAACAAGTAATGGCATATAAATATCACAATGCACACGGTGCAGTGCTCAATGCACCACTCAACATGACGACGAACACTAACGACAGATTTTCATCTAACAAATACTGCTTCAGACCAGGTAGTGCACGTTTCCTCATCAGTGAACAATACTAGTTCATTTGTTACCGTGCATTCATAGTGCACCAGACATCAAAGAAATCCAGGTCCCCATGTAGCAATTATGGTGTCCATTTGCAGGTACAGTAGAGCTACCTACCGTGAAATCATAATTCACACAGAAAAAATTCTTAAAATATTCATATGGTCTCAGATGTCGTTGACCCCATTCGACTTAATACGCATCAAACTGTACACCACGAAGGTTGCAGTATATGCACCAAGCTCATCCAGAGCTATAGTAATAATATATTACAGGACTAACATCGCGGGGTCCGCCTTGTCTACAATGTCAGAAAGTCAACTCTACAATTTCAATGTTCACCAAAATCCACCTGCGCCGAAGACAAGCGAAAGAATCTGTGTCAAAGATGTTGAGGAAATCACAATAGTGTATCATTTCTTAGTGCAGATTTCACCAGTAACTACTTCTACAGTGTATGAAACATCTAGGCAGACATGATAGATTCTCCATTTTGGATTCAATCACGTGTTCTCCATGTTTAAACCCTGAAGGACTGAAACAGTTGCATAAAAAAACTCATGTGCTATTTGGTGTTTGTAGATGTGTATAGAGTAGTGTGCACGCAGGTGCTTTCTTGTTCACACATGACTTACCTGTGACGTCGCTGCGCCTTTCCCCTTACGACATGGATATAAGGCGATGGTTGCTATCTGCTACTTGTCTATAGGCTCTTGTATTATGTAACATCCCCCTCCCCTATTCCCACGCCTTACCTTTCCTTTATCACTATCTTATACACTATGATAGTCGATGCGGTATCTATATTTTTTTTAACCATATGGGGTCATACATTGTATGATCCAATAACAGCACTTAAGAAGACCCAATTCATTCACATTTGACAGTCATGCACAATTGCACAATGTAAAAACAGGAGGGTGCATCAAAAACCAGTCAGGCGTAAACCTTGTGCATATAATACACACATACTTGTTTGTCGTGTCCGGCCATGCGTGTCGACACTGCACACTACTGCATCGCAGACATTACTATCATTAGGTACAAACCTTCGTCACACACAAGCAGCAGGTCACATTTCTTATTATGCTAGACGTTAAGATGCACAGTTGCACATAAAAAATGAGCCTCACGCTCACCGATCTACTTAGAATGCAACTTGAGTCTCCGCCCCTGTGCATTATATATGTATGCACATAGCACAGTTGTAGCATGCTTTTTCTAATGAGACTGTCTCTAAATAAACATACACAACATCATAACAGTATACAGAATTCTATTTATAGACACGAGAATAAGCATTAAAAATGATACATTATAATTGTGTTTGATGTCGATATAATAGTATTTCCCTTCGGTAGACCCAAACCAGTCAAATCAATGTGAGTTGGACTAGACGTCGGAGCAGTGTGTATACCCAAACGTAATAGTTTGAGGGACAGACGGCTATTTGCATAATTCTGCAGTACGACAGGCGAACAGGTGAGAGCTCTTCAGACAACTAGGTGTGTAGGTCTGCACTTACCTGTCTGGTTAAACCACGCATAAAAAATCAGCTTAACCAGCCCATCAAAATAAAACATCCCCCATCTAAAGCCATTATCCACTCTGGTAGCACATGTCATGTCACAATTGTAAACCACAAAAAATATTATTTTCTAAAATAAAATTACATCAATCTATCAATCTTTATATCGCTTTTAAAAGCATTTGATTTTTCTATGTAGTGACATTAAGATAACTAGGAGATGCTTTTATCAATTCATTTTATATTTTTTTTTTGTAATATCTATGCATAATGCTAAGTTTTTCATATGAAAATTGAGCTGTATTATTAAGAAAAATTGACTTCACAACTGATATACTGCCTTATTTTCAAATAAAGACATAACATTATCAAAATGCACTTAAAACTTTATGCGTGGATTGACAACATAAAATTTAAATATTCATATAAAAGTCTGCATTTGAGATGCAATCTTGGTTTCAGTCATGTATACAATTGGTGAATTAAAGCTATCTATGTTATGTCTGTCCCTATGTAGACACACCTATACCAAATATATTCCAGACAAAATGCATGTCTTGTGTGATTTACCTGTAAATAATTCATTACCTGTCCTAATTAAATTTTACACCTGGCTGACCAGGTGTACTAATTTGAATGAACATGTACAGTGTCTGCATACAGTGTGTACATGTTTAAGTGCATTTCATGCCAAGCAACGGCAAAACATTCCATCAACCGTAGGAGGGGGTGGGGCAAAGTTTAAACTATAATGTTAGGAATGTAATCAGAGGGGAACTTAGGATGACTGACAATAAATCAAACATTCAAAAAAAAATTACACAACTATTGACTTTACAATACAGGGGCATCATTATCATTAATCCAAAACTGGTCAGTATACACAGGAAAAAAACCAACCTTCAGGTGCCACAGGTGTGAAATATATGGACAGTTTATAGACAGATAGAAGTAGACAAGATGGTCAGTTTATAGACAGGTAGAAGTAGACAGATGGTCAGTTTATAGACAGGTAGTAGTAGACAGATGGTCAGTTTATAGACAGGTAGAAGTAGACAGATGGTCAGTTAATAGATAGGTAGTAGTAGACAGATGGTCAGTTTATAGACAAGTAGAAGTAGACAGATGGTCAGTTTATAGACAGGTAGAAGTAGACAGATGGTCAGTTTATAGACAGGTAGTAGTAGACAAGATGGTCAGTTTTTAGACAGGTAGAAGTAGACAGATGGTCAGTTTATAGACAGGTAGAGGTAGACAGATGGTCAGTTTATAGACAGGTAGAAGTAGACAGATGGTCAGTTTATAGACAGGTAGAAGTAGACAGATGGTCAGTTTATAGACAGGTAGAAGTAGACAGATGGTCAGTTTATAGACAGGTAGAAATAGACAGATGGTCAGTTTATAGACAGGTAGAAGTAGACAGATGGTCAGTTTATAGACAGGTAGAAGTAGACAGATGGTCAGTTTATAGACAGGTAGAGGTAGACAGATGGTCAGTTTATAGACAGGTAGTAGTAGACAAAATGGTCAGTTTATAGACAGGTAGAAATAGACAGATGGTCAGTTTATAGACAGGTAGAAGTAGACAGATGGTCAGTTTATAGACAAGTAGAAGTAGACAGATGGTCAGTTTATAGACAGGTAGAGGTAGACAGATGGTCAGTTTATAGACAGGTAGTAGTAGACAGATGGTCAGTTTATAGACAGTAGAGTAGACAGATGGTCAGTTTATAGACAAGTAGAAGTAGACAGATGGTCAGTTTATAGACAGGTAGAAGTAGACAGATGGTCAGTTTATAGACAGGTAGAAGTAGACAGATGGTCAGTTTATAGACAGGTAGAAGTAGACAGATAGTCAGTTTATAGACAGGTAGAAGTAGACAGATGGTCAGTTTATAGACAGGTAGAAGTAGACAGATAGTCAGTTTATAGACAGGTAGAAGTAGACAGATGGTCAGTTTATAGACAGGTAGAAGTAGACAGATGGTCAGTTTATAGACAGGTAGAAGTAGACAGATGGTCAGTTTATAGACAGGTAGAAGTAGACAGATGGTCAGTTTATAGACAGGTAGAAGTAGACAGATGGTCAGTTTATAGACAGGTAGAAGTAGACAGATAGTCAGTTTATAGACAGGTAGAAGTAGACAGATGGTCAGTTTATAGACAGGTAGAAGTAGACAGATGGTCAGTTTATAGACAGGTAGAAGTAGACAGATGGTCAGTTTATAGACAGGTAGAAGTAGACAGATGGTCAGTTTATAGACAGGTAGAAGTAGACAGATGGTCAGTTTATAGACAGGTAGAAGTAGACAAGATGGTCAGTTTATAGACAGGTAGAAGTAGACAGATGGTCAGTTTATAGACAGGTAGAAGTAGACAGATGGTCAGTTTATAGACAGGTAGAAAAAGACAGATGGTCAGTTTATAGACAGGTAGAAGTAGACAGATGGTCAGTTTATAGACAGGTAGAAGTAGACAGATGGTCAGTTTATAGACAGGTAGAAGTAGACAGATGGTCAGTTACAGGTAACCAATATAATAATTTTCATACAACACAGGTGTCATTAAATATAAGTGATGTAGAATAAGCCACCAGTGTACAGGTGAAAGGAAACCTATGACTTTCTCAAGTCATACAGTACAGGTGATCATTACAGACAGGTTACAAAACAGGTATATGATAAGATATTGGAAATTCACACGTGGTCTGAATATACATGCAGTCAATAAAGACAGTTGGTTACTAGATATTTTTTTGTTGTAAAAACCCACTAGATATTTTTTTGGTTAAATGTCCTCATTTTATTACCATAGGAGTATAAAAAACATTAATGCATGACTGATGAGTATAATGTGTTGGCTGTCTGATGCACGTCACAGAAATCAGCCGTCTGCATCAACGAGACAGATCATTCAGGGAGAGTTATCTCCCTGTTTGCAGTGTCATATTGACTAGATTATTGATATTCTGCGTTATTTGACAAAGGTACGATGGAACAGCTGTCTATAGGGGTGTGCAGTATATCCAGAAGTCTGCATTTACATCATTTTTTAGCTGGTATAATCCATTGTAAAAATGATTTTTTTTTCTGCTCAGATCATATATATATTGTGTATTGTATAACAATATTGAATGTTTGTGGTTTTTTCTTGTGGTTTAGAGTTCCAGTTTATGGACAGAACATGCCTATCAAAAACAAGTTAATTAATACACAAAGTACTAGCAGCATTTAGAATTGTCAGCATATATCATACATCAATTATGTGTGGTTCATCCATTATGATACATAATAGTATTACATTAATACCAAATATTATTTTGGGCATTCACATGCTTTAACCACAAAGATAATTAAAGTTTATTAATTCATCGTATTTATAAGTATGAAAGCTTTTCAAAAATAATGTGTCCATTTGCCTCCATACCAGGGGAGCTCCGCAAATTCTTTCTCAAGTGCTTAATTGTCCAAATTTTCTAATACATATAACTTTGTCTTTCTCTTCAAATGATTGATTATGCTATTGTTTTAAATTCTACTAAATCCATTTATGTCATTATGCCACAGATATCGAGAAACTCAAATAATCATACAGGCTTTTGGTGGTCGAGTGGTTAAGGTGTCTAACATTCTACCACTAGCCCTCCACATCTGGGTAATTGTGGCAGAGTGGTTAAGGTGTCTGACATCTACCACTAGCCCTCCACATCTGGGTTATTGTGTTGGAGTGGTTTAGGTGTCTGACATTCAACCACTAGCCCTCCACATCTGGGTTATTGTGTTGGAGTGGTTTAGGTGTCTGACATTCAACCACTAGCCCTCCACATCTGGGTTATTGTGTTGGAGTGGTTTAGGTGTCTGACATTCAACCACTAGCCCTCCACATCTGGGTTATTGTGTTGGAGTGGTTTAGGTGTCTGACATTCAACCACTAGCCCTCCACATCTGGGTCATTGTGGCTGAATGGTTAAGGTGTCTAACATTCTACCACTAGCCCTCTATCTCAGGGTTGTGGTAGCTGAGTGGTTAAGGTGTCAAACAGTCTACCACTAGCCCTCTTCTACTGGGGTGGGGTGGCTGAGTGGTTAAGGTGTCTAACATTCTACCACTAGCCCTCTACCTCAGGGTTGTGGTAGCTGAGTGGTTAAGGTGTCAAACAGTCTACCACTAGCCCTCTTCCACTGAATTATTGTGGCTGAGTGGTTAAGGTGTCAAACAGTCTACCACTAGCCCTCTTCCACTGGGTTGTGGTGACTGAGTGGTTAAGGTGTCTAACATTCTACCACTAGCCCTCCACCTCTGGGTTGTGGTGACTGAGTGGTTAAGGTGTCTGACATTCTACCACTAGCCCTCCCTCTGAGTGGTTAAGGTGTGACATTCTACCACTGCCCTCTACCTGGTCACGTGACTGAGTGGTTAAGGTGTCTGACATTCTACCACTAGCCCTCTACCTCTGGGTCACTGTGTGAGTGGTTAAGGTGTCTGACATTCTACCACTAGCCCTCACTAATGGGTTGAGTGTTAATCTCGGGTCTCACATGAATGAGTGGTTAAGGTGTCTGACATTCTACCTCTAGCCCTCCACCTCTGGGTTACTGTGTGACTGAGTGTTAAGGTGTCTGACATTCTACCACCACTTACTGGTGGTTAGGTGTCTACATTCTACCACTGCCCTCACCTCTGGGTCACAATGAATGAGTGGTTAAGGTGTCTGACATTCTACCACTAGCCTCCACCTCTGGGTCACTGTGACTGAGTGGTTAAGGTGTCTGACATTCTACCACTAGCCCTCCTCCTCTGGGTCACTTTGAATGAGTGGTTAAGGTGTCTGTTACCTACCTCACATTTAGGTGTCTGAATTCTACCACCATACCCTCCACCTACCTCTGGTCACAATGAATGAGTGGTTAAGGTGTCTGACATCTACCACTAGCCCTCCACCTCTGGGTCACTGTGACTGAGTAGTTAAGGTGTCTGACATTCTACCACTAGCCCTCCACCTCTGGGTCACTGTGAATGAGTGGTTAAGGTGTCTGACATTCTATCACTAGCCCTCCACCTCTGGGTCACAATGAATGAGTGGTTAAGGTGTCTGACATTCTACCTCTAGCCCTCCACCTCTGGGTTACTGTGACTGAGTAGTTAAGGTGTCTGACATTCTATACCATTAAATCCTCCTTCTCTGGGGTGACTGAGTAGTTAAGGTGTCTGACATTCTACCATTAAATCCTCCTTCTCTGGGTTGTGGTGGCTGAGTGTTAAGTTTTCTGACATTCAACCACTAGCCCTCCACATCTGGGTTATTGTGTTGGAGTGGTTTAGGTGTCTGACATTCAACCACTACACCTCCAACTCTGGGCCACAGTGGCTGAATGGTTAAGGTGTCTAACATTCTACCACTACCACTAGCCCTCTACCTCAGGGTTGTGGTAGCTGAGTGGTTAAGGTGTCAAACAGTCTACCACTAGCCCTCTTCCACTGGGGTGTGGTGGCTGAGTGGTTAAGGTGTCTAACATTTTACCACTAGCCCTCTACCTCAGGGTTGTGGTAGCTGAGTGGTTAAGGTGTCAAACAGTCTACCACTAGCCCTCTTCCACTGAATTATTGTGGCTGAGTGGTTAAGGTGTCAAACAGTCTACCACTAGCCCTCTTCCACTGGGTTGTGGTGGCTGAGTGGTTAAGGTGTCAAACAGTCTACCACTAGCCCTCTTCCACTGGGTTGTGGTGACTGAGTGGTTAAGGTGTCTAACATTTTACCACTAGCCCTCTACCTCAGGGTTGTGGTAGCTGAGTGGTTAAGGTGTCAAACAGTCTACCACTAGCCCTCTTCCACTGGGTTGTGGTGACTGAGTGGTTAAGGTGTCTAACATTCTACCACTAGCACTCCACCTCTTGGTCACAGTGACTGAGTGGTTAAAATGTCTGACATCTACTACCAGCCCTCTACCTCTGGGTCACTTTGAATGAGTGGTTAAGGTGTCTGACATTTTACCACTGGCCCTCTACCTCTGGGTCACAATGAATGAGTGGTTAAGGTGTCTGACATTCTACCTCTAGCCCTCCACCTCTGGGTTACTGTGACTGAGTAGTTAAGGTGTCTGACATTCTACCTCTAGCCCTCCACCTCTGGGTCACTGTGAATGAGTGGTTAAGGTGTCTGACGTTCTACCACTAGCTCTCCACTTATTGGCCACAATGAATGAGTGGTTAAGGTGTCTGACGTTCTACCACTAGCTCTCCACTTCTGGGTCACTATGAATGAGTGGTTAAGGTGTCTGACATTTTACCACTAGCCCTCCACATCTGGGTCACTATGAATGAATGGTTAAGGTGTCTGACGTTCTACCACTAGCACTCCACCTCTTGGTCACAGTGACTGAGTGGTTAAGGTGTCTGACATTCTACCACTAGCCCTCCACCTCTTGGTCACTTTGAATGAGTGGTTAAGGTGTCTGACATTTTACCACTAGCCCTCCACCTCTGGGTCAATGTGACTGAGTGGTTAAAATGTCTGACATCTACTACCAGCCCTCTACCTCTGGGTCACTTTGAATGAGTGGTTAAGGTGTCTGACATTTTACCACTAGCCCTCCACCTCTGGGTCACTGTGACTGAGTAGTAAAGGTGTATACCATTCTACCACTATAACCCTCCACTTCTTGGTTGTGTAGGTCGAGTGGTTAAGGTGTATGCCATCAATTTAAGTTCATTCTGTATCTATGTATTGATAGAAAAAAATATTATCTTGTTAAATAACTTTAGCTACCTAGGACATGAAATTAAAAACAAATAATCTGAAAGAATTGTAAATCATTAATTCCCTTTTTCAACCACATAAATGGATTGTTGCTCCCTGTATGAGTCCAGTGTTGTGAAGGTTACTGTATGCTTTTATACAGTAGACACTTCCTGGTAGCGGTTCCTTAAAATATCACTAAAAACTGCAGAACAAGAAAATGTTTAGAAATGGCTTCTGGACGCCATGCAGCTGTGTATAGTTAGAGAAAAAAATAATAATGCCAAGTTGAAAATAAATGCAGCTACGTAAATGGAAATCAACTGTCTAACAAGTGCTGCACATTTCATTACATATTTGCATTTTAAAGAAACAATACATTTTGCATGTATTTTTATACCATTGATTTTCTTTCCAATTTAGCTGTGTTCACGACCTTGAAAGCTTCAAGGACTAAACTATACTTCAAGAAAATTTCCAATTAAAAAATTCTGCCCAGCTGAACACTGTAATGAATACGTCTCTGAAAGGAAATGCTTTTACTTCAGTAAAAATTGAACAAAGTTACAAATGAAACTGTCCCTAAGCCACCTGCACAATGCATTCTAATACCAGTTTCTATGATAATGGGTTGAAATTTCATAGATTTAATTTACATTTTAATCATTTATTTCTGAAATTATTATAATTTACAATAGGAATCCACTATGAGTTGCAATGTTTTATTGAATTTTCAGATTTTTATTGCCCATTTGTGTTTTTGCTGCCAGGAGAATCATTATTACCACACCTTATTACCTATTAATGATTTCTTGTCTCTGAGACCCCATATGGATGTTTTAATTATGTATCAGGGTAAACAGCCATTGCTGATTGGCTAAAGGTGTAAAACAAGGTCTGTGTACAGAAGTACTGAACTAAACATGAAGTCCGACTTTGGGCTACTAAACCTTTTGGCATAAAGATAACTGAACAGATTAATAGAATCTTACATGGGTCTGTGAAGTGGACAGGGATATCTCAACCCGAGTGAAAGATTTTGGCAGGTCAACCCGAGGCTTGCCGAGGGTTAACGGCCAAAATCTTTCATGAGGGTTGAGATATCCCTGTCCACTTCACAGACCCATGTAAGATTCTTTTTCTTCCATACTTAGAAGAAAAAATGATGAAATTCCACTTGGTTTCCAGCTTTTTCATCGCGCCATGATCGTAAGAACGTTGTTATGCGTAAAAACCGATGACGTCATCTACAATGCGCGCCGCAGTTACGCCGCATGTATTGATGACGTCACGTTATTGTCTAGCGCGTGTGAGCTGTCTTACACCCCCCTGTGTAATATAGAGATATCTTTTCCCTAGCAACCACGGGATATCCCTCTGAAGTATGGGAGAAACTAATATCTGTTTTTCAAATTTGCTAAATTTGCAGGTTCATCCAGATTTGTGTAATTTATAATATCTCTCATAAAATTTATCAAAATCCTTGTTTTACATGTTACAGCCCATGGTATAAATGATACTTTCAAAGGCTACAAAGACAAGTGGTAAAAAGATCACAGCAAATAAGTTTCAAACAGTCATTTATACCGAAGAAATAATGCAAATGAAAATGTTGTATCTGATAATTGAAAAGTTTTGTATCTTATTAAAAGAATTAATAGCTATGTCATTTAAGGATGATAAGGTTTGGTGATTTAAGATATCCAGAGTACCAAAAGAAAAACCATTGACCTAGTTGGGAAGTATCTTCCTAAACGCCTCATACATTGGTAGTCTGTTCCCAAGATAAAAGGATCTGTACAGAGTCTGTATCACGGACAAACCTGTCAATGGTGGACTGGAATTATGGTCTTTATAGCCAGGTGGTCTTTAAACACAGGTTAAATAGTGTTGAAAACTTAATTTGGAACCCTTGAAAAGTCAGGTCTTATTAAGCAGGTGGTCTTTATAAACAGGTTAAATTGTGTTGGAAAGGGTATTCGGGACCCTGGAAAAGTGGTCTCATTAAGCAGGTGGTCTCTATAAACAGGTTAAATTGTGTTGGAAAGGGTATTCGGGACCCTGGAAAAGTGGTCTCATTAAACAGGTGGTCTTTATACAGAGGTGGTCATTAAGGCAAGTTTTACTACATTTGTTAGTAAAAGAAACACAGAACCAAAAATAAGTCTATGACAAACTTTGTACCTCTCCATTCATTTGACTTTATTTAATTGGCAATGGGATTCGTGAATTAAAACTTTGAAAAAAATATAATTTGTTTAAGTTTATGATAAAATGAGCTCAGAACCAAAAGGCTTAGACATTCCGTTGAACTTATCTTACTGGTAAAGGAGCCATAAGACATTCACATTTTGCTTATAATGCTATAAAGAAATAGAGCCCCTGATAAGAAGTATAATAAATGGAGCCCCTGATCAGAAGTATAATAAATGGAGCCCCTGATCAGAAGTATAATAAATGGAGCCCCTGATCAGAAGTATAATAAATGGAGCCCCTGATCAGAAGTATAATAAATGGAGCCCCTGATCAGAAGTATAATAAATGGAGCCCCTGATAAGAAGTATAATAAATGGAGCCCCTGATAAGAAGTATAATAAATGGAGCCCCTGATCAGAAGTATAATAAATGGAGTCCCTGATCAGAAGTATAATAAATGGAGCCCCTGATCAGATGTATAATAGATGGAGCCCCTGATCAGATGTATAATAGATGGAGCCCCTGATCAGATGTATAATAGATGGAGCCCCTGATCAGAAGTATAATAAATGGAGCCCCTGATCAGAAGTACAATAAATGGAGCCCCTGATCAGAAGTATAATAAATGGAGCCCCTGATCAGAAGTATAATAAATGGAGCCCCTGATCAGAAGTATAATAAATGGAGCCCCTGATCAGAAGTATAATAAATGGAGCCCCTGATCAGAAGTATAATAAATGGAGCCCCTGATCAGAAGTATAATAAATGGAGCCCCTGATCAGAAGTATAATAAATGGAGCCCCTGATCAGAAGTATAATAAATGGAGCCCCTGATCAGAAGTATAATAAATGGAGCCCCTGATCAGAAGTATAATAAATGGAGCCCCTGATCAGAAGTATAATAAATGGAGCCCCTGATCAGAAGTATAAGAAATAGAGCCCCTGATCAGAAGTATAATAAATGGAGCCCCTGATCAGAAGTATAATAAATGGAGCCCCTGATCAGAAGTATAATAAATGGAGCCCCTGATCAGAAGTATAATAAATGGAGCCCCTGATCAGAAGTATAATAAATGGAGCCCCTGATCAGAAGTATAAGAAATGGAGCCCCTGATCAGAAGTATAAGAAATAGAGCCCCTGATCAGAAGTATAATAAATGGAGCCCCTGATCAGAAGTATAAGAAATGGAGCCCCTGATCAGAAGTATAAGAAATGGAGCCCCTGATCAGATGTATAAGAAATGGAGCCCCTGATCAGAAGTATAAGAAATGGAGCCCCTGATCAGATGTATAAGAAATGGAGCCCCTGATCAGAAGTATAATAAATGGAGCCCCTGATCAGAAGTATAATAAATGGAGCCCCTGATCAGAAGTATAATAAATGGAGCCCCTGATCAGATGTATAAGAAATGGAGCCCCTGATCAGAAGTATAAGAAATGGAGCCCCTGATCAGAAGTATAATAAATGGAGCCCCTGATCAGATATATAAGAAATATAGCCCCTGATCAGAAGTTAATAAGAAATGGAGCCTGTGATCAGAAGTTAAATGAGATTAAATTTATTTGTAGAAAGATAATTGAACTATCACTTGACTTAAAATTGATTTAAACATATTTTCTTCGCTTTTTTTTTGGTATTTGACAAAAAGGATTGGGCACAAGTTCTTTCAACTTATGAATAAGCCCTCTCCAAACATTCATACAAAATATACATATTGAAGGCTAGTTGCTGCTTAGTACTGAAATATACATAAAGATGTTTGTTTAAATAAATTGAAATAACAAATTGTGATTGATGACGGTTGTTTCTCGATGTATTCTTATTTGTTACTTCAAGGGATTTACCTGGTTTTCGTGCACATTATTTATTTCTACTAAAGAAACAGTGAAAAATTAGATGAAGCGTTTATCAAAAATGCAAGATAATGAATTAAAAAGGGTTTGTATCTTTAATGTATTTACATATGTAACTAAAGATTTGGATATTCTGATCAAGGGATAAGATTGGGTTTCCCCAGAGTAAGACATTTAAATTAAACAGGTTGATATCTACAAGGTTTAAACTTCTAAGATTTTGCATTAAAAGATTTTTGTAAAAGGTAAAAAGGACATAAAAAGAAGAAGTGATGGGCATTTTCGATTTCACCAGACAGACAAGAAGGATTATCAGTAAGATTGACTTTAAAAAGATGATATTGTAGAGTGCTACACTCATGCCTTAGTCTGGTATGTAGTATTGTTTATTTTCTATCACCAGATGTTAAGTAATTCGGAATAAATATTATGTCGTGTTTTAGGTTATTTTTGAAGACTACTAGAGATTCTGTAAAGAAACGTTAGACATGGTAAATGGCAGACACCTGGTACTATTTACTATTCCACAATTCACTTAACCACTGCGCCATAAACAACAGTGGTAATCCAGATGACAAGTAAGGCACCAAACTAAAGTACTGTCCTTTTGTACCTACATTGGTTAATTATAAATTTATTTGCTCGTTAACTTATTAATAAAAACAGTTCTGCAGAAGCGCCACCTAATATCAGTGATATTATAACAGTATGAAATATTATGTTCATGGTAATATGTTTAATAAGTGTAAAATGAAACACTGTACTTTTGTCCAGTGTTATCTTCAAGGTAAATGTCATTCAATAGTCCAACATGCTGAGACGTCTATTAAGTAATATTATAAACGATCGTTGGTTACAGAAAGACTTTTCAATATGCCATACATTATTTCATAGTCAATTAATTTTCTGAAAAATTAAACCATATACACCTAAGGAGTTTTTAAAAGTTTGGAATACAGCAAGAAACAGTAAAGCTTCGACTTTCAGCTACGGAATGCTGCTCCATATATAACCGCAGGAAGCTGATTTATGTACTTCCTGCTGTGCAACAGAGGTTAACAGTCGACAGAGTAATACAAAGTTTATGTATTTCTCAACGCAAAATTGGGGTTTCCACATAGATTCAATATTGGAATGAAATTATGAAATTAAACTATATGGAATGCAATTATCTAGCAGTTAAAGTGTGAATTGCATCACAATTTGAAAATAAATCATCTGTGATGAAAACGTTTTACAGTTTTAATGGCACTATCGACAATTACCAGAGTCTGTGTTCATATCCTATCACTGTGAACAGATCCTTAAACACAAGAGATCTTTTTTGTCCGAACTCTTCTTTGTGCTTTCAAGTGTGTCAAGAAATTAAGTTATTTTTTCAATCTCTATAGAACAGGAAGGCAAAAAATGTCCTTACACAATCATCAACTGTGACTATTAAGTTTGTAATTATTAACTTTATCGACTTTCAATTGTTGCTGTATGTTAAAGAAGTATGGGATGGCGAGTTCATCAATGTTCTTTATCTAAGGAAATTTACTCAGTAAAAATTCTTCATTGACAAGTTTTTACCGAAGTCAAATTAAAAAAATGAAAGGTTTTAATACTTTCCTATGGAGAAATTAAACCTTATGGAATTTCCTAATGTTAATGCTGATAAAATTGTCCTTGACAGACTGTGACTATTCACCAAGTTGGAAGAGATAGAAGACATCATTGTACAAATATTATTGCTAATATCATATGATATCATCAGATGATACATTCTTACTTTTTATCAAAAATATGTATTTAAAAAATTATTTGAAATCCATTAAAGTCTCGATCCTGCCTTGAAGAAATGAAAGCGAAAAGGAAACGTAATAGAGTATAGGGGTGAGATATGGGAGAGGTATAGAATGATACTGCTTGCAGGTACTGTGTACAGTGAATATCAGGCTCTTTGTAGTTTGATACACATATTGATCTGTATAGAAAGGGGCACGTTGCAATAGGCATGCAGAATTCAACTCCAAGTTGTTGTGAGGAAAAAAAATCAATAGTTACAAAACTGTATGTTACTGCAAAAGATGTCCCTATCTTAGAGGATGGCGTGGACAGATTTACGACGGCACATTCCCCTGCACCCTGCTGATGAATTGATTCTATGTCACTGCCATGACTGTCTCTATAGTCAAATCTATCTGCAGATCAACTACAGGATTATATAGAAATCAGATATGCTGTTGAGCAAAATCTAAAAATCTATACATATATACCTACACATCAATTATATAAAGTTTATATCAATACTTGAATTTTGATATGTGTTAAAAATGGCACATAAGAATTAACGTTATTCATAGGCTGAACATGATAAATATGTCGTATAAAAAACGAATACAAATGCTGACTATATTGAATAATTTGATTGGATAACTCTTTGACGTCAATAACATCATCTGATTGGTTCTTTACACATGAAAAACTATGATCTTATTGGATGTTTTTTTTAAAATTTATCTTTAGATCAGATAACTAAAACTATAACATAATTCGTGAAACACGAAAAGTGTATCACATGTGATCAAATAACACGTACGTCATGCAATATATGATCTACACTGTCACTTTCCCGAGATCAAATGAATTCTGGGATTTATATAATTTTTCTGATGGTGTATATATATCTATAAGATTACAGAAATGATTTGGGAGATATTTGCCCTTACAGACATGTATTGTGTTCGTGATTTTTCAGAGAAATTGATGTAATTTTCACTCCAAATTTAATGACCATATAAGTGCAGTCAGATAACTCTGTAATATGCAAATATGAAATGAATTGATCAATGTTATAAAACAGAATAAGAAAAATAAATATAAACAACTCACTGAAATTGGTCGGCATGTGGGGACTAGCATGCTTCCACTTGAATAAATCTGAAAAAACAAGAGACCATTGATAAAAACTGTTATAAAAACAATAATGACATTTATAACAGTCCATAATTTAATTACATAACTCCTGGTAATTATGTCAAATATCAGACCAGCCATCTTGAGATAGTAAGCAATCTTCAACTTGAGAGAAAATTGTAGCAGACAGACAGATTTGAACCAAGGAACTTTGAGCTCTAGACAGAACTTCTACCTTGGAGCTAACCTTGGTCGTCAATGATAATGATTTGTTTATTCCATTCTCTCTAAGTCTCCACCCTTCAACACACACGATCTTGTACCACTGATCTACAATACATGTTTATAACGAGCACACTTACAGCAAATCTGTTGATGTATTCAGTAGTAACTAATATCTATATTAGCCTCTTACGTTCCTTTCAAGATAACTGTTATGTGTGTATAACAGACTATGTTTATAGCGAAGTTATTTTGTTGGTCCCCAGTGGTTCATTATAACTGTGACTAAAGTCTTTAGGTATTTTTTCTGTCAGATTTTCCTTAATCAGATAATATCCTATGAATGCTGATGATCATAGAGAGGTGTAGTCATCCCCCAAGTGTCATTACTATACTCTTCAACAGTTCACAAGTCCTATTGTCTGGATAAAGAAAATGCTGGGAAAGTTGCACTGTAATGGATCTTTGGTTTTGAGGTCAAAAATCACAGTGACCATACATCAGCTTTAGGTCATACAAATCTTCTATAAGTTAGACCTTACAAATATCCTATAAGTTAGACCATACAAATATCCTATAAGTTAGACCATACAAATATCCTATAAGTTAGACCATACAAATATCCTATAAGTTAGACCATACAAATATCCTATAGGTTAGACCATACAAATATCCTATAGGTTAGACCATACAAATATCCTATAGGTTAGACCATACAAATATCCTATAAGTTAGACCATACAAATATCTTATAAGTTAGACCATACAAATATCCTATAAGTTAGACCATACAAATATCCTATAGGTTAGACCATACAAATATCCTATAAGTTAGACCATACAAATATCCTATAAGTTAGACCATACAAATATCCTATAGGTTAGACAATACAAATATCCTATAAGTTAGACCACACAAATATCCTATAAGTTGGACCACACAAATATCCTATAGGTTAGACCATACAAATATCCTATAAGTTAGACCACACAAATATCCTATAGGTTAGACCATACAAATATCCTATAGGTTAGACCACACAAATATCCTATAAGTTAGACCACACAAATATCCTATATTTTAGACCATACAAATATCCTATAAGTTAGACCATACACATATCCTATAAGTTGGACCATACAAATATCCTATAGATAGACCATACAAATATCCTATAAGTTAGACCATACAAATATCCTATACGTTAGACCATACAAATATCCTATAAGTTAGACCATACAAATATCCTATAAGTTAGACCATACAAATATCCTATAAGTTAGACCATACAAATATCCTATAGATAGACCATACAAATATCCTATAAGTTAGACCATACAAATATCCTATACGTTAGACCATACAAATATCCTATAAATTAGACCATGAAATATCCTATAAGTTAGACCACACAAATATCCTATAAGTTAGACCATACAAATATCCTATAAGTTAGACCACACAAATATCCTATAAGTTAGACCATACAAATATCCTATAAGTTAGACCATACAAATATCCTATAAGTTAGACCATACAAATATCCTATAAGTTAGACCATACAAATATCCTATAAGTTAGACCATACAAATATCCTATAAGTTAGACCATACAAATATCCTATAAGTTAGACCATACAAATATCCTATAAGTTAGACCATACAAGTATCCTATAACATGGCGGAGTGTTGACGACATCATTTCCAATTTTAAGTGTTGACGACATCATTTTGATAAAACGTAGATATTATATCTAAATATGAGGATTATATACGTAATTCAAAATTAAACAGTGATTAATTACAATATGCGACATAATATAACAAAGTCTTGAATTCAACATGCGACATCGGAAATATGCAGAAATTTGGATTGTTTACAAAACCACGCTTGATTGTGTTAACGATATCAGGCACTATTTTGATATTGTGTTGGAGTGTTTGAAGAAACGGAGAGATTTATAACACAAATAACACTTGCTACAGCTACATGGAAATGTCCGGGGTACGGTGCACTCAATTTGTCTTATTGAGATTGTTGTCATTGGTGACACAGCATACCAATTTCTACCTTGAAGCGAACAATTTTCCGCCATTTTAACTGCAATGGCAACCATGTATGTGACATAGTTTCTCCCCCGTGTATAGGTTGGACCATACAAGTATCCTTTGTCACCATATATCTTCAATGATTCAGAAGAAGAAGAAATAAGAAGAGGAAGGAAAAGAAGAGGAAGAGAAAGAGAGAAGATATGAAAATCAATATAAATTGGTATATGTTGTTGACAAATGCAGACCATATAAGGTGAAATTGGGTGATGTTTGGATGAAGCTTGAAGGAAAGAGACAAAAGATGACCAATTATTATAAGGTAAAAATTATGGCTGTTAAATTAGCCTCTTTGGACAAAGCTGGAAAACTAGGGGTGAAAGGTGACAAATGAAGACCGTATACGGTAAATTGAGACATATTTGAATAGTACATGTAGAAAATATAGAATATTGATAACATGAGGCATCGCCAGGCATGTAATATGTAAATATGACACAGGTGTATGTAACAAGTTTGTAACACATGTTAGACATTGATCCCTATAAATTTCTGAAACTATTGCTAAAAAAAGTTTCTATATCCAGGAAGTGTAAACACGTATGATGCTAGATTAAAACTGTCGTTATATGTGTAAAAAGTACAGGTAGTAACCCATTAAGGCACAGGTGGAAAATTAGCAACAGCTCACCTGTATTGATCAACTCATCATTAGTGAAATCATCCTGTAAAACAACCTCACACAAATATCCACAGGTAGACATTTTTATAATTCAATAAATGTTTTCAAGTTTATTTATGGATAATCAAATCCCTAAACAGGTTTCAAAATTCCAAAGTTCGGTATATATTAAAAAGGTATTATAAGATAAACGGGGTGAATTTGGCAACTAAACTATTTCAAAATATCCCTTAAAACATATTTTCTTAGAAACTGGTCTCATAGCAATCACCTCTATATAAAGACCACCTGTTTTATAAAACAACTTTCTAAGGTCCCAAATGACCAATTTCAACACAATTCAACCTGTAAATAAAGACAATTTTTGTTTTGGGACAAGGTTGACTGAATAATTAAATTGAGAAACAAGACCCAATAAAGGAAAATAACTTTTACAAAGAAATTAGATTTTCAAATTAACCCTTCTAAAGGCTAAGCTGGGTAATATATTTACTCTTGGAACTTGTATATACACCTATCAAAGAATTCCTTATACCAATGTGAAATATCCCTTTATAGTAATGGGGGTAACATATCACTTATAACAGGTGAAATATCCCTTTATAGTAATGGGGGTAACATATCACTTATAACAGGTGAAATATCCCCTTATATTAATGGGGGTAACATATCACTTATTACAGGTGAAATATCCCTTTATAGTAATGGGGTAACATATCACTTATAACAGGTGAAATATCCCTTTATAGTAATCAGGGAGGGGGGTAACATATCACTTATAACAGGTGAAATATCCCTTTATAGTAATGGGATAACATATCACTTATAACAGGTGAAATATCCCTTTATAGTAATGGGGGTAACATATCACTTATAACAGGTGAAATATCCCTTTATAGTAATGGGGTAACATATCACTTATTACAGGTGAAATATCCCTTTATAGTAATGGGGTAACATATCACTTATACTAACAGGTGAAATATCCCTTTATAGTAATCAGGGAGGGGGTAACATATCACTTATAACAGGTGTAGTAATAACATATCACTTTACAGTAATATCCTTTAGTAATTGGGTACAGTATGGGACATACACTATAGTAACCTTGAGGTAACATATCACTTATACAGGTGAAATATCCCTTTATAGTAATGGGGGTAACATATCACTTATAACAGGTGAAATATCCCTTTATAGTAATGTGGGTAACATATCACTTATAACAGGTGAAATATCCCTTTATAGTAATGGGGTAACATATCACTTATAACAGGTGAAATATCCCTTTATAGTAATCAGGGAGGGGGATAACATATCACTTATAACAGGTGAAATATCCCTTTATAGTAATGGGGTAACATATCACTTATAACAGGTGAAATATCCCTTTATAGTAATGGGGATAACATATCACTTATAACAGGTGAAATATCCCTTTATAGTAATGGGGGTAACATATCACTTATAACAGGTGAAATATCCCTTTATAGTAATGGGGATAACATATCACTTATAACAGGTGAAATATCCCTTTATAGTAATGGGATAACATATCACTTATAACAGGTGAAATATCCCTTTATAGTAATGGGGTAACATATCACTTATAACAGGTGAAATATCCCTTTATAGTAATGGGGTAACATATCACTTATAACAGGTGAAATATCCCTTTATAGTAATGGGGGTAACATATCACTTATAACAGGTGAAATATCCCTTTATAGTAATGGGGTAACATATCACTTATAACAGGTGAAATATCCCTTTATAGTAATGGGGGTAACATATCACTTATAACAGGTGAAATATCCCTTTATATAGTAATGGGGGTAACATATCACTTATAACAGGTGAAATATCCCTTTATAGTAATGGGGGTAACATATCACTTATAACAGGTGAAATATCCCTTTATAGTAATGGGGGTAACATATCACTTATAACAGGTGAAATATCCCTTTATAGTAATGGGGTAACATATCACTTATAACAGGTGAAATATCCCTTTATAGTAATGGGGTAACATATCACTTATAACAGGTGAAATATCCCTTTATAGTAATGGGGGTAACATATCACTTATAACAGGTGAAATATCCCTTTATAGTAATGGGGGTAACATATCACTTATAACAGGTGAAATATCCCTTTATAGTAATGGGGATAACATATCACTTATAACAGGTGAAATATCCCTTTATAGTAATGGGGGTAACATATCACTTATAACAGGTGAAATATCCTTTATAGTAAGGGGGTAACATATCACTATATAACAGGTGAAATATCCCCTTATAGTAATGGGGGTAACATATCACTTATTACAGGTGAAATATCCCTTTATAGTAATGGGGGTAACATATCACTTATAACAGGTGAAATATCCCTTTATAGTAATGGGGGTAACATATCACTTATAACAGGTGAAATATCCCTTTATAGTAATGGGGTAACATATCACTTATAACAGTGAAATATCACCTTATAGTAATGGGGTAACATATCACTTATAACAGGTGAAATATCCCTTTATAGTAATGGGGTAACATATCACTTATAACAGGTGAAATATCCCTTTATAGTAATGGGGTAACATATCACTTATTACAGGTGAAATATCCCTTTATAGTAATGGGGTAACATATCACTTATAACAGGTGAAATATCCCTTTATAGTAATGGGGTAACATATCACTTATAACAGGTGAAATATCCCTTTATAGTAATGGGATAACATATCACTTATAACAGGTGAAATATCCCTTTATAGTAATGGGGGTAACATATCACTTATAACAGGTGAAATATCCCTTTATAGTAATGGGGTAACATATCACTTATAACAGGTGAAATATCCCTTTATAGTAATAAGGTAACATATCCCCTATAAAAAAGTTGATTGCACCTTTATATTGAGGGAAGTAACATATTACTTTTTACAAGGTGATTATTACATGATTCAAAACAATGTCACACATTTACATCATCAGAAAATCAAGAATTCTCTTGTTTACACCTAGCTTATGTTACAGCTAAAAACAACTGTGCTGTATATTATTTTTGCCAATAATATGTACAGATTGTATCATTATGTGCAACAGAGTCAAAAGGTATATCTGATGTCATTTCAAATACAAATACAACAGTATGTAACATCTGGATATGAGGAAAAAATAATGATCTGTTTGTTCAAATGCATCCAATTCTTTGATGTTTTACATAACAGGCTTTCACAAGTTTATTTGTTTACATATTGTACGGATAAGAACAGCTCGAAATTTAAAGCTGGACAATTCCGCAAACTTCTTCCAACTCTATGAACCAATGCAATACATGAGCCAAATCGGACTCTCAAAAGCGCTTGGCAATGACTAGTACACGAAAAAACTGTATGTGTATACACACTACTGATGTTATAAGAGAATTACAGAGATAACTTGGTTATATACAGCATAACCATGAAAGTCAACATGAGGAGCCATGAACCTTCATTGACTCAGCATGAACCTAGATGTGATACACATTTGTCAATGGCCCAATGGCCAGTGGCCATGGTTGCCATGACGATAAAAAATACGTGACTGACCTTCGAGTAGACCTTTGTACCAATTCATTTCAGCAGTGGAAGGTGAAGAACTAGCTGCTTGTGGGTGCAGCATGGTGGCTCAAACCGCTAGTCTTAACAGATGCAAAGCTTTTCACAATTGAACTCAAACTAATAGACATTTGAATTTTTTGTGTGCATTTGTTGAAACCACTAAAATACCTATTTAAAATTCTGTGTACAGTGCTGGTAATTCATTGGAGGAATGCTGCTAAAGTCGTGTTTACAAAAATCAATATTATTACGTAACTCCCTTCCTACACACTGTACTGTCAACTGCATCCAGTGCTCCAGTTTCAAGTTTCCAGCATGCACACTGCGATGCAGTTTTTCTTTTCCCATCAACCCCGTAACAGCTTTTTTTCCTGCATTCTATCATGATATTCCTACCAGTCTTAACTTTAATCAATACTCGTGCAGGCTTACACATCTTGCAAGCCGTAAAACTTTTCAAACTCACTTTTTAAATCACTCTTTCTCATTTAACAAGATCTTCTGAACATTTATATTTTGTCAGACCATATATTGATGCCGATTGTTTTGCTCCAAGATTTGCAGGTTGAATGTTATTTATAGATATTGATTGTTGATACTATATATTTTATCCTACCAATATCATATTCACTAAGACAACATTTCCATATGTTTTAACTACTGAAGACGAGATATAATGTTTTATTTATTAGATCAGTCTGGGTGTAACAGATTATAAGAGGTGGTAAAATTGTAGAATCATACAGCACTTTAGCCAATCTATACTAAGGAAAACCTCCACTGATATGATGATATTTCAATACTGTTTAATGCACGATAACGTGCTGTCAGGTTTTATAATCGCCAACACCATTCACGTGTTTATACATTGGTGGAGGTTTTTTTTTACGTACCTCTATAAAAACAACTCAAATTGGAGCAAAATGTTTGATTACCATACCTTTACACAGTTCTTAATTAAATCTGTCATAATTTGAGGTAATATGCTAAATTACAGCTTCACAAATAAAAACAAACATATATTGCCATCAATGCTTAGTATAAACGTTATTATCACTGCATTGAAAAAAAAAACATTCTTACAATTTATTTTTAAAAAAAAAGGTAGTTTTTTTTAACCTAATAATGAATCTTTTCTGATCAATCAGTTCTATCTTCATCCTTTATTAACATGTCGAGTGAAGTTTTTCCTATTATTGTAATTTTGTCAGGTAAATTAATTGATATACACTTTGGTATTATGAATTTTTGTCAATAACACAATGTTTGAAATAGAAGAAGTAAAAGAAAAAGACATTGATAAAAACTATCCCAGGGATTCCTGCTTAAGGCCACCACTAATAACGCTGGACCTAATTGCTAGGTAGTGATGTAGGATCTTGTGACACTTTGATCCAAATCCGTCCTTGGGCGATGACAAAAAACTTAAAAAGTATCATTATAATGTGTTTCAAAAAAGACAAAATAAAAACTAGAACTATAATCCAATGGCTAATATCCCTACTACATCCCCTTATTTGGAACCATGACAACCAATGTTCTTCCATTTTGTTTCTATAGTTGCCGTTATTGTAACATGTGATTAGCTAAGTTACAGACACCAATATGTTAGAAAAATTGACCAAGTGTGAATAAAATTGGTCCAAACAATTTAATGTCTATTTTACAAAACCTAATGAAGTGTCCTAGTTACAATGATAACTAAGACTTAACTGGTGTCTAGGAGATCAACTTACTCTTGGCAAAAATGTCAATGGATTACTTGTTCCAATCTGAACTGGGCACTAACCGGCCAGTAAGTTTCAGTGATATCCCTCCAGTATTTTCGGAAGAGTAGCCTTAACTTCGTTGAGGAGGGGAGGACATCGGCTTATAATTAGATTTTCATTTTTCGGTAAAGTAATTAAGCATTTTGAATTAATAATACAATTATAAAATTATTGCTGTTCTGGTAGAATTCAAATCAATATGATATAAATCATCATCTATTTTAAATATTTTACCAATTTCAATGAATATTTTGTTCATAAGTGGTTCTGCTTATCAGTGCAAATTAATGTCTCAGCCAATCAAAAATAATCGAACAACTTACAAAGATTATACTTCCTTGTTTCATTTTTTTTAAATGAATGGCTAATGCACATATTTCTAACAATTAAGCCATCATCTTATATCAGAGTAATGAGTGGTTAAGGTGTCTAATAGTCAAACACTACCTTACCACTTCTGGATCAAGATGACTGAGTGGTTAAGGTGTCTCATAGTCAACTACTAGCCAACCACTTCTGGATCAAGATGGCTGGGTGGTTAAGGTGTCTAATAGTGAAACACTACCTTACCACTTCTGGATAAAGATGGCTGAGGGGTTAAGGTGTCTCATAGTCAACTACTAGCCAACCACTTCTGGATCAAGGTGGCTGAGTGGTTAAGGTGTCTAATAGTCAACTACTAGCCAACCACTTCTGGATCAAGGTGGCTGAGTGGTTAAGGTGTCTCATAGTCAACTACTAGCCAACCACTTCTGGATCAAGATGGCTGAGGGGTTAAGGTGTCTCATAGTCAACTACTAGCCAACCACTTCTGGATCAAGGTGGCTGAGTGGTTAAGGTGTCTAATAGTCAACTACTAGCCAACCACTTCTGGATCAAGGTGGCTGAGTGGTTAAGGTGTCTAATAGTCAACTACTAGCCAATCACTTCTGGATCAAGGTGGCTGAGTGGTTAAGGTGTCTAATAGTTAACCACTAGCTCACCACCTCTAGGCCATGGTTGCTGAGTGGTTATGTCTGATAGTCAACCATTATCCAACCACTGCTTGGCAATGGTGGCAGAGTGGTTAGGGTGTCTGATAGTCAACCACTAGCCAACCACTTCTGGATCAAGGTGGCTGAGTGGTTAAGGTGTCTGATAGTCAACCACTAGCCAACCACTTCTGGATCAAGGCAGCTGAGTGGTTAAGGTGTCTGATAGTCAACCACTAGCCAACCACTTCTGGATCAAGGTGGCTGAGTGGTTAAGGTGTCTGATAGTCAATCACTACCTTACCACTGCTGGACATTGATGGCGGAGTGGTTACGGTGTTTGGTTAGACAATCAAACAAATATGTGAATAGAAAACAAGCAGATGACATGTACATCTATAAATATTCCACTGCATATTGTTTTTTTTTTTGTATTTTTTTTTGGCTTATTTCATTTCTATTTTTATTTTTCCAGCTAATGCATATCTATAAGCTTTATCAATTAAATATAGACCCATTAAAGTGAAATGTCAGTTGATGTTAAAATCATCTGGAGGTCCATATAGAATGACAGGATAACAAAATATCACACTAGTGTTCACCTCATTCAATTTATCACAAACTACACCAAGGGACATAGAAATACATTGAATTTCAATTTCACATCAAAACTTCTATTATAACATGAAATAGGACAGTCACCGAGTATAGACACATGGTTTGGTGGTTGTCAATGGTTTGGTGGTTGTCAATGGTTTGGTAGTTCTCAATGGTTTGGTGGTTGTCAATGGTTTGGTGGTTGTCAATGGTTTGGTGGTTGTCAATGGTTTGGTGGTTGTCAATGGTTTGGTGGTTGTCAATGGTTTGGTGGTTGTCAATGGTTTGGTGGTTGTCAATGGTTTGGTGGTTGTCAATGGTTTGGTGGTTTTCAAGGGTTGGTTTGGTGGTTGTCAATGGATTGGTGGTTGTCAATGGTTTGGTGGTTATCAATGGTTTGGTGGTTGTCAAGGTTATGGTTTGGTGGTTGTCAAGGGTTTGGTGGTTGTCAATGGTTTGGTGGTTGTCAAGGTTTGTGGTTGTCAATGGTTTGAGGTTGCAGGTTTGGTGGTTGTCAATGGTTTGGTGGTTCTCAAGGGTTTGGTATTTGTCAATGGTTTGGCGGTTTTCAATGGTTTGGTGGTTCTCAAGGGATTGGTGGTTTTCAAGGGTTTGGTGGTTTTCATGAGTTTGGTGGTTCTCAAGGGTTTGATGGTTGTCAATGATTTGGTGGTTCTCAATGGTTTGGTGGTTGTCAATGGATTGGTGGTTGTCAATGCTTTGTTGGGTGTCAATGGTTTGGTGGCTGTCAATGAATTGGTGGTTGTCAATGGTTTGGTGGTTGTCAATGGTTTGTTGGGTGTCAATGGTTTGGTGGTTGTCAATGGTTTGGTGGTTGTCAATGGTTTGGTGGTTGTCAATGGTTTGGTGGTTGTCAATGGTTTGGTGGTTGTCAATGGTTTGGTGGTTGTCAATGGTTTGGTGGTTGTCAATGGTTTGGTGGTTGTCAATGGTTTGGTGGTTGTCAATGGTTTGGTGGTTGTCAATGGTTTGGTGGTTGTCAATGGTTTGGTGGTTGTCAATGGTTTGTTGGTTGTCAATGGTTTGTTGGTTGTCAATGGTTTGGTGGTTGTCAATGGTTTGGTGGTTGTCAATGGTTTGGTGGTTGTCAATGGTTTGGTGGTTGTCAATGGTTTGGTGGTTGTCAATGGTTTGGTGGTTGTCAATGGTTTGGTGGTTGTCAATGGATTGGTGGTTGTCAATGGTTTGGTGGTTGTCAATGGTTTCATAGTTTACAATGGTTTGGTGGTTGTCAATGGATTGGTGGTTGTCAATGCTTTGGTTGTTGTCAATGGTTTAGTGGTTCTCAAAGGTTTGGTGGTTGTCAATGGTTTTGTGGTTCTCAATGGTTTGGTGGTTGTCAATGGATTGATGGTTGTCAATGGTTTGTTGGGTGTCATTGGTTTGGTGGTTATCAATGGATTGGTGGTTATCAATGGATTGATGGTTGTCAATGGTTTAGTGGTTGTTAATGGTTTTGTGGTTGTCAATGGTTAAGTGGTTGTTAATGGTTTTGTGGTTGTCAATGGTTTGGTGGTTGTCAATGGATTGGTGGTTGTCAATGCTTTGGTGGTTGTCAATGGTTTGGTGGTTGTCAATGCTTTGGTGGTTGTCAATGGATTGGTGGTTGTCAATGGTTTGTTAATTGTCAAGGGTTTTTGTCTTTGTTTTCATGTCCCATTAACAGGCAGAGTTAATTTAGGATTTGGACTGGTTTGGTGTGGTTAGTTTAATGTCCTATTAACAGTCAGGGTTATTTAAGGACCTGCAAGGTTTAGGATGTTAAAGAGAGTCAAAGGACCCAGAGAAAAAACTTTGACCTGTGGCCAGTAGCTGGCAACTGCTCCAAATGGAATTTGAACTCAAAATCCAAGTGTAGGGCATCTGGTAATATTAACCATTCGGCCACTGCAGCCCCTAAATTCTCCACTATTACTAGTACAGCAAACAAAACCAGCAAAATTCAAAGAGTTTTCATCAATGTATAGAAATGATAATTGATCATTATATCCACCATGATCATTACAAAAAAATTACATTATCATAAAGGTTGAATAATATCCTTTATCTAATGGTTAATAGAAGCCTTTCATGTGGTATTAAAGCAAGTTTATGTGCAGTATATATATGTACACAACATTTATATTCTGGTATTTTGGAAATAAAAAGCTACAATTAAAATGAAATTTTCACACATCGTTAGATCTTATAAAGAGTTGAAAAGTCAGTTTTTAAAAGTAGCTGGAATTTAAAATGAGGCTTACATTCGTAACTGCTGTTCCAACATTTCTGGTGCAAAGGAATTTATCGCCTTTAAGAAATTTTCATCAAGATATTTCAGGATAGTGCAGAAAAGGCTTACATGGGTTTGAATCTGGTCAGCATGGTTCAGCAGATTCCAAGAGTCCAAGTGATACGGATGTGCATATTGATGTGTTAAGCGAGTGTTGAATTGTGGGCCTAATGGTAAGTTCAGTTGTGTCAGTGGAGTGTGACTTGTCACCTGAAGGCACTACAGCCAAGCTATTAAAGAAACTGCATCGTAAAAAAAGATGAAAAAAGTTTTATTTTTTGAAACCGCATTACATCTTCAAAACATGTTTTCCTGAAGAAGCCTCAGTACAGGAGAAACCAGTCAACAATTAAAGATGAACCAATGAGGTGTCCATTGTCTGATTGTATCTACCTTCTTCGCTTCAAAAATGTTGTAACACCTTTTTTCATAATGTTATTTTCAGATGTATTATCCTCAAGCTTAGAATAAAAGATATTTGCCTTAATTCTTCTTCAAAGTGTTAAAAAATGCAAGGCTAGAAGCAATAATCACCTTTCATTAACGTTGGTATCCATCACCGTTTCATGCAAAATTTTTCAGTATAACATACTACAATTTTATAGCATTATAAATCTAAAAAGCAGTTCTTTAACTAATATACTGATATTGTTGTGTTGTGTACAAACAAATATATCATGATAATACATTGATCTACGAATAAAATGTACAGAATTTTGGAGTATTTATGGCACAGTAAGATGACACGTATATATGGTAACAGGGACATGAGAATAAGTTTTACAAATATTTCATCCTGATGTTCACTGACCATCATTTTAAGGATCTAGATTAAATATTGGAATTGAAATTATACAGCTGTATGCAGTATTTTTATAATGCTCTCCATGAAAATAACTTTTGTCAGTTAGAAAATCACATTTCTTGAGGGTCTAATAAAAACTGGTTTCTGACCTTGAAACTCTAACATAACTATATAAAATGTTTTAATACACCTATTTCATCAAAATCGACTGAAAATAGGGTATCTGAAGAAGTCATAATGGCACCTCTGAGCTGTAATTTGATTTAATATGGTCTCCTCTTGGATCCATTTAACCATTGTTTCTCAAGTTATTGTTTCAATACTTTAACATCGGGATTGACAGATGGACAAAAAAAATTCTATCGTCAGAGAGACGGTGGATAAACACGTATACAAGTATACCCCGTCCACCACCATCAGGAAATATAGATCTTTAATGATTTGAACTTAAAAGTTTGAACAAAGCATAAAACCCAAAGAACAATGACTACAAATATCTAATCAGTAATGTGTTCCATTCATTCCAAGATTAAACATTAGGAATATTAACATACTTCAGTAATTTGGTTTGTTTATTTTTACGTCCTATTAACAGCCAGGGTCATGTAAGGACGTGCCAGGTTTGTTGGTGGAGGAAAGCCGGAGTACCCGGAGAAAAACCACCGGCCAACGGTCAGTACCTGGCAACTGCCCCACATGGGATTCGAACCCGCTTCCCAGAGGTGGAGGGCTTGTGGTAATATGTCGGGACATCTTAACCACTCGGCCACCGCGGCCCACTTCAGTAATAAAATCAAAGAATGCTACATGTCTTTTTATATATGTGCTAGGTATTGTACAGACTAAGGAAAACCATACAGTCATGCACCGACACAAGATTTCACAAGGACTCCAGACAAAGTTGTCTCCCTCATCACACACAGACAAATTATTGGAAACAGGGGTGGCTGTCCTTAGTGGACCTTATAAATATCAAATATGGACATTTGTCAAGGTCAATATAGGGTTCATATTAACTTGTTGTAGTCCAAGATAATAATGAAGTTTTCGAGATCCCAAAACAACGTGGGTAAAGTACAATTTACCCTCTATTAGTCACAAAACTCACGTCAAATGATGACGTCATAATCACCATATGGTGGGACTAATCGATGGTAAATTGCACTTTACCAACTTTGTTTTGGGATCTTGCAACCCCCATATTCTTTTGATTCTACCAAGTTAATATAACACCATATTGACCAAATCAAAGGTCCTTTAACTGTTTATACCGAGTATCATAATTTAAAAGAACACCTGCATTATTTGCTATGGTTACATGAAGAATCAGGCCAAAAAATACCTTCCTGAGTAACTCAACATAGGATGTGATTCCACAAATGTAACATTGACTTGGTGCTTATGAAACAGAAGCATTCATTGAGTTCATATGCAAAATATTGACTTGCACGTGACCATGTATTAGCCAATTGAAACACCTAGGAAAATCAGAAAGTGTCTAGATTTGAGAGCATTAAGATGACCTTCTACCTTCACTTTTCATTTAGAAAATGCACCCTGTACAATGTTGAGTAGGCTCAACCTATTCTATCTGTTGATTGTACTCTGTTGTAGTAAAAGTACATATAAGGCAATTGGAACGGTTCCCAAGTCAGGCTTAAATTTCCAGGAAGAAATCCCAAAAGAGTCATGATGCATTTTATTTTCCTATAATGCTGCCTTATCTAATAAACGCCCATGAAAACGTTGAGAGTTTTAACTTGCTTTATATCTGACTCTAGGCCAAAATCCTATAGGGATTCTATCAAATAAAAAAAACCTTTCATTCTAAAAAGGCCTACTAATAAAATTATTGTGCAATATAAAATTAGTTTTTTAGAGACAAGAAAAAACCCAGTTATTCCTGTTTTTTTGTCTTTTTTTTTATTTTGAACAATATGTTTAAATTAAGTGTTTTGTATTTCATTTAAAAATAAAAAAAAAAAAACATGAGCCCAGAATAAAAAGTCTTTACTTCAGTGTTCTTGACCATAAAGTTCAACTGATATGCACTAAGAATTGACCTAGATTACTCTTCTGGGAATGAGGTTACGAGGACAGGGAAAGTTTAGTGCCGTAACCCAATATAAGGTGATATTACACTGGGTAGGAATAATAATAAGACGGATTCTACCTGACATACTTCAAATGGTTTGACCTTTAACAAATTCTTCAAATCGGATTGATCCCAATTACTTCTCAGCCCACTCTTTTACTGTAGTACTTGTACTTGTATCATACAAGTTAAATGTGATTTAAGTTATTTTCTTCTGTTTAAGCTATCTAACTTGATAAACAAAACTTCTCGTGTAGTTTTATTATTTTTCCAACTGTAGGGATTGTTGATTGTGATTCCTTTTACAGACATGTCATTGTTTAATAAACGACAAGAGTATTATGGGATATTCAGTGATGATACAAAACGGATGGCTAACACATCCATCTTCTCACATAAACATTCTAAAAAGATATTACCTCACAATTGCTTTAATTCATTTGTCTTCTAATTGCATCTTTCTGCTTTAGTCAGATGTCATTTTCCAGTGTGTTATAGTTCAATGTCATAATATCACACAAAAAGTTATACATCACAAAAAAGGTCATATATCACACAAAAGGTTGTATATCACACAAAGTTAATGTATCACACAAAAGGTTATATATCACACAAAAGGTCATATATCACACAAAAGGTCATGTAATCAAACAAAAGGACATATATCACACAAAAGGTCATATATCACACACAGTTCATGTATTACACAAAAGGTCAAATATCACACAAAAGGTCCATATATCACACAAAGTTCATGTATCAAACAAAAGGACATATATCACACAAAAGGTCATATATCACACAAAGTTCATGTATCACACAAAAGTTCATATATCACACAAAAGGTCATATATCACACAAAAGGTCATCATGTATCACACAAAAGGTCATATATCACACAAAAGATCATGTATTACACAAAAGGCTATATATCACACAAAAGTTCATGTATCACACAAAAGGTCATATATCACACAAAAGGTCATATATCACACAAAAGGTCATATATCACACAAAAGGTCATATATCACACAAAAGGTCATATATCACACAAAAGGTCATATATCACACAAAAGGTCATATATCACACAAAAGGTCATATATCACACAAAAGGTCATATATCACACAAAAGGTCATATATCACACAAAGTTCATGTATCACACAAAAGGTCATATGTATCACACAAAAGGTCATATATCACACAAAGGGACATATATCACACAAAAGGTCAAATACCATGCAAAAGGTCATATATCACACAAAGTTCATGTATCACACAAAGTTCATGTATCACACAAAAGGTCAAATATCACACAAAGGGACATATATCACACAAAAGGTCAAATACCATGCAAAAGGTCATATATCACACAAAAGGTCATATATCACACAAAAGGTCATGTATCACACAAAAGGTCATGTATCACACAAAAGGTCATGTATCACACAAAAGGTCATATATCACACAAAAGGTTGTATATCACACAAAATTAATGTATCACACAAAAGGTAATATATCACACAAAAGGTCATTATCACACAAAGTTCATGTATCACACAAAAGGTCATGTATCACACAAAAGGTATATATATTACACAAAATATCACACAAAAGGTCATGTATAACACAAAAGGTACACAAAAGGTAATATATCACACAAAAGGTCATGTATCACACAAAAGGTCATGTATAACACAAAAGGTAATATATCACACAAAGTTCATGTATCACACAAAAGGTCATGTATCACACAAAAGGTCATATATCGCACAAAAGGTCATGTATCACACAAAAGGTCATTATCACACAAAAGCTCATATATATCACACAAAAGTTCATGTATCACACAAAAGGTCATGTATCACACAAAAGGTTATATATATTACACAAAAGGTCATATATCACACAAAAGGTCATGTATCACACAAAAGATCTCTTATAACCATCCTGTTTATATCACTTCTTCTGTCATTACTTCCCTAACATGTGATTTCTCTGTACCTAAAAATACATACCGAATGTACATATAATGTCACAAACAGTTCGGAATATTTAATTGAAAAACATAAATGACTTTTAATTTTCTCTGTGTTAGTATCTAAAGTTCAATATTCATGGCAATTTAAGACTTTTACAATAAGGATCAATCAATCAACATTGCTATATATAATTTTGTTGTTCCTGCTGCACATGAGAAATTTAAACATTAACACCAGGATGTGGAACACTGCCACCCTGACACACAGAACAACATCATGCAGGTTTCTTATCAAGTTACAAGTACAACAAGTTTTATAAATCCTAAAGAAATCTAGATCCAGAGGAATTAATCAATTGTACAAGCCCCTATTCGTGCAGTTAAATTCATCAACTACGATTTTTGCTACATATCTTTTCAAAGAAAACTCTTAATCAATTGTATTATTAGAACAAAAAAAAAGACAATATGTAAAAATCAAAGAGTCATACCAAGGTTTAATATTTAGTGGAATTCCAACAAAAAAATACAAATTTTATCTTAAATTGAAATTAAACTGTCAGCTGAGTTTGTGTGGGGTTTGGTACCAGTGGGTATAGACTTGAATGGCGCTCTGCTGCAGCTAACTCGAGTGTTTTTCATTGATTCCCGCTGCAGTTCACAAGATATTTCAGGAAGAGTACTCAACTAGAAATCGTAACATTCAGTTAAAATTTATTTGCTTAACATGCTCCTACAAATCAATAACCTTCACAAACACATACACCAACTTAAGTGTCAGTGATCACAAAATATACTATGTGATCTTGGTGAAAAAAAACTATCGAAGTTAGAATGAAAACTAAACGAGACATTGTTTTCTGCTTTACAGAAGAAAATTTTAGGATGAGTCACTGAACTCAGATATACTGTGCTCTGATTGGATGGTTCCAGCAAATTGCAAACAATAAGAAAGAAAAAAAAAATGATGGAAGAAAAAAAACCCACTTTGACATTTGTTCAGTTTTTATTGATCTAGTTGCCATCTTGATGCCTCCATGTGTCCTAGTTTTTTGCTATCCTTGCAGCCCTAATGCCAATTAAAAGTCGAAGCATGCTGTATATATATATTTCCTCTGTGCACATGCATCCGAGTACATTACCACAGAAAATTGTGTTTTCTACAGTGGAAACCAGTGTAACTAGAGATCAGTCACAAACAAGCTCTGTTATATTTTGTTATGACATTGGACTTTATTCTATGAAATAGAATAAAAAATAAATTCATGAAACACATTACACATTTGACCTTCAAACAAATTTAGGCACACCACACATTTTCCCTTCAAACAAATATAATTAGCAATAAGTATACCAAAACCACACATACCGACACTACACATTTGACCTTCAAACAAATTGACACCAAAAATTTGATCTTCAAACAAATACAGACTTATGTACCACAAATTTGAGCACATTACACATTTGACCTTCAAACAAATTGACATTACCCATTCATTTGATCTTCAAATAAATTGACATTACCCATTCATTTGATCTTCAAATAAATTGACATTACCCATACATTTGCTCTTCAAACAAATTGACATGACCTTTAAACAAATTGACATTACTCATACATTTGACTTTCAAACAAATTGACATTATAAATTTGACCTTCAAACAAATTGACACCACACATTTGACCTTCAAACAAATTGACACCATACATTTGACCGTCAAACACATTGACACCATACATTTGATAGCCAAGCAGATACAAATACAGAACAAAACCAAATTCAGACACACCTCAATGTGTCCTTGAAACAAACATGTCCTCTTTTAATAGCTGTTTCTCCAAACAAATCAAGATGCAATTTAGAAAATCTTCCAAAAGGAAGTTAGGTATATGACACTACAAACAAGGACCTGTCTTACACTAACCCACATCACATCTTCAAACAATCTCTGAGACACACCTTCAATTTCATCTCAAAGTAAAAACAAATTCAGACAAGTTCAAATTGTCATCTCAGTGGCCTATCTAATTGTCTCACCATAAAACAGATTATAGGACAGACTAAGATCTCACCATTAAACAGTATCTCTGGACACACTAAGGTCTCACCATTAAACAGAATATCTGGACATACTAAGGTCTCACCATTTAACAGAATCTCTGGACAGACTAAGGTCTCACCTAACAGAATTCTGGACTACTTTCACCAGAAAGAATCTAGACAGACTAAGGTCTCACCATTAAATAGAATCTCTGGACAGACTAAGGCTCACCATTTAACAGAATATCTGGACAGACTAAGGTCTCACCATTTAACAGAATCTCTGGACATACTAAGGTCTCACCATTTAACAGAATCTCTGGACATACTAAGGTCTCACCATTAAACAGAATATCTGGACATACTAAGGTCTCACCATTAAACAGAATATCTGGACAGACTAAGGTCTCACCATTTAACAGAATATCTGGACAGACTATAGGCTCACCATTTAACAGAATCTCTGGACATACTAAGGTCTCACCATTTAACAGAATCTCTGGACATACTAAGGTCTCACCATTGAACATAATATCTGGACAGACTAAGGTCTCACCATTAAACAGAATTTCTGGACAGACTAAGTTCTCACCATTAAACAGAATTTCTGGACAGACTAAGGTCTCACCATTAAATAAATATCTGGACAGACTATAGGTCTCACCATTTAACAGAATATCTGGACAGACTATAGGCTCCCATTTAACAGAATTCTGGACAACTAAGGTCTCACCATTTAACAGAATCTCTGGACATACTAAGGTCTCACCATTTAACATTTAACTAAGGTCTCACATTAAACTCTGGACACACTAAGGTCTCACCATTAAACAGAATATCTGGACTAAGTCTCACCATAACAGAATTCAAGACTTCTCACCCATCTGGACAACTAAGGCTCAATTAACAGAATATCTGGACATACTAAGGTCTCACCATTGAACAGAATCTCTGGACAGACTAAGGTCTCGCCATTTAACAGAATATCTGGACAGACTAAGGTCTCACCATTTAACAGAATCTCTGGACATACTAAGGTCTCACCATTTAACAGAATCTCTGGACATACTAAGGTCTCACCATTAAACAGAATATCTGGACAGACTAAGGTCTCACCATTAAACAGAATATCTGGACAGACTAAGGTCTCACCATTTAACAGAATATCTGGACAGACTAAGGTCTCACCATTAAACAGAATATCTGGACATACTAAGGTCTCACCATTGAACAGAATCTCTGGACATACTAAGGTCTCACCATTTAACAGAATTTCTGGACAGACTAAGGTCTCACCATTAAACAGAATATCTGGACAGACTAAGGTCTCACCATTAAACAGAATATCTGGACAGACTAAGGTCTCACCATTAAACAGAATCTCTGGACACACTAAGGTCTCACCATTAAACAGAATTTCTGGACATACTAAGGTCTCACCATTAAACAGAATATCCTGGACAGACTAAGGTCTCACCATTAAACAGAATTTCTGGACAGACTAAGTTCTCACCATTAAACAGAATTTCTGGACAGACTAAGTTCTTACCATTAAACAGAATCTCTGGACACAATAAGGTCTCACCATTAAACAGAATCTCTGGACATACTAAGGTCTCACCATTAAACAGAATATCCTGACAGACTATAGGCTCACCATTAAACAAAACCTCTGGACACACTAAGGTCTCACCATTAAACAGAATATCAGAGTACCTGGACAAAAACCACCGACCACGCAGCAGTCAGTAACTAGCAACTAACCCAAATGGGATTTGAACTCGCGATCCAGAAGTATCTGTACAAAGACCACCTGCTAACAACACCTCTGTACAAAGACTACCTGCTAACAACACCTCTGTTTAAAGACCACCTGCTAACATGACCACTTCCTGAAGATCAAAAGTAATCAATTTCGACACATTTGACCTGTGTATAAAGACTACATGGCTATAAAGACTGTTTTTCTTTGTTCCTTTGCTATAAAGACTGTTTTTCTTTGTTCCTTTGGTGGTCTTTATAGACAGGTTTGTATATATAATCATAGTGAAAAGTTTGGTGGACTTAAACCAAAAGGGTCCTGCATGGTTATCAGAGTGCATTTGTACCAGACATTTATATACATTTATATCGTTCACTTTTATCTTATGACCTTAATGCTGATGACCTACTGCACAATTTCACAACAGTACAGACATTATTGACCATATTGATACAACAGTGTGAGCTCATATATATTCACCATCAATGGTACCCGACATACATTATTGATTGACCTGCCAGATGTCTGGAAAAAGAGTTTATATATATATATCAGAATACATAAATCATAAAAATTGGTCCACTAATTTTTTTCAACAATGAAAATACTGAGACTATATAAGTAAGTGGCTGTGGCCCTGCATACCTATAGTGGTGATCAATAAAGCAGTACTAGACTGTGGTGAATGGTGTGATAGGCTTGTATTTGATCAGTCAACTGAATCAATACCAAATTAAACTGATTCTGTCTAGTGCTTTTATATAATGGAAACTCCAGACTAAACATGCGGTAAAAATACAACTGCGTTGACCTAGATCTATAGTGACTGGCTGTTACGTAACCCTCCCACCACACAGCAAGGGACACAACTCCCATTCATCATGTCCCTATAACAGCAGTACTGGAGTTGTTCTGTAATTTATCACAGTTTGACCACCTGTTCTGAACAAATGTTCTCTTTTTTTTCTAGGAATGTCACAGCTAAATTTTTATCATACATAATAAGCTTCTCTAGTTTTATACTTATCAAGATTTAAATATACATGAAAACGATGAAAATACCTGTAGTCCTAAATTTTGATTTTACAAAATTATGTAAAATGTCTTTTTACCAAAAATATCATGTCACATATATGCAGGTCGATCTAGTCTCAATGACATCAAACTAAACCATAATTAAAATTATCGTGAAGGTATTTAAATCCACTAAAATACAAAGAAAAGCTTCTTATTTTTTTGAACTCCATATCCCTACCAATAATATCTACTTTACCACCAAAGTCTTGATTTTTAGATGATTTTTATTTCGCATCATCTTGTATATGACTATTCATACATTGATAGGATTTAATTATTACCTGGCTTGGAAGATTGCACATACAAACATATCTTATAATCTCCCCTGTAAGACATATATAATCAGGTTTTACTGCTTGTGTTGAAGACAAATATACAGATTGTATTACCTGCCTTAAATGACATATATTGCAAATTGTTCATTGCCTCTCTAGGAATATACTGTCATTTAAAAGCTTTCTATTGTGTCCCTTGAAAGATACATACATAACATGTTGTCAGCTATTACCTCCCTTGAAAGATAAACGTACAATAAAACCTCTTTATTAAGATCACCCAGTGGTCTGAGTAAAAGTGGTCTTATAAGGCAGTGGTCTTAATTCTGAGGTTGACCAGATTTCATCTCTGATTCACGACCAAGGACAGTAATTCTGTATCCTATCTGACCGATATCATATACGACCATATTTAACCCGATAAGTGCCCCAATCCCTATAAGCCCCCTCCGCCTTTTGTGGGCTTCAATTTCACATACTTCGATTTAAGTTCAGACTGAAAATATAAAAATTATGTCGTTTTCCTTACTGATTTCTTTTGGCAAATTGATTTATGGTTTACTTTGTAGATCAATTTTATGAAAGGCCTGCGCAGTCCAATTTTTTTCTTTGAAGTGCCCGCTTATTTGCTTCAAATGTTAAAGCGCATCCAGGGCGCTTATTGAGTTGAATATGGTAATTTTATGAAAACCAATTATTAACAAATATTTCTAATATTTGAATTTCAATAAATTAGGGACATTTCTAGAACAAAGGCATATTTTTTTATTATAAAGTTTATGATATGTGCTGATACTATTGTTTACATTAATGAAAATAATTTTATAGACATTACTTTCTGTTATATTATAATTTATAACCTATTGTTAGTTTTATCATCAACTTATCACCTGAGATAAATGAGAAGCAATGTGTTTTATATTGGCGTTTATCTGTGTAAATTCCAAAATATTTACATAAATCGTATCGAATTATCCCGCCATGTGCAATGATTGCATATGGTCAACAAATAACCTACGATCACAGTCAGTTAAGTGTTTGAAAGACTTTTGCACAATAGTCAACCTTATTTTTAACCAATTTAACGTTTTTCATTGAAATGAGATGATTGTAGTACATTACTACATAAATATCTGATATAAGATTGTAACAATATCTCGCACATTAGAGAATTTTAATTCCATTGGCGTTATGAACAAGAAATGGCTTGATCTAGCCAACAGGGCTAACGAAAGGATGCATGTTAAAAACGTTGCAAATTAGGTCAGCGGAAACAAATAACTGACTGATGTACCTGCAGGCAGTTGTTCATGGGTCTCTGTGTGCGAGAATGTGAGGCGGCACAACAAGGTGTGAAGTCACAGGTAAATGTGCCCGTGGTCGTAATCAAGGGTTTAATTAGTATTTATTAGTGGTCGTTGGGACTATGAAAACTGGTTGTAATACGGAATAATGGGGTGGTCCTAATGCTGAAATGACTAATACAAAGGCATATAGAGAAATAAAACAGGACTGACAACAAGTGCCCGTAATAGCCGGGTGGTCGTAGTTTTGTCGTAATTTTACTATGTTCTATTAACTACCTTGAAAGATTACAGATTTGTATCACCTCCTTAGAAAAACAGTCTGTTTTAATATCTCTGTATGATTATCATGAACTCTCTACATATTTTTTTCTTACCTCCCTTGTAAGAGCACCTTAAACATCTTTGCCTGTAAAATGGTGATAAGCTAACTGTATTATGTAACTCACCTATCAACTATGTACATATATAGATTATAGGACATATCTTTATCTGTACAAATTATCTCACCACAACTCCTAAAGTCATCAAATAACATACATAATATCATTTCAGGGTTCTTATCCTAGAATTTCTTAATGTTTAGCATATGTTTATAGTAAACTCTTTCATAGGAAAAAAAAATCTGATGGATTTTTGGATAGCATAAAAAACAAGGGATCGCAATATTCAATAGTGCTGCACATGAACAGCACATAGAGGAAAAGAATAAATATTTCAAGGGGAATCTACTACCAAAGGCCAATGAAAGGAACTTTTGATTAATCCTTAAAAAGGTTACGAATGAAATGTTGATGGCCAGCAATATGTAGCTATATCTATGGGAGTAGCCCAGCCTAGAAATCGATAGATGCTGCACCAGTCTGCACAGCCATCATACAAATGCACAAAAGGCCTAAAGGGCTGTTTTATAGTGATATTCAATGCCTACACAACCAAAAAGCAAATACACAAAAGGCCTAAAGGGCTGTTTTATAGTGATATTCAATGCCTACACAACCAAAAAGCAAATACACAAAAGGCCTAAAGGGCTGTTTTATAGTGATGTTCAATGCCTGGACAGCCCTCATACAAATACACAAAAGGCCTAAATGGCTTTTTTATAATGATGTTTATGCCTGCACTACACAAAAATATACAAAAGGCCTAAAGGGCTATTTTATAGTGATGTTCAATACCTGTACAACCCAAATACAAATACACAAAAGGTCTAAAGGGCAATTTAATAGTGATGTTTAATGTCTGCACAGCTCTCAAACAAATACACAAAAGGCCTAAAGGGCTGTTTTATAGTGATGTTCAATGCCTGCACAGCTCTCAAAGAAATACACAAAAGGCCTAAAGGGCTGTTTTATAGTGATGTTCAATGCCTGCACAGCTCTCAAACAAATACACAAAAGGCCTAAAGGGCTGTTTTATAGTGATGTTCAATGCCTGCACAGCTCTCAAACAAATACAAAAAAGGCTTAAAGGCTGTTTTATAGTGATGTTCAATGCCTGCACAACCCAAATCCAAATACAAAAAAGGTTTAAGGCTTAAGAATTCACAATATCACACGGGAGATATTCAATGAATGTCATAAAAATCATCTTATTATGCAACTAATGCTTTAAAAAATACAAATAAAAAAAAAATAAAATAAAAAACTGTGACAGAAAACAAATTTGAATTGGCATGACTACAGATAGCTTGATGAGTGTTTGCTGAGATGTAATTAACAGAGGTGACACAGGGATTCACAGGTGGTACAGCTAGGATAGGCACCAGACAACACTGTTTTACCTATTTGTACTCTATAATTGTATGTCCAGACGTCATCTGACAACCTAGAAGGACTCTTGTGTCTTAGGGCTCACATGAGCTCAAAATGTGGAAGGCAAAATTGTCTTTTTCACCTCCATCCCCTACCCTTGCCCCCTAGTCTGTGAGTCAATGGATGTGAATACTATATTAACTTGAATCCATATAGCTCTCCTATCAATCTACTCAGTTATAAATATTTAAAAATGGAATCATACTACATATCTAATACCAAGGCTCTGAGGGTCTTGGTTGTATAGACAGGTCATTTAAAAGATTTTGCACATCAACCTCTTTGACCTTGAATTAAGATCAAGGTTATTCAGTGAACAAACTTGTAAATGTAACTCATTAAGCTTGTATGCTACAGATACCCTTGTCACAGTTCTAGACTATATGGATCTTGCGGAGAGGTTGTTTTAAACATACTTGTATATTTAAATGATCATCAAGGTAAAATCATCGTAAACAAGCATGTACCCCTTATCCATGAGATCAAGTAATATTAATAAAAACAACTAAATCCTGACCCTCTCAGCGATGGGAATCCAAAGGATAGCGATTGGTGGTTCACATAGCCCTGCTTTCTCAGCAATAAACAAGAGGCCAAGAGGGCCCGTATTATTACCTGTCATGTTAAGACAAAGCCTCCATATAAATCTATGAACATATATATACATACCCACATGCACCTTGAGCTCGGGTTTCAACATTAAACAAAATTTATCTGTACATTATTGGTGTCAAAATTGCTTATTTGCTTCTAGTTTTATGATTGGTTTAATCTTGTAATGTGGTATCTTCATCAAAAGGTGGTATAGTGATAGATGACAACATACCATATATTCATAATTCAGAATAATACACCTTTTATAATAACATGCTTTTTAATACCACGGATGTTTCAAGCTTCCATAGTAAAGATTGTCTTGTCATCTACATCATATCTTTAGTGAGGCAGTATGCACTTTA
Source organism: Argopecten irradians (assembly GCF_041381155.1). Taxonomy (NCBI): domain Eukaryota; kingdom Metazoa; phylum Mollusca; class Bivalvia; order Pectinida; family Pectinidae; genus Argopecten; species Argopecten irradians. The sequence continues at coordinate 24,664,930 of NC_091134.1, forward strand.
AGTGGTAACACAAAATCAAGCTACTATGAAATGACAAATTATGTATTGTCTTTTATGTTTGTAATGTCATGTTTTGATGAAAATCAATTAAATGTAAATGATAAAAAAAGCAATTTTATTCATGAATACAGGATGAAGGTTTAGTGTTAAAATCTGTAGTATCCATTCCCACAAAGATACTATAGACAAAATGTGGTATCAATCCACTTAGTAGTTTTTGAGGTTCTTATCAATTATTTGTTTGTTTGATCATCTTTATAAAATAGTAGTAATACTTATTCACAGTAGGAAATGTTTGATCAAAAACCAATAATCAATCATCATTGAAATGATATAGTGATTCAGCATTTGTATATATATATATATATAAGAAATAAAAACAATAACGACTGACTAGTGAGCGCATATCTCATCCTTGAAATTAAGAACATGTGAATCTAATTAATTCAAATTTCAATAACATGACCACAGCCCTGTCTAATTCGAAATATAATAATTGTGGTAACAAGAAAATAAAATACCTAAACCTACTGTTTGTTTGATTAAGTGGAATATGAAGGTCTCTGACACTAGTGTAACTGACATTGTGTCTGTTTCCATGTAATAGCTAAACAACTTTTCACTGTCTATAAGAGTGAACCTCTGGGGCAATCATTTATAAAATTTTAATATTACAGACAACGACCTTAACCCTAGTACAAAGACAACCACATATATTTTATATTGACTGTCATGCAGTTTATATCTGTTAATGAATTCATGGGAATTGTTATATACAAAACTTATAAGTAGGAAAGTATTTAGAAACTCATCATAATAATCAGGTTTACGTGGTGAATGTAATCATTCATTTCAAGTAATTGCTTTCACTAACGATAATTAAAATCAGGAAGGTAAACTAGCTAGAACATCTTATAACAGAAACATATTTAAGATCATTACACAAAGGTTATAAGTTCACAAAGGTTACATTCAAATTAGAAAATCAACAAATAAAGCATTCCATTTCAACATGAAAGTCTATTCAGTTATAGAAATTCTTTAAATTTTGCCACAATATGCTGTGAAATTATCAGCGCATGCAGAAATTGTTTTAATTGCACATCTGCATGCCCAGTTTACAGCTGTTAATTCCTTACATCATCCACGGAAGGATGTGCATGTATATATGTATATCCGTGAACCGTTTAAGAAACTGTAACATGGTATATAGACACACATGTCTTGGCCTCCCAGACAAAACAGAAACACCCATGATACCACGTGTGCACAAGGTAATTAGCCATTCTACACAGGTGTTTGTTAAAGAACTTGTGGATGTCATTTCATTTATATGTAATATCTGATTTCATAATAACTGAGAATTTATGCAGCCAGTCGACTGTGGAGGCCCCCTTGTTATATATATACAGTGAGAGAAGTAGGTTCAGTTGCAACACATGATCTGACGTACGCTCAGTCTGCAACTGCACATAAAAATCAACTGACATGCACATTGGTATTGGGGCACCTTAGGGAAAGACGAGAAAAAAATAAAATAGAAAAAAAAATCAATTTAAATCTACCATTAGTTTTATATTACATAACTTATTTTGAATATGGATTATTGTATTTTTACAGGATTTTTTGCAGGCAAAAAAAATAAGAATTTTTTTTTTCTTCTTAAAAAATGGCAGACAAAGCCCCCTGTCTGCCTCTTCAGTGTATTACTCACGACACATTAATTTGGTTCAATTAAACTGAAGGTAAACCCATCACCATAAAACTTTTTCATTCTGAACAATCTCAAAAAAAACAACTTCTTGTATACATCAAGATTTAGTGACAAAGTATCAAACTGTACAAAGAAGTTAGGACAAAAAAATGTATACATACCGGATTTGAGAAGCATAAGTGGCCAGGGCTTCTCTAACACAAGATGCAAATAATGTGCAATTACCAACTACTGACTGAGTGGAATCTGTCTCTGAGGTGACTGCGTGCTCCTGTCCTATAATTAGTCTGTGCTCCCACCCCATGGGTAATATGCTGACCACGCCCTTAGCTGTGTGGGGTGGGGAAGTGTAGACACCATACCAAATCTGCGTATATACTACACTACTGCACTCAAGAGGCCTCTAGTGTGTAGACAGATTACATAACATGCCCTATATTTTTTTATCTCCCACAATGTAGAGGGTCAGACTAAATCAATCCCCATGTATTTGCTCTCTCCCAGTCTCATATTTGCTTTGTCATAAAGACTGAATTACGGCTAATTTTTTTTTGTTTCATCGGCTGGGAATCGCCTCCACAGACAAGTCAGACTGTCTACTAATCGGTCCCTCTATCATATAAATGTCATTGGTCTTTGCATCTATGGGCCTTGAGGACTTGATGACAAAACCAAACCGCCATAATATAGTCAGATACTAAAGTGTCTGTCTGGATCAATCCTCTAACTATCATCTCCACCATAAGCTGGTCAATATCAAGGTCAATCACCTCTACCTCCCTTCCATGATGACATAAGAGCTATATTTAGCAACTCTTGTGACCCCTTTCTACTGTGTTCTATATGCTTTCTTCAAGACAGTAAAAAAACTTTTGTGTCAACTATGTGATGTTCTCTTCCAAGATTAACAATATAATTGTTATAACTGGGCGGAGTGAGTAGTTTGATTCAAATTTAACCAGTAAACTTGATTTCTGTACATTATTTTCCTGCCACCACTTAAAAATTAGCGAGATAATGATCTCCCTAAAATTATCATAAGTCGACTTATTATGATAATTAAGTCGACTTATCATGATAATTAAGTCAACTTATCATGATAATTAAGTCAACTTATCATGATAATTAAGTTGACTTATCATGATAATTAAGTTGACTTATCATGATAATTAAGTCGACTTTTCATGATAATTAAGTTGACTTATCATGATAATTAAGTTGACTTATCATATCATGATAATTCAAGGGACAATTCGCTCAGGCTAATTCTTTTACAAATGTATTGTTCTACATTTCTTATGAAACATATAACATAAAATATTGACGAATTCCACGTCATTGTTTAGTATTTTAATTAATATCGTTGAAATATCAAATCGTTGATCAATACGATTAAGCAGGTACAATATGGACGCTGTACCCATACCCGAGCCAAAGTCACGCACGTTAAACAAATAAACTACATAACCACTGAGAAGGTGATAAAATGATTTTTAGGCAAGACAATTCACCTAATAAGGTAAACACACTACTGTTTGAGCGATTTGAGCAGTTCTAGACAAAAGTTGCATTACTCTACGAGCAAGGGACAGGGTTCGGCATACAAGAAGTTTGACCACAATGTGTAATGGCGGACAGCGAGCGAGTTTGAACATCTACACACATGTCACAGCCATGGGCTTTTCAGGCATATCACAGTAAAACCGACTGATCTAATTTCCATAAGAACTGGTTTTTCCGATATATGTACAAATTTTAATGATCTCTTAGACTGAATTGTCCCTTTAAGTCAACTTATCATGATAATTAAGTCGACTTATCATGATAATTAAGTCAACTTATCATGATAATTAAGTCGACTTATCATGATAATTAAGTCAACTTATCATGATAATTAAGTCAACTTATCATGATAATTAAGTCAACTTATCATGATAATTAAGTCGACTTATGATAATTAAGTCGACTTTTCATGATAATTAAGTCAACTTATTATGATAATTAAGTCGGCTTATCATGATAATTAAGTCGGCTTATCATGATAATTAAGTTGACTTATCATGATAATTAAGTCGGCTTATCATGATAATTAAGTCAAGTTATTGTGATATTGATGTCAACTTGTCATGATAATTGAGATGACTTTTCTTGATGTTGTAAGTCAATTACATATTATGATATTTAAGTTGACTTATCGTGTTAGTCATCTTGCTAAGACGATATATGTCAATAAATATTTTAGTTCCAGTTTCAGATTTAGGTATTCATGTCGCCTCAGCAAGATAACTAAGATAAGTCAACTTATTATGATAAGTTTGGTGAGATAATTATAATGAAAAGTCACCTTAATTATCATGACATGTCAACATAACTTTGATTTCTAAAAAACATATAAGTTTTGGGGTAATATGAGAGTTAAAACCTATAATTTTTGAGGGACAAAATGCGAATAACTAAAACAGATTATCTATATAATTTAAAGATGCTCCACCGCCGACAAATGGTATTTTTTTACTATCAAAAACAGGAGAAGACGATTTAGTATTTTTCTTCAGTTACAAAAGTTACTTACTTTACACCATTACCAACATTGAAAAGTTTGAGCTTCTAATTTTCATTCAAGTTAAAAATATGAAAAATAATTAATTGCATCCCGAAAAAATTCTGTTGCACTATATCCTATATGGAATGAAGTACTGATTGCGCATGTACCAGCGGCAAAATAAATTATTTTATATTATTTTTTGTGTTAATTAGACATATATATACACGATAATACACCAATTATTGTTCAAATAATAAATATCATTTATGCTATGTCGGCGGTGGAGCATCTTTAAATCAAGACATTTTTTATAAACCCATTTCAAACCTTCAGTTTGAGAACATAACTTTCAAAATTCTTTTAATTCTTTTAGTGTAGTGGTTAAGCCGCTCGCCTTTCACCTAGTCGGCCGAGGTTCGATCCCCAGCACGGACGACAAAAGGTCAGGGGTCACCTGCCCGATCACGTGTGTTTTCTCCGGGCACTCCGGTGTCCTCCTACACAAAGACCCCTCGCACGCTTACATCCAGGCCATCAAGAGTGATTTATATAAGTTGTATAACTTGTTTCTCAATCGATGTAAAATAGATAAAGTTTTAAATTCTCTTAAATCACTGCAAGAACTCATTGATTGATGGTGACGACAATAAATCTATCATCTTGAAGGTTAAACGATAGAAAGACTTACAAACAACAAGGCCCAAAATGACTTTATTAAAACATATATTCAGGCAACATTTAAAAAGAATAATCTTTATTGTTTATACATGTCCATTACATAAATTAGTTTCCCAGACACCTTAGATTGTCTGCAATTCAAATTAGTCTCTGCTCATTTCAAGAATTCTAGCCTACTGGATATAACTACCAATGGGACTTGTTACTGATTGGTTGCAACAATGTTTGACACTCTACCTTTGGATCAGAAGGACGAATAGGTTAAATTGGCGTCTGACACTCCAACCCTAGATATCATTGTCCAAGAGGTCAAAGGCATCTGACATTCCAACTCTGGGTCTCATTGTCCAAAAGGTTTAAGGTTTCAGACATTCCACCTCTGGGTCTCATTGTCCAAAAGGTTTAAGGTGTCAGACATTCCACCTGTGGATCTCATTGTCCAAAAGGTTACATGTGTCAGACAGTTCACCTCTGGATCTCATTGTCCAAAAGATTAAAGGTGTCAGACATTCCACTTCTGGGTCTCATTGTCCAAAAGATTAAAGGTGTCAGACATTCCAACTCTGGATCTCATTGTCCAAAAGGTTAAAGGTGTCAGACATTCCACCTCTGGATCTCATTGTCCAAAAGGTTAAAGGTGTCAGACATTCCACCTCTGGATCTCATTGTCCAAAAGATTAAAGGTGTCAGACATTCCAACTCTGGATCTCATTGTCCAAAAGGTTAAAGGTGTCAGACATTCCACCTCTGGATCTCATTGTCCAAAAGGTTTAAGGTGTCAGACATTCCACCTCTGGATCTCATTGTCCAAAAGGTTTAAGGTGTCAGACATTCCACCTCTGGATCTCATTGTCCAAAAGATTAAAGGTGTCAGACCATTCCACCTCTGGATCTCATTGTCCAAATGGTTAGGTGTCAGACATTCCACCTCTGGATCTCATTTGTCCAAAAGGTTTAAGGTGTCAGACATTCCACCTCTGGATCTCATTGTGTTCAGTGTCAGACATTCACCTCTGATCTCATTGTCCAAAGATTAAGGTGTCAGACATTCCACTCTGGATCTCATTGTCCAAAAGTTAAGGTGTCAGAATTCACTCTGGTCCTTGTCAAAAGTAAGGTTCAGACATTCCACCTCTGGACTCATTGTCCAAAAGGTTAAAGGTGTCAGACATTCCACCTCTGGATCTCATTGTCCAAAAGGTTTAAGGTGTCAGACATTCCACCTCTGGATCTCATTGTCCAAAAGGATAAAGGTGTCAGACATTCCACCTCTGGATCTCATTGTCCAAAAGGATAAAGGTGTCAGACTTTCCACCTCTGGATCTCATTGTCCAAAAGATTAAAGGTGTCAGACATTCCACCTCTGGATCTCATTGTCCAAAAGATTAAAGGTGTCAGACATTCCACCTCTGGATCTCATTGTCCAAAAGGTTTAAGGTGTCAGACATTCCACCTCTGGATCTCATTGTCCAAAAGATTAAAGGTGTCAGACATTCCACCTCTGGATCTCATTGTCCAAAAGGTTTAAGGTGTCAGACATTCCACCTCTGGATCTCATTGTCCAAAAGGTTAAAGGTGTCAGACATTCCACCTCTGGATCTCATTGTCCAAAAGATTAAAGGTGTCAGACATTCCACCTCTGGATCCATTGTCCAAAAGATTAAAGGTGTCAGACATTCCACCTCTGGATCTCATTGTCAAAGGTTTAAGGTGTCAGACATTCCACCTCTGGATCTCATTGTCCAAAAGGTTTAAGGTGTCAGACATTCCACCTCTGGATCTCATTGTCCAAAAGGTTTAAGGTGTCAGACATTCCACCTCTGGATCTCATTGTCCAAAAGATTAAAGGTGTCAGACATTCCACCTCTGGATCTCATTGTCCAAAAGGATAAAGGTGTCAGACATTCCACCTCTGGATCTCATTGTCCAAAAGGATAAAGGTGTGACATTCCACCTCTGGATCTCATTGTCCAAAAGGATAAAGGTGTCAGACATTCCACCTCTGGATCTCATTGTCCAAAAGGTTAAGGTGTCAGACATTCCACCTCTGGATCTCATTGTCCAAAAGATTTAAGGTGTCAGACATTCCACCTCTGGATCTCATTGTCCAAAAGGTAATGGTGTCAGACATTCCACCTCTGGATCTCATTGTCCAAAAGGTTTAAGGTGTCAGACATTCCACCTCTGGATCTCATTGTCCAAAAGATTAAAGGTGTCAGACATTCCACCTCTGGATCTCATTGTCCAAAAGGATAAAGGTGTCAGACATTCCACCTCTGGATCTCATTGTCCAAAAGGATAAAGGTGTCAGACATTCCACCTCTGGATCTCATTGTCCGAAAGGTTTAAGGTGTCAGACATTCCACCTCTGGATTTCATTGTCCAAAAGATTAAAGGTGTCAGACATTCCACCTCTGGATCTCATTGTCCAAAAGATTAAAGGTGTCAGACATTCCACCTCTGGATCTCATTGTCCAAAAGATTAAAGGTGTCAGACATTCCACCTCTGGATCTCATTGTCCAAAAGGTTTAAGGTGTCAGATTTTCCACCTCTGGATCTCATTGTCCAAAAGGATAAAGGTGTCAGACATTCCACCTCTGGATCTCATTGTCCAAAAGATTAAAGGTGTCAGACATTCCACCTCTGGATCTCATTGTCCAAAAGGTTTAGGTGTCAGATTTCCACTCTGGATCTCATTGTCCAAAAGTTTAAGGTGTCAGACATTCCACCTCTGGATACCATTGTCCAAAAGATTAAAAGTATCCGACATTCCACCTCTTAATTTGTTTTTTATTCACATTTATGTGAGATGACCTTCTTCAAAATTAGTGATGGTTGACTAGACTTGAAAACTCCATTTGCACTTTGTGTTGAATGATCGAATCAAAACCATATAATGCATTTTGCCCATCAAAAGGATTATTATAAAGTCATGAGTAACTTCTTGTTTCAAATTTTATTGGATGACTCTTCTGTCATCTGCTGAGCCCAGCTAATTATAAATAAGATAGCCTTAATTATCTTAATCTGTGTATTCCACAGGAATGTGACATCAAAATTTTGAATGTGTATGTGAATAGTAGACAGAAGACAGAATTAAATACAAATTACTAAAGATTCCAATGATCCTTTTTTGTTGAACACAACTTTAATATATAAAAATATCTCCAATCGATGCATTTCTCAATACATACAAGCATGTTATAATGCCAAAGGATTTTCCTATAAAAAAAGTAATGCGTCACAATTGTTTTTTTTATATGAAGCAAATCGCTTCGTTGATTTTTTTGTGCGTGACTATTTTGTATTCGTTGTACACTGGAATCTATAGTCTTGCATGCATTTTTTGTATTTGAGCATGAATATGTGTAATTGAATGCGTTACAAGCTAGTCCTGAGGGAGAGAACTTATACAGACTCAATCAAGCTAGATAATTCTATACAAGGTTGCAGAAGGGGTCTTTTTAGGGTCAGCTATCTGCGATCAGAAGTGCATGTCTGCATAATTTGCTATGTGTGTATGTGCATGTGTGCAGCATGTTTAAAAAAAACATTAGCTTTTACTACAGACACGCTGTCAAAGCAGACATAAAATGATCTGCTAGAGTTGATTTTTTTGTATTTTTTTTAAACCGTAGGACTATATCTATTTGGATATAATAGAATTATAATGTTTTTTCTTTAAATAAGTTAGCATTTTTTTTTTATATCTTTATCCATCTATTTTTAAAAACTGGTCACCTGAAATCGATGTCACTTTATGCAGAAGCTATGTGGATAACATACTTGATTTTATAGATTCTTTTTATTTCTCATTGATCAATTTGGTTTTTTAAATTTGATAATCTGAAATTTGATGTCAGTTTATTCAGAAACATCCATGGTCACCTGATTGTAAATATCTTTACACATTTTAAAGAACTTCCTGAATAGACTACTTATTATTGAGCATCATGATTTGTATATATTGCTGTTTGAAAACAAAGAATACTTATCCCTTTTGTATGTTATTTTGTAAGCTCACTGTAGACAAAGAAAACTAGTTCCAGGAGAATTCAGGAAACCTTATCTAAACCGACTCTTTAGAGTAGATGCTTTTCTATGATTTTTGTTGGTTTTACTGACAAGTGACAATATTATATAATTTTGGGTAGATTTGTTGTAGCTGAAAGCTTATACTCATAAAAATAACAAGATATACCTGTTGTATTACACCAAAAGTAATTTTGATAAAATATCATTCTCTATGACATTGCAGGCTGTTGCTCGGGTTACTGAGAAACAAAGTTCTCAGACAGAAATAATAAATGACAAATCAGAGTGTACAAATCAGGCTAACCTTTTACCTACAGTCTCGCCTTGACTATCATAAGCAAATAAACTGTCAACCAAGAAAGCTTGAAATTTATTTAGTGTAGGATTAAAGTAACATATTAGGGACACTATATCAAGTGTTTTTGTGGTAAATTATTATATGTGCAGCCACTGCAGCACATCAGCAGCAGCAGCATTCGCTGGAGTTTAGAATTGTCATTCCCTGATCAAAACTAATCATCAACCTTGATGACCTTGAGAGGGTGCATTTCTGCTGTAGAGGACATGTCAGAAATAACATATCCGTATACATGGTAACCCAATCAATATGATTAAATATGCTGGAACCTACACGGCTGTCTGCTGCACAGCTCTTAAAGGCTATATAATGATGAAGAGAAACTGATGGCATTCATCCTTCTCTCATTCCACCAAAATAAGTAAGTTTTCTTAAAACGATGCTAAATGGTTTTTTTTTACTAGGTCATGACAACCTTTGCCATTCTACAAGCCCAAGGATAAATAAAGTCTCTTTATTAATTAATTTACACCAATATTTTTTTCAATATTCTCATTTTTATAACTCATCATTTTTCAGTGTCAGGCCTGCTTTATCGTAACCCCTGGTGTTGTGTCTGTTTTGGCTTACAACAGGATCAATAAAGTGGCATTTTTTAGGGTTCAAGGTCATCAGCATGGGCTGGCAATACATAAAGTAATTATAGTTATTTAATACCAATTTCCACTCAATTTAATTGAGAAATCATCAATTTCAGTTGTTTTTTTATTTGAACAATAATTGGTGTTTAATCGTGTATCTTTATGTCTGATTAACGCAAAAAAATAATATAAGTTATTTTGCCTTCAGTGCATGCGCAATCCGTACTTCATTCCATATAGGATATAGTGCCACAGAATATTTTCGGGATGCAATTATATATAATTCTTTTTTTTTTTGTATTTTTAACTTAAAGTAAAATTAAAAGTTCAAACTTTTCAATGGTGGTAATGATGTAAAGTTAGTAACTTTTGTAACTTTTGAAAATTACAAAATGGTGTGCTCCTGTTTTTGATAGTGAAAAAATACCATTAGTCAGTGGTGGAGCATCTTTAACCTACCATCTTTTCTTATTTTAGCCCTCTTAGTTTTTAAGGTGATATCTTAAACTTTCAGTGTTATTTTTTGGAATATAATGATTTATTTTAACATTAAATATGCCTAAAATAATTCATTGTTTTAATTCATTTTCACAATATTGAAAAGAGAAGCATGAAAAGCTCAAAAATTTCTTTTCAAAAGAATTTATGAAACTATATTAATAAAATAAAAAACTGATTAACATAGAATTTCATAAAAGAATAATGAAATGACTTTTCACTTTTCTTAATAAAAGGTTTGTCTGGGGAGTTGTAAATGAATTCAGATCAATTTTCTGATCACAAAGCACAACTTATAAAACAGGACTTATATATGGGGCCTCTGTTATAAATTTTGAGACAATGCTATGATTGATGAGGATTATATATATAATTTCAGTATATTAAATCAAAATAATAAGAGTGATTGTCAGTTCTGACAAGTCATGTCATATGAAATGATGTTAAATAATCATCGTTCTCCAGAATTTTTTAACACATTCCATAAGAAGACAATATGTTAAAATTTTGAACTCCTAACCTCAAGTTGTTAGATATGGAATATTTGGTGCCGACTTAATTACCATTTGAATTTCAATATAGATAGAAAATAGATCATCAAATATTTAGTTAGGGAATACTCTATCAATTAGATAGACCTAAATAACTGTCTCATGCAGACAACCTTGTTGCACTCGGCGAGACAAAGTTGGAGATACATATTCAGTCTTTGATTATAGATCGTAGTTCATAATGTGTAGTCAATATAGACACTACATTATAATTATGTAAGAAAAATCTTGATTTACAATGCTCTCCCAGTATCATGGAAAGTATCAAATGAGACAGATGGTACATGAAATTGATAATCTACTTCACCACAGGAAAACCTACATATAACTGCAAATAATAATATAGTCACACCGTTATTTATTAATTCACTTGTTAAAGATGCTCCACCGTCGAGAGAGCATAAACAATATTCATCAATTTAGCAATAATTGGTGTTTAATTGTGTATATATATGTCTAATTAACACAAGAAATAACATGAAATAATTTATTTTGCTTTTGGTGCATGCACAATCAATACTTCACTTCATATAGGACATATAGTGCCCAGATTTTTTTCCAGGATGCAATTAGATATTTTTTGATATTCATCTCTTGAAATAAAATTAGAAGATCAAACTATTCAATGGTGGTAATGGTGTGAAGAAAGTAACTTTTGTAACTGAAGAAAAATACTAATTCGTCTGCTCCTGTTTTTGATAGCGAAAAAAATGTCATTTGTCAACAGTGGAGCATCTTTAAAATTAATAAAACATAAACGATGTAAAATGTCCTTTCTAAATTGGTAATTATAATTAAAATTTCACTACAGTTAACTGTCCTTATACATCACATTGTATCATTTTTACTGATTTCATTAGTATTTACATTGTATATCAGAGATACCCATTTGTTAAAGTTGGTCCACTAGTAAAAAATGGTAGTTTTTTTCTTTATCAAAAACAGGAGCAGATAAATCAGTTTTTTTCTTCGGTTGTAAAAGTTACATTCTTTATATCATTACCACCATTGAAAACTTTGAGCTTCTTATTCTAATTCAAGACTAATTAGACATCAATTATTGTTCAAACGATGAGTATCGTTTATGGTCTGTTGGCGGTGTATACATTCCATCAAGCTTTCCATTTTTAAGGGTAGCAAGTGTAAGATTTAATATTAACAAGAGTTCCCAGAGGGATCTTGGCGCCCACCAAAGAATGATCTATATCTGACAAAGGAAAGATGGATCTTTTCTCTACTTTTTAAACGTTTTCAAACATACTACATATAAAATTTGAGACAGATCGCTTCAGTACCTTTTGAGAAATAGCGGTAACAAACTTCAACTATCAAAATCCAAGATGACTCCTTGGCGGCCATCTTGTTGATCAATCAGTCCCAAATCACAATATGCACAACTAGGGCCCTAGGGGAACCTACATGTGAAATTTGAGAAAGATCCATTCAATACTTTCTGAGAAATAGCGATAACAAACTTTGAATATAAAAATCCAAAATGGATGCCTGGCAGCAATTTTGTTGACCGATCGATCCCAAATCACAATATGCACAACTAGGGCCCTAGGGGAACCCACATATGAATTTTGAGACAGATCCCTTCAGTACTTTCTGAGAAATAGCGATAACAAACTTTGAATAACAAAATCCAAGATGGCTGCCTGGCGGCCATCTTGTTAACCGATTGGTCCCAAAATGCAATATGCACAACTAGGGCCCTAGGGGAACCTACATATGAAATTTGAGACAGATCCCTTCAGTACTATCTGAGAAATAGCCATAACAAACTTTAACTATCGAAATCCAAGATGGCGGCCTGGCGGCCATCTTGTTCACCGATTGGTTCAAAAATGCAATATGCACAACAAGGGCCCTAGGGGAACCTACATATTAAATTTGGGAAAGATCCCTTCAGCACTTTTTGAGAAATGGGGATATCAAACCTTAACTATCAAAATCCAAGATGGCAGCCTGGCGGCCATCTTGTTTTTCCTATCAGCCTCAACATCTGTATGGCACAAATAGGGACCAAGGGTAACCTCCATGTGAAGTTTGAACAAAATCCTTTCAGTAGTTCTCAAGAAATATCGATAACAAACTTCAACTGCCAAAATCAAAGATGGCTGCCTGGCGGCCATCTTGTTTTTCCGATCAGCCGCAAAATCTGTATGGCACAACTAGGGACCAAGGGTACCCTTCATGTGAAAATTGAACAAAATCCCTTCAGTAGTTCTCAAGAAATATTGATAACAAACTTCAACTTCAAAAATCAAAGATGGCTGCCTGGCGGCCATCTTGTTTTTTCTAATCAGCCTCAAAATCTGTATGGCGCAACTAGGGACCAAGGGTAACCTCCATGTGAAGTTTGAACAAAATCCCTGCAGCAGTTCTCAAGAAATATCGATAACAAACTTCAACTGCCAAAATCAAAGATGGCTAGCCTGGCGGCCATCTTGTTTTTCCTATCAGCCTCAACATCTGTATGGCACAAATAGGGACCAAGGGTAACCTCCATGTGAAGTTTGAACAAAATCCTTTCAGTAGTTCTCAAGAAATATTGATAACAAACTTCAACTGCCAAAATCAAAGATGGCTGCCTGGCGGCCATCTTGTTTTTCCGATCAGCCTCAAAATCTGTATGGCACAACTAGGGACCAAGGAGACCCTCTATGTGAAGTTTGAACAAAATCCCTGCAGCAGTTTTTAAGAAATAGTGATAACAAGCATTGTTTATGGACGGACGACGGACGACGGACAGCGGACGACGGACGACGGACCACGGACCACGGACTCAGGGCGATTTGAATAGCCCACCATCTGATGATGGTTGGCTAAAAAGGCACTTCTAGCTAAAGGTCAATAGGTTTATTTCCATGGCAATTCAGACTTTCCTGAATATCGCAAAACTGGGCATATAAATTGTACCCCTCAAAATGATAGTTAGCAGCAAGTGTTAAAAAGGACATCTGGCCTCAAACCAAAAATGATAGACAATAAATAAAGCAAATTATATAATACAATTAATCTTATAAATTATTTTTCGCTTCTAGTTTCCCTGATGAGATAGAAACATTGGTTTGATGAAATTTAATTATTACTTCCAAGGAACAGCAACATACTCAAGCATGACCAACGTATATCTTACTAGAAGGTCTATTTGTTTTGACCCTATTTCAGGGTCTTCATCAGGACAATTTTACATTGAAATTCTTCCCTGAAGTACATTTCAGGAGGATAAATTTTCATTGTAGATTATGACGTTATATAATAGGCAGAAAACAGCTGAGGACCGTATTTAAAGAACAGTCTACAATTTAAGTTATACTAGAATGTAAGCAATTAATTAGTACAAGTGAATTTATCCTTCATGTTACTCCCTCTCATTGTGTTGAACTGGAGACATACGTCAATTCCTAATAGTTCCGCACTGGTGTAGCTTCTTCTACTGAGAAAGACTCGGAGGAGTCACCAACATATAGATCTTCTTTAAGTAAGTCCATGGATTCCTCCACTAACCTACTGGCTGGGCCTGCTGTGGTTACTCCTGTTACTGGTCCAGCTTGGAACTTGGCACATCTGAACTGTTCCTTTGTAAGGCTCTCTTTTGGTTGGTGGTTTAGCCAATTCCCTGGTATTATCTTTCATCACTTCGGTTCTACTTTATACCATTGATGCTTGCTTCTGTAGTGTTTGTCATAGTTATCTCTTCTTCCAAATGTGACTTTCACTTATAAAAGGTGGACTTGTTCCAGTGGACATTATTTACATATCTCCGCAGGTTTCCAACATTGCTGTAACATTTCCCACAAAGTATAGAAGATATCCTTGACTTCCATTTCTTATGGCTGCCTTTATTTTCTTTCTATTCATGTTTACATAATGATGTTGAGGCCCCACGACCTTAATTATTACTTGATTCAAAAATATCCCTGACAGTAGTTTTCTTGAATTATGTTTTACACCTGTAGATTATATTAATTTTCAATTGTTTATTATACACCTGTAGATTATAGTGATTTTTAATTATTTATTTCATACTTGTAGATTTTACTGAGTTTGAATTGTTTATTTTACACCTGTAGATTATACTAAATTTCCATTGTTTATTTTACACTTGTAAATAATATTTAATTTTCATTGTTTATTTTACACCTGTAGATTATACTAAATCTGCAGTGTTTATTTTTCACCTGTAGATTATACTGAATTTGCATTGCTTATTATACACCTGTAGATTATACTGAATTTGCAGTGTTTATTTTACACCTTTAGATTATACTGAATTTGAATTATCTATTTTACACCTGTAGATTATACTGTATGTTCATTGTTTATTTTACACCTGTGGATTATACTGAATTTGCATTATTTATTTTACACCTGAAGATTATACTGTATGTTCATTGTTTATTTTACACCCGTAGTTTACATCTGTAGATTATACTGAATTTGCATTGTTTATTTTACATTTGTAGATTATACTGAATTTTAATTATTTATTTTAAACCTGCAGTTTACACCTGTAGATTATACTGTATGTTCATTGTTTATTTTACACCTGTAGATTTTACTGATTTTGCATTGATTGTTTTACACCTGTAGATTATACTTAATTTTAATTATTTATTTTACACCTGCAGTTTACACCTGTAGATTATACTGAATTGTCATTGTTTATTTTACACCTGTAGATTATACTGAATTTGCATTATTTATTTTACACCTGAAGATTATACTGTATGTTCATTGTTTATTTTACACCTGTAGTTTACATCTGTAGATTATACTGAATTTGCATTGTTTATTTTACATTTGTAGATTATACTGAATTTTAATTATTTATTTTAAACCTGCAGTTTACACCTGTAGATTATACTGTATGTTCATTGTTTATTTTACACCTGTAGATTTTACTGATTTTGCATTGATTGTTTTACATCTGTAGATTATACTTAATTTTAATTATTTATTTTACACCTGCAGTTTACACCTGTAGATTATACTGAATTTTCATTGTTTATTTTACACCTGTAGATTATACTGAATTTGCATTGTGTCTTTTACATTTGTAGATTATACTGAATTTGCATTGTTTCTTTATACCTGTAGATTATACTGAATTTGCATTGTTTCTTTTACACCTGTAGATTATACTGAACTTGCATTGTTTTCGTTTACATCTGTAGATTATACTGAATTTGCATTGTTTATTTTACACCTGTAGATTATACTGTATGTTCATTGTTTATTTTACACCTGTAGATTATACTGATTTTGCATTGTTTATTTTACACCTGTAGATTATACTTAATTTTAATTATTTATTTTACACCTGCAGTTTTCACCTGTAGATTATACTGAATTTTCATTGTTTATTTTACACCTGTAGATTATACTGAATTTGCATTGTGTCTTTTACATTTGTAGATTATACTGAATTTGCATTGTTTATTTTATACTTGTAGATTTTACTGAATTTGCATTGTTTCTTTTACACCTGTAGATTATACTGAATTTGCATTGTTTTCGTTTGCATCTGTAGATTATACTGAATTTGCATTGTTTATTTTACACCTGTATATTATACTGTATGTTCATTGTTTATTTTACACCTGTAGATTAACTTAATTGTCATTGTTTATTTTACACTTGTAGATTATACTTAATTTTAATTATTTATTTTACACCTGCAGTTTTCACCTGTAGATTATACTGAATTTTCATTGTTTATTTTACACCTGTAGATTATACTGAATTTGCATTGTGTCTTTTACATTTGTAGATTATACTGAATTTGCATTGTTTATTTTATACTTGTAGATTTTACTGAATTTGCATTGTTTCTTTTACACCTGTAGATTATACTGAATTTGCATTGTTTTCGTTTGCATCTGTAGATTATACTGAATTTGCATTGTTTATTTTACACCTGTATATTATACTGTATGTTCATTGTTTATTTTACACCTGTAGATTAACTTAATTGTCATTGTTTATTTTACACTTGTAGATTATGCTGAATTTGCATTGCTTATTATACACCTGCATATTATACTGAATTTCCATTGTTTATTTTACACCTGTAGATTATACTTAATTTTCATTGTTTATTTTACACCTGTAGATTATAATGAATCTGCAGTGTTTATTTTACACCTGTAGATTATACTGAATTTGCATTGCTTATACTACCCCTCTAGATTATACTGAATTTGCAGTGTTTATTTTACACCTGTAGATTATACTGAATTTGCATTGTTTATTTTACACCTGCATATTATACTGAATTTCCATTGTTTATTTTACACCTGTAGATTATATGTAATTGTCATTATTTATTTTATACCTGTAGATTATACTGAATTTGCATTATTTATTTTACACCTTTAAAATTATACTGAATTTGAATTATTTATTTTACACTTGTAGTTTACACCTGTAGATTATACTGAATTTGCATTGTTTATTTTACACCTGTAGATTATACTGAATTTGCATTGTTTATTTTACACCTGTAGATTATACTGAATTTGCATTGTTTATATGATAAATCAAATAAAGTATGCATCATCTACTGTACATGAGTTATCTTCTCTTTGATACTTTAGAATACATTAATTAGTACATTTTATACGTTATTAGATCACAATAAAACATATTTATAATGAACATAATCAATTCCTGGTTATAGCGTACGTCGGTAGTAAGTTTCATTCCCTGTCATGCTCATAATATAAAGTCCTTAATATGTGTACAACAAATTATGCTTATACTATTCCGAATTTGCATATTACAGAGTTATCTACACTGGCGGGTAGATATTGATTGTGACATCATGTGTTTGCGAGCCTAACGTCATATGTTTCGGAGAAAACGGCGTGAATTGCGCTCACAAGATAATGACGTAACAATCGATACCTATACACGCATGGGAGCTAACTCTGTAATATGCAAAGACGGAATGATTACAGGTCCCCTCAGGTTCTTTAAGGCTGTGTTTTACTAAACATATTAAATGACCTTATAGGGTATTTCCCAGGGTTCAGTTGTAGGTTGGTACTTGTTTTACTAAACATATTAAATGACCCTATAGGGTATTTCCTAGGGTTCAGTTGTAGGCTGGTGCTTGTTTTACTGAACATATTAAATGACTCTGTAGGGTATTTCCCAGGGTTAAGTTGTAGGCTGGTGCTTGTTTTACTGAATATATTTAATGACCCTGTATGGTATTTCCCAGGGTTCAGTTGTAGGTTGTTTCTTGTTTTCCTGGGATCAGTGGCTGAGTGATTCAGATGTGCCAACATAATTGTTCCATCATTTCGCATGCCCTACCTGTTGATTAAGAGCTGGAAACCATTGTTGCCAAGCGCTGACCATAGGACAGTGGTTTTTCACATGAAACTCCAGCTTTTCTCCACTTAGTAAAAGCTGGCACAACCTTAAGTAATCTTGGCTAATAAAACTTAAATACAAAACAAACCCAGAACTTCAAATTCTTCAAGACATAAATGCCCCTTTGTCCATACGATAGAATGTGACAATATGCCATGGGACAGGATGAAATGAGAGATCATCAGTTACTCTATATTTTAAAACCTTTGATTTTACCTAATGTTATACAAATTAATGAAATTTTGAAACCCTTTTGAAATTTTCTATTTCTGTTAAATCTCTCATGTGAATAACACTTCAACTTCATTAGCATATTTGCATATTACATAATATACATACATCAGCGAATTCAGAAGTTTGTGCTATAAAGTTTGGTGACCAAAGGAGCTCTATCTTTTCACAATACTTATTATATTATTTTTCGCATTATTTTTGTCGAGTCGTAGTGTCACAGTTTATAAAACCCTGCACAGGTTGAGCTTTCTAAACGATTTCCTGATGTCTGTTGAGTAAGGTTTGTCAGAAAAGAAAAATATGGAGCAATTATCGTTGTTTTGGTGTTGTTGGTTTTTTCTTTAATGTTTCTCTTAATTTCAAAATACTCATATACATGTATCAAACCATCTCTCATACATAATACCTAGGTTTGATATCTGCTATACAAAATGGCGGAACAACACATGCGACACTCACTGCATAATAATGTATGTATCTATGTCGATGTCAGCCAATGGCTAGACAGATCTATTCACCGATCCTACAGTCGTGCAAACAAAATGGCGTTGTATGTAAAATTTGGAAATGACAATTCCTACAGAAATTACTTGTGCAAGCATGCAACCTGAAATTTATTGAATAAAAAACATCGTTCAATCTGCCAGATGCGAAAAGTGGCAGTCTGTTGAGTTACATGATACAACGTCGAAGTTGAGTTTCGAAGCCACAAAAAAATTGCTCGAAAAAAATGGTTATAATCTTTAACTTACCATTAGGTGCATTTTGTCCGGCCATTTCGCCAGCAGGAGAGGCCTAGAATTTGAACAAGAAACACATAATTACTACTTTTTGTATAGTTATGCATCATATCGTGTAATAATATATACCTGCAAGCTGAAGGAGGCGAAAAAAAAAGTCAACATGGCCCGAATATGTTCTGTACCTTATCTGTTTCTCTACTGTACAGGGTTAGCGTTAAATACAAGTCGCCATCTTGTTTTTTTCAAGTCTAAAAAACAACACGAGATCGCGAGGGAAAAAAAGAATGAAAAGGGCCATTTAGTTTGTCAGTGAATTACTGGACAAGTGGTGTAATATGTTATAATTGGTAGGCCGGTAACTTAAAGATTAACAAAACTAGACATGGAACCCTGCATCAACAAATTACATAACTTTTCCCCCCACACTCAACTTATCCAGATGCAAATATGTAAATAACACTATCAGGTTGAGTATAGTATCAATCAAAATGAACAAGACCTGTAATTTGGTGTTTAGTGCTCTCCTACCTTCTTATAATAGTTATACAGGAAATCCATCACATACATGGTACAGCTGACACTCTAAGTTCAATACACGATTCAAAAATTAAAATTCCAATCAGCACCGATGTCATGGTTAATCACTAGTGACCATAGCGGTGTACAGGTGTACTCTAGAGACACCGGCTCGCAAGTAGACCATACACTGTAATAACAACTAGAGATGAAGATTTTAGGTAGGGAAAGATAAAAAAAATAAGAAATTATGTAAGAATAGCCGACTTTGTCATAGCTACTAACAGAGCATGAAGCAGTTGAATTGTAGGTGACACTGCTGAATTATTTACATCTAAACAGGAATTTGATTAAAATATCTATATCAATTCACTGACCAAGGACCTACTGCTACCTAACACATTAAGCCTGTGAACTAGTACTTCCAATAGTGATCTATCCTGTCAATAATGGATTTAAATAAAATAAAACAAGTGCCTAGAGACTCTTTTTTGGACATTACATCAATACCAACATTGATTCAGATGTACACAAATTATATACATATAAAAGCTTGATTTTAAGCTACAATTACGTGCTATATAGAAATAGAGAATATTGTCAACAGTTTTGGCCCCCGTACCGGTCCCCGTCGTTAAATGTGCAGCATACTGCTACTGAAGTGCTATGTGTGTCGTATGGGGTCTACACAACCAGCATCGAGGTAGTGTCGCTGCACAATACTGCACACATTTAAGAATTGACATGTGTGCATATGCATGCTTAACAAGTCGGCGAAACTGGCTCCGTTCAGTAGCACCAGTGCACTCAAAGATATAGCTAAGGACATTCACCTCAGCTTCTACTTCATGGACCATCATACTACACCTCCTCAAACCCATCCATGGACAATATCTAGGTTTTATACTGTATCATAAAAACTAATGAATTTCTATCTATATATATAAGATGTTCGATGTAATCCCTGTATAGAATCTAAAAACATTATCAACAGCCAGAAAAACCAACAGACACTCATAGACACAATCAAATATGAGAGAAAGAGAGAGGAAGTCACAGAGACTTATACACAATATTTGACAGAGACATATACACTTTGATAGACAGA
This sequence comes from Argopecten irradians, assembly GCF_041381155.1. NCBI lineage: Eukaryota > Metazoa > Mollusca > Bivalvia > Pectinida > Pectinidae > Argopecten > Argopecten irradians. The sequence continues at coordinate 24,685,881 of NC_091134.1, forward strand.
GGGGAGTAGACACAAGAACATATACACTGTGATATACAGAGGGGAGTAGACACAGGGAAATATACACTGTGATAAACAGAAGGAGTAGACACATGGACATATACACTGATAGACAGAGGGAAGTAGACACAGGGACATATACACTGTGATAAACAGAGGGAGTAGACACAGGGACATATACACTGTGATAGACAGAGGGAAGTAGACACAGGGACATATACACTGTGATAGACAGAGGGAAGTAGACACAGGGACATATACACTGTGATAAACAGAAGGAGTAGACACAGGGACATATACACTGTGATAGACAGAGGGAAGTAGACACAGGGACATATACACTGTGATAGACAGAAGGAGTAGACACAGGGACATATACACTGTGATATACAGAAGGAGTAGACACAGGGACATATACACTGTGATAGACAGAGGGAAGTAGACACAGGGACATATACACTGTGATAGACAGAGGGAAGTAGACACAGGGACATATACACTGTGATAAACAGAGGGAAGTAGACACAGGGACATATACACTGATAGACAGAGGGAAGTAGACACAGGGACATATACACTGTGATAGACAGAGGGAAGTAGACACAGGGACATATACACTGTGATAGACAGAAGGAGTAGACACATGGACATATACACTGATAGACAGAGGGAAGTAGACACAGGGACATATACACTGTGATAGACAGAGGGGAGTAGACACAGGGGACATATACACTGTGATAGACAGAGGGAAGTAGACACAGGGACATATACACTGATAGACAGAGGGAAGTAGACACAGGGACATATACACTGTGATAGACAGAGGGAAGTAGACACAGGGACATATACACTGTGATAGACAGAGGGAAGTAGACACAGGGACATATACACTGTGATAGACAGAGGGAAGTAGACACAGGGACATATACACTGTGATAGACAGAAGGAGTAGACACAGGGACATATACACTGTGATAGACAGAGGGAAGTAGACACAGGGACATATACACTGTGATAAACAGAGGGAGTAGACACAGGGACATATACACTGTGATAGACAGAGGGAAGTAGACACAGGGACATATACACTGATAGACAGAGGGAAGTAGACACAGGGACATATACACTGTGATAGACAGAGGGAAGTAGACACAGGGACATATACACTGTGATAGACAGAGGGAAGTAGACACAGGGACATATACACTGTGATAGACAGAGGGAAGTAGACACAGGGACATATACACTGTGGTAGACAGAGGGAAGTAGACACAGGGACATATACACTGTGATAGACAGAGGGAAGTAGACACAGGGACATATACACTGTGATAGACAGAAGGAAGTAGACACAGGGACATATACACTGTGGTAGACAGAGGGAAGTAGACACAGGGACATATACACTGTGGTAGACAGAAGGAAGTAGACACAGGGACATATACACTGATAGACAGAGGGAGTAGACACAGGACATATACACTGATAGACAGAGGGAGTAGGGACATGATGACAGAGGGAAGTAGACACAGGGACATATACACTGTGATAGACAGAGGGAAGTAGACACAGGGACATATACACTGTGATAGACAGAGGGAAGTAGACACAGGGACATATACACTGTGATAGACAGAGGGAAGTAGACACAGGGACATATACACTGATAGACAGAGGGAAGTAGACACAGGGACATATACACAGAAGAAGTAGACACAGGGACATATACACTGTGATAGACAGAGGGAAGTAGACACAGGGACATATACACTGTGATAGACAGAGGGAAGTAGACACAGGGACATATACACTGATAGACAGAGGGAAGTAGACACAGGGACATATACACTGTGATAGACAGAGGGAAGTAGACACATAGGGACATATACACTGTGATAGACAGAGGGAAGTAGACACAGGGACATATACACTGTGGTAGACAGAGGGAAGTAGACACAGGGACATATACACTGATAGACAGAGGGAAGTAGACACAGGGACATATACACTGTGATAGACAGAGGGAAGTAGACACAGGGACATATACACTGTGATAGACAGAGGGAAGTAGACACAGGGACATATACACTGTGATAGACAGAGGGAAGTAGACACAGGGACATATACACTGTGATAAACAGAAGGAGTAGACACATGGACATATACACTGATAGACAGAGGGAAGTAGACACAGGGACATATACACTGTGATAGACAGAGGGAAGTAGACACAGGGACATATACACTGTGATAGACAGAGGGAAGTAGACACAGGGACATATACACTGATAGACAGAGGGAAGTAGACACAGGGACATATACACTGTGATAGACAGAGGGAAGTAGACATAGGGACATATACACCGATAGACATAGGAAATGTAGATGTTGTCATATTTCACAGCTATTGAATATGGGTAACATGCACACCTGCCTGTAGATCCTGTTATAGGAGATACGTACAACAGGAGGATAGCATATACAATATCAAATCCTTTCTTCCCAAGGCTACCACAGTACTTGAGGACTTAAAAATAATCCATAACCAGAAACATACCTGGTTGATTCTCAAAAGTGGGAGAGGGTATATTAAATAGTTCAACAGATTTCAAACAACTCTTCGCATTTAGTTTACCTACCTAATTACAAATTAGTTATTTGTATATAATCTTTTTATGATTTTTTTACAAATTAATTCACAGGACATTACCATATATAGTCACAAAAGTTGGGAATGTGAAATGTGTTGATTTATATCTATATATATATCTCTGAAGCTAGATCACAAACTATCATCTTGGTGCAGTTACTATAATAATAAAACACCTGTTTGAGATACTAGTACTATTACAGTAACTGCAGCAGGTGTTCAAAAATTTACTTAAATCCGTCATCATACCTATTGTTTTATGTTTTGCTACAGTATTATTCTTTGTTAGTGATTTACATTGTAGAAATAATCAAAGTCGTTTAAGAACATGTCAGGATTAGATGGCAGAGTAAAGTCGGAGTACTTGAAAAAAACACCATCAACCTATGGTTAATACCTGGCAACTGCTCCACATGGAATTTGATATCTGAATTCAGAGGTAGAGGTTATAGGTAATATGCCATAATCTTCAGGTAAAGAAAAGATACTTTAATAACAAGTTTCTAAAGGACCTGTATCTTCCCTTGTTTTCAGTAAAACTAATTACAAAATTAGCATTTTTTTAAATGGAAGATTGATTTCAAACATGAAATATCTAATACAGAGACCAATGTAACAAAGTTACTCTCTAAATATTTGCATTTACTTAAAACACCACACCATAAACCAAAATAAAACAAAATACTATGAACTCACTAATCTTCTGGCACTGTTGTCTGCCAATGAATGTACTACATAACAGCTAGAAAGCTGATGCTGGGATAATCCAGTAGGGGTTATCTCCCTTGCTTTGATGGAGAACAATTTCAAAGGAATGGTGGTATTCAAACCAAAAACTCAACATTTATATTGTAATGACACAGATAGATGATCTTCATATCTTGTAGAGAGGGTACTGGTCAAATTAGATTTTCTAGAAGAAAAAAAAGATAGATATGATAGAGAGTTGAATTCTCTCTAATAAATTGAATTAATTTTATTTATTGTAACTAATTCTTTAATTTAACTTCATATGAAAAAGAAAGATTAAACAAATAGATAAGCTTTAATACTTCCAATATTTAGCACACCCAACCTCCAGTATTCACTATAAAGTATAACTGATTGGAATATCTTAGAAAAGTAAAAGTGAGTAGACTTCTTTTTTTTTATCTATATATATATATATTTTATAAGTAATTAACTATGCCCTTTTTAACCATCTCTATAAATACAAATCTACTTCACTCAAAATACAACCATATGTATATTCATGCATTTGTATTGCCTGCATTAAATTAAAACATGCAAAAAGATGTGTTTGGAAAAGAGATTGGTAAATAGCTGTGAAGATATTGTTCACACGTTCCTTTTCCAATCAGTATTTTAAAAATAAATGAATTAGTTGAAAACTTTAGTCTCAAGCTGTGAACCTTTCCACCACTATCTGATATTAAAACCTAGATATACATAAGCACACTTGGTGGCTTGTACACAGAAAATGCACCTAAGATTGAACCTTTTGTCATTAAAATTGTGGGGGTCTTACAATTAAAGTTGTATTTCTTGTAATTTTCAACATCACAAACTCTCATAAAACATACAATGGATGAATAGGGATGCTTATATATGATGGTTCAGATCCATGAAAGCACCAATATACTATTGATATAGCAGTAAATGTCACATGAAATATCACACTTTTTGAAAGAACCGCCACATCAGTGATACCCATATAGATCGGATCCTCCCGAGCCGTATCATGTGGTCAAAATCAGCAATACTCGTACAGATCGGAATAATTTGGAACAGTTGGGATACCTCCCAGCTATTTTAAATGTGTGCACGTTAAAAAACAATATTTAAATTAAATTGTTTAATAACTTTAAAACGCAATATTTAAATTAAATTGTTTAATAACTTTAACATGCTCCACCGCTGACAAATGGCATTTTTTCACTATTAAAAATAGGAGCAGACGATTTAGTATTTTTCTTCAGTTACAAAAGTTACTTACTGTAGACCATAACCACCATTGAAAAGTTTCAGCTTCTAATTTTGCTTCAAGTTAAAAATATAACAAAATTATTAATTGCATCCCGAAAAAATTCCTTTCCACTATATCCTATATGGAATGAAGTACTGATTGCGCATGCACCAAAGGCGAAGTAAATTATTTTATATTATTTTTTTGTGTTAATTATACATATATACACACGATTAAACACCAATTATTGTTCAAATGATGAATATCATTTATGCAATATTTAAATTAAATTGTTTAATAACTTTAACTTAACAGAAGTCGGTAAATATTGAAAGTTTAAAACTAAGAGAGGCAGAGAAAAATGAGCAGAACACTCTATACTTCTTCTATTCCAAAAGTATAACAAGTCACAGACCATACAACTTTAAAGTACCATACAAAATTAAACAGAAATAGACCATTTATCCTGCAACTACCCCATACACTGACAGATAACCCCTGCAGGATAAACTTGTGCTTTATCAATCAATACATAATGCAGATCTTGAACCTTCCAGTGAATGAAACGTCATGTAGTCCCGCTAAAAAGTAACGTCACATTCACCGGAATTATGTCATTTTTACGATAGCGATTATCTCTTATGGCAGTGTTGTCTTTTTCTTGGCTCATTGCAAAGAAAAGTATTAAAAGCATTATAAAGTAATTTTTTGATAGGTAATTACTGTTTTTTGAGTATTTTCATGTTGTTTTAGTAATCACATACTGATTATCAATACTGGTATTGTTTGCAAATGCATTCATATATTTCCCATGGTAGTGAAAATGAGTGCACTCTCATTCAGTTTAGTGAATGAATCTTTTCCTCCGCATCAAAGAAGTGTTTCGTTTGAGCAATACCGAGTAAATAACTGACAATGTGCTTTCCTTTTGAATATCATAATGGTGCAGGATAAACAGAATACACGGTTTGTATTTACAATATACATTTTATTTTGGTGCTCGACACGGAAAGCCAAGACGGCTCGGCACAGCCTCTTCATCTCAGCTTTCATAAGTCTTGCACCAAAATAAACCTTGTACATGTATTGTAAGATACTAACTATGTATTCTCTGTCTTTTTTATAGTATTAAGTGCAAAAATTGCGAAAAAACACAACCTTATATATCACTCTAATCCACCCCTATCTAATATTACACTAGATAGTCTGCTCATTTACTTATATTACATAATTTGTTAACACTAATCTATATATATGAAGAAATATCATATTTTAAGCTAATATCTCAACCATTCAATAAAACCTTGTTATATTGCACAGTTCGAAGCTATATTGCATGCTTCCATGGAAATGTTATCATTGCACGGTTCGAGATGTTATATTGCACGGCTTTGGGAACACCTCGCTGTTGTTGTCTAGTTTTATAAAAAAACTTCTGAGGAATCGTGCATAACAGTGAGTTACGTTATTATGACGTAACAAAGGTTCACGCTCAATTTCGAGCTAGCTTTATAGATGTCGGATCAGGAACGTCTTGTAGACATTTAATTTATCAAGTAGAGGACGGACAAGACGAATATATTAGATTAAAAGGCTGCATGCAGGTCTAATAATGTGAAAGAAGACAATAAGAAATCTAAACCAGAGTTACAACATGACGTCCGTGGGCTATACGCCAATCTTCCATAGAATTTGAAGCTTTTCCCTATGGTACAGTGTTGATGATTTTGTTTAGTGATTATCTGTTCGTTTTATAAAAATATTCAATTGAAAAACTGGTAATTATGTAATAAAACAAATATTCCATGGGTTACTGTGCTCTAGCTCATAATAAAAACCTCGGTGGTGGTAATCAACAATATATATAATAAAACAAAATAACATTTGTTAAGTACAACCACCTCGGGTTAAATATCATGAAATAGAGCACAGTACCCAATAGAATATTTGTTTTATTACATAATTACCAGTTTTTCAGTTGAATATTTCTATAAAACAAATTATGGTGTTTGAAGTGGCCCTACCAGACAGTGTAAAGTTATGGTATATTGAGGTGACCCTGTAAGGTTATGGTATATTGAGGTGGCCATGTAAGGTTATGGTATATTGAGGTGGCCATGTAAGGTTATGGTATATTGAGGTGGCCATGTAAGGTTATGGTATATTGAGGTGGCCATGTAAGGTTATGGTATATTGAGGTGGCCCTGTCAGGTATATTGAGGTGGCCATGTAAGGTTATGGTATATTGAGGTGGCCCTGTAAGGTTATGGTATATTGAGGTGGCCCTGTCAGGTATTTTGAGGTGGCCCTGTAAGGTTATGGTATATTGAGGTGGCCATGTAAGGTTATGGTATATTGAGGTGGCCATGTAAGGTTATGGTATATTGAGGTGGCCATGTAAGGTTATGGTATATTGAGGTGGCCATGTAAGGTTATGGTATATTGAGGTGGCCATTAAAGGTTATGGTATATTGAGGTGGCCATGTAAGGTTATGGTATATTGAGGTGGCCATGTAAGGTTATGGTATATTGAGGTGGCCATTAAAGGTTATGGTATATTGAGGTGGCCATGTAAGGTTATGGTATATTGAGGTGGCCATGTAAGGTTATGGTATATTGAGGTGGCCATGTAAGGTTATGGTATATTGAGGTGGCCATGTAAGGTTATGGTATATTGAGGTGACGCTGTCAGGTTATGGTATATTGAGGTGGCCATGTAAGGTTATGGTATATTGAGGTATGTAAGGTTATGGTATATTGAGGTGGCCATGTAAGGTTATGGTATATTGAGGTGACGCTGTAAGGTTATGGTATATTGAGGTGGCCATGTAAGGTTATGGTATATTGAGGTGACCTGTAAGGTTATGGTATATTGAGGTGAGCCATGTAAGGTTATGGTTATATTGAGGTGGCCATGTAAGGTTATGGTATATTGAGGTGACGCTGTCAGGTTATGGTATATTGAGGTGGCCATGTAAGGTTATGGTATATTGAGGTGGCCATGTAAGGTTATGGTATATTGAGGTGGCCATGTAAGGTTATGGTATATTGAGGTGGCCATGTAAGGTTATGGTATATTGAGGTGGCCATGTAAGGTTATGGTATATTGAGGTGGCCATGTAAGGTTATGGTATATTGAGGTGGCCCTGTAAGGTTATGGTATATTGAGGTGGCCATGTAAGGTTATGGTATATTGAGGTGGCCATGTAAGGTTATGGTATATTGAGGTGGCCATGTAAGGTTATGGTATATTGAGGTGGCCATGTAAGGTTATGGTATATTGAGGTGGCCATGTAAGGTTATGGTATATTGAGGTGGCGCTGTAAGGTTATGGTATATTGAGGTGGCCATGTAAGGTTATGGTATATTGAGGTGGCCATGTAAGGTTATGGTATATTGAGGTGGCCATGTAAGGTTATGGTAGTTTATATTGAGGTGGCCATGTAAGGTTATGGTATATTGAGGTGGCCATGTAAGGTTATGGTATATTGAGGTGGCCATGTAAGGTTATGGTATATTGAGGTGGCCATGTAAGGTTATGGTATATTGAGGTGGCCCTGTAAGGTTATGGTATATTGAGGTGGCCATGTAAGGTTATGGTATATTGAGGTGGCCATGTAAGGTTATGGTATATTGAGGTGGCCATGTAAGGTTATGGTATATTGAGGTGGCCATGTAAGGTTATGGTATATTGAGGTGGCCATGTAAGGTTATGGTATATTGAGGTGGCCATGTAAGGTTATGGTATATTGAGGTGGCCATGTAAGGTTATGGTATATTGAGGTGGCCATGTAAGGTTATGGTATATTGAGGTGGCCATTAAAGGTTATGGTATATTGAGGTGGCCTTGTAAGGTTATGGTATATTGAGGTGGCCATGTAAGGTTATGGTATATTGAGGTGGCCATGTAAGGTTATGGTATATTGAGGTGGCCATGTAAGGTTATGGTATATTGAGGTGGCCATGTAAGGTTATGGTATATTGAGGTGGCCATGTAAGGTTATGGTATATTGAGGTGGCCATGTAAGGTTATGGTATATTGAGGTGGCCATGTAAAGGTAATGGTATATTGAGGTGGCCCTGTAAGGTTGTATGGTATATTGAGGTGGCCATGTAAGGTTATGGTATATTGAGGTGGCCATTAAAGGTTATGGTATATTGAGGTGGCCATTAAAGGTTATGGTATATTGAGGTGGCCATGTAAGGTTATGGTATATTGAGGTGGCCATGTAAGGTTATGGTATATTGAGGTGGCCATGTAAGGTTATGGTATATTGAGGTGGCCATGTAAGGTTATGGTATATTGAGGTGGCCATGTAAGGTTATGGTATATTGAGGTGGCCATGTAAGGTTATGGTATATTGAGGTGGCCATGTAAGGTTATGGTATATTGAGGTGGCCATGTAAGGTTATGGTATATTGAGGTGGCCATGTAAGGTTATGGTATATTGAGGTGGCCTTGTAAGGTTATGGTATATTGAGGTGGCCATGTAAGGTTATGGTATATTGAGGTGGCCATGTAAGGTTATGGTATATTGAGGTGGCCATGTAAGGTTTATGGTATATTGAGGTGGCCATGTAAGGTTATGGTATATTGAGGTGGCCATGTAAGGTTATGGTATATTGAGGTGGCCATTAAAGGTTATGGTATATTGAGGTGGCCATGTAAGGTTATGGTATATTGAGGTGGCCATGTAAGGTTATGGTATATTGAGGTGGCCATTGTAAGGTTATGGTATATTTATTGAGGTGGCCTGTAAGGTTATGGTATATTGAGGTGGCCATGTAAGGTTATGGTATATTGAGGTGGCCATGTAAGGTTATGGTATATTGAGGTGGCCATGTAAGGTTATATGGTATATTGAGGTGGCCATGTAAGGTTATGGTATATTGTTAGTATATTGAGGTGGCCATGTAAGGTTATGGTATATTGAGGTGGCCATGTAAGGTTATGGTATATTGAGGTGGCCATGTAAGGTTATATGGTATATTGAGGTGGCCATGTAAGGTTATGGTATATTGAGGTGGCCATGTAAGGTTAAGGTATATTGAGGTGGCCATGTAAGGTTATGGTATATTGAGGTGGCCATGTAAGGTTATATGGTATATTGAGGTGGCCATGTAAGGTTATGGTATATTGAGGTGGCCATGTAAGGTTATGGTATATTGAGGTGGCCATGTAAGGTTATGGTATATTGAGGTGGCCATGTAAGGTTATATGGTATATTGAGGTGGCCATGTAAGGTTATGGTATATTGAGGTGGCCATGTAAGGTTATGGTATATTGAGGTGGCCATGTAAGGTTATGGTATATTGAGGTGGCCATGTAAGGTTATGGTATATTGAGGTGGCCATGTAAGGTTATGGTATATTGAGGTGGCCATGTAAGGTTATGGTATATTGAGGTGGCCATGTAAGGTTATGGTATATTGAGGTGGCCATGTAAGGTTATATGGTATATTGAGGTGGCCATGTAAGGTTATGGTATATTGAGGTGGCCATGTAAGGTTATGGTATATTGAGGTGGCCATGTAAGGTTATGGTATATTGAGGTGGCCATGTAAGGTTATGGTATATTGAGGTGGCATGTAAGGTTATGGTATATTGAGGTGGCCATTAAGGATGGTATATTGAGGTGGCCATGTAAGGTTATGGTATATTGAGGTGGCCATGTAAGGTTATGGTATATTGAGGTGGCCATGTAAGGTTATAGTATATTGAGGTGGCCATTAAGGTTATGGTATATTGAGGTGGCCATGTAAGGTTATGGTATATTGAGGTGGCCATGTAAGGTTAAGGTATATTGAGGTGGCCATGTAAGGTTATGGTATATTGAGGTGGCCATGTAAGGTTATGGTATATTGAGGTGGCCATGTAAGGTTATGGTATATTGAGGTGGCCATGTAAGGTTATGGTATATTGAGGTGGCCATGTAAGGTTATAGGTATATTGAGGTGGCCATTAAAGGTTATGGTATATTGAGGTGGCCATGTAAGGTTATAGTATATTGAGGTGGCCATTAAAGGTTATGGTATATTGAGGTGGCCATGTAAGGTTATATGGTATATTGAGGTGGCCATTAAAGGTTATGGTATATTGAGGTGGCCATGTAAGGTTATGGTATATTGAGGTGGCCATGTAAGGTTATGGTATATTGAGGTGGCCATGTAAGGTTATGGTATATTGAGGTGGCCATGTAAGGTTATGGTATATTGAGGTGGCCATGTAAGGTTAAGGTATATTGAGGTGGCCATGTAAGGTTAAGGTATATTGAGGTGGCCATGTAAGGTTATGGTATATTGAGGTGGCCCTGTAAGGTTAAGGTATATTGAGGTGGCCATGTAAGGTTAAGGTATATTGAGGTGGCCATGTAAGGTTATGGTATATTGAGGTGGCCATGTAAGGTTATGGTATATTGAGGTGGCCATGTCAGGTATATTGAGGTGGCCATGTAAGGTTATGGTATATTGAGGTGGCCATGTAAGGTTATGGTATATTGAGGTGGCCATGTAAGGTTATGGTATATTGAGGTGGCCATGTAAGGTTATGGTATATTGAGGTGGCCCTGTAAGGTAAGGTTAGGTAGGTATTTTGAGGTGGCCATGTAAGGTTATGGTATATTGAGGTGGCCCTAAGGTTATGGTATATTGAGGTGGCCATGTAAGGTTATGGTATATTGAGGTGGCCATGTAAGGTTATGGTATATTGAGGTGGCCCTGTAAGGTTATGGTATATTGAGGTGGCCCTGTAAGGTTATGGTATATTGAGGTGGCCCTGTCAGGTATTTTGAGGTGGCCCTGTAAGGTTATGGTATATTGAGGTGGCCCTGTCAGGTATTTTGAGGTGGCCCTGTAAGGTTATGGTATATTGAGGTGGCCCTGTAAGGGTAAGGTATTTTAGGTGGCCCTGTCAGGTTTTTTGAGGTGGCCCTGTCAGGTATTTTGAGGTGGTCCCATCAGGTATTTTGAGGTGGCCCTATCAGGTATTTTGAGGTAGCTATGTGAGGTATTTTGAGGTGGTCCCATCAGGTATTTTGAGGTGGCTATGTCAGGTATTTTGAGGTGGCCCTATCAGGTTTTTTGAGGTGGCCCTGTCAGGTATTTTGAGGTGGTCCCATCAGGTATTTTGAGGTGGCTATGGTAGGTATTTTGAGGTGGTCCCATCAGGTATTTTGAGGTGGCCCTATCAGGATTTTTGAGGTGGCCCTGTCAGGTATTTTGAGGTGTTCCCATCAGGTATTTTGAGGTGGCTATGTCAGGTATTTTGAGGTGGCCCTATCAGGTATTTTGAGGTGGCCCTGTCAGGTATTTTGAGGTGGCCCTGTCAGGTATATTGAGGTGGTCCAATCAGGTATTTTGAGGTGGCCCTGTCAGGTATATTGAGGTGGCCCTGTCAGGTATTTTGATGTGGCCCTGTCAGGTATATTGAGGTGGTCCAATCAGGTATTTTGAGGTGGCCCTGTCAGGTATATTGAGGTGGTCCTGTCAGGTATTTTGAGGTGACCCTTTCAGGTATATTGAGGTGGCCCTGTCAGGTATTTTGAGGTGGCCCTGTCAGGTATATTGAGGTGGTCCCATCAGGTATTTTGAGGTGGCCCTGTCAGGTATTTTGAGGTGGTCCTGTCAGGTATTTTGAGGTGGCCCTTTCAGGTATTTTGAGGTGGCCCTGTCAGGTATATTGAGGTGGTCCTGTCAGGTATTTTGAGGTGGCCCTGTCAGGTATATTGAGGTGGCCCTGTCAGGTATTTTGAGGTGGCCCTTTCAGGTATATTGAGGTGGCCCTGTCAGGTATTTCAAGGTGGTCCCATCAGAAAGCACCATTTGATTGATTAAAACCACACTCAGCATTATACATGTGACAAACAACTTACAACAGTTTTTGATTAATTCTTGAAAATGGATTCATTATCAACATATTACATTCCTTAATGAGATTTTAACGATGGGAAAAGTAACGTTTATAATCGGAAACTGGTGCATGTGTGTGTATACTAATAACTGTAATGGATCTAGGGATGTGTAAATCTAGAATATTTATGTCAAAAGTCAGAACTAGAAAAGAAATCTCTTTAATGTTTAAAATATGTTTTACACTTTTCCCTCAGAAAAAATTATTCAATATTTACACTATATTTCTATAAGTATAATGTATCTTAAATGGCCAGTTCAAATTTTATATTATTTTTTTGATAAATTTAAAGTTTACGTTATCTTAATAAGTTATTTTAAAAGTTTATATCATCTTATTGATTAGTTCAAAATTTACATTATCTTAATAAATTAGTTTAAAGGGAAATAAATTATTTTATATCATTTTTGTGTTAATTAGACAAATATATACACGATTAAACACCAATTATTGTTCAAATGACAAATAACATTTATGCTCTGTCAGCGATGGAGCATCTTTAAAGTTTCCATTATTTTGTTGGTTTATAATTATTATCTTTATTGATCAGTTCAAAGTTCAAATTTTATCTATAACATCTCAATTTAACATATTTTTTTAAAAACCTTAAAGGTTGTATTATTTTGAATAAGTTTACATTAAGTCTATCTATATTATTTTGAATTTTATGTTTAAGGTCTATCTATATAAAGTTAATATAGGTCATGTTTTGTTTTTATTGTTTGATCATATTGATTTTTTAATTCTCCACCGCTGTCAAATGGTATTTTTTCTCTATCAGAAGCAGACAATTTAGTATTTTTCTTCAGTTACAAAAAATTACTTACTTTACACCATTACCGCCATTGAAAAGTTTGAGCTCCTAATTTTACTTCAAGTTAAAAATATGAAAAATAATTAATTGTATCCTGAAAAAATTCTGTTGCACTATATCCAATATGGAATGAAGGACTGATTGTGCATGACCCAAAGGTGAAATAACTTATTTTATATTATTTTTTGTGTTAATTAGACTTATGTACACAATTAAAAACTAATTATTGTTCTAATGATAAAGATCATTTATGCTCTGTCGGCGGTGGAGCATCTTTAATTAAAAAAAAAAAAAAATATATATATAATTTTCACATCCGTGAGCAGCAAAATTAACAAGATATGCATACACAAATTAAATGTCTTAATTTTACATATTTTTCTGTTATAATACTACCAAATATATTTAAAGATGCTCCACCCCTGACAAATAGTATTTTTTCACTATCAAAAACAGGAGCAGACATATAAGTATTTTCTCTCAGTTACAAAAGTTCCTTACTTACACCATTACCACCATTGAAAAGTTTGAGCTTCTAATTTTACTTCAAGATAAAAATATTAGAAATATTTAATTGCAACGCCAAAAAAAGTTCCATGGCACTTATGTTGTCCTATATGGAATGAAGTACTGATCGTGCATGCACCAAAAGCAAAATGAATTATTCTATATTATAATTTTTTGTGTTAATTAGACATATATATACACCAGTTATTGTTCAAATGATGAGTATCGTTTATGCTCTGGCGATGGCGGCATCTTCAATAAATAGTGCAAATAATTATCAAATAAGTTAATACATAAAACCTTTGAACTGGATCAGAGATTCTGATTTAATTTATGTGCTTCAATAAACTGAAAAATGATCAAATAAACAACATTAAAAAACTGTTGTTTATTAACAATGTTACTTGAACACCCTGTATAGAAATAATTATACAAATCTTTTTTTTATATAAAATTTAAAAACCTGAAACGGTAACATAATCGAAAAAAATGCTTTATATATATATATGTACATACCTGTATCATCATCTTGCAAATATTTTCAAAATCCACCGAATCCATAAAAAAATCAAACAGGGGAATATGTAAATGCTATGTAAGCCATTGTAAAGGCAGAAGAGTTGTGTACCTGCTTTATAAGACAGCGTTCAACTCATAAAAAAGTTGGACGCTGCATTTCCTGTTTTACTCTCCTTCATAACTTTATCGTAAAATGTTTTATATTTAGCGGACTGTGTCGCAGTAACAATGGCCATCTTTCTCTAATGTACATAGTATGGCAGTTTTACTACTTTAAGCCATGCTGACTTGAGTGTTACTTTCCACTTTTAAAAATGTTTTGTTGTTCAGTATATGCCTTCCACAGTTGAGTGACTCGGGACATTTCAGTTCTTGTTCAGTGAGCACAGTGCAACACAGTAATGATATGCAGTTGTTTGATGTCTAGGTGCGATTAACTGAACCCATCTCATTTTTGACAAGTAAAAATCAGGACACATAGGTACAACACAGGTAGATACACACATGTGTACCCTGGAGAGAATTCTCTATAGACAGATGCACACACAATGTCTCCCGTGATCCAGAGATCCCTGCTTCCCTACTAAACTCACAGTAACACTATCCCTCCATGCATGTGTACACTGTTTAGACAAACTTGAGAAAGGCATATTTTGACTGGGTTATTACAACAAGTCTGCAAAGCTGATGGATAAAATGAGAGATAGAGTTAGACGGTGAAGACAAGGTCCAACACACATACCTGCATGCTACCCCATTCAATGGTTTTATTGTATAGTACTCTGCAGGATGCTTATTATGTATAGCAGATATAATCATCTGCAAAACTCTGTATCAAGCTGCACTTAATTAAATAATAGCTATACTATTTATTGATCAGTTAGACCCTGGATTACACAAGGAATGATCTGCTAGTACAGCCTTTTTGTAAGGATGTGCATGTCCAATGGTTCTAAGTTAGACATTCTAATATTATCTCCCCACTGCGCCAGTAAAATCACCCATCCAGATCTTACAGATCAGTTGACAGTCTAAGATTCTAGAGAGTGTTCTATTCCATCATCTAGTACTGTATAATCAGTATTGTTATTACTACTACTCCTTACATAAACATTTCAATGGCTATAACCATGAACAGATTTAATTTAAATGTCTTACACAATTGTAAAAAGATTGCTGAGAATTCATTTATAAGACTGTGGATATAGAACACTTTACATTAAAGCTGAATCCCTGGTGGATACCTGAACAGTGGTCCTGCTCCTCCTCCCATCCAACGCCCTGGTACTCTCCCAGACACACACATACAGCCAGACTAGAGCAGTTTTTTTCTCATTGACCAAGTATTTGCCTCAGTGGTGAGATTGACCTCATCGGGTCACCAGGGTCATCCAGGGGTCAGCAGAGCTTTATCTGACCACACATTAACAACAGTAGCCATCAGACAAACAGTAGGTGATGTCGGCTGCATGACCATTGGTTAATAAGATACTTGATACAGAAAGGTCTCTGACCAGGGATTTGGACCTAACAATTAGGAAATATATGATACAAACGACCACAGCAATAATCCCCATGTGTAAAGAGGATAACAGGAATTAAATGGAACATGGTTACCATGTATACCTGGAGTTTTAAGGACACAACCATTCCAAAAAACCATGTACTCTACAGTGTGGGGGAAACACCATGTACCCTACAGTAGGGGGGAGACACCATGTACCCTACAGTCTGGGGGAGACACCATGTACCCTACAGTGTGGGGGAGACACCATGTACCCTACAGTGTGGGGGAAACACCATGTACCCTACATTGTGGGGGAGACACCATGTACCCTACAAAGTAGGGGAGACACCATGTACCCTACAGTGTGGGGGAGACACCATGTACCCTACAGTGTGGGGGAGACACCATGTACCCTACAGTGTGGGGGAGACACCATGTACCCTACAGTGTGGGGGAGACACCATGTACCCTACAGTAGGGGGGAGACACCATGTACCCTACAGTGTGGGGGAGATACCATGTACCCTACAGTGTGGGGGAAACACCATGTACCCTACAGTGTGGGGGAGACAGCATGTACCCTACAGTGTGGGGGAGACAGCATGTACCCTACAGTGTGGGGGAGACACCATGTACCCTACAGTGTGGGGGAGACACCATGTACCCTACAGTGTTGGGGAGACACCATGTACCCTACAGTGTTGGGGAGACACCATGTACCCTACAGTGTGGGGGAGACACCATGTACCCTACAGTGTGGGGGAGACACCATGTACCCTACAGTGTGGGGGGAGACACCATGTACCCTACAGTGTGGGGGAGACACCATGTACCCTACAGTGTGGGGGAAACACCATGTACCCTACAGTGTGGGGGAAACACTATGTACCCTACAGTGTAGGGGAGACACCATGTACCCTACAGTGTGGGGGAGACACCGTGTACCCTACAGTGTGGGGGAGACACCATGTACCCCACAGTATGGGGGAGATACCATGTACCCTACAGTGTGGGGGAGACACCATGTACCCTACAATAGGGGGGAGACACCATGTACCCTACAGTGTCGGGGAGACACCATGTAACCTACAGTGTGGGGGAGAAACCATGTTCCCTATAGTGTGGGGGAGATACCATGTACCCTACAGTGTGGGGGAGACACCATGTACCCTACAATAGGGGGGAGACACCATGTACCCTACAGTGTCGGGGAGACACCATGTAACCTACAGTGTGGGGGAGAAACCATGTTCCCTATAGTGTGGGGGAGAAACCATGTTCCCTATATGTGTGGGGGAGATACCATGTACCCTACAGTGTGGGGGAGACACCATGTACCCTACAGTAGGGGGGAGACACCATGTACCCTACAGTGTGGGGGAGATACCATGTACCCTACAGTGTTGGGGAGACACCATGTAACCTACAGTGTGGGGGAGAAACCATGTACCCTACAGTGTGGGGGAGATACCATGTACCCTACAGTGTGGGGGAGACACCATGTACCCTACAGTGTGGGGGAGACACCATGTACCCTACAGTGTGGGGGAGACACCATGTACCCTACAGTGTGGGGGAGACACCATGTACCCTACAGTGTGGGGGAGACACCATGTACCCTACAGTGTGGGGGAGACACCATGTACCCTACAGTGTGGGGGAGATACCATGTACCCTACAGTGTGGGGGAGACACCATGTACCCTACAGTGTGGGGGAGACACCATGTACCCTACAGTGTGGGGGAGACACCATGTACCCTACAGTGTGGGGGACACACCATGTACCCTACAGTGTGGGAGAGACACCATGTACCCTACAGTGTAGGGGAGACACCATGCATATTCTATTTTCGGACATTTGACTTAGATATCGAGAAATATTTTTAAATATTTGACGTGTGTATGACATTTAATCTGTGATATTTCTTTGATGATAAGAGATTAAGTGGGATTAACCATCAAAATAACAACCAACAGATCCATCTGGTATTTGATTCCTCTAGAAAAACATGTCTCACTTGTACTCTTAATATTAAAAATACATCACTAAAATTTGATCACCAGCTGAAGGAAAGTGATTGACGCTTGTTAGCAATTCTCTATGAAATCTAAATGGAATGAAAAAACTGACAAAATATGACAAAGATAGAGATGGTATTATATTGAAACAGTGACACTCAACCTATGGAATTATTAGGTCATATCCAAAGGCAAAAGATAGTCTAGAAAAGCCTGAAATAACTACCGTATCAACAAAAAATGTATTGTGGTTTCCAAATAAACGTCTAGATTGTCATGCTTGTCTCTAAGTCACTGTACAGTCATACACCCTCTAGCTGGTAATAATATGACAGCTACTGTAGCCTCTAAACACATTCATGGCATATTTAATTATATTACAAAAATTAGAGTAATTATAATTTCTATGATTCAGATACCTCCATAGCCAAGGGTAACGGCACTAAGGAAAGTGACACTCGTTTAACTGAAACGCAATCAACTAATCAACAAATAAATGAAACTTGTTACAACTATATAAGAACTCTGACACTTATTGTAAAATCTTGACACCAATACAAAAAAGGTCATGTGCTAGTTGTGTAAAGAACATACAAATAATTGACCTACATACAGATATGTAATATAAGAAATGTCACACGTCTCATGTCTAATTATATAAGAGACATGACATAATTAGCGCACAGACATTTCTGAAATATGAGTTCCTAGTTCAAATCAATTCTAACGCTGAATGATGACAGTTTGAATGCCCTATATATTGTGTCTGTGGTGTCCACATAATATCTATATTTCTAACTATTTGGTACCGAGAAGAAGTGTAAGGGAGACAACTCTTATACAACATTGTATCATATTAGTGGGTATCAGGTAGAGTAGTTGAAAGCTGTCTACACAACACAAGTTATCAACTATTACTCCTCGGTTGTGGGTTAATTACCTAATACAATGATAAAGTAATATGTCTTAGCACAAGAAAAATCTGTACAGCTCCATCATATTATATTTTTTACCTGAATTAGTATGCTACATTATAAGTAAATAATTATACTTTTAATGGTAATTAACCCTAATTGAAACAGTGCTACCGGTAATGAAATCATTATGAAGAAATATTTGTTGATTTCGTGGTAACTGTAAGACCATGAATATGAAAACAATGAATTTTGTTTTTATTTAATTGTTACTGAATTCAATCTCCGTCAGCTTACCACAAATATTTATATCCACAAAATGATTTCAAAACCCCAAACAAACAAAAAAGTAGACACAAATATTCCATGTACAGTATCTGAATTGTGACCAGTTGGTTACATGTTGGAGCCCCAGTGGTGGTAACCATAGGTAGATCTGCACTAGATTTTCATACAAAAAGACTAATAGTTCATGTATTAGCTGTATAATCAGTGTATCAGGTTACAGGTGTATTGTGCTTATTACATAAAGAAGTAATTATGTAATACCATGAATCTTCCGACATTCTACCAAAATCTGAAGAGGTTATCTTTATGATTATAGATGCTTTAAGGTTGTTCAAAAACAGGAAGAATTTAGCCAAGAAATGACAATCCTTCAACTGACATCATATGGACATCAGGTGTAGAGATTGTGCCACTTTATTATAAGAGCATTATGAATAATGATTGGCCAGACTCCACCTCAGGAAATCCACTATATATTTTCTTATCAAAACCCTCTACGAATGAAGTGAGATATGACATTTAAAATCCTATCTAGAATCAAAGGGCAGTTAATTTATTTCATATTCCATGTTTTTGTCAGCTCGCATACAACTACGGTTGTTTTCTTGACAAATAAACATAAAATTTTAACAGAGGCAGCCTAGAGGGAGCTGGTAGACATGTTTAGGAGTGTTTGGCAAACACATCACCTATAAGTTGCAAAGTTGGATCACCAGATTTGTGTGTTGTGGAATCAACCAGAAGTTACTGGCGAAGGGCAGTAAAAACAGAAATACCAGAATCAGCAGACAAAAAGAATGGTTAGCATAACCATCCATACATTATACAATAAAAATGCTAACTAATACAATCATACTTTTTTCTAAACATCCAACGCTCTACACAGAGATAAACCTTACGTAAATATATAATTCTTGAAATTGTTTCATGAAATAATTATTGTATTTATTTCAGGAACTGAGTGATGAGAAGCTGAGCATATATTTTGGGGGCAGATTTCTTGAGACTTAACTCTGTAGGTGTCAATTACAAAATCCTCCTAAGCAATCTGCTAATTATTACACATTCATTCGACCATTACAACACACACACTGCCTATGCGTTTAAAGTTCTAGGTTAGGTCAAATCAAGTTTTACTTCCTTTAGAAACATATTTGGCTATAGATTAAAACAATACCAGAATTATTCAATTGAAAAACCATAAAAAACTTTGAAATGTTGAATTGTATCTGTGTGATCTATTATGCCTAAAACTTAGCAAGAGGCCAAAAGGGCATGTAATCCTCATTGATAACGAATGCTGTTTTAAGAAACCCTTTGTGACTTTTTGTATTGATTGTTTTTCGCCCTTGTTTTAAAGAGTCATTTATCTAATAGACTCGGTACAATTTGAAAATTACCTTCATTCTCTTAAAACTTATTTCATTTTGATTTTAGAATGATCCCTTACTGCATTGTAACAGTATCAATGTTTGGTAAATAATCAAACAGAAATAGCCAATGAAAACACACAATGCTATAAGTGATTATATTGACAAGTTAAACTTAATTCAAACACACTTTAAATCAGTCCTTTATTTCAATTTACTATTTATTTGACAAAACTGAGGTAATATTACAATCTACTTCGCTCACTAGAAGGCAAAGAAATTCCCAGACAATGACCTTTATTTGACCTTTGATCAGTTCGCCTCCCCCTCCAATACCAGACACAAAACTGTGGTCTCCCATCCATCTTCTAGACACTTTTTTAGATATACTGCATAAGATTAGCAGCACTTCAAAGTCTCTCCCAGATAATTGATATTTCTTGTTTGTATTTAGACAAAAGACAAACACAACAGAATCAGACATGAAGTTCTCTCTATCATTCTTCTCAGACAGATCATTCCGTCCCTGGTGGAAGGCTATTTATCATTTTATTTCAGTGGAATTATGGTCTTAATGATGTCTCTATCAAACATTTATAATTGTTATTTGAAATCTTCTGCTCCATAAGAAAAAATCATGATTTTTGCTATCTGGGAGGAATTCATTGTTGTAATGATTCATTGTATTTTACATTGATTTTTTTTGTTTTAAGTTTATAATGCATTCTACATGTAAAATGAAAGTATTACATTGTGTTGTATAATTGTTAGTTTACATTTGCGAAGATTAATCTCTGCGAATCAATATCCTCCTACATTATATTACAAGTATTTTTAATTCAATAATGTTATCTGTAAAAGTTAATCACTGTGAAGTTGGTGTGAAATGTAAATCATGAAAATTTAGAAGCCGCGACAGAAAGCTGTTTTGAAATGTAGTTTCTGGTAACTTAGTAATGATTATACAAGTGATAAAGTTACCTGATATAATCAAAGATGCTAGGTTAGTTATAAAAAGTTCAGCTGGTATAGCTATTCCTGATAAACAAAGCACAGTGATGATGAATTGTTCACTTAAATTCTATACCCAGAGAGCATGAATCCTACATTTGCCACCTAGCCTAATTGATTTGAATTAAGCAGGTGTTTGTCTATACAGGTGTAAACTTACCTGTACTGAAGCCCACAGGCTACTGAAATCTTCCCTCTGTTGTCTCTCATTCATGTTGATGCTGGCATAGCAGTCAGGGCTGCAAATAGAAAACCCAACATATCAGTACAATCAGGATGTGAAACATTTCATAATGAGGTGAAATTAATTGCTTTATAATAACACTGTCAAGGTAGAATTGAATCAGATTCCATAAGAACAAAATGAGGCATTGGCTCATCTTTACTTTCCTGAACTCCTTTAGCTATCATGTCTAGCCATGTCAGACTGGTGTGAAAATAGCATCACCTTATATTGATATCTTTCCAGTCTCCACAGCACTGACAATAAACATAGCTGTTATCATTTCCAATCACCATCATGCACAGAAATGTCATAGATGATGAAATGTGTCTTTTTAACATATGTTCAAGTCAAGTGGTTTATTACAAGTAGGTTTCAATGAGTCCTGGAGAGACTTATTACAAATAAACTTCACTGATGTCCAGAGACTAATTACAATAGACTTCACTGATGTCCAGAGACTAATTACAAATAGACTTCACTGATGTTCAGAGACTAATTACAATAGACTTCACTGATGTTCAGAGACTAATTACAATAATCACTGATGTTCAGAGACTAATTACAATAGACTTCACTGATATTTCAGAGACTATTACAAATAAACTTCACTGATGTCCAGAGACTAATTACAAATAGACTTCACTGATGTCCAGAGACTAATTACAAATAAACTTCACTGATGTCCAGAGACTAATTACAATAGACTTCACTGATGTCCAGAGACTAATTACAAATAAACTTCACTGATGTCCAGAGACTAATTACAATAGACTTCACTGATGTCCAGAGACTAATTACAAATAGACTTCACTGATGTCCAGAGACTAATTACAAATAAACTTCACTGATGTCCAGAGACTAATTACAAATAGACTTCACTGATGTCCAGAGACTAATTACAAATAAACTTCACTGATGTCCAGAGACTAATTACAAATATACTTCACTGATGTCCAGAGACTAATTACAAATAGACTTCACTGATGTCCAGAGACTAATTACAAATAACTTCACTGATGTCCAGAGACTAATTACAATAATACTGATGTCCAGAGACTAATTACAAATAGACTTCACTGATGTCCAGAGACAATTACAATACTTCACTGATACTAATTACAATAGACTTCACTGATGTCCAGAGACTAATTACAAATAGATTCACTGATGTCCAGAGACTAATTACAAATAACTTCACTGATGTCCAGAGACTAATTACAAATAACTTCACTGATGTCCAGAGACTAATTACAATAGACTTCACTGATGTCCAGAGACTAATTACAAATAGATTCACTGATGTCCAGAACTAATTACAAATAACTTCACTGATGTCAGATGATCAGACTAATTACACTTCACTGATGTCCAGAGACTAATTAAATAACTTCACTGATGTCCAGAGCAGACTAATTACAAATAGACTTCACTGATGTCCAGAGACTAATTACAAATAGACTTCACTGATGTCCAGAGACTAATTACAAATAGACTTCACTGATGTCCAGAGACTAATTACAAATAGACTTCACTGATGTCCAGAGACTAATTACAAATAGACTTCACTGATGTCCAGAGACTAATTACAAATAGACTTCACTGATGTCCAGAGACTAATTACAATAGACTTCACTGATGTCCAGAGACTAATTACAATAGACTTCACTGATGTCCAGAGACTAATTACAAATAGACTTCACTGATGTCCAGAGACTAATTACAAATAGACTTCACTGATGTCCAGAGACTAATTACAAATATACTTCACTGATGTCCAGAGACTAATTACAAATAGTCACTTCACTTCACTGATGTCCAGAGACTAATTACAAATAGACTTCACTGATGTCCAGAGACTAATTACAAATAGACTTCACTGATGTCCAGAGACTAATTACAAATAGACTTCACTGATGTCCAGAGACTAATTACAAATAGACTTCACTGATGTCCAGAGACTAATTACAAATAGACTTCACTGATGTCCAGAGACTAATTACAAATAGACTTCACTGATGTCCAGAGACTAATTACAAATAGACTTCACTGATGTCCAGAGACTAATTACAAATAGACTTCACTGATGTCCAGAGACTAATTACAAATAGACTTCACTGATGTCCAGAGACTAATTACAAATATTAATTCAAGCAATTACAAATAGACTTCACTGATGTCCAGAGACTAATTACAAATAGACTTCACTGATGTCCAGAGACTAATTACAAATAGACTTCACTGATGTCCAGAGACTAATTACAAATAGACTTCACTGATGTCCAGAGACTAATTACAAATAGACTTCACTGATGTCCAGAGACTAATTACAAATAGACTTCACTGATGTCCAGAGACTAATTACAAATAGATTTCACTGATGTCCAGAGATTAATTACAAATAGACTTCACTGATGTCCAGAGACTAATTACAAATAGACTTCACTGATGTCCAGAGACTAATTACAAATAGACTTCACTGATGTCCAGAGACTAATTACAAATAGATTTCACTGATGTCCAGAGACTAATTACAAATAGACTTCACTGATGTCCAGAGACTAATTACAAATAGACTTCACTGATGTCCAGAGACTAATTACAAATAGACTTCACTGATGTCCAGAGACTAATTACAAATAGACTTCACTGATGTCCAGAGACTAATTACAAATAGACTTCACTGATGTCCAGAGACTAATTACAATAGACTTCACTGATGTCCAGAGACTAATTACAAATAGACTTCACTGATGTCCAGAGACTAATTACAAATAGACTTCACTGATGTCCAGAGACTAATTACAAATAGACTTCACTGATGTCCAGAGACTAATTACAAATAGACTTCACTGATGTCCAGAGACTAATTACAAATAGACTTCACTGATGTCCAGAACTAATTACAAATACTTCACTGATGTCCAGAGACTAATTACAAATAGACTGATGTCAGAGACTAATTACAATAGACTGATCCAGAGACTAATTACAAATAGACTTCACTGATGTCCAGAGACTAATTACAAATAGACTTCACTGATGTCCAGAGACTAATTACAAATAGACTTCACTGATGTCCAGAGACTAATTACAAATAGACTTCACTGATGTCCAGAGACTAATTACAAATAGACTTCACTGATGTCCAGAGACTAATTACAAATAGACTTCACTGATGTCCAGAGACTAATTACAAATAGACTTCACTGATGTCCAGAGACTAATTACAAATAGACTGATGTCCAAACAATTACAAATAGACTTCACTGATGTCCAGAGACTAATTACAAATAGACTTCACTGATGTCCAGAGACTAATTACAAATAGACTTCACTGATGTCCAGAGACTAATTACAAATAGACTTCACTGATGTCCAGAGACTAATTACAAATAGACTTCACTGATGTCCAGAGACTAATTACAAATAGACTTCACTGATGTCCAGAGACTAATTACAAATAGACTTCACTGATGTCCAGAGACTAATTACAAATAGACTTCACTGATGTCCAGAGACTAATTACAAATAGACTTCACTGATGTCCAGAGACTAATTACAAATAGACTTCACTGATGTCCAGAGACTAATTACAAATAGACTTCACTGATGTCCAGAGACTAATTACAAATAGACTTCACTGATGTCCAGAGACTAATTACAAATAGACTTCACTGATGTCCAGAGACTAATTACAAATAGATTTCACTGATGTCCAGAGACTAATTACAAATAGACTTCACTGATGTCCAGAGACTAATTACAAATAGACTTCACTGATGTCCAGAGACTAATTACAAATAGACTTCACTGATGTCCAGAGACTAATTACAAATAGACTTCACTGATGTCCAGAGACTAATTACAAATAGATTTCACTGATGTCCAGAGACTAATTACAAATAGACTTCACTGATGTCCAGAGACTAATTACAAATAGACTTCACTGATGTCCAGAGACTAATTACAAATAGATTTCACTGATGTCCAGAGACTAATTACAAATAGACTTCACTGATGTCCAGAGACTAATTACAAATAGATTTCACTGATGTCCAGAGACTAATTACAAATAGATTTCACTGATGTCCAGAGACTAATTACAAATAGACTTCACTGATGTCCAGAGACTATTAATAATTCACTACAGACTATTACAAATAGATTTCACTGATGTCCAGAGATTAATTACAAATAGATTTCACTGATGTCCAGAGACTAATTACAAATAGACTTCACTGATATCCAGAGACTAATTACAAATAGACTTCACTGATGTCCAGAGACTAATTACAAAGAGACTTCATTGATGTCCAGAGACTAATTACGATATACTTCACTGATGTCCAGACACCAATTTCAAATGTACTTTACTGATGTCCGCAGACTAATTACAATAGACTTCACTGATGTCCAGAGACTAATTACGAAATAGATTTCACTGATGTCCAGAGACTAATTACAAATATACTTCACTGATGTCCAGAGACTAATTACGAAATAGATTTCACTGATGTCCAGAGACTAATTACAAATAGACTAAACTGATATCCAGAGACTAATTACAAACAGACTTCATTGATGTCCAGAGACTAATTACGATATACTTCACTGATGTCCAGACACCAATTTCAAATGTACTTTACTGATTTCCGCAGACTAATTACAATAGACTTCACTGATGTCCAGAGCCTAATTACAAATAGATTTCACTGATGTCCAGAGCCTATTTACAATAAACTTCACTGATGTCCAGACACCAAATTTGAATGTACTTTACTGATGTCCTGAGACTAAATACAAATAGACCTCATTGATGTCCAGACCCTAATAACAGGTAGATTTCACTGATGTCCAGAGTAATTACAGGAAATTTCACTGATGTCCAGACCCTAATTACAGGTAGATTTCACTGATGTCCAGACCCTAATTACAGGTAGATTTCACTGATGTCCAGAGCCTAATTACAGGTAGATTTCACTGATGTCCAGAGCCTAATTACAGGTAGATTTCACTGATGTCCAGAGCCTAATTACAGGTAGATTTCAGGTAGAGCCTAATTACAGGTAGATTTCACTGATGTCCAGAGCCTAATTACAGGTAGACTTCATTGATGTCCAGAGTAATTACAGGTAGATTTCACTGATGTCCAGAGCCTAATTACAGGTAGATTTCACTGATGTCCAGACAATAATTACAGGTAGATTTCACTGATGTCAAGACAATAATTACAGGTAGAGAACATTCATGTCCAAGGCTGATTACAGGTAGATAACTCTGATGTCCAGAGCCTAATTACAGGTAGATTCCACTCATGTCCAAAGACTTAAATTTTATTCCAATGATATTTGTATTCAACTTAT
Organism: Argopecten irradians; assembly: GCF_041381155.1. Lineage (NCBI taxonomy): Eukaryota > Metazoa > Mollusca > Bivalvia > Pectinida > Pectinidae > Argopecten > Argopecten irradians. The sequence goes on from NC_091134.1 coordinate 24,712,947, forward strand.
AGATTAAATCACAGGTAAATATGATTGAAACCTAAAATGTATCTATATATCTATCTCAATTAGATATCAACAAAAGATCCTTTCAGTAATGCCAATAGGTAATTTTCAAATTTTCTGACATTCAGTTTCATTATCATGTATATATGATAACAGGAAATTTTGCTGATCCTTAAAGTAATAAAACTCTAATTATACGTAGATTTAATTTTAAGTCAAATTACTAAATATATGTTCATTTCATCATTGTCCCTTGACAAATTAAAAATATTGTATCATAGAGTAAAAAGGACTAAAAATCTTTGAAGTTTTAGCTTATTTGAACCCTTTTGGCCCCGCCCCTCTGCTCCCCAGAGGGTCAGCCAAGACAAATATGAATATGATGTTAAAATCTTACCTCAGGCTAATAAATCTCACCAAGATTGACTCATTTCCTATGAAAATTGAGCAAAAAAATGCTCATAACTGTGCTTCATATAACCACACAGGGTCATATAATTCACAATTTTTGTAAAGAACCCTAAGACCTTTCCATCTATGAAAAGTATTTGATTCTACTATTTCCAGAATTTCAGATGAAGATTTTGAAGTTTTAGCCTATTTGACCCCTTTTCACCCTGTCCCTAAGGCCCCTGGAAGTCAGTCATGGAAAATTTGTTAATAGATATCTGAAAAAATTTGACTCATTTCCTATTACAAATGACCAAATAATGCTGAAAAATGTGTTTTTCCTATATCAATTATAGTAAACTTAACCCCTTCCCCGGAAGGGAAACTAGAGACCCAAGGGTCATATAATTCACAATTTTTGTAAATTTATACCTTTGTATCTATGAAGAGTATTTGATTCTACCACATCTGTGAGAAGAGAAGAAGATTTTTGAAATTTTGGTCAATTTTACCCCTTTTGGCCCCTCCCACAGCCCTCTGGGAAGTGGGGACCATATAATTCATAATTTTGATTGGTCTTATGCCTTAGACAGTTTGTGCAAGATTTTATTGAAATCGCTAGATCTAAATTGTTTATCGTTGCATGACGGATCATGGACGATGGACGAAAGATGAAGGATGACGATTGACAAAAGGCGATTAAAATAGGTCACACGAAACTTTGTCTCAGGTGACCTAAAAATGTATTTGCTTAATAATATTCCTGTAAAGTTGTGTAACAGTTATAATAGATTTTCTAACTACATTAAATATTACAAGCCAGAACTAGTAATATTTACACATCTAGTCTATAGTATACTCCTTTTACATTGTAGCATAACAAAAGTAGGCTTATGAGAACCCTTTTAGTTTTTTAACCATGCAGTATCAACATTTTATACAATTCAGGGTTCCCACTATTTTTTTGGACCAGAATTCAAGGTTTTTTCATGGACAATAAGTGAAATTCAAGTTATGTTTTCACACTTTCAGATACCTTTTACAAGTTGTGTGCTTATTTTTTAAGAGTAATGCAACTTGAATGACGCTGACTGTACCTATTCCAATATAAAAACTACATTCAATATTTAAGAAAACAATAAATAAACTATGTATGACATTGGTTTGTTGTGTAGCTTCCTTCATGCCTCTCGTGTTAAAGAGTTTAATAAATAAATAAGCTTGTTGTCGATTGGACACAGTTTAATAAATTAAAGCAAGTAATAAAAATCAAGGCTTTATCAAGGGATTTTCCTTGTTTCTCAAGATTTCCCTATCCTGATTTTTTATGTCAATTTTTCCAACTTTTTCCAGTTTTCAGCGTTGCATGAGAGCCCTGTTATATGCACAACATAGGATCACAAGAGATTTACCCATGGCATACTCTCCATTAAAACCTGTCACAGAAAAAACAAAATCCTGTTTTAATCATTCAGATGAAAATTAAATTATCATCTAGTTTACAATAATTTAATCAAAACATGTACTTATAGAATGAAATGAAAAAAGTTGATTATCAAATAGTGTAATTTAGTTGCTTATATCCTAATTTATTCCTGGTGTTAATTTCTATTTAAATCTGATAGAATCCAACAAAAAATATGCTTCATCTTCCTTGTTCAATGTATTGTTTATAAAGAGTAAGCTTTTAAATGTTCTATTTATTATGAATTTCGATAGTTCCAGCAGTTCATGTGATTACCTGTGATAGAGAGAGAAATCTGCTGAACCTGTCACAATGGGAGATAGTCTTAAACCCAACAACCTCGCCTATCAGACCAAGTTTTTACCTTCCAGAAACAGCCATGTTTGTTTTTACCCATTCTGAAGTCACACAAACCAGGCATTACCTATGACACAGGGCGGAGAGTGTCATTTTTCTTCAAGATTCCAACGTCTACACATGGGACGGCAATAACACACCAATATATACAACTCCAGTCTGATGAGCTGAGTGCCTGCGCCAAATGTTTGGCAACTTCATTACCGATATGTGGGATAATTTGTGATGGTGAATTGTGTGATTGCACCAGAGTCGGGTCTTTATCAGGACCGAGACCAGGGAGGGAGTGTTGAAATACTGACAGCAACAGTTGGATAATGCTGCATTACCGCGACCCACAAAACCTTAGTGAAAAAAATCTGCCCTAAAAAACGAGACGGGAGTGTGTAGCAGATTACGGTTTGATAAGCATCGGTACTTTCACAGCTTTCCACTGGCGCGTGAGGCGGTGCCACTATGAACCCTACCTGTACATCTGCACTGGAGGCCACGGCCACACAGACCACAGATATTTACATCATTCCATTTTATTGAACAAGTTCAAAATGTCTTACTACAACTATGCAATGTCATTCCAATATTTTCTCTAAAAATTTAAATGCTTTTTTAGCCTTATCATTTTCCTCGGTGAAATTAAAAGGAATGATACCATTATTATATCAACTAATTGGACTTTCAAGGTTTATTTCACAAATCAATATGTTAAGCATTTCCACAATTATATTTCTTATAACTACAGCAAAACAAATGAACAACATCACAACACATATCTTTACTAATTAATAAACACAATTAACTGAAATTTAATTTTGATTTATAAAATTATCCTACATCTATTTACCTTATTGCATACCATAATTCCTATCATTCTTTGTGTTTTCTTACTAATCTAATTATCCAATTAACTAGCAGATTAGAATCAGTCTTTAACTAAGAAAATTACATTTTTGTATACCAAAAAAAAAAAAAAAAAGAGGCCCTATGGGCCTTAACGATCACCTGAGTACAGATGTAGAATGAAACAAAGACATATAAACACTATATACTGGCCCTTAATGTCGGTCAGTGATTTTACAAATTTCAATTTATAATCTATGAAGAGTCTCACAGCCTCCTGGGGAATGGGGACCATATAATTCACATTTTTGATTGGTCTTATGCCTGAGAAGGTTTGTACAAAACTTCATTGAAATTGCTTCAGCCCGTTTGGAGAAGAAGTCGAAAATGTAAAAGTTTATCATCACACGACGGACAACAGATGATGGACCTCACATGACAGACGACGACAGACAAAAGGCGATTAGAATAGGTCACCACTTCGTCTCAGGTGACCTAAAAAAAAGATTTGAAAGTCTTTCATTTCAATCCTACTTACATCTAAAACAATTCCACAATTCCTTTAAACTTTGAATTATGATCAACGCGAAGTTTGATAACCACAAACAAAATCTCATTTATTACTGGAAATGTCAGACAAAAAGTGGGCTTTAAAGTGATCTTAGTCCTACTGAGGTGGAGGGTTATTGGTAGAATGTCAGACACCTTAACCATTCAGCCACTGTGACCTAGAGGTGGAGGGTTATTGGTAGAATGTCAGACACCTTAACCATTCAGCCACTGTGACCTAGAGGTGGAGGGTTATTGGTAGAATGTCAGACACCTTAACCATTTCACCACTGTGACCTAGAGAGGGTTTGTGGATGGGTTGAGGGTTAGGTAGAATGTCAGACACCTTAACCATTCAGCCACTGTGACCTAGAGGTGGAGGGTTATTGGTAGAATGTCAGACACCTTAACCATTTCATCACTGTGACCTAGAGGTGGAGGGTTAGGTCAGACACCTTAACCATTCAGCCACTGTGACCCTAGAGGTGGAGGGTTATTGGTAGAATGTCAGACACCTTAACCATTTCATCACTGTGACCTAGAGGTGGAGGGTTATTGGTAGAATGTCAGACACCTTAACCATTTAGTCACTGTGACCTAGAGGTGGAGGGTTATTGGTAGAATGTCAGACACCTTAACCATTTCATCACTGTGACCTAGAGGTGGAGGGTTATTGGTAGAATGTCAGACACCTTAACCATTCAGCCACTGTGACCTAGAGGTGGAGGGTTATTGGTAGAATGTCAGACACCTTAACCATTCAATCACTGTGACCTAGAGGTGGAGGGTTATTGGTAGAATGTCAGACACCTAAACCATTCAACCACTGTGACCCAACTGTGACCCAGAGGTGGAGGGTTATTGGTAGAATATCAGACACCTTAACCATTTCATCACTGTGACCTAGAGGTGGAGGGTTATTGGTAGAATGTCAGATACCTAAACCATTTCGTCACTGTGACCTAGAGGTGGAGGGTTGTATATAGAATGTCAAACACCTTAACCATTTCGTCACTGTGACCTAGAGGTGGAGGGTTGTAGGTAGAATGTCAGACACCTAAACCATTTGGTCACTGTGACCTAGAGGTGGAGGGTTATTGGTAGAATGTCAGACACCTTAACCATTTCATCACTGTGACCTAGAGGTGGAGGGTTGTAGGTAGAATGTCAGACACCTAAACCATTTCGTCACTGTGACCTAGAGGTGGAGGGTTGTTGGTAGAATGTCAGACACCTAAACCATTTGGTCACTGTGACCTAGAGGTGGAGGGTTATTGGTAGAATGTCAGACACCTTAACCATTTCATCACTGTGACCTAGAGGTGGAGGGTTATTGGTAGAATGTCAGACACCTTAACCATTCAGCCACTGTGACCCAGAGGTGGAGGGTTATTGGTAGAATGTCAGACACCTTAACCATTTCATCACTGTGACCTAGAGGTGGAGGGTTATTGGTAGAATGTCAGACACCTTAACCATTTCATCACTGTGACCTAGAGGTGGAGGGTTATTGGTAGAATGTCAGACACCTTAACCATTCAGCCACTGTGACCTAGAGGTGGAGGGTTATTGGTAGAATGTCAGACACCTTAACCATTTCATCACTGTGACCTAGAGGTGGAGGGTTATTGGTAGAATGTCAGACACCTTAACCATTCAGCCACTGTGACCCAGAGGTGGAGGGTTATTGGTAGAATGTCAGACACCTTAACCATTCAGCCACTGTGACCTAGAGGTGGAGGGTTATTGGTAGAATGTCAGACACCTTAACCATTTCATCACTGTGACCTAGAGGTGGAGGGTTGTAGGTAGAATGTCAGACACCTTAACCATTCAGCCACTGTGACCTAGAGGTGGAGGGTTATTGGTAGAATGTCAGACACCTTAACCATTCAGCCACTGTGACCCTAGAGGTGGAGGGTTATTGGTAGAATGTCAGACACCTTAACCATTTCAGCCACTGTGACCTAGAGGTGGAGGGTTATTGGTAGAATGTCAGACACTTAACCATTTCAGCCACTGTGACCTAGAGGTGGAGGGTTATTGGTAGAATGTCAGACACCTTAACCATTCAGCCACTGTGACCTAGAGGTGGAGGGTTATTGGTAGAATGTCAGACACCTTAACCATTCAGCCACTGTAACCTAGAGGTGGAGGGTTAGTGGTAGAATGTCAGACACCTTAAACCATTCAGTCACTGTGACCTAGAGGTGGAGGGTTATTGGTAGAATGTCAGACACCTTAACCATTCAGCCCACTGTGACCTAGAGGTGGAGGGTTATTGGTAGAATGTCAGGGGACACCTTAACCATTCAGCCACTGTGACCCAGGAGGTGGGGGTTATTGGTAGAATGTCAGACAATTTAACCATTTAGTAACACTGTGGACCTAGAGGTGGAGGGTTATTGGTAGAATGTCAGACACCTTAACCTTCACTGTGACCATGGAGGGATATTGTCAGTAGTCAGACACCTTAACATTTAGCACTGTGACCTAGATGGTGGAGGGTTATGGGGTAGAATGTCAGTCAGACCTAGAGGTGAAGGGTTTTAACTAATTGAGTAAAAACGGTAAGTTGGTAACTTTTGTGACGCTACAAAATTATCGATCTCGTTTTACATTTCCATTTTAAAAATTAAAAGCCGTTTCGGAAAGTTAGTGGGCCTTTAACCACTAAAGCCATTGTGTCTCAGAGGTGGAGGTCTGTTGACAGAATGTCAGACATCTTAACCACTTAGCCACCGTGTCTCAGATGTCAAGGTCTGTTGGTAGAATGTCAGACACCTTAACCACTGAGGGTGGAGGGCTTGTGGTAGAAAGTCAGACACCTTAACCACTGAGGGTTGAGGGCAAGTGGTATCATGTCAGACAACTTAACCACTGAGGGTGGAGGGCAAGTAGTATCATGTCAGACACTTTAACCACTGAGGGCAGAGGGCTAATTGTAGAATGTCAGACACCTTAACCACTGAGGGTGGAGGGCTAGTGGTATAAATGTTAGATACCTTAACCACTGAGGGTGGAGGGCTAATTGTATAATGTCAGACACCTTAACCACTGAGGGTGTAGGGCTAGTGGTATAATGTCAGACGTCTTAACCACTGAGGGTGGAGGGCTTGTGGTATAATGTCAGACACCTTAACCACTGAGGGCGGAGGGCTAATTGTAGAATGTCAGATTACCTTAACCACTGAGGGCGGAGGGCTAATTGTAGAATGACAGACACCTAAACCACTGATGAGGGTTGAGGGCTAATTGTAGAATGTCAGACACTTTAATCACTCATGAGGGTGGAGGGCAAGTGGTATCATGTCAGACATCTTAAACCACTGAGGGTGGAGGGCTAGTGGTATAATGTCAAACAGCCCTTAACCAACTAGGAGTGTGGAGGGCAATGTAAGAATAACAGACACCTAAACGCACTTAGGTGGAGGGGCTAATTGTAGAATGGTCAGACACGTGACTTTAATCAACACGGGTGGAGGGCAAGTAGATGGTATAATGTAAAGCCACTTGGAGGGGTGGAGGGCCTGATGGGATTGTAGTGGAATGTCAGAACACTTTAATCACTGAGGGTGGAGGGCAGTTGGTATAATGTCAGACACCTTAGCATGTCAACACCTTAAACCACTGAGGGTGGAGGGCAAGTGGTATAATGTCAGACACTTAACCACTGAGGGTGGAGGGCAAGTGGTATAATGTTAGATACCTTAACCACTGAGGGTGGAGGGCTAATTGTATAATGTCAGACACCTTAACCACTGAGGGTGGAGGGCAAGTGGTATAATGTCAGACACCATTAACCATGTGTCGGCGAGGGTGGAGCTCAGGCAACTGTGGGTGGTGGTATAATGTAACCACCATCACTGAGGGTGGAGGGCAAGTGGTATAATGTCAGACACCTTAACCACTGAGGGTGGAGGGCTAATGGTATAATGTCAGACACCTTAACCACTGAGGGTGGAGGGCTAGTGGTATAATGTCAGACACCTTAACCACTGAGGGTGGAGGGCTAGTGGTATAATGTCAGACACCTTAACCACTGAGGGTGGAGGGCTAGTGGTATAATGTCAGACACCTTAACCACTGAGGGTGGAGGGCAAGTGGTAGAATGTCAGACATCTTAACCACTGAGGGTGGAGGGCTAGTGGTATAATGTCAGACATGTTAACACCTGAGGGTGGAGGGCTAATGGTAGAATGTCAGACATCTTAACCACTGAGGGTTGAGGGCTTTAATGGTATAATGCTCAAACACCTTAACCAATGAGGGTGGAGGGCTAATGGTAGAATAACAGACACCTTAAACCACTTAGGGTGGAGGGCTAATTGTAGAATGTCAGACACTTTAATCACTGAGGGTGGAGGGCAAGTGGTATAATGTCAGACACCTTAGCCACTGAGGGTGGAGGGCTTATTGTAGAATGTCAGACACTTAACCACTGAGGGTTGAGGGCTTGTGGTATAATGTCAGACACCTTAACCACTGAGGGTGGAGGGCTATGGAGAAACAGACACCTTAACCACTAGAGGGCTAATTGTATAATGTCAGATACCGTTACCACTGAGGGTAGAGGGCTAATTGTAGAATGTCAGACAACTTAACCACTGAGGGTTGAGGGCTTGTGGTATAATGTCAGACACCTTAACCACTGAGGGTGGAGGGCTTGTGGTATAATGTCAGACACCTTAACCACTGAGGGTTGAGGGCAAGTGTTATAATGTCAGATACCGTTACCACTGAGGGTAGAGGGCTAATTGTAGAATGTCAGACAACTTAACCACTGAGGGTGGAGGGCTATTGGTATAATGTCAGATACCTTAATTACTGAGGCTGGAAGGCTTATGGTAGAATATCAGACACGTTAATCACCGAGGATGGAGGGCTTGTGGTAGAATGTCATACACATTAACCTCTGAGGGTGGAGGGCAAGTGGTAGAATGTCAGACATCTTTACCACTGAGGGTGAATGGCTAGTGGTATAATGTCAGACATGTTAACACCTGAGGGTGGAGGGCTAGTGGTAGAATGTCAGACACCTTAACCACTGAGGGTGGAGGGCTAGTGGTATAATGTCAGACACCTTAACCACTGAGGGTGGAGGGCTAATGGTAGAATGTCAGACACCTTAACCACTGAGGGTGGAGGGCTAATTGTAGAATGTCAGACATCTTAACCACTGAGGGTTGAGGGCTAATGGTAGAATGTCAGACACCTTAACCACTGAGGGTGGAGGGCTAATTATAGAATGTCAGACATCTTAACCACTGAGGGTGGAGGGCTAATTATAGAATGTCAGACATCTTAACCACTGAGGGTGGAGGGCTAGCTAGTACAGCTGGATAATAAAACCCAGAAGAGGATAGGCTATATATATATAGTAGACTGAAGGTGTTACACACCTTAACTATTGTAGGCTTGTCTCTTTCTGGTATTAAATATCCTTTAGGCAATTAAACCAAACAACATGCAAACCTACATGAATGTTGTATTTAAAAAATAGAAAAAACTAATTTAAGAGAGATATGGCAACACAATTTTGTTATATTAGCTGCCACAATAGCAGAAATGCACACGTCTCAGTATAAAGCAGACCTATCAAATTCAAATATAATAGAATCAAAAGTCAAACATATTTATCTCCCTCTGATGGTTTCCCCTTTCTCTACTCATATAAACATAAAACGAACAACAATATTTTCAGGACACTTCCTAAGGATTGTAAGAACAACATGAAAACCATAGCATCTTTGTTGTAAACTTTATATAAATCGTCAACTATACCTACATTAATATGAAATCAAACCTTTCTGCAGATATAAAGACAATTTTTATCTTACTGGTTTATGTGTTATAAAATACATTTTCAGTGCTGAAGCTGGGAATGTCAAACAACAATTAAAGTCACAATTTAATAATTCAGATGTGTCTACCTTATTTCTTGTGACTGAGAATTATCAGGAATGGTTAGATCAGCTGCCTGTTGAACGTTTAGGATATGTCAGGTTCATCGACCACTTTTATATTATATCTACTACTTCATTGCAATTGACTACTTTCACATTCTCTCTCCAGAGAAAAGCAACAGTCTACACTGTTGTGGTCATGTCACCGAAGTCTGGTCCATATAAGGCCCGGTCCCACTGGCGTTTAGGAAAGTTTGCGAATGTATTGCGCACAAAATTGGCTGATATTCGCTGAACATGCGCAATATTCGTAAATCGTATTTGTATCTGTCGCCTAACATCCGCACACGTCCGCAATTATCCGCAATGGCATGTTTTTCCGTTCCCAGGATTTTTGAACTGTACAAAATTTTGATTGCAGAAATCATTCGCATTAGATACGCTATTCATACGTAATACATACTCAATACATGCTTACTATATGCGCTGTATATCCGCTGTTATTCGTTGATATCAGCAACTGACTGGGTTATGCGGCTTTATAGCGAACTGGGACAGTGTGTAAAACGAATGTATAGCGTCCCTATCACGTTGACATCACGAATTAAAATAATTTGTAGCGAAGGCATATTGAGTTCAGCATTTGTATTGCGTCTCTTTTGCATTTGATTTGAGAATAATTTGCGAATGTATAACAAACGTGTTGCGTAAACCAAAACTACTGTATAAATATGGCAAAAATCGACATATTTGTCTATCATTTCCTGTCCGTCGAGAAGTACAGGTGTAATAATGGGTCATCAGCAATAATACCAATGCTGCGTAACAATGGTATCCAACAACATATTAATCTACTTGTTCAAGTCATGAAATTGTTTCAAAGACAGAAAAGAAAAAGTTGTCTGCTTTGATTTGAATTTGAAACAGACTGAACCTTCTTTGTATCTGAAGGAAGTAGGATAAAAGTTGCAGCTTGCTTATCTTGTTGCAGTCGTGTTGTTGTGAAAAGCGATACCGAAAGGCCCGAGCGCCCTTCTTTTATCTCCGTAATTCAGATGCCCTACATGCGCAATACAACCGTTCTTTCCGCTACATCTGCACAATGTATTATTAATAGATTCGTAATACTTCCGTAACAATCGCAATACTTCCGATCTGTTTCCTCAATATATGCGTTATATAATCGTAATTGTTTGTTACTTATCCGCATTGTTGGATAATCTTACTGATGTACACTTCCCGTTATCGTATTCGCTTGTATTCGTGAAATATCCGCATTTGTTCGTAATAAATTCGCAGAATATTATTAATTTATCCGTAATTTACACTTGAAAATTTGTTATTTTAAGCCAATTTTGTTGTGGATGACAACGAACGGCCAAAATTTATAAACTAAATTCATCCGTAAAGAATCCGCTCTTCAGTGGGACTGGGCCTTTACCTATCTGCCCCAGGAGACATAAAACTACTATGACAGTTAGAAATCAGAATAAGTACACATTTGAAATTAAAGGAGTTCACAGAAAGCAATAAAGTAAAAAGTTAAAACTGTTAACAATAGTGAAAAGACCAGGATACACACATTTTCAAAGGAGACAGAATATGGGAGTAAAGACGGAGGACACACAGAGGACAATGGTGTGTGGAAGTAAGGATGGAAGACACACAGAGGACAATGGTGTGTGGAAGTAAGGATGGAGGACACACAGGTGTGTGGAAGTAAGGATGGAGGACACACAGAGGACAATGGTGTGTGGAAGTAAGGATGGAGGACACACAGAGGACAATGGTGTGTGGAAGTAAGGATGGAGGACACACAGAGGACAATGGTGTGTGGAAGTAAGGATGGAGGACACACAGAGGACAATGGTGTGTGGAAGTAAGGATGGAGGACACACAGAGGACAATGGTGTGTGGAAGTAAGGATGGAGGACACACAGAGGACAATGGTGTGTGGAAGTAAGGATGGAGGACACACAGAGGACAATGGTGTGTGGAAGTAAGGATGGAGGACACACAGAGGACAATGGTGTGTGGAAGTAAGGATGGAGGACACTCAGATGACAATGGTTTGTGGAAGTAAGGATGGAGGACACACAGAGGACAATGGTGTGTGGAAGTATTGAGGATGGAGGACACTCAGATGACAATGGTTTGTGGAAGTAAGGATGGAGGACACACAGAGGACAATGGTGTGTGGGAAGTAAGGATGGAGGACACACAGAGGACAGTGGTGTGTGGAAATAAGGATGGAGGACACTCAGATGACAATGGTTTGTGGAAGTAAGGATGGAGGACACACAGAGGACAATGGTTTGTGGAAGTAAGGATGGAGGACACTCAGATGACAATGGTGTGTGGAAGTAAGGATGGAGGACACACAGAGGACAATGGTGTGTGGAAGTAAGGATGGAGGACACACAGAGGACAATGGTTTGTGGAAGTAAGGATGGAGGACACACAGAGGACAATGGTGTGTGGAAGTAAGGATGGAGGACACACAGATGACAATGGTATGTGGAAGTAAGGATGGAGGACACTCAGATGACAATGGTTTGTGGAAGTAAGGATGGAGGACACACAGAGGACAATGGTGTGTGGAAGTAAGGATGGAGGACACTCAGATGACAATGGTTTGTGGAAGTAAGGATGGAAGACACACAGAGGACAATGGTGTGTGGAAGTAAGGATGGAGGACACTCAGATGACAATGGTGAGTGGAAGTAAGGATGGAGGACACACAGAGGACAATGGTGTGTGGAAGTAAGGATGGAGGACACACAGAGGACAATGGTGTGTGGAAGTAAGGATGGAGGACACACAGAGGACAATGGTGAGTGGAAGTAAGGATGGAGGACACACAGAGGACAATGGTGTGTGGAAGTATTGAGGATGGAGGACACACAGATGACAATGGTTTGTGAGGAAGTAAGGATGGAGAGGACACACAGAGGACAATGGTGTGTGGAAGTAAGGATGGAGGACACACAGAGGACAGTGGTGTGTGGAAATAAGGATGGAGGACACTCAGATGACAATGGTTTGTGGAAGTAAGGATGGAGGACACACAGAGGACAATGGTGTGTGGAAGTAAGGATGGAGGACACACAGAGGACAATGGTGTGTGGAAGTAAGGATGGAGGACACACAGAGGACAATGGTGAGTGGAAGTAAGGATGGAGGACACACAGAGGACAATGGTGTGTGGAAGTAAGGATGGAGGACACACAGAGGACAATGGTTTGTGGAAGTAAGGATGGAAGGACACACAGAGGACAATGGTGTGTGGAAGTAAGGATGGAGGACACACAGAGGACAATGGTGTGTGGAAGTAAGGATGGAGGACACACAGATGACAATGGTTTGTGGAAGTAAGGATGGAGGACACACAGAGGACAATGGTGTGTGGAAGTAAGGATGGAGGACACTCAGAGGACAATGGTGTGTGGAAGTAAGGATGGAGGACACACAGAGGACAATGGTGTGTGGAAGTAAGGATGGAGGACACACCAGAGGACAATGGTGTGTGGAAGTAAGGATGGAGGACACACAGAGGACAATGGTGTGTGGAAGTAAGGATGGAGGACACACAGAGGACAATGGTGTGTGGAAGTAAGGATGGAGGACACACAGAGGACAATGGTTTGTGGAAGTAAGGATGGAGGACACACAGAGGACAATGGTGTGTGGAAGTAAGGATGGAGGACACACAGAGGACAATGGTTTGTGGAAGTAAGGATGGAGGACACACAGAGGACAATGGTGTGTGGAAGTAAGGATGGAGGACACACAGAGGACAATGGTGTGTGGAAGTAAGGATGGAGGACACACAGAGGACAATGGTGTGTGGAAGTAAGGATGGAGGACACACAGAGGACAATGGTTTGTGGAAGTAAGGATAGAAGACACACAGAGGACAATGGTGAGTGGAAGTAAGGATGGAGGACACACAGAGGACAATGGTGTGTGGAAGTAAGGATGGAGGACACACAGAGGACAATGGTGTGTGGAAGTAAGGATGGAGGACTGTACACAGAGGACAATGGTGTGTGGAAGTAAGGATGGAGGACACACAGAGGACAATTGCGCATGAAAATAAGGATGGAGGACACACAGAGGACAATGACGTGTGGAATCATGGTCAAACCAAGGTACAGAGACAGCATTTAGCCACCAAAGACTTCAAAAAGAAAGATGTAAACCCCCCTCCAGATAAATAAACTTACAGCCAATAGAAATAATGGATTTTGTTAGAGTGGAAGTGGTAGTTTAGTCATTTAGCTTATAAGGTATAGAATAGAAATAAATGATACAGAGTCAAGGTAGAGGTTGAAAGTTAGATTGAAAAGTTGATGGTCGGAATTGGACAACAGAATATAGAGTTGAGAGTTAGAATTAACAGAAATAATTAATTCAAAACTAAGGCAGAGAGAGACAGAAGGCAAATGTTTCCCATTGTATAAGGATGTTGTATATGCAGAGTAACCATAAGTAATAACAGGAAGTGGAACCAACATGGTGCTGAGTGTGTATCTCACAGCCAAACAAAGATATCAAACCGCACCCTTAACAACCAGTCATACTATCAAATACTGGCTCAACGACGTCATCAAACGAGACAACTCAACTCCTTTTCATTCCAATGTGACAGTTAATATACAAACCTTCATGATATATAAATATACTTACAATAGCTTCACAATTTTGTGTTGTTAAAAAAGTGTAGTCACCAGCTTCTACCCTTGAGAATATTTTGGGAACTCATAACTTTAAAATGGCCATGACTTCTAGCAGAAACCAACCAAACAAAGTTTTCTTTAAACCAGAAAATGCAATATATAAAAATTTCACACTATTTCATACCTTTTTCCATGCTAAAGCCTTAATTTCACTAAGCAGATTGACAACAATTATTTCATAGCATATTAATCACTTATCTTTCCCTAAATGTTTTCTTATAAAGATTACACATCAAACAAGCTAAATCATTTGATGTTGTTCTTATAACCTTTACTAATTAAAAGTTCTTATATCTTCTAGTTGAAAAGTTAAAATAGCTGAGAATGCATTTTGTGATAAGAAATAATCAAGAATCTATTTTAGATGCAGATAGGTTAACCAGCTTTCATTCATCAAAATGTGCACTTTATAAATTTTGCAAATCGATCATATCAATTTAGCAAAAATAATTGTACTTACATGTTTTTGTGTGGCAAAAGATAAACCAGCAGAAAAAAATGCATTACCACCCTGCATGCTTGGAAGTTTGAAAACGTTATTGACAAGTATGTGTTTAATTGTTTGTGGTTATCGTGAACTGTGATAGAAATAAAACTAGTTTGTGTACTGTATAATTAACGGATCAATCAAGATTAAGTTATGCAATCCACATAAATAATGCATTATCGCGGCGTCTAGACAACTTTCACATTTATTAAATGACACTACAATCACTGAAGATTAAAGGTACACATATCGTATGTTCGATCATGTTGACATTTTTTATGAGTTATAGTCCTGCGTGGTAGGTCATGTTCAACTGGCCAAGATGTTTTCACCTCACACAGCTCGGGCGCTAGCACAAACCTTCACCATATCACCATATATACATAATGCATGTTCAGATTTAATAGTACATATCACCCTTTATTCTTCATGACTCTAAAAATGAGAAAAAACATATACTAACACCTTATACATGTATATGTCAATGTTAAAATGTCTACATAATGAATGAGAGCAAAACGCCTGTGAAATATTTGAATGAAAAGAGAGTCCATCATAGAGGTTCTGAATATGTTTTTCTCTTTTTATTGTTTTCCGCCTCTTGGGATATAAATTAACAACCTTTGCATGTTTTATGTTATAGCTTTTAGTGTTAATCTTCTAGCTGTTATCATTATACTTTATTATTAGTTAGAAAATACAAGATTTCAAGCTCAAAAATAAACAATAACAATTCCAAGGGGGAGAAAAAATCACTATAGACAGGTTGTCTTTGAATACAGGTTTCCTTTATAGAGATATTTACTTTGTAGACAGGTTTTCTTTATAGAAAGGTTTCCTATATAGAAAGGTTTCCTATATAGAAAGGTTTCCTTTATAGACACATTGTCTTTGTAGATGGTTTTCTTTATAGAATAGTTCCTTTATAGACGCATTGTCTCTATAAACAGGTTTCCTTTATAGAAAAGTTCCTCTATAGACCAATTGTCTTTGTATACAGGTTTCCTTTATAGAAAGATTTCCTTTATAGACATTGTCTTTGTATACAAGTTTCCTTTATAGACACATTGTCTTATAGACAAGTTTCCTTTATACTCAGGTTTTCTCTACTGACACGTTTCATTTATAGACATGTTTTCTTTATATAGACAACAGGTTATTTTTATAGACAGGTTGAGATTTTTATTAAGTTTAAATGTAACAGACATATTTTTAGCATGTATACACATGTTTAAATGTATATTAATAAAATACTTCTGAAATGAAATAAGTAAAATCTGGCCCTTGATATTTTTTTTTTCAATGAAAATT
This sequence comes from Argopecten irradians, assembly GCF_041381155.1. NCBI lineage: Eukaryota > Metazoa > Mollusca > Bivalvia > Pectinida > Pectinidae > Argopecten > Argopecten irradians. The sequence goes on from NC_091134.1 coordinate 24,728,985, forward strand.
AAACACCTGCTCAACCTAAAGTTAATAAGGGTCAAGGTGAAGACCTCGATGACAATGTGTCTTTAATTACCCAACTATCTATAAGTAGTAACCGACATAGAATTCAGCTGTAAAACACAATAATCACATAGGAGGGATGTAAAATACATGAATTTACATTTAGCTTTTGTCTTTTAAAAATATCTTTTTTTTTTTCAAAGGGTGAAGGAACAGCGTATCACATTTGAGTTTCTAAGATGTACTTAGAGACAAACATTTTATTTTTTTTTTTTATTTACAATCTTTTGCTAATTAAGATGGCTTATTCTTAATGCTATGCAGATTATCTGTGGATGATTAAGGTACGATATGTATAATTGACATATCACTATTTGTTAATATCAAAAATTTAAATCTAAACCAAGATCAGTGAAATAAAAGTTGCCAAATGATAGGACTAATTATTATATGAATAAATTCAGTAACAATAATCAATCTTGAATCTTGATGATCATATTTCAGGTTTAAGAACCCATTTAATTAAAATAGTGATATGAAGATGATTTCTAATCATAAATGGATAAATTAATTTCATAAAGTACCTCAAATGTTCTGTATGTATTCTATGGTATATTGACCAGTTTACCGACACCCAATTGACTGGTAGTGTTTTACCAATCACAGAGTTCCTGAGACTGTATTCCCCCAATACATTGGTAGAGTACAGCAAACCTTGAAGTTCAGGTGGTGGAATGTAAGTTTCAACAATTAATGGTCTGAGAACACACAGCTTGTCTATGTGGAGCCAATGACATGCTAATTTGTTAGGTTAAAGGTCATTCAAGGTTAGGGCAACCTTTCACCTAGAGTACTACACATAATTACTCATCATGGATATACCTACAACATATATCACTGTGGTGAGTCTATACATAGAAAGATGGTTCACCTAATTTCAACAGTGTTGCTTCAGTAAAATAGGTGTACTATACTTCATGGAGTAGAAGATATACTGGACTAAATTGAGTTTTTTACATATGTGAGCAGGTAAAATTGTTACTCCATAAGTTGATGTAAAAAAATGTTGTGTGAACAACTCTGAAATGTCTGTCAGGTAAGCAGATACCTCTACACCTAATACCTGTTCAAAGGGTAGATAACTCTGCCTTAATATACCTGTTCAAAATGGCAGAGAAACTGCTAACAAGGACAGACAATTAATGTAACTTCTCAAAGAGCAGCAATTAATTCTGCCATTTACCTGTTAACAGGAGCATATAACTCTGCCTAACTTCTCTTTACAAGAGCAGATAACTGTGTAATACCAAAAGGGCAGATAACTTTCTTTTTCCTGATCTCAAGAGGAGATAACTCTCCTTGATACATGATGAAAAATTCAGAAAACTATAAATCTCCTTAACCAAAAGGATGGAATGAAAGTTTTTTTATAGATGGCTCCTTTTATGGGAAGAATATGTTGTTACCTCTCTGAAAGAATGAGGAAAGTGAAAGGGACATTTTTGTGATTCAAATCATTGTTTTTCGATCAAAACTAAGGGTGAGATGGAGGAATAGTGTTTTCTGTTTGAAAGTTTGAATGGTATATGAAAAGTTAAAAGTTCATTTAGGGGTAAACTCTACCATAATACCCTCAAGAGTGCAGCTCACAGTTGATACAAGTAGGGGCTGTCATCAGGGTTCAGACTGAGAGAAGACAGAGCCCTAAAGGCCTCCAGTTCACTGTCCTCGGGTTACATAACCCGACGTACAGCCAGCTGTGAACTGTTTTCCACTGCTCCATAGATAAATGTGATGATTGTCTAGATTGCTTCTGTGGTAAAATTACACATAAATTTTCTCTGATAACTTGTTTATTGCTCAAGTTGCAGGAATTCCTTTCCCGCCAGACCAAATAATTGCAAACTAGTGAAACAAAGAAATAAGTCCTGCCAAGAAAAATAGATATTCTACAAGGATGGTTTGGGATGTTTTGAGGGCGCATATGCTCCAGGAAGGATATACAAACTGTACAGACGAAACAGGGGGAGTAGGTACTGCTGCCTGCTGATATGTTATGCCATTATCTGGAAAACCAATATCACACAACCGATAGCACTGGCCTATATATAAGTTCTAGAGCCCGAAATAAACTTTTCAACTGTAAAATTGAAATAATTCACCTGCAAAAGTCTGTTTACTGAAAGCATCTACCTCCTGTGATATGGCAGATATAACTGTCACGGCATTCAGACAAATTTTGACACAAGGTCATCAAGGTCATTATGATATTGTCACTCTCTATCAAAAGTGATGTGTTGTCCCATCTTTATCCTAGATAAAGGAAAAGATGAAAGAATCAAAAGGGAAATTGTAACCCTGGCTAAGTTCACTAGGACGAGGAAATATACAGAGACCTGATCTGAAGCACTTGGAATATCTAGAAGGATGGCCCTGCAGGGGTCACTGTAGTGGCCCAGTGGTTAAAATATGTCAATTTTAGGTGATTTAGTAACACTACAAGTTAGTACTTAGTGACTATAACCAAGACCATGCCCTAAATGAGCTTAGTTTTCCTATTATAGGCTGTAAAAATTCAAACAAACAAACAAATGCACTGGGCTGCTCATGGACAGTTATTGTATATCTTTGATAATTTTAAGAATAATGTAGATTTGAGTCTTATAGACTTTATCCCTTTGAACGCTAATATATGGTATGATGATAAGATAAATTTCTGAAATTTCCTCAGACTATTTCAGTATTTTCAAAACACTTGGAACTTTTCATTACATTTGTGATGTACAACTTCTAGCTAAGCTTCTTATCACTATCCTAATTAATTCAAAAAATAAATACATTATTGCAAAATTTTATTTGATATTAATTTCTGCTTGAGGATGATAAACAAATATATCATTATAAAATATATGTGTATGTCTATGAGTGCAAATTCCAAAAAACCTAGGAGAGGCAATTTCTCGTGTGGCACTTTTAACCCTGACAAGTGGAGTAGACAAAATCATGGTGTGGCTACAATAAAGAGATTAACCATGCACAGAATGAAACTAAAGACATGTGTAAATGTTAATATGGCGGCCATTGGATGGGGAGATGACACAAGTTTGGTAAGTGTCACTCTAATTGTAATGGGCACATAACTCCAACCCTGCTGGGCTGACACAACACAGATACTCTCGCTGAAAAGTGAAAGGAGCTCACCCTACATACTTACACATTACACTTACAAAGTCTTTTGACAAAAAGCCCCTCCACATTTTTTGGCTTGTTTACATTATAATCGGCTTGATATTGATATTTGTTTGTATAATTTGGGAGACTGTGGTAATAATGTTGTGTCACTTAATAACAGTGAAACTCTCAACTCTAAATTTAAGTGTTATCTCAGTGAAACACACTGTCAAAAACAACAAACAGCACACCCAATCTATCATCTATCAAAGACAACAAACAGCACACCTCATGTATCATTTGTCAAAGACAAAGAACAGCACACCTCATTTATCATATATCAAAAACAACAAATAGCAAATCAATATGTCAAAGACAACAAATAGCACACCCAATATGTCAAAGACAACAAATAGCAAACCTCATACATCAAAGACAAAATTGCACACCCAATACGTCAAAGACAACAAATTGCACACCCAATACGTCAAAGACAACAAATAACACACCAAATATGTCATAGACAACAAATAGCACACCAAATACGTCAAAGACAACAAACAGCACACTCAATATGGCAAAGACAACAAATAGCACATCCAATACGTCAAAGACAACAAATAGTACACCAAATACGTCAAAGACAACAAATAGCACACCCAATAATTCAAAGACAAAAAATTGCACACCAAATACATCAACGACAACAAATAGCACACCCAATACATCAAAGACAACAAACAACACACCAAATACTTCAAATTACAACAAATAGCACACCCAATAATTCAAAGACAACAAATAGCACACCCAATATGTCAAAGACAACAAATAGCACACCCAATATGTCAAAGACAACAAATAGCACACCCAATATGTCAAAGACAACAAATAGCACACCCAATATGTCAAAGACAACAAATAGCACACTCAATATGTCAAAGACAACAAATAGCACACCAAATACATCAAAGACAACAAATAGCTCACCAAATACATCAAAGACAACAAATAACACACCAAATATGTCAAAGACAACAAATAGCACACCAAATACGTCAAAGACAACAAATAACACACCCTATAATTCAAAGACAACAAATAACACACCCAATACTTCAAAGACAACAAATAACACACCAAATATGTCAAAGACAACAAATAGCACATCAAATACGTCAAAGACAACAAATAGCACACCAAATATGTCAAAGACAACAAATAGCACACCCAATACGTCAAAGACAACAAATAGCACACCCAATATGTCAAAGACAACAAATAACACACCCAATACGTTAAAGACAACAAATAGCACACCAAATACGTCAAAGACAACAAATAACACACCCTATAATTCAAAGACAACAAATAACACACCCAATACTTCAAAGACAACAAATAGCACATCCAATATGTCAAAAACAACAAATAGCACACCCAATATGTCAAAGACAACAAATAGTACACCAAATACGTCAAAGACAAATAGCACACCCAATACATCAAAGACAACAAATAGCACACCCCATAGGTCAAAGACAATGAACAGCACACCCCATCTACCATATTCTGTCAAAGACAATCAATAGCATTCCCAATATATCATCTATCAAAGACAACAAACAGCACACCCAATATATTATCTATCAAAGATAATGAACAGCAGACCCCATTTATCATCTATTGATGACAATAATTAGCACACTCAATATGTCAAAGATTACAAATAGCACACCCTATCCAGTCACTGTTAGCAGTTGGATGACCATGTTTTTCTCACAACTTAGTGAAAGGCATTTTGCACAGTTTACTACTAATATGAAGCTTGATGCATATCACATCAAAAATGATGCCACAAGAATGATGACAAAATGGTAACATACATGAACAACATGTGTGCAAATGAAAGGCACTTGCACAATACAACAGAATACTAGAATATCCAAAGCATTTACCGCAAAGGGATACGAAAGACTATAGAAGTAGGCATACATACACAGGGCCAGACAACACACAGGATCATGTGATTACAAAAGCATAAAACTGTTTATGAGATACAGTGGCTGATGATTTGATATCTGAAATCCATGTGTGCTGGGTTGATATGACAGCAATGCCAGTTGGGTCTATGGGGGAACAGCTCCAGACTGGCGCCATCTCAGTTCACATATTAACAGCAATCTCGGTAAGGTGAGAATTGAAAAACATTGCCATGGTAAATATCCCACTGATTTGATGTTCAAATAATTTGATGATTAAGGAATATAACTAGTTTAACAATGACAATCATATAACATTAACTGAATTTGTTATACATTGTAATGACTGGGAAGGTACCTCGAGAAGTAATTAAACTGTCATGAATGTACAATTTGTATGAATTGAATATCCATTTCAACTTGTAGATCCTGTTTCAACTCGAATAAGCCTTTTGGCCTTAACTGTCACATGAGTTCTTCAATATAAAAGCAAAATGTCCTGTTTTGTTCCAACTTTCATCATCCTACTGACTGTTAATGTGAACTCAAAATGACTTAGCTGAGGCATGCCTTTTGTATACACATCTGATTAAAGTTTTTTCAGTCTCTTGTTCATTGCAAAAGAAGTCATTTGACACTAAAATTCATAAAAATTCACTTCGAGCCACAAAACACTGCATCCAAGACATGCAGAGCTATCAGTCGAATATCAGACACCTTAACTACTAAGCAAGTGTGTCCCAGAGGTTGAGGATTAGTGGTACAATGTTGAACATTAATATAATACATTGAATATTAACCTTTTGTTTTTGTCTGGGAGGCGGAGGGGGTGGGGAGGGGAGTGTATTGGTAGGTAGACTGTTAGACACCTTAACCACAATGCCACCTTCTCCTAGTAGCAGGGGTTTATGTAAAGGTTAGAATGTCAGACATTATGACCAGACAACAAGATTGCAACTGGTCTTTAATATACTATACAATGTATACTTAATTTTCATCAAGGTTTAATTCAATGGGAATCAACAATTTCTGCTTCTCAATGAAACCAGAGCAGTGCAGCATCTCCCATTCAGAGTAAAGAGAGCTAGGTTAGGTTGATAGTGTGGTGGTGTGAATCTGTCCTTACTAATGAGCAGCCCAACAGCACATCACCTAGTCACTAGCCAGAGAGTACTTACCGGGGCAGAGACACACTACTTGGGCAACAAATGTAATTATTTACCCTTAATTACTAGTCCTTCAATGTGGTGTCACCTAAACAGTAGCAGACAATAAATAATGACGGCTGCATCAAAATCTGCATGGCTTAGTAAATAACACCCACGAGGTTCCTCAATGACACTGATTGTCTTAGTCATCACAAGGACTATGGCTGCTGTAGTCACCAGTGAATGGCATATCTCAATTTATCAACAGTAAAAGTTGTAAGGACTTCTTCTCTGTCAAAATGATCTGTATCTAGAAAGATTATGAATAGAAAAGAAGACATGTCTATCATCTGTTCCTATTGTTTCCTGGTAATTGAGAAGTAGTGGAGGTTTCAAACCACTTTGGTTTCTACGACCTTTATAAATAAAGGCCAAGGTGACCTATGACTTGTCTTATCTGCTTCTGTTGATTTCTTGGTAAATGAGAAACTGTATTAGATTTAAGTCACTTTGACCCCAGTGACCTTTCACATATCAAGGTCAAGGTAATTCATTTGAACCAACTGGATTGGATGACCTATATACCTAAGCAGTATACAGGTTTTGATGCAAAATTTTAAAAACTCTTTTCAGCTTCAGGCTGATATAAAGCCTTGTTCTAGTTGGAGGTCAAATTGTCAGATATAATTATGTCAGTATACTTCTGTGACCTTAATTGTAGTTCAAGGTCAATATCAAGGTCAATTACCATGAACAAAATTTGCAGTTTATCCATCGGAAAAAGCTTATCACTTGATTAATGTAAGATTCTTGTGGTTTTCCTTAAATAAGAACAATTGCTTAAAGATATTTATATTATGACCTCTTTGACCTTGAATGATGTTCTTATCCTTCACTCTAGCAAGGTACAAGCAAAAGACCTCTTCCTGTAGGTAAGTTGAGAACAGGTCTGATGCATGTATAGATGGAATGGATTGATAGATGGCAGGACAGACTGACATTAGTCCAATCTATAATCGTCGATTATGTCACAGTCAGAGGCACAGAGATAGTGTTTTAGTAAATCTGTATATAAGAAAGCTCTGTGTAGAATCTGAGATGTTGTTGACACTGGAGTCATTAGTATTTCCTGTATCCTAAGCATTATACATGACACTTAAGCCAAAGTGTATCACAGAGTTTAATCTCCAAATCTGTACTCATTTAGCCACACAACTGGCCTAACTCACAGATGATATTTACCAGACCTTAGATTAAAGACATTTATGTAACAAATATATTTCTCAAATAAATCTAATAGCTTCGGCTCTGAAATAGGCTTGCCTGGTAAGGCCCCATGAGGTTCCAACCTGATGCTATTGGTTACAGAAAGATAGACTGAGTTAGGCCCCCCTCATTAACTGTGGAGCGGTCTCTCCAGGCAAGCTGTTCCAGGGGAGGCTGATTGTATTTAAAGTGGTTCCTGTAGTCCCCCCTAAAACAGGTGATAAACCAACATTAGACCACCGTGCTGGCACTGCCCCAGATGTCTACCTCTCATCCACACAAACATGTCACAGGCCCCTCTCTTAATGGGTCTCATACATCCAAAGTCATTTCACAATATCCAGTATATTTGGATAAATCTAAAAGTATTGTTACAGAGTTTTCCAAATTTTCTGTCAAATATTTGGTAAATATTTGGCTGAAATTAAATGGCAGTAAATTTAAATCAAAACATGACAAATGGTGACAGGAAAATAAGAGATTTCCAACTAACATGCACACTATAATAACCAAATTTTCAGCCTGTTTAATGCAGGTTAATGTAAATTTATGGTTGATTAAAACTGACCTCAGAATTTATATCAGGTGGTCAAATTATCAAAACACCTCATAAGTAACCATATTATCTAATGATGAAAATCTAATGGTAGAATGTCAGATTCTTTAACCATTAGCTATAAAAATGTAATTGAAGGGCTAGAAGAATGTCAGACAACTATACTAATTAATTAGATTACCAAGAGATGGACGTTAGCTTAACCATTTGACAAACACTATTCCCTATTTCAATACAAGATGGGAACAGATGTATATTTTCACAATGTGTTAATTATGTTTAAACAATTTTTTTTTTTAGTAATTTGACAGTAAATATCCTGTATATACACCTTATAAGTAACGCCTACTTGAATGCCCGAGTACCTGTTGTAGTCATGGCATTAAATTCTTTATTTGCAGACACATGAACTTATATCTGGAAATTCTCCAATCTGCGAGGCCAATGAAGACAACACTTCCTGAGCTATAACTACAGTGATAATTCATTTAATTAACAACCTTTAAAACATCCTGCTTATATAAACAGCATGCAGAGAGTGGAGTGACTGAATCTTCTTCACAATAGTAAACACACTAAATAAAAATCTGGAAAGAACATTAACATAGAATGGAATTTAATTATAAAAGAATTTCTATGAATCTATAATATTGTATGTGTATATGACATCAATAATTTTCCAATAGGCCTATTCCTGAATCCACGCTTATATAGCCAATTTTTAAATTTAATCATTTGTTTTTATAATTCCATTTGGTAATAACTGATTAGAATTTAACTTATTGAAGTAAAGAAACATTTTGCCACATGCACTTACTTACCAGTAGCATATTTGTTTGATTTACACACTTACCAGTAGCATATTTGTTTGATTTACAAACAATCAACATCAAGGTTTCTATGCTGCTAAAAACATATTTTTGTCTTTATGTTTATAATATTATCTATTTCATTCCATATAATGTATATTGCTCATTTCATAAAATGAGGTAGCCAACAGCCTTGACAGAACTTCCAATCTCAATTAAATGGCTGTCCTTATCTTAAAACAAAACTCCCCATCTCAAATGACTGTCCTTATCCTTAAACAGAACTCCCCATCTCAAATGGCTGTTCTTATCCTAAAACAGAACTCCTCATCTCAAATGGCTGTCCTTATCCTTAAACAGAACTCCCCATCTCAAATGGCTGTCCTTATCCTAAAACAGAACTCCCCATCTCAAATGGCTGCTTTTATGCTCAAACAGAACTTCCCATCTCAAATGGCTGTCCTTTCCTTAAACAGAACTCCCCATCTCAAATGGCTGTCTTTATCCTAAAACAGAACTCCCCATCTCAAATGGCTGCTTTTATGCTCAAACAGAACTCCCCATCTCAAATTGCTGTCCTTATCCTTAAACAGAACTCCCCATCTCAAATGGCTGCTTTTATGCTCAAACAGAACTTCCCATCTTAAATGGCTAACCTTTCCTTAAACAGAACTCCCCATCTCAAATGGCTGTCCTTATCCTAAAACAGAACTCCCCATCTCAAATTGCTGTTCTTATCCTAAAACAGAACTCCTCATCTCAAATGGCTGTCCTTATCCTTAAACAGAACTCCCCATCTCAAATGGCTGTCCTTATCCTAAAACAGAACTCCCCATCTCAAATGGCTGTTTTTATGCTCAAACAGAACTTCCCATCTCAAATGGCTGTCCTTTCCTTAAACAGAACTCCCCATCTCAAATGGCTGTCCTTATCCTAAAAAAGAACTCCCCATCTCAAATGGCTGCTTTTATGCTCAAACAGAACTCCCCATCTCAAATTGCTGTCCTTATCCTTAAACAGAACTCCCCATCTCAAATGGCTGCTTTTATGCTCAAACAGAACTTCCCATCTCAAATGGCTGTCCTTTCCTTAAACAGAACTCCCCATCTCAAATGGCTGTCCTTATCCTAAAACAGAACTCCCCATCTCAAATGGCTGTTCTTATCCTCAAACAGAACTCCCCATCTCAAATTGCTGTCCTTATCCTTAAACAGAACTCCCCATCTCAAATGGCTGTCCTTATCCTTAAACAGAACTCCCCATCTCAAATGGCTGCTTTTATGCTCAAACAGAACTTCCCATCTCAAATGGCTGTCCTTATCCTTAAACAGAACTCCCCATCTCAAATGGCTGTCCTTATCCTTAAACAGAACTCCCCATCTCAAATGGCTGTTCTTATCCTCAAACAGAACTCCCCATCTCAAATTGCTGTCCTTATCCTTAAACAGAACTCCCCATCTCAAATGGCTGTCCTTATCCTTAAACAGAACTCCCCATCTCAAATGGCTGTCCTTATCCTTAAACAGAACTCCCCATCTCAAATGACTGTCCTTATCCTTAAACAGAACTCCCCATCTCAAATGGCTGTCCTTATCCTAAAACAGAACTCCCCATCTCAAATGGCTGTTCTTATCCTCAAACAGAACTCCCCATCTCAAATGGCTGTCCTTATCTTTAAACAGAACTCCCCATCTCAAATGGCTGTCCTTATCCTTAAACAGAACTCCCCATCTCAAATGGCTGCTTTTATGCTCAAACAGAACTCCCCATCTCAAATTGCTGTCCTTATCCTTAAACAGAACTCCCCATCTCAAATTGCTGTCCTTATCCTTAAACAGAACTCCCCATCTCAAATGGCTGTCCTTATCCTTAAACAGAACTCCCCATCTCAAATGGCTGTCCTTATCCTAAAACAGAACTCCCCATCTCAAATGGCTGTTCTTATCCTCAAACAGAACTCCCCATCTCAAATTGATGTCCTTATCCTTAAACAGAACTCCCCATCTCAAATGGCTGTCCTTATCCTTAAACAGAACTCCCCATCTCAAATGGCTGCTTTTATGCTCAAACAGAACTCCCCATCTCAAATTGCTGTCCTTATCCTTAAACAGAACTCCCCATCTCAAATTGCTGTCCTTATCCTTAAACAGAACTCCCCATCTCAAATTGCTGTCCTTATCTTTAAACAGAACTCCCCATCTCAAATGGCTGTCCTTATCCTTAAACAAAACTCCCCATCTCAAATGGACTGTCCTGATCCTAAAACAGAACTCCCCATCTCAAATGACTGTCCTAATCCTTAAGCAGAACTCCCCATCTCTAATGGCTGTCCTTATCCTTAAACAGAACTCCCCATCTCAAATGGCTGTCCTAATCCTAAAACAGAACTCCCCATCTCAAATGGCTGCCCTTATCCTAAAACACAACTTCCCATCCCAAATGACTGTTCTTATCCTTAAACAGAACTCCCCATCTCAAATGGCTGTCCTTATCCTTAAACAGAACTCCCCATCTCAAATGGCTGTCCTTATCCTTAAACAGAACTCCCCATCTCAAATGGCTGTCCTTATCCTAAAACAGAACTCCCCATCTCAAATGGCTGTTCTTATCCTCAAACAGAACTCCCCATCTCAAATGACTGTCCTTATCCTTAAACAGAACTCCCCATCTCAAATGACTGTTCTTATCCTCAAACAGAACTCCCCATCTCAAATGACTGTCCTTATCCTTAAACAGAACTCCCCATCTCAAATGGCTGTCCTTATCCTTAAACAGAACTCCCCATCTCAAATGGCTGCTTTTATGCTCAAACAGAACTCCCCATCTCAAATTGCTGTCCTTATCCTTAAACAGAACTCCCCATCTCAAATGGACTGTCCTTATCCTTAAACAGAACTCCCCATCTCAAATGGCTGTCCTTATCCTTAAACAGAACTCCCCATCTCAAATGACTGTCCTTATCCTTAAACAGAACTCCCCATCTCAAATGGCTGTTCTTATCCTCAAACAGAACTCCCCATCTCAAATGACTGTCCTTATCCTTAAACAGAACTCCCCATCTCAAATGGACTGTTCTTATCCTTAAACAGAACTCCCCATCTCAAATGACTGTATTTATCCTCAAACAGAACTCCCCATCTCAAATTGCTGTCCTTATCCTTAAACAGAACTCCCCATCTCAAATTGCTGTCCTTATCCTTAAACAGAACTCCCCATCTCAAATTGCTGTCCTTATCCTTAAACAGAACTCCCCATCTCAAATGGCTGTCCTTATCCTTAAACAAAACTCCCCATCTCAAATGGACTGTCCTTATCCTTAAACAGAACTCCCCATCTCAAATGACTGCCCTTATCCTAAAACACAACTTCCCATCTCAAATGACTGTTCTTATCCTTAAACAGAACTCCCCATCTCAAATGGCTGTCCTAATCCTAAAACAGAACTCCCCATCTCAAATGGCTGTCCTAATCCTAAAACAGAACTCCCCATCTCAAATGACTGTTCCTATCCTTAAACAGAACTCCCCATCTCAAATGGCTGTCCTTATCCTTAAACAGAACTCCCCATCTCAAATGACTGTCCTTATCCTTAAACAGAACTCCCCATCTCAAATGGCTGTCCTTATCCTTAAACAGAACTCCCCATCTCAAATGGCTGTCCTTATCCTTAAACAGAACTCCCCATCTCAAATGGCTGTCCTTATCCTTAAACAGAACTCCCCATCTCAAATGGCTGTCTTATCCTAAACAAACTCCCCATCTCCAAATGCTGCTATCCTTAAACAGAACTCCCATCTCAAATGCTGTCCTTATCCTTAAACAAAACTCCCAAATGGCCCCATCCTTAAACAAACTCCCATCTCAAATGGCTGTCCTTATCCTTAAACAAAACTCCCCATCTCAAATGATGCCAGGCTCTTAAATTGAACTTGAAGTTCTCTATAACAGTTAGATTTTTTTCTCTTTAATTACATTAGGATTTTCCTAATACAAATAATCTGTAATAAATCATTGGGAGGAGTGTTATAAGGCAATAAAATGGCATTTGCTGCAAATGCTACTAAATAGCAATAGAGTTCTGGGTGGGCCTTTAAAGTTTAAGGCATGCTTTCTAATATCAATGAAGAGATATTGGAACCATACAAAAAGTAGTTTGTAATGTACAAAAATGTGAAATCAGAAATAAAGATTGTATATAGTCTAAATCTATGAGATCTTAAACAAGTTTCCATTTCGTCATATGAGTTTTGGCAAGCAAGAATTTCACCATCAAAATGTGTTGCGAAAATTCCGATGGAAGCCACCATTTTGTCATGACGTTCTTCACTCCAGTTATCAATTAAATCATTGTTTACCGACATCAAGGCATCCCAGATGATGTTGCAATGGATTTCCATTCTGTCATTTTCAAAATTGTTTCTACTTGGATTCTAAAACTGTATGAACTTATTTAATATTTTGAATGTTGCAAAGGAGAGGGGCAACAGAACATATAATTTAATTCTTGAAAGCTTCAACTAGATTAATTAAATGCTACACATTAGTCTCTTGGAAATTCCATTGTTGTGCTTGCACAATATGAAGGCATACAAGTTGAATTTAAGAAAATTTACAATTTCTTTAAGCAGCTCAATTTGATTTATTTGAAATAATCCATTTGAGAAATAAATACTAATGTATATATTCTGAGTCATCCTGCTAGTTGAAGTTAGTTTGTGTAATAGATGCATCTGTTTCAAAGATGCAGTAGACTTATTACATATCTTCTGTCATGATAATACTGCATGTGATTACAACCAAATGTACGGCTGATCTAGTGCTAATCTCAGAAGTAAGGTAATGTGGCCCAGAAACACGGATGTCAGGGGACTGGTCTGCAACCTATACAGATTACTATAGGCTTCTTACTTCATCAATCAGGAAGCAGAGTCCTGATTACATCCAGGAGTTAGGTTGGTCCCCATTATTTTGTAGCCATGACAGAAGACCATGATGGCCTATACCCGACATGATTGTAATGCATGTGGCATACTCTAAAGTTAAGATGACGATGATCACATATGTAGTATCATTCAAGCGCTATCTTAAACAACCTTTCCTAAGTCAATGCACTTTCAAATAAGACACTTGTTTTTCACTGTCACTTTAAAAATTGCCTATCCACCAAACAACAAGTTCATGACATCCAAATCAGTTTAAAGAAACTCTTGTAAGATGTATCAACAACAATCATTTTACAAAATATTCCTACAAAATACCTTACAACTATCTGGTCACAATATGTTAAGAGCCTAGGAGAACAAGAATATCATAATTTATATCGACTCTTTAGAGATACCTCCTTCACCCTTAACAAAATCTGTGTGAAACACATACAAGTACCAATGGTACTCTGTGGAATCCCAGAACATGGAGAAATCTTCCATTTAATGGCTCAATGTTCATTCTTTAGAAACCCTGTGAGACATCTTACTCTCAATCTTTGACATCAGAAATTCCAGTTAGAAACCCCTGTGGGACATTGAGTAGCAATTCTATAGCCTAAAATGTAATCTTTAGAAACCCCTGTGGGACATGTCTATTCCATGAAAACAATGTTCACAGTTAAAACTTCTATTGGACTGTCAAAAAAAATTTCACTGATGACATTTGCACACCAATATGTAACCCCAGTGTTCTTTTTTTTGTGTCACTATAATGTACAGAAAATACTGTTGTTTGTGATGTTTTGTGTCGCAAACTTAACTTTAACTTAAGCGATTTTCAACTTTCAAACTTATACAAACAACTTAATGGCATTAAGGTCACTCTTCAGAAACTTGTGTAAGACATCTAACTCCCATGTAGATTTACTTAAGTAAGAAACCCTTCTTAATTACTCTTTAGAAACCCCTGTTAAACAAATAACTTCCTTTCCAAATGATATCAGATTTCTAATTAGAGACCCCTCTTACTTTTTAGAAACCCCTGTGAAACATGTCTCCCATTCCAAATGTCACACTTAGTGTTTAGAGACATGTTCTCAAACATAAGATCCACACCATGTTTTCCGTCAGGCTACTTCAGTGTGGGTCTGTGCAACAGAGATTATGGTGCAGGGAGTCTACATGGAACCTCCAACTCGGAAAACAAACCCACAACAGGGGCAGTCAAGAAGGCAGCAACATGATTGATGAATGCATGGGATGGGGTTTCTTCCATCAGCCAGTGCTTTTTTGCCACTATTAAATAAAAACAGCTAATTCACAGCGGTATGTCCCGAATTGACAAATAGCAAGGGCTACACATGCTACAACTCTTAGAATTTTATGATTTCTAAGTTAACTCTGTGGCATATTTACTTACTAGTCTTCTCCAGTCAGTCAATATATGAATTATGACATATATATTTGTTTTCATATAGATGGGCTACTTGTTTTACAGTGTATATATGCCAGCAATTTAAAATTTCTTCACTTTTGCACTTGGAGCTGCGTGCCTGAGCCACAATCACACAATGGTCTAAGTCCTTTATGCATCTGCACATGCACAACTTGTATCAATTTGTAACCACATTTTTGTCATTTGAGTTTTTAATGAATAGAAAAACAATAAAAAAGCAATTTTCTGTATCGAAATGTACAGTGAACTTACATAACACAAACTAATCAATCTAGGAGCGATATCTCAAGCCATGTGACTAATGGGAAAAGCCCATTTTCATTTTTCTTTCAAGATTTGAGTATACATATAAGAGGAATTAAAACATAATGTGTTGTATCTAAGCATATCTATATATAATATAAAATGTGATAAAACTAAAAGCAGCATTATCAAATGTGTGATTTTATTTTTACAAATAAAGAAATCTTTTATGTCTATGATTGATGCTGGGAAATTCTTGATATTATGTTCATGCATTTTTCAATCTTTGAAAAAATGGCAGTATTTTTTTTGTTTAATAATTTAATAAAAAAATTCAACTGGCAACAATGAACAGCATGACTTTTTATCGATGGCCAATGGAAGCTATCAAGCTGAGACTTGCCTCTAGAATAGTCAAGATTCAAAAATTACTGACAATGATGATCAAATCATAAACATATACAATTTTCACATCAAAACATTTGAGACAGGAATGCTCATCAGTTAATAAATACACATCATTTCTTTGTTTGAATATTTTTAATTGATAAACATTTTCACTGGTCACCTCATATCTGTATGTGAATAAATATATATATATCATCTCTCTATGAGAATATATACATCATCTCTCTATGAGAATATATATATATAAACATCATCTCTCTATGAGAATATACAAATATATATAAACATCATCTCTCTATGTGAATAAATATATATACATCATCTCTCTATGAGAATATACAAACATCTTCTCTCTATGTGAATTTGTACACATAACCTCTCTATGAGAACATATTCTCTCTATGAGAATACAAACATCATCTCTATGAGAATATATAAACATCTCACTCTATGAGAATATATAAATATCATCTCTGTATGAGAATATAAACATCATCTCTATGAGAATATATACACATCATCTCTCTATGAGAATATATAAACATCTCACTCTATGAGAATATATAAATATCATCTCTCTATGAGAATATATAAACATCATCTCTCTATGAGAATATATAAACATCATCTCTCTATGAGAATATATAAACATCATCTCTCTATGAGAATATACAAACATCATCTCTCTATGAGAATATACAAACATCATCTCTCTATGAGAATATATACACATCATCTCTCTATGAGAATATATACACATCATCTTTCTATGAGAAATATATACACATCATCTCTCTATGAGAATATATAAACATCATCTCTCTATGAGAATATAAACATCATCTCTCTATGAGAATATATAAACATCATCTCTCTATGAGAATATATACACATCATCTCTCTATGAGAATATATAAACATCATCTCTCTATGAGAATATATAAACATCATCTCTCTATGAGAATATACAAACATCATCTCTCTATGAGAATATAAACATCATCTCTCTATGAGAATATATAAACATCATCTCTCTATGAGAATATAAATATCATCTCTCTATGAGAATATATAAACATCATCTCTCTATGAGAATATAAACATCATCTCTCTATGAGAATATATATCATCTCTCTATGAGAATATAAACATCATCTCTCTATGAGAATATATAAACATCATCTCTCTATGAGAATATAAACATCATCTCTCTATGAGAATATATAAATATCATCTCTCTATGAGAATATATAAACATCATCTCTCTATGAGAATATATAAATATCATCTCTCTATGAGAATATATAAACATCATCTCTCTATGAGAATATATAAACATCATCTCTATGAGAATATATACACATCATCTTTCTATGAGAATATATAAATATCATCTCTCTATGAGAATATATACATCATCTCTCTATGAGAATATATAAACATCATCTCTCTATGAGAATATACAAACATCATCTCTCTATGAGAATATATAAACATCATCTCTCTATGAGAATATATACACATCATCTCTCTATGAGAATATATAAACATCTCACTCTATGAGAATATATAAACATCATCTCTGTATGAGAATATATAAACATCATCTCTCTATGAGAATATATAAACATCATCTCTCTATGAGAATATATAAACATCATCTCTCTATGAGAATATATACACATCATCTTTCTATGAGAATATATAAATATCATCTCTCTATGAGAATATATAAACATCATCTCTCTATGAGAATATACAAACATCATCTCTCTATGAGAATATATAAACATCATCTCTCTATGAGAATATATAAACATCATCTCTCTATGAGAATATACAAACATCATCTCTCTATGAGAATATATAAACATCATCTCTCTATGAGAATATATAAATATCATCTCTCTATGAGAATATATACACATCATCTCTCTATGAGAATATACAAATATCATCTCTCTATGAGAATATATAAAAACATCATCTCTCTATGAGAATATATAAACATCATCTCTCTATGAGAATATACAAACATCATCTCTCTATGAGAATATATAAACATCATCTCTCTATGAGAATATATAAATATCATCTCTGTATGAGAATATATACACATCATCTCTCTATGAGAATATAAACATCATCTCTCTATGAGAATATAAATATCATCTCTCTATGAGAATATATAAACATCATCTCTCTATGAGAATATATAAACATCATCTCTCTATGAGAATATATAAACATCATCTCTCTATGAGAATATACAAACATCATCTCTCTATGAGAATATAAACATCATCTCTCTATGAGAATATACACATCATCTCTCTATGAGAATATACACATTATCTCTTTATGAGAATGTAACAATTCAAATTCATCATCACTTCGCCATTGGATTGGTCAATGGAAAAGATTACTTTTTAATGAAACCATTTCTTTCTATTTTAGAAGTTTGGAACCTCACTAAGCCAGGGAGTTAATGTTTTTCAAAATGATACAACACATTGTAGATTGAATGAATTGATGAATATAAACATTGGCAATAGATGAAAGAGAATCAATGGTTTCCATAGGTATTGTTTACCATTAATATTGTTATCATATCGTGAATGGCAATGAAAAATTCTGATTTATGATGTCAAACGAAAAACTCCAATGTCAGTGACATGCTTGGTCAATGATGAAGGTCATCTAAACATCTGACAGTAATAGTATATATTGTATCATGAATCCAGGAACAGATGATTTTAAGGAGGCTAAAGTCATGGAGTCAATCAGGAAAATAGCTTAATCAAAGAAGTTAACTTAACGTGACAGATTCACATAAAGATAGTTGGCTTACATACAAAGATTAAAAGCCATTTTACTCAAAATAGTTAAAAATACCCCCATCATGTATTTATTTTACTCAGGAGGGGATCAAAACAAGGAAAAGATTTGTCCTTGAATACTCCATATGAAAAAATATGTCAAGAATTTTAGAGTCTAGCCAATTCTGTCATTACTAACTAAACAGTCCTACTAACTTGTTCAGAGACAACGGGCAGGTTAATACAACAGAGCCCACTAACAACTCAAACGTACAACCACCTCCGCTCATAAATTTTTTGAAAATTCAAAATTTGCGGGCAATTTCAGCAAATCCCTAATGGAGAAAACGGTAGTAACATTAACTGAATACAAAATGTTAAATTCTTAGTGTTTGAAGATTATAAAGATTCACCTCTAGATTAATATTGTCTGTGCATTATTATGCTCAAGGGTTAGATCTTATCAGGCAAAAATCCTTGAAATAAGTTACCCCCATCATAAAGGTTCTTAAGACGTAATGAAACAGAGAGCTTCACCTTTCCAATAAAAACATAAACACTCTTAGCCATATTTCCCAATACTCCAAAAGGTAATATCACTATACCGTTAAAATGATTGTTTTGGTCTTCAGTGTGGAATCCTAAAGTTCATACAAAGCCTCTATGTGAAGTTAGATAAACCAATCATGGCCAGAATAGCCATCAACTTGTAAGCTTCATATCCATACAAAAATGAAGACATAACTGGAGAACTAATGTCTGTCAAAACAGACTCTATTGAAGTGATTCTATATAGCACTGAATTCCAGATCCATTCAAATGTACAACCATGATATTCAGTGTCTACAATATGTCAAATATACAGTCAAATATGTCTATAAAGACCACTCTGGGGACAACAAAATGGTCTCTGTAGTCAAAGGGTCTTTAACAAAGGTCACAATATGCTGAAATTGACCATTTGATGACCCAGGAAAGTCAGGTCTTTTGGTGGTCTTTATTTAAGCATTGAACTGCATTCATTTGGCAATTATGGGAGTATGAATGCCAATTGGACAGCAGCAAATTTAATGAAGTGCTCTAGTGCTGCTGAAGGTGAGCTAAAAATGATTGTTGACTGATTCTATACACATAGGGACTTGTGTTCAATGATTATTTACATATAAGGCTCCCACATCTCTGATGGAGGACTTTATCATGGCAGAATGTCTCAGATGATCACAGGCTGAATTATTGCAGCGTTAGTTTAACACAATGACAACATCCCTCCTCATATGTACACACGTTCATTGAAACTGTTAATTGTTTTATATCAGGATATGTGCCATGTTAAGAGGTGCAGGCAAGTCGCAGTATCTAGAGAAAAAATCTGTTTAGTCGATACCTGGAGAACTAGCCACCTGAGGTTTGAAATTGATATCCACAGGTAGACCATTAATACTTATAATTACTTATACATGAGATAAATGTCCAACACAGGTATAATTCCTTATCATCCACCTCAGTTATCCCTTACTGATATGTGATTACCTTTATGTCTCTTTATAATTAATTTTCTCTTTGTTTCTGGCTTTCTGATTAGCGGCTAATAGCCTATTCATTATTTTCATTCCACGATGAAAAAAGAATCCGATAATGACGCGGAAACCCGACGTGATCCTAACGTCACAATAGAAAAAATTGACGTTGTGTATTGATTTGGAAAAAATAATCCCTTGGAAAAAATCAATGGAATCGTACATATAAACATATTTCATTTTATAAAGTAGCCAGGAAAATTAATTATAAGCATTGAAGTCACTATCTTTTTAATTTCATCGGGTTATGAAATAAATTTTGTTTGCAAACTTTTGTGAGAATCCGCGTAGACCAATTAAACCCCTATAGACCAATTTTCCTTGAGATCGGAGACCGAAACCTGGAAACAGGATATGGGCCAGCTAAAATTAAGAAAATCTGCCCTTTTGGGGCCCCACCCCTCAGCCCCTAGGGGTCGGACCAGACTCATTTATATAAAATATGATTGTCTTTCCCCAATGATGTTTCACACCAAATATGGATGAAATTCATCCAAGGATGAAGGAGGAGTAGGATTTTAAAGCTAAAATTAAGAAAATTTGCCCTTTTGGGGCCCCACCCCTCAGCTCCTAGGGATCGGACCAGGCTCATTTATATAAATATGATTGTCCATCCCCAATGATGTTTCACACCAAATATGGATGAAATCCATCCAATGATGAAGGAGGAGTAGGATTTTAAAGCTTAAACTAAGAAAATTTGCCTTTTTGGAGCCCCACCCCTCAGCCCCTAGGGGTCGGACCAGGCTCATTTATAGAAAATATGATTGTCCATCCCCAATGATGTTTCATACCAAATATGGATGAAATCCATCCAATGATGAAGGAGGAGTAGGATTTTAAAGCTTAAATTAAGAAAATTTCCCCTTTTGGAGCCCCACCCCTCAGCCCCTAGGGGTCGGACCAGGCTCATTTATAGAAAATATGATTGTCCATCCCCAATGATGTTTCACACCAAATATGGATGTAATCCGCTCAAGGGTTAAGGAGGAGTAGGCTTTTGTATAAATAGTCTTACGCACTGCGCACGACGACGGACAAAACACGATGACAATAGGTCATCCTGACCTTCGGTCAAATGACGTAAAAAACAAGTCAAAAACATTATTTGTTAGCTCTTATAAATCGATCCTACTAAAGCGACCTCAATGAACTCACTCCTACCGAGAGTTGTTCTTACTAAAGCAACCTCATAGAACTCACTCCTACCGAGAGTTGTTCTTACTAAAGCAACCTCATAGAACTTACTCCTGCCGAGAGTTGTTCTTAGTAAAGCAACCTCATAGAACTCACTCCTGCCAATAGTTGTTCTTACTAAAGCAACCTCATAGAACTTACTCCTGCCGAGAGTTGTTCTTACTAAAGCAACCTTATAGAACTCACTCCTACCGAGAGTTGTTCTTACTAAAGCAACCTCATAGAACTCACTCCTGCCAATAGTTGTTCTTACTAAAGCAACCTCATAGAACTTACTCCTGCCGAGAGTTGTTCTTACTAAAGCAACCTTATAGAACTCACTCCTACCGAGAGTTGTTCTTACTAAAGCAACCTCATAGAACTCACTCCTACCGAGAGTTGTTCTTACTAAAGCGACCTCAATGAACTCACTCCTACCGAGAGTTGTTCTTACTAAAGCAACCTCATAGAACTCACTCCTACCGAGAGTTGTTCTTAAACTAAAGTGACCTCATAGAACTCACTCCTGCCGAGAGTTGTTCTTACTAAAGCAACCTCATAGAATTCAGTCCTGCCGAGAGTTGTTCTTACTAAAGTGACCTCATAGAACTCACTCCTACCGAGAGTTGTTCTTACTAAAGTGACCTCATAGAACTTACTAAAGTGACCTCATAGAACTCACTCCTGCCGAGAGTTGTTCTTACTAAAGCAACCTCATAGAACTCAGTCCTGCAGAGAGTTGTTCTTACTAAAGTGACCTCATAGAACTCACTCCTAATAAGAGTTGTTCTTACTAAGGTGACCTCATAGAACTCACTCCTACCGAGAGTTGTTCTTACTAAAGTGACCTCATAGAACTCACTCCTACCGAGAGTTGTTCTTACTAAAGTGACCTCATAGAACTCACTCCTAATAAGAGTTGTTCTTACTAAAGTGACCTCATAGAACTCAGTCCTGCCGAGAGTTGTTCTTACTAAAGTGACCTCATAGAACTCACTCCTGCCGAGAGTTGTTCTTACTAAAGCAACCTCATAGAACTCAGTCCTGCCAAGAGTTGTTCTTACTTAAGTGACCTCTTAGAACTCACTCCTAATAAGAGTTGTTCTTACTAAGGTGACCTCATAGAACTCACTCCTGCCGAGAGTTGTTCTTACTAAAGCAACCTCATAGAACTCACTCCTACCGAGAGTTGTTCTTACTAAAGCAACCTTATAGAACTCACTCCTGCCAATAGTTGTTCTTACTAAAGTGACCTCATAGAACTCGCTCCTGCCGAAAGTTGTTTTTATTAAAGCGACCTCATAGAACTACTTGTATTGCGAGTTGTTCTTACTGTAGAGAAATTGGACTGGGTTGATCTTCGGTGACCAGGTAGCTCAGTGGTAGAGCATTCAGCTAGTGTTCAGAGATCCCGGGTTCGAATCCTGGGCTGACTTCTACATTTCCTTCTCCCCTGCTACATCATTAAAGCAACCTTATTGAACTCATCCTCGCCAAGAGTTGGTCTCGTTATTTTGTGATCAACAGTTCTCCTAATTATTACCATTGAAAAAATTTACGAACCTGTAGCAAAAAAAAATGAGCTTTTCTCAAAAACACCTTTAAATTACAAAGTATAACCTGCTGACAAATTTAAGTTTGAAAATATATAATCCCCCTCTGTGACAAGGATATGTGAGATTTATGAACTTTATATAAACTATCGATCAATAAAAAAAGGATGATAAAAATGTTCTCATCCTTGCTCTTTAAAACCTCAGCAGTTGAACCCTCACTGAAATTGCTACAGTACAAAGTATATAAGTAACAATTTCAGCATACAAATATATTCAATGAAGTTTATCACAACAGCCAAAAAATGGTAATCAAAGTAGATTATTTTCAGATTTGTGATGGTATGAAGGGCTGCTGTATTAAGTGAATTCTATCAGATTTTGAATGATATTTCTATGATAGATAAATAGGAATTTGTTCAAGATAAACAAACACTTAACAGATGGTAGTAATAATTATAAAACTCAATGAAAATTAACAGATTAAATCACTATATTTATGTCTTTATTCAGATGAAGAACAACTGGAAAACCGTTTCTATCAAAACACAAATATTTTTTTACGTTTATGAATTCCATGACAGGGGTTCTATTTCATTGTATATTGAAACCAGTCCAGGTGCCGAAGTTTGGGAAAACCAGAAGTAGGAAGGAATAAAAGTACCTGACTCTTGATGTATCTGAATTCCATGAGGCCTCGAGATCTCTGTAATACAATATAATGCCACTTTATGTAGATAGACAATATGGTGTACAATTTATGTCCCTCCCTGTTGTGGTAGATATATAAGCGTGTTTCACAATAAAATTTATTTGCCTTCAACAACAACTGCAGCACTGCACTGTCACGTTGCTGCAGTGACCTGAAGATGACAATATTATCAGTTTATCACAGTTTGTGATGAGGGACAAACAAATATTATGGAAGTAACTAATTATCGAGCATTCTATTCACTTTATTGGGTTAATGATTTTTCTAAGAAATTGAAGCAATTTCAGTACCTCAAATGCATTTTACCTGGAAATATTTTTTTAAAAAGGTGGGGTGAGGTGGGGAGGGTAACTTACTGATCAAGTTCAGGATGACGTAAAACAAGCTAGAACCTGATTTATTACAAGCAACTCAAGCCACTGTGTGCAGATACAAATGCAAAATCTGAAAAAGTGACACATACAGTGCAAAAAAAAAACAGCAGATCATATTTTTGATCAAGTCAATACACATCAATTTCAAAGGAAATAATTTCCAAGGACACACATAAATAAACTAATAGTCTCCTTTAAAAAAAATACAATCCTGTATTTTTATCATAGTTATTAGAATATAACAAGATCAAGACTTACACATAGGCATGAATTAGTACACGTAACCCCCTGACTGGATCATTGAATAAGAGTACATCCATATATGACTGATGGCTCAACAAAAATACACCATAACATATGTTTATGACGCATTTCATAGTAGGAAACGGAACAAAGTGAAACCTGGAGAAATGTAATGAGTGACAGAATGATGTATACTTTTTTTACTTCTGAATATCAAACAATCAAAGATATATATTCGATCCAAACTCCATTGATCTTTTGATGTTTTTTGTTGATGTTATTTACATACTATAACCATTGTCACCAAAAATAACCATAAAATAATTTGAAAGATACAAACCATATAAAAGGTCCATGGAACAAGTAAGCATATTTGATATCAGCAAATTATTACTGTTTAAATCTATCATTAAGTTAGCAATTCTCCTTTCTAAACTGATTCATTTGTGGCCTAAGCTGAGATTTGACCGAGGTTTGACATGACACTTAGGTATTATGGATAGTGCTGTAGATAATGCTATAGATAATGCTATAGATAGTGTTATGATACCTTTGCTTCTTTTTCACTATATAAAGAGTAGAGAATAGAAATGCTATTCAAATCCAATCGTAATCCAGTCGTTTAAAACCGCTATTTACCGGGTAAATAGTCATTCGAACTATTTACCTGAAAATGAGCTATTTACCTTCATTCAAATTTTCGCGGACTTTTGCTTAATTATGAATTGGATTGGATAACGCATTGGGAGTACTTCATTCAGAACCTCTCTGACTGTATCTCATTTCCAACGAAAAAACACAAAGTGCTTAGGTGATCTAGATTTGACACTGCAGACGACAACTTGTTTAAAACATGGCCTCCAGATTCGACAACCTAGACGAGGAATCTCTTGAAAAATTGTTGACCTATAGGGACAGTGGAAATACACAGCAAATTGTTAAACAGCAGTTAATATTTCAAAGGACTACGTACGAAAAAAATCACTGGGCACTATCAAGATATGGATTGTGGATTTGTTTGTTTGTTTGATTTATTAACGTCCTATTAACAGCTATGGTCATGTAAGGACAGCCTCCCATGAAAAATCACTGGGCACTATCAAGATATGGATTGTGGATTTGTTTGTTTGTTTGATTTATTAACGTCCTATTAACAGCTATGGTCATGTAAGGACAGCCTCCCATGAAAAATCACTGGGCACTATCAAGATATGGATTGTGGATTTGTTTGTTTGTTTGATTTATTAACGTCCTATTAACAGCTATGGTCATGTAAGGACGGCCTCCCATGAAAAATCACTGGGCACTATCAAGATATGGATTGTGGAACAAGTGAAAATATCAACAGGTTATATGTTATAGCATTTGTGTCAGCGGTTTAATAAAACACTTATTGAATGGGTTTATTCGGGAAATATCACTTTTATTGTCCCCCTTGACACAACTATTTCCCTTGGCTTCGTCTCGGGGGACAATAAAAGTGCTATTTCCCTCATACCCATTCAATAACTGTATATTATAGATAGATAGATAGTGCTATAGATAATGCTATAGATAGTGCTATAGATAGTGCTATAGATAGTGCTATAGATAGTGTTTAGTTATAGATAGTGCTGTAGATAGTGTTATAAATAGTGCTATAGATAGTGCTATAGATAGTGTTATAGATAGTGTTATAGATAATGCTATAGATAGTGCTATAGATAGTGTTATAGATAGTGCTATAGATAGTGTTATAGATAGTGCTATAGATAGTGCTATAGATAGTGCTATAGATAGTGTTATAGATATATATATAGTTATAGTACTATAGTTATAGATAGTGCTGATAGATAGTGCTATTATAAGATAGTTATAGATAGTGTATAGTATGTATAGATAGTAGTTATAGATAGTGTATAGATAGTGTATAGATAGTGCTATAGATAGTGCTATAGATAGTGCTATAGATAGTGCTATAGATAGTGCTATAGATAGTGCTATAGATAGTGTTACTATAGTATGTAGCTAGCTCTCCTAGATCACCTTGTTTCAACCTCCTTATAATACAATTCATTTGTGTTGTGATGAATGAAATTGTTTTTCATCCTTATGAAAATAATCCTACATGTCAGAGGCTGTTATGTAGTGGTCATCTTGGATGCTACAAGTACTCAGTAAAAAGGAGGATGATAGGTAGTTCCTGGTGAGGGTAGGGGGTGGGTGGTGAAGAGGTAAGACTTAATACTTTTGCACCCCCCACTCAAATATGTTAAAATTATGTTTTATGCATTATTGTTGACATGTTCAATCATAAGAATATAAAGGGACAAAAATTTCATAAGTTTTTCCATACTTGGCGAGATGTTAATCCTACAACCCCCCCCCCCCCCCCCTCCCCTCCCCACACAAAAAAAATATCAACATTTTTTTTCGTTTTTCTTTCATTTATTTATGTTGCACTGACAACTCCAATATATGTTTCCTGTTATGTCCAACTCTTTTCACACCATACAGTTTGTCAGTTGTGCATTTACATGTCGGACAAGTAGCTGAAGTTGGCAATAATTGGAAGTCTTGGCAAAATTTAATACTATTTACTTCGGTATCTAAAATCTGTCCCAAACCAAACAAATTCACTGTTTTTAGTTTTCTTTCAACACTAGATTCTGGTTGATCATCAGCATTATTACCCGTTTGTGACACATGAACCTCGCCAATGTCCTCCTAGGAATCGTCACTACTGAATGAACTAAAGTTTGTTTTTTTCAGTTTAAGCATTACCCAAGAGAAAATTTAACCAGGATTCCAGTTAAATTTACCAATTCCCGGTGGTTTTGCGGCAAGATTTGTCGATCTAACTGGTATCCAGGTTGGGTAAACGGGGATCTTGCATGACTGGGAATCCGACCGGGGTTTCACATGACTGGGATTTTGCCTGGTCACTTTTTTGGAACTGTTTTGTGTTTTGGTAGTTAGAAATTAAAATGAAGGCTACAAGTTGGGTAGGCAAAATTGTGTGCATTTATTTGTGAATTTTAGGATATCAGCATTTTAAGCAAGTTTCATAATGTTACCAAAGTCATTATAAAAGTCTAAAAGAAATGAAATTCATAGATTGCATTCACAGTAATGTTTTTTTTTAAAAGAAATGTTCTGAGAGATGAAAGTGCAATGTCATTTATTGATAAATAAGTTACAATTAGGCAATGGGGACAATAATTAGTATTTTTAAGTTTTAGTTGAATTTAAATAACATTTTGTGTGTGTGTAGCATTATAAGTTTACATAATTATGAAAAGAACAAAGCTTTAGTGCAATTCAAATTAAATAACATTTGAACGTCAAGGAATAGTTTGAGTTGATAAGAATATTTTCTTAATTGTCAAGCTGTTGTAACACATCTCTAGTTTTATTTGATTAAAAGTAGTATTTTTTGTTTGAAATAGAACTGCATACAAATATAATTTTTTTTGGTCATTGAAAAAGCAAAATTATTTATGATCAATATTGTAAACGATAGGATTCACTTGTATATTTCCCTAGGATCTCACAGGGATTTTGTCCAGGATCCCACCTGGAATTTGACCGGGATACCATTGGGATATGACTGGGAACCTGCTGGGATTTTACCAGGATCCCCGACCTCCATATATTGAAATGCTACATCCTCTCACTAAAATGGAGTCCCATACTTTAAAACATAGTATACACATTACATACCCTCAAATAAGGGAGATAATTGTTCGCAGAATGCTGAATCCATAATTATCTCCCCTTACCTTTCTGTCTTTAATTCATAAAATGTGTTTGTCTTCATTTTGAAATGAAGAACAATGCCAACCAATTATAAAAAAAATATCTGTATCTCAGGTATTCTCTAACAACTTAATTTCTTTTAAAACTTTAGTTCTATTAAAAAAAATGCAAATAATAGATGCATCAAGTGATTTGGTATAAATGACTTAAGACTTTTTTAACTCTCTAACAACTTAACCAATTTCATTTTAGATTAAAATTAATTATTTTTTTCAAATGTCATTCAAACAAAGAAAAGGCAATAAATGGAGTCGGTGAAGTGTGACACTGCACAAGTAGAGTAGATTGATACGGCAGATTTAGGATGTGATTCAATGCCATATAACATAGCCTCAAGGCGTGTAGGGGAAGTGTAATGTTGCAGAGAACCTGTAACAATGGATGCTATTCTGTCCAATAGCATCAGTCCTCACATCGAGTGAGAAATAGCCACAGGGTATATCTCACCACCGGAGATGTGCTACGTCCCATCGCTCAAAGTGAGGCTACGATGGTAACCCCACTCAGCAACCAATCACTCAACGACAACCATTTTGGAATTCTAGGCCCCATACCCCTTGATCTGCTTCGGATTAGCCTATGGCTGGCGATGCTTTTACTTGAATGGGACAATAAAAGATGACAAAGGTCAAACAGGTCACCTGAAAACTGCTCAAAATCACTCATCCATGACAAAGTACCACCAGTTTTCTCCATCAGAGTTGAGTAGGGATTGATCACGACATCTTGTGTTTAGCTAAACAACTACACCAAAAGGAATTACTAACTGCTTTATGTGATTTTCTATGTTGTATGGTGATACATTACTGAGCTCTGTGTCAAGTGATATAACCTAGCCAGCCATGATAAATTAAAGTCAAACTACCGGTACATATGTATCTTAAACATACCTTAACATCAACACCTAATTCATTTCAATGTATTTAAGCTCTTCCATTGATTAAGTCTTTTAAGTCTGGGGAAACGTCATAACAAAGCAAATTAAACTAAGATTAAAATTAGTTTTCTCCTCAATAACATATATGTTCATGAATGCAGGTCAATGTCTATGACCTTCTGACCTATTATTATAGTGACCTCTATGACCTGTCCAAGTCTATTGGTGACCACATCTATGGCATGTTCAAGTCAATTGGTGACCAGATGAAATGTTGAAGGTTCTTTGTGACCTTATAACCTGCTCCAGTCAGTTGGTGACCTATATACCCCTGGATATGTTAAATTAAGTTGGTGACCTCTTTGACCTGTTATAGCCAGTTGGTGACCTCTATGACCTGCCTTAGTCAGTTGGTGGCCTCTATGACATGTTCAAGTCAGTTGGTGGCCTCTATGACATGCTCAAGTCAGTTCGTGGCCTCCTATGACCTGTTCAAGTCAGTTGGTGGCCTCTATGACATGCTCCAGTCAGTTGGTGACATCTATGACAGGTTCAAGTCAGTTGGTGGCTGCTATGACCTGTTCAAATCAGTTGGTGGCCTCTATGACCTGTTAAAGTCAGTTCTTGACCTCTATGACATGTTCAAGTCAGGTGGTGACCTCTATGACCTGTTCAAGTCAGTTGGTGGCCTCTATGACATGCTCAAGTCAGTTGGTGGCCTCTATGACCTGTTCAAGTCAGTTGGTGGCCTCTATGACCTGTTCAAGTCAGTTGGTGGCTTCTATGACATGTTCAAGTCAGTTGGTGGCCTCTATGACCTGTTCAAGTCAGTTGGAGGCCTCTATGACATGTTCAAGTCAGTTGGTGACCTCTATGACATGTTCAAGTCAGTTGGTGGCCTCTATGACCTTTTCAAGTCAGTTGAAGGCCTCTATGACATGTTCAAGTCAGTTGGTGACCTCTATGACATGTTCAAGTCAGTTGGTGACCTCTATGACATGTTCAAGTCAGTTGGTGGCCTCCTATGACCTGTTCAAGTCAGTTGGTGGCCTCTATGGCATGCTCAAGTCAGTTGGTGACCTCTATGACATGTTCAAGTCAGTTGGTAGCCGCTATGACCTGTTCAAGTCAGTTGGTTGCCTCTATGACCTGTTCAAGTCAGTTCGTGACCTCTATGACCTGTTCAAGTCAGGTGGTGACCTCTATGACATGTTCAAGTCAGTTGGTGACCTCTATGACCTGTTCAAGTCCATTGGTGACCTCTATGACATGTTCAAGTCAGTTGGTGACCTCTATGACCTGTTCAAGTCAGTTGGTGACCTCTATGACATATTCAAGTCAGTTGGTGACTTCTATGACATGTTCAAGTCATTTGGTGGCCTCTATGACATGTTCAAATCAGTTGGTGGCCTCTATGACCTGTTCAAGTCAGTTGGTGACCTCTATGACCTGTTCAAGTCAGTTGGTGACCTCTATAACCTGTTCAAGTCAGTTGGTGGCCTCTATGACATGTTCAAGTCAGTTGGTGGCCTCTTTGACCTGATTAAGTCAGTTGGTGACCTCTATGACATGTTCAAGTCAGTTGGTGACCTCTATGACCTGTTCAAGTCAGTTGGTGGCCTCTATGACCTGTTCAAGTCAGTTGGTGGCCTATATGACATGTCCAAGTCAGTTGGTGGCCCCTATGACCTGTTCAAGTCAGTTGGTGGCCTTTATGATAGCTCAAGTCAGTTGGTTGCCCCTATGACCTGTTCAAGTCAGTTGGAGGCCTCTATGACATGTTCAAGTCAGTTGGTGACCTCTATGACATGTTCAAGTCAGTTGGTGACCTCTATGACATGTTCAAGTCAGTTGGTGGCCTCTATGACATGTTCAAGTCAGTTGGTGGCCTCTATGACCTGTTCAAGTCAGTTGGTGACCTCTATGACATGTTCAAGTCAGTTGGTGGCCTCTATGACATGTTTAAGCCATTAACCTCTACACATTCACCTTGACTTTTCTTCGGACAACATTTGGTCAAAAATTCAACTGTAGCATTTAATGACCAACTGAAATTGATATTTTGAAATTTTACAGTTAAATTGATGACATAACGACACAGCAGCTTTTAACTAACCATCAGGAATATAGCTGTTTGGGCGAGAAAATCAGACTCCAGACACATTCAGTGAAAATTAGCTCACCAGTATTTCACTTATTGTGACAAATCTATATGCCAGACAAATGTAGCTTATTACAGGCTATATAACTAGTAATCACAAGCATGTGTAAAAGGAGCGGGTCACCATTGAAGGTTGTCTCCAAAAATTATACTAATAAAACATATGAAATACAGACACTTTTGATCCTAACTAAATTACTATTGTGCAATATTCCCAAATCAATCAATATTTGTTTGATGTTTAAACTATTAACCTAAATACAAACGAATACATCTTGATCAGACCATACTCAGAATAGCTCACCACATAATCTGACTACTGTACAGTATTGATAACTATAGCTGCAGGTGGTCAGATGGCTTCTGTAGTTACCTCCCTTTGATAAGAAAGTGGACCAGGAAGTAGAGATCTAGGCAATGTAATATTCCTCATATTATAAATGCTTTTGTTATTTTCCCTGAAGCATATTTATCCTTTCACATCTCGAGTTCCTTTAACAGTCATCTCATTATCAACTTATAAAGCTATCTTCAGGTCTTCGTTTTTGTCTGCTTCACTAATTATAGGTTGCTTTACTAATTATTAATCAATTAATGAATGATTGAGAGAATGAAATCTATACATACATGAAAATCACCTCATGAAGTCTTGATATAATCTACAAAGAATACATGGAATACAAAGACTACTTAGTACATGTTTACTTTAAAGGTTGTATGTTAAAGTATTTCATTCTCTAAGCTGAAAAAATTAAAATATCCAACTCAATCATTTTTTATCTGGAATTCAATTGGTTTATGCGGACCTTTTTGGCTTTCTTTGATTTCTAAACAAATTTAAGGAGGAAATAGATTAAAATGGACAATTTTGCAAAGTGATTTTTCTTAAATTTTATAATCAAATTTTGCTAAACATTAATTGATTAAGGTGTTTATTTTGAAAATGAAAAGTTATGCCATAATTATTTACTTGTTTGCAGTCTTAATATGAAATCATGAACAAATATGACAAT
Organism: Argopecten irradians; assembly: GCF_041381155.1. Taxonomy (NCBI): domain Eukaryota; kingdom Metazoa; phylum Mollusca; class Bivalvia; order Pectinida; family Pectinidae; genus Argopecten; species Argopecten irradians. Next base: position 24,761,249 of record NC_091134.1, read on the forward strand.
AAAGGACCAGATTTCCTTTTGTAAAAATATTTCTTAATACCAGAACAAAAACATGTCAGTCAGCCAGAACAATGACATCAAAACCAGTGAACCCTGTACATCAATAAACATATAAATGTCTATACTACTGTGCACTGGATGTCACAGTAAATATAATATTGTCTTATTTCTTAAAATAGTAACACACACAGTAGCTTTGTCACTTCAGTTAATTTGAATGATAAAAGAGAAATAATTAACTTTTTACCTTGTCTATAGGCAAAACATTAGAGTAGACCTAATTAACGGAACATTGAATTCCATGACTTTTTCGTCAAGGTAACAACAGGCTGCTTGCTATACATATGTATACTACATTGTGACTTCATTCCGATGAAATATCGGTCTGGTCCTTCGAAATCACTTCTTCATTGTACATGTAATATTAATTGATCATACAAGAAGCTTAGAAACTTTGAATGTATATTTTCCTTAACTTCAAAATTTTTTGTTTGATTTAACCGACATTCATAGAACTGTAATGTTTTCGAGTTGTGTAAAAGAAGCAGAATTCCATCCTGATCTCAGGGTAATTATCGTCCCTACCAGTAATCTATGTACAACTCTCCTCCTCATACACTTGTTTTACTATGTTATGGTATAACATATTGTCTTTAGACCCCTTGACTCTTCCAAGTCTGTCCAACTGACAAATTCATCATACCATTGACATACTGTTTTATTTCCTCTTCCCGCTGTTTGATAAAATGCACGTGTCGTTTTTCCTCGTTTGAATATTTCATCCCCATCTCTTTCTCAACTTCTAGAATACTGAGAAAAAAACTAGTTTATCATAGCAGTGCATTGAGCAGCAGTAAGTCTGTGATAAAGAGGCGAGATTAAATCTGTACTGTAATTTAAAATGTCAGAGAAGGTATCGGTACCACAATCAGGGCACATCTTTATTTTCAACCAGTTAAGCTGCCTGTGCAATCTGCGAGATAAAATTTTGACTATAATAGCATCTAACCCTGTACAATGAGTTGCCTTGCAGTTGTCTTGCACATCTCGGAGCGCTTGACAGCTAAATGTAACAGCGATGTAAATTAATCATTCCCTATCTGAGTGGCTGTTTCTCCGACTCTGAGGGGGTCCAAAATAGCAACCAAGCATTCAGCAGCCGAGTCTCATCATTACTGCGGGGAAAAAACCCGCAATCAGAGTCTGGGGTAACGGTGTACCGATATTGTGTAAAAACAGAACTTAGGGTAAACATTGTACTCATCAGGCACATGCAACGGCGATAGTCATGTGTCAATCAAACATGCACATCAACCAGGTCGACGTAATACTCACCCGCAAAAAATCTTGCAGACAAAATATTAATGAATAATTTTGCTAAGGGTCAATAATATTAGTACCCCTTGACCCAATCATTTAATAATACTCAATGAAAATATCATTGAAAACCTTGGCACAGAGGATATATCTATTTTATCTTGTGTTTAACACCTGTCTACAGGTGTATTATACACCAATAAAACAAAAACACTATTGTATTTATACACTTTTTAATCTTTATCGTAATTTTAATCCATCTTTTTTATACAAACTGATGGTCCATTCAAACTTTGTCATATTGAAATAATTGGAAATGTCTGTTAGACATGAATGCTGCCACCTTTGAATAACTTGGGGATGGGACACGACTTGACGATGACGTTACAGAATGAGACATGAGAGAAATGGGTAACATGCCCTCCATTCCTTCTACATATGTAATACACTATAGCAGTGACTGTTCAATAATAGAACTGTAAGCCTTCCACCTCTGGGTCATGAGTTTGAAACTCATATGGGGCATTTGACAAGTACTGACTACTGGTTGCTCATGGTCTTTTGTCCTTCTTCTACTATTTCAATTACCATGGCTGTTAAAACGACATGAAACAAAATAAACAAATTTATCTGACAATGGAGCTCCAGAATACATTTCTATGATTCCCCACTTTTCAAATATATGAATATAAATATATAAAAGACAAATCAAGATATAATCAAACCTGTCTATGAAGACCACTCAGGAGATAATCAAACATGTGTATAAATACAAATCAAGATATAATCAAACCTGTCTATAAAGACCACTCAAGAGATAATCAAACTTGTCTATAAAGACCACTCAAGAGATAATCAAACATGTGTATAAATACAAATCAAGATATAATCAAACCTGTCTATAAAGACCACACAAGAGATAATCAAACCTGTCTATAAAGATCCCTCAAGAGATAATCAAACCTGCCTATAAAGACCATATAAGAGATAATCAAAGCTGTCTACAAAGACCACTCAAAAGATAATCAAACCTGTCTATAAAGACCACTCAAGAGATAATCAAACCTGTCTATGAGAACCACTCAAGAGGTAATCAAAACTGTCTATTAAGACCACTCAAGAGATAATCAAACCTGTCAATGAGGACCACACAAGAGATAATCAAACCTGTCTATAAAGTCCACTCAAAATATAATCAAACTTGTCTAAAAAGACCATTCAAGAGATAATTAAACCTGCCTATGAAGACCACTCAAGAGATAATCAAACCTGTCAATGAGGACCACACAAGAGATAATCAAACCTGTCTATAAAGACCATTCAAGATATAATCAAACCTGTCTATGAGGACCACACAAGAGATAATCAAACCTGTCTATAAAGACCACTCAAGTGATAATCAAACCTGTCTATGAAGACCACTCAAGAGATAATCAAACCTGTCTATGAAGACCACTCAAGAGATAATCAAACCTGTCTATGAAGACCACTCAAGAGATAATCAAACCTGTCTTTAAAAACCAATAAAGAGATAATCAAACCTGTCTATAAAGACCATTCAAGAGATAATCAAACCTGCCTATGAAGACCACTCAAGATATAATCAAACCTGTCTATGAGGACCACTCAAGAGGTAATCAAACCTGTCTATTAAGATCACTCAAGAGATAATCAAACCTGTCAATGAGGACCACTCAAGTGATAATCAAACCTGTCTATAAAGACCACTCAAGTGATAATCAAACCTGTCTATGAAGACCACTCAAGAGATAATCAAACCTGTCTTTTAAAACCAATAAAGAGATAATCAAACCTGTCTATAAAGACCACTCAAGAGATAATCAAACCAGTCTATAAAGACCACTCAAGAGATAATCTAACCTGTCTATTAAGACCACTCAAGAGACAATCAAACCTGTCTATAAAGAACACTCAAGAAATAATCAAACATGTATATTAAGACCACTCAAGAGATAATCAAACCTGTCTATTAAGACCACTCAAGAGATAATCAAACCTGTCTATAAAGACAACTCAAGAGACAAAGGACATATTTCAGAGTTATTTGCCCTCAGTGACACAGAAGTGGAAAGCTTGTGGTAAAATGATGGGACTTCCAACCACTCCAATACCGCTGACTCAAAAAATCAGGATCCTAAGAAAGCAGTATTAATAAGTAGGTCGTCTTTCTAATGAGGTGGTCACACAGGCAGGTTTCACTTTATGCCAATGCTATATGCTAAAATCTCTGTATACAGACATCCTGCATTAAATGAGTTACTGCAAAGCAAATCTTTAGTCCCTGAATGACCTGGTCAATAAAAGTCATCAAGGTCAATATGTACACCACTTTGATTTTGTAGGTTTGGTAAACGTCAACTGACACTGGAGACATTCTGTTAGTCTAGCTGAACTTAATTTGATCCAAATATAAAATCGAAATAACAGTTTGTTGCATCAAAGAAATCATAAAAATATGATGGAATGTTCCAATAGATTTTATCTGTATGGAAAATGAAGGTAGTACATAATTTCAGCTTTAAAACTGAACTTCCGATTATTTTTGCATTGTTAACAATAAGAAGTGCATTAATAAAAATGTGGATGCTAATTTATCAAGCTTTTAATTGGAAACTTAATTTGAAAATTAGATTAACCACATTTTATAATTAATAGAGTCTACAGAGATGCAGAACGTTTTGATCACAATATTGGGTAATATCAATAAGTTAATATATGTCTTTGTTAATCATAGCAACAGAAAATTATGGCAACAACCTTTTTATGGATCAAATTACTACAATAAATTGTGTCTTAATTAGGTAGGATTAAAATTTCTGCAGCTAATTCTTCTAAGAATTACTCTAGTTATTCCTAGTTCTATTGACATCAGTGTTATTTAAAGATGTGCATGACTATACTTAATTGTGAGTGTAGAACCGGAGCCTCAAAAATCCACATCTATTGAGATGAATTTAGGAAAGTTTTGTTAAAATCACATTGCTGTAGAGTGGATGATAAAATAGTGGTAAAATGTCTGACCCCTTAACCACTTGACCTCCACAACCCAGAAGTGGAGGGCTAGTGGTAAAATGTCCAGCTCCTTAACCACTCAACCACCACAACCCAGAGGGTAAAATGTCCGGCCCTTTAACCACTCGACCACCACAACCCAGAGTTGGAGGGCTATAATGGTAAAATGTCAGACACCTCAACCACTGGACCAACACAACCCACAGATGGAGGGCTAGAGGTAGAATGTCAGACACCTTAACCACTCAACCACCACAACCCTGAGGTGGAGGGCTAGGGGTAGAATGTCAGACACCTTAACCACTCAACCACCACAACCCAGAGGTGGAGGGCTCTAATGGTAAAATGTCAGACACCTCAACCACTGGACCAACACAACCCACAGATGGAGGGCTAGAGGTAGAATGTCAGACACCTTAACCACTCAACCACCACAACCCAGAGGTGGAAGGCTAGTGTTAGAATGTCAGACACCTTAACCACTTGACCACAACCCAGAGGGGTAGGCTAGTGGTAGAATGTCAGATGTCAAACACCTTTACCACAAAGCCATTGTAGCCCAGAGATGGAAGGCTGCTGGCAGAATGCCAGACACCGTAAACCACTCAGCCACCACAAGCACGAGGTGGAGAGCTAGTAGTAGAATGTCGAACACCTTTACCACTTTACCAGTATAACTTTAAAACTAAGGACTATATATGTTACCATAGAGCCCGTGGTGGGGGGTCAGTGGTATAACATTTAGTCATGTCCATGAATGAAATTTGACTTTGCTGACATCTTTATTTGTTTTTATTTTAACAATTAGAAAACTGGCTGATACTACTGGATTATATAAAGCAATATTATCAAACAGGTAATCTCAAACTGTGTTGGCTGGTGTTCAGCTTGTAACAGTAACTGCTGATTGTTTAAGAATGAGCCTAGTTTGGGTGATGGCAGTTTGAATATTTCCTGTCATCATTAGGTCTTTTGGTTAGTGGGGGATGGCTGGGGTAGCTGAGGAAAGCTATACAACATTCATACTCATTTAGGAAAAAACGGATATAAGTGGTAACCAGTAGAACACTGGCAATGGTCAGTAGCTGGACAATGCATATTTGTACCATGAAGAAAAAAGCATGCGTGTAGCCACAGCACCATACCTCCAGCATAACCTATGTCATGTTAACAATCTGTGACCTAATTGTACAGAAGATTACCATTGGATCACATGTGTATTACACCCATAGTACATTGAGCACGAGTTATGACACTAAAACAACATTCCATCCCATCGTAACACATGTTTCTTCTATTGCAAGCATTTCCCGTCATCATTTATTAGATGTCAGAATGGATACTGCAGAATCGGAGCCAAACACAGGGGCTGATTCACATTTAAATTTACTACATTGCACAGTCTCATCTTTTTTCATTTCAATCAATTTCATTGACTAAATGGAACAGTTCATTTGAACATGCATTTTTACACATCTCCGTACTATTTTTTACAAACATCTAATAACCTTGTGTCCTTGATAGCATGGTCAAGGTCATTTCATTTGACGTATCTGACCATGATTATCATTCACAAAAGTGAACTAAAATATATATAGAGTCAATCTTGAAAAAAAACCTTAAAAGTTTTTCTTTTCCATATTTGTGACCTTATTTGTCCTTTAGCAGGTAAACACACATGTTTGCATAAATTAAGCAGGAAGCAGACTATGAAGTTATGCATGAAAAGACATCTAGCTTTGTAAATTATTACAAGAGGCCTTGAAAACTAAAAAAGGCAAGAAGCTTGAGGCAAGACTGATGAAAATAACTAAATGAACAGACATTGTTCGAATGTAACGGCCTGAAGTCACTGCAAGACTATAGATGTAAATAAGACATCTACAAGGTGAATCTACAGACACTTTACTAATGTAAAAATTTACTATATCCAACTCAACTGTGAAAAATGCATCTAAGACTCAAAATCTTGTAGATTTATCAACAACAGATAGATTTTCAGGTTTATTGCCATTTTTTTTTCTTCTCATTGAAAGTTGTAAGTTAAGTAAAGGGTGTGAATTTGGTGGAAAAGAAAGGTGCATTATAAGGTCAACGTGATAATCCATCCTGTTACTACTGTATGACATTACTGAAGGGGATGAGCTAAGAGAAATTCACCTTAACCACTCGGCCACTGTGTCCCAGAAGTAGGGATTAGTGGTAGAATGTCAGTCACCTTAACCACTCTGCCACTGTGTCCTGAAGTAGGGGAGGGATAGTGGTAGAATGTTGGACACCTTAACCACTCTGCCACTGTGTTCTGAAGTAGGGGAGGGATAGTGGTAATCACAAGTTTTACATTGAATACTATCTTTTGCATAAAAAAAATCCAAGTCACTGATATTAATATCAAAATACACTAAGCCTGATATTTGCACACAATTTACTAGATCTCCTAGCTGACATTCCCAAAACTAAAAAAATAAATATAACATTTTATAAGAAAAATTTTAAAATTCTTCCTTCAGTTGAAGGTTATCTTTCCCATGATATTTAATCTACAGGAAATCCTACTAGATGGAATATTTCTGCAGCTATATCAAACTCATAGGAAAACTCTAAATATGGTCAAAATGGTTGTGGAATTTCTCCTGAGAGAGTATGTCATTTAGTTAAAGTTGGCCTTGAATTCAGCAGAATGAAGTCTGATCCAAGGACAACATACCTACAGAAACAGAGTATTAAAGGATACACTGCAAATTATCACATTAATTGCAACTTCATATGAACATTTTATATAACAAAATGATCCCTTAGATAAATCAATCTTCGTTTGATAATTCCTGTTGGAATACCTGTCTGGAAATTCAAGATTCAACAGACACAATTTTAAATGCTATGACATTCTGAAATGTTCAGTTTATTTCTATAAATAAACAGAAGTCAAGATAAAATCATACCTGTCTATAAAAACAACCACAGGACAAATAAAAAGGGGCCTTTATACACAGGTCCTTCATTTTGGAACCAAATAAAAGCTGTCTTATTAAACAATTGTCTGTATACAGAGGAAGTCACCAATGCACTGGTTTTACAGTACAACAATTATGATGACACAAATCACTAACGAAGACCCCTTGCCCTGATTTATCGAAACAAACTACGTCAAAAATGGACTTAAGTCAAACTTCCCCCCCCATAATTTACATAAGAACTAAACTGAAGTTTTGGGTTAAGTCAGTGATTTATGCTTCTAAAGATCTGGGCCAAAATCCTCACCATTCTCCTTCATTTGTAAAATATCTCAAATTTCCTCATTTGACTATATTTTGTCACCTGAAATCAATGTGATCATATCCTCCTATATTACTTTTCCAAATGTTATCTATTTTTCAAGATTCCTAGGCTAACATTTTTCATTAATAAACAAAAAAGTCTTTCTTTGCTGATTATCTGATATTTTCTGATTATAGATATCAAATGTAAGTAAATACGTCTACCTCCCACTAGTATCCAATGTTTCAAAATGAAGTCAATAAATTCAAACCATGTGGAGAAAAGCTGCCTTTCACAGGCCATCCCACCCAAGCTCCACATCTCCCCTGGGAACACCCTTGTGAATACAAGTTCCCTGATAAATCATATGCTAAATGCTCATAAAGCTAGGGTCTGGAGCAATGGAATGAAGCGGGAGAGGCTGAGGGCACTCTAGTTTGATATTTGCCACCTATAGGGGTACTCGCATTCTAATGACCAACCGGTAAGTAGGACCCTCAAAACCACATTATCAACCCGACAACACAAGACGCTCACAGGAGTCCAAATTCTATAGCAGTTGCTGCCACTTGAGAGCTAGGTAATGACAGCTCCAGTTTACAGAGGAGCAACTGAATCGACACATAATCCACTACTACAACACTAAATCTCATTGGTCCTTCCAGCCAAGATTGGAAAGTGACTGAATCAACACACAATCCACTACTACAACACTAAATCTCATTAGTCCTTCCAGCCAAGATTGGAAAGTGACTGAATCAACACACAATCCACTACTACAACACTAAATTTCATTTGTCCTTCCAGCCAAGATTTGAAAGCGACTGAATTGACACATAATTACTATTACAACACTAAATCTCATTGGTGCTAAAAACAGTAAAACCTACATCATGAATTTGAATTATAGCAAAAAACTATTCAATGGCCTTGAATTGCAGTAGTAACTACATAATGATCTTGAATTACAGCAAAAACTACACATGACCTTGAATTGCAGTAGTAACTACACAATGACCTTGAATTGCAGTAGTAACTACACAATGACCTTGAATTGCAGTACTAACTACACAATAACCTTGAATTGCAGTAGTAACTACACAATGACCTTGAATTGCAGTAGTAACTACACAATGACCTTGAATTGCAGTAGTAACTACACAATGACCTTGAATTGCAGTAGTAACTACACAATGACCTTGAATTGCAGTAGTAACTACACAATGACCTTTAATTGCAGTAGTAACTACACAATGACCTTGAATTGCAGTAGTAACTACACAATGACCTCATTACAGCAAACAAATACAAAATGACCTTGAATTGCAGTAACAACTGCAAAATTGCCTTCAATTACCTTACAATCACCAATGACAAAATGACCTTGAATTACCTTACAATCACCAATGACAAAATGACCTTGGATTACCTTACAATCACCAATAACAAAATGACCTTGAATTACCTTACAATCACCAATAACAAAATGACCTTGAATTACCTTACAATCACCAATAACAAAATGACCTTGAATTACCTTACAATCACCAATAACAAAATGACCTTGAATTACCTTACAATCACCAATAACAAAATGACCTTGAATTACCTTACAATCACCAATAACAAAATGACCTTGAATTACCTTACAATCACCAATAACAAAATGACCTTGAATTACCTTACAATCACCAATAACAAAATGACCTTGAATTACCTTACAATCACCAATAACAAAATGACCTTGAATTACCTTACAATCACCAATGACAAAATGACCTTGAATTACCTTACAATCGCCAATAACAAAATGACCTTGAATTACCTTACAATCACCAATAACAAAATGACCTTGAATTACCTTACAATCACCAATAACAAAATGACCTTGAATTACCTTACAATCACCAATAACAAAATGACCTTGAATTACCTTACAATCACCAATAACAAAATGACCTTGAATTACCTTACAATCACCAATAACAAAATGACCTTGGATTCAGCATTTGCTACATATAACCTTCAGTCACAGCTTCAAAACCAACTTTAAATAAAGCACCAAGGACAGTTCAAACCAGTTGCACCACACAATGACTTACATAGTTACCTTGACCTTAATCTGGTTTTTGATTTTGAACAAATTAAGGGAAGTACTACACACAGATTATGGAGAGGAAATAGTACAACCTTTACTAGAAACACCTGGGATTCCCTAGGAATAACAAAATTTACTATAAATTGTAGGCCAATGAGTACACACCACTTAGAGACAATACGTTATTCACGGCTGGCTACCCCCAACAAGTAATACTATAATTGTTAAGTTTACAGCACAAACTGATTTTTAAGCTAAACATTTTAATCAAGAGGTAGCTAAATATCCTGTTATAAGAACAAAATATCAATTACAAACTAGAATATTTACATGTACCTAAAATCTTACAAAGACAATATTTCAGATATTTCATACTTCTGTTTCATAAAGATGTGTTTCTTACAGGAGGATCTTGAAGTCTCTGATAAAGATTAAGCAATCGTAGCAAGATATTTAGAAAAAAATTATATATCTTGTAAGCTTCACATTAATATCCTAGCTATTATTGGAACGGCATAGGTCAGCAATCAAACTGCAAAATTTCATCGAATACAGTTCAGTGCTTTTGGAGAAGTCAAAAATGTAAAATATTTTGAAGTTATAGCACAGACAACACAAAAAAGAAAACAAATTATTTTACAGATAGTGGACTGAACAAATTAATGTACAATGGAAAACAACCATACATCAATATATGTATTTAATGGTAAACTGAAAGTAGAATGGATGGTGGAAAAATCTGGATAATCATGGAACACTTCATAAAGGTGAGCTGAAAAAAACCATATGGGGTCATCATGGAAAAAATACACAAAGAGCTCAAAAGTGTGGACAAAGGGAAAATTGTACAGCACTGGGCATAAAGGATGGGCAGAAAATGTAAGTGGACTTTGATAACAATACATTGCTTGGTACAACGGGTAGGCTGAAACTGTAGGTGCCAGGATACATCAGGTAATCTTGACAAGGAGAAGGTGGACTGAAAATTACGTGAACAAAGACATGATGGACAATCATTTGTTATCAATGAAAGGCTGAAAATAGGCCTAGACATATAACGACGGTGATCTGGACATTGATACATCAGCTGGTTTAGAGGAGAGATTGCAATCATAAGTGGTCAAATCACAAAATCATGCAAAAGACAGGTAATACAAAAGGAATTAAGGATGAAAATGGGTGTGTATCATCAGATGTACATACATGTCATAAGTGAATGTGTTGTGGTTATCAGTCCCACAGGAAGTCTCCATGAGAAGCTGTAGAGTCTATCACAGATTCCAGGAAAACACAAGCACAGCCGTATTATCACACAAGCATGCACAGTCTTACCTGTCAACATCCAAACATCTATACAGCAAGTTATGATACAGGCGATTTTCTTATAGACATAAATTTGCAAATATGTCTGTCTCTGTGCCTTTAAGTGTAAAATCCAGACTGATCACTGCTTAAACACCACATATAATGATGTACATGCACAACCATATAAAGTAACTGGTGGCTTTACTGCCAGTTACCTATTACATTGTTAACTTACTGTGATCTATATGATGTCAAATTTAATAAACCGACAAAATCTGAGACAATGCTTAGCAAGACTATTCCCTAAAGTTAAGTTCTTTGAAGCAATACGGGGCTCAGATTTTGAGATAATCCACTGGCATCACACTGTGAGGACTTCATTTAATTAAATTTCGGAATTATCTTTTAGTCATCATAGATCCTCCAAGTAAAAGCTACTTATCCAAGTGGTATTCTCCATTTATCTCTACCTTGCCCTTTGCCCTCTTATCCAATGTCCTTTGTCCTTTTATCCATTGCCCTTTGCCCTCCTATCCATTGTCCTTTGCCCTCTTTTCCATTGTTCTTTCCCTATTATCCGTTGCTCTTTGTCCTCTTATCCATTGCTCTTTGTCCTCATATCCAATGTCCTTTGTCCTCTTATTCACTGTCCTTTGTTCTCTTTTCCATTGCCCTTTGCCTTCTTATCCATTGTCCTTTGCCCTCTTGCCCATTGCTCTTAATCCTCTTATCAATTGCCCTTTGCCCTCTTATCCATTGTTCTTTGCCCTCTTATCCATTGCCCTTTGACCTCCAATGCTCTTATTCAATGTCCTTTGTCCTCTTATTAATTGATCTTTGTCCTCTTATCCATTGCCCTTTGCCCTCTTATCCAATGTCCTTTGTCCTTTTATCCATTGCTCTTTGCCCACTTATTCATTGTCCTTTTGTGTTCAACTTACCTTAATCCTTCTTAATGCCATTTGTTTCTTAATTGGAATCCCCTTTTCAACTATTTCTTTGTTAATTTGTTTTACTTGCCCTTAACCCCCTGTCCATAACCCTTTAGTCTTTTTATGACCCTTAGCCCCTTGTCCTTTTGTATCTCAGTTGCTCCCCAGTAGCCCCATATCCTTTGTCGCTCTCTTTTTAATCAAGCTTAATTAGTAGTCTATCAATTGCCCTCTGCCACTTTAATTTCTTGCTGTCAGCCTCTTGTCCATTGACCTTCATCTTTTAACCAGAACCCTTATTAATAGCCCTTTTTTATTTTATCTGTTGCTCCTATCAACTACCCCTTTTAAAATTGATTTGTCTGAATCCTTGGGAATTGTATTTTCCCTTTGTATCATGTATTTTGTCTCCATTGTCCCTCTGTATCCTAGCTATTTTGTCTGTACCCTTGACCATAATCCATTGTTTTGTTATATATTTAGACATATTTATCCTTTGAATCCATGATCATCTTTTGGTATTATATCTATTCTTCTTTGAAATTGTTCTTTATTTATAATTCACCATTAATCCATAATTAGTATCTCATCATCATTACCTTTTTTTTATTTATTATGTTATGTTTTGAATAGTTGGAAAAAAACGTATATTTCTATCAGGAAGTTTAAACTGATATCAGTTATGAAAACATCAATACATTTGTCATAATTGTTAAAACAATTGTTGAAAATATCTGGTTTTAATGTTCAGATTTCTGTCTTCTACATGATTTTGATAGCATTCTGTTATAAAGTATTATAATGTAAACTGTAAGCTCAGATTTACTGCCATCATACAGACATCTTTGCAGCTGGTTATGTCTGTGATGCAGCCTACTACAGTCTCCATTGTTGCTCTGGGAAGCATGTCCAAGGCAATTTATTGTCAATTCGTGAGAGTTGCAGTAACAGGAATGGTAGCTCCATAAATGCCATGCATAGCTTCGTAGATAACACCTCCAAATTGAATTACATCAAATTAATTAGATCAGAACAGCAATGCAGTTAATTTTCAAAATTAGAAGCACATAGTCTATTTTGAAAATTATGAGTCTCATGGGTAGAGACCTTTTTTCCTTTTCTTACCCACATAGTTTATTCATCTAAGGGGCATAACTCAGTATGTTGAACCATCATCGACACTTTAGAGAAGACCCCTGGGCCCCCTTCAGTCCATCCTACAGTACAGCCAGCTAACCATTCAGATGTAACTATTACACAGTACACCAGATGTAGTGTTACTACTTATGGATATTTACTGCCTGTAAGTCCATCCTAAACCAAGTAATTAGACACACAGAGTGTGATCCTTTGTAGACTCACTGCATCACATACATCTGTACAGCTCCACTCAAAAACTCCATATACAAACATGTGGGATTGTCTTCCAAGAGAAATGATTCTGTTACATATATGACTTTAGTAATTACTCCACAAAAGTAAACTATTTTACCTGCTTATTGTAATTACATAATATTCATATACAATTTACTTGTCTTATTAGTAATCAACATTGACTTTCACTGTTTACCTTTATGTAAGCAGTTTTGGTAAAAATGTGAAAATTTAACATACTGGCTCTTATTTTTTGTAAAAGTAAATTTAAGTTACCATGTAAGCACTGATTTTTCACAATAAAATCCCTTAAGACATGGAATTAATCCTTCATAAAGCATAGAGCTGTACTAACCATTCAACAACACAGGAACTAGAGGCTTTCAAGCCATTAAACAATTTTCACATTTATGTCAAATACAAGGAACTGATATGTTTTTATGTCAAACTCAAGAGCCTAGTGTATTTCATGTCAAACACAGGGGCCTAGTGTATTCCATGTCAAACACAGGGGCCTAGTGTATTCCATGTTAAACACAGGGGCCTGCATGGTTTATTCCATGTCAACCATAGAGTCCTAGTGTATTCCATGTCAAACGCAAGAGCCTGGTGTATTCCATGTCAAACACAGATGCCTGGTGTATTCCATGTCAAACACAGATGCCTGGTGTATTCCATGTCAAACACAGTGTCCTAGTGTATTCCATGTCAAACACAGGGCCCTGGTGTATTCCATGTCAAACAGGGGCCTAGAGTTTTCCATGTCAAACAGGGGCCTAGTGTATTCCATGTCAAACACAGGGGTCTAGTGTATTCCATGTCAAACACAGGGGCCTGGTGTAATCTGTGTCAAACACAGGGGCCTAGTGTATTCCATGTCAAACACAGGGGCCTGGTATATTCCATGTCAAACACAGGGACCTAGTGTATTCCAAATTGTCAAATACAATTTTCTGATGTCATTCATTTGTGTATGCCATACATTTGTGTGATTAACAACATCTTATATGTGATCTCCAAGATCACCAATAAGTCTGTTTCCTTAACATAATTAAATATACAGTTTAGATTACTTCTGGATATCAGTTCTATCAACCAAATATTTTTAGTAAAAAAATCATTGAATAATCTATACTGAATGTATGAACTCATCTGGGGAAGTGCTTTGTTCACCCCCTCTCCAGAAATTACTATGTTTTTGACAGAATTTAAAAATCTCCGACTGTAGGTACCATGGAGACAACACCAAATTTTATAGTCTGTTGTAACACAGAGCTTGATTTCCCTATAGTGAGATATGAAAATATCATATGTTTCCACCTTCCAATAATTACAGGTAAATGCAACCGGATTGTGAGCCTCATGTGGTTCAGGGTGCAGAAAACCACAGGCTATAAAAACAATGCAGACGAAGAGATTTTCTGTCAATAAGATTTTCAGTCTTTGGAGAGGTTCAAGTTTTGGATGTGATTAGGTCACCACAATCATACAAGGACATATAGGTCATCACCTACTTATAGAAATCACTAGTGATCTTAAATCAGTTATTTTATATTTACTATATCAGTTAGTATATCATTATATGTCTTGCAACTTAAGTCTCTGATAAATTTTACACAAATGTATCAGATTTTTGAAATTTAAATTTCATCAGAAAAAATCTTCATTTCAGTTTTCCCCGAATATATGATGTTTATCAGCTGTCATTCTAAATACCAACAAGAGACCCATGGGCCTTTACGATCACCTGATATTTGATACAATTAGTTATATAATTTACTAGCCAATTAATGTCTTTTGTTAAAAAAATAGGAACATACATCTAATAGGTCTACATACAAAGTTTTATTAAGCTCCGTGCATATTTACTCAAGTTATCATGTTCACAAGATTTAATAATTATAATTGCAAAGGACAATAACTCCATAAGTTACGATCTAATCAGGTCAAATTCCAACTTGTCAGAGATCTTTCCAGTGTTAGTCTTCATACAAAGTTTCATGAAGCTGAGTGCATATTTATTCAAGTTATCGTATTCACAAGGACTAATAATAATAATTAGTGCAAAGGGAAATAACTCCATAAATTATCGTCAAATCAAGATGATTTTAAAACTCATTCGAGATATTTCTAATATCAGTCTTCATACAAAATTTCATGAAAGATGCTCCAACACCAACAAAGCAAAAATGTTATTCATCAATTGAACAATAATTTGTGTTTAATAGTGTATATGTATGTCTGATTAACACAAAAATATTATAAAGTAATTTATTTTGTCTTTGGTACATGTGCAATCAGTACTTTATTCCATATAGGATATAGTACCAAGGAGTTTTTCGGAATACAATTAATTATTTTTAATATTTTTAACTTTAAGAAAAAATTAGAATCTCGAATTTTTCAATGGTGGTAATGGTATAAAGTAAGTATAACTTTTGTGACTGAAAAAAAAATATCAAATTGTCTGCTCCTGTTTTTGTTAGTGAAAAAATTACCATTTGTCAGCGGTAAAGCACCTTTAAGCTCGGTTTATATTTACTCAGGTAATTGTGTAAACAAGGTTCAATAATTATTGTTGCAAAGGGAAATAACTCTGTAAGTTACAATCAAATCAGGTCAATTTTTTATCTTGTCCAAGATCTATCCAATGTTAGTCTACATACAAAAGCTTATTAAGCATATCTACTCAAGCTAAATTGTTCACAAGGTCCAACAATATTTTTAAAGCAAAGGGCAATAACTCCATTAATTACTATTGAATCAAACTGACTTTCAAACTCGTCTGAGATCTTTTGAATGCTAGTCAACATAGAAAGTTTCATTAAGCTCAGTTAATATTTACTAATGTTATCAAGTTCACAAGTTCCATAATAATTATTGTGCAAAGGGCAACAACTCCGTAAATTACTGTCCAAACATGTTGATTTTCAAACTCGTTTCAGATCCTTCCAATGTTAGTCTCCACAAAGAATTTCATTAAGCTCGGTTTATACTTACTTAAGTTATCACATTCACCAGGTCCATTAGTAATTATTAGTGCAAAGGGCAATAACTCTGTAAATCAATGTCAAATCATACTGATTTTTGAACTCCCTTGAGATAGTTCCAATGTCAGTCTACAAACAATGTTTCATTAAGCTCGGTTTTTATTTACTTAAGTTAACGCATTCACAAGATCCAATAGTAATTATTAATGCAAAGGGAAATAGCTCCTTTAATTACTGTTGAATCAAGCTGATTTTCAAACTCATCCGAGATCATTCCACACAAAGTTTCATAAAGCTCTCTTAAGGTTTACTCAAGTTATCACGTTTACAAGGAAATGTTAACGGATGTCGCATGACAGACGACGGTTAACGACAGACACAAGACCATCACAATAGGTCACTATGACCTATGGTCAGCTGACCTAAAAAGCCAAATCTATACATTAAGTTTTTTGTTTAGGAATTAATAGTTGTTTGGAATGAAGCTGCATTACTGTATTTGATTTCTGTCATATTTCATTCAGGCAGGTAATAAAAAAAAGGATTCATGTTTTTCCTTAACTAACATCAACATCTCTCCTAACTTTTGCATGTATATGGAAAAACAGAAAGCATATCACAATTACTTACTATTTCTAATGTTTTGACCTCTGAACTTTGGGTCAAGGTCAAACAACAATTTAATAATATTTGTTTTAGGTATGAATGTATTTAATAAGTAATTCATACTCATATTGTTAATTAAGTAGAATCAATCACCTACAAATGAAGCATGAAAGTCAAAACTCATTTGACCTTTGACCTTGAGTCATTTCAACCTAACAACAGTATAGACTGCTTAGCAAAAGACAATACAGTATATCTATTTATGCATTATTCTCAATATCTTTTGGGGTTATGAAGTAGACACAAAGCCAGTTTGGCCAATGACTGTGCCACTTCAAAAATCCCCAGCGAAAATGTTTTGCATTAATGACGTCATGCATAATACGTGACGTACAATTGTTTCGGTCAATGGAAAAATAACCCCATACAAAATTACATTATATATATATATATATACTAGTTTTTTTCAGTTAAAGTAATGACTTGATTAGTTAACAACATTTTCAATATGTATTTGACACACATATAGTTCATCAGTCTTTCTAAACTGTATTCACATTTTGGAATATTTTCACATCAAATTTTAATCCTCTCCATTCTTTCCTCCTTAAGACTCTGAAAGCATAAAATTGTAATTTTTATTTCCACTTTCACTAAATAAAATATATTTCATTTTTATTTACAACAATTATTTTGTCATGAAAATGTAATGCATGACAAAAAGAATTTCAATAGAAAAATTTATAGAAGAAAAAATATTACAATAATAAATAAACATGTGAAAGCATACAAAAAGAATCAATTAGTTGTGGCAGTCGGCCGATTTTCAGATAAAATTCAGACAATAAAAAAAAATCCTCCACATCTGTCAGGAAGTGATAATTGAATGGTCATTGGTTTGTATATGATGACCAATGGTCAGTGGCCGATGACCTGTTAGGTCACACATAACACCAATCATCACCTGACCAGGTAAATGACGTCTAGCCGGAGGGCAGTGAATGTTGTACAGGCCCAAAGTTACTACCTACAGTATAAAGTCATCATCGGGAACATTGACCAGGCATCAATGTATCACGATAATTAGCCCCAATACACTGACCATTGACTTTACAGGTAACAGTCCTCTCTGTGGGAACCGCCCCTAAGGAAACATTCACCATGGTCAAACAAAAATCACAGAAATTAGTGAAAGCTTTGTCAGCTGTGAAGTGACCAGTGTCCGAGGCCCCTGTCCGATGCACATGTCCAGTTATTAAGTGACAACTGCCTAGTGGTAAAAAAGAACATTAGCCTTAATGATATAGCCTGGTACCTTGCTGAAGGCATACTTCTATATCACCAGAATTCCAACTAGAATCATACAATATCCAGAGAAATCAGCACCACTGAAAACCCTAATCATACATTTGGTTTGAATATATAGTTTAAAAGAATTTGATATATTCCCATCATCATCATTTTTTTTTCTCGGAAATTCAATTGGTGCATTATATTAAGACAAGACAAAAAATGAACAATATTTCACTGCACATTATGAATTTCAATATGATTCAAGCATTCTATGAATTTTATCATTACTGTACAACGTAATATTTTATTATTGCTTTAAACATTATTACAAGTGGATAAGAATTCACTGAAAAAATCATAACTATCTGTCCATAGTTACAAAACACAATGGTACATGTAAACTGCAGGGGCTGTTTTGTCATATTTATTAGTTTTAATGTAATTCAGTTACAGACTGAATGTTGTATCATCATCAAAACCACATGTACCTAAAATATTGTAAACTAAACTTCCGACCTGATGTGATATCTAAGTTCATGATCATTCGATCATTGGACAGTTGAGACATGTATGATCATCTATTGGACAGTTGAGACATGATCATTTATTGGGCAGTTGAACCATGACCATATATATTGGGCAGTTGAGTCATGATCATCTATTGGAAATTTGAGACATGATCATCTATTGGACTGTTGAGACATGATCATCCATTGGACAGTTGAGACATTATCATCTATTGGACAATTGAGACATGTTCATCTATTGGACTGTTGAGACATGATCATTCATTTGACTGTTGAGACATGATCATTCATTGGACAGTTGAGACATGATCATTCATTGGACAGTTGATACATGATCATTCATTGGACAGTTGAGACATGATCATTTATTGGGCAGTTGAGACATGGTCATCTATTTGACTGTTGAGACATGATCATTCATTGGACTGTTGAGACATGATCATTCATAGGACAGTTGAGACATGATCATCTATTGGACAGTTGAGACATGATCATCTATTGGACAGTTGAGACATGATCATTCATTGGACTGTTGAGACATGATCATTCATTGGACAGTTGAAACATGATCATCTATTGGACAGTTGAGACATGATTATCTATTTGATAGTTGAGACATGATCATCTATCGGAATGTTGAGCAGACACGATCACCTATTGGACAGTTGAGACAAAACCATTAACCTTACTATCAGCAACTTTTGCAATCCTTGAATTTTTCAAATTGCAGTAAAACCCAAAAGACAAAGTAAATTTTTTCTCAATAAATAAATGGTCTTACACAGGAAAACTGGTCAATTATATTCCAGAGTGAGGCAGGCATAATCTTAACACAGAGGTATGCATTAAACCCAGAGTGAGGCAGGCACGATCTTAATACAGAGGTATGCTTTAAAGTGGGGTTTTTTCTGTACATATTCTTACATAAATTGATTTTTGTCATCAACAAAGAAATTTATAATACTAAAATTCTGAAACAAAATATTTAATTAATTCTGTATTGATATAATAAACGGGGTATTGAACAAAATATCTTCATATATTTTCAATATTTCCTCAGGAAAGTGCTACGGAATATGACAACTTACAGGACCTCACTGACTTTTACTTTTGATGTACCAATATTCAAAAGTTATTCTGTAGCAAGAACTTCAGTTAGTAAGTATTTTAATTTGAAGTTTGAAGCACCAAGGGAGCTGGCAAGTAATTATAGAGAAATGTCAGATGATGCTAACTTTGACAAACTCCAAAACAATATGTTCAAAAGATAAACTAATGGTTATACTAATATACAATGTGGCCATCCCAACAATTTCTTTGGTCTACTGGTCTACTTGTGATACTTAAGTTTAAAACATAAAAGTTTTCTTACAAATATTAACAAAATTTTAACAATGCCAAAAAAGAATTTGAAAATGTCAAGAACAATACAAAGCATATTTGTACAGTTAATCCCATATGTGTCTGTTTCAAAATATGGTAAAAAATTTAAAAGAGAAAGAAATTCCAAATTTATTTTGATGATAATTGTTTAGCATTACTAGCATTAAATACCTTATATAACAATAAGATTCAATAATCAAAATCCCAACTTATGTACATTAAATAATAAACAATTGGGAAAATGCATGCTATGGGAACTTGGAAGGGATATTGATAGGAATGTAAATATAATTACAAATAATGCATCAAAAGATGGCAGGTAGATTCTGACATGGAAGCACTGACCAGCTTTACAATATAAATATTACTGTGTCCCGCCCCCAATAAAATCACGGACAACAAACAAGGGGAATAACCCTTTTCCGTGACATAAGTCTCCTGATAAATCATGTATTGTATGCTTAATGAAAAAACTAAATAAATCTTTCATTGATTATAAAATAATTATATAAAACAAAATACCAAATTAATTGAAATTCAACATAAGAATTTAATTTCAAAACTTTTAACAAGAAATTTAATATTTTCCACAGTAATAAATGTTTGTTTAAAATGAGGTTGACACAAGAGTTGATAAACCTGCCTGATTGTCGTTATGACTAGAAAATCAGTTAGCATGGGAATAAATGCCAGCTGAGTTTGACAGTGACGACCGCCCAAGGGCCGGCAAGGAGACAGGACTGAAATGACAGGTACAAGTCTATCGAAAGCTACCTCAAACGACCCCACTGACCTCAGTTGACTCCGACAATATGGCTGCAATCTGGCCACTACGTTGTCCATCATTTATGACATTTGACTCATAAAGTCTGGAGATTACTGTGCGGTGTTTATTGTTGTGTGTGTAAATACAAAATACATTGTGTAATATAACAGAAGTAGATATAGCTTGTTTATTGAATTCTCCCACTGCTAAATTATTGTTGTACCTTGTGCAAAGTAATATTATGGTCATTTCATGACTATTAAATAAAGTACACACATACTATGTACAGTAATATCAGGATTGTTCTCACAAGAATGTGTACGGAATAGCTATCTATTGTCTTCAATAAATAGCAATCCTTATCCTGTACCAAAGTGCTTGTAATTTATAAATTCAATGGGATCCTAAGAAAAACCTCAATTTTGCCAATTTTTGTTCAATTGTCATATAGGTTTACAGTTAGAGACAAAAGGATTGAGTTTCAGATTCTCTTCGAATGAGTAGAAATTTATTTTGAAAAAAAGCTAACATGTATATGAAATTATATATATACAAATTTTATCATTAAAAGTTATTATCTAATTTAAATGAGCATTTAATTGTGATTAAGTATTTGCTTCTTTGTATGATTACTTCTGTATCTTTATTTTTTCTCTTTTTTAATAAATTTGGTGTATCACTTAATTTTTGTACCATTATTTCTGTTAATATTTTTAATTGGTTTCTTAATTGATCTCCTTATGTGGTTTTCTGCTTGATTTTATCTTCTGTCTATTTTTCAGCTTATTTGTCATTTGCTTATTTTATGAATATTTTGATGCATATTTTTTGTGTGTTTGCTTGCTCCTACTTGTTTGTCCCTTCGACAGCAAATATGCCTACATATGTGAAACTCATAAACCACAACTTTTCAAATTCTCTCTTTCAGAGACACGACAGAAACTAGGATTTCCACAATCCACCACATGGTGTGGGATGCTGGTTATCCACTTTCCCTAGAAAAGAAAATCTTTCCCGAATAGGGATTTGGATTGTATAACTTCTCTGCAATGGAGTTTATGTAAGGCTACTGCTGTCCTCCAGGGATGAATTTCTAAAAACATTATTTTATTTTGGTGTCAAAGGTAATTGGTGACTATTAAGCTTGATAGTTCTCTTTGGCTTCTCTGGTGCTAACTCTGTGTACTTTTAGATAAGGATGTGCAATGTACCTGCTCCCGATGCAGTCATATTGTCACAGTTGTACTGTTAGGGTAGAGGGAATTTCCCTCTGTGGCAGAGTGTCTGGAATAATGGGAGTTATCTCCCTAGAGTTACAGATCCCTGAAGTGTCACCATATGTCTTGCTACAACAGTACATATACGTGTTACAGTACTTTTAAACTGTTTTGATCTATGACCTTTCTTAAGCCACTGCAAATAATACCGTTGAAGCATTTAATCTCAAAGCAAATATAGTCACCATTACAATTCTGTAGAAAAATTGAGTCCAGTTGAGCAAGTGATTAAACAAATATGCATTACAATGTTGTAGAACTCTTTAGCTATACAATCATTACAAGCAATGAACAAATAGGCACAACAGAACATTGTTCCTAAAATAAAGCATAATAGCTGTAGATGTCATAAGAAACAAGGGGACATAACTCTGAACAATAGCAAATATGGTTGTGGATGACATATGGACAAGGGGACATAACTGAACAACAGGAAATATAGTTGTGGATGGCATAAGAAACAATGGGACATAACTCTGAGCAATAGAAAATATAGCTGTGAATGGCAGAAGGAACAAGTGGACAAATTCTAAACAATAGGAAATATAACTGTGGATGGCATAAGGAACAAGGGGACACAACTCTATACAAATAGTCAGGTTAAGGGAATACCACATAAGGTATCAACAGGACAACATTATGAACTTAAGAATCCAGGGGACAAAACTCCATAAAATGGGTATGGTTTCTGGAATACAGCATTAGAGATACTAGCATGGACAATATTATAAATCAGGGGACATAACTCCATACATAATCCCAGTTAATGGAATACAGAGATAAGATAATAGTCACTATTATAACTTAACGAACATTAGGGATATACATGTAACTCTATATAGTGCATCTGGCTCCTTGAATTACAGTATGTTAAAAAAACAATAAGATGACATAATCTCTTCAGTAGCACCTGTCCTTTGAATACAGTACCATAGACATATGGAGAATACCAGGAGTAAGAACCATGGGACAAACCACAGTTTATATAGAAATCCCAGACATAGGAATACAGCATTACATATAATGAAATGGACAAAAATGAATTCAGAAAAAAAACCAGGACAGAACTCTGTAAAGTGCACCTGGTTTAAATTACAGAATTAGATAAAGTTTGAACCCTTTTATAAATAGAGAATCGGTGACTTAATGGCTGCTGCTAAGGACACTAATTACATAAGGAATGTGTGAAGTAGTGATAATTTACTGTTGGAACATGCAATAATTTTCACAAAAATCTAAATTGAAAATTTCACTGTGAAATTTGCGTCAGAGTGAGGTTTTGCTGGTACATAAAAAAAAAACAATGAGAAAATTTAGTCATTCTATAAGTTATGACCACTTACATATTTTTTTATATAAATAAATAAAAAGAAACATTACAAATTTGCAGCACATTTTAGCCTGCTTACCAAATAATCAAATTATCATCAATATCTTCTTCAAATACAAATTAGAATGTTTTAGCCAATGGAAATCTGCTGAGTATATCGACCAATCAGAAATGGAGAGAGATATTACTTTCTGAAACCTTAATGATACCACTGATAATTACAGTTGTTTCCTAAAGAAAGTAATAAATTGAGAAAATAAAGACTTTTGCAATCTTTATGTATTAAGACTCTTGTACATTTTAATTTATAGTATTAATATACCTATATCTCTATAATAACACATGTGCCATTTTAAAACAAGATATTGCAAACATTACAACCAGAAAAATAAACGTTAGTTTTGTCTCAGAAATTCACTTAGTTTCGAAAAAGAATGTACCAAGCATACTATACAAAAGCGGCTTTTTTTATAATATAAGGTTGTTAGTTTGAATGGTTTTGATAATACAAACATCTTATCAAATAATCCTCATCATTCAACATCAAGGTGGAATATTAAATGTATTTTACAGAATTTCGCTCTCTAAATCAAATCTCATTCCGAAAGGTGTTTTTCTGACATTTATATAGCCTAAATATTTTTTCCTTCGGTAAGTGTTTGGGCTATAGTATTACTGTAGGAACTCTAGTTTATAATTTGATTTAAACTTCAAGAGAACCGTCAGATTTCAGTAGAAAGGCTGATAGCTGGTTAAGGGCAACCCCTACAATGATGCATAGAAAAGTAAGTGTCTATCACAACCATAGAGAACTCTCCGTCACAGTTTAAAAGATGTGCACACTTAAACAAAAAAGAAATATATTAGGTAAAATCTGAAACTTTAAGCAATTACAACAACAAGTCTTTTAAATAGATATTCGTGCATGTAATTTATAATAAGTTTAAACAGAATTCAATTCTAGTATAAGTTTAAACTAAATATCAGAATAAGATGGATAAATGTAAAGAACATTTTATTATTTACCTTGGTATGTTTTTCTTTGACTTTGTTCTTTAAATACACTGATTTTTGTCTCCAAATATAGTGAATCATGTAGAAATAAACATTGATAGCCAAACTAGAAAACTCTTTAATACCATAGCTTATTAATGTGAATAATGTTTATACTTTTAAAGATCTTTTTTTTTATACTTTTTAATATAAAGTGACATCTCTTGAACCATAGCCTTATTTGCAAATCTGCATCGATGCAGTTTTATTTACACATCATTTAGTGAAGTTTGCCTTTACAAAAATAAATTAGCAAAAACTTAAACCTATACTGAAAGAAATTTTTTGAACATTAATATATATCTACAGTTTTCTAGAATTTGATGAAATTAGGTGATAAAATGTGAATCCCACAGAATATAAAATTCTATATTTACTAAGGGAGATAAATTATTATGAGAACTTAATACTTCAGATTAATTAAAACCAAAAAGGTGCTTCAGCTCTTATTTCTGAGCATTAAGAAATTTGACAATTAAAGCTTGCTCTTCATATTTTCTACAAAAAAAAATCTACAGAAAATTAGAAGAAAATCAATTTCTTTTCACTGCAGTATCAAAATTATTCATTTATATTTTTAATCTCCCACAATTACTTTCTTTCTTTTGGACAATAATTGGCAAATACATCTAATCAGCTTACACTTAAATTATGTGATATCAATTGTTTTGCTTTGATCTGCAATAATATATTTCATTCCAAGTACGACGAAATGCAAAGGAATATGTTTGAGACAAGATTTTTTTTTTCTCAAGATAAATAAGAGTGAAGATCAAAGGTTTACTGGTAGTAATACTATAAAATATATAGCTACTAAAGAGTATGTGCATCGAGTACCCTTTAGTCAGCTCTGTATGCAATGTGGCGTTTTTTGTCCCCTCACCTACAATAGTTAGGTAATTTTTATGTTAAAATGTATTTAGTTATATAAATACAAAGAATATGATGTATTCTTACATGTGTACTTGCTACAGAGTTTGTATCAAGTCAATGTTGTTTTCCATGTCGTTTTAACAAAACGGGCATTTCAATCAAAATCTGATGTTTTGGTTATTTTTCCTATTGTACTATTGCATAGCTTGCTGCTGGTCTGCCTTATGCAATTCATGCAACATAAATATAACTTTTGTAATTGGAGAAATTGAAATACTAATTTGTCCAATTTTGTTAGGGATAGATGCATGTACATATCTGTTTAGTACATAAAATGTAAGTGTAAACATCTTATTTACTTTGCTCTTATTTCCAAAGAGAATAACAAAAAGATTATTGCATTAGCTTTTTGGCTATAAATCTTTTTTTATACTTTTTACCCTTTAAAAAAACAAAAATAATCATCAGCTTATCAGATAAAAAAAAAATGAAAAAAAATAAACAAAGAAAGTACAGCCTACCATATGATTTTATCAATATAAACTAAAAGATATTGTAGTAATATATTTTATTAGGAAAAAATTCAATAGTTATGTGTATTGTTTACACAGCCAACGGACTCAAGTTAACCCATAAACAATAGACTGACCGACCTGAATGGTCATCTGATTTAAATGATCATTATAAAAGCATTGAATAAAAAATAAATAGTGATGCTAATTTTTTTATCTACATCAGGGGATGCAATAAAAATATTTATATATCTTTTCGGGTTTTTGCCGATAGCACAAACACACTCAAGCAAGACAAACAGACACACACATTTCTTAGGAGCCCGAAAATTACAAATATATATTGATGTTTACAGCTAAAGAGATTCAAATCACTTAAAATGTCATATTACTGTTTCAAATAATTATTATTTTCTATAAACATGAATTAACGTAAATTTGTCAGTAATCCGTTTTATATCTATGCATGTTTTGGAACAAATAGTGCATGTGTAGCACGACAGTATTTAAACATGTGTTTCAAATATCTAAACAACATTGAGCTGTTTGATATGAGCATTTATATAGCAAACATATGATTTGATGATGAAGAAGTTATCAGTTGAACAAACCTGGTCCAGTAATTAGATCTACCTCCGTTTGTAAGTCTGTAAATACAAAGAACAAAAAACTATCACCGTCCTAATTGTATCTATGTTTTGTACAAATCTAATTCCGAGAAAAAGCAAGTGCATCTAAAGTCAAAAGCTATGTGCTGATATTTCTTACGTTAACACCAGGCTGAAGGCGCAGCCCACTATCGTAATTCTGCAGCCTACTAATTCGCTGACTGGCTGCATTCGGAAACTGAATAGACTTTTACAAAGTTCTACAATGTATATGAATTAACACTGCATTCTTATTTTGTGTAAATAAAGCCTACAGGCAGAGTATTCAAATTCCTCAAACTTTCTTTGCCATGAAAATATTATTCTCTCCAGTAAAAGATTTCAAGTAATCTTTTTTCAAATATATATTAAGTTAGATATTACAACACCATAATTATTTATGAAAGAAATTATTTTAAAGTCATGAAATATTATCTTGCTAGAAAAAAAACAATACATTTATGAATAAAGGATGAAAAAGAAAGAAAAGAAAAAACAATGAAATTTGAAAACCTATACCGCTACCATAATTAAAAACAAACAGCAATTAGAGGATCGTCATGTCACAAGTTCAAGCTTTGGTAAAAAATAATATCTCATGACATCATTTTTCACATCAATAAAAATATTTCTCCCTTATTGTTTTAGTAATGAATATTGGAAGATTTTCACAGAAAAAAAATTAACCCAAAAAATAGAATTATTTATCCATATAACTTTTGAATAGTTGAAGCCAGATTTTAACTAAAGAACATTTTTACACTTTATATATTTAGCCATTTCCTAGTAATGAAATATTTTTTATCCAAAATTTTAACATGTTTGATTTTGTGTCTATTTGACCCAATATATTCCCTTTTAATGCAATGAGGGATGAGGTACATTAAATTCACAGTCAAACCTCCAAGTCATCAGGATTACAGTAACAAGCTGGTTTAATACTTGAATACAAAGTGAAAAGTTTGGTCATAACCACCAAAATACTTAAATTAAAAAGGGTCTTTGAGTAAAATAATATCCAGTCAGTAAAGCTCAGCTGTATATTATACATCTGTCATTACAATACCTATAGACTAGTGGTAATCTCAGGTGGGTCTTAGGTTTTGTTAAAGAGACAATTCACTCAGGCTAATTCTTTTACATAACCAAGAAGCAAAATATGGCATAAATGTATTGTTATACATTTCTTATGAAACATATAACATAAAACATTGACAAATTCCACGACATTGTTAAGTATTTTAATTAATATCGTTGAAATATCAAATCGTTGATCAATACGATTAAGCAGGTACAATATGGACGCTGTACCGGCCCATATCCGAGGCAAAGTCATGCACGTTAAACAAATGAACTACATAACCACTGAGAAGGTGATAAAGTTATTTTTTAGGAAAGACAATTCACCTAAAAAGGTTAAAACACACTACTATCAGAGCGTTTTGAGCGGTTCTAGACAAAAGTTGCATTACTCTACGAGCAAGGGACAGGGTTCGGTATACAAGAAGTTCGACCAAAGTGTGTAATGGCAGACAGCGAGCGAGTTTGATCAATTCACACACATGTCACCACCATGGGTTTTTGAGGCATATCACAGTAAAACAGACTGATCTAATTTCCATTAGAACTGGGTTTTTTCCCGATATATGTACAAATTTTAAACGTTCTCTTATTGCATTGTCCCTTCAAAGTGTAAAGTTTCTTGAAGGGAAAAAAAGGCTGGAGCACTCAGAGTAAAACCAAAGGCCAGTAAGTAGATAAAACCTTCCTATTTTAGTGATCGCCTTTGTAAAATGACCTATGTAATCAGACCACTTTCTTGAGGTCACAAACACAATCAGACCTGTGTATAAAGACCCTCTTTTCTTTGACCCTTGGTTGGTCTTTTTAGACAGGTTCAGCGATACAAGATTTAACTAAGCCCTAACCGCATAAATCTTATACTGACAAACAACATTAATCGAGAGTTGGTACCAGGATTTGTGCTATACAATTAACCGCCATATAAACGAGATAGGGGACCAGTTAGAAATGTCAGACACCTGAACAACTTAACTGCAGCAACTCTAATTGATAACTATAAGGTTTAGCTATAATGTAATTAATATCACAGCTAAAAAGGTTATGTATTTTCATAAATATGGAAGTTTTTTATGTTGATAGAAAACCTGAGTGTGTGAAGAAAAGTGGTTGCCTCATATGGGCATCATGGTAAAGACAGAGAAGTGGACAACTATCCCATAATGCTAGAAATCACAACTTTGTACTGTAGACCACTGTATTATCTCAGGTGTGATACAATACCACAGCAATAAATTAACCACAATTTTATATCCTAATTTATATCACCATCAATAACCTTACAAAACACAAATAACAAATGTCTTAATATGACAATTAAGTGTTATCATCCTCTAATTCCCAATATTATGTATCATACATAATTTGGCAATTATTAATATCCTAATATGGTGATGGTCATTATTAATGTCCTAATATGGTCACCATTAATACAATATAAATTTATATGGCCACTTAAATAACCTAATATAATTACTTTTATATATATATCCTACTATGAACAGTATCAATATCCTGTTGAGAACATTAATTATAAATGGCCAGTTTTGATAACCTAATGTAGACACATATATAGCATCCTGATATGGCCATCATTACTATCCAAATATGGCCATCATTAATATCCTAATATGGACATCATTAATTTCCCATATAGGCATATTTCCCAGATGTAGGCATCATTAATATCCATTTTACAAAGCATTAATAAAAGTGTACCATAATAATTTAACAACCATCAATTAGTTTTAATGACATTTGTAGTGTTCATTATGATAGACTAACAGAAAATGAATTATGACATGGTTCTTGTTTACAGGGGATTCTTGTGTGAAAATTCATCATCTATAAACAAGTGGCTTAGTAATCTGAACATAATACAAAAGCAAAAAAAAAGATAATCTGCTTAATTATTTTAAAGCCAATAATATGAATTTTAACATTAAATTTATATCATGCAGTGTCTATTTTATTTAAAGATAATATCAATAATAATAATGATAAATAAACTGAAAAGCATCAATAGAAGTGTGTGTTTATTGTTAAAAACATTATTGGCATATCCTAAAGTGTAGTGAAGGTATATACATATACATGCAATAAAGTATTTAAAGACCAATTAACAAATTAGTGAAATGATACAAGTAACAATAACATTATTTACATACTTCATAAATACGCGATAAAAAAAAGCTGTCGATGGCCAAACACGAAATTGCTCACAATGAGCCAGAAACCTATACGGACAGACTAAGACTACCAGGGGTTGTTTCCTAGTTAACCCTATAAAATTCATTCTGGTAAATAGCAGGATTTTTAATTGATTGAATGAATGAAACAGATACTCTAGTGACGAAAAAAAATTGTGAAAAGTACAACTCACAACCCATTATGAAACGCTATCATCCAATGTTGATAAATAGTCGACCAAATCACTAACACAGGCAACACTTCCACAAATACCAGCAGTTGGCATTTTTTTCCACCGGTGTTGAAATAGAATCTTATAGCAAATAAACAACGACACAACATCGCCTATAGAAACCAGAGTATGTAGACCTCATAGGGTTGTGTTGTTTATCATTTTTATCAACTTAAAATGAAACAGACAATCGTAATTTGTCTTCGGACAAATTGCCAAGATTGGGATTATCCATTTATTTGAACTTTGTGATATCTGTGATATACTCACAGTAATATGTAAAGAATGTTTAACAGAAAGCACAATACAAGTGTACATATAATCATATTTTGAAGAATGCTTTTCCGGCAAAATTGTGCGTTCATCAAATACATCTAGAATTCAGTTTCAGATGTACTTGAATCACTCAGTCTTTTTATTACCTCAAATGATCAGAATATGAATTTCTCTTACAACAAAATTTGAAGTTATACAAAGAAATGGAAGAAACAGTTAAAAACACAGCGTTTTATTATATTTCAATATTTTGTAATTGAAGCAAGTTATGGCACCTCACTTTGTTAAATACCGCTTCTTTTAGCTAATTCAAACATGGCTATTAACCAGAATAAAACTCAGAAAAAAATAGTTTCTTCGGGTTTCCTTCCAGAGAAAAGTACTTTCTTTATGATTTCTCCATGTTAGATCAGCGCAGATCGTAAATTTGAACTGTGATCTTGAAAAAATGTCTATCAACTTTTTTCCTGCTCTGTCCGAGTCATTTCATAAGAAAAGAACATAATTTTTTTTTCAGGTTAAGAAAAAGATATATGTGTCTTGTTACAGTATTAAATCCGTATGCGAGAATATTCAATCAAAATGAATAATAAACCCAACTTGTACCTATCATAAATGTCAATTCTTAAAATTTTACAGTTTTCTATTTATCCCTAAAGAATTTTCTAAATGTTATCTATCATAAGCAATGAAAACTGTACAAAACTAAAATATCTATCATTCAGTTTAAACATCCTAATGAATTCAGGGAACACATTAAAAGGTGAGGACATCAATGACATCAGGATTTAATCTATCTTGAATGTATTGTCTTTCTAAAAACCTAGTATATATCAAGCTTCTTTTTCGAAATCTTCAACAAAAAATTAAATATTTCATAAAGAAGAAATGGGCAAAATAACATCTTTAAACTATGAAGATAAAGATACATATTCATGAATTTTTTTAAACATAAAACATATGAAAAATAACCATTTAAAACAGACATATAGAATCATTGAAAGACATATGCAATAAAAGAAAGTTTTCTACTCAAATAACTTTATGAAAATCATCATCATTAAAAGTAATAATAGTATATTTTTCATAAGCAATGAAAAATATAAAATTTCATACTAACACATATTGAAAAGAAATAAATTATGTATTTTAAAAATATAGAAAACATTGATTCTACTCTACAAAAGTTTATCTTGAATTGAAAAATGTCGGTTTAGCAACTGTAAAAAAGCAACAATAAAAAAAAAAGTAAAATATCAAAACAGAAAAAATGATCAGAGTTCAGGTTTTTTTGAAAGGCTAAAAAAGATGTAACCTCTAGCAAAATGGTAATACATACATTAACATAAAATCATAAACATAACATAATGTTGAGCAGAAAAAACCCGGTTATGTTATGGTACTTACCCTATCCAGCGAGGGGTCGGGGTGCCACTCCAGCCGTTGAATGTGTCATTATACATTGTATATACTCTCACAAGTCCGCGTGGTACTGTGGGGCAAAAACAAGATAAACTTCACTCCCCCAAAAAAAACACAAGATAACTTCACTTGCCAGAAAAAAAGCCGACTCTAACTCGTCTTACATCTACACGAGGTAGAGTCTGTCACTCCTCCGGACCAACTTTTTGGTAGTCTCCTGTAGTTTTTTAAATGGCTAATACCTATATGGTGTTACTATAGAAGTATAATCAATGGGTATAATTGATATCCCTCCTCAGCCGTCTGAGACAGGACAAGAAAAAACAGTTGTTGAGAGAACTACACCATACCGTGACCACTTATGGTCAAGTGTCCTGATCTGACCACTATATGGTAGGGTTCTGGCATGGTGGACAACGACACAACACTGTAATAAGATAATTGGCATATGAACTGTGAGAGAAGGTATCTACTGACTGGTGTCACATCTACGCTAGTATGTACACCAAGATATACTACTCTAGTTGGCTACAGGCATGTGTTTTAGTACGGGGAGTCTCCTACCACACACTAGGAGAAACAACTCAGACTAGATGTAGTATATACCTGTCTGTATAACGGTAGGCCATATCATCAGATAGCTTTTAACACCATATATATTACATATACCAATAATTCATGGGATATTGATACAGATAATGGTTTAAAATGAAACCATGGATAATTCTCAAAGGTTCAGGTAAGTTTTGAATAATTCAATTAACATTTATATTCACTATGGGGAGATATCCTGAAATTTAAATGTATGAAAAAGAACACTAAAACAAAATGAAATGATACATTTTCGGAAAAGAATACAGATTAAATTGAAGCCTACTACATTCCATCATTATCAGTTGATCTGTAATTAATAAGTTAATTAAATCTCTTTAATAAGTCATGAAGTATTATAAACAAGCAAGTTAACATTATAAGTTGATTAAGTATTACATATGTCATAACATTATGGTACCTCATAATATTTAATTAGCTTGATCATAAAATTATGCTATTAATTTTTTTAACCTCATTAAAAATTCCGCTGCTTTTTGTCCATCAGAATTTCATGCTGTGGTCGCAAATATATTTGCAAAAAAATATTTGCTTGACAACAAAAAATCTGACTTTGATGATTCTTTGCCTTCTAAAAAATGCAGGTAAATTGTCAAAATAGTTATCAAAGTTATCAAATCCTGGTGATGAAAATATTGCTTAAACAGGTACAAATGAGCTTTGTAGTAATCTTACCTTAGTAACAATCTTCGATGAATTTCGGTAATACAGAGGCTTCATTTCATGTCATCTGAGATATTTTTTCTTCTACGAGTCCTTTTTCTGAATTGTTTTAAATAGCATAACCTTGCTAATAGCCGTCTAAAAACTGTTGATCTCACATGGATAACACTTCAACCACATAATAATTTCATGTTTATCGCACAGAACTATCACACCCTTCCTACATTTAAACATTTCTGAGGATCTTTGATCAAATGAAATATATCAAATAATTTCACAAACAATATTTACTTTAGATATTCCAATGTGAAAATAAACAAAAAGAAAAATTATGTCTATACTGAATACATTTAACCTTCGAAATCTGTCCTCCACAATACATGTTCTTATGCAGGCGTAATTTACAAATCAACTGATCAATATCTGATGTAATTCAGAAATAAACTAATCATCTTCAGACGTAATTTACAAATAAATCGATTAACTTCCAACGTAATTTTGCAAACAAACTGATCAATTTCAGAAGAAATTCACCCACAAACATTTAGTCAATATTTTGGATGTAGCTCAACAAACAAACTTATCAATTATAAATGAAATTCATAAACGCATTAATTTCACATTTAAATCACAAACTTTTCTTCAACACATGCTGTTAGAAAGATATCATTCAAAAGTAAACAAAAACACCCTGTTGTAAGACCTTCCTGATGAAAAAGAAACAATTCATTTTCAGCTTAAAATCTGTCATCTATATATCATTATTTTCATCACTTTTTATTCAGGGATACATAATATATATACAGAATATCTTCTTATTTAAAACAAATCAAAAATATTCTTTAAAAAAAATGAAGAAAGCTTGATTATTTCTTTGTTTTAAAATTTCTTCTAATCACATTTTGTGCAAGCATCTCAAAAATATTAATAAGAAATTAAAGTATGTTAAGAATTATACTATTTACAATTAAATAAAAAACGTTTTACGTATTTTCACATTTTTATTTTATTTTCAATTTATAATCAGTTAACAAAAGTTTTTCAATTAATATATATTTATTACATACATCTATAGTATTTTAAAATACGATTATTGTGCTATAGAGAAAACAGCATTCTATTTAACACAAAAAGTTTGTTTTTTTGGTACCACAATAAAAAATAATAAAAGAAAATTGATCAATATTCTTCATGGTCCAAAGTATATTAACGGATTATTTAGCAAATTTTCAATAAAGTTTTCTATATAACAGATTATTATCTGATTATACTAAATTCTGGTTACTCTTTACATCCATCAGACCACAGGAACAAACATTAGGAATATTCAGATGATATTTTGGGGTCTAAAATAATTTAAAGCAAGATAGAAAAGTCAAATATTTACCCTAAATTAACTCTAATAAAGTAGATAACATTTCTACTAAAATTTAATTTCAAACTTGAGTTTCAATTCTCAGACATGGAAATTTTATTCCCAATATTTTGTTTTACTCCATAAAGAATTATTCAACTAATATGTATTCTGATCATGTGTTTCAAAATATATAATTAATCGGAGAAGGTGGTAGGCAAGATATCATTGCTAAAATGTTACAACAACGAAATACTGACTGACTGGAAAAGTTCTCTACGGAAGATGGGTTGCTACATATTTATGTACGCGATCACTTAGGGAAAAGGTATTGACGGAGAAGGAAAGGTAGAGTATGCCTGGATAGATAGAGGAGGAAAGGTAGAGTATGTCTGGATAGATAGAGGAGGAAAGGTAGAGTATGTCTGGATAGATAGAGGAGGAAAGGTAGAGTATGTCTGGATAGATAGAGGAGGAAAGGTAGAGTATGTCTGGATAGATAGAGGAGGAAAGGTAGAGTATGCCTGGATAGATAGAGGAGGAAAGGTAGAGTATGCCTGGAAAGGTAGAGTATGTCTGGATAGATAGAGGAGGAAAGGTAGAGTATGTCTGGATAGATAGAGGAGGAAAGGTAGAGTATGTCTGGATAGATAGAGAAGGAAAGGTAGAGTATGCCTGGATAGATAGAGGAGGAAAGGTAGAGTATGCCTGGATAGATAGAGGAGGAAAGGTAGAGTATGTCTGGATAGATAGAGAAGGAAAGGTAGAGTATGTCTGGATAGACAGAGGAGGAAAGGTAGAGTATGTCTGGATAGATAGAGAAGGAAAGGTAGAGTATGTCTGGATAGATAGAGGAGGAAAGGTAGAGTATGTCTGGATAGATAGAGGAGGAAAGGTAGAGTATGCCTGGATAGATAGAGAAGGAAAGGTAGAGTATGTCTGGATAGATAGAGAAGGAAAGGTAGAGTATGTCTGGATAGATAAGAAGGAAAGGTAGATTATGCCTGGATAGACAGAGAAGGAAAGGTAGAGAGTATGTCTGGATAGATAGAGAAGGAAAGGTAGAGTATGTCTGGATAGATACAGAAGGAAAGGTAGAGTATGCCTGGATAGACAGAGAAGGAAAGGTAGAGTATGTCTGGATAGATACAGAAGGAAAGGTAGAGTATGTCTGGATAGACAGAGAAGGAAAGGTAGAGTATGTCTGGATAGATAGAGGAAGGAAAGGTAGAGTAGTTAACTGGATAGATAAGAAGGAAAGGTAGAGTATGTCTGGATAGATAGAGGAGGAAAGGTAGAGTATGTCTGGATAGACAGAGGAGGAAAGGTAGAGTATGTCTGGATAGACAGAGGAGGAAAGGTAGAGTATGTCTGGATAGATAGAGGAGGAAAGGTAGAGTATGTCTGGATAGATAGAGAAGGAAAGGTAGAGTATGTCTGGATAGATAGAGAAGGAAAGGTAGAGTATGCCTGGATAGATAGAGGAGGAAAGGTAGAGTATGTCTGGATAGATAGAGGAGGAAAGGTAGAGTATGCCTGGATAGATAGAGGAGGAAAGGTAGAGTATGTCTGGATAGATAGAGGAGGAAAGGTAGAGTATGTCTGGATAGATAGAGAAGGAAAGGTAGAGTATGTCTGGATAGATAGAGGAGGAAAGGTAGAGTATGTCTGGATAGATAGAGGAGGAAAGGTAGAGTATGTCTGGATAGATAGAGGAGGAAAGGTAGAGTATGTCTGGATAGATAGAGAAGGAAAGGTAGAGTATGTCTGGATAGACAGAGGAGGAAAGGTAGAGTATGTCTGGATAGATAGAGAGGGAAAGGTAGAGTATGCCTGGATAGATAGAGGAGGAAAGGTAGAGTATGTCTGGATAGATAGAGGAGGAAAGGTAGAGTATGTCTGGATAGATAGAGGAGGAAAGGTAGAGTATGTCTGGATAGATAGAGGAGGAAAGGTAGAGTATGTCTGGATAGATAGAGGAGGAAAGGTAGAGTATGTCTGGATAGATAGAGAAGGAAAGGTAGAGTATGTCTGGATAGATAGAGGAGGAAAGGTAGAGTATGTCTGGATAGATAGAGGAGGAAAGGTAGAGTATGTCTGGATAGATAGAGGAGGAAAGGTAGAGTATGTCTGGATAGACAGAGGAGGAAAGGTAGAGTATGTCTGGATAGATAGAGGAGGAAAGGTAGAGTATGTCTGGATAGATAGAGGAGGAAAGGTAGAGTATGTCTGGATAGATAGAGGAGGAAAGGTAGAGTATGTCTGGATAGATAGAGGAGGAAAGGTAGAGTATGCCTGGATAGATAGAGAAGGAAAGGTAGAGTATGCCTGGATAGATAGAGGAGGAAAGGTAGAGTATGTCTGGATAGATAGAGGAGGAAAGGTAGAGTATGTCTGGATAGATAGAGGAGGAAAGGTAGAGTATGTCTGGATAGATAGAGGAGGAAAGGTAGAGTATGTCTGGATAGATAGAGGAGGAAAGGTAGAGTATGTCTGGATAGATAGAGGAGGAAAGGTAGAGTATGTCTGGATAGATAGAGGAGGAAAGGTAGAGTATGTCTGGATAGATAGAGGAGGAAAGGTAGAGTATGTCTGGATAGATACAGAGGAGGAAAGGTAGAGTATGTCTGGATAGATAGAGGAAGGAAAGGTAGAGTATGTCTGGATAGATAGAGAAGGAAAGGTAGAGTATGTCTGGATAGATAGAGGAGGAAAGGTAGAGTATGTCTGGATAGATAGAGGAGGAAAGGTAGAGTATGTCTGGATAGATAGAGGAGGAAAGGTAGAGTATGTCTGGATAGATAGAGAAGGAAAGGTAGAGTATGTCTGGATAGATAGAGAAGGAAAGGTAGAGTATGTCTGGATAGATAGAGGAGGAAAGGTAGAGTATGCCTGGATAGATAGAGAGGAAAAGGTAGAGTATGTCTGGATAGATAGAGAAGGAAAGGTAGAGTATGTCTGGATAGATAGAGAAGGAAAGGTAGAGTATGTCTGGATAGATAGAGGAGGAAAGGTAGAGTATGCCTGGATAGATAGAGGAGGAAAGGTAGAGTATGTCTGGATAGATAGAGGAGGAAAGGTAGAGTATGTCTGGATAGATAGAGGAGGAAAGGTAGAGTATGTCTGGATAGATAGAGGAAGGAAAGGTAGAGTATGTCTGGATAGATAGAGAAGGAAAGGTAGAGTATGTCTGGATAGATAGAGGAGGAAAGGTAGAGTATGCCTGGATAGATAGAGGAGGAAAGGTAGAGTATGTCTGGATAGATAGAGGAGGAAAGGTAGAGTATGTCTGGATAGATAGAGGAGGAAAGGTAGAGTATGTCTGGATAGATAGAGGAGGAAAGGTAGAGTATGTCTGGATAGATAGAGGAGGAAAGGTAGAGTATGCCTGGATAGATAGAGAGAGGAAAGGTAGAGTATGTCTGGATAGATAGAGGAGGAAAGGTAGAGTATGTCTGGATAGATAGAGAAGGAAAGGTAGAGTATGTCTGGATAGATAGAGGAGGAAAGGTAGAGTATGTCTGGATAGATAGAGAAGGAAAGGTAGAGTATGCCTGGATAGATAGAGAAGGAAAGGTAGAGTATGTCTGGATAGATAGAGGAGGAAAGGTAGAGTATGTCTGGATAGATAGAGAAGGAAAGGTAGAGTATGCCTGGATAGATAGAGAAGGAAAGGTAGAGTATGCCTGGATAGATAGAGAAGGAAAGGTAGAGTATGCCTGGATAGATAGAGGAGGAAAGGTAGAGTATGCCTGGATAGATAGAGAAGGAAAGGTAGAGTATGTCTGGATAGATAGAGAAGGAAAGGTAGAGTATGTCTGGATAGATAGAGGAGGAAAGGTAGAGTATGTCTGGATAGATAGAGGAGGAAAGGTAGAGTATGCCTGGATAGATAGAGGAGGAAAGGTAGAGTATGCCTGGATAGATAGAGAGGAAAGGTAGAGTATGTCTGGATAGATAGAGGAGGAAAGGTAGAGTATGTCTGGATAGATAGAGGAGGAAAGGTAGAGTATGCCTGGATAGATAGAGGAGGAAAGGTAGAGTATGTCTGGATAGATAGAGAAGGAAAGGTAGAGTATGTCTGGATAGATAGAGGAGGAAAGGTAGAGTATGCCCTGGATAGATAGAGAGAGAAGGAAAGGTAGAGTATGTCTGGATAGATAGAGGAGGAAAGGTAGAGTATGCCTGGATAGATAGAGAAGGAAAGGTAGAGTATGTCTGGATAGATAGAGGAGGAAGGTAGAATGCTGGATAGGTAGAGTATGCTGGATAGATAGAGAGGAAAGGTAGAGTATGCCTGGATAGATAGAGGAGGAAAGGTAGAGTATGTCTGGATAGATAGAGGAGGAAAGGTAGAGTATGCCTGGATAGATAGAGGAGGAAAGGTAGAGTATGCCTGGATAGATAGAGAAGGAAAGGTAGAGTATGTCTGGATAGATAGAGGAGGAAAGGTAGAGTATGTCTGGATAGATAGAGAAGGAAAGGTAGAGTATGTCTGGATAGATAAGAGGAGGAAAGGTAGAGTATGTCTGGATAGATAGAGAAGGAAAGGTAGAGTATGTCTGGATAGATAGAGAGGAAAGGTAGAGTATGCCTGGATAGATAGAGGAGGAAAGGTAGAGTAAGCCTGGATAGATAGAGGAGGAAAGGTAGAGTATGTCTGGATAGATAGAGGAGGAAAGGTAGAGTATGCCTGGATAGATAGAGGAGGAAAGGTAGAGTATGCCTGGATAGATAGAGAAGGAAAGGTAGAGTATGTCTGGATAGATAGAGAAGGAAAGGTAGAGTATGTCTGGATAGATAGAGGAGGAAAGGTAGAGTATGCCTGGATAGATAGAGAAGGAAAGGTAGAGTATGCCTGGATATATAGAGGAGGAAAGGTAGAGTATGCCTGGATAGATAGAGAAGGAAAGGTAGAGTATGTCTGGATAGATAGAGAAGGAAAGGTAGAGTATGTCTGGATAGATAGAGAGGAAAGAGTAGAGTATGTATCTGGATAGATAGAGAAGGAAAGGTAGAGTATGCCTGGATAGATAGAGGAGGAAAGGTAGAGTATGTCTGGATAGATAGAGAGAAGGAAAGGTAGAGTATGTCTGGATAGAGATAGAGAAGGAAAGGTAGAGTATGTCTGGATAGATAGGAAATAGAGTATGCTGGATAGATAGAGAAGGAAAGGTAGAGTATGTCTGGATAGACAGAGGAGGAAAGGTAGAGTATGCCTGGATAGACAGAGGAGGAAAGGTAGAGTATGCCTGGATAGATAGAGAAGGAAAGGTAGAGTATGTCTGGATAGATAGAGAAGGAAAGGTAGAGTATGTCTGGAGAGAGGAAAGGTAGAGTATGCTGGATAGAGGAGGAAAGGTAGAGTATGTCTGGATAGATAGAGAGGAAAGGTAGAGTATGTCTGGATAGAAGAGGAGGAAAGGTAGAGTATGTCTGGATAGATAGAGGAGGAAAGGTAGAGTATGTCTGGATAGATAGAGAGGAAAGGTAGAGTATGCTGGATAGAAGAAGGAAATAGAGTACAGAGGAGGAAAGGTAGAGTATGTCTGGATAGATAGAGAAGGAAAGGTAGAGTATGTCTGGATAGACAGAGAGGAGGAAAGGTAGAGTATGTCTGGATAGATAGAGAAGGAAAGGTAGAGTATGCCTGGATAGACAGAGGAGGAAAGGTAGAGTATGTCTGGATAGATAGAGAAGGAAAGGTAGAGTATGTCTGGATAGACAGAGGAGGAAAGGTAGAGTATGTCTGGATAGATAGAGAAGGAAAGGTAGAGTATGTCTGGATAGATAGTAGTCTGGATAGATAGAGAGGAAAGGTAGAGTATGTCTGGATAGATAGAGAAGGAAAGGTAGAGTATGTCTGGATAGATAGAGGAGGAAAGGTAGAGTATGTCTGGATAGACAGAGGAGGAAAGGTAGAGTATGTCTGGATAGATAGAGAAGGAAAGGTAGAGTATGTCTGGATAGATAGAGAAGGAAAGGTAGAGTATGTCTGGATAGATACAGAAGGAAAGGTAGAGTATGCCTGGATAGATAGAGGAGGAAAGGTAGAGTAAGCCTGGATAGATAGAGGAGGAAAGGTAGAGTATGTCTGGATAGACAGAGGAGGAAAGGTAGAGTATGTCTGGATAGATAGAGGAGGAGGAGGAGGAAAGGTAGAGTATGTCTGGATAGATAGAGGAGGAAAGGTAGAGTATGCTGGATATATAGAGGAGGAAAGGTAGAGTATGCCTGGATAGATAGAGAAGGAAAGGTAGAGTATGTCTGGATAGATAGAGAAGGAAAGGTAGAGTATGTCTGGATAGATAGAGAAGGAAAGGTAGAGTATGTCTGGATAGACAGAGGAGGAAAGGTAGAGTATGTCTGGATAGATAGAGGAGGAAAGGTAGAGTATGTCTGGATAGATAGAGGAGGAAAGGTAGAGTATGCCTGGATAGATAGAGAAGGAAAGGTAGAGTATGTCTGGATAGATAGAGAAGGAAAGGTAGAGTATGTCTGGATAGATAGAGAAGGAAAGGTAGAGTATGTCTGGATAGATAGAGGAGGAAAGGTAGAGTATGCGATAGAAGAGAGAAGGATAGATAGAGAAGGAAAGGTAGAGTATGTCTGGATAGATAGAGAGAGGAAAGGTAGAGTATGCCTGGATAGATACAGAAGGAAAGGTAGGAAGTAGGTAGAGTATGTCTGGATAGACAGAGGAGGAAAGGTAGAAGAGGAAGTAGTATACCTGGATAGATAGAGAAGGAAAGGTAGAGTATGTCTGGATAGATAGAGAAGGAAAGGTAGAGTATGTCTGGATAGACAGAGAAGGAAAGGTAGAGTATGTCTGGATAGATAGAGAAGGAAAGGTAGAGTATGTCTGGATAGATAGAGGAGGAAAGGTAGAGTATGTCTGGATAGACAGAGAAGGAAAGGTAGAGTATGTCTGGATAGATAGAGGAGGAAAGGTAGAGTATGTCTGGATAGACAGAGGAGGAAAGGTAGAGTATGTCTGGATAGACAGAGGAGGAAAGGTAGAGTATGTCTGGATAGATAGAGGAGGAAAGGTAGAGTATGTCTGGATAGATAGAGAAGGAAAGGTAGAGTATGTCTGGATAGACAGAGAAGGAAAGGTAGAGTATGTCTGGATAGATAGAGAAGGAAAGGTAGAGTATGCCTGGATAGACAGAGAAGGAAAGGTAGAGTATGTCTAGAGAGGAAGGTAGATGCTGGATAGACAGAGAGGAAAAGGTAGAGTAGTCTGGATAGAAGAGAAGGAAAGGTAGAGTATGTCTGGATAGACAGAGAAGGAAAGGTAGAGTATGTCTGGATAGATAGAGAAGGAAAGGTAGAGTATGTCTGGATAGATAGAGGAGGAAAGGTAGAGTATGTCTGGATAGATAGAGGAGGAAAGGTAGAGTATGTCTGGATAGATAGAGGAGGAAAGGTAGAGTATGTCTGGATAGATAGAGAAGGAAAGGTAGAGTATGTCTGGATAGACAGAGAAGGAAAGGTAGAGTATGTCTGGATAGAAAGAGGAGGAAAGGTAGAGTATGTCTGGATAGATAGAGGAGGAAAGGTAGAGTATGTCTGGATAGATAGAGGAGGAAAGGTAGAGTATGCCTGGATAGATAGAGAAGGAAAGGTAGAGTATGCCTGGATAGATACAGAAGGAAAGGTAGAGTATGTCTGGATAGATACAGAAGGAAAGGTATAGTATGCCTGGATAGATAGAGAAGGAAAAGTAGATTACGCCTGGATAAAAACTCACCAACTCACACTCAGTAAAACAATTAATTATATCAAATTGTTTTGTCTCAATCCTGCCATTGCTTGTGTAATGATTAATACAGAGAGTACCTTTACGAAGATTCTGAGTTTAATTCAATGTAGTGAAAAATGTTAAAATAGACGTCAACGCAAATAACCATAATTGCCTCCAGCAATAGAAAATATCACCTACAGACTATGCCTCCCTCAATTATTGAAAAAGTTGAGAAAAACTAGTCATAATTATATCATAAAGCTGTGTTACATACTTGGGTAGCCACGTGAGTAAGCCAAATATATTGAATAAACAAGGGATGTATCAATTGAAGATGCTCCACCGCCGACAGAGCATAAACAATATTCATCAATTTAACAATATTTGGTGTTTAATCGTGTATATACATATGCCTAATTAACATAAAAAATAATATAGCATAATTAATTTTGCTTTTGGTGCACACACAATCGATACTTCATTCCCTATAGGACATAGTGCCACGAAAAATTTTTCGAGATGCAATTAATTATTTTCAATATTTTTGTCTTGAAAGAAAATTAAAAGCTCAAACTTTTCAATGGTGGTAATGGTGCAAAGTAAGCAACTTTTGTAACTGAAGAAAAATACTTAATCGTCTGCTTCTGTTTTTGATAGCGAAAAAAAATGCCATTTGTCAGTGGTGGTGCATCTTTAACAATTATATCTAAAAAAAATTAAAACTTTCTTATCAATATCACTTAATTAGACTTACCAGGTATTCAATTCTATTTCAACTAGATTCCTTGGAGAAAAAGAAACCATAATAAAATGATGTTTACAAAGATTGACTTTTGTCTTTATCTTGTCTATATCAATTTCTTTACAACAATTCATGAAAGGTTATAGAAATACCTGAGTAATTGCACTACTAGATTTTTCTTTCCTGAACAGATTGGATACAGTTGATATTTGACATTCCTTGACCATATAATAATGTTGTTAACATTATCTCTGTTAGATTAAGATATGCTGCATTTTTTAAAATCTTTTTACATGTTACAAATCACTTAAAGACATAAGAACTCACCTGCAGATATTCATCTCCTGAAGATGCAGTAATTCCTGTCCAACAATGACCATGAAGATGTAAAAGTTTATCCTTTTCAACTATGGATACTGAAGATACCATTGCCAAGGTTGATCCTGTCCAACCATGGACTTGAAGATGCCATGACTAAAGTTGATCATGCCCAACCATGGAAAATGAAGATGTCATGGCAAAAGTTGATCATGTCCAACCATGGATACTGAAGGTGTCAAGGAAAAAGTTAATCCTGTCTTACCATGGAATTTGAAGATGCCATGGCCATGGTTGAT
This sequence comes from Argopecten irradians, assembly GCF_041381155.1. Lineage (NCBI taxonomy): Eukaryota > Metazoa > Mollusca > Bivalvia > Pectinida > Pectinidae > Argopecten > Argopecten irradians. The sequence continues at coordinate 24,804,758 of NC_091134.1, forward strand.
CTTGTCCATCCATGAAACTTGAAGATGTCATGGCCAAAGTTGATCCTGTCCAATCATGGAACTTGAAGATGCCATGGCCAAAGTTGATCCTTTTCAACCATGGATAATGAAGATGCCATGGCCAAAGTTGATCCTTTTCAACCATGGATAATGAAGATGCCATGGCCAAAGTTGATCCTTTTCAACCATGGATAATGAAGATGCCATGGACAAAGTTGATCCTGTCCAATCATGAAACTTAAAGATGTCATGGCCAAAGTTGATCCTGTCCAATCATGGAAACTGAAGATGCCATGGTCAAAGTTGATCCTTTTCAACCATGGATAATGAAGATGCCATGGCCAAGGTTGATCCTGTCCAACCATGGATACTGAAGGTGTCATGGCCAAAGTTGATCCTGTCCAACCATGGAATTTGAAGATGTCACGGCCAAGGTTGATCTTGTCCAACCATGAAAACTGAAGATGCCATGGACAAAGTTGATCCTGCCCATCCATGAAACTTAAAGATGTCATGGCCAAAGTTGATCCTGCCCATCCATGAAACTTGAAGATGTTATGGCCAAAGTTGATCCTACCCAACCATGGATACTGAAGGTGCAAAAGCCAAAGTTGGTTCTGTCCAAGTTTTTTGCTTATTTTACAGGCTACGCCATGCATGCTATAGAAATGTAAAAAGTGAAAAATCTTGATCCAGCATTAGGACGTTGACTATAGGAATCAACCCAGCATACCTTGGACTAAGACTTGTAATCAAGCATTAAGAAATCTTGACAGGGTGCCCTGTTACATTGTCAGACGTTTGATAGAATGAAAGGACATGTTGCAGACATGCAGTTATTTTTGAAAGCACATTTTTAAGCCTTATAACTGAACAGTCATTGATATTTATTTCACAACGTAGTTATATAGTTAATTCTAATGTGCCTGTGATCAGAGCACTTTGAGACAATTAATTTTATAAGTATTTAATAATCAGAGAAATACAATCTAATCACACACAAAAAAGAGAGTGGGCCAAATAGCCTGAAAGTGTTCATCTTTTCTTTGACATACAATTAAGACGTTGTTTACTCAGAACCCATCAGCTATTTTTTGAATTTCTTCTAAACATGTTCTGTATTAATGTTAATTAATCCATATGATAAATATACATGAAGTTTTCTGTTTCTAAAGACTATCCCTTTATTACGAGACACAGGACCCTTTCGACCATAAAACATCTCTTGGTAAGGTTACATATTGTGGCTCAACTGGGCCTGAACCGTGTGTCATGCATGACGGTACACAGCCTGGACAGCACACAGAGGACAGCTAGAGCATGATGATTTTAGGTTATTTTCTTCTAATGGACCAGACAGCCTAAAACAAAAAGTTATAAATAACAAGGTTTCGCAAAGTATGGCAATATTCCCCGCATACCGTAGTAGTATATACTTTTATGAAGAAAATATATGTAATTCATGGTTGTCTATCTATATAAAATTTGGTGACTTATTCTAGATACAGAGACGTTCAACTAGGACACTAGCCTGATATAGAGGTTCAATGAGCTAAGTTGAATGGTTTAGGAGTTATACACCATACACATATTAGATGATTAAGTTTATTTTATTGAAGGCCCACTACCTTTCTAAAACAAAACTTACATGTTTCTAATAAATAATATCAATATTAAAAAATTTATGTCAAGGGCCTAAGATGAGATTATTTCACCAAAAGATTTCCTGTGTAATTATGATAACAGTGAAAATTCACTTTGCTGTTTTTAACGTCTGGCACAGTGATAGTCAACATGTGGTAATTATGAGTAAAGCGGCAAACATAATAGACCTATGTTATATAAATTAACAATTCATTGATTTTAATTAAATTGTTAAGAAGGTGACGATTAGTGTAGTATCAACAGTAAGCTAATCATTTAATTTGCAACGTTATAAATTATTAATCTCATTTCATTTTACGGTATTGAAAATTAAAAGCCATTTTGGAATTGTAGTGGGCCTTTAAGTTTCCATGGAAATGGAAAAATTATCGAAATATTGAAAGCATCCAATAGCAAAAGACACAACTAGGGCGCTTGCCTGATAGATGTATACTGAAAGTGTCAAAGCTTAAACAACAGTTTTGAAGTTCTGAAAAATCATTTCGAGGGGACAGACAGACACCTCAAAACAATATTCCCTGCAAACGATATTCCCTGCAAACGAGTTTTGCAGGGGACAACAACAGAACTAATATTACCATAAGGGTAATTCGCTATGTCAGAAGTCTTCTTTTTATGCAGTAAATTTCTTGTACATTTACTATTTTAAAGCATATCAAAACTATACATAAAATAACCTACTTAATTTCCTTTTGATTGCTTTCATCTGAATACTATTATTCAAAGACTCCTAGACCTAAAGATTTTTTTTTATATCTAAATATAAGCAAATATAAATTTAATTTAAATCTTTGGCCATAAACATGTAGACAGTGAAAGAAAAGGTGTGAAAATTGTGATGAAGGGGAGGTAACTGTTGCATGTATACACAAAATAAAGATTGAAATTTTGGGCAATTTATAAGTCCATTTAGATCATCAAATCATCTGCCAAATTGAATCCTGATACTAAGAATGCAATACTGATCATACAAACCACTTCCGTGCTTGATAGTTGAAATTAGCTTTGTGGTTTTTTCCAGAATTCACCTCAATTTATGGTCTATACATCAATACAAATTTCCCAAAATACATCATCATCACCTTTGGAAAGAATGTTTCACACTAATGATCTATTCATAAATAACGTAGTTAAGCAAATGTATAATTGAAATTTAATTTTACCCTAACTTTTAGGTATATATTATTTTATGTTCATGTGGTTAGCTAGATTACCAGTAAAATAGTTTAGCACATAAAACACAGATATTGACATATTATCAGTTCTTATTTGGGGTCAGTAATGATCTGCAAAAAACTACAAAAGAGAAGTGGAGTTTGCACAGAAACATCTGCAGACTAAATCTGTTGCCAACACCAACAATAATTAAGTGACACCTATATCGTCTGGGGCACATCAATAATCGCATACTTTAGATTCTAGGTGACAACAATGCACAGAAAATGATGACGTAAATCATTCAGCTATTTTGGGATTTTGTTAGTATGTAATTCCAGATTATCCGGATTTGGCTCAGTGTTTGTTAATATCACCTTCATTACAACTTCCACTGTTTACCTTATGTGTTGTGTTGTGATTAGTCTTCCACGTTCAACCTAATGTTGGTACTGTTTATTCATTCTCATTGCAAAATGATGATGACAAGGAGCCAAGAAGTGCGGCATTATCACCCGCGCCCCGCAGTTGGTATAAAAACCAAATACATCAAGGTCAAAGTAAAAATTATTCAAGTATAACTTTAAATGTATGTGAGTATTGTAAAACTAAACAAGAGATCCCACAGGGAACTTGGCGCCATGCAACCAAAGAATAATCTACGTCTGACAATGGAAAGAGGATCATTTCTCTGCTTTTCAAACTTTTACTACATATTACTTCATATAAAATTTGAGCGAGATCCTTTCAGTACTTTCTGAGATATATAACACTAACAAACTTCAATAATCAAAATCCAAGATGGATTATTGACAGATCAGTCCAAAATGTAATATGCACAACTAGGGCTGCCCTAAGGGAACCTACATATGAAATTTGAGAACGATCCCTTCGGTACCTTCTGAAAAAATAGTGATAACAAACTTTAACTATCAAAATCTATGATGGCTGCCTGGCGGCCATCTTGGTGACCGATTGGTTCTAAAATGTAATTAATATGCACATCTAGGGGAACCTAGATATGAAAGGAGTAGATATGATAGGACCAGTATTTGGGCTTAATTTTTCAGGTCGAAAAATAATAACTCTGATCCACATTAATTTCACATCAATAAATACTCTCATACTTGCCATTCATCAAAACATAACTTTTTATAACCATTTACACGATGTGCTCCACCTATGACGTCATCAAATTGATGATTTTCCTCTTCTCGCCAAATTTTGCTAGAAATTCATCATCTTTAGGTTAGAATTAAAGGCTTGATATGGATTTGGCCGCCACCTTGGAGCAACTTTATATTTTGCATGGATATGCGTAAATACACGATACACAACGTGTGAAAATCTCTTTCTGCTCCACGAAGGTGGCCACATTCATTTTTAGAGAAAACCACTCAAAAAGTATGATTTTTCAAGGATTTTTTTGAAAAATGGCGGGAAACTGCATGTTGATGACGTCATAGTGAACAGTATTGGCACATGCGGGATATTTTCGGGATGTAATGTGTTAGCAAATGTATTCAACTGTTATATGACAAAATATGTTGTTCTTTACTGGAGAATTAATTTTGCAGCCATATTAGAGTCTTAACGTACCTTCTCCTTTGAGAATGATCCCATCAGTACTTTCTGAGAAATAGTGATAACAAACTTAAACTATCAAAATCCAAGATGGCTGTCTGGCGGCCATCTTTTTGACCAATTGGTCCCATATTGAACTATGCACATCTAGGGCCCAAGGGGAACATACATATGAAATTTGAGAATGAGAACGCTAACATCAAGAAAACTTCATGCAATGCATCAGACTTTAAATAGCAAGTCTTCATAAGGCAATCGTACATTACACTGCAATATAAGTTCATTTGTCACTTTAAATTGCTCGTACATATAAAGATATATATTATCATTATATTTTGTAAGTTAATGGTGATCAATTTTGTACTTTTTCCCTTTCAATATAACACAGTTGTTGATAAACAAAAGACACAACTCCCAGTGACAGAACAAGGGAGGACACTCGTACTCAAAACTATTAACTTTTACTGCGCAATGATATCATCAGATATAGTTCGTCAATGCAACCTACACAAAAAGCTTTATAAGCGTTATAAGAACTTTCTTTAGCAGTTAACTTGATCGATCCGTAGAAAATTACATAAAATTTTAATAATTATACACAATCCAAAATCCACCGAAAGGCTGCCGCGGAGGAAGACAGCGAAGGCGTTGTTCGTGATTTTGGGAGACCACTAATCTCAGAGTAATGCAAATATCATAGAGTCCCAACTGAACACTTAAAACACTCCATCCATGGTGTATACGTATGTACAAATTCAATGTCTGTGGTTTTGAATATTGGGGTTTTATTTTTTCATACCATCAAGTAATACGTGAAATGAACATAACAACTTTTAATTTTCATCGCGGAGTGGTTTCATTGTTTTGATGTGCACAGGCTCGCTGAGCGTACCTAAGAATGCTGTTTCACAGTATCAACAAGAGGCCCAGAGGGCCTGTATCGCTCACCTGGTTTTTTGTTAGTAATTATCACAAGACTCTGACAATTAGAAAAATAAGCAAATTGACTCCCAAAGTGTAATTTTGAATCACAACCATACAATGATGCTATTGATACCATACAAATATGCTATCCAATACATAGGTTCAGAGATAAAGTAATTTATATGAAAATAGTAGCCTAATTGACCTTTTGACCTCGCATCTATTGCCGTCTAAGGCCCCGGGGGTCAGCCCTATCATTTGTACAATTTCAAATCCCAGCCCTATAAGGATGCTACCATTGCATTATAAGTGCTCTTCCATTCTTAGTTGCAGAGAAGAAGTCGTTTATATGGAAATAGCTACTAAATTGACCCCTTTTGACCCCACCCTTCAGGCCCCCGGGGGGTCAGCCCCATCATTTGCAAAATTTTGAATCCAAACCCTATAAGGATGTAACCATTGCATTATGAGCGTAATCCCATGTTAAGTTGCAGAGAAAAAGTCATTTATATGGAAATTGACCACTTTTGACCCCGCCCCTCAGGCCCCCGGGGGGTTAGCCCTATCATTTGCACAATTTTGAATCCCCACACTATAAGGATACTACCATTGTATTATGGGTGCTATACCGTGCTTAGTTTCAGAGAAGAAGTCGTTTATATGGAAATAGCCAAATTGGCCACTTTCGACCCCGCCCCTCAGGCCCCCTGGGGGTCAGCCCCATCATTTGCACAATTTTGAATCCCCACCCTATAAAGATGCTACCATTGCATTATGGGTGCTATACCATGCTTAGTTTCAGAGAAGAAGTCGTTTATATGGAAATAGCCAAATTGGCCCCTTTTGACCCCGCCCCTCAGGCCCCCTGGGGGTCAGCCCCATCATTTGTACAATTTTGAATCCCCATCCTATAAGGATGCTATCATTGCATTATGGGTGCTATCCCATGCTTGGTTTCAGAGAAGAAGTCGTTTATATGGAAATAGCCAAATTGAACCCTTTTGACCCCGCCCCTCAGGCCCCCCGGGGGGTCAGCCACATCATTTGTACAATTTTGAATCCCCAACCTATAAAGATACTACCATTGCATTATGAGTGCTATCTCATGCTTAGTTTCAGAGAAGAAGTCGTTTATATGGAAATAGCCAAATTGACCCCATTTGACCCCGCCCCTCAGGCCCCCGGGGGGTCAGCCCCATCATTTGTACAATTTTGAATCCCCACCCTATAAGGATGCTACCATTGCATTATGGGTGCTATCCCATGCTTGGTTTCAGAGAAGAAGTCGTTTATATGGAAATAGCCAAATTGACCCCATTTGACCCCGCCCCTCAGGCCCCCGGGGGGTCAGCCACATCATTTGTACAATTTTTAATCCCTACCCTATAACGATACTACCATTGCATTATGAGTGCTATCTCATGCTTAGTTTCAGAGAAGAAGTCGTTTATATGGAAATAGCCAAATTGACCCCATTTGACCCCGCCCCTCAGGCCCCCAGGGGGTCAGCCCCATCATTTGTACAATTTTGAATCCCCACCCTATAAGGATGCTACCATTGCATTATGGGTGCTATCCCATGCTTGGTTTCAGAGAAGAAGTCGTTTATATGGAAATAGCCAAATTGACCCCATTTGACCCCGCCCCTCAGGCCCCCGGGGGGTCAGCCCCATCATTTGTACAATTTTGAATCCCCACCCTATAAGGATGCAACCATTGCATTATGGGTGCTATCCCATGCTTGGTTTCAGAGAAGAAGTCGTTTATATGGAAATAGCCAAATTGACCCCTTTTGGCCCCGCCTCTCAGGCCCCTGGGGGGTCAGCCCCATCATTTGTACAATTTTCAGTTAGTAGCCCATAAGGATGCTACCAGTCAAATTTTGTTGAAATCCGACCAGCGGTTATGGAGAAGAAGTCGATTGTTGACGGACGGACGGACGACGGACGACGGACGACGGACGCCGGACGCCACGGTATGGCATAAGCTCACCTTGGTCCTTCGGACCAGGTGAGCTAAAAATTAAAAATGGAAGGTTCACAATAGCAAAAGGCATAACAACGGAACATCTGATGATGGTGGGCTAATATAAGTAACCCCCCCACCCCCCTTGCATCTAGGGTAGGCCAGTGATATATTATGTGATCTAATGACCAGTGTATGTGTCAAATGATTTTCTCCAATCCAAACTTGTTAAAATAAACACATAAAAGAAGGTAGTCAGTTTGAACTCCGGTAGTGGTGGGGCTGTATCTCTACAACATCTATCTACCTTGTACCAAGAAGATAGTCAGTTTTAACTACGGCAGTGGTGGGGCTGTATCTCTACAACATCTATCTACCTTGTACCCAGAAGGTAGTCAGTTTTAACTACGGCAGTGGTGGGGCTGTATCTCTACAAAATCTATCTACCTTGTACCAAGAAGATAGTCAGTTTTAACTACGGTAGTGGTGGGGCTGTATCTCTACAACATCTATCTACCTTGTACCAAGAAGGTAGTCAGTTTGAACTCCGGCAGTGGTGGGGCTGTATCTCTACAACATCTATCTACCTTGTACCCAGAAGGTAGTCAGTTTGAACTCCGGCAGTGGTGGGGCTGTATCTCTACAACATCTATCTACCTTGTACCCAGAAGGTAGTCAGTTTTAACTACGGCAGTGGTGGGGCTGTATCTCTACAACATCTATCTACCTTGTACCAAGAAGGTAGTCAGTTTGAACTCCGGCAGTGGTGGGGCTGTATCTCTACAAAATCTATCTACCTTGTACCAAGAAGATAGTCAGTTTTAACTACGGCAGTGGTGGGGCTGTATCTCTACAACATCTATCTACCTTGTACCCAGAAGGTAGTCAGTTTTAACTACGGTAGTGGTGGGGCTGTATCTCTACAACATCTATCTACCTTGTACCAAGAAGATTGTCAGTTTGAACCGCGGCAGTGGTGGGGCTGTATCTCTACAACATCTATCTACCTTGTACCAAGAAGGTAGTCAGTTTTAACTACGGTAGTGGTGGGGCTGTATCTCTACAACATCTATCTATCTTGTGACCAGAGAGTAGTCAGTTTGAACTGCGGCAGTGTTGGGTTGTACCTCTACAACTTCTATCTATCTTCTGACCAGAGGATAGTCAGTTTGAACCTTGGTACATGTAGTGGTCGGGCTGTACCTCTACACCTTCTATTTACCTTGTAACCAGAGGGTAGTCAGTTTGAACCTTCATAGTGGTGGGGCTGTACCTCTACAACTTCTATCTACCTTGTGACCAGAGGGTTTGGTTTGGTTTGGTTTGTTTATTTTTACGTCCTATTAACAGCCAGGGTCATGTAAGGACGTGCCAGGTTTGTTGGTGGAGGAAAGCCGGAGTACCCGGAGAAAAACCACCGGCCAACAGTCAGTACCTGGCAACTGCCCCACATGGGATTCAAACCCGCTTCCCAGAGGTGGAGGGCTTGTGGTAATATGTCGGGACATCTTAACCACTCGGCCACCGCGGCCCATAGTGGGGCTGTACCTCTACAACATCTATCTACCTTGTGACCAGAGAGTAGTAAGTTTGAACCTTGGTGGTGGTGGTGGTGGGGCTGTACCTCTACAACTTCTATCTACCTTGTGACTAGGGGGTAGCCAATTTGAACTGTGGCAGTTGTGGGGCTGTACTACATCTTCTCTCTATGTTGTGACCAGAGGGTGGTCAGTTTGAACCTTGGCAGTAGTGGTTGGGTTGTACCTCTACAATTTCTATCTACCTTGTGACCAGAGGGTAGTCAATTTGAACCCTCATAGTGGTGGGGCTGTACCTCTACAACTTCTATCTACATTGTGACTAGGGGGTGGTCAGTTTGAACCTTGGTGGTGGTGGTGGTGGTGGTGGTGGGGCTGTACTACAACTTCTATCTACCTTTTGAACAGAGAGTAGTCAGTTTGAACCATGCTGGTGGTGGGGCTGTACCTCTACAACTTCTATCTACCTTGTGACCAGAGGGTTGTCAGTTTGAACTGTGGCAGTTGTGCGGCTGTACTACATCTTCTATCTATGTTGTGACCAGAGGGTGGTTAGTTTGAACCTTGGTGGTGGTGGTGGTGTTGGTGGGGCTGTACCTCTACAACTTCTATCTACTTGTAACCAGAGAGTAGCCAATTTGAACCTTTGCATTGGTGGGACTGTACCTCCACAACTTCTATCTACCTTGTGACCAGAGAGTAGTCAGTTGGAACCTTGGTGGTGGTGGTGGTGGGGCTGTACCTCTACAACTTCTATCTACCTTGTGACCAGAGAGTAGCCAATTTGAACCTTTGCATTGGTGGGGCTGTACCTCTACAACGTCTATTTACCTTGTGACCAAAGGGTTGTCAGTTTGAACTGTGGCAGTTGTGGGGCTGTACTACATCTTCTATCTACCTTGTAACCAGGGGGTGGTCAGTTTGAACCTTGCTGGTGGTTGGGCTGTACTACAACTTCTATCTACCTTGTGACCATGGGGTGGTCAGTTTGAACCTTGCTGGTGGTGGGGGCTGTACCTCTACAACTTCTATCTACCTTGTGACCAGAGGTTAGTCGGTTGGAACATTGGTGATGGTTGGGCTGTACCACAACTTCTATCTACCTTGTGACCAGGAGGTGGTCAGTTTGAACCTTGCTGGGGGTTGGGCTGTACTACAACTTCTATCTACCTTGTAACCAGGGGGTGGTCAGTTTGAACCTTGCTGGTGGTGGGGCTGTACCTCTACAACTTCTATCTACCTTGTGACCAGAGAGTAGCCAATTTGAACCTTGGTGGTGGTGGTGGTGGTGGGGCTGTACTACAACTTCTATCTACCTTGTGACCAGGGGGTGGTCAGTTTGAACCTTGGTTGTTGTGGTAGTGGTGATGGGGCTGTACCACAACTTCTATCTACCTTGTGACCAGGAGGTGGTCAGTTTGAACCTTGCTGGGGGTTGGGCTGTACTACAACTTCTATCTACCTTGTAACCAGGGGGTGGTCAGTTTGAACCTTGCTGGTGGTGGGGCTGTACCTCTACAACTTCTATCTACCTTGTGACCAGGGGGTGGTCAGTTTGAACCTTGGTGGTGCTGGTGGTGGTGGTGGGGGGGGGGGGGGGCTGTACTACAACTTCTATCTACCTTGTGACCAGGGGGTGGTCAGTTTGAACCTTGCTGGTGGTAGGGCTGTACCTCTACAACATCTATCTACCTTGTGACTAGAGGGTGGTCAGTTTGAACCTTGGCAGTAGTGGTTGGGCTGTACCTCTACAATTTCTATCTACCTTGTGACCAGAGGGTGGTCAGTTGGAACCTTGGTGGTGATGAGGCTGTACCTCTACAACTTCTATCTACCTTTTGACCAGAGAGTAGTCAGTTGGAACCTTGGTGGTGGTTGGGCTGTACCTCTGCAACTTATATCTACCTTGTGACCAGGGGGTAGTCAGTTTGAACCTTGGTGGTGGTGGTGGTGGTGGTGGTGGTGGGGCTGTACTACAACTTCTATCTACCTTGTGACCAGGGGGTGGTCAGTTTGAACCTTGCTGGTGGTTGGGCTGTACCTCTACAACGTCTATCTACCTTGTGACTAGAGGGTGGTCAGTTTGAACCTTGGCAGTAGTGGTTGGGCTGTACCTCTACAATTTCTATCTACCTTGTGACCAGGGGGTGGTCAGTTTGAACCTAGCTGGTGGTTGGGCTGTACCTCTACAACTTATATCTACCTTGTGACTAGGGGGTAGTCAGTTTGAACCTTGGTGGTGGTGGTGGTGGTGGTGATGGGGCTGTACCTCTACAATTTCTATCTACCTTGTGACCAGAGGGTAGCCAATATGAACATTGGCAGTGGTGGGGCTGTATCTCTTCAACTTCTATCTACCTTGTGACCAGAGAGTAGCCAATTTGAACCTTTGTGGTGGTGGTGGGGCTGTACTACAACTTCTATCTACCTTGTGACCAGAGAGTAGACAGTTTGAACCTTGGTGGTGGTGGTGGGGCTGTACCTCTTCAACTTCTTTCTACCTTGTGACCAGAGAGTAGTCAGTTTGAACCTTTGCAGTGGTGGGGCTGTACCTCTACAACATCTATCTACCTTGTGACCAGAGAGTAGTAAGTTTGAACTGTGGCAGTTGTGGGGCTGTACTACATCTTCTCTCTATGTTGTGACCAGAGGGTGGTCAGTTTGAACCTTGGCAGTAGTGGTTGGGTTGTACCTCTACAATTTCTATCTACCTTGTGACCAGGGGGTGGTCAGTTTGAACCTTGCTGGTGGTTGGGCTGTACCTCTACAACGTCTATCTACCTTGTGACTAGAGGGTGGTCAGTTTGAACCTTGGCAGTAGTGGTTGGGCTGTACCTCTACAATTTCTATCTACCTTGTGACCAGGGGGTGGTCAGTTTGAACCTTGCTGGTGGTTGGGCTGTACCTCTGCAACTTATATCTACCTTTTGACCAGGGGGTAGTCAGTTTGAACCTTGGTGGTGGTGGTGGTGGTTGGGCTGTACTACAACTTCTATCTACCTTGTGACCAGGGGGTGGTCAGTTTGAACCTTGCTGGTGGTTGGGCTGTACCTCTACAATTTCTATCTACCTTGTGACTAGAGGGTGGTCAGTTTGAACCTTGGCAGTAGTGGTTGGGTTGTACCTCTACAATTTCTATCTACCTTGTGACCAGGGGGTGGTCAGTTTGAACCTTGCTGGTGGTTGGGCTGTACCTCTACAACTTATATCTACCTTGTGACCAGGGGGTAGTCAGTTTGAACCTTGGTGGTGGTGGTGGTGGTGATGGGGCTGTACCTCTACAATTTCTATCTACCTTGTGACCAGAGGGTAGCCAATATGAACATTGGCAGTGGTGGGGCTGTATCTCTTCAACTTCTATCTACCTTGTGACCAGAGAGTAGCCAATTTGAACCTTTGTGGTGGTGGTGGGGCTGTACTACAACTTCTATCTACCTTGTGACCAGAGTGTAGATAGTTTGAACCTTGGTGGTGGTGGTGGGGCTGTACCTCTACAACATCTATCTACCTTGTGACTAGGGGGTAGCCAATTTGAACTGTGGCAGTTGTGGGGCTGTACTACATCTTCTCTCTATGTTGTGACCAGAGGTAGTCATTTTGAACCTTGGTGGTGGTGGGGCTGTACCTCTACAACTTCTATCTACCTTGTGACTAGGGGGTAGCCAATTTGAACTGTGGCAGTTGTGGGGCTGTACTACATCTTCTCTCTATGTTGTGACCAGAGGTAGTCATTTTGAACCTTGGTGGTGGTGGGGCTGTACCTCTACAACTTCTATCTACCTTGTGACCAGGGGTGGTCAGTTTGAACCTTGGTGGTGGTGGGGCTGTACCTCTATCTACCTTGTGACTATAGGGTAGTCAGTTTGAACCTTGGTGGTGATGGGGCTGTACCTCTACAACTTCTATCTACCTTGTGACCAGAGAGTAGTCAGTTGGAACCTTGGTGGTGGTTGGGCTGTACCTCTACAACTTCTATCTACCTTGTGACCAGGAGGTGGTCAGTTTGAACCTTGGTGGTGGTGGGGCTGTACCTCTACAACTTCTATCTACCTTGTGACCAGGGGGTGGTCAGTTTGAACCTTGGTGGTGGTGGTGCTGTACCTCTACAACTTCTATCTACCTTGTGACTATAGGGTAGTCAGTTTGAACCTTGGTGGTGATGAGGCTGTACCTCTACAACTTCTATCTACCTTGTGACCAGAGAGTAGTCAGTTGGAACCTTGGTGGTGGTTGGGCTGTACCTCTACAACTTCTATCTACCTTGTGACCAGGGGGTGGTCAGTTTGAACCTTGGTGGTGGTGGGGCTGTACCTCTACAACTTCTACAACTTCTATCTACCTTGTGACTATAGGGTAGTCAGTTTGAACCTTGGTGGTGGTGGGGCTGTACATGTAACTCTACAACTTTTATCTATCTGCAAAACAAGATATTTTCATCCAAGCCAATGCAACATCTTTAATTTTATTTCATTGATTACCATACTCATTTGTGTCATTCTCATTTTAGTTTTTATACTCTTATACAGGCTTCATTGTTTATAAAATGACAATAAAACAAATTTCCTACTCAGCTCAGGCAATGAGAATAACTTCAAGCCTGCACTTTTCAAAACTACCTTAAATGAAAGTAATAATATAATGTTATATATACTGGAAGGAAACTTAAGTTTCTACTTAAGTCAGCCCTGTTTGTTTTGTGAAATCTGGTCATATGACACTAATGATTTATTTGTAAATATTACACATGGAAAGTCACTGGAAAGTCAACACCGATAGTGTATGGCCTTGTTGCTCCTCATGCTGTTGTTAGATTGGAAAGGTAGCACATATAATCAGGGATCAAAGAGAATTCACAAAATAAAAGTGTGACAAAATATATTTTGAACTTTCTGAGAAATAGCAGTTACAATATTGCTTAGGAATGGATAGAGTGACCATGAAATAAAAGTTGATTCCAGTATCCAGCCATTTCATGATGATGGACTTACAACGGATGCAAAACCAGCAAAATAAAGCAAGTAAAGTTAGGACAATCAGAGACACAAAAATCAAACATCAGATGCAGGAAATCTGTATATAGACAGCTTATCTCAAACACAGGATTTTCTAGTATGTACCATTGTAAGCACATGCAACTGCTCCAAAACATTTTTTTATAAATTATAATATCTGTAAAATATTCAAAGGCCTTACATCATTCAGTGATATCTATGTTTTAAGGTGGCTACTATCAAACTAGAGTGTGCAGAAATTTGTATCAGAGTGCTGATTAATGGGGTAGAAATATAGTATTTAATTCATAACAGGACAAGTACCTACATCACAAGTGTAAAATTCCTTCTTAGTTAATATTGAGAAAAAACCTAAAGGAATGGAAAAATCGGCACCATAAATGAAATTAAATGACTATAAAAATGCAATCTATATGGCAAGGTGTGGTCCGCCAAGCTATCAGATGAAGGTTTCCTCAGATATGTTGTGAGGTGGAGGTCTAAACTGGCCACTTAGCTCTAATTAACAGAGCCTGGCTTTTATTAGCACCTATACACTGTAATAAGTAGTAAATATGACAGATAAATCTAGAGATGTGGAAAGAGTTAGCCCTAGGTTTGGGTTACATTTTCATGGCTTATTTTATGCGAATTTTGAATGCTTTATTTTAGTTTTCTTGCATTATTTGCCTGTTGAAAGAGAATCCTATGGACCAAGCTATATACTGACCAAACAGCACATGTGAAAAGTGTTAGTTTATTGTCCTTGTGTATTCATTTTACAGCATAACATTGCATTTCTAATATTCCATTGGTTATAAAAGCTTGCAAACAAGACCAAAGCCTAAATTTGATACAACACTCGTAACTCTGGCAGTTGACATTTTTACCTCCCCTGTATCCTTAAATGCTGATATTACATGTGACACAGAGGCAGTAGCAATGTTTTATTTCTCTATTAAGTGAAGTGTTTTATGTACATCAATTATCTCCCCTTCCTGTTGGTAACTTAGACTTGTATATATCATTAAGTCTGACACACACCAGTTTATTTTCACATCATTTTTCAGTCAAGGGTATTAACCATGATTAATAAATATAAAATATTACTAACATATGTGCACATTTCAAACAGAAAAGGGACAAAAACCTATATAATTAATAAGCATAGATTACAATGCATATATATATAGACTCCCCCGACCAGTGCTTGAACAAAAAACACGGATTTTGGCAGTTGAAATTAAAATAGAAAACATTAATTGAAGTTTGTATTGTTGTAACTAACAGACTTATGACGAAATTTTCAACAAAATTAAAATAAAGGTCATGTGTTGGTTTGTTAAGGACAGCAAGTCAAAGACTGTGACTGTCAAAATGGCTGAAACCAGTCCAGTCCTCACACACCTCATTAAGAAAAAAACATTGTATTTATAAAAAGTCATATTGGACAAAAACAAAGTAAACTATTTTGTGGGTAAATAAACTGGAAATCATGGGTTAACACGCGTTTTAACGGGGCGGGAAGTGAACCAATACAGAAAAACACATTTTTTTTTATTCATGCCAAAAACATGTTGCAAGTGCTATTATTCTTTAAGAAGAGAAGCTTTGCTATCATTTTGACATAATAAAATATTTTTAGAAAATTTCTAACTTTTCATGCGATGTGTTTATTTTGGCTATTGTCAATTTTGTGATTTGCCGTCAGACATCGTCTGCTCATATTCAAATTACGAAACTGGTAAGCGAACTTTTCTTATTAGCGGAAGAAAAGTGTCAACACTTAACAAATTGACGCTGACATACTGATACCCAAGTGTCGCCTTTGCATTGCAATTTTCAGGACTCTAGGTCTTTGGAGAAGAAGTTGTTTAAATGGAAAAGTTGACGCCGGACGGACAGACAGCCCGACGGACAGACGGCCAGACGGACAGACGGCCAGACGACGGATGCTGCACAACAGGGCAGGTAAGCAATAAATAATATCCATATGTTGAAGAACCTATGTTGAAGAACCTAAGCAATTTTACTCTGAATTAAAGAACAGAAATTAATGCAACTTGGACAGCAGGTACAAGCTCTGATATGATAGTATTTGAATTGACATTTAACATGAAAAGATGTGATTTCTCCATCACTCTTAATTTTAACTTCATTATACACTGTTAAATAAATTAATTAATATGTATAATGGAATTTAATTAATAACACAAGAGCCTATTAGGAACTTTTTTTTTTCTTTTCACAGGTACAAAACAGGGAAAAGACAATATAGTTTCAGAAGCGATATACATTGTTAAAAAAATCATTTTAATTGGCACAAAAAATGATCAGCTGTGTATAGAGTTTTCACTCTACTGACACAAGTCATTCAACAGTATAAAACATTCAATCTCTCAATCAACATTATAAACTCTTCTATTCACAATGAACACCACAACCTCATCCAAAAGCTGAAGAGAGACAAAGAATATAATATCAAAACTACCTACGGACAAGATAGATTTGTTCTGGTTGTGAGCACATCTATAATGAGTATGTTAAGGTAGGGAATTAAACGGCTAACAAGCCATCAGGGATCACATTACTATCACTGTCAGGCAGCGTTACTGTGAGGTCTGGCTCACTCGCTAGTCTAATTCTACACTGGACAGGTAAAAAAACGTGTTAATGACATAAAGCCCCCAATGTAGGGTTGGCTCCGGACTCCTGTCTCCACCTGATCCACCTCTTCACCGAGTAACAAACAGCAACTCGTTAACCTGTCCAGGTAGACAGAGAATGAATGGTTAAGTCACTAGACCGGTTATCTGAGGTATCACGACATCCCCTTAACACTATCAGAGGTATCAAACCCCAACCTGAGGTATTATCCATGAGGTATCACGGACATCCCTTAACACTATCAGAGGTATACCATCAACCCCAAACACTGAGAAACATTAGTATTATCCATGTCCCCCAACACTATTGTATTATACCATCAGTCCCCCAACACTGAGGAACATTAGTATTATACCATCAGTCCCCCAACACTGAGGAACATTAGTATTATACCATCAGTCCCCCAACACTGAGGAACATTAGTATTATACCATCAGTCCCCCAACACTGAGGAACATTAGTATTATACCATCAGTCCCCAACACTGAGGAACATTAGTATTATACCATCAGTCCCCCAACACTGAGGAACATTAGTATTATACCATCAGTCCCCCAACACTGAGGAACATTAGTATTATACCATCAGTCCCCCAACACTGTGGAACATTAGTATTATACCATCAGTCCCCCAACACTGAGGAACATTAGTATTATACCATCAGTCCCCCAACACTGAGGAACATTAGTATTATACCATCAGTCCCCCAACACTGAGGAACATGAGTATTATACCATCAGTCCCCCCAACACTGAGGAACATTAGTATTATACCATCAGTCCCCCCAACACTGAGGAACATTAGTATTATACCATCAGTCCCCCAACACTGAGGAACATTAGTATTATACCATCAGTCCCCCAACACTGAGGAACATTAGTATTATACCATCAGTCCCCCAACACTGAGGAACATCAGTATTATTATACCATCAGTCCCCCAACACTGAGGAACATTAGTATTATACCATCAGTCCCCCAACACTGAGGAACATCAGTATTATACCATCAGTCCCCCAACACTGGGGAACATTAGTATTATACCATCAGTCCCCCAACACTGAGGAACATTAGTATTATACCATCAGTCCCCCAACACTGAGGAACATTAGTATTATACCATCAGTCCCCCAACACTGAGGAACATTAGTATTATACCATCAGTCCCCCAACACTGAGGAACATTAGTATTATACCATCAGTCCCCCAACACTGAGGAACATTAGTATTATTACCATCAGTCCCCCAACACTGAGGAACATTAGTATTATACCATCAGTCCCCCAACACTGAGGAACATTAGTATTATACCATCAGTCCCCCAACACTGAGGAACATTAGTATTATACCATCAGTCCCCCAACACTGAGGAACATTAGTATTATACCATCAGTCCCCCAACACTGAGGAACATTAGTATTATACATATCCCCCACACTGGAACATGTATTATACCATCAGTCCCCCAACACTGAGGAACATTAGTATTATACCATCAGTCCCCCAACACTGAGGAACATTAGTATTATACCATCAGTCCCCCAACACTGAGGAACATTAGTATTATACCATCAGTCCCCCAACACTGAGGAACATTAGTATTATACCATCAGTCCCCCAACACTGAGGAACATTAGTATTATACCATCAGTCCCCCAACACTGAGGAACATTAGTATTATACCATCAGTCCCCCAACACTGAGGAACATTAGTATTATACCATCAGTCCCCCAACACTGAGGAACATTAGTATTATACCATCAGTCCCCCAACACTGAGGAACATTAGTATTATACCATCAGTCCCCCAACACTGAGGAACATTAGTATTATACCATCAGTCCCCCAACACTGAGGAACATTAGTATTATACCATCAGTCCCCCAACACTGTGGAACATTAGTATTATACCATCAGTCCCCCAACACTGAGAAACATTAGTATTATACCATCAGTCCCCCAACACTGAGAAACATTAGTATTATACCATCAGTCCCCCCAACACTGAGGAACATTAGTATTATACCATCAGTCCCCCCAACACTGAGGAACATTAGTATTATACCATCAGTCCCCCAACACTGAGGAACATTAGTATTATACCATCAGTCCCCCAACACTGAGGAACATTAGTATTATACCATCAGTCCCCCAACACTGGGGAACATTAGTATTATACCATCAGTCCCCCAACACTGAGGAACATTAGTATTATACCATCAGTCCCCCAACACTGAGGAACATTAGTATTATACCATCAGTCCCCCAACACTGAGGAACATCAGTATTATACCATCAGTCCCCCAACACTGAGGAACATTAGTATTATACCATCAGTCCCCCAACACTGAGGAACATTAGTATTATACCATCAGTCCCCCAACACTGAGGAACATCAGTATTATACCATCAGTCCCCCAACACTGAGGAACATTAGTATTATACCATCAGTCCCCCAACACTGAGGAACATTAGTATTATACCATCAGTCCCCCAACACTGAGGAACATTAGTATTATACCATCAGTCCCCCCAACACTGAGGAACATTAGTATTATACCATCAGTCCCCCAACACTGAGGAACATTAGTATTATACCATCAGTCCCCCAACACTGAGGAACATTAGTATTATACCATCAGTCCCCCAACACTGAGGAACATTAGTATTATACCATCAGTCCCCCAACACTGAGGAACATTAGTATTATACCATCAGTCCCCCAACACTGAGGAACATTAGTATTATACCATCAGTCCCCCCAACACTGAGGAACATTAGTATTATACCATCAGTCCCCCCACACTGAGGAACATTAGTATTATACCATCAGTCCCCCAACACTGAGGAACATTAGTATTATACCATCAGTCCCCCCAACACTGAGGAACATTAGTATTATACCATCAGTCCCCCAACACTGAGGAACATTAGTATTATACCATCAGTCCCCCAACACTGAGGAACATTAGTATTATACCATCAGTCCCCCAACACTGAGGAACATTAGTATATATACCATCAGTCCCCCAACACTGAGGAACATTAGTATTATACCATCAGTCCCCCAACACTGAGGAACATTAGTATTATACCATCAGTCCCCCAACACTGAGGAACATTAGTATTATACCATCAGTCCCCCAACACTGAGGAACATTAGTATTATACCATCAGTCCCCCAACACTGAGGAACATTAGTATTATACCATCAGTCCCCCAACACTGAGGAACATTAGTATTATACCATCAGTCCCCCAACACTGAGGAACATTAGTATTATACCATCAGTCCCCCAACACTGAGGAACATTAGTATTATACCATCAGTCCCCCAACACTGAGGAACATTAGTATTATACCATCAGTCCCCCAACACTGAGGAACATAGTAGTATTATACCATACCAGTCAGTCCCCCAACACTGAGGAACATTAGTATTATACCATCAGTCCCCCAACACTGAGGAACATTAGTATTATACCATCAGTCCCCCAACACTGAGGAACATTAGTATTATACCATCAGTCCCCCAACACTGAGGAACATCAGTATTATACCATATTATACCATCAGTCCCCCAACACTGAGGAACATTAGTATTATACCATCAGTCCCCCAACACTGAGGAACATTAGTATTATACCATCAGTCCCCCAACACTGAGGAACATTAGTATTATACCATCAGTCCCCCAACACTGAGGAACATTAGTATTATACCATCAGTCCCCCAACACTGAGGAACATTAGTATTATACCATCAGTCCCCCAACACTGAGGAACATTAGTATTATACCATCAGTCCCCCAACACTGAGGAACATCAGTATTATACCATCAGTCCCCCAACACTGAGGAACATCAGTATTATACCATCAGTCCCCCAACACTGAGGAACATTAGTATTATACCATCAGTCCCCCCCACACTGAGGAACATTAGTATTATACCATCAGTCCCCCAACACTGAGGAACATTAGTATTATACCATCAGTCCCCCAACACTGAGGAACATTAGTATTATACCATCAGTCCCCCAACACTGAGGAACATTAGTATTATACCATCAGTCCCCCAACACTGAGGAACATTAGTATTATACCATCAGTCCCCCAACACTGAGGAACATTAGTATTATACCATCAGTCCCCCAACACTGAGGAACATTAGTATTATACCATCAGTCCCCCAACACTGAGGAACATTAGTATTATACCATCAGTCCCCCCAACACTGAGGAACATCAGTATTATACCATCAGTCCCCCAACACTGAGGAACATAGTATTATACCATCAGTCCCCCAACACTGAGGAACACCTCAGTCCCCCAACACTGAGACATTAGTATTATACCATCAGTCCCCCAACACTGAGGAACATTAGTATTATACCATCAGTCCCCACACTGGGAACATAGTATATACATCAGTCCCCCAACACTGAGGAACATTAGTATTATACCATCAGTCCCCCAACACTGAGGAACACACTTAGTATTATACCATCAGTCCCCCAACACTGAGGAACATTAGTATTATACCATCAGTCCCCCAACACTGAGGAACATTAGTATTATACCATCAGTCCCCCAACACTGAGGAACATTAGTATTATACCATCAGTCCCCCAACACTGAGGAACATTAGTATTATACCATCAGTCCCCCAACACTGAGGAACATTAGTATTATACCATCAGTCCCCCAACACTGAGGAACATTAGTATTATACCATCAGTCCCCCAACACTGAGGAACATTAGTATTATACCATCAGTCCCCCAACACTGAGGAACATTAGTATTATACCATCAGTCCCCCAACACTGAGGAACATTAGTATTATACCATCAGTCCCCCAACACTGAGGAACATTAGTATTATACCATCAGTCCCCCCAACACTGAGGAACATTAGTATTATACCATCAGTCCCCCAACACTGAGGAACATTAGTATTATACCATCAGTCAGTCCCCCAACACTGAGGAACATCAGTATTATACCATCAGTCCCCCAACACTGAGGAACATCAGTATTATACCATCAGTCCCCCAACACTGAGGAACATTAGTATTATACCATCAGTCCCCCAACACTGAGGAACATTAGTATTATACCATCAGTCCCCCAACACTGAGGAACATTTAGTATTATATACCATCAGTCCCCCAACACTGAGGAACATTAGTATTATACCATCAGTCCCCCAACACTGAGGAACATTAGTATTATACCATCAGTCCCCCAACACTGAGGAACATTAGTATTATACCATCAGTCCCCCAACACTGAGGAACATTAGTATTATACCATCAGTCCCCCAACACTGAGGAACATTAGTATTATACCATCAGTCCCCCAACACTGAGGAACATTAGTATTATACCATCAGTCCCCCAACACTGAGGAACATTAGTATTATACCATCAGTCCCCCAACACTGAGGAACATTAGTATTATACCATCAGTCCCCCCAACACTGAGGAACATTAGTATTATACCATCAGTCCCCCAACACTGAGGAACATTAGTATTATACCATCAGTCCCCCAACACTGTGGAACATTAGTATTATACCATCAGTCCCCCCAACACTGAGGAACATCAGTATTATACCATCAGTCCCCCAACACTGAGGAACATTAGTATTATACCATCAGTCCCCCAACACTGAGGAACATAGTATTATACCATCAGTCCCCACTGAGGAACATTAGTATTATACCATCAGTCCCCCAACACTGAGGAACATTAGTATTATACCATCAGTCCCCCAACACTGAGGAACATTAGTATTATACCATCAGTCCCCCAACACTGAGGAACATTAGTATTATACCATCAGTCCCCCAACACTGAGGAACATTAGTATTATACCATCAGTCCCCCAACACTGAGGAACATTAGTATTATACCATCAGTCCCCCAACACTGAGGAACATTAGTATTATACCATCAGTCCCCCAACACTGAGGAACATTAGTATTATACCATCAGTCCCCCAACACTGAGGAACATTAGTATTATACCATCAGTCCCCCAACACTGAGGAACATTAGTATTATACCATCAGTCCCCCAACACTGAGGAACATTAGTATTATACCATCAGTCCCCCAACACTGAGGAACATTAGTATTATACCATCAGTCCCCCAACACTGAGGAACATTAGTATTATACCATCAGTCCCCCAACACTGAGGAACATTAGTATTATACCATCAGTCCCCCAACACTGAGGAACATTAGTATTATACCATCAGTCCCCCAACACTGAGGAACATTAGTATTATACCATCAGTCCCCCAACACTGAGGAACATTAGTATTATACCATCAGTCCCCCAACACTGAGGAACATTAGTATTACACCATCAGTCCCCCCAACACTGAGGAACATTAGTATTATACCATCAGTCCCCCAACACTGAGGAACATTAGTATTATACCATCAGTCCCCCAACACTGAGGAACATTAGTATTATACCATCAGTCCCCCAACACTGAGGAACATTAGTATTATACCATCAGTCCCCCAACACTGAGGAACATTAGTATTATACCATCAGTCCCCCAACACTGAGGAACATTAGTATTATACCATCAGTCCCCCAACACTGAGGAACATTAGTATTATACCATCAGTCCCCCAACACTGAGGAACATTAGTATTATACCATCAGTCCCCCAACACTGAGGAACATTAGTATTATACCATCAGTCCCCCAACACTGAGGAACATTAGTATTATACCATCAGTCCCCCAACACTGAGGAACATTAGTATTATACCATCAGTCCCCCAACACTGAGGAACATTAGTATTATACCATCAGTCCCCCAACACTGAGGAACATTAGTATTATACCATCAGTCCCCCAACACTGAGGAACATTAGTATTATACCATCAGTCCCCCAACACTGAGGAACATTAGTATTATACCATCAGTCCCCCAACACTGAGGAACATTAGTATTATACCATCAGTCCCCCAACACTGTGGAACATTAGTATTATACCATCAGTCCCCCAACACTGAGGAACATTAGTATTATACCATCAGTCCCCCAACACTGTGGAACATTAGTATTATACCATCAGTCCCCCAACACTGAGGAACATTAGTATTATACCATCAGTCCCCCAACACTGAGGAACATTAGTATTATACCATCAGTCCCCCAACACTGAGGAACATTAGTATTATACCATCAGTCCCCCAACACTGAGGAACATTAGTATTATACCATCAGTCCCCCAACACTGAGGAACATTAGTATTATACCATCAGTCCCCCAACACTGAGGAACATTAGTATTATACCATCAGTCCCCCAACACTGAGGAACATTAGTATTATACCATCAGTCCCCCAACACTGAGGAACATTAGTATTATACCATCAGTCCCCCAACACTGAGGAACATTAGTATTATACCATCAGTCCCCCAACACTGAGGAACATTAGTATTATACCATCAGTCCCCCAACACTGAGGAACATTAGTATTATACCATCAGTCCCCAACACTGGGAACATTAGTATTATACCATCAGTCCCCCAACACTGAGGAACATTAGTATTATACCATCAGTCCCCCAACACTGAGGAACATTAGTATTATACCATCAGTCCCCCAACACTGAGGAACATTAGTATTATACCATCAGTCCCCCAACACTGAGGAACATTAGTATTATACCATCAGTCCCCCAACACTGAGGAACATTAGTATTATACCATCAGTCCCCCAACACTGAGGAACATTAGTATTATACCATCAGTCCCCCAACACTGAGGAACATTAGTATTATACCATCAGTCCCCCAACACTGAGGAACATTAGTATTATACCATCAGTCCCCCAACACTGAGGAACATTAGTATTATACCATCAGTCCCCCAACACTGAGGAACATTAGTATTATACCATCAGTCCCCCAACACTGAGGAACATTGTATATTATACCATCAGTCCCCCAACACTGAGGAACATTAGTATTATACCATCAGTCCCCCAACACTGAGGAACATTAGTATTATACCATCAGTCCCCCAACACTGAGGAACATTAGTATTATACCATCAGTCCCCCAACACTGAGGAACATTAGTATTATACCATCAGTCCCCCAACACTGAGGAACATTAGTATTATACCATCAGTCCCCCAACACTGAGGAACATTAGTATTATACCATCAGTCCCCCAACACTGAGGAACATTAGTATTATACCATCAGTCCCCCAACACTGAGGAACATTAGTATTATACCATCAGTCCCCCAACACTGAGGAACATTAGTATTATACCATCAGTCCCCCAACACTGAGGAACATTAGTATTATACCATCAGTCCCCCAACACTGAGGAACATTAGTATTATACCATCAGTCCCCCAACACTGAGGAACATTAGTATTATACCATCAGTCCCCCAACACTGAGGAACATTAGTATTATACCATCAGTCCCCCAACACTGAGGAACATTAGTATTATACCATCAGTCCCAACACTGAGGAACATTAGTATTATACCATCAGTCCCCCAACACTGAGGAACATTAGTATTATACCATCAGTCCCCCAACACTGAGGAACATTAGTATTATACCATCAGTCCCCCCAACACTGAGGAACATTAGTATTATACCATCAGTCCCCCCAACACTGAGGAACATTAGTATTATACCATCAGTCCCCCAACACTGAGGAACATTAGTATTATACCATCAGTCCCCCAACACTGAGGAACATTAGTATTATACCATCAGTCCCCCAACACTGAGGAGTATTACATCAGAACATTAGTATTATACCATCAGTCCCCCAACACTGAGGAACATTAGTATTATACCATCAGTCCCCCAACACTGAGGAACATTAGTATTATACCATCAGTCCCCCAACACTGAGGAACATTAGTATTATACCATCAGTCCCCCCAACACTGAGGAACATTAGTATTATACCATCAGTCCCCCAACACTGAGGAACACATTAGTATTATACCATCAGTCCCCCAACACTGAGGAACATTAGTATTATACCATCAGTCCCCCAACACTGAGGAACATTAGTATTATACCATCAGTCCCCCAACACTGAGGAACATTAGTATTATACCATCAGTCCCCCAACACTGAGGAACATTAGTATTATACCATCAGTCCCCCAACACTGAGGAACATTAGTATTATACCATCAGTCCCCCAACACTGAGGAACATTAGTATTATACCATCAGTCCCCCAACACTGAGGAACATTAGTATAGTATTATACCATCAGTCCCCCAACACTGAGGAACATTAGTATTATACCATCAGTCCCCCAACACTGAGGAAAACATAAGTATTATCCATGTACTATTGTATTATACCATCAGTCCCCCAACACTGAGGAACATTAGTATTATACCATCAGTCCCCCAACACTGAGGAACATTAGTATTATACCATCAGTCCCCCAACACTGAGGAACATTAGTATTATACCATCAGTCCCCCAACACTGAGGAACATTAGTATTATACCATCAGTCCCCCAACACTGAGGAACATTAGTATTATTATACCATCAGTCCCCCAAACACTGAGGAACATTAGTATTATACCATCAGTCCCCCAACACTGAGGAACATCAGTATTATACCATCAGTCCCCCAACACTGAGGAACATTACTATTATACCATCAGTCCTGAGGAACATTAGTATTATACCATCAGTCCCCCAACACTGAGGAACATTAGTATTATACCATCAGTCCCCCAACACTGAGGAACATTAGTATTATACCATCAGTCCCCCAACACTGAGGAACATCAGTATTATACCATCAGTCCCCCAACACTGAGGAACATTAGTATTATACCATCAGTCCCCCAACACTGAGGAACATTACTATTATACCATCAGTCCCCCTACACTGAGGAACATTAGTATCATAATATCAGAATGTCAGACTTCTCATCAATCTGTCAATCTGATTAAAAGGTAGAGGACTTGTGGTAGAATGTCATACACCTCATCAATCTGTCACTCTGATCAAAGGATAGAGAACTTGTGGTAGAATGTCAGACACCTCATCAATCTGTCACTCTGATTAAAAGGTAGAGGACTTGGGTAAATGTCAGACATCAACATCAATTCTGTCACTCTGATCAAAAGGGAGAGGACCTGTGGTAGAATGTCAGACTTCTCATCAGTTCTTCACTTCAATCAAAAGGTAGAGGACTTGTGGTAGAATGTCAGACTTCTCATCAGTTCTTCACTTCAATCAAATGGTAGAGGACTTGTAGTAGAATGTCAGACACCTGATCAGTTCTGTCACTCTGATCAAAATCAAAAGGTAGAGGACTTGTGGTAGAATGTCAGACACCTCATCAATCTGTCACTCTGATCAAAAGGTAGAGGACTTGTGGTAGAATGTCAGACACCTCATCAATCTGTCACTCTGATCAAAAGGTAGAGGACTTGTGGTAGAATGTCAGACTTCTCATCAGTTCTTCACTTCAATCAATGGTAGAGGACTTGTAGTAGAATGTCAGACACCTCATCAGTTCTGTCACCCTGATCAAAAGGTAGAGGACTTGTGGTAGAATGTCATACACCTCATCAATTCTGTCACTTCATTCAAAAGGTAGAGGACTTGTAGTAGAATGTCAGACACCTTATCAATTCTGTCACTCTGATCAAAAGGTAGAGGACTTGTGGTAGAATGTCATACACCTCATCAATTCTGTCACTTCGATCAAAAGATAGAAGACTTGTGGTAGAATGTCAGACACCTCATCAATCTGTCACTCCAATCAAAAGGTAGAGGACTTGTGGTAGAATGTCAGACACCTCATCAATTCTGTCACTCCAATCAAAAGGTAGAGGACTTGTGGTAGAATGTCAGACACCTCATCAATTCTGTCACTCCAATCAAAAGGTAGAGAAATTGTGGTAGAATGTCCGACACCTCATCAATACTGTCACTCTAATCAAAAGGAAGAGGATTTGTGGTAGAATATCAGACATCAACATCAATTCTGTCACTCTGATCAAATGGTAGAGGACTTGTGGTAGAATGTCAGACACCTCATCAATTCTGTCACTCTGATCAAAAGGTAGAGGACTTGTGGTAGAATATCAGACACCTCATCAATTCTGTCACTCTGATTAAAAGGTAGAGGACTTGTGGTAGAATGTCAGACACCTCATCAATTCTGTCACTCCAATCAAAAGATAGAGGACTTGTGGTAGAATGTCAAACACCTCATCAATTCTGTCACTCCAATCAAAAGGTAGAGGACTTGTGGTAGAATGTCAGACACCTCATCAATCTGTCACTCTGATTAAAAGATAGAGGACTTGTGGTATAATGTCAGACACCTCATCAGTTCTGTCACTCTGATCAAAAGATAGAGGACTTGTGGTAGAATGTCAGACTTCTCATCAGTTCTGTCACTCTGATTAAAAGGTAGAGGACTAGTGGTAGAATGTCATACACCTCATCAATTCTGTCACTTCGATCAAAAGATAGAGGACTTGTGGTAGAATGTCAGACTTCTCATCAGTTCTTCACTTCAATCAAATGGTAGAGGACTTGTGGTAGAATGTCAGACACCACATCAACTCTGTCACTCTGATCAAAAGATAGAGGACTTGTGGTAAAATGTCAGACACCACATCAACTCTGTCACTCTGATCAAAAGGTAGAGGACTTGTGGTAGAATGTCAGACACCACATCAATTCTTTCACTCTGATTCAAAGGTAGAAGACTTGTGGTAGAATGTCAAACACTTGAACAAACGAAATCAAGAAGTATAAAAGGCTAGTTGATAAAGTTCCAGATGCCTGAATCACTCTTCCACCATGACTGAGATGCAGAGGGCTTGTGGTAGAATGCCAGCCACTATTTTATTTTCTGTCACAAACACCTAGCCCGTTTGTCACCGTGATAGAAGTGGAGAGCTAGTGGCAGAATGTCAGATTTAACTCTGATGTTTTGGCCCTGAAATATTTGAATGAAATGTCCTTGATTTTAATCTGGAACTTGGCAGAATAGAAAGTGTACCTATTCCTTAACTAATATTTGATTTATGAGATGTTTTCTGTGTCAATTCAAATCTGATAACAATGACAGCAGTCTTGTTCTTTTAACAAGACAACAATATTAAGTCATTCTCAGACATTAACAAACATGTGTATGCCAAGGCCCTGTGGAGACAGTGTGCATGGAGGACTGCAATTGGTGTAGGGAAGTGACACATTTATAGCTTACAGGACTTGTCTACTAGCCTACACTGCCTCTCTGCTAAAAGCTTTCTGCTGTTGGCGGTTGGCCACACAGGGTGGGAGTCAGCTGTGTTAGCTAACGATGAAATGACAAAGATGTGCATGGATAGTTGGTACTAAACATCAGTCAATGTTTACAGATTACTAGGTCTACGAGTTCCAGAAACATTACATAAGCTACCAGTAAACCTCTGGTAAAATAACAAATTTTCTTCCTTCAAATTCAATTTGTTAGGTTATAAAATACAAAACGCATTATCAATATAAATGTCCATGTGAAATTTCTCCAAAGTATCTGCAACTTCATTCCATAAAAGCTTAATTCTATGACAAATTTTATTTGAATTATTTGTATTCTAAAAAACCCTTCTTAATTAAATGGATAACAATATCAAATAATAACATGATTGATAAATATATTGATAAACAGTTTTATTTCTTCACTTTTTCAAAATGTTGTTGATTGAATTTCATTAAAAGATTCTTAAGGATAACCAAGCTCATACAACAAGCTCCAGATGTTTATGCATGTAAACCTTAAACTTAGACACCAGTCAAATTTGAAAAGTGTAACATCTGAATATGTGTTTTAATTCCTGAACCATCTAGACTATTGCTGTCTGGCCGATACCGAGGGAAGATAACAGCGATTCGGAGCACCTGCTTTAGACCATTTTATCTGTGATTAAGATACTGTCAGTGGTACAATGTTTAACTACAGTGTTACAAACATGTGCAATTTCAATTCTTTTTTATTCCAATAATGAGAAGCAAAACAAAAAAACACCAACTAGAGAATTATTTAATTAAACTACATGTACACAGCTTAGATTAATATCTATTTTAAAATCTCTCTCAGAAAAGGTTTCATAAATGGTAGTTACACAAGATTCAAGAGGTCACGGCCATATTTAGCAAGCCTAGAAAAATCATACATTAATATATATTATTTATTTTCATTTATCACAAAGATGGCAATGCACATTATCACTTTTATGTATACACCTTAAACAAACTTTGATATAACCTTAAATTGACCTTTTTTACAAGTAGCCAATGTGTTGACATGATGTTTACCAAACTCTTGTTTCTGTAGATCTATTGACCTATTAAGACTCCAATAACATTTGGCATTACCGTTCAATACTGGTAATTTTATATATTACAATGCCATTTGAGATCAAAATTGATCAAAGGTCAGAGGTCAAAGTTCATTTCTATCCACCAACCATTATATATCAGAACTTATCCCAATTATTCAAATGACTCATAACAATTACACATGCCTAACAGGTGTCATTTATAAATCATGCAATAATTTGCAAATGTGAGACCATAATTTTAAGAGAAATACATTTTTACGTAAAGCTGTGTACAAATGATAAAGAATTGCTGACTGCAAATTACATCCACATTAGTCATGTTTTAACACCAAGCTTTTCAACAAGAAGCTTTTCTAAGGAGTTTAACATTTTCTTATTTCAAAGCTTGCAAATTCACTTTCACATGTCACATTTGATAACTTGTATAAGTCTGATTTTAAAGACAAAGTAATTGAAACAAGGAGAGAAAACATATAATCTTATACGATAGAATGTCAGCAATCCAAGGTTTAGAAACATGTCCACACTTTACCAAGTAAAAGCGATAATTGGTTATTAAACCTGCGAGCTCTTAAAATGCATTGAAGGATAGAAGACGGCTTGTGAATGGCTGTGATTTGTGCAGCACATGCAACAGAATCTACAAGAGAAGATCATTATTGAAGTCTAGCTGTTTGTAGAGCTATGTATAATTATACCAAACTCTTAAGTCTATATAATTAACAGTGTTGTAATGCTAACAATGTGACAGGAATTCATACCCAAATTACTGCCATTCTTCACATTTTCAAAAATCATTATATCATCAGTAATTATCTGGGTGCCTTAAGCACTGCACAGCTAAACAGTGCAACCTTTAGACATCTTTAAATTGAAACAAATACAGAAAGTGTCTAACCCCTGTGAATCTATCAAGTCTTCAGATAAATTCAGATAGGAAATAAAGCAGGAAAAAGGTTTAGCCCCTATGATTCTGGCAAAATATTTAAGATTTTCAGCTTAATTGGAACTGAAACAAAAGTGTCTAACATCTGTGATCCTGAAAAATGTTTCAGATATTTTGATCAGATGAATTTAAACTAAAACAGAAAGTGGCTAGTCCCTGAGATCCTATTGAAACCCTTCTGATGTGTTCAGATTGGAACTTAAAACAGGAAGTGTCTGGCTCCTGTGATTCCAACATCTGATCACCTTGAAAATATTAATGTACTTTAAAGGCCTACTACCTTTCTGGAGCAAAATTTAAAAGTTTCTTAATAGCATCAATAGCTTAAGAAAATACATATTGATGGCCTAAGAAGAGGTAACAACACCAAACATATACAAGATTTCCTGCGCAATATTGATGAAAGGTTTTGTTTAAATGATGCTAATTTGTGGGCCTTTATCTGGCAATCTTTTTGAATCCCAGGCATCAAGACTGACTAATTTTATAAATATTTAATGAACCATAGTAAATGAGGCCTATGGTCCCTAGGATTAATAGGCGATAGTGCAATGTACACTTAGGACCTAGGATGATGAAAGATCAATTAAATATGATCTAGATAGCAGATAAATATCACTGTAAATGTCTTTAGCTGGTGCTAAAAATTATCTGTTTCGTCACTTTCTTTTTGTGACTATATAAACCTAATAGGATCTTCCCCTACCTTGAGAGTAGGACAGGGAAATTTCTGTCTGAGGAGGAGATTCAAGACTGTCTAACCCGAGGCTTGCCAAGGGTTAGACTGTCGTCAATCTCCTCCAAGGGTAGATATTTCCCTGTCCAGCTCTCTCTGTAGGGATTGATCCTTTTTCTACCCCTGTAATTTACCAAAAAAATGTGTTTAAAACTACTAATAGTCTACACGATTTCAAAAACCCAAATACAAATATTTAAATTTACTCGCTCTATCAATTTAAAAATTTTAATTTTACTATATCACAAACTTTGTTAAACGTAGTGTTGGGAATCGACTGAAATTTCATGGTCGAGCATCAGTTTTGTTTAATCGATCAATGATCGATTAAAATCGATTATTTTGTTTAATGTATAAACAAATGTCAATTAAAATACTTTCAAAGGCTTACGATAGCGAGGCCTCTCTATGCTGTCATGTTTTCTTGTCGCTTATTTTCTTCACAAATCATGCTCATCTGAACGTTTACATTACTACGTAGTGCTTATGCGCTCTTCAATTCGTCTAGACGCTTGAACTTTGAAATGATATGAGTGACAACCACACTCAAAGGAATGATTTTAACACGCTGGGTATGATTTTTTGCATGTTTTACTGAT
The DNA here is from genome assembly GCF_041381155.1 of Argopecten irradians. NCBI lineage: Eukaryota > Metazoa > Mollusca > Bivalvia > Pectinida > Pectinidae > Argopecten > Argopecten irradians. Next base: position 24,836,908 of record NC_091134.1, read on the forward strand.
CAGCTAACTTTATACGTTCGTTTATGATAGTGTCGGAAAATTCCGACGAAACTCGATTACAGATTTCTTACTCGATTAATTGATCAAACACCACAAACCAACGATACTTGACGAACTCGATTAATCAGAACACCACTATTGGACTGTGATAAATAAGAATCTATACCACTTTGAAATATTGAAAGTCAAAGAAATATCAACATATTTATTTTGTATCAAAACCATTTAAAGATGCTCCACCACCGACAAAGCATAAATGCTATTCACCATTTGAACAATAATTGGTATTTAATCGTGTAGATATATGCCTAATTAACACAAAAAAATAACATAAAATAATTTATTTCGCCTTTGGTGCATGCACAATCATTACTTATATTCCATATAAGATACAGTGCCACGGAATTTTTTCAGGATGCAATTAATTATTTTTCATAGTTTTAACTTAAAGTAAAATTAGAAGCTCAAACTTTATAATGGTGGTAATGATGTAAAGTAAGTAACTTTTGTACTCAAAGAATTATACTAAATCATCTGCTCTACTGTTTTTGATAGTGAAAAAATACCATTTGTCAGCAATGGAGCATCTTTAAATATTAGGTAAACATCAACAAAATGTGAAGATCATTGGGTCAAAGTTCAGCACGCGTGTGAAGCACGAGCTCAAGGTCAAAGGTGATATGAATTGTCCAATTGGACTGCACAGATTAATGCTTATTTGCATATAATGTTTTATAGAATTCCCCAGAATCTCCCATTTTTACAAGGCTTTCCTTACATGGGATTCAAATATCCATCTCCATAGTCATAACAGAACTAGAAAAATAGAAACAAGTTTGAAATACGTTTTCAAGATGGTTATAATCATGGTAGTCATTTTTATAATTTAAGATTGACTTGAAAAACAAAATTAGGCTAGAACTACCCAGAACCATTGAAGACATGATTCAGAAAGTTGCCAGAAGCTATCAAAACATGAAATACACGGTAACCTTTGATCATTTGGTTACCTAAACGTAAGTGGGGTTGGGGTTGATTTCCTGTTTTACCCTGTGGAATGTACTAACTCATTATGTCATATAACAGTGTTAACAATTTATCAGTGAAAGGATTAACATTTGACCTTCACATTGTAGCAGTGACCTTGACACCTGACATTAATGGTAGCCACATTTGATTTTTTTTCCAATATATTTTAAGCGTAGGCTTCATAGTTGAACAATATGACATTTTAGCTCTAAATTCCATTAACCTACTCAAGAAAGGAAACAAAAGATTGGGACAATACGTTCAGAAATATTATCTCAAGACACTTTGGAAATCTAGGTCGGTAGATCTATGTATGTAATAAGCTCATCATTGCAACAATCTATTGAAGATTAGCTTAACATAAATTGCCCCAAATAAGTGCAGAGTTTATGGTGTTTCGCATTTAATATCACACAAAGTTTTTCTTTCTAAATTTATACCTACAAGCGAGAAATTCAATTAATGAGTAAGCAATTGAATACAGAATATTTTGTAAAAAGATGACCATTGCGTATAACTAGATCACCATACATACATGTCAGATATATTGTCTACATACATTTACTGACTGATTAATTGATGTCAATAAATGAGTCAGAAACGCCCCTCCCACCACGTTCTCTGACAGTGACATCTTATAGGCATTCCTCCGGCTGCACATCCCCTTCGCAGTGTCACTGTCCATCAGTGAAACAAAACAATGCGTCTTCTCGTTAATTAATCACCAAAGTTCTGTCATCAAGTTTACACCTGGCAGAGTTCCTCTGTCGCTATACTTAGACAAGAACAAGCGGTAACGACATTGTCATAATTACCAACGACTGACCCCAGTGTCAAGTGAACGCAATAGCCCCGGAGATTTGTATGGGGGTTATACATGGCTGGAGAAGGCAACGCCATCTTAGCTCTACACACCTGTCCACCTAACTTTTATTTACCGTATCTTGTCCAATATCAATCATCACCTGTGACTAAATAGCATCAGTATGGTTAGCTTACAGCTAACAATATACAAAATATCTTTTTATACAGAATTTCTAATAATGCACACCAGTCAAAGCAATCATTTATACAAAAAACTTTCATATCTTTCATATGTCTTATTATGACATAGCGATTTATAATAGTCAGAAATATAATAGACTAATAAATACTGGAGATAATGCCTGAAACACTCATACAATGATTTACGGTAATCCTGCCATAACAACTACCTCTGTATAACGACCACCTACTTAAAAAGACCACTTTATAATTCAAAGGTCCAAAATGACCTGCACAATTCTTCTTTGTTTGTTTGTTTGAGTTTTACGGCCCATAGACAACTAAGGTCATTTAGGGCCAAACTTAACAAGGCAGGCATTAGTATTAGAATATAAACAAGGACTGTATCTAAAAGATCAGGATAAAAAGTTCAACCTGACTACAAAGGCCACCAAGGACTATTGATTTTAACTCTGTCCCTTTGGTGGTCTTTATAAACAGGTTTGACTGGCCTTTGGGTGGTCTTTATAGACAGGTTTGACTGAACTTTGGATGGTCTTTATAGACAGGTTACACTGACCTTTGGGTGGTTTTCATAAACAGGTTTGACTGGCCCTAGGGTTTTTATAGAAAGGTTTGACTGACCCTTGGGTGGTTTTTAAAGACAGGTTTGACTGACACTTGGGTGGTTTTTATAGAAAGGTTTGACTGACCCTTGGGTGGTTTTTATAGAAAGGTTTGACTGACCCTTGGATGGTCTTTATAGACAGATTTGACTGACCCTTTGATGGTCTTTATAGACAGCTTTGACTGGCCCTTGGGTGGTCTTTATAGACAGGTTTGACTGCCCTTGGTGGTCTTTATAGAAAGGTTTGACTGACCTTTTGATGGTCTTTGTAGACAGATTTGACTGGCCCTTTGATGGTCTTTATAGACAGGTTTAAATTGCCCTTGGCAGGTCTTTATAGACAGGTTTGACTGACCCTTTGATGGTCTTTATAGACAGGTTTAATTGGCCCTTGGGTTTTTATAGAAAGGTTTGACTGACCCTTGGGTGGTTTTTATAGAAAGGTTTGACTGACCCTTGGGTGGTTTTTATAGAAAGGTTTGACTGACCCTTGGGTGGTTTTTATAGAAAGGTTTGACTGACCCTTGGGTGGTTTTTATAGAAAGGTTTGACTGACCTTTTGATGGTCTTTGTAGACAGATTTGACTGACCCTTTGATGGTCTTTATAGACAGGTTTAATTTGCCCTTGGAAGGTCTTTATAGACAGGTTTGACTGACCCTTTGATGGTCTTTATAGACAGGTTTAATTGGCCCTTGGGTTTTTATAGAAAGGTTTGACTGACCCTTGGGTGGTTTTTAAAGACAGGTTTGACTGACACTTGGGTGGTTTTTATAGAAAGGTTTGACTGACCCTTGGGTGGTTTTTATAGAAAGGTTTGACTGACCCTTGGATGGTTTTTATAGAAAGGTTTGACTGACCCTTGGGTGGTTTTTATAGAAAGGTTTGACTGACCCTTGGGTGGTTTTTAAAGACAGGTTTGACTGACACTTGGTAGGTTTTTATAGAAAGGTTTGACTGACACTTGGATGGTTTTTATAGAAAGGTTTGACTGACCCTTGGGTGGTTTTTATAGAAAGGTTTGACTGACCCTTGGGTGGTTTTTATAGAAAGGTTTGACTGACCCTTGGGTGGTTTTTAAAGAAAGGTTTGACTGACCCTTGGGTGGTTTTTATAGAAAGGTTTGACTGACCCTTGGGTGGTTTTTATAGAAAGGTTTGACTGACCCTTGGGTGGTTTTTATAGAAAGGTTTGACTGACCCTTTGATGGTCTTTATAGACAGCTTTGACTGGCCCTTGGGTGGTCTTTATAGACAGGTTTGACTGCCCTTGGTGGTCTTTATAGAAAGGTTTGACTGACCTTTTGATGGTCTTTGTAGACAGATTTGACTGACCCTTTGATGGTCTTTATAGACAGGTTTAATTTGCCCTTGGAAGTTCTTTATAGACAGGTTTGACTGACCCTTTGATGGTCTTTATAGACAGGTTTAATTGGCCCTTGGGTTTTTAAAGACAGGTTTGACTGACACTTGGGTGGTTTTTATAGAAAGGTTTGACTGACCCTTGGGTGGTTTTTATAGAAAGGTTTGACTGACCCTTGGATGGTTTTTATAGAAAGGTTTGACTGACCCTTGGGTGGTTTTTATAGAAAGGTTTGACTGACCTTTTGATGGTCTTTGTAGACAGATTTGACTGACCCTTTGATGGTCTTTATAGACAGGTTTAATTGGCCCTTGGAAGGTCTTTATAGACAGGTTTGACTGACCCTTTGATGGTCTTTATAGACAGGTTTAATTGGCCCTTGGGTTTTTATAGAAAGGTTTGACTGACCCTTGGGTGGTTTTTAAAGACAGGTTTGACTGACACTTGGGTGGTTTTAATAGAAAGGTTTGACTGACCCTTGGGTGGTTTTTATAGAAAGGTTTGACTGACCCTTGGGTGGTTTTTATAGAAAGGTTTGACTGACCCTTGGGTGGTTTTTATAGAAAGGTTTGACTGACCCTTGGGTGGTTTTTAAAGACAGGTTTGACTGACACTTGGTAGGTTTTTATAGAAAGGTTTGACTGACACTTGGATGGTTTTTATAGAAAGGTTTGACTGAAACTTGGATGGTTTTTATAGAAAGGTTTGACTGACCCTTGGGTGGTTTTTATAGAAAGGTTTGACTGACCCTTGGGTGGTTTTTAAAGAAAGGTTTGACTGACCCTTGGGTGGTTTTTATAGAAAGGTTTGACTGACCCTTGGGTGGTTTTTATAGAAAGGTTTGACTGACCCTTGGGTGGTTTTTATAGAAAGGTTTGACTGACCCTTGGATGGTCTTTATAGACAGATTTGACTGACCCTTGGGTGGTCTTTATAGACAGGTTTGACTGCCCTTGGTGGTCTTTATAGAAAGGTTTGACTGACCTTTTGATGGTCTTTGTAGACAGATTTGACTGGCCCTTTGATGGTCTTTATAGACAGGTTTAATTGGCCCTTGGAAGGTCTTTATAGACAGGTTTGACTGACCCTTTGATGGTCTTTATAGACAGGTTTAATTGGCCCTTGGATGGTCTTTATAGACAGGTTTGGTTGTATATTAAACATATGATGTAAACAGTCCTAAAAGGATTCTTTCTATTTGATATTTGATCAAATATAAAATGTCTTTATCTATTCCCAACCTCATACAATGTTGGTGACCGCAGGTTTTCCTTTGTAAAACTATTTTTACTTGTTTTTATTATTTTCCATGCAGAAAACTGTTTTTCTAATTATATTTCACCATGCAACTTCATGCAATTAAAATGACTTTTTTTAGCCTGGGAGATTTTTTCATATCTATAATGCTAAGTTGTATCAAATCATATTTTAAGCATATATTGATCTGTGTACATGGTCTGGTCATGCTCTGATCATAAACTATCTGAAAGGTTCTTCTGGTTGCATGGTATCCTAATATGCAACATGCTCAAGTAATTAGGAAAGGACTTTTACTTGTAAATGGGAAGAAAACTTTGAAATCTGGTAAAAGAATTTCTTAGAGTAAGGATTGGGAATCGAGCTAAAACTTGAAATATTCCTTCATAATAAATGGTATTCATTATTGGCTTAACATAAAGAAAGTAAGATACTCCACCAAACTATACTCCGTTCCCTCTTTAACATTAATGAATTCTGTAGGAAGTATATAAGATAATCGAAATGAGAAAACCTTAGCAAGAAAATTTCCTTTCAGACCTTTTATATACATTGATTGTTCAATTTAAATTCTAAATAATTCCCTTGCCCTTTCCCATTAGGGTGGAAATAAGGTCCAATTAAAAATATCGTCTTGATATAGCCTATATATGAATATCATTTATTGAATTTATAAATCAGAAAAGTCTCCTAAGCAGAGTTTGTGCCATTCAGTAAGATTTCACCAATAGTCCCGGCTTTAATAACCATTAACACGCTGTAACCATTCAAGGTCCTGGTTTCTAATTCCCATCATAAGGTCACAAGTCATTTGAGCACTGAGAGGGATGAGAATCGGTGACACGAATTATCAACACTTGTCTTCAGCATAAGACATAATTCATCGTGCTAACTGTAGGTAATTTTATACAGAGGTTGTGTTACACTAGAAGTCCTTACAGTACAGCCGAGTAAGCGGTGCCGGGTGGTGAAGTGCGGACCGGGTGCTACCACTTTAGTGCCCTATGTCATCTCACTGTCAGACATGGAGAGTTGTTTGATGAAACATATCTTCCTACTCTGGTAACAAAACTGCTTTGTTGATTAAAGTCATCATTAGGCCTTGTCAACGTAACACCAATATCAATGTACCCTTGAGTCTAAATGACAGTACGACTCCGTACACCTGGGCTGTGCAGGGGAGACAAATTACAGGTGAACATTTTCTATTGTTGCTCATTCTTAAAGTGTTATTGTGAGAAAATTATAATAGTCTTTATGCATTTAACTGGAATAATAGTAGAGAATATGTTATAATTGTACTATCTCAATCTCCATCTATACCCGTGTAATTGTTTATCAACAAGATAACTATCTCTCCTAGGGGTGACTTTTCTAAATGTATTGTCAGTTTGATTGGCCATTTTATAAACACATACTGAAATCTAAAATAAGACTTCAAACTAAACTGATGAAAACCTTAGCTTAAATCTTGAAGATTATTTGATGACATGCGAATTGTGTCCTTTTATTAATCAGTAAGTAATACTTTCCTCTTCTGAAAATTCTTTAAGCCATATATCTTAAACAGGTTAGAAATTATGGCTTCATCAAGAAATTATAGTAAAACTCAGTGTCTTGACCTTTTACCTTTGCAATATATAATTGTAATTCTGATACTGGACATGATTGATCATCAGTAGCTCAGTGGGTAGAGCTGTTATCGTAGAGAAAATGTGCATCGCGATATCGTCAAAATTTGACGATATCGTCACGATAATATCACGATTTTTGCCGAGTAAAATATAAAAGGAATTTATGGAAATATAAGTCATGTTTGGGGGACCAATCATGAAAGTACAATATAGAGTGTAATTTGTAAATAAATAAAGTGAAACATTCATCAAAACGAACGTTTATTTGTGATACTTTTAATTAGATGTTTGTTTACAAGTCAATCAGATTCTGTCCGTGTCCGACTGTGCAATGTTTTTGTTTCCTTTCCAACTAACACATGATGGGTTACGGCTGACGACGATATCGTAGATATAAGTTTTTTTTAACGATATCATTGTCTCTTCTCTGCAATCGTGATATATCGCGATGCCGATATCTGATACTGGACATGATTGATCATCAGTAGCTCAGTGGGTAGAGCATCCAGCTAGTGTTGAAAGGTCTGGGACAGCTTTGTGCAACTTAATGTTGGAGAGTTATACCCCTTGATAAACTGGAAATTCTTTGTTCTGTATCAATGCAAAACTAAAAGAGTCAGTCAGTAATATTCCTAAAACTTTGTAGCACTTTTTTTCATTAGATTTGGTGAATATTTGTATATCCTTGAGCTGATGCAGTTTACTGAACTAGTGACCAAATACTTAGGGTACAGAACTCTACACAGATTATGCTAACATATCAGTAACTCCTGTCCTTATCCTGTTAACAACAATTCCTGGTGCATAATGCATGTCCTCCAGTGTCAACTGGTACGAAACTCCAAACAATTGCCTTTTTGATTTATGATCGCTTCGAGATTGAAACTGATCAATGCATGCAAGAGAGTCAAGGGACGATCATCAATCATACATAGGCTTTCTCTTTGTTAACGCAAGCTATGACAGATTTACTAAGCCAATGTTATAGGTCAGGATCAACAGTTAAATTTTCACCCATAAAATGTAAAATCTTACAGTATTACATGTATACCTTAATTGCCATATCAATATACACATTGTAGAGGAGTCGGACCAACCGTTTGCACTCAGTATAACCATAATGTACAGTTATATCTTTAGGGTCTTTATCACAGAACCCACACAAAAACAAAAAAGTACTCCCTATTCCACCCTCATTTCACTGTAGGGGCATAGGTATCTCTATATGTCCCCTCCTCATACCCCGCCTACTCCCAACTCCACCCTCATATCACGGTGGGGACATAGGTATCTCTATATGTCCCCTCCTCATACCCCGCCTACTCCCAACCCCACCCTCATTTCACTGTAGGGGCATAGGTATCTCTATATGTCCCCTCCTCATACCCCGCCTACTCCCAACCCCACCCTCATTTCACTGTAGGGGCATAGGTATCTCTATATGTCCCCTCCTCATACCCCGCCTACTCCCAACCCCACCCTCATTTCACTGTAGGGGCATAGGTATCTCTATATATCCCCTCCTCATACCCCGCCTACTCCCAACTCCACCCTCATTTCACGGTGGGGGCATAGGTATCTATATATCCCCTCCCCATACCCCGCCTACTCCCAACCCCACCCTCATTTCACTGTAGGGGCATAGGTATCTCTATATGTCCCCTCCTCATACCCCACCTACTCCCAACTCCACCCTCATTTCACGGTGGGGACATAGGTATCTCTATATGTCCCCTCCTCATACCCCGCCTACTCCCAACCCCACCCTCATTTCACGGTGGGGACATAGGTATCTCTATATGTCCCCTCCTCATACCCCGCCTACTCCCAACCCCACCCTCATTTCACTGTAGGGACATAGGTATCTCTATATATCCCCTTCCCATATCCCGTCTACTCCCAAACCCCCACCCTCATATCACGGTAGGGACATGGTATCTCTATATGTCCCCTCCTCATACCCCGCCTACTCCCAAACCCCCACCCTCATTTCACGGTAGGGACATAGGTATCTCTATATATCCCCTTCCCATATCCCGCCTACTCCCAACTCCACCCTCATTTCACTGTAGGGGCATAGGTATCTCTATATGTCCCCTCCTCATACCCCGCCTACTCCCAACCCCACCCTCATTTCACTGTAGGGGCATAGGTATCTCTATATGTCCCCTCCTCATACCCCACCCACTCCCAACTCCACCCTCATTTCACGGTGGGGACATAGGTATCTATATATCCCCTCCCCATACCTGCCTACTCCCAACTCCACCCTCATTTCACTGTAGGGGCATAGGTATCTCTATATATCCCCTCCTCATACCCCACCTACTCCCAACTCCACCCTCATTTCACGGTGGGGACATAGGTATCTCTATATGTCCCCTCCTCATACCCTACCTACTCCCAACCCCACCCTCATTTCACGGTGGGGACATAGGTATCTCTATATGTCCCCTCCTCATACCCCACCTACTCCCAACTCCACCCTCATTTCACGGTGGGGACATAGGTATCTCTATATATCCCCTTCCCATATCCCGCCTACTCCCAACTCCACCTCATTTCACTGTAGGGGCATAGGTATCTCTATATGTCCCCTCCTCATACCCCACCTACTCCCAAACCCCCACCCTCATTTCACTGTAGGAACATGGTATCTCTATATGTCCCCTCCTCATACCCCGCCTACTCCCAAACCCCCACCCTCATTTCACGGTAGGGACATGGTATCTCTATATGTCCCCTCCTCATACCCCGCCTACTCCCAAACCCCCACCCTCATTTCACGGTGGGGACATAGGTATCTCTATATATCCCCTTCCCATATCACGCCTACTCCCAAATCCCCACCCTCATATCACGGTAAGGACATGGTATCTCTATATGTCCCCTCCTCATACCCCACCTACTCCCAAACCCCAACCCTCATTTCACGGTAGGGACATGGTATCTCTATATGTCCCCTCCCCATACCCCCCTATATCCCCTTCCCCATACCCCCCCCTCATTTCACGGTGGGGACAAAGGTATCTCTATATATCCCCTCACCATACCCCACCTACTCCCAACCCCACCCTCATTTCACAATAGGGGCTTACATAATTAAACACATTTGAAATCAAAGGCCTTGAAAGATAATCTGGGGTCTGCCGTTCCACCAAGACTGTCACTGACTCTTAGTGACTTGTGTTATTAACTGTTCAATGTTGAATAACATTAGAAAACAATTTGCTTTGAGATATCTTTAGAGTTAACTTTAAGAGTCTATCACAGGGGACAGAGCCACACCACATGTGGGGACTAGATGAAGTGGATGTATTTTATTTATCTGGCATCATTCTGAAACATTTAACAGACCATACAGAGATTAATGAGACTTCTGTTTGAATTTCACTACAGATAACTTGCTGTTGTATTCCCTTCAGTCAGTAGTCCGACACCAGATATCCACTAACAAGGTGGAGATATTACCTATTGGTGGTGTAACACAGGTGTGTCATTTAATCATGACATTGTAATCAATAGTTCATCCCCCTTACATGGTGCCCGCTTTAACCATGACATTTTAATGACAAATTATACAAGATCTCTTACCATGACATTGTCAAGACATATACAAGATCTCTTACACTGACATTTTCATGACATATACATGATCTCTTAATTACCATGACATTTTACACTGTTTTTTTAATGAATAGTGTATCCCCATCCCGACACATTTTAATGACAATTTACTAAAAGGTACATGCTGCCCCCAGCCATGATAAAGAATATATGCCACCCTGCCATATGATGACACTTTAATGAAATATAAATTATCCCTTGCCATGCCATTATGATGATCTATTTCTGCAGCAATTTAATTTAAGTAAATATGACCTTTTAATATGACACGTTACAATATATATAACCCTCTATAACATGACATGTACCCTTTAATATGACACTTTACAATTTATATGTATATTACCCCCTCAATATTACATGTTCAATGTCCCCCTTTAATATGACATGTTACAATATATATTACCCTCTCAATATAACATGTACCCCTATTACATGACACGTTGCAATATATATAACCCCATCAACATGACATACACCCCTTTAATATAACATGTTATAATATATATAACCTCTGCAACATGACATGTACCCATGTAATATGACACGTTTCAATATATATAACCCCATCAACATGACATGTACCCTTTAATATGACACGTTACAATATATATGTATATTACCCCCTGTTCAATGTACCCCTATAATATGACACATTTCAATATATATAACCCCATCAACATGACATGTACCCTTTAATATGACACTTTACAATATATATGTATATTACCCCCTGTTCAATGTACCCCTTTGATATGACATGTTACAATATATATAACCCCTCAACATGACATGTACCCCTTTAATATGACACGTTACATTATATACATAACCCCCTCAATGTGACATGTACCCCATTAATATGACATGTTACTATATATATATAACCCCTAAACATGACATGTACCCCCTTTAATAAGACACGTTACAATATATATATAACCCCTTCAATATGACATGTACCTTTTTAATACTCCACATTACAATATATATAACCCCTTAACATGACATGTACCCCTTTAATATGACACGTTACAATATATATAACCCCCTCAATGTGACATGTACCCCATTAATATGACATGTTACTATATATATAACCCCTCAACATGACATGTACCCCTTTAATATGACACGTTACAATATATAATAACCCCCTCAATGTGACATGTACCCCATTAATATGACATGTTACTATATATATAACCCCTCAACATGACATGTACCCCTTTAATATGACACGTTACAATATATACATAACCCCCTCAATGTGACATGTACCCCTTTAATATGACACGTTACTATATATATATATAACCCCTTCAATATGACATGTACCCCTTTAATATGTCACGTTACAATATATATAACCCCTTCAATATGACATGTACCTTTTTAATACTCCACATTACAATATATACCCCTCAATGTATCCCTTTAATATGACATGTACCCCCAGGTTATAAAAGAATCTTAATATGACATGTTCCCTTTCATATGTGTTTAGCTATATATGAAAGTAATATATTTTCAATATTACACCCCTCAACCTTGTTATATGCACATGTTATATATTGCTCCGCTCCCCGATTATTTAGCTCGGTTATGATTTGCACGGCTTTAGGAAACAATGTTATTTGTCTAGTTTTTGATAAAAACCTCCCGGCGTATACAGTGGTGTTTACTTTTTTATGAACCCACACAAAGGTTCACGTTCAACGCGCCTTATAATATGAAACAAGCCGTTCATGTAGCCGTTTTTACAGCGAAATATTAGATCAAAACCCCTGTTAAAAAAAATAAGGACATCCAAAACGGAGTTACAATGTGACGTACGTGGTTTAATATGTCAATCTAATGACACGTTACGTTGCTGATGATTTTGTTAAAGTGATTGTGTATTTATTTTATTAATAATATTCATCTGAAAAACTGGTGATTATGTAATAAAACAAATATTTCATGGGTTACTGTGCTCTAGTTCATAAATATTTACCCCTCGGTGATGGTAATCAACAAATATTATATTGCACTCGGCCTTCGGCCTCGTGCAATATAACATTTGTTGATTACCACCACCTCGGGTTAAATATTATTAACTAGAGCACAGTAACCCATGAAATATTTGTATAATATATAACCCTCTCAATATAACATGTACCCCTATTATATAACACGTTGCAATATATATAACCCCCTCAACATGACATGTACCCCTTTAATATGACATGTTACAATATATAACCTCCTCAGTATAACGCGTACCCCTTTAGTATGAAATGTAACAATATATAATCTCAGCAACATGACTTGTACCCCTTTCATATGACACTTTACAATATATAAACCCCTAAATATGACATACACCTCTTTTATATAACATGTTATAATATATATAACCCCTGCAACATGACAAGTACCCATGTAATATGACACATTTCAATATATATAACCCCCTCAAACATGACATGTACCCCTATAATATGACATGTAACAATATCTAAAACCAATCAATATGACATGTACCCTTTAATATGACACGTTACAATATATATAACCCCCTCAACATGACATGTACCCCTTTAATATGACACGTTACAATATATATAACCCCCTCAACATGACATGTACCCCTTTAATATGACACGTTACAATATATATAACCCCCTCAATATGATATGTACCCATTTAATATGGTATGTTTTAATAAAGAAGTATATGCCCCTAGCTAACTTTCAAAGATATTTATCAAGAAAAGGTGACAGTACACTTACAGATTCATTGATATGAGTTGTGGTGGGAATCATCTAATATAATCATCTATTACAAATCATTTATACAAAAATACAAAAACCAGGATGACTTCAATAGCATGCCTTATTTATAAATAGAAAGCATATCTCATGCAATATTTGACATGCACATATATTTTCTGTATGTAAAATAATTTATGTACTGTACGTTTCTAAGTTCAAAGGGAGGTAATCCCTATATAATCATAACACTATATCTGTTATTTTGTATAATGACATTTTCTTGGCACATTGACATGATCACAATTTTGACCAATTAAATAATGATAAATGAGAAACATTTTGTTGTATCATAAACTTTTATAATCATGAACTGGTATCTAGGATGTTATACAGTAAAATGTGTGTAGTGGCTTCTATTTGTTTTTTATAAAATGGATATGTTGACGAATGTACCAACAAAATGCTAAATAAAAACATATGATATATTATTGATAAAACGTCAATCATATACACAGTCAGTGTTACAACCATGTACATGTTTAACATGAAAAGTTCATTCACAAACATTTAATTTTCTCTTGATTTAGTAAAAATATATCATTTACACTCAAAAATAACAATTTAAATGATAGAATGAAAACTGAATATATAGGGTTTACCATGACTGTTTGCCATACAGTAAAGCTAAAACAACGTCAGGAGTATGTGGAGTATAGAAACTGATAAAATCTGAGAACATCAACAAACTCCCTCCTAATTGAATTAGGGTTGACGTCTGTGACAAGATGCATTTATTTTTTACATAGCAAATAGTAAACACTCCTGATATAATTGTGCAATTGGTAAGAAAAAGAGGAAGTTTAATTGATGGCTACCCCTCCTACCTATAGTGGTATGCCTTATGTAAGACCAGGCCTCCTCCATTCAATAAACCCTGCACCAGGTTTAAAGCTATTTTATTGCTGATAAACTCAGGACAGATGTTATCAACTTATCTAATGATAAAATCCTGACTAAATTGCCATTATATTATCCCCAAGACAATTCTGACAGTAATTGAAGCTAGTGGGGCACTATCTATTACAAACCCACACTGGTGAAGGTCTTCCAAACAAGGGGGATAACTCAGTCCACAAAGTAATGTATAAAAGGTACTGTCTATTACAAACCCACACTGGTGAAGGTCTCCCAAACAGAAGGGATAATTTAGTCCATGAGGTAATGGTTAAAAGGTACTGTCTGTTACAAACCCACACTAGTTAAGGTTTCCCAAACAGGGAGGATAACTCAGTCCACAAGGTAATGTATAAAAGATACTGTCTATTACAAACCCACACTGGTGAAGGTCTCCCAAACAGGGGGAATTACTCAGTCCACAAGGTAATGTATAAAAGATACTGTCTATTACAAACCCACACTGGTGAAGGTCTCCCAAACAGGGGGGATAACTCAGTCCACCAGATAATGTATAAAAGGAACTGTCTATTACAAACCCACACTGGTGAAGGTCTCCCAAACAGGGGGGATAACTCAGGTCCACGAGATAATGTATAAAAGATACTGTCTATTACAAACCCACACTGGTGAAGGTCTCCCAAACAGGGGGAATAACTCAGTCCACAAGGTAATGTATAAAAGATACTGTCTATTACAAACCCACACTGGTGAAGGTCTCCCAAACAGGAGGGATAACTCAGTCCACAAGGTAATGTATAAGAGGTACTGTCTATTATAAACCCACACTGGTGAAGGTCTCCCAAACAGGAGGGATAACTCAGTCCATAAGGTAATGTATAAGAGGTACTGTCTATTATAAACCCACACTGGTGAAGGTCTCCCAAACAGGAGGGATAACTCAGTCCACAAGGTAATGTATAAGAGGTACTGTCTATTACAAACCCACACTGGTGAAGGTCTCCCAAACAGGGGGGATAACTCAGTCCACGAGGTAATGTATAAAAGGTACTGTCTATTACGAACTCACACTGGTGAAGGTCTCCCAAACAGGAGGAAAAACTCAGTCCACGAGATAATGTATAAAATGAACTGTCTATTACAAACCCACACTAGTGAAGGTCTCCAAAACAGGGGGAATAACTCAGTCCACGAGATAATGTATAAAATGAACTGTCTATTACAAACCCACACTGGTGAAGGTCTCCCAAACAGGAGGGATAACTCAGTCCACGAGATAATGTATAAAAGATACTGTCTATTACAAACTCACACTGGTGAAGGTCTCCCAAACAGGAGGGATAACTCAGTCCACGAGGTAATGTATAAAAGGTACTGTCTATTACAAACCCACACTGGTGAAGGTCTCCCAAACAGGGGGGATAACTCAGTCCACAAGGTAATGTATAAAAGATACTGTCTATTACAAACCCACACTGGTGAAGGTCTCCCAAACAGGGGGAATTACTCAGTCCACAAGGTAATGTATAAAAAGATTTCAAAACTGTCTATTACAAACCCACACTGGTGAAGGTCTCCCAAACAGGGGGAATAACTCAGTCCACGAGATAATGTATAAAAGATACTGTCTATTACAAACTCACACTGGTGAAGGTCTCCCAAACAGGAGGGATAACTCAGTCCACAAGATAATGTATAAAAGATACTGTCTATTACAAACCCACACTGGTGAAGGTCTCCCAAACAGGGGGGATAACTCAGTCCACAAGGTAATGTATAAAAGATACTGTCTATTACAAACCCACACTGGTGAAGGTCTCCCAAACAGGAGGGATAACTCAGTCCACAAGGTAATGTATAAAAGGTACTGTCTATTACAAACCCACACTGGTGAAGGTCTCCCAAACAGGGGGGATAACTCAGTCCACAAGGTAATGTATAAAAGATACTGTCTATTACAAACCCACACTGGTGAAGGTCTCCCAAACAGGGGGAATAACTCAGCCCACAAGGTAATGTTTAAGAGGTACTGTCTTTTATAAACCCACACTGGTGAAGGTCTCCAAAACAGGAGGGATAACTCAGTCCATAAGGTAATGTATAAAAGGCACTGTCTATTACAAACCCACACTGGTGAAGGTCTCCCAAACAGGGGGAATAACTCAGTCCACAAGGTAATGTATAAAAGGTACTGTCTATTACAAACCCACACTGGTGAAGGTCTCCCAAACAGGGGGAATAACTCAGTCCACGAGGTAATGTATAAAAGATACTGTCTATTACAAACCCACACTGGTGAAGGTCTCCCAAACAGGAGGGATAACTCAGTCCACAAGGTAATGGTTAAAAGGTACTGTCTATTACAAACCCACACTAGTGAAGGTCTCCCAAACAGGGGGGATAACTCAGTCCACAAGGTAATGTATAAAAGATACTGTCTATTACAAACCCACACTGGTGAAGGTCTCCCAAACAGGGGGAATTACTCAGTCCACAAGGTAATGTATAAAAGATACTGTCTATTACAAACCCACACTGGTGAAGGTCTCCCAAACAGGAGGGATAACTCAGTCCACAAGGTAATGTATAAAAGGTACTGTCTATTACAAACCCACACTGGTGAAGGTCTCCCAAACAGGAGGGATAACTCAGTCCATGTAAGGTAATGTATAAAAGGTACTGTCTATTACAAACCCACACTGGTGAAGGTCTCCCAAACAGGGGGATAACTCAGTCCACAAGGTAATGTATAAAAGGTACTGTCTATTACAAACCCACACTGGTGAAGGTCTCCCAAACAGGAGGGATAACTCAGTCCACAAGGTAATGTATAAAAGGTACTGTCTATTACAAACCCACACTGGTGAAGGTCTCCCAAACAGGGGGGATAACTCAGTCCACGAGGTAATGTATAAAAGATACTGTCTATTACAAACCCACACTGGTGAAGGTCTCCCAAACAGGAGGGATAACTCAGTCCACGAGGTAATGTATAAAAGATACTGTCTAAGATACTGTCTATTACAAACTCACACTGGTGAAGGTCTCCCAAACAGGAGGGATAACTCAGTCCATGAGGTAATGTATAAAAGGTACTGTCTATTACAAACCCACACTAGTGAAGGTCTCCCAAACAGGGGGGATAACTCAGTCCACAAGGTAATGTATAAAAGATACTGTCTATTACAAACCCACACTGGTGAAGGTCTCCCAAACAGGGGGGATAACTCAGTCCACAAGGTAATGTATAAAAGGTACTGTCTATTACAAACCCACCCTGCTGAAGGTCTCCGAAACAGGGTGGAGGGGAATAACTCAGTCCACGATATAATGTATAAAATGAACTGTCTATTACAAACCCACACTGGTGAAGGTCTCCCAAACAGGGGGAAATAACTCAGTCCACGAGATAATGTATAAAAGATACTGTCTATTACAAACCCACACTGGTGAAGGTCTCCCAAACAGGGGGGATAACTCAGTCCACGAGGTAATGTATAAAAGATACTGTCTATTACAAACCCACACTGGTGAAGGTCTCCCAAACAGGAGGGATAATTTAGTCCATGAGGTAATGGTTAAAAGGTACTGTCTGTTACAAACCCACACTAGTTAAGGTTTCCCAAACAGGGGGGATAACTCAGTCCACAAGGTAATGTATAAAAGATACTGTCTATTACAAACCCACACTGGTGAAGGTCTCCCAAACAGGGGGAATAACTCAGTCCACAAGGTAATGTATAAAAGATACTGTCTATTACAAACCCACACTGGTGAAGGTCTCCCAAACAGGGGGAATAACTCAGTCCACGAGATAATGTATAAAAGGAACTGTCTATTACAAACCCACACTGGTGAAGGTCTCCCAAACAGGAGGGATAACTCAGTCCACGAGATAATGTATAAAAGATACTGTCTATTACAAACTCACACTGGTGAAGGTCTCCCAAACAGGGGGGATAACTCAGTCCATGAGGTAATGTATGAAAGGAACTGTCTATTATAAATCCACACTGGTGAAGGTCTCCAAAACAGGAGGGATAACTCAGTCCATAAGGTAATGTATAAAAGGCACTGTCTATTACAAACCCACACTTGTGAAGGTCTCCCAAACAGGGGGAATACCTCAGTCCACAAGGTAATGTTTAAAAGGTACTGTCTATTATAAACCCACACTTGTGAAGGTCTCCCAAACAGGGAGGATAACTCAGCCCACAAGGTAATGTTTAAGAGGTACTGTCTATTATAAACCCACACTGCTGAAGGTCTCCAAAACAGGAGGGATAACTCAGTCCATAAGGTAATGTATAAAAGATACTGTCTATTACAAACCCACACTGGTGAAGGTCTCCCAAACAGGGGGGATAACTCAGTCCACAAGGTAATGTATAAAAGATACTGTCTATTACAAACCCACACTGGTGAAGGTCTCCCAAACAGGGGCGATAACTCAGCCCACAAGGTAATGTTTAAGAGGTACTGTCTTTTATAAACCCACACTGGTGAAGGTCTCCCAAACAGGGGGAGATAACTCAGTCCACAAGGTAATGTATAAAAGACCCATAACTGTCTATATACAAACCCACACTGGTGAAGGTCTCCCAAACAGGGGGATAACTCAGTCCACAAGGTAATGTATAAAAGATACTGTCTATTACCAAATTACAAACCCACACTGGTGAAGGTCTCCCAAACAGGGGAATAACTCAGTCCACAAGGTAATGTATTAAGAAGGTCTCCCCAAACAGGGGGGATACTGTTCAACGTATTATAAACCCACACTGCTGTGAAGGTCTCCCAAACAGGGGGGATAACTCAGTCCATAAGGTAATGTATAAAATACTGTCTATTATAAACCTCCACACTGTGTGAAGGTCTCCCAAAACATAACTCAGTCCACAAAGGTAATGTATAAAAGGCACTGTCTATTATAAAACACACTGGTGAAGGTCTCCCAAAACAGTGGGATAACTCAGTCCACAAGGTAATGTATAAAAGGTACTGTCTATTATAAACCCACACTGGTTGAAGGTCTCCCCAAACAGGGGGGATAACTCAGTCCCACAGTGGTAGGTAATGTATAAAAAGCGTACTGTCTATTATAAAACCCACACTGGTGAAGGTCCTCCCAAACAGGAGGGATAACTCAGTCCACAAGGTAATGTATAAAAGGTACTGTCTATTATAAAACCCACACTGCTGAAGGTCTCCCAAAACAGTTGGGGGGATAAACTCAGTCCACGAGATAATGTTATAAAAGATGGTATAATGTCTATTACATGTCACACTGGTGAATTCCCCCAACAAACTCAGTCACACTGGTATGAACTGTCTATATACAAACCACATGAGAGGGATAACAGGAGGATAATTAACTCAGTCCACAAGGTAATGTATAAAAGGAACTGTCTATTACAAACCCACACTGGTGAAGGTTCTCCCAAACAGGGGGAAATATAACTCAGTCCACGAGGGTAATGTATAAAAGGTACTGTCTATTACAAACCCACACTGGTGAAGGTCTCCCAAACAGGAGGGAATAGAAACTCAGTCCACAAGGTAATGTATAAAGAGATACTGTCTATTACAAACTCACACACTGATGAAGGTCTCCAAAACAGGAGGGAATAACTCAGTCCACGACAAGGTAAATGTATAAAATGTGATACTGTCTATTACAAACCCACACTGGTGAAGGTCTCCCAAAACAGGGGGGATAACTCAGTCCACGTGGTAGGTTAATGTATAAAAGAGATACTGTCTATTCACAAACCCACACTGAGGTGTAAGGTTACCCAAACAGGAAGGATAACTCAGTCCACATAAGGTAATGTATAAAAGATACTGTCTATTACAAACTTACACTGGTGAAGGTCTCCCAAACAGGGGGGATAACTCAGTCCACAAGGTAATGTATAAAAGGAACTGTCTAATTATTAAAACCACACTGGTGAAGGTCTCCAAAACAGGGGGGATAACTCAGTCCAACAAGGTAATGTTTAAGAGGTACTGTCTATTATAAACCCACACTGGTGAAGGTCTCCAAAACAGGAGGGATAACTCAGTCCATAAGGTAATGTATAAAAGGCACTGTCTATTACAAACCCACACTGGTGAAGGTCTCCCAAACAGGGGGAATAACTCAGTCCACAAGGTAATGTATAAGAGACCCCTACTGTTTATTATAAACCCACACTGGTGAAGGTCTCCCAAACAGGAGGGATAACTCAGTCCATAAGGTAATGTATAAGAGGTACTGTCTATTACAAACCCACACTGGTGAAGGTCTCCCAAACAGGAGGGATAACTCAGTCCATGAGGTAATGTATAAGTAAGGTACTGTCTATTACATAACTCCACACTGATGAAGGTCACCCAAACTGGAGGGAATAACTCAGTCCCACAAAGGTAATTGTATATAAGAAGTGTACTGTCTATTACAAAACCCACACTGGGTGAATGTCTCCAAAACAGGGGGGATAAACTCAGTCCACAAGGTAATTGCATAAAAGGTACTTGTCTATTTACAAAACCCACACTGTGTGAAGGTCTCCGAAACATGGTAATGTGATAAGGGTCTATTATAAAACCCAACTAGTCCAAGATATAATGTATAAAATGAACTGTTCTATTACAAACCCACACTAGTGAAGGTCACCCAAACAGGGGAATAACTCAGTCCACAAGGTAATGTATAAAAGGTACTGTCTATTACAAACCCACACTGGTGAAGGTCTCCCAAACAGGGGGAATAACTCAGTCCCACGAAGGTAATGTATAAAAGATACTGTCTATTACAAACCCACACTGCTTGAAGGTCTCCCAAACAGGGGGATTACTAACTCAGTCCACAAGGTAATGGTATAAAAGGTACTGTCTATTACAAAACCCACACTGGTGAAGGTCTCCCAAACAGGGGGATAACTCAGTCCACAAGGTAATGTATAAAAGATACTGTCTATTACAAACCCACACTGGTTGAAGGTCTCCCCAAACAGGGGGGAATAACTCAGTCCACAAGGTAATGTATATAAAAGATACTGTCTTTTACAAACCCACACTGGTGAAGGTCTCCCAAACAGGGGGGATAAACTCAGTCCACGAGATAATGTATATAAAGATACTGTCTATTTACAAACACCACACCACTGATAGTGAAGGTCTCCAAACAGGGAGGGATAACTCAGTCCACAAGGTAATGTATAAAAGATAGTGTCTATTACAAACTCACACTGGTGAAGGTCTCCCAAACAGGGGGAATAACTCAGTCCACTCAGGATAATGTATAAAAGGTACTGTCTATTATAAAACCCACACTGGTGAAGGTCTCCCAAAACAGGAGGGATAACTCAGTCCATAAGGTAATGTAATAAAGAGGTTACTGTTTATTACAAACCCAAACTGGTGAAGGTCTCCCAAACAGGGGGATATAACTCAGTCCACAGAGGTAATGTATAAGAACACTGTAACTGTCTATTTACAAACCCACACTGGTGAAGGTCTCCCAAACAGGGGGGAATAACTCAGTCCACAAGGTAATGTTATAAAAGGTACTGTCTATTATAAACCCACACTGGTGAAGGTCTCCCAAACAGGAGGGAATAACTCAGTCCACAAGGTAATGTATAATGAGGTACTGGTAGTAAACCCACACTAGTGAAAGGTCTCCCAAACAGGGAGGATAACTCAGTCCACACAATGTATAAAGATACTGTCTATTAGTAAACCCACACGGTGCCGTGAAGAAGGTCTCCCAAACAGGGGGGATAACTCAGTCCACACGAGGTAATGGCATATAAAAGGTACTGTCTACTTTTACAAGGGTGGGGGGGGAATAACCACACCATGGTGAAGGTCTCCATAAACACAGGTGATAGGGGGGAATAACTCAGTCCACGAGGTAATAATGTATAAAATGTACTGTCTATTACAAACCCACACTGGTGAAGGTCTCCCAAACAGGGGGAATAACTCAGTCCACTAAGGTAATGTATCAAAAAAGATACTGTGTCTATTACAAATCCCACACTGGTGAAGGTCTCCCAAACAGGAGGGATACTACTCAGTCCACAAGGTAATGTATAAGAGGTACTGTCTATTATAAACCTCACACTGGTGTGAAGGTCTCTCCAAAACAGGAGGGATAACTCAGTCCAACAAGGTAATGGTATAAAAATTTACTGTCTATTACAAACCCACACTGGTTAAAGGTTCTCCCAAACAGGGGGGATTAACTCAGTCCACGAGGTAATGTTATAAAAGATACTGTCTATTACAAACTCACACTGGTGAAGGTCTCCCAAACAGGGGGTGTAACAAATAACTCAAGTCCACTAAGAAGGTAATGTTTATAAAAAGAATACTGTACTATTACAAACCCACGTCACTGGTGAAGGTCTCCCAAACAGGGGGGAATAACTCAGTCCACGAGGTAATGTATAAAAGATACTGTCTATTACAAACCCACACTGGTGAAGGTCTCCCAAAAAGGGGGAATTAACTCAGTCCACAGAAGGTAATGTATAAAAGATACTGTACTATTTTACAAACCCCACACTGGTGAAGGTCTCCCAAACAGAGGGGGATAACTCAGTCACACAGAGGGTAATGTATAAAAGGAACTGTCTATTACCAAACCACACACTGGTGAAGGTCTCCCAAACAGGAGGATAACTCAGTCCACAAGGTAATGTATAAAAGAGGTACTGTCTATTACAAAACTCACACTATGTGAAGGTCTCCCAAACAGGAGGGGGATAACTCAGTCCACAAGGTAATTGTTATCCCAAAAAGGGGATACTGTCTAATTAGCGTTAAAAAACCCAAATGGTGCACTGGTAATGGTCTCCCAAACAGAAAAACTCAGGAGGATAACTTCAGATGAAGTGTCTCCAAACAGAAAGGATAATGTTTAAAAGGTACTGTCTATTACCAAACCCCACACTTTGGTGAAGGTCTCCAAAACAGGGGGGATAACTCAGTCCATTAAGGGTAATGTATAAAAGATACTGTCTATTACAAACCCACACTGGTGAAGGTCCCCAAACAGGGGGAATAACTCAGTCCAGAGATAATGTTTATTTAAAAAGGAACTGTCTATTACAAACCCACACTGGGTGAAGGTCTCCCAAACAGGGGAATAACTCAACGTCCACGAGATATAATGTATAAAAGATACTGTCTATTAACAAACTCACACTGGTGAAGGTCTCCCAAACAGGGGGGATATAACTCAGTCCAATGAGGTAATGTATAAATGATACTGTCTATTATAAACTCACACTGGTGAAGGTCTCCCAAAAAGGAGGGATAACTCAGTCCACAAGGTAATGATATAAAACTGCTATTACTGTCACTATTACAGAAACCCACACTGGTGAAGGTCTCCCCAATCAGGTTTCCCAAACAGGGATAACTCAGTCCATAAGGTAATGTATAAAAGGCACTGTCTATTACAAACCCACACTGGTGAAGGTCTCCCAAACAGGGGGAATAACTCAGTCCACAGAGGCAATGTATTAAGGATGGTACTGTCTATTACAAACCCACACTGGTGAAGGTCTCCCAAACAGGAGGGAATAACTCAGTCCACCAGGTAATGTATAAAAAGGTACTGTCTATTACAAACCCACACTGGTGAAGATCTCCCAAACAGGGGGGATAACTCAGTCCATGAGGTTAATTGTATGAAATGGTTACAGTCCTATTACAAAACCCACAGTCATTGAAGGTCTCCCAAACAGGGGAAATAACTCAGTCCACAAGGTACTGTATAAAAGGTCACGTGTCTATTACAAAACCCACACTGGTGAAGGTCTCCCAAACATGGGGGACACCTCAGTCCATGAGTAATGTATAAAAGAGGTACGAGTCATATTATAAGAACCTACACTGCTGAAGGTCCCTCCCAAACCAAAGGTAGGGAATAACTCAGTTCCATAAGAGCAATGTATAAAAGATACTGTCTATTACAAACCCACACTGGTGAGAGGTTCTCCAAAACAACAGTTATAACTAGTAGTCTCCCTGTAGTGATCACAGTTATAACTGTATACAGCTAGTAGGTCTCCCCTGTAGTGATCACAGTTATAACTGATATACAGCTAGTAGGTCTCCCTGTAGTGATCAGTTATAACATTATAACTGATATACAGCTAGTAGGTCTCCCTGTAGTGATCACAGTTATAACTGATATACAGCTAGTAGGTCTCCCTGTAGTGACACATATATACCTGATATACAGCTAGTAGGTCTCCCTGTAGTGATCACAGTTATAACTAATATACAGCTAGTAGGTCTCCCTGTAGTGATCACAGTTATAACTGATAACAGCTAGTAGGTCTCCCTGTAGTGATCACAGTTATAACTGATATACAGCTAGTAGGTCTCCCTGTAGTGACACATTATAACTGATATACAGCTAGTAGGTCTCCCTGTAGTGACACATATATAACTGATATACAGCTAGTAGGTCTCCCTGTAGTGATCACAGTTATAACTGATATACAGCTAGTAGGTCTCCCTGTAGTGATCACAGTTATAACTGATATACAGCTAGTAGGTCTCCCTGTAGTGATCACAGTTATAACTGATATACAGCTAGTAGGTCTCCCTGTAGTGATACAGTTATATAACTGATATACAGCTAGTAGGTCTCCCTGTAGTGATCACAGTTATAACTGATATAACAGCTAGTAGGTCATCCCTGTAGTGACACAGTTATAACTGATATACAGCTAGTAGGTCTCCCTGTAGTGATCACAGTTATAACTGATATACAGCTAGTAGGTCTCCCTGTAGTGATCACAGTTATAACTGATATACTGCTAGTAGGTCTCCCTGTAGTGATCACAGTTATAACTGGATATACAGCTAGTAGGTCTCCCTGTAGTGATCTCAGTTATAACTGATATAGCTAGTAGCTAGTGATTTCAGGTATCTAGTAGGTCTCTGTAGTGATCACAGATATAACTGATATACAGCTAGTAGGTCTCCCTGTAGTGATCACAGTTATAACTGATATACAGCTAGTAGGTCTCCCCGTAGTGATCACAGTTATAACTAATATACAGCTAGTAGGTCTCCCTGTAGTGATCACAGTTATAACTGATATACAGCTAGTAGGTCTCCCGTAGTGATCACAGTTTATAACTGTATATACTGCTAGCTAGTAGGTCTCCCTGTAGTGATCACAGTTATAACTGATATACAGCTAGTAGGTCTCACCGTAGTGATCACAGTTATAACTAATATACTGCTAGTAGGTCTCCCTGTAGTGATCACAGTTATAACTGATATACAGCTAGTAGGTCTCCCTGTAGTGATCACAGTTATAACTGATATACAGCTAGTAGGTCTCCCTGTAGTGATCACAGTTATAACTGATATACAGCTAGTAGGTCTCACTGTAGTGATCTCAGTTATAACTAATATACAGCTAGTAGGTCTCCCTGTAGTGATCTCAGTTATAACTGATATATAGCTAGTAGGTCTCCCTGTAGTGATCTCAGTTTATAACTGATATACAGCTAGTAGGTCTCCCTGTAGTGATCACAGTTATAACTGATATACAGCTAGTAGGTCTCCCTGTAGTGATCTCATTTATAACTGATATACAGCTAGTAGGTCTCACTGTAGTGATCTCAGTTATAACTGATATACAGCTAGTAGGTCTCTCCCTGTAGTGATCACAGTTATAACTGATATACAGCTAGTAGGTCTCCCCGTAGTGATCACAGTTATAACTAATATACAGCTAGTAGGTCTCCCTGTAGTGATCTCAGTTATAACTGATATACAGCTAGTAGGTCTCCCTGTATGTGATCTCAGTTATAACTGATATACAGCTAGTAGGTCTCCCTGTAGTGATCACAGTTATAACTGATATACAGCTAGTAGGTCTCCCTGTAGTGATCACAGTTATAACTGATATACAGCTAGTAGGTCTCCCTGTAGTGATCACAGTTATAACTGATATACAGCTAGTAGGTCTCCCTGTAGTGATCACAGTTATAACTGATATACAGCTAGTAGGTCTCCCTGTAGTGATCACAGTTATAACTGATATACAGCTAGTAGGTCTCCCTGTAGTGATCACAGTTATAACTGATATACAGCTAGTAGGTCTCCCTGTAGTGATCTCAGTTATAACTGATATACAGCTAGTAGGTCTCCCTGTAGTGATCTCAGTTATAACTGATATACAGCTAGTAGGTCTCCCTGTAGTGATCACAGTTATAACTGATATACAGCTAGTAGGTCTCCCTGTAGTGATCACAGTTATAACTGATATACAGCTAGTAGGTCTCCCTGTAGTGATCACAGTTATAACTGATATACAGCTAGTAGGTCTCCCTGTAGTGATCACAGTTATAACTGATATACAGCTAGTAGGTCTCCCTGTAGTGATCACAGTTATAACTGATATACAGCTAGTAGGTCTCCCTGTTGTGATCACAGTTATAACTGATATACAGCTAGTAGGTCTCCCTGTAGTGATCACAGTTATAACTGATATACAGCTAGTAGGTCTCCCTGTAGTGATCTCAGTTATAACTGATATACAGCTAGTAGGTCTCCCTGTAGTGATCTCAGTTATAACTGATATACAGCTAGTAGGTCTCCCTGTAGTGATCACAGTTATAACTAATATACAGCTAGTAGGTCTCCCTGTAGTGATCACAGTTATAACTGATATACAGCTAGTAGGTCTCCCTGTAGTGATCACAGTTATAACTGATATACAGCTAGTAGGTCTCCCTGTAGTGATCTCAGTTATAACTGATATACAGCTAGTAGGTCTCCCTGTAGTGATCACAGTTATAACTGATATACAGCTAGTAGGTCTCCCTGTAGTGATCTCAGTTATAACTGATATACAGCTAGTAGGTCTCCCTGTAGTGATCACAGTTATAACTGGATATACAGCTAGTAGGTCTCCCTGTAGTGATCACAGTTATAACTGATATACAGCTAGTAGGTCTCCCTGTAGTGATCTCAGTTATAACTGATATACAGCTAGTAGGTCTCCCTGTAGTGATCACAGTTATAACTGATATACAGCTAGTAGGTCTCCCTGTAGTGATCTCAGTTATAACTGATATACAGCTAGTAGGTCTCCCTGTAGTGATCACAGTTATAACTGATATACAGCTAGTAGGTCTCCCTGTAGTGATCACAGTTATAACTGATATACAGCTAGTAGGTCTCCCTGTAGTGATCTCAGTTATAACTGATATACAGCTAGTAGGTCTCCCTGTAGTGATCTCAGTTATAACTGATATACAGCTAGTAGGTCTCCCTGTAGTGATCACAGTTATAACTGATATACAGCTAGTAGGTCTCCCTGTAGTGATCATTATAACTGATATACAGCTAGTAGGTCTCCCTGTAGTGATCCAGTTATAACTATATACAGCTAGTAGGTCTCCCTGTAGTGATCTCAGTTATAACTGATATACAGCTAGTAGGTCTCCCTGTAGTGATCTCAGTTATAACTGATATACAGCTAGTAGGTCTCCCTGTAGTGATCACAGTTATAACTGATATACAGCTAGTAGGTCTCCCTGTAGTGATCACAGTTATAACTGATATACAGCTAGTAGGTCTCCCTGTAGTGATCTCAGTTATAACTGATATACAGCTAGTAGGTCTCCCTGTAGTGATCTCAGTTATAACTTATATACAGCTAGTAGGTCTCCCTGTAGTGATCACAGTTATAACTGATATACAGCTAGTAGGTCTCCCTGTAGTGATCACAGTTATAACTGATATACAGCTAGTAGGTCTCCCTGTAGTGATCTCAGTTATAACTGATATACAGCTAGTAGGTCTCCCTGTAGTGATCACAGTTATAACTGATATACAGCTAGTAGGTCTCCCTGTAGTGATCACAGTTATAACTGATATACAGCTAGTAGGTCTCCCTGTAGTGATCTCAGTTATAACTGATATACAGCTAGTAGGTCTCCCTGTAGTGATCACAGTTATAACTGATATACAGCTAGTAGGTCTCCCTGTAGTGATCTCAGTTATAACTGATATACAGCTAGTAGGTCTCCCTGTAGTGATCACAGTTATAACTGATATACAGCTAGTAGGTCTCCCTGTAGTGATCACAGTTATAACTGATATACAGCTAGTAGGTCTCCCTGTAGTGATCTCAGTTATAACTGATATACAGCTAGTAGGTCTCCCTGTAGTGATCTCAGTTATAACTGAATATACAGCTAGTAGGTCTCCCTGTAGTGACAGTTATAACTGATATACAGCTAGTAGGTCTCCCTGTAGTGATCACAGTTATAACTAATATACAGCTAGTAGGTCTCCCTGTAGTGATCACAGTTATAACTGATATACAGCTAGTAGGTCTCCCTGTAGTGATCACAGTTATAACTGATATACAGCTAGTAGGTCTCCCTGTAGTGATCACAGTTATAACTGATATACAGCTAGTAGGTCTCCCTGTAGTGATCACAGTTATAACTGATATACAGCTAGTAGGTCTCCCTGTAGTGATCACAGTTATAACTGATATATACAGCTAGTAGGTCTCCCTGTAGTGATCACAGTTATAACTGATATACAGCTAGTAGGTCTCCCTGTAGTGATCACAGTTATAACTGATATACAGCTAGTAGGTCTCCCTGTAGTGATCACAGTTATAACTGATATACAGCTAGTAGGTCTCCCTGTAGTGATCTCAGTTATAACTGATATACAGCTAGTAGGTCTCCCTGTAGTGATCACAGTTATAACTGATATACAGCTAGTAGGTCTCCCTGTAGTGATCACAGTTATAACTTATATAAAGCTATAGTAGGTCTCCCTGTAGTGATCACAGTTATAACTTATATAAAGCTAGAAGGTCTCCCTGTAGTGATCACAGTTATAACTAATATAAAGCTAGTAGGTCTCCCTGTAGTGATCTCAGTTATAACTTATATAAAGCTAGTAGGTCTCCCTGTAGTGATCACAGTTATAACTTATATAAAGCTAGTAGGTCTCCCTGTAGTGATCACAGTTATAACTAATATACAGCTAGTAGGTCTCCCTGTAGTGATCACAGTTATAACTTATATAAAGCTAGTAGGTCTCCCTGTAGTGATCACAGTTATAACTGGTATATAGCTAGTAGGTCTCCCTGTAGTGATCACAGTTATAACTTATATAAAGCTAGTAGGTCTCCCTGTAGTGATCACAGTTATAACTTATATAAAGCTAGTAGGTCTCCCTGTAGTGATCACAGTTATAACTTATATACAGCTAGTAGGTCTCCCTGTAGTGATCACAGTTATAACTTATATATAAGCTAGTAGGTCTCCCTGTAGTGATCACAGTTATAACTTATATACAGCTAGTAGGTCTCCCTGTAGTGATCACAGTTATAACTTATATAAAGCTAGTAGGTCTCCCTGTAGTGATCACAGTTATAACTTATATAAAGCTAGTAGGTCTCCCTGTAGTGATCACAGTTATAACTTATATAAAGCTAGTAGGTCTCCCTGTAGTGATCACAGTTATAACTTATATAAAGCTAGTAGGTCTCCCTGTAGTGATCTCAGTTATAACTTATATAAAGCTAGTAGGTCTCCCTGTAGTGATCACAGTTATAACTTATATAAAGCTATAGTAGGTCTCCCTGTAGTGATCACAGTTATAACTTATATAAAGCTAGTAGGTCTCTCCCTGTAGTGATCACAGTTATAACTTATATACAGCTAGTAGGTCTCCCTGTAGTGATCACAGTTATAACTTATATAAAGCTAGTAGGTCTCCCTGTAGTGATCACAGTTATAACTTATATAAGCTAGTATGTCTCGGCCCCGCAGTGATCACAGTTATAACTATATACAGCTAGTAGGTCTCCCTGTAGTGATCACAGTTATAACTTATATACAGCTAGTAGGTCTCCCTGTAGTGATCACAGTTATAACTTATATAAAGCTAGTAGGTCTCCCTGTAGTGATCACAGTTATAACTTATATATAGCTAGTAGGTCTCCCCGTAGTGATCACAGTTATAACTTATATATAGCTAGTAGGTCTCCCCGCAGTGATCACAGTTATAACTTATATATAGCTAGTAGGTCTCCCCGCAGTGATCACAGTTATAACTTATATATAGCTAGTAGGTCTCCCGTAGTGATCACAGTTATAACTTATATATAGCTAGTAGGTCTCCCGCAGTGATCACAGTTTATAACTTATATAAAGCTAGTAGGTCTCCCTGTAGTGATCACAGTTATAACTTATATATAGCTAGTATGTCTCGGCCCCGCAGTGATCACAGTTATAACTTATATAAAGCTAGTAGGTCTCCCTGTAGTGATCACAGTTATAACTTATATATAGCTAGTATGTCTCGGCCCCGCAGTGATCACAGTTATAACTTATATATAGCTAGTAGGTCTCCCCGCAGTGATCACAGTTATAACTTATATATAGCTAGTATGTCTCGGCCCCGCAGTGATCACAGTTATAACTTATATATAGCTAGTAGGTCTCCCCGCAGTGATCACAGTTATAACTTATATATAGCTAGTAGGTCTCCCTGTAGTGATCACAGTTATAACTTATATATAGCTAGTAGGTCTCCCTGTAGTGATCACAGTTATAACTTATATATAGCTAGTAGGTCTCCCTGTAGTGATCACAGTTATAACTTATATACAGCTAGTAGGTCTCCCTGTAGTGATCACAGTTATAACTTATATATATAGTAGTAGGTCTCCCTGTAGTGATCACAGTTATAACTTATATATAGCTAGTAGGTCTCCCTGTAGTGATCACAGTTATAACTTATATATAGCTAGTAGGTCTCCCTGTAGTGATCACAGTTATAACTTATATATAGCTAGTAGGTCTCCCTGTAGTGATCACAGTTATAACTTATATACAGCTAGTAGGTCTCCCTGTAGTGATCACAGTTATAACTTATATATAGCTAGTAGGTCTCCCTGTAGTGATCACAGTTATAACTTATATACAGCTAGTAGGTCTCCCTGTAGTGATCACAGTTATAACTGATATACAGCTAGTAGGTCTCCCTGTAGTGATCACAGTTATAACTTATATACAGCTAGTAGGTCTCCCTGTAGTGATCACAGTTATAACTTATATACAGCTAGTAGGTCTCCCTGTAGTGATCACAGTTATAACTTATATAAAGCTAGTAGGTCTCCCTGTAGTGATCACAGTTATAACTTATATATAGCTAGTAGGTCTCCCTGTAGTGATCACAGTTATAACTTATATACAGCTAGTAGGTCTCCCCGCAGTGATCACAGTTATAACTTATATATAGCTAGTATGTCTCGGCCCCGCAGTGATCACAGTTATAACTTATATATAGCTAGTATGTCTCGGCCCCGCAGTGATCACAGTTATAACTTATATATAGCTAGTAGGTCTCCCCGCAGTGATCACAGTTATAACTATATACAGCTAGTAGGTCTCCCTGTAGTGATCACAGTTATAACTTATATAAAGCTAGTAGGTCTCCCGTAGTGATCACAGTTATAACTAATATACAGCTAGTAGGTCTCCCTGTAGTGATCACAGTTATAACTAATATACAGCTAGTAGGTCTCCCTGTAGTGATCACAGTTATAACTTATATATAGCTAGTAGGTCTCCCTGTAGTGATCACAGTTATAACTTATATATAGCTAGTAGGTCTCCCTGTTAGCGATCACAGTTATAACTTATATAAAGCTATAGTAGGTCTCCCCGCAGTGATCACAGTTATAACAGCCAGTAGGTCTCCTTGTAACATCGATTTAAACATTTGTGAAATATATATATGTTATGTGCGATATTAAATAGCTAATATTTTAGACCTATCTTTCATAGTCACTAGCGGTTAAAATTACTAGCCGTTTTGCAATTTAATTTGTATTACATCTACTGACTGCCGTATAAGCCTATTGATTCATAAATTGTGTAAGTAAACGAACAAATAAACTAACGTGGCCAAATTATATTATTACACTATAACGTATAAATTTACATTGATGATTTGTCAATACATTTAAAACGTATTAGTGTTAACAATTGCAATGCGGTTGGGATAGCACACATACAGACATCTATCAAACTTTATATCACACGATTAACTTTTGAGACGACCCCCGTCTGAGTTCACATTCTCAGCTCATTCTCACATTCGCTCAGTTGGTGGAAAAGTCTATTATAACTTGGTCTGTATCGTATCACTACAAACTCACAACTGTGGGGAAATCGAATTATGACTATACAACACTATGCTATCAAAGTGTGACGAATGCATAGATCTTTAGACTGTAGTAGCGAGGGGCTGTGTGGTTGGATGCACACTTTTATAACGTACTGTGTCGTATATAGCTAGCTCTCACTTTTATGTTTCGAACCGGTTTTCGAATCTGCAAGAAGCAACTTTGAGTTTTTATTTTCTTCAGCTGCGTCCAAATTAACATAACTGTGGTAGCAATATGATGTGTGGAGGCTTGAATGACAAAGAGCTAAGTCCTGATGAAATTGAAGAGCTGGAATGCGTACGTATTTTAATTTCAATTCAAAATCGTACAAATGGTTGTGTCTTAGCTGGGTGGGGCCAAATTAAAAACGGCTATCACTGACTCTCTATAGCTACCTATCTGAAATTTAGGGATGTTTATCGCCCATATCGGTCAACTAGTACTGGTTCTATTTGGTCATATTGAGCTACGTATGAGCATATATAATTAGGGCATTTCACTTATGAGTAAAAAGACCTGTTATTTTTTTCTTTTACTATTATTATGATTTAATATTATTATGTACAGAAAGTTGTATACAAAGGATCTCCGAAATGTAAAAAAGATATGCAAAATGAAATGAACGCGTGTCACCATATTGTAGGGTGTGAGTAAAAGGTGTGACAGCAGCATTTTAATGTTGGTCAAGAATAAAATATGGCCACATTCAGGTTAGAAATAAGGGTCAATGCTCAAAAGTGTAATATTTCGAGAAAAAAAATAATTAAAAAATGTTCTTTTCAAATTCTAGAAGACCCAGAGACCTAATATCAAGTATGAAGCATGCTGACATAAATGGCTATCAACTTTATTGATGTGAATGACCTTGATATTCATTCAAAGTCACATGGGCCACACATCCTAAAATCTTCAAAATACTTCCTGTGAAGTTCTAGAAGATCTAGAAGCCTCATATTAGGCATATAGGATGCTGACATAAATGCCTACTAAGTTTATTTATTCATATGAATGACCTTGACTTTCATTTAAGGTCACATGGGCCAAACGTCCCAAAATATTCAAATGACATCTTGTGAAGTTCTAGAAATCCTAGAGGCCTCATATTAGGCCTGTAGCATGCTGATATAAATGGCTCTTAAGTTTGTTGATATGATTGATCTTGGCCTATGTTCAAGGTCACAGGGGCCAAAATACTCTGATCTTCAAATGGCTTCCTGTGAAGTTCTAGATGGCCTAGAGATCTGATATGGGACCTGTAGCATGAATGGCTATCAAGTTTGTTAATATGAATGGCATTGACCTTAATCGTAGGTCACATGGACCAAAATTTCTAAAATCTCCAAATGCTTCTATAGTGAAGTGAGGTCTGTAACATTTAAACATAAATGGCTATCAAGTTTGTTAATATGAATGATCTTTATTTTCATTTAAGGTCACATGGACCAAAATACCCTAAATCTTCAAATTACTTCTTGTGAAGTTCTAGAAGGCCTAGACGCCTCATATTAGGCCTGTAGCATGCTGACATAAATGGCTATCAAGTTTGTAACTATGATTGACCTTGGCCTATATTCGAGGTCAAAGGGACCATAAATTCTAAACTCTTTATACTACTTCTTGTCAAGCTTTGAAGGGCCTAGACACATGAAATTCGACCTGTAACATATTGAGATAAAGGGCTACCAAGTTTGTTAATATGAATGGCTTTGGCCGAAATTCTTTGTTGGTGAAAAACCCGTCAAATTGTCCAATGGCAATTTCTAGTTTCATTTTATGCACAGCCATCTTAGATTTTGACGTTTGCATTGTCTGAAGTACTGAAAGCATTATTCTCTAATTTCAATATTGGTTCCTAGTGGTACTTATATAAAGTATCATGCATATTCCATTTCTGGAGGTTTTAAATCCACTACTGAAGTTTGCTAACTTTTTGACTCAGAAATTACTGAAAATCTTTCTCCAGTGAGAAGGAGTAAAGCAGTCAAGCGTTTATTTGACTTGAGCAGATCTAACAATGGTTATATATATATGTAACACCATTGTCCCGCTGATTCTGTCGTGCCACTTTAGAATCTATTGTTTTACAGCTGGTTCAGGCAACAGCAGGGGATACATGTGGCGAGAACTTTGAAGGATGTCAGTTAGTGGCATGTAAACAACAAGTGGTGCAAGGAGTTAATTACTTTATAAAGGTAAATATTCTTTGTAGATAAGTTTTTCTGCTGTTCTGAATATTAAAGAAACCTTTTAAAAATGCGCTGAACGAACATGAACTTATCAACATACATCATATGTTTTATAATGTGCAGGTATCTTTGATTTAAGTTGTATGACTATTCACTCATTCAAAATGCATGAAGGTTTTGTTTTTTCTGAACAAAATCCTAAAACAAAATACAATTTATAAGTTCATTATAGCATAGTGTTGGCTGTTTTCATCATGAATAAAAGTTTCGGTTGATCTATATTTCAGTTTAAGCTTGGTGATGGCAGTTATGTTCACGTCAGATTACACAGGCCATTGCCCTGCTATGGAGGCCGATTAAGTGTGCATTCGTGCCAAACAGGAAAATCGGAACAAGATGAAATCGTGTACTTTTAAACAAATTAAGATCTTCTTAAAGGGACAATTCAGTGACACTAATTCTGTTACGTAACCACGAAGGGACAATGCAGCGATAACCACAAAGCAAAATATGACATAATTCATCCTGAAATTAGCCACTAACCTGCCTATATTATTACTTTTTTTAATATGAGGTAATCATTTGTTTTTTTATTGTAAAACTTTTAGAAATAAAAATGCAACACTTGCCTCAATAATCCACCATTTACCACTAGACACATATATATGTACATAACTGACATATTCCACAGCATTCCACTAAACCTGCAGTATTAAAAGGGATAAAGTGGACTTAAGATATATAGATTCAGCATATGATCTTTTAAAATGAGTGTTCTTTTCATATGAACTTTTATTTAGCATGTCTGAGTAGAAATCAATTATTTGTGCTAACTTTGAAGAGCAAAAATTAAAATATAGAGCTGATTACCATAATTTTCAATAACAATCACAATTTTTAGGTACTTTTTATCACATACCTACAAAAGCGAAGCCAATTCAAAAGAATGAATTTGAAGTCAAAATGTATCGTGGACATTTTAGAAGAGACAGATATTTTGGCATGCTTTGAACCCTGACGTTCCAAAAGGTTACCTCTCTCACACATCCAACACTCTGCGTTTTAGGTCATACATTCTATTTCACTGATGATATACTATTGGTACATACGAATAAGATGTGTTTATATTAATATATATCAATTTCTTCCTTTAAGATTCTCTCCAATATTAGAAATTAAAAGTTGTTATTTTCCTAAAAGGTGTGTGTGGTGGTTTTTTTTCTCTCAAGTTTTTGTTTTGTTTTGTTACCTATACGTAGCGGACTACTAACAGTTTACTGACAAAACACGCTTGTACATACATATTTTGACTCATATGTAATAATATCTACTTAAATGCATCCTAGATACTCCAGGAGTTACTTTCACTGTCGTTATATACACCCCTGGATAAGTTCATAGTACAACTAAGGGCAGTTCACGAGAAAACAAACTAATCACAGACCTGCTGCGATTGTCATTGATATACATCAAAATAACTGAATAATGGTACACTATATGGTTAACTGTGTAATGCTTTGAAGTTGGGGGTCGTTCTCCCTCCTGTCATCTCCAAAGGAAATCTCTGTTGCGGGCCTTTGGTTGGTCAGTCTTTTTCTGCTGAACTGCCTTCAGTTTTACTATGAGACAGTCCTGTGTGAATAGAACGACAGACAGAGTGTCGAAATTGCTACTTTCATAGAGCATGATAGAGTAACTGACAACATTCCAATGGCCGTCATGTTACCTTTGCATTTTCTCCACTTACAAATGTCCAACTTCGTGTACATTTACTGAGCAATCTTGTGGTGTTTGGGCGAGATCTTTACAGGTGAAAATGATTCCAACAGCTCATACAAAGTACTTCTTCCTCTTTAAATGTACTTTTCCGAAAGTAACAATTTAATTGGTCAATTTAAAAGTTCACTAGAACGTAACCCTTAATGGGATATTGTACGATCTTTTATGAAACCTATATATATATATATACACACAGATAGTGAGAATATTGAGAGGTTGCAAACGTTTAATGTACTGTACTAGTTAGATAACTCATGTGGAATCTGTTACGTAATTGGTAATTGTATTATTTAATTTATAAAGCCATGTTTTGTTGAAACTGTTTTAATACAATTTCAATAACAAAACATCAGTACCAGATAAATCATTGCGTTTTAGGGATCCATATTTGAACTTAAGTCATTCTCGATCCACTTACTCAACCAAGTATTTTTTATTGTATCACTGTATTCGCCGTAATTAGCGCCCCTCCCGCTATAAGCACCCGTTGCGTCCCTTTTGTAGAGAAGAAATGAAGTTGTAATTAACGCCTCCATCCCATGGATCTATTGCCCTATATACTAGGGACGGAAGCTTAAGACATCAAAATCTTTCTTCGTATGAATAATTCCTCAATCTAGGCAGTAATTTGGTAGCCTGCCACTGAACGCTTTCTAAAAATTCAATGTCTTGTTGCTTATATGGTTTCCATCTGCACACTCCATATTTTAAGTGGGGTCGAACTAAGGCTTTATAGAGTAGACAAAATAATTTTTTATCCAAGTGTGTGTATGTTCTTCTGATGGCTCCAAGAGCTAGGTTCGCTTTGTTTACAGTGGCTTGCATATGAGTTTTAAAGCTTAATTTATTATCGACAATTATTTCAAGGTCTTTCTCTTCTGTTTCTTCGTTCAAAATTACTGCTGTTCTATGACCATCAATACCTAAATGAAGGCTACTAGGACTTTTACTATTTCCCAAAGTCGTTTATCTGACCAATATTAAAGATGGTCTAGGTCCAGTTGGAGATTTCCTTTCACTCTGGTGTCCTTATGCACTTTTGTATCATCAGCAAACAGTTGTGCATTGGAATCAACAATATTTGGTAAGTCATTTATTACAACACTGCCTTATGGTATCCCGCTAGTGACTGTCTTCCATTGAGATGTGTGACTTTTTACGGCAACTTGCTTCTATTAAACAAAAAGTCTTCTATCCATCTTCCTAAATCAATTGAAAACCCATATAATTTCAATTTGCTGATCAACCTTTCATGTTGATCTGCTTCCAGCAGTGAGATTAAAGTTTTATATACATTGTATCAATGGTTGTGAAGATGACATGGACAGTTTAAGAAATAAACATATACCGAAATTGCATGCAGTTTGAGTTGTCATGCTTCTTTTGTCTTCACACCTGTAAGTAAGATAAAATACAAAATCACACATATTTGTTTGGAGAAAAACATCTATTCTATATATCCATTTTACATCTAAAAAAAAGCCGAACCGTTTCCAACAAGTAATGAATGTAAATATTCCTCTTGGTCATCGTCTCTCATTTCGGTCCAATCAATCAAATGCATGTTAAAAGCTCAAAACACAATAAGTATAGGATAGCATAATTATGAGTGAATAGTAAAATTTTTCATGTTTTTATAGATCTACATTATAAAGTCTTGCCAAACAAATATAAATTTGAGTCTATCTCAATAAAATATCACGTGGCATAAACACGGCTTCATATACATTTTGTACAGTGTATTCTTATAAAATTTATAAAAAAAAGCACGATTTAAAGGAATTGAAAGTCAAAATGCGTTAAATATTAATTAATGTGAATCTAAGATATACAATGTATATAAAATATCTAATATGGGTCAATATCAACTAGTAATTATAGGACAAAGAAGTAATTCTTTAGTGTGGAGTATATACAAATGTAAGTGTAAGCACATGTATATATATATATATATATAAGTAGTGTGGACAAAGACTGACCGAAGGGATCATTCAGACAATACGCATAGATTCTAAATGTGTGCATTGTTTATGTTTTTGTGTACGTCCGTGACCGTCCTTAACATGAAATTTGATTTGTTCTTCTTGTGTCTTAACAAAGGGGTAGATCGCCTCGAAAATTCGACAAGCTTTTGTCTACACTGTTAGAATTACTTCTTTGCCATATACATCTAATATGTATAGTTCTAATTCCGATAAAGCGTTATTTGTAAAACATATTTTAATATAAGCGATAGTTGTACATTATAGATTATGAAATTATTATTTGTTATGTAGCATGCATTTATTATGGTATAAATTTATACTTTTTATTGACTCATGATCACCCTGATCGACAACAAAACACATCAGAATTCCATTTTTGTATTTAAGATAAGATAAGATAAGATAAGATAAGTTTATTTCTGGTTCAGGACTTATATGTAAAGTCCTCTATACCAGACTCATACAAAATATAGAGTTTACAGTTAATACATTTTTATCCGGTAATAATAATAAATTAATGATGTATAAAGGCTTTGTAGTTGTATAAGAGTTCTTGTTCTTTCCAATGTTTGTCTAACGCATTTTTGAAGGAGTTTATATTTGGCGCCATCACTACATTCTCTGGTAGATCGTTCCATATCTTAGTAGCTCTTAGTGAAAAAAAGTTTCTCCTAATCTCATAGTTTGATCTTGTATGGAATAGCTTCCTCCTATGCCCCCTGCTGCTCTCGCGGTCCGTTGCATCTTTCCATAAAGATAAAATGTTACAACATTCGGAGTCATATATTCCATCTAAAATTTTGAAGAGTTCTATCATGTCTCCTCGTATTCTTCTATATGCCAATGTTGGTAATTTCAGCTTCTCCAGCAGTGATAAATTTATGATATATAAATTAAATATAGATATTCATCAATCGATTTGGAAGCAAATATATTCATATGTTTTTGTCCATAGATAAACTAGACTTTTTTTGTCTTAGTAACGTTTATTTACGGCAAACGTATTTTTTCACATTCCGGATATATTTGGATCCTTTATTATTGTCCGATAATACACTTCCGGTAGAATTGGCGCACATGAAAGGTTTGTTTTTGTTGTATTCTCTAACAAATATTGAAATATTGGGCTGAAGGTCTCACGTGATAAATGAAATATCTGACGACACATCACAAAGAACATCATAGAAAACCCTTACTATCCTGATAGGTGACCAGCAAATACATTACAGTAGATAGGACCAGTTCCCTTGTGAGATAGCTACAATGTACATCAGTACTGATGTAACTGTAGGCCCTAGAGGAAATGATATCTTTTCCGCTACAACAGTAGCTACTTGTGAGACCACGAGACACGTTTGACATGCATGACGTTATTACATGTAGTCTTACGTAGTCGTCGTTTTGGCTAAAAAAAACCACAACAAGACGAAGCCAATGTTCTTATGATTATCAGAAGTAATCAGACGGCACTGCCAAGTTTAAGTTCGTATTTGACTGTAAAATGAAAGCATTTGCATTGTAAGTACAAAGCTTAAAAAGTTCATGTGCTAGCTCTGTTACAGTAATATTTAAATTTTGTGGTGAATAACATTAAAGGCCCACTACCTTTCCGGAGGAAAACATAAAGGTTTCTTAAAAACATTAATAACATCAGAAAATATATACCAATGGCCTAAGATGAGGTTACAACACCAAACATATGCAAGATTTCCTGCGTAATGTTTGATAACAGTGGAGAGTTATTTCGCTGTTTTGCCGTCTGGCGCAGTGATAGTCAACTACCGCACGGTATTTAGGACGACGGCGGGAACATAAGACGACCCGCGTTATGAAAATTAACATTTTATTTATTTTAATCAAATTGTTCAGAATGTGATGACACGTGTAGTATTAACAGTAAGTTAATAACTTTAGAGACTATACAAAAATATCGATCTCGTTTTACTTTCCCATTTTAAAAATTAAAAGCCGTTTTGGAAAGGTAGTGGGCCTTTAAAAGCTCTCCCTGATTCATGAGTATGACTATGAGTACAGCACATATAACTTCAAATTTCATATGGCACCCCCTATAAGAAAACTTACTTTCAACTTACATTTTTTAGCATTTGATGCAGACATTTTGATGGCTGAATATGGCAGAGGTTACATCTGATGCAGGTGGTCGTATAAAGGTTTGTATTTTATCAAACTTATTAAGCTAATAAATAATATATTTTAATTCACCATTGGCTCAAAATGTACTTAGCACAAGAATAAAATCTGAATGAAATTAAAATAAATAGACCACATTATTAAATATATACACCTATATGTAGATAGAATGAAAAACATAAAAAGAAAAATATAAAAAAGACAAGCAACATAGCCAAGAAATTGAACATATCTAAACAATCATTCACTACAAATACTTTTGTATATTTATGTGGAAAATATTTCAGGGTACAACAGTGATAAAGCCATTTGTGTACGGTAACATCGCTCGTTACTTTGGGAAGAAAAGGGAAGAGGATGGACACACCCATCAGTGGACAGTTTATGTAAAACCTTATAAGAATGAGGTATTATGATTATAAGCTTCTGTGAAGAGTAAATTATTTTAATTAATACTGTTTTCTCGCATCTCGGACAGGGAAATCTCACATGATACCCAGGACTAGATTTTTCTATCTCGTTTGATCTGTCTGAGGAACCTGTACATGATTTTTGGCGGAATTTTACCCCATTCATGTAACAGTCTATGCTTGTGACATCATATACTCTCAAATCGGTGATATCACCTGCTTCAAATTATCCATGTTATTAGAAATATGTGCATTCAGTAATGTACCATGCATTGTTTGGTTGTTGTTTTTAATTATTGAAACAGTATCATGTACCAAAGGCCCAAGATGGGATAATTTGACTCTCTGAACTTCTATATATAGATTTTTTTTTTTGTATCTTAGAGGTGTGAGAAAAAAAATCTATTACCTGAAAGTGAACAAGATCGGGTTATCTCAGTGGAGGGCTAAGATTTTGTAACATAATCTCAACCGAACCGATTTTATTAATCTTTCCTATCAGCAGCTATGATTATTTGACAACTTTGTCAGGAATAAATTATAATTCTTCAAAAAATGTAACCTAAAAAACTAATGGAATACTGGTATCAGAAATCTACAGATATATTCATTTGTCTAAGAATTCTGCAGCTATAGTCTATACTAGCTCTGACATTGTCGGACATAATGAAGTTTTTGCATTATTTTTTAGTGATATACATGGTGCCCTTGCTTTAGGCCCAAGCCCACTTATTATAATCAACAACTATAATACAGGCTGAGTTTCGAGATCCCAAAATGATGGTAAAGAACTATTTAGTCCCACCTTCCAGTGATTGTGATATCATCTTTTGAGGTGAAGATTTTGAAAAATGATGCAGGATAGTTCAATAACATTATCTTTGGCTAGAAACCAATTTTTTGTCCAAAGATCTTCCATTTGTGTCTTTTTCAACCCTCTCAAAATTACAGTAAATGTATATGAATTGTAAAATATAAAAGTTGCTCATGTATTTATGTTTTCATAGGATCTGTCAGGCTACATAAAGAAAATTCACTTTAAACTTCATGACAGTTACCCAAACCATAATAGAGGTAAGTTATTGTAATCCATTTAGAAAATTGGAAGGACACTTATAAACAAGGAAACAAATTGGTAGTTGTGGCTATCCAATTTACCATGATTGATTTTGTGCATAATAAAGTGGCCAATTTCAAAGTATTAATTTTGATTGTACACTATATATATGTATTATAGCCAATATAATGCCAATACAAAGATTTGGTAGATACACTGAATATATACAAATACTATTTAACAAGAGATCCCAGAGGGATCTCGGGGCCAACCAAAGATTGATCTACTTTTCAAGCTTCATCTATCAAAATCCAAGATGGTGGCATGGCCTGTCAGCCATCTTGTTGACCAATCGGTCCCAAAATGCACTTTTAGAAAGTACTGAGGGGATCATTCTCAAATTTCATATGTATATTGTAGGTTCCCCTAGGGACCTAGTTGTTCATATTACATTTTGTGACCAATTGGTCAATAAAATGGTCGACTGGCAGCCATCTTTGATTTTGGTAATTAAAAGTTTGTTTCCACTATTTCTTAGAAAGTTCTGTAGGTCTCATTCTCAAATTTCAAATGTGATTTGCATAAATGCATTGTTGGAGCGGTTGGCCAACAAGATGGCTGACAGACTGCCTTCTTGGATTTTGATAGTTGAAGTTTGAAAAGCAGAGAAAAGATCCCTCATTCATTTGTCTTATATAGATCATTCTTTGGTGTGCGCCAAGATCCCTTTGGGAGCTCTTGTCTTTAGAAGTCACACAAAGAAAGAAAAACAAAAATGCTTATAAGGAGATGGGTGCTTATTATGGTATGAATCCTGTAGTTGTATTCAGTATACAATGTACATGTACTTACAGTAACAGTTTTCTTGACTGAGTACACTTAATGAAATCACTAAAAACTCCATCAGCAGTACATATACCGAGTAGTAATGAAGCATCATTTTGACTTCCAGTGGTGACAAAGCCTCCATATGAAGTTACAGAGACTGGATGGGGAGAGTTTGAAGTCATCATTAAAATCTACTTTGTGGACCCAAATGAAAGACCAGTAAGTATAACAAGGTACTCAGTCTCACTTGAACTCAGCAGGTCAGGTTTACTACATTTCATACTACCTGCTCTCCCCATAACTCACTTGGACTCAGCTGGTCAGGTTTACTACATTTTTAGCCCACCATCATCAGATGGTGGGCTATTCAAATCGCTTTTTGTCCGTGGTCCGTCGTCCGTCCTTCCGTCCGTCCGTCCGTCCGTCCGTCCGTCCGTCCTTCCGTCCGCTTCCGTCCGTCCGTCCTCCGTCCGTCCGTCCGTCCGTCCGTCCGTCCGTCCTTCCTTCCGTCCTTCCGTCCTTCCGTCCGTTAACAATTCTTGTTACCGCTATTTTTCAGAAAGTGCTGAAGGGATGTTTCTCAAATTTCATATGCAGGTTCCCCTAGGGCTATAGTTGTGCATATTGTATTTTGGGACCAATCGGTCAACAAAATGGCCGCCAGGCAGCCATCTTGGATTTTGATAGTTAAAGTTTGTTACCGCTATTTCTCAGAATGTACTGAAGGGATCTTTCTCAAATTTCACATGTAAGTTTCCCTAGGGGCCTAGTTGTGCATATTGCATTTTGGGACCAATCTGTTAACAAGATGGCCGACAGGCAGCCATCTTGGATTTTGACAATTGAAGTTTGTTACCGCTATTTCTCAGAAAGTACTGAAGGGATCTGTCTCAAATTGCATGTGCAGGTTCCCCTAGGGGCCTAGTTGTGCATATTGCATTTTGGGACCGATCGATGAACAAGATGGCCGACAGGCCGCCATCTTGGATTTTGACAATTGAACTTTGTTACAGCTATTTCTCAGAAAGTACTGAAGGGATCTGTCTCAAATTGCATGTGCAGATATCCCTAGGGGTCTAGTTGTGCATATTGCATTTTGGGACCGATTGATTAACAAGATGGCCGACAGGCCGCCATCTTGGATTTTGATAGTTAAAGCTTGTTACCACTATTTGTCAGAAAGTACTCAAGGGATCTGTATCAAATTGCATGTGCAGGTTCCCCTAGGGGTCTAGTTGTGCATATTGCATTTTCAGACCCATTGATGAACAAGATGGCCGACAGGACGCCATCTTGGATTTTGATAATTGAAGCTTGTTACCACTGTTTCTTAGAAAGTACTGAAGGGATCTGTCTCAAATTTCATGTGCAGGTTCCCCTAGGTCCCTGGTTATGCAAATTGCATTTTGGTACCGATCAGTGAACAAGATGGCCGACAGAGCGCCATCTTGGATTTTGACAATTGAAGTTTTTTTCCGCTTTGTCTAAGAATATCCTGAAGGGATCTGTCTCAAATTGTATGTGCAGGTTCTTCTAGGGGTGTAGTTGTGCATATTGCATTTTAGGACCGATCGGTGAACAAGATGGCCGACAGGTAGCTATCAAGGATTTTGATAATTAAAGTTTGTTACCGTTATATATCTCAGAAAGCAGTCAAATCTTTCTGAAATTTCATGTGTAGTAATATGTAGTAAAAGCTTGAAAAGCAGAGAAAAGATCCCTCTTTCTTTTGTCAGACAAAGATCGTTCTTAGGTGGGCGCCAAGATCCCTCTGGGATCTCTTGTATACTACCTGCTCTCCCCATATCTCACTTGGACTCAGCAGGTCAGGTTTACTACATTTTATACTACCTGCTCTCCCCATATCTCACTTGGACTCAGCAGGTCAGGTTTACTACATTTTATACTACCTGCTCTCCTCATTTCTCACTTGGACTCAGCAGGTCAGGTTTACTACATTTTATACTACCTGCTCTCCCCGTTTCTCACTTGAACTTAGCAGGTCAGGTTTACTACATTTTATACTACTTGCTCTCCCCATTTCTCACTTGGACTCAGCTGGTCAGGTTTACTACATTTTTAGCTCACCAT
The DNA here is from genome assembly GCF_041381155.1 of Argopecten irradians. Taxonomy (NCBI): domain Eukaryota; kingdom Metazoa; phylum Mollusca; class Bivalvia; order Pectinida; family Pectinidae; genus Argopecten; species Argopecten irradians. The sequence continues at coordinate 24,881,821 of NC_091134.1, forward strand.
CATCAGATGGTGGGCTATTCAAATCACCTTTCGTCCGTGGTCCGTCCGTCCTTCCGTCCGTCCTTCCGTCTGTCCGTTAACAATTCTTGTTACCGCTATTTCTCAGAAAGTGCTGAAGGGATCTTTCTCAAATTTCATATGTAGCTTCCCCTAGGACCCTAGTTGTGCATATTGCATTTTGGGACCGATCATCCAACAAGATGGCCGACAGGCGGCCATCTTGGATTTTGATAGTTGAAGTTTGTTACCGCTATTTCTCAGAAAGTGCTGAAGGGATCTTTCTCAAATTTCATATGTAGCTTCCCCTAGGACCCTAGTTGTGCATATTGCATTTTGGGACCGATCGGTCAACAAGATGGCCGACAGGCGGCCATCTTGGATTTTGATAGTTGAAGTTTGTTACCGCTATTTCTCAAAAAGTGCAGAAGGGATCTTTCTCAAATTTCATATACAGGTTCCCCTAGGACCCTAGTTGTGCATATTGCATTTTGGGACCAATCGGTCGACAAGATGGCCGACAGGCGGCCATCTTGGATTTTGATACTTAAAGTTTGTTACCGCTATTTCTCAGAAAGTGCTGAAGGGATCTTTCTCAAATTTCATATGTAGCTTCCCCTAGGGCCCTAGTTGTGCATATTGCATTTTAGGACCGATCGGTCAACAAGATGGCCGACAGGCGGCCATCTTGGATTTTGATTCTTAAAGTTTGTTATCACTATTTCTTAGAAAGTACTATAGCGATCTGTCTCAAATTTTATATATAGTGGGTTTGAAAAAGTTTGAAAAGCAGGGAAAAGATCCCTCTTTCCATTGTCAGACATAGATCATTCTTTGGTGGGCGCCAAGATCCCTCTGGGATCTCTTGTATACTACCTGCTCTCCTCATTTCTCACTTGGACTCAGCTGGTCAGGTTTACTACATTTTTAGCCCACCATCATCAGATGGTGGGCTATTCAAATCGCCTTTCGTCCGTGGTCCGTCCGTCCGTCCGTCCGTCCGTCCTTCCGTCCGTCCGTTAACAATTCTTGTTACCGCTAATTCTCAGAAAGTGCTGAAGGGATCTTTCTCAAATTTCATATGTAGGTTTCCCTAGGACTCTAGTTGTGCATATTGCATTTTGGGACCGATCGGTCAACAAGATGGCCGACAGGCGGCCATCTTGGATTTTGATAGTTAAAGTTTGTTACCGCTATTTCTCAAGAAGTGCTGAAGGGATCTTTCTCAAATTTCATATATAGGTTCCCCTAGGGCCCTAGTTGTGCATATTGCATTTTGGGACTGATCGGTCAACAAGATGGCCGACAGGCAGCCATCTTGGATTTTGATAGTTAAAGTTTGTTACCGCTATTTCTCAAAAAGTACTGCAGGGATCTTTCTCAAATTTCATATATAGGTTCCCCTAGGGCCATAGTTGTGCATATTGCATTTTGGGACTGATCGGTCAACAAGATGGCCGACAGGCAGCCATCTTGGATTTTGATAGTTAAAGTTTGTTACCGCTATTTCTCAAAAAGTACTGAAGGGATCTTTCTCAAATTTCATATATAGGTTCCCCTAGGGCCCTAGTTGTGCATATTGCATTTTGGGACCGATCGGTCAACAAGATGGCCGATAGGCGGCCATCTTGGATTTTGATAGTTAAAGTTTGTTACCGCTATTTCTCAGAAAGTACTGAAGGGATCTTTCTCAAATTTCATATGTAGGTTCCCCTAGGACCCTTGTTGTGCATATTGCATTTTGGGACCGATTGGTGAACAAGATGGCCGACAGGTGGCCATCTTGGATTTTGATAGTTAAAGTTTGTTACCGCTATTTCTCAAAAAGTACTGAAGGGATCTTTCTCAAATTTCATATACAGGTTCCCCTAGGACCCTAGTTGTGCATATTACATTTTGGGACCGATCGGTGAACAAGATGGCCGACAGGTGGCCATCTTGGATTTTGACAGTTAAAGTTTGTTACCGCTATTACTCAAAAAGTACTGTAGGGATCTTTCTCAAATTTCATATATAGGTTTTCCTAGGGCCCTAGTTGTGCATATTGCATTTTGGAACCGATCAGTCAACAAAATGGCTTGGATTTTGATAGTTAAAGTTTGTTACCGCTATTTCTCAAAAAGTACTGAAGGTATCGTTCTCAAATTTCATATGAAGGTTCCCCAAGGACCCTAGTTGTGCATATTGTTAATTGGGACCGATCGGTAAACAAGATGGCCGACCGACGGCCATATTGGATTTTGATTGTTAAAGTTTGTTACCGCTATTTCTCAGAAAGTACTGAAGGGATCTTTCTCAAATTTTATGTGTAGGTTCCCCTTGTACCCTAGTTGTGCATAGTACCTCTTAGGACTTATGCATAATGCCTTTCGGGACTGATCGGTAAACAAGATGGCCAACCGGCCGCCATCTTAGATTTCATTGTTGAAGTTTGTTACCACTATATCTTAGAAAGTACTATAGCGATCTGTCTCAAATTTTATATGTCATGTGTTTGAAAAAGTTTGAAAAGCAGGGAAAAGATCCCTCTTTCCATTGTCAGACATAGATCTTTCTTTGGTGGGTGCCAAGATCCCTCTGGGATCTCTTGTATACTACCTGCTCTCCGTATCTCGCCTGGACTCAGCTGGTCAGGTTTACTACATTTCATACAACCTGCTCTCCCCATATCTCACTTGGACTCAGAAGGTCAGGTTTACTACATTTTATACTACCTGCTCTCCCCATATCTCACTTGGACTCAGCTGGTCAGGTTTACTACATTTCATACTACCTGTTCTCCCCATGTCTCACTCGGCCTTGGCCATCAAGTTATTACGAAGAGGAAAGAATTTCACATCTGACTCTTCAGTGATGTTTTGGGGTTAAATAAAGGGTGGAAAACTTTATCTTTATTTTCCCAATTTCATGTGAATATTTACCCAAATAAAGAAATAGAGCTTTTGAAATACATATTTTAATAGAAAGAAAAATGAACTATTTCCTAAATCAAAAGGTACAGGTCCCTGAAATTATCAAGTGTGAGCATGACTATGGAATTTGTTATGAATATAGGAACTTTTAGAGAAATAGCATAACCTGTACATATCTTACTGAATAATAAATCTCTCATGTTATGAAGATATAAAGAGTCCAACACCTACTGTATATCTATTGTTTTAGGTGACAGTTTACCACCTGCTGAAGCTGTTCCAGAGTGAGACGGACATCATGTTGGGAAAGAAATCTTTAGTGGTAGAATACTATGATGAATTGGTATGTATATCTAAGAGGAGTGTGAAACAAGAAGAAATAAGTTATATTGAAAAGTTTTAATGCTGCTGATTGTACACATAAGGTTTTACTGTATTTGATCCAATAAGTGCCCAGGGCACTTAAAAAAATTGGAGCAAATCAGGTGGCGCATAATAGAAACAAATTTTGACTTGCATTTCATAAAATTATTCTGTAAAATAAGCCATAAATCAATTTTTGAAAGAAATCAGTAAGAAAACCAACAAAGTTTTCATATATTCAGTCTGCCTTAAATTCAAAGTAAGTGAAATTGAAGTCTGAAAAAGGGGAGGGGCACTCATAGTGATGTGCGTACTTATTGGGTCGAATATGGTACTACATTTTGTGACAATCAGGAAAATTATCTCTACACAGGCAAAATGTTTCCCAATTATTTTGACTAGGAAAGAATTTTTTAATACCTGAGCTCAAATCAAGATATTTTGTCTATGTTATTCATATCATCAAACATTGTTCTCCTCAGGAATTTTTCACTACGCTATGGTAATTTTTTTCCCGTTGTAAATTGCGCGGCACAGCGCGAATAATCTTTTTTGTGCCACAATTTAAGTATTATGGCCTAGTGTTATAACTAAAATAAAAATAACAAAATGTAATAACATTTATATCTAACTGTCACATTTACTGAATTCAGATTAATTGCATTAAAAAATTTAAGAAATAGAATCTATTAAAATTTTTAAATTAAAATAATTTTAATGTGTTTCACAGTTCTAGATAGTTATGAGATTATGCACCCAATTCCATCACTATTTGTGTATTTAAAATATTTAAAACCAACTGTACAAATAGGCCTATTTATGTATACAGTATGGTACTGTAAATGTAACTTTTGAGAGAGCTAAAAAAAATTATTGGTAAAACACTGCATGAAAATTAAATTAATTTTTTTTTAACCCATATCTATACAATTTTATGACATGTTTATTACCATCCAATTATGCTTAAAATTTACAAATAACAAATTTTGGAATTTTTTTCAAATCCGGATTTCTTATACCCATCTGGCTCCATCATTTACAATTACCTAACACCAAAGTGGCGGCCATTTCGGTTGCAAAGTTTGTGGTGTCTTTCAGTGGTATATGCCTATTTTGACATTAAAAATGTGAGTACATCATTTACAATTGCAGGCAGTGTTTGTTTTTGGGATGATGCTCACTAGCTATAATCAAAATATCTGTTGAAAAGGTGTCAGTTGTTTCCTAAACTGCCGATGTGCTGTACTTAAAACGTTGCGAGCTCACATGATTGAAAGTGATTTGATCAGTGATTTCTCCTCTCTTTAGCTGACCTATATCCCCAGACTGCTTAATAGAACAAGTAAGGTGTTGGTTAGGGAGTAGTCATACCTCTTTTGGTTACTTATCAATGTAATTTAACAGTACAATATATAAATCTGGCAGGGCAGCCCTGCGGATCACAAGTAATCAACAATTCACGGTCGTAAAAATGGGCCTAATCACATGGCATAGCGGCATGACAGACATCATAAATTTATAAGAATACTACTTGTCAGGTAGCAGGAGGGATTTATTATGAGGGTTATATTCAGTAGACCTCCTTAGAGAAAATGGGGATCTGATTTATTGATGTGCAACGGGAGGCCGAAAGTGCGTTACGGACGAAATTTCCGTGCAACGGCTCAAAATTTCCACATAACGGGACCGTTACGCGGAAAGGGCCTGGGGAGAACACTGATCATATGAAAGAGTCAAGTAATCTTAATTCCTAATGGTCCTACTATAAATGTTGTTTAATAAATTGGGGCCATGCTGGCCGATTGATTAAATGTCTCCACATTGTTACCACAAGCCCTCCACCTCTGGGTTACGAGTTCGAATCCCACGCGGGGCAGTTGCCAGGAACTGACCGGTTGGCAGTGGTTTTTCTCTTGGTACTCCAGCTTTCCTCCACCAAAAAACCTGCATGTTCTTACATGGCCCAGGCTGTTAATAGGACTTTAAACTGATAAACCACAATTTATTGTTGCAGGTTTTCCAGGATCCTACGGCCATGATGAACCATGCCCTGACAAATACTCGACCAATGTCGTTAGGGACATACAAACACGAGACTGATTGTAGGTATCCACTATGTTATGTCTTTATGGTAATAAAATCACAACTCTATGTGCACTGATATTGATAGGAATTGTTAGAAATGGGGCAGATCTTTCGAATATGGAAGATTAAGTCATTAAAATTGAAGTTCATATTTAATTGGTAGTCAAATCAGCATGCTGTTATTCCATAACAGTGTATTTCTCAAGAGAAATCATTCGTATATAAATATATATAGAATCTTACATGAGTGTTCATTTCATATGAGATTTTATGAAACTTCGAGACAAGTTTCATAAAATCTCATTTGAAATGGACACAAATTTAAGATATCTTTATCACATAACTACAAATACCTACAGAACAAAGAATTTCATGTCAAAAGGTATTCTGAAAATCCAGTGGAGACTGCTATTTTGTCCTGCCGTTCTCATAATCCTGACGTCATATAGTTTTTCCTGATATCATTTTATTGTGTCTGTCTGATGTCACAAGGATTTCCAGCCAATGAAAATCGTTCTAGGTCATATTACACTAGTGATATATGCAAAAATATTAGACGGGCGAAATCCCTTGATTTTAGACGGACTATGTGATAAAATTCTTTTGTAATATTGAATCATTTTATCTTTACACATATATTCTGTATTTACATACCACAGATTATCTGCTCATGGGTTTAGGTATTGATTGTGACGTCGTTTGCAAGGACAATTTATTCTCTGGTGTTTCTCTTGTTTAAGTTGATGAACGAAAAGAAAAGACGTTGAATAACATCAAGGCAGCCAATAAAAAGATCCGCTATGAGATACAAGAACTTAATGAACGCTTGAAACAGAAAAAGGAAAATATCAACAAATTAAAGGAACACATCAACAAAGTGGAAGATGTGGACTTACAGCCCGACATAGAAAGTGTTACGTGATCACGTTTCTATAGAAACATGTGCGAGTAGTTGTGCTTCTTCATATTAAAGTCATCTTCACAAAGACCTGTAGCTACACCATACGCAAAATGTTGCAATTGTTCAGGAATAATGTGCATATATGCATTTGTATGGATTTTGACATTACAGTTAAACCTGTTTACTAGAATTCATACAACTTGAAGAATCTGTTTCATCCTCGGTGGTTTGTTGGTTCTGACCACATCTCTCACTATATATATTCAAGTATACTTGAATATCGATATTTACTATTCCAAGTTTTACCAAAGACCAACTTGGAGTTTATCTGGGTCAAATGTGTCTGTTAATGAAAGAATTATGTGAGAGGCATTTTTGTATCACTGCTGGAGTGAATTTAACTAGGACTAATTCTTTGAATTTAAAAAGTGTAAAATAATACATTGCAGCAAAATAAAATAAATAACAGAATTATCAAATTTTGTTATAGGTATTTATTGCATAGTCCATGTATATCATACTAGATATATACTAATTACACCTTCACAACAAAAGTTATCAATTTACCATGTTTGCCAACGTGTAACAAGAAAACATCTTAGGGTTATTTATTTTAATATATTTACATGACCCTTGGACACCAAATAAATCCATTCTGCCCATGGCTGGATTCTCTTCCTATTACATTGATGTACTAGCTATATAGAAAGTGGTTCTGTAACCCCTTAACAAAACTGATGTCCAAGGGTGTAGTACATGTAAATACATTATTCCTATAACTTTTAGTGTAGAAGTAATGGAAGTGAAGAGACAAGAAACAAACAGTTCATTGAGTTCATAACTTATTAGTAATACACATTAATTTTGTAGAATATTGAGCAAATTCACAAGGTATGTTGGCATGTCTGATATTTTCTGCTAAGCCACTAAAACTTAGCCCTGTGATGTAAGGACTATTTAATACACATATATCATAACATACAAAGCTGTTAAGCATTGTTCACAAGTTATATGCATATATAAGTACTTCGATACTTTAAACCTTTATCTTTTGAGATACAATTTTTTGCATCATTTCATCGTTAAAGGGACATGAACCTAAATAAACCATTGTAAATTTGAGTAAAATACATATTTAAGACGTGTCGGATACCTCCTTAAGTAAAATATATCAGTTTTTGTGCAAATGGGTCAATTAAAATAATTATAATGGAAATTTCATCTTTTTGTATTTTGATCTAGCCTCGTCGAATTTGTAGACTGAGTGTAATAAAAAAAATAAAGTGTTGAACTTTAGTGACCTTCCACAATGCACTGCACAAATTAAATGAATGTAAACAAAATGGTGCATCAAAAACGAGGGTGAAGGGAACACAAGCAAATTCCGTACAAAACGGAGTACGGTGCCCCATTGAATGAAGAGTCTTGTTTGACTTTTGACTTAAATCATTATAAGGCTAAATACAAATTGTTTTAAAACAAATATTAAAGATGCTTCACCTCTGACAAATGATTTTTTTTTTTTACAATCAAAAACAGGAGCAGACGATTTTGTATTTTTCTTTAATTAAAAAAGTTACTTTACACCATTACCACCATTGAAAAGTTTGAGCTTCTAATTTTACTTCAAGTTAAAAATATGAAAAATAATAAATTGCATCCCGAAAAAAATCTGTGGCACTATATCTTATATAGAATAAAGTAATGATTGTGCATACACCAAAGGCAAAATAAATTATTTTATGTTATTTTTTTGTGTTAATTAGGCATATATATCCACGATTAAACACCAATTATTGTTCAAATGATGAATATCATTTGTGCTCTGTCGGTGGTGGAGCATCTTTAACAAATATGGTTTATACTTCATATGTCAACCATCGTAAAATAGAAAATAATCTTAAATGTAGAAAACTAATATTCCTTGTCGTGTCACCAGGTTTGTTGTTCATTTTAACCTCGCCATTGACCAGCTTTCTTTTTGTGTTCCAAAAATAGAATATGACAGTCTATTTTTATCATTTTTAGGTCATCTGACCGAAGGTCATCCTGTCAGGATGACCTATATTATCATCGTTTTTTGTCCGTTGTCATGCCTAAAACTATTTATACAAAAGCCTACTCCTCCTAAACCCTTGAGTGAACTACATCCATATTTGGTGTGAAACATCCTTTGGGAAGGACAATAAAATTTTATATAAATGAGATAGGTCCGACCCTAGGGGCAGAGGGGCTGGGCCCCTAAAGGGCAAATTTTCTTAATTTAAGCTTTAAAATCTTACTCCTCATTCATCCTTGGGTCATCCTCGATATTCCAGGGGTTCCGATCACTTACGATCTCTACACCCCTGGACTATCTCATAGTGAAATTGAAGGCAGCTCAGCTGAAAACATTTGACCAATCACAGGCCAGCAAAGATTTCCTTTGAAGACTACAGAGAGAGCGACGCCTAACTTCAAAGCCACACAAAACATCAACCACAGTGTACCGTTATATGGTTCTTTTGATGTACATCAGATGACTAAATTACCTGTTCTGTTCTGTTGCCTCCAGTTTTACTATGAGATAGTCCAGGGGTGTAGAGATCGTAAGTGATCGGAACCCCTGGAATATCGAGGATGTCCTTGGGTGGACTTCATCCATATTTGGTATGAAACATTATTGGGGAAGGACAATCAAATTTTATATAAATGAGCTTGGTCCGACCCCTAGGGGCTGAGGGGTGGGGCCCGAAAAGGGCAAATTTTCTTTTTTTAAGCTTTAAAATCCTACTCCTCCTTCATCCATATTTGGTATGATACATCATTGGGGAAAGACAATCATTTTTTTATATAATGAGATAGGTCAGACCCCTAGGGGCAGAGGGGAGGGGCCCCAAAAGGGCAAATTTTCTTAATTTAAGATTTAAAATCTTACTCATCCTTCATCCTTGGATGGATTTCATCCTTATTTGGTGTGAAACATCATTGGAGAAGGATAATCACATTTTATATGAACGAGTTAGGTCTGACCCCTGGGGACAGAGGGGTGGGGCTCAGAAGGGGGGAACTTCAATGAAATTTATCTTTAAAATCCTACTCCTCTTTAACTCTTGAGTGGCGTTTTTCCATTTTTGGTGTAAAACATCATTAGGGAAGGACAATCATATTTTATATAAAGATTTTGGTTATCCAAGATGGCCACTAGCCCACTTCATGTTTTCAGGTTTCGGTCTCCGATCTTACTGAAAATGGGTCTATAGGGGTTTTAAAGGATGGCGGACAACATGCAAACATATTCGTAAAGATTTTGGTATTCCAAAATGGACGCTTGCCCACTTCATGTTTTCAGGTTTTGGTCTCTGATCTCAAAGAAAATTGATCTATAGGGGTTTCAAGGGATGGCAAACAACATGCAAACATGGGGATGGAACCGCGGGGGTCCAAAATGGGAGCTTTGCTGAAATTTGGCTTTAAAATCTTACTCCTCCTTAATCCTTGAATGGGTTACAACTATATATGGATGAAGGGCTACCAAGTTTGTTCAACAAATGACCTTTACCTATTTCAGAAACTTACATATTCAACAAAGGAGTTCCTTATATTGCTTATATTAATCATTAACCACTACTTTATACTGTGACTTTGTTATTTTGTGCCATGAGTCAGAGGACCGTTAAGGCCCATGGGCCTCTTGTATTAATTGTTAACCAATACTTTATACTGTGACTTTGTTGTTTGTGCTATGAGACAGATGACCATTAAGGCCCATGGGCCTCTTGTTGGGGTAGGTATACATGTATATATTCCCCACATTTACCTGTCGCTTCATTGTAATGAAACCATCAACCAACATCTGAAAACCATATCTAAGCATATAGAATAACTTATTTAAGGTTTATGTCCCTTTAACGTATTAGTAAACGTTGAAAATAAATGTAGAAGCAAAGTAATGTATCCACAATAATAATAAAGTGGTTTATAGTAGTCTTTTTAGGATAAAATTTGTTTTAAAGATAATTTTATATAAATCATAATAGCCGAGAATAATCATAGCAAAACACATTAATTAATAGCATTGATTACATGTAACATGATGTGCTTTCAATAAATCATACGACATATATTTACAGTCACACTCCTCTCACTCACTAAAATATAACATTCAACGTATTGGGGGAAACAGATGCTGATTGCACTTCAATTATAAAATATATAAAAATTTCAGCATTCTCAATGAAAATATGAGATTAAAATAGGGATGAATTCGTAAACAGAACACACAATCTGTTTCATATATTTATTGCTGTACAAAGAGATTGTCTCATCATTTGGCTGAAGTTTTTAGGTCATTTGACCAAAAGGGTCAGGATAACCTATTGTCATCCTGCATCGTCTGGCGCCGTGAATAAACTTTTCATTCAAACGACTACTTCTCAATAACTGAAAGGCCCAGAATACTGATATTTGGCCTGTAGTATGCTCAGATGAAGGGCTTTCAAGTTTGTTCAAATGAATGACCTTGACCTTTATTCAAGGTCACAGGGGTCAAAAACGCAAAAATCTTTAAACGACTTCTCAAGAACCAAAAGGCCCAGGGGACTCATATTTGGCCTGCAGCACGTTGGAATGAAAGTCTACAAAGTTTGTTCAAATTAATAACATTGACCTTCATTCAAGGTCACAGGGGTCAAATAGGCTTAAACCTTTTAACAACTTATTGTGAATAACTATGTGGCCTAGAGACCTGATGTAGGGCCTGTGGCAAGCTGGGATGAAGGGCTTCAAAGTTTGTTCAAATGAATTACCTTGACCTTCATACAAGGTCACTGAGGTCAAAAACGCAAAAATCTTTAAACGACTTCTCAAGAACCAAAAGGCCCAGGGGACTCATATTTGGCCTGCAGCACGTTGGAATGAAAGTCTACAAAGTTTGTTCAAATTAATAACATTGACCTTCATTCAAGGTCACAGGGGTCAAATAGGCTTAAACCTTTTAACAACTTATTGTGAATAACTATGTGGCCTAGAGACCTGATGTAGGGCCTGTGGCAAGCTGGGATGAAGGGCTTCAAAGTTTGTTCAAATGAATTACCTTGACCTTCATACAAGGTCACTGAGGTCAAATAGGCTAAAATCTTTTAAAGAACTTCTTGAGAGGCCTAGAGATTGGATATTGGACTTGAAGTATGGTGGAGATCAAGAGACCTTCATTCATGGTTTAATTCATCAAATATATCCAAACCGGAACTACTTCTAATAAAAGAATTCTTTTGTATTTCCTTAATTGTTTGCCACTACTATATTCTTTGAGGTGTTGTATTGTGTCAATAGTCGGACAACTGTTAAGGCTAATGAGCCTCTTGTTATTACTTAAATGCTAGACAAAAGAATGTAGGTCTAGCTGTAACACATTTCAAAGGTTTTTCATATACAACCTTCTGTGGAATATGGTGTGGGGGAGGGGGGTGATATTGCTGTTTAGATGACCTTCATTTGAACTTGGAATGCTGAAACTAGGCCATCTGTTAATGGAAAGAACAACAAAATAATATACATAAAATCAAAACATTTTAAAAATTATTGACATTGACCTAAGCAAATTACAGTATTTGTATCAATCTACTCCATAAATACTCTGTATTGTAAGACCTAACAGATACATTGTAATCTAAATAATGGAAGACCTAACAGATACATTGTAATCTAAATAATGGAAGACCTAACAGATACATTGTAATCTAAATAATGGAAGACCTAACAGATACATTGTAATCTAAATAATGGAAGACCTAACAGATACATTGTAATCTAAATATTGTAAGACCTAACAGATACATTGTAATCTAAATAATGGAAGACCTAACAGATACATTGTAATCTAAATAATGGAAGACCTAACAGATACATTGTAATCTAAATAATGGAAGACCTAACAGATACATTGTAATCTAAATAATGGAAGACCTAACAGATACATAAACATATGTAATTCAATGAAATATTTAACATCTGCATACACTTTTTTAAAACAGATCATACAAAAATCAATAAATAAGTATACAAACGTTATATGATTTTGCCTACCGTATTTGAATATGATATTGTGAACATGTAAGTATAACTCTACAAATGTATAATCATCTTCATGAAAAATCCTAAAATACTCAAAAAATTAATTTGCTATGTAATAAAACGGAGAATAAAATCTTATTTTAGTTCTTTTCATTGGAAATGAACAATATTATTAAAAATAATGCACATAAGTAGATAAAAAACCTTTATTATCCGAGAAAATCCTATAACATGAAGATTGGCCTTCATTAGTTACCTGAGTGAGGGATGTTTGAACTATGTACAGAAATCTTGTGCCTCTGTAAATTCTGTTTTCCCATCCTATTCACAGTGAACCAGTACCAACCTCCTTGATGTCAATTTCAACCTATCCCTAGTTTATTAATTATCAAAATCAGCAACACCAGTGTTCACAATGTCATATATGCTAGTAATTACTATTTAACTACTTTAAGTTAAGATTACAGGATTGAATAAGTACAATTGTAGATATTCAGATCTTGTTAAAGTCCATGCCATAGATTTGAGTTTAGTGTTGTTTTTGGCTTTTCTATTAACAGATGGGGTCATCAACATTCTCTGAAGTGAATGTAACAGTAAGAAATCTTTGATTTTATGTACAAATGTTATAATCTATAAATGAAAAAAGACTAGAATATACCCATACACTGTACAATGTATTAAAACAGTGATCTGAGGAAATGAAACAATCAAAGGCATTGAAAATTAGCAGGATCAAAAGTCCATCACTATGAAAATATACAACATGTATGTAAAACAGTATCAACATTTTTATAGCTTTATGATACATGAGGAATGTACTTGGTATATTCCTTTTGGTAGGCGAACTTTACTTTGCAAAATGGTACATGTGGAGTATAAAGGATTAAAGGCCAGTTCAAAGACTGACATAACAAAAATATTGGATATTTGGATGCCGAAGTAGCAAATGATCTTGTTAGTCACATACTCAAAAATATATAGTACAAACCTACATTTAGTTGTAGCATATGTAATTAAATTAATTAATTACCTCAAAGAACGTGTACTATATCTGCCAAACTATACCACATACAAAACAACTAATTTAATTATCACTATAAGGCAGCACAATTGTTTTTTATACAACAACATATTTCAGCAGAGAATCTGTGTAAAGTGTGTAAAAGTGTAAGATTCTGTTTATCATAGTAATTCTATTTACTCTATCTACATAAACATTAATTCATATCAATATACATAGCAAATTTTAATTTTGCATTATGTATAGAGCACAAGCAATGAGGAATATACATATCAAATTTTCATTTTTTACATTATCTCGGTATATATAGAGCACAATCAATGATCTAGAGTCTATCATATATTCTCTTCTACATATATGGCCAAGGCAATATACTACATGTTTATTATAACTTCAGAAAATACATGTATTTACCGGTATGTGTGATGTCAAAGTCTCATGTCTATCGGCTACATGTCTTATAAAATTTATGATAAATACATATATACTGGTTAGTTATGGCAGAAACATTACAGCAGCACCAACATTTATTACACAAATTGGCAAGGAAAAAACAAACTTCATTAAACTACACAATTACGGAGTCTTCAATGTAATGAATGATAAAATGCCAAAAGACTTATCTAATTTTCTCTGGCAAACACCAATTTACCTTGAAATATGATTTAATTGTCTCTGGTTCAATCTGCTATTGTAGACTAATCTGTTATACAGTGTACTCGTATATAAAAAAAATCTGTTAATTAATACTACAACATATATAATACATCTGCCTGGAGAAGACAGTTATATTAAACTACGTCTTCTTTCACATCTCTAATATATTACTCATGATCATGTGTTATATGGAAAATATAAAATGCCATTTTGGAAAAAGGACCGCTTAATGGTATATTACGTCATACTTTGATAGATAAATATTTTTCATAAAAAAAAAAATTAACGCCATTTTAATTGATGTGTATATATAATGAACTTATTTAATGAATAAATTTCATTGTTTACCCGGTATGTATATATAAACAATATATCATATACAGACAACAGAAAAAACACAATGGAACCATAAGGAAATTCACTGTATATATATATATCTTATAGGGGTGATCCTATCTTAGTTTTGCACTAAAATGTATATATTTACATATGTCCCTGAACTATGTATAGTCAACGGGAGGGGAGTTGCATTCAAATAAGCATAATTGCAATGGTTGTGCTACATTGAACATGTCTGTATCCAGGACGTCTTACTGAGCTGAATGTAAGTCATCTATAGCTGGAAAATTGATACTAAGTGTCTCTTACTCTAAAGTAATGGCCAGAACCGGAACCGAAGTCTGAGATCAAAATCCTGACTTTTAATTTTTTTCGTGGACATTGGGAAAAAAAATTAGGGTCAGGGGTCAAAAATGAGGGTCAGTCGGGTAACCCTAAACAGACGTTTTTTAACGCTGTTTATAACGTTACAGCTAGATTACATGTATGGAATACCGTGCCTTGTACAGCTATCCCGATCTAATGGAGAAGTATTTGCATACAGTATTCTACCCTATAAGCGCCCATGTACCTACAAGCACCCCTTCCCATTTTCAAGGCCTCGATTTCAATTGTCCAGGCATAAATAAAAACTTAACTACACAAAACTACATAGATTTGCAACAATGTCGTCTTATAAGCACCTTTTCATTTTTTCAATTTTTCAAATG
The DNA here is from genome assembly GCF_041381155.1 of Argopecten irradians. Taxonomy (NCBI): domain Eukaryota; kingdom Metazoa; phylum Mollusca; class Bivalvia; order Pectinida; family Pectinidae; genus Argopecten; species Argopecten irradians. The sequence continues at coordinate 24,896,863 of NC_091134.1, forward strand.
CCCAGGGCGCTTATTGGGTCGAATATGGTAATAACATTACAAATACATGTACCACATAATTTATTTGCTATAGACTTGCAGTATTTTTGCCTTGCATGACATGTTTTCCACATTATGAAAACAACGGAATTCATTTTTTATATACTATGTTCTATCATCAACCTTCAGCTAACAGCACTTGTAGAGGGAACAGGTTTTGGAATTTTAAATTTGGCAGTGATGACTTTCTGAAAATTCCTTGCTTGTGGAATTAGTTCTTTTAATCTTGTTGCAACCTAAAAAAGAAAACAGGAAATCAGCAGATAAATAAATGCCTATGATTTTATCCAACTTCTGCAAATTGATGATATATACAGCATGATATTTTTTTTTCACTGACTTCTTACCTGTTTAAATGTGGGTCTATGTTCAGGGTTACTATTCCAGCATTGCTTCATCAGTGTTTTATACTGAGGCAGAAACTCCACGTCCCGAGGTAGTTCAGGCTCCGCCCCTTCCTGTATCAGGTCGGCCACCTGTACAGAAATTACAGCTATTTGTCAACTTAATATTGCTTCTATAATTTATCAAAATTCGACCAGTATTGACACATTTAAAACTAGACAATCTACATAAGGCCAAATTTTTTTTGTCTGTTTAGGGTTACCCGACCGAACCTAATTTTTTACCCCCAATCCTAATTTTTTCCCCACTTTTCCACTCCGGTTCCTGCCATCATTTTAGAGTGAAAAATACAAAAAAAAAAAAAAAAAAAAAAAAAAAAAAAAATCCTCCTGACCGACCGACTCTATCTTTTTTGCCAATGTAACCCTAAACAAACACATTTTTTTGTTGGCCTAAAGGGCATAACTCTAAATAATCTAGTTTTAAACTTGTACATGATCACAACGTGCTGTGCCTGCTTCAGCTTGTGTGCCAGCTATGAGAAATATTGTTTCAGTATATTCTATTTGATACACTTAGTACAATATATAGTTAGAGTATGTCTGGGAGTTTTCTCTGACTGGCCGATAAGAAAGTAACCCATGGCCGTACACTTACATACAAGTGACACCAAAATGCATTTCCGTATTCAACCAAATAAGCGCCCAGGGCATTTAAAAAAAAAATGAAAAAATGAACAGGTGCTAATATGACGAAGTTGTTCAGTTTTCTATTCAGTTTTGTGTAGTTTTGGTCTTTATTTATGTCTGGGTAATCGAAATTGAGGCCTCAAAAAGGGGAAGGGGCGCTTATTGGGTCGAGTACAGTATGTATATCCTTACTCCCATAACAAGATTGAGAGTCGATTGGTCAGTCCATTTCTGTTATCGGACATTATTTTTACACTGATACAACATAATATTTCAAAAGTGTCACATTGTGCTATCCCTCTACCATTGTTTGAGTATATATCATTTTAAAATATAGGTAAACTTTTTTAAAATGTGACAATTCTACATGTACAACACAGTCTTGATGGGACCAGTCATTGTCAGAAGCTACCACCCTATAAACACAGCACACTTATCCTTGGTACCTGCTGTTCTGATTCCACTTCATCAAATGGATCCTCCATGGTTACTAGCTCCAACATAACCATCCCGAAGGAGAACACATCAGAACTTGTAGTGATGATACCGTCGCATTCCTTGGAGGACGGATTCTGCAGTATCTCGGGGGCGGTCCACCGCATAGACATCGGACAGGCACTATGGTGACTCTGACCTGTGGGGCGAGGCAATGAAAGCTTTTAAGTGACTGACACACATTGGTATTCATGTTACATGATCACATCTTTCTGAATGTAAAGTTCAGCATTCATTCTTATATAATTAATGTAAATGTGTAGTTTTATTTTAGCACTGGTTTTGAAGAGCTGACTCATGTGCAATGTGCTTAATTTTGTAGCAGGGTATTTTTGGTATGAATCCACTGAATTGAGTGAATGTAAGAAAAAATTTGACTGCATCTGAGTGCATTACATTTACAGTAGTTTGTGTGTTCACAATATTTCTATTACAAGTCTTGTAGTGTAGATAAGATTATATACATGTATACATATATAAAGCTACTTCTTATAATATTTCACATATCAAACATTTTCAAAGCTATATGTATGTAAGCACTTACAACAACAGTCGTCTGCCTTACAAGCCTCCCGGAAAGGTTGTATCAGTTTTATCAGGCCAAAATCTCCAACCTGTTGGGGAAACATTTCATTATCTGATTATAAATGATCAATATACCTATAGATGTAGACATCATAGCAAAGATTCTTAATCTTATTTATAAAGATTTGTACATTGATTTTTCATACAAGCTCCTTTAAAATAGAAATACATATGTAAATCAAAACTCTATTTGTAGATCTGATCATACCTTGACAATACTTTTATCCGTGATGAAGATATTAGCGCAGCGCAGATCTCTGTGTAAAATAGTTGGCTTTGTGGAGTGAAGATAGGCCATTCCATCAGATGTCTGTAGGCACTACACAGTGAGAGAGGACATGAATACGATAATCATAAACTAACATCAGTTTGGTTTTTTTTCCATAAAAAAATTCACATATTTTACAGACGATAAAAATATCACGGAAAATAGTTTCTGTATTTTTTTCCCCCACAAACAGGTAATAAACAAACATAAAAGTCTTCATTGTGAAATTAAATCTCCATGAAAACAATAGGCCCAGAGGGCCTGTATTGCTCACCTGGTTTGTAATGCCAAGTAATGTTCTAAATACAGCTTCATTGTTTCTTTTCTGAAGGAATTCAAATATTTACCTCTAATTCCCACATTTTAACCCCACCCCTCCTGCCCCCCAGGGGTCAGAGCCAAACTTTATACAAGTTCTGTTCCCCTTCCCCAAACCATGTTTTGTTTGTGACTAAATTTAGTTACAATACATGCAGAACTCTAGGACAAGTAGCAATTTATAGGATTTACCTCTATTATCCCTATTGGGCCCCGCCCCTCCTGCCCCTGGGGGATCAGAGCCAAAATTTATACAAGTTCTGTTCCCCTTCCCCCAACGATGTTTTGTTTGTGACTAAATTTAGTTACAATACATGCAGAACTCTAGGACAAGTAGTGATTTATAGGATTTACCTCTATTTCCCCTATTGGGCCCTGCCCCTCCTGCCCCCGGGGGGTCAGAGCCAAACTTTATACAAGTTCTGTTCCCCTTCCCCCATGGATGTTTGTGGCCAAATTTGGTTACAATCCATGCAGAACTCTAGGACAAGTAGCGATTTATAGGATTTACCTCTATTTCCCCTATTGGGCCCCACCCCTCCTGCCTCCGGGGGGTCAGAGCCAAAATTTATACAAGTTCTGTTCCCCTTCCCCCAAGGATTTTGTGGCCAAATTTGGTTACAATCCATGCAGAACTCTATGACTAGTAGCGATTTAAAGAAAATGTTGATGGACGGACGGACGGACGGACAACAGACGCCGCGCCATGACATAAGCTGAGCCACCGGCCCTTCGGGCCAGGTGAGCTAAAAAATAAGGTAAGAAAATGTGAAATTAAGTCACTTAAAGGATGATTAATGGTTAACAGTTATTTTCATGTGTATTTGTAAAACTACATTTTTTCATGAATTTTGGTTAAATATTTTGGTAGAATGAAATGGGTTATCTGATCTTGAGAGCAAAAAAGACCATGTGTTCAAGCATTTTGATATATGTTATTCATTGATAAAAATGATGCCTAGATGCATATTTGAATCAATACAGAATTTATACTTACAATTTTAATTCTGAGAGGCCATGTGAGAGAGGTGCCACGATGCTGTATAAAGTATTTGACAGACTCTCCATTAACAAACTCAGAAATAATGTAAGGTAGTCTGTTATCGACACACAGACCCATCATGGACACAATGTTACGATGTCGCTGACGACTGAAAAAAAAATTAATAACACAGTTGATATGTGTTTATTATCTACTGCCAATTAGCAAAGTTGTTTTCATAGAAAAGTCCTTATCATATTACTTTTGACTTTTGTTGACTTTCAATACATGTTAGCAGAAATTAAGACAGTCTAATATTTTCTTTAAATGCAATTTGGAGATTGACCAATAGTCAGAACTAACACTTCAGATATAAAGTGCAAGACCTACCATATAAGTGTACAGGGAAGACCCTAGGTAATCAATTACTATTTAATAACACTGGTTAGGGGATGGAGATTTTTGTAAAACTTAAAGGGACAATTCAGTCTAAGAGAACATTAAAATTTGTACATATATCGGAAAACCCCCAGTTCTAATGGAAATTAAATCATTCGGTTTTACTGTGATATGCCTGAAAAGCCCATGGTGCTGACATGTGTGTAAAATGTTCAATTTGCTCGCTGTCCGCCATTACATATTGTGGTCGAACTTCTTGTATGCCGAACCCTGCCCCTTGCTCGTAGAGTAATGCAACTCTTTGTCTAGAACTGCTCAAATCACTCTGACAGTAGTGTGTTTACCTTCTTAGGTAAAAAGTCTTGACTCAAAATCATTTTATCACCTTCTCGGTGGTTATATAGTTCATTTGTTTAACGTGCGTGACTTTGGCTCAGGTATGGGTACAGCGTCCGTATTGTACCTGCTAAATTGTATTGATCAATGATTTGATATTTCAACGATATAAATTAAAATATACTTAACAATGTCGTGGAATTTGTCAATTTTTTACGTTATATGTTTCATAAGAAATGTAGAACAATACATTTATACTATATTTTGCTTCTTGGTTATGTAAAATAATTAGCCGGAGTGAATTGTCCCTTTAATGACTTTTTTTTCATAATTAGTGTATTTTATTCCACCTTGTAAATCTATAATAATTTTTTTTGAGATCATGTGTATTTTGAAGAATGAATGCTGATAGCTATATCATACTGACATGGACAACATGATGTGACATTTATTGACCGATATACATTAGGACATGGTTCGATAAATGGTCCAACTGGTAAGTATAATGTAATGTAACAATATGTAAGAACATATCTTCATTGTCACGTAATATACAATAATCTTGGTACCTCTCTATATAAAGACTTCTACAACAGTGAACAATTCAGATATCATTATGTAATGTTACATGCTTATCAGTAAGTATTGATTAATTTTATGCTAAACTATTCCTCCACCAAAAACAAACAAAACCTTGTACACGGTTCTTCCCCTGACAGGTAACTATCACATACAGAAAATATGCTGTATTTGACACAAAAAGCGCCCAGGGCATTAAAAAATTGAAAAAAATGAATAGGTAATATTGAGATAAAATTATTGCAAATCTGTACAGTCTTGTGTAGCTTTGATTTTTATTTATGCCGCAGCAATTGAAATTGAGGCTTCAAAAAGGAGGGGTACTTATAGAGACACAGGCACTTATTGGGTCAAATACAGTTTATACAAAATATTCCATTAAAGTGAATAGTCGGGCAAAGGAAACCAGTCTAAATGCGTTCTTTGGCCTTCCAAAAGTCATTGCATACCATAATGATGGTCAAGTTCTGCTTACAGTGTCCAGTTTTGACCTTTGAAATTTTGGGGAAGCCCCGTGTAAATTAAGCACAGTTCTAAATATAAATTCACCAAACTCTTTGAAAACGAGGCTGCGTGGAAATGTCAACACGGACATGTGTTTCTCAGCCATGTCAGTTTCGTTTCGTGTGATAAACCACTAATGCGGTATGTAAATTGTTGTTTTGAGATGATACATTTGATGCAAATGAAGTATTCTTACATTAATAACAATGCTTTGTAATCATTTTTCGATAAAGGCATCTTTAGACATGGAAATCGACACAAATATTCGGCCGATGCAGAGATGGGGCCCGGCAAGGGGCAATTATTGCCGCATCACAATCGTCGTATTTCACATCAACCGAATCATGAAGTTTAATAAATAAATGTAACATAATTTCCCATTTAAAACCACACGAAAACGTTCCATACAACGTCCATGCATGTAGCTGTCAAAAATAAATTAGCTCATACATAGACATTATACATGTACAATATGTACATTATATCTTCCATTAACATGTGTTCAATTATTCTGTGTAGTTTTTTGCAGAGATTTAATTCAATTATCTATGTCTCTGTTTTTTGTAAACAATTTTTGAGTTCTGTAGAGAGATGACAGGAATGTTTAGCCGGAAGGAAAGAAACTTTGATAATGTATATGTATTGTACAATGTACATGTAAACGTTAACGTACATTTCATGTAGCTGCTATAGAATTACAACTTAGAAAATTCACTCAAACATTGATAATATTTAATTCTTCACATTCATGTAGGCCTATGCTATCATATATATTTACAGAAAATGCTATCATATATATTTACAGAAAACATATAGGCCTATATATATATTACTTTCCTTTTCTGTTGTTTCTTGTTCTTTTTTGTGCTCTGGAGAAAAAGATGATTGAGTTGGAAGGAAAGTAATTAATTAAGAGAAATGTGTACAACAGTACTTTGTCTGTAGCCGAGGGGTTCTATACTGTTTTAATAGTCCAATATCATATAAGTAATAATTAAACTGAAAATTTCAAAATTAAGATGAAATAGTAAATTCCATTTTTGAATGAAGCGGTTCCCCTCCTTTGAGAGTACACAGTGTGTATACCCTTTTTGGTTTTTAGGAATACATGTAATACCTAAATAGGAACCTGAAATAACATGACAATCAATCAGGTATGTGTGTGTGTAGGGGGGGGGGGGGTGCTGAAAGACAGAAGAATCATGAGGTTGGGAAGTTGTAACTTGGGTGGGGAATGAAATTCAGAAGAAATAGCTACAGATAAATGGAAGTGGAAGGATGCTTTATCATTGATCTGGTCATTGCCTATTTGGGGTTTACATGGCTTTTTTTTTTTTGGTTATTTAGTCTTGATGATTTTGGAGCAACTTTGAATTCAGATATGGGTAATTACATCAAAGCACACTTGTGATAGGGTTGAAATCATATGGTGCTGAATATCTTTCTTTCTTCCATGTACAATATGTACCATTTTTTTCTTTAGAACTCAAATCACAACAGATATATAGTACTACATACTACATTTTAGTGCATGTGTTTGTAGTCACTGTTAGTATTAATACATGTATGTTCTATGTACAAGTTACACATAGACAATAAATGTGAAATTTGGTTCAGAAAAAAAGATTTGTAACATTTCAGATAACTTGCTAGTTTTATGGTTTTATTTATATGTTGAATCTACTCTCTTGTAAAGTAGAATTTAGAAATCCTAAGACCAGGGTATCTATATTGCTATATGTAACAAGAGATCCCAGAGGGATCTTGGCGCCCACCAAAGTATGATCTATATCTGACAATGGAAAGAGGGATCTTTTCTCTGCTTTTCAAACTTTTTCAAACATACTACATATATGAAATATGAACAGATTGCTTCATTACTCTTTTAGAAATAGCAGTAAAAAACTTTAACTATCAAAATCCAAGATGGCTGCCTGGTGGCCATCTTGTTGACCAATCGGTCCTAAAATGCATTATGCACAACTAGGGCCCTAGGGGAACCTTCATATGAAATTTGAGAGAGACCTCTTCAGTTATTTCTGGGAAATAGTGGTAACAAGCTTTAACTATCAAGATCCAAGATGGCGGCCTGGCAGCCATCTTGTTGACCGATCCGTCCCAAAATACATTATGCACAACTAAGGCCCTAGGGGAACCTACAAATGAAATTTGAAAGAGATCCCTTCAGTACTTTCTGAGAAATAGCGGTAACAAACTTTAACTATCAAAATTCAAGATGGCTGCCTGGCGGCCATCTAGTTGACCGATCAGTCCCAAAATGCTATATGCACAACTAGGGCCCTAGGGGAACCTACATATAAAATTTGAAAGAGATCCCTTCAGTACTTTCTGAGAAATAGCGGTAACAAACTTTAACTATCAAAATCCAAGATGGCTACCTGTCGGCCATCTTGTTGACCGATCGGTCCCAAAATGCAATATGCACAACTTGGGCCCTAGGGGAACCTACATATGAAATTTGAGAGAGATTGCTTCAGTACTTTCTGAGAAATAGCGGTAACAAACTTCAATTGTCAAAATCCAAGATGGCTGCCTGGCGGCCATCTTGTTGACCGATCCGTCCCAAAATGCAATATGAACAACTAGGGCCCTAGGGGAACCTACATATAAAATTTGAGAGAGATCCCTTCAGTACTTTCTGAGAAATAGCGGTAACAAACTTTAACAATCAAAATCCAAGATGGCGGCCATCTTGTTCACCGATCAGTCCCAAAATGTACTATGCACAACTAGGGCCCTAGAGGAACCTAGATATGAAATTTGAGAAAGATCCCTTCACCCCTTTCGCAGAAATAGCGGTAACAAGAAATGTTAACGGACGGAAGGACGGACGGACAGAAGGACGGACAGACGACGGACCACAGACGAAAAGCGAATTGAATAGCCCACCATCTGATGATGGTGGGCTAAAAAAAAATCCTTATATTTAAAAGTAATTGAAAAGCTATGTCACAAGCCCTGACAAACAAATGGGCAGACATGCAGACATGTGGATGCAAGAATTATAATCACTGGATCTAGAGGACTAATATAAACAAATATTTATACAAAGTTAAACAATGAAAAAGTTTTGCATCATGATTTTATTTAATAATTACAGTTGAAAGGAACATTAGATAAATTAATAGTGTTTAAATGTTCTGTTCATGATTTTTTTGGTCCAACTGGTCCAAAGTTTACTTTCAAGTGCACTCAACTCAACATTCTTCAGACTTCATGATGCTTATTGTATGTATGTGTATACATACACTTGTATACAGGTCCAAGGGATGATGCATGGTGCCTGGAAAAAAATAACCAACAATTTTTTATATCTGTTGAATATAACAAAAATTGAAATGATCAATTTCAAATATATATAATTGAATAATAAATGTAGGTTCATTCTACAGGTTTTTTATTTTAGAGAAAACATTTTATATTCTATTAAATGTTAAATGTGTCACTGATGCATTTGATAGAATCAAATATTGTTTCAAAAAAGATACAAAATTAATTATTTAGTTCCAACAAAAATTCAGAATGAAAATAAATGATACATGGCTGCAGTACATTTCAATTATGTAAAGTTTATCATATACACATGAACCATGTACAGTTGTAATAAATATACAAACACTATTTAGTAATTATGATGAGAAATAATACTGTATGTGTCCTCAAATATATCTAAAGGACAAGCTAAAACCTACATGTACATATGTATATGTGTATATCAACATATACAATACAATTTTACCAATTAACCTACAATGTAAATCCTACATACAATGTATGTGTATAACACTACCACAACATATACAGAGCAATAATTATACAAATTAAAAATCTATAAATATATACAACAGAACTGTATGAATTGAGCGGTAGCATAATATTATAGATTAATTGAAACAAATCTTAGCTTGATAATGCACTAGCGGTTACATTCTAACTGTACATGCATTACAACGGTACATTTTATAAATATACAGGGCATTACCCCTAAAGAGGCCCCACGAAAGAACCGCTATTTTCCGCAGGTTTACGTTTTACGCGATTGGGGAACAGGTATGAAACATGTGACCATATGTGACCACTCATTCATGAAAAAATAATGCTAGGGATTAATTACATAATGATCAAAATACGAAGACTCACTTACTGTCAGCTGAGCAGGGAGTACCGGGTAATAGGCCTAGGTACATACAGTAGCGGTCCAGAGCCGCGTGCTCGTTTGAACTGTTCTCTTCACTATAACAAGTTGTATTTACAGAGTCATATGTTGGGATTGTCGCTGCTCCATTTCCTTTCCTTTCGCATTTAAAGGGAGTTAGTTGGTTGTTTTAGTGGAAACCTTTTGGTTCAAAACTACGGTAGCCATGTTTTGTTTACTAGGGAGAGCTGGTGGATGTTGCGAATGCGTTAAGATTGAACTGCACTGATAGCCGGTCGGGAGGACACATTAGGATTCCTATAATATATATTAATTTCTTCGCATACAGAGCGATTTTGATGGGAGATTATATTTTTCTATTTCATAAGAAATTATACTGGATACATTTACACCTTTTTTACCGATTTTAGCCTTTGTTTGCCTGACTATTCGCTTTAACAATGAAAAGTATACTGTACGTATATAATTATTAACATTCTTGTAACATACTTCAAAAATGGCCTTAAAGACAGCCATCTGACACATGGATTACCCAGTATAGTCAGTATTTTAGCAAAGGTTTTTAGTGGTAGAGTGCCTATATATAGACACATCCACCTCACAAGATTCTATATATAGACACATTAACCTAACGACATTAACCTAACGAGTGCCTATATATAGACACATCCACCTCACAAGATTCTATATATAGACACATTAACCTAACGAGTGCCTATATATAGACACATCCACCTCACAAGATTCTATATATAGACACATTAACCTAACGAGTGCCTATATATAGACACATCCACCTCACAAGATTCTATATATAGACACATTAACCTAACGAGTGCCTGTATATAGACACATCCACCTCACAAGATTCTATATATAGACACATTAACCTAACGAGTGCCTATATATAGACACATCCACCTCACAAGATTCTATATATAGACACATTAACCTAACAGTGCCTATATATAGACACATCCACCTCACAAGATTCTATATATAGACACATCCACAACAAGAGCCTATATATAGACACATCCACCGAACGAGTGCCTATATATAGACACATCCACCTAACGAGTGCCTATATATAGACACATCCATCTAATGAGCATCTATATATAGACACATCAACCTAACAAGATCCTATATATAGACACATCCACCTAAAAAGTACCTATATATTGACACAACCACCTAATGAGTAACTATATATAGACACATCCACCTCACAAGATTCTATATATAGACACATTAACCTAACGAGTGCCTATATACAGACACATCCACCTCACAAGATTCTATATATAGACACATCCACCAAACAAGAGCCTATATATAGACACATCCACCGAACGAGTGCCTATATATAGACACATCCACCTAACGAGTGCCTATATATAGACACATCCATCTAATGAGCATCTATATATAGACACATCAACCTAACAAGATCCTATATATAGACACATCCACCTAAAAAGTACCTATATATTGACACAACCACCTAATGAGTAACTATATATAGACACATCCACCTAACGAGTGCCTATATATAGACACATCCATCTAATGAGTACCTATACATAGACACATCCATCTAACGAGTGCCTTTATATAGACACATCCACCTAACGAGTGCCTATATATAGACATTTCCACCTAACGAGTGCCTATATATAGACACATCCATCTAATGAGTACCTATATATAGACACATCCATCTAACGAGTGCCTATATATAGACACATCCACCTAAAAAGTACCTATATATAGACACAACCACCTAATGAGTAACTATATATAGACACATCCACCCAATGAGTGCCTTTATATAGACACATCCACCTAACGAGTACGTATATATAAACATATCCACCTAACCAGTACCTATATATAGACACATCCATCTAACGAGTACCTATATATAGACACATTCACCTAACGAGTACCTATACATAGACACATCCGCCTAATGAGTACCTATATATAAATACATCAAACTAACGAGTGCCTATATATAGACACATCCACCTAATGAGTACCTATATATAGACACATCCATAACGAGTGCCTATAAATAGACACACCCACCTAACAAGTACCTATATATAGACACATCCACCTAACAAGTGCCTATATATACACACATCCACCTAACGAGATACCTATATATAGTCACATCGACCTATTAAGTACCTATATTTAGACACACCCACCTGACGAGTGCCAATATATAGACATTTCCACCTAACGAGAGCCTATATATAGACACATCCACCTAAAAAATACCTATATATAGACACATCAACCTAAGGCATACCTATATATAGACACATCCACCTAACAAGTACCTATATATAGACACATCACCTAACGAGTACCTATATATAGACACATCCACCTAACAAGTACCTATATACTGTATAGACACATCCACCTAATGAGTACCTATATATAGACACATCAACCTATTGAGTACCTATATATAGACATATCCACATAATGCCTATATATAGACATATCCACATAATGAGAGCCTATATATAGACACTTCCACCTAATGAGTACCTATTTTTAGTTTGTTTGTTTGATTAATTAAGGTCCTATTAACAGCTATGGTCATATAAGGACGGACTCTTATGTATGCAGTGTGTTGCGTGTATGTTGTGAGAGGTGGGTGTTTTGGGAGACCTTTAAATAGACACATCAACCTAATGAGTACCTATATATAGACACATCCATCTAACGAGTGCCTATATGTAGACACATCCACCTAACGAGTGCCTATATACAGACACATCCACCTCACAAGATTCTATATATAGACACATTAACCTAACGAGTGCCTATATATAGACACATCCACATCCACAAGATGCCTATATATAGACACATTAACCTAACGAGTGCCTGTATATAGACACATCCACCTCACAAGTGCCTATATATAGAAACATCCACCTAATGAGTACCTATATATAGACACATCCATCTAACAAGTACCTATATATATATCGACACATCACATCCACCTAACGAGTGCCTATATATAGACAAATCCATCTAACGAGTGCCTATATATAGACACATCCATCTAACTAGTGCCTATATATAGAAACATCCACCTAATGAGTACCTATATATAGACACATCCATCTAACAAGTACCTATATATAGACACATCCACCTAACGAGAGCCTATATATAGACACATCCACCTGTATAACTTACCTCAAAAACCAAACCTCGTCCCTCAGAAATTTCAACATCTCTGTGTTGACCTGGTTGGCGTGGATGTTGATTGTAATTCGACTGACAGCGACCTTTGTATCATTCCAGTGTCCAACATGTGTGTCACCATATACTCCCCCTCCAAGTCTGTAAGGTAATAGGTAAAAATCCTCTAAAGTAATGTCCAATACCTACTGTACCAGATACAAAACAACACATTACAGGTCTACATGTACTAAAATAGGTTTAGAATAAGAGCTTTTTGAAGTTAAAAATAATATGTTTTTTTAATGCAAATGTTTTTAAGAGGTACTATTTTTTTAGATGAAATATATATATATTAATAGAAACTGGATCTAAATCAACATAGACTTACCAGTATTTATATAATTACATGGTACCTGAATAATGGATTTATAAATTAATTAATTGTTTGTCATCATTCATTCCCCTGTATGTGGGTATATTTTGCGACCATTTCTTCAAAATTTAAAAGAAATAAGAATATATAAAAAAACTCTTTGTTGGATTTTTTTCTGCTTGTTCTATAGATACTGTGTATACCTCTGAGCCAGTTCTAACTCTTGACTATGTATAACACAGTCCTCCAGCACGGGTATCAGGAACTTCTTCTCCACTTTGGAACTCTCCACTTCGTAGTCCCTGTATGCTGAAGGTCGTGCTCCATCACCCAGCTTGCCGTCCATTTTCTGCTCAATACTCCCCATATGGTACTGAATGGTAGCAGGCTGCTGTACACCTGAAACGGAAATAAGGTTCAAACTACAAATTTGTCTTTATACACAAATTTTGTTTCTAATTTTCAACAGTTGAAAGGTACCAGAGCAAGCTATGATATATGTATTAGCTTTGCATACACAGTTACCAGTAAATGTTTGAAAACATGTTCGACAACTGACCTTTGGTTGAAGGTAAAAATGACCTACAATATGTGATAACTGCTCTACACATTAAATGTACCATAATTTCATTCAGATATACTACAAGTTTAATCACTACAAGCATTTTCTCCTAACTAAGAAATTGAAAAAAAAATGAAAATATGTCCAGAGAAGTGTTAATACAAAATGTATATATATTAAACACCTTGAGATAAACAGTGACTTTGAGATCATCAGCGACCTTGAAATCAACAGTGACCTTGAAATCAACAGTGACCTTGAGATCTAGTAACCTTAAGATCAACAGTGACCTTAAGATCAACAGTGACCTTCTGATCAATGCTGTCGTTGAGATAAATGTTGACTTGAAGTTCAGCGATGACCTTAAGATAAATGTTACATGTACCTGGTAACTTGGAGTAGAACTGGAGGTGGGTTCCTTTCATATAACACATGATGCCCACCCCACAGGCTAAAAATAGTACTCCGACGTTCACCACTACGATCACTAACAGTTTGGAGCTGCCAGATGATGGAGACTCCGGGGGCAGTGCTGTAACAAAACACATCATTACCAATCTTTATCAACAGATCTATTTGTGGAGAAATGATGAGAGAAAAGGGGAAAATAAGGAGATAAGGGAAAACTAAAGTTTTGGGAATATTAGGGGGAGATATGGCAAGACATTGGGAGATGACAGAGGGGAGAATTAGAATGGGATGATTGAGGGATATTTTATATAACCTAAGGGCAAGGAGAAAGATGAGGGAAAGCTTGGAAATGATTACAGAGAGATAAGAGTAGAAAAAAGGAGGAAATAATTGAGGAAAAAAATTTTGGATGGAGGAGTTTGGTGGAGTGAGGAAAGAGAGCCCAATTAAGGAAGTGATGAGAATTGAAGGATGGTCACACTCTGGAAGGGCTATTTTTTTCACCTGACGTAAGATAATGATTTTTAATTAAATAATAACAACTGGTCAGCCAAGGTGACAAGTGCTTAATAAGGCTAGAAAAATTACCATGATCCAATCCAATGGGGGGGGGGGGGGGGGGACAATTAATTCATTTTTTTATGTTACACAACAATGTGCCGATGGTGTGAAGCAGTATATTCAGATCGAGTAGGGTTACATAATGTTATGATAACACAATTATCATTTCTAAATGCAGGTAGCTTTAAATCGAAAAATTACCATGTTAAGAACGCTTTATAATCATTAAAATACATCCTAAAACTCATCTCAGCCATTCTAAATCGGTAATTTTTTTTCCCGGGGGGAGACCCCTGGACCCCCCAACACCAAATTCTTGTGCCTTTGGGCGCTCGCAAATTTATCAAAATGCATCGTAAAACTCGTCTAAGCCATTCTAAATCTTTTTTTTTTTCGGGGGACCAACGGACACCCCCCCCCCCCCCCAAAACACCAAAATCTCACGCTTTCGGGTGCTCGCAAAATCATCAAAAATACATTGTAAAACTCATCTCAGCCATTCTAAATTACAATATTTTTCCCGGGGGTCACCCTCAGACCCCTAAAACACCAAAATCTTCGTTAATTATTCGTTAATTTCCTTTTAGCAACCCCACTGTCTATAAATGTGTACAAGGATGAAATTTAATTATATATGAAAAATGTACATACCGTAAAAACTTGTATAATTTGCGCACCAGTGTAATTTGCGCAGGTACTTTTTAGGGCTGAAAATGCTGAAAAAAATCTACTATCAGTATATTTTGCGCATCAAAAATTTTGGGAAAAAACGATGTCCAGGGAGTCCCAAAATCGATGTATGAAGGTGACAATTTCAATGCAAAATATGCCCCTAAAATGCTTGACAACTTGCACAAAGAAGTGTTGTATTAAGAAAAAAATAACATATTAAAACCGCATCGTGTTTGTTTTCTTTTATTGGCCACCTTAACCTGAAACTAAAATATCTTGCAGATGTCTAAAACATCGGCGGTCCAGTCCGCCGTACTCCGTGCACATGTCAATGTTTTGAGATATTACACATGAATAGTAATCAGGAACATTTAAAAATATTTGAATCTATTTGTTTAAAATTGTCACAATAAGTAATTAGTGTGTTTGAGATCATTAACAATCAACAACAATCGGCTAGCGGATACGTATGTTAGCTTGCAACAATCACATTGCGAGTAAACTCACTACCTGTACGGTACCAGATCCAAGCTGATGGCTAATTATATTTATCAATACAGTTTAATATGTCACTAACCTTGTAGCTTGTTAATTCTGCAGTAATAAAATTGCAAACCACTTATTGAAAGTCCTAATTATAGGTCAGTTTTAGGCATCTTATAAATTCCACGTGTGTTTTGACTTTTTGCACACGGCCTACAGCTGGGCCCTACGTAAGGTTTCATGTGCAAAGCTGATGGCTAAATTATATTTATCAATACGGTTGAATATGTCACACTAACCTTGTAGCTTGTTAATTCTGCAGTATCAAATTGCAAACCACTTATTAAAAGTCCTAAATATAGGTCAGTTTAGGCATCTTATAAATCCCACGTGTGTTTTGACTTTTTGCACACGGCCTGCAGCTGGGGTATACGTATGTTTGTGTATACACACACACACACTCTCTACAGACTTTCTCTACAGTCTCTCTCCCCTAAAAAAATACAGGTAAACTAGATTGACCCGGCCAAAGTCACTGATTGTGGCTGTCCCATTATACTACGAGGTGCACGGGGTATACATCGCTTGCTGTCAGTAGAAGCCATGCTCTCAGTCAGTCGCCATTGAAATCTCAGGGCAAATGGAAACAAGACAATGTGATCATAAGTTCATAACTTAACACTTTAATTAGCCTTAGATAATCCACTTTAATAGGTGAGGCATTGTTTTTACAATCTTTAATACCTTTTATCATATATGGCTACCATACACAGAGCGGTACCTCAACATTCATAGATCGTCAGTCCCTCAGAATGGACAGATTTTTTCCCCCCGTAAAATTTAAAATCTATCCTCCCCCAACTTGAATTTTTGCACAAAAAAAGTGCGCAAATTACACAAGTTTTTTACGGTAAAGCATATATTGGGAGTTAAATTAATCTCCTCCTGAAGGTGCGATGGCGGGGGGGGGTTTTTTTTTTTACAAATCCTGAGGACCTTTGCCCCCCCCCATTACGTTTCATCTTCCTACGTCACTGAACTGAAATATTGCAACAACTTTGTAACAAGCCCAATTCAACCATGTCAAACAGCTATATCATGAATATGTACAAAACTGCATGTGTATTACACTATTATACATTGTGACGCTATCTCAAGATCTACATGTATATACCGTAACATGATGATCACCTTGACTGCTTTCTGTATTTAATCTGCTATATTCATTAAATAGGAAGACCAGTACTGGTGAAAATAGCATTTGTCTAGTGTTATTTAATTAAGCTAAATTACTGATATAAACTATATATGCCTAAAACAACCTGAAAAAACATGTGTGCTAGTATTATATGGTGTATCCTTACCTGTTGGCAAACCATTAACACAGGCATCTGGACAACAACATAGGTGCTTAAGTTCTGCTGTCTACAAATACAAAATACAATGACCTTGATAGGACAATTATGACACTAATAATGTTAAATCTTTGCCAAAATATCTTGATTGCTTGCAAGTGAAATATGGGGAAATCAACCTCCAGCATATCACTCAAACCTCTATACATACCGGTATGTACAAATGTATATAAACTTTGTAGGTGCTACAAATCAGGAGCAAATTGTTCTTGAATTTACATTTTACACAATATCAGCTGCATGGCATCAGTGCCCAGATTATATTATGCCAAAAAGAATTCAATCTGTTATTCTTTTCATTGCCATTACCAGATAATGAGCCATACAAATATTTTAACCTTAAAATACTGATTATAATACATAATTTCATGCACTTACAATGCCAAACCTTTCATCATCCTTTTGTATGGAGAAGACAGCATCTCCTGGGTCTACGAGAGATCGATTACATTTCAGCTGAATGTTTGTCACTTTCATCTCCACTGACCTTAAAGCAGCAAAATCTCTGCTGTCTTAAATGTCATATGACACAAAAGTATCAACCAATACATATACTTACATTGTGACTATACAATACATAAATAAAATTAGCAAGATTTTAAGTCAATAATGTAATTGCCTCTGTTAAGGCCTAATACCTTTCCAAAACTGCATTTAATTTTAAAATGGAAATGACAAGGTAGATTGGTAATTTTGTAACAGTTGCAGAAGTTATTACCTTACTGTTAATACTACACTCAGCAACATTTTCTGAACAAATAAAATATATGAGTAGTCTTATAAATAAAATATATGAGTAGTCTTATATGTTTCCCGCTGTTGTACTTTTAAAATACCACGGGGTAGTTGACTAATCCCTGCGCCAGACGGCAAAACAGGGAAATTAATCTCCACAGTTATCCTATGTTACACAGGAAATCTTACATACATTTGGTGGTGATACCTCATCTTAGGCCATCCATATGTATTTTCTTATGCTATTAATGTTTTTAAGAAACTTTTACATTTTGCTTTGTAAAGGTATGGTATAGTAGTGCAAGGCCTTAAAATAATTACATGAAACTCCTTGAAATATATGGTATATCAAATCATCAATTTACAATGTATTACATGAAACTCATGAAAATACATCAAATCACCAATGAATTTCACTAACTTGTTTTATTGAACTCATTAAAATGGTAAAAAAAATCACTTTTAAGAATAAGAAAATATACTCCTTAAAAATAGTCATAGCCATATTGAACAAGACATACCCACTTCCAGTAAAAGAAAGGAAAACTTGGACGGAATCAGATTTATTTTCCAAAACTTTGGCTGAAAATTTGGCTGATTTCTGAAGTCCATAGGGATAGTAGTAATATCTTTTTGCATCCTTGTTAAACTTGCACAACTGAAAAAAAAACACATTAAATTACAGAGATACAAAATAATGTCAGTGAAATGGAATGTTTATCAACATCAGTCAGCAATTGTAAAAAAATCAAATGTTGATACAACTGTATATATCTGTAACAATACAAGGCAAACCTGTCTATAAAGACCAGCCAATGGGTAAACAATGTCTTTTATACACAACAGCAATTGTATAAAAATTGGCTATTTGGGGCCACGAGGAAATGGTGTTACCTCTCTTTCCATTTCTGTGTGAACCCATCCTCGATATTCCAGGGGTTCCAATCACTTACGATCTCTACACCCCTGGACTATCTCATAGTAAAATTGAAGGCAGCTCAGCAGAAAACATTTGACCAATCACAAGCCAGCAAAGATTTCCTCTGAAGACTACAGAGAGCGTGACGCCAAACGTCAAACCACACAGTCGACTACAGTGTACTGTTATACGACTCTTTTGATGTACATCAAATGGCTAAATTACCTGTACTGTTCTGTTGCCTCCAGTTTTACTATGAGATAGTCCAGGGTTGAAGAGATCGTAAGTGATCGGAACCCCTGGAGTATCGAGGATGGTGCTAACCATGCTTTTATACAGAGGAGATTAGAAATGTAGGTTTTCTTATAAGTAATTTTTTTTTTTTTGTAAATTAGGACAAAAAATATTCATTTTTATTGAACCTGTTTTAAGATTAATGCATTGATGGTAATCAGTAAATCTTGAGTACAGTTTGTTTTTTTCAACTTCATTGGTCATAAGCAAGGAGGGGAAAGGACGTTTACTCCGTCTGCGACTTTAAGCACTAGTAATTTTACAGCCGGTCTAGTGCCAATTGTAACCAACTAGTCCGATTGGACTAGTGGCTCCCCATTCGATTAATATTGTTAAATGCTACATTTACAAGAGCGGTGGTCAATTGCATTTTTCAACACATCTTGAGTGCATTCTTTATGCAATTTTTTTCAGTATGGATGCATCATTTTGCGAGAATTTGTATTCATGAAAGCATCGATGCAGACTGCGATTTTGGTAAAAAATTGTGAACTGATCATGAAGTGCTGAAACAAAATGGCTGTATATTTAACTTGGACTAGTGGTTAACTAGTTAGACAAGTAAAATTTTTAGTTTACCAGTCCAAATGACTAGGACCGAAAAAAATTAGCATCACAGACTGTTTACTGGTGCAATATTATGTCTACAGGCTGCTTCAATAATTTGACTCATTATCAACAAGGAACTTGCCTTAGGATTTTGCCATATGTGACCCCTGTGACCTTCAACGAAAGTCAAAGTCTTTCATTTCAACCAACTTGGTATCACCTTCAACCCATGGCAAACATATGCTTTAAGCCCAACAACACAGGTCTCTGGGACCATTATTGACACAATTATAATTTGTTTAAAGTTTAAATCATATTTGGCCAGCTGTGACCTTTATAAAAAGTCAAGGTGGTTATTGGTTAATATTTTTAACAAACTTATATATGTCCTTCATACCAGCATGCTACAGTGACAAATTAGGACTTCATAGTTTTATGGATTTAAGTCAAAGCAACTTACAGCAACATGGATACATTTATCTCCGAATCCATGGACTTGGTGTGGATCGTCAGGTTCATTAAAGTGGGTACAAGGATTAAAGGTGTAGTTGTAGGTCAATCTGTAAAAGTCGTCTTGATTCTGATATACAACATAGAATCTGTAATGAAAAGTAAAATGGCCATAAATACTTAAATACTCTCATTTACTTTACCTATACCTAGTTACATACAGTCAAAATACTGAATACTCTCATATACTTTACCTATACCTAGTTACATACAGTCAAACCTCATCAATTCAATGCTGTCACTGACTTTAATCATAGTAAAGTAAGTTAATATAGTTATCTAAATATGCGGCAGCTAGGTGGTATATGGCTCTTATCCATGGAAGAATTCTATATTAGTCTATAAAGTTGTACAGTTGCAATTGGAGTACATATTCGACCCAATAAGCGCCCATGTCCCTATAAGCCCCCCTTCCCGTTTTTGAGGCCTTCAATTTCAATATAAATAAGGACCAAGACTACACAAAACTATAGGTTTGCAATAAATTCATCTTATTAAGCACCTTTTTTCATTTTTTTCAATTTTTTAAACGCCCTGGGTACTTATTGGGTCGAATACAGTATACTTTATCTTTTATTTAGTAATTGTAATGATGCATGTGTAAAAACCTCCATAAAATCTGTACATTGTATAATAATATTGGTATAGGTATTGCACTTTTAAGTCATTGCTTTAATCTTCAGATCCCTATAAGACTTATGTGTGTGTGACATTTGTTTAGTCAATGTGTATAACTGACTATAAGGACTTATCCAGCAATACAAACACCACATAAAAACTTCAGAAATCAATAGATGTAACAGTCAGATTTTCTTCATTTTAAAATATCTAGGTCATTATTTTTCTACATGCTGAAAATCGATCATTTTATAATCCAACCTATAACTGCCTGTTCAGAAAACCTGCAAATATTGTTATATATGATACATCAAAGATGATAAAATGATTTAGGTTTTTTAATCTAGCACTGTAAAAGCCTCTAGTGAAATGGAGTTGTTAACTTTATTGGTGTCCATAAATAAATTTACTGGACAACTGTGTACACAAGACCTGTTGTAAACACCTCACTATGTATATACCAAGGACACAAATGTGAATCTGTTGTGAAAAATCGATCGTGACCGAGAATTTCATTTACTGTCAGTAAATTCAAATTTATTCACCTCATCTTTATAGAAACTGTTGTTGCAACTTTGTTTGTTTTTTGAGATGTTTCACAAATGAATACTTGAGTGAAGTTGTTAATTTCTTTCTCTCTTCTAGTCCTTTCATAAATAATAAATTCAAGAATAAAAGCATATATATTGTGTGTAAACACTTCTATTTCACATGTACTGAGCTTTGCTTCAGAATTTCTGTTGACTATATATATATACCAAGTTATCTTTACACGACTCTATCTAAAGGATATCAAACAAGATCAAATTGTGACGGGTGCCGTCACATAAAGTTACCCTAATCTCCACAGAGCCTAATTTGAAAACCAGAAGAAGAAGAAGAAGAATAACTCTGTTGGGGGAATCGAACTTAATAAGAAACAAATTACTATATATTCTAAAGAACCCATGTACCAGAGTTAATTTCATAAAATCATCTTTTAAACTTAATTTTTAAGGTTACTGATCAGGACCATGACTTCATATAAACTAGCTACTATATATGTGCTACTGAAGACCAATACAGATATTCCTACATATTAAATATGATGATATACTGTAGGCTCAGCTATTAATGTAAATGATGTACATATCAGTGATATGAGTCATATTTATATAACTACAGGGAAAGCAAAAAAAATGTCATTCATTCTATTTTTGTAATATATTTATTTTAATAATTTTAAAAGCAATATTATTTGTATTATACTATATACATGTAGTAGAATCAATGTGTTCATAGCATATATAAATACAACATACAACATTGTTGCAAATTAATATTTTTACAAAATGTTGTATTTATAATCTTGCATTTGTTGTACAATGTTGCAGTTTTATTTACTTCAAATGAATTTATAAGTACCTCAATAAAACCAGTTTTATCATACCAGTTTTATCATACTTTGTTCAAAATCATTCTGTTTACAAGAAAGTGAAAGATATGCTAGTACCAGTATTTTAATTAAAGATGTTTCACCGTCGACAATAGGTATTTTTTTCACTATCAAAAACAGCAGCAGACGATTTAGCATTTTTCTTCAGTCACAAAAGTTACACACTTTACACCATTACCACCATTGGAAATTTTGATCTTCTAATTTTACTTCAAGTTAAAAATATGAAAAATAATTAATTGCATCCCGAAAAAATTCTGTGGCACTACTATATCCTATATGGAATGAAATACTGATTGCACATGCACCAAAGGCAAAACAAATGATTTTATATTAAAGGGACAATTCAGTATAAGAGAACATTAAAATTTGTACATATATCAGAAAAAAACAGTTCTAATGGAAATTAGATGAGTAGGTTTTACTGTGATATGCCACAAAAGCCTATGGTGGTGAAATGCGTGTGAAATGTTCAAACTCGCTCGCTGTCCGCCATTACACATTGTGGTCGAACATCTTGTATGCCGAACCCTATCCCTTGCTTGTAGAGTAAAGCAACTTTTGTCTAGAACTGCTCAAATCGCTCTGACAGCAGCGTGTTTACCTTTTTAGGTAAATTGTCTTGCCTAAAAAGTCATTCTATCACCTCCTCAGTGGTTATGTAGTTCATTTGTTTAACGTGCGTGACTTTGGCTCGGGTATGGGTACAGCGTACATATTGTACCTGCTTAATCGTATTGATCAACGATTTGTAATTACAACGGTATCAATTAAAATACTAAGCAATGACATGGAATTTGCCAATATTTTGTGTTATATGTTTCATAAGAAATATAGAACAATACATATATGCCACATTTTGCTTCTTGGTTACGTAAAAGAATTAGCCTGAGCGAATTGTCCCTTTAATTTTTGTGTTAATTAGACATTAAATACACGATTAAACACGTATTGTTGTTCAAATAATAAATATCATTTATGCTCTGTCGGCGGTAGAGCATCTTAAATTTCTTCTGAGCAATTTTTAAAACATTTAATTTGTATGTAGCTTTTTTGGTAGTTGTTACAATATATATATATATAATATAATTTGTCCGTTTTAAATTTTGTGGCCTCATTTTTTTACATGTTCATAGGCAAATATATTGTTCATATTTATAATTAATATTAATGAATAACCAATCTACTCATGAACAGCCTCATGATGACAATATAATATGAAAGAAAAGTCTAATTTTTTGATTATGTACATGTTTATGTAGAACTTGACAATCAATGTACCTTTAGTTATCTATGAGGTCACCCTAGGCCTACTGTTCCCCGACCTGAGTCTTAGTAAACAGAAATTTAACACGTTTTACTTTAAAGCTATTTGAATTTGTAATCTATGATCATGAGTCAATCGTTAATAATAATTTAAAATGCATGTGGTTTAAATTTGGTCTACGAAGTGTAGAGAAATCTTAACAAATATGCATACAGGCAATCAATATGCACCGAGCACTAGCCATATGATAAAAAGATAATCAAGATTCCTCATCAATCGCGCGCTTACATCCGGGCCATCGAGAGTGATTTGCATAAGTTGTATAACTTGTTTCGTAATTGATGTAAAATAAATAAAGTTTATATAAAAGATAATCAAGGATTATAAAAGATAGTTTATAGTTAAAGTGAACAGTCGGGCAAGGATGGCTAAAGTCGGTAAAAATGGTGTGAATGTATCCAGTATAATTTCTTATGAAATAGAAAAATAAAATCTCTCGTCAAAATCTGTCTGCGTACGAAGAAATTAATTTAAAGTATAAGAATCCTAAAACGTCCTCCTCCCATCTGACTATGTCGGTGGTTACATTTCCACACAGCCTCGCTTTCAATGCTTTCAACTTTTCGTTATTTCAATGGTCAGAACTGGGAAACGTAAGCAGAACTTGACTGTCGTATTAATATGTGAGAACTTTTGGAAGGCCAATGAACGCATTTAGACTGGTTTTCTTTGCCCGACTATTCATTTTAAAGGCCCACTACCTTTCCGGAGCAAAATTTAAGAGTTTCTTAAAATCATCAATAATATGATAAAAGGCCTTATATCTATGACTTAAGATGATGTAACAACAAACATATGGCGCAATGATAGTCAACTACCACCCAGTATTTAGGACGACGGCAGGAAACATCCAACAACCTGCGTTATCAAAATTAACATTTTATTTATTTAAATTAAAATTTTCTGAAGATGATGATGAGTGCAGTATTAACGATAATTAAGCTAGTAACTTCTGCGGCTCTACAAAATTATCAATCTCGTTTTACATTCTTATTTTTAAAATTAAAAGTCGTTTGGAAAGGTAGTGGGCCTTTAAAATACCTGGAAAGAAACCTAATTAAATTAAGTATTGATAATAATAATAATAATACTGGACGCAGGCATAATGGCTATATATCCAGATCGCTAATCATACTATACATCCCGACTATTAATAAGTTCATTATTATCTATCTCATGATTAAAGTAGCATTCAGGCTGCCCCCAATGCTTATCCAAGCGAGATTCAAATGTTATTGTTTAAAGATGCTCCACCGCTGACAAACGGCATTTTTTCTCTATCAAATACAGGAGCAGGCGATTAAGTATTTTTATTCGGTTACAAAAGTTACTTACTTTAAACCATTACCACCATTGAAAAGTTTGAGCTTCTCATTTCACTTCAAGATAAAAATATCAAAAATAATTTTTTGCATCCGTAAAAATTCTGTGGCACTATATCCTATATGGAATGAAACACTGATTGCGCATGCACCAAAAGCAAAATAAATCACTTCATATTATTTTTTGTGTTAATTAGACATACATACAGTATACACGATTAAACACCAATTATAGTTCAAATGATGAGTATCGTTTATGGTACATCGGCGGTGGAGCATCTTTAAAAGATGAAATCGATGCTTGATCTAAAACATACAAACATATTTAATATATGTTTCTGGATTGATAACGGTACCTTTCAAACTGAAAAAAATCAAGATATCATATACGCATAAAGTTACAGTGTCAATTGAAAACGGCCTTGACGAAAGTATTGAGGTCGGAAGCACTAAACAAGCAAACAGCTGATCACACATCGATTGTAACTTGTTATACTCACCTCGGTCGTTTTGACGGATCGTCTTTAATATTATCCAAAGGTTCTAAGTTAATTATCCCACGTCCCTCTATCGAGACAGAACAAGAACTCAGCTGGCTCACAGTCAGTTCTCTGGGTTGACTGACAAGTGCACAAACACCCGAGAAAAAAGTAAAAACGCACAAACTCAAGTTGACCCAGTTCGCCATATCGCTGCCAGCTGCTTGCTGACCCAGTTTTAAGACGTTCTGACGCTCCGTCAAATCGCAAATCTGCAACTCAGTCATGCAATATATACAGCTCAAGTAAGCGGTTATTATTACGTATGAATATTGTCATGTCGGATCTGTTTGTTGCAACCTCAGGATATCATTCTTCGTTCTCATGACCAGTATATAGCGTAGTGTAATCTGACAACCCAGTGCGACTATAATAGAAAAATAGAAACCGGACCTCAGTCTTCCGGACACTCGTTAACTAATCAGGTATACTGGATATGTTATGACACGTTCTGTCAATAACATAAATTATTATAAAAATATGAAAAAATCCAGAAACTCCTGTGCTTATGGTCAGTCGAATATAACTTTTTTTTTTGTAGATATCACGATTCCAGGAAAACGAAAAAAGTGAGAAATGACGTACGCGTGTTCACAGGTTTACGACGCGCACAAAAAAAAAAAAAAAAAAAAAAACTGAAATTTTTAGGTTTTTTTTTTTTTTTTTTTTTGCGCGCGTCGTAAACCTGTGGCGTGTTACAAGTAATTGTGCAAAGAATACATTGGCAGCTACATCAGAAACATATATGTTTATATGTTTCTGGCTACGTGTACTGTGCATTTGTACATTCATAAATCATAAAGTAGCGACAAAGGACTATTCTGACATTATATAACAATAAATTCTTTTTTTCCCTATTTCTGGAGGAGGTGATTTAGTCAGTTAAACCTGCCTATATTATTACATTTTTTTTATTTTCTTTTAATGATAAAAGCCTGGTGATATAGGCAGATTTAGCGGACTAGAGTTAATTGTCTTTAATGTAGTATTGTATGAATTACTATAGAAGAGCTACGCTTATAAATGTACATACTAGAAAGCCTCTGTTACGTATAGTGTATACTGTGTGTTTCGGGAGGATGCGGTATGTTGGTGTAGTGTCCCTATGTAATAATTAACTCTTGGCCATTTCATAATGCAATTCATTGAAACACGAAAAGGTCAGTTGCCCTCTCTATTTGTGCCGTTAGATTGGTTAAGGAAATGTACTATTATATGTGCTTCATCGCTGGCAAATGGTATTTTTTCTCTAACAAAAACAGAAGCAGACGAAATAGTATTTTTCTTCATTTACAAAAGTTACTTACTTCACACCATTAATGTACCACCATTAAAAAGGTTGAGCTTCTAATTTTACATCAGGATAAAAATATTAAAAATATAATTAATTGCGTCCAGAAAAAAATGCATGACACTAGTACTGTGTCCTATATGTGGAATGAAGTACTGATTGCGCGTGCACCAGAAGCAAATTGAATTATTTTACATTATTTTTGTTTGTGATAATTAGACACATATATAAACGATTAAACATCGGTTATTGTTCAAATGATGAGTATCGTTTGTGCTCTGTCGGCGTTGGAGCCTCTTTATAGCATTAAACTTAGACATGTATATGCTTGAATATTTGTTGGCACACAAATGAAGCAAAGAAATGTTTACAAATGTTTCTACAGAAAGAAAAAAAGTTGCAGGCTCGCCACATCCTTATTTCTTAATCCTCGACAAAATACAGCTTATATTTCCCAACACTTGCATGTATTCTCTATTTATATCAAGATGAAATCGACATGTATCAATCTGATCGTTTCTAAGCTGCTTACGACCTGCTGTGAACAAGTAGTTCTAGATCTCCTGATTTAACGTTACTTGATATTGCATGAAAGGGATTTCTTTCTAGTCGGTAAACATAAGGCGGTTAATATGTTTACCAACACTGCGTTTTAAGCTTTAGAATAGATATTTTTCATACAAACACAAGATTGACCATTATCGAACTCATCCAAGATCTCATTGATATAAAACAATTTATGAAATTTGGTTGAAATTGGACGATAAATATTTAAGTTATCGAGTGGAAACCATGGATTTTTCTGTTTTGACGATTTTAAAGTTCCGTAACTCTTGCAAATATTGACGGATTTTGACCATTATCGCACTCATCCGAGAACTCATTGATATAAAACAATTTATGAAATTTGGTTGAAATTGGACAAATAAATATTTAAGTTATCGAGCGGAAACCATGGATTTTTCTGTTTTGACGATTTTAAAGTCCAGTAACCCTTGCAAATATTGACGGATTTTGACCATTATCGAACTCATCAAAGATCTCATTGATATAAAGCTATATCCCAAATTTGGTTGAAATCGGACAATAAATACTTCAGTTATCGCACGGAAACCGTTTCCCGGACGCCGACGACGCCGACGACGCCGACGCCGACATAGTGATACCTAAGTGTCGCCCTTGCGTTGCAGGCGACACATAAACTATTAACCGAAGGCATTTGAAGGAGCTGTGTAGTTTTTGTAGTTGTTTAGTCTTGTCACCAGGAGTTTACTGCTAGTTACATGATTGGCTAAATCTAGGCTTTAAAAATCCATTTTCGACTGCCTGATTTTGTTTTGAAAATCTGTTCTGATATTCCATTTTCTCATTGGTTACGTGTAGTTCGATATAAAGCATATCAACTCGTTGTTTCTATTTTTAGAAACATCGAGTTAATATTCCTTGTCAAACTTCATTGCCCAAACGTTGATTTCTTCAGGGTGACGTCTTATGACTAATGCTGTTTTTGTTATAACATGCTTATCAGAGATTGTCAAAGAAACTACATATCAAATACAAAAATAAGAGCATTTGTTTCGGTCCATATGGTGTTATACCCCCAACCCTCTGGTAGAATTTGATATAATGACGATTACTATCTATTTTTACTTTGAAAGCAGGATGCAGAGACACGTTTATGTCTGACTCAGAGAATGTGTTTTCGTCGACTGTGGCTGTTCGATGCAACGTGACATAAGCTCTGAACTAACATAAGAATTAGCTACCCTACCACCTTCGCTGTCTGATATGACGATGGGCCATTGAAGAAGACATCGAATGCAGACGGACCTAAAGTTCTAGAATCACACATTGATGAATTATAAGTTCTGCCTGAGATCGATGAATACGGAACAGCCTATGTAATTCACGTATTGGATTTTGTTCGGCCACTAAATGAAACTCATTTCAATTGTTTCAATGATCTTGGCTGCAGTATTCCTTACGTGTAAAGACTTCAAACATTTCTCCGTGTTAAAAATGGCCGGTCTCCCTGTATACGACAGCTATGATCAAGAATTCAATCAAAAGGATGCAGCACATTGACATGTTTGATTTGAAAACAAATACGAGCATTGATATCTACCATTTCGCTCTAAGATAATTTTTCGAACTTCAACCGTTATTGGATGAGATATGCTCTTCTTCTACCAGATCATTTGTATTGAAATATCACAGATGTTTCACAAAGCCTATTGTTTGTTCATTGACCTCCTTGATTCAAGGGATGAACTAAATTAATATACATTTTGAAAGTATACATAAGAATCCAAAGACACTAGCTTTGATAGGGAAAAGTTTCTTCAATTACGTCTGTGATTTATGTTTGCATGCAGAACTCACAACACTAATGCTATTTTTTTTTACTATTTCAATCCTTATTCTGACGTATGCTTTCTGAAATATTAAAGTTATATATATATACTGATATATACTTATATATATACTATATAACTGGGCGATTTTTTTTGCATGCTAATTATAAACGTTAATTACAACACAGAAATTATGTACTGTAAAATTGTTGTGTTTATGCCTTAGGTATGTAGATGGAAACTTTTCTGCAGAAATCACTTTACAATTACTAATAACACTGAAAAATGTGAAATGAAATTGTAGACCACAATTTGGCTTCGTGGTCTGACCGTAGGTACTCATTTCGCTTCACTATAGATAGAGATGTACATTTAATAATTTGGCAGTACTGCTAAAAAATCATTTTCTGTTCTTGTTTGTATTTGTAAAATTAAAACCAACGCATTGAAAGTACTGTAATATTCAAATTGTTAGTAATTTTGATGATGAAAAAACATATAAAAAGCTTATCTCGATTCGTGAGTATGGAAAATACGCCACATATAACTTTAACCGCAGACATTTTTTTATTCGTTGTGGATATGAGCGTATAATGATAATGGAGTACGTGTAAATTTTATGTAACCCGGCGACAGGTGTTCCATTATCATTATACCCTCACAATCTGAACAAAATAAACATCTATTCCCTTTTAAAAAAATTTTCACGCAAATGAATATTATTTAGTTGTTTAAGAATTTATTGTGTTTACTCCGTTTCTTATTCTTCTGGCTCTTCTTTTTCCGCCGCAAACCGACCATTTTCTCGAAAACTGTAAGTCGGATCGTCATGAAATTTTGCCAGGTCATTTCTGGCGACCTGTAGATGTGTCGACCGGTTTCATTTTTTCCGACCATCCAAGGTGGCCGCCACAGCCTTTTATTATTCAAAACTGAACTGCTTATAGATATTTACTACTGATCTAATTTGCCTGGAATCGATTTCAATTAAATCAGATTCTAAATTTTTAAAGGGAAAATTCAGTCATGCTAATTCTGTTACATAACCACTAAGCAAGATATGGCATAGAGCGATTCAATGTTCATCATTTTTTATGAAACATATAGCATAAAATATTGAGACAATTCCATATAATCGTTCTAAAAAGTATTTTAATTGATACCATTGAAATTCCAAATGGTATGGCAATACGACTTAGAAGGTAAATATGTATGCTATACCAATACCCGAATCAGTGTCACGTACGTTCAAAAACGAAATACATAACCACCGAGAAGTTGATGAAATGAATTTTTAGACAAGAAAATTTACTGATTAAGGTAGGGACGACTTGAATATTTCTAGACAAAAGTTACATTACTCCAAGAGCAAGGGCAAGAGTTCGGCATAAAAGAAGTCCGACCATAATGTGTAATGGCGGACAGCGAGCGAGTTGGAACACTTTATATGGCACATCACAATAAACCAACTAATCTAATTTCAATTAGAATTATTTTGTTTCCGATGTATGTGCAACTGTTAATATTCTCTTAGACTGAATTGTTCCTATAAAGTGAAAAATACAGGGATTAATTTTAGCTCCACTTTGATTTTTGTTGTATTTTTTCCTGATATAAATGATATTGTTTCCATTGATATAACACTATATAAAATGAATGATCCCGAGAAGATCCTGACCACAGCTGCCATTTTGAAAATAAAAGGTGAATTTTTGTCAACGTATAGATTGAATAATATTTTAAAGGGACAATTCAGTCTAAGAGTACATTAAAACTTGCACATATTTCGAAAACAAACAAGTTCTTATTGAAATTAGATGGCTGGTTCTACTGTGACATGCCAGAAAAGCCCACTGTAGTCAAATGTATGTGAAAATGTTCAATCGCCATTACACATTTAGTTTAAACATATTTTATTGACATGAAATGACAAAAGGATAAGTCATTAAGTTTTACCAACTTATATGCGACTTCTCCTGAAATATAGAAAATATAAACATACATAAATGAATAGTCACGTGATTACATGGAACAAAATAGTATGAATTCACATAAAACACCAAGAACATTAAACTAGTAAGAGAGAGGGAGAAAGATAGAGATTAGTCCCTACTATTAGTATTCGTGTGATACTATTATAATATGTAAAACAAGCGATGAAAAATGGGAAAAAAAATCTTGACAACTTGTAATGATATAGGAAATAAGTAAGAGAGCGAAAGAGAGAGGGGGAGAGAGAGTGTGAAAGAGAGAGAGATAGAAAGAGAGAAAAAGATAGATGAAGAGAGAGAGAGTCGATCAATCAAATCTACCCGTTCTTACCAGGAATTGCTGTACAGCTTTTGCAATTTTCATGTTATTAATGATTGAAATGTTAAGATCACCTTTGCATAGAATATCAATGTTAATGGCGCCTTCGTACCACGATAAATCAGTGTTGAGAAGTGCTCGATGATTGGCATACAAAGGGCAAACAATAAAGAAGTGATAGCTGTCCTCACAGGGATGTCCACACTGACAATATGCAGAATCGGTAAGATTTGCTCTAAAAAGGTCATATTTTAGGGAACTTGCTCGGTTTCTTAGACGACAATGGAGGATATTAAGTTTTCTTGGTCCATATGTTGCAAAAGGAAAATTAAAGTTTGAATTTGTTTTCAGGGATTTCATCATATTGAGTTTAAAAGAATTTATGGAAGGAGAATTTCTAATGTTATGGTCTAAAACATTCCAAAGATGTATAGTAGAGGGAAAAAATGAACTTTGAGATAATTGTAACCGATAGTAGTGTTCTCTTATTTGATATGCATTTCGTAAGTTATAAGGGGTTAAATTACCAACATCATCAGGCAATATATCTATGAGGAAACTTGGTGCCATACCATGGACTATTGAATATAACATCGAAAGTTTACGAGCTTCACGTCTCTTAGAAAGTGGCAGCCAACCGGTTTCGCGGTATAAAAACTCAGTTTTAGTAAAAACTGGAAGCCCTGTAACAATCCTTGCCGCTTCTAACTGAATATTTTCAAGTTTTAAAGAATTATTTACTCCGCAGTTGTCCCATACTTCACACGCATACTCAAGCAAAGGTCTTATATAAGTGAGATACAGTTTTTCCAAGTTATTTCTTTTTAGAATTAGTTTAAGTTTGCGTAGGGTTGCTATGTATTTAGTTACTTTACTTGTGATATATTCTATATGGATATTCCACTTACAGTCGTTAGTTATAATAACACCGAGGTGTTTGTGATTATTAGTAAAATGAATGGGAGTGTCATCAAAAGTAAGGGACGGGTTATACGGTAACTGACGATTAGATATGACTAGAGCCTCTGTTTTAATGGGATTGAATTTCATCAACCAATCTTTCGACCAAATTTCTAGTTTCCTTAAGTCCGATTGTGCTTCGTTCTCGATTAGAAGTAAGTTCGAGGATGAGTAAGAGAGTGATGTATCGTCTGCAAAAAGCCTAGTTAGAGAAGCAAGATTACAACAGATATCATTTATGTATATCAGGAAAAACAAGGGTCCAAGTACAGAACCTTGAGGAACACCAGCAAGTATTGTTTTAAAAGAAGATAATGATTGTTTTACAAAAACCGCTTGTTTTCTGTTACTCAAGTAGTTACTTATCCATCGAAGAAGTTGACCTGATATACCGTAATTGTTCAGCTTATGTATGAGACCCTTATGCCATACCCTGTCAAAAGCCTTCGAAAAATCACAAAATATTAAAATGGAATGTTCATACTTTTCTAAGGAGGTAATTATTGAGTGGTAGATTTCAATAAGCTGATGTGAGGTAGAATGCATGGATAAAAATCCTGCCTGGTATTTATAGATTAAGTCATTATCAATCATGAAATTATAGATGTATTTATGTACTACACGCTCAAATAATTTACCTATACAGCTTAGAAGAGATATTGGTCTGTAATTAGACACAATGCTGGGGTCATTAGATTTAAAAATAGGCATAACATGAGCAATTTTCCATGCGTCAGGATATACACCAGACGAAAGGGAAAAATTAAATATCATAGACAGAGGCACACAAACTTCATTTGAGGCCAACTTCAACATTTTATGACTTATACCGTCAGGGCCTGACGCTTTTTTAACATTTAATATATCTAAGATGTCTAAGATTTCACTGGGAGCAATATTTATTTCGGATAAAACAGAGCCAGTACGACTATCAAATAATGGTAAATCTTTATCTAATTCATTTGCCGGTAAGTTGGAAACAGAGCTAAAATAATTATTTAAAATTTCACATTTACTGTCGTTATCATATATCATTTCGTTAGTGGTACAGTCCAATAACGGGGATATCTCTGTGTTCTTCTGTCCTTTAAGTATATTTCTAAGAAGTTTCCAATATATCTTGGGATTGTTATTGTTATTATCTATCACTGTATCGATATTATCGTAGAAAATTTCTTTTGCCCTTTTTATCATGTTATTCACTTTATTTCTCATATGCTTATAATTACTCCTATTTCGATCTGTCCTATGGTTAAAAAATATTTTTTTAAGTCTATCTCTTTTTCTCATATAGAGTCTGAGGAGGCTATTCATCCACGGTTTGTCTGTATCTCTGACCAGAATTTCTCTGCAAGGAATACATTTACTTATAGCATCAAGAAATGTTTCAGTAAAAAAACTACACATTTGATTAACATTTGGCATATTGTTCAAAATATCAAACCACGGGATACTGCTTAATATGGTCTTTAGTTCCTCAACATTAGCATGCTCGTACTGCCACACCTTTCTTTTATAAAAGTGGTTAACTTTTACTGGAATTTTAATTATTACAAATGCTGCATCATGGTCACTAACTGCTCGCTCAATATTTACAACATCAGAAAAAATGACATCAACCAAATCACTAACTATAACAGGGTCAAGAAGTGTGGAAGACGTAGCAGACTGCCTGGTAGACTCGGTAATTACATTTAATAAATTATAATTTGTCAGAATATAACCTAAATCACCTCTGACATTTACAGAAAAATCAACATTTAAATCGCCTGTGATAATTACATATGAAGTTTCTTCAAATGCAGCATCAATCGAATATCGCAGATGCTGCCACAGGTCAGTACTATCATTACTAGGGGGTCTGTATAAGTTGCAAATTAGATAGAGAATATTTTTGCATTTTAACTGTAACCATATTAATTCAGTGTTATCAGATTCAAGGTCGAGTCTTCGCTTGGCGAAAAGGGATTCTGAGATATACATAGCGACACCGCCACCAAACATATTTCTATCCTTTCGAAAAGGTTCAGAGAAACCATCTATTCGGATGTCAGAATTTGGAATAGAGTCATCAAGATGTGTTTCCGTAACACATAAAATATCAATATCGTCTACCAATGAATTCAAATAATTCACTTTATTCCGCAGACTGCGGATATTCAAATTTAGGATACTCAGAGCACTAACAGATAAACTGCTATCAGAGTCAGGACCTGGATTTGGATGAATATCCCCAGCTATTAGTAAAATAATTGCTAACGAATTATATGGATTAAGAATGCAGTGGGACAACTGCAGAAGCAAAACATATATTAAATGGACACAAATGAGTTTGGAAAGAAACATTTTGAAAATATTCGGAAGATTTTTCTTAAAAACAAAGGTGATTGATATGCAAGATATTTTACAATAGAAACATCCGATGGCAGCCCTCCATGCACATACATCGTTACCTGTCATGGGGGTTGAAAAATAAAGACGGTTAATGTGAATAGGAGGTCTACCAGCGGTAATATGATTGCGCATCTTGTAAGGTGGGTTGAATCGTAAAGACAGAAGAGAAAAGGAAGTAAAGTGAAGCGAAAGGGAAACATTTGAAAAACAAGGCAGAGTACATAGCACGGACAGGTTACAAGAAGTAGAAGAAATGGAACTCTTGAGTGGTGAAACATGGATAATCTCTGATTGGATAGAAGCAAGGTGTGGTGGGTAAATATATAAATTATATGGACATATATTTGAATCCTTCATTCATGTTATAAACACAGATACATGCATATATGATATAATATAAATAAATATATAACTATATTGAGTTGAAATTCACATACATGGACTAAGCATAGATACATGTATATAAGGTCGTGCGGTACAGTGGTACGATATATTTGGTTTACTTATAGATCAATAAAATAGAAAAGGATGATATAGATATAAAGCTAAGTTGAGTTGGAATCCAACTTCGTGTAGTGTATATATGCAGAGTACAGGTACGATTTATTCAGCTGACTTATTTATTTATGATTATAAAATATATACAAGTGAATATTATATTGTAATTCGTCTACATATATACATGTACACCGTAATTGAACATACGGTACAGTGGTATGGTATATTCAGTTTACTTATAATTAAATATCAAGGCACTAAATGCAACCACATGACCCCTGAAATGTACTAAGGACACAGTGTGGTTAACATACATCAAGGGAGACACAAAGAATAGGAAAGTTCCACAGACATATAGTACCTATGCAGCATCTGAGACACAGTATATATGGACGTACTGAGCAGTGGTGCAATATACCCAATTGACTTTATATTGAAACAATTTATAATAAAGAAAGGATTATTAGAATCCATGTCATGTAGTTGAGCATAAATACATGTGTATCTGGTCGTACTGGACAGCGGTACAATATAACCAGTTCACATTGTATTATAACAATTCATAATGAGTAAAGGGTAATATAGTTGAGCGTAAATACATACATATATATATATGGTCGTACTGGACAGTGGTGAAATATACCCAGTTTACTTTATATTATAACAAATTGTAATAGGGAGGGGGGGAGAAGGATTATTAGAAGACAACGCATACAGTTGATTTACTATATCAATAAAATACCAATTAAACTGGGGCTATCAAAAACAAATGGAACTAAATGACTTATCAAGTACGAAACTGAGTATTTATTGGACATGATACGCCCGTATTCCAATGAAAAAATGACGTGAATGTATGGCCAAAAACTGTTTCGGTATAACGTACAAGCCATTACACATTGCCTTGTATGCCGAACCCTGACCCTTGCCTGTATAGTAAAGATTTTTTTGTCTATAACTACTCAAATTGCTCTTACAGTTGCGTTAACATTATTAGATGCATGTTCTTGTCTAAAATGATTTCTTCAACTCCTCAGTGCACGTGGTTATGTATTGCATTTGTTTAACGTGTGTGACTTTGACTCGGGTAAGGGTACAGCGTACATGTTGTACCTGCTTAATCGTATTGATCAACGATTTCAAATTTCAATGGTATTAATCAAAATGCTTAACAATTTTGTGGAATTTGTCACTTAGTCTTGTCATATGTTTCATAAGGAATGTAGAACAATACATTTAAATGTCATATTTTGCTTCGTAATTATGTAACGAATTAACTTCACTGAAATGTGCCTTTAAATGTATAAAGTGCAAATATTACCAGTAGGCCTACCTAAATTATGCAAAAATAAACAACCCAATTCTGTGACCGTATCAAATTGCGAACGCGGATCTCCCAGAGTTCCTTAGAGAGCAATTTTAGGTCCATTTTTATTTGTTGCTATTTTTATAGTAAAAATTATATGGTTCCATTGATATAACATTATTGCATAATACTGAGATGGTCCTGACCACAGCTGCCATTTAAAAATTAGAATTAAAAAAAAACCCCTCCTTTCCAGTTCCGCTAAACTTAACTGAAAATCGCCTGGAATGATCTTGAGATTTGTTTACAAAAAATGAGACAATCTGAAAATCCAACATGGCTGCCATCTTAAAAAAAAAATGTTTCAAACTTTTTATCAAGTAAATATTGAAACCTACAAATACATTTTTACAAAAACTGTTGGTCTGATTACCTTAATTTTTTTTAATTTTCTAGATAAGTTAAGTCGGATCTCCATAAAATGAGAGGTCATTTCTGGTGACATGCAGATATGCAGACCGGTTCCATTCTTTCTTACCAGCATCCAAGATAGCTGCCATGGCCTTTAATTAATCAAAATTTAACTGTTTATAGATATTTAAGTACTGTTCCAATTCGACTGAAATTTGTTTCGATGTATAAAGTGAAAATAAGATAATCATAAGTAAAAAAACAAATTTTGTTACGATTTCAAATTTTCTAAAACCAGTAGGAGTTATCTCCCTTTCTTCATTGATCAGCAAGGATCCGTTTTTTATATGTTATAGATCATATTGTTACTACTGACATCAAACTATTTGGAGGTCATTTTTGATGACCTGTATATGTACAACTTTTGCAGACCAGGAACCATGATGGCCGCCACAGCATGCAATCGGTAAAAATTGAACAAAAAAGACATTGTTGTGCCTTATAGAAATAAAAATTTATTTGCCGGTAAAACAATCACGTCATCTTTCAGGGGAGGTCACATTTGTCAAATTAGGCTCTGTGCAAATTGGGGGAAATTTAATTTTGTGTGACGGCACCCTCTAGCGACAGTTGGTATTTTTTTTTATTAATATTTGTATTTTTTTTCCCCGTCACTTCAAAAAATTTGATGAAACAGCTGATTGTAATCGAGTCATTCATACATTTGTATGTTCCTACCAAAAGTGGGGTCATGACCCCACGTTTCCCGCCGCATTGCAGCATTGACAACGAAAGAAAATAGTTCCGCGTTTCTTTCATTTTTAGCAAAAATATAAAAGTGCCAAAATCAGTTAAACGTTTAACAATGCTTTAACGTCTTAAGCAACATCTCTTTATATTTTGCAAACTCATTTCCGACTTTTTATATAGAGTTACCTCCCCTTGATGGATCGTCTTTACAATATAACCGCCGCACGTGTTCTTCTAGCATTATACACTAATACTGATACTACTAGAACACATAGTTAATGAGTCCATGTCAGTGCAAACTGTAAATATGTAATTTATTTTCGAATGGTGATTAATGGTTAAAGGTGACAGAAGTATTCGCATCTGTCGTTATGACACGTCTATATGTAACATAATTCTCTAAGTCTGTAAGTAATTAGCAATTAGAGGCACACAATACAGAACCTATCTCAGTACCCGAGAATACTTGACACACAATACAGAACCTATCTCAGTACCCGAGAATACTTGACACACAATACAGAACCTATCTCAGTACCCGAGAATACTTGACACTCAATACAGAACCTATCTCAGTACCCGAGAATACATGACACTCAATACAGAACCTATCTCAGTACCCGAGAATACTTGACACTCAATACAGAACCTATCACAGTACCCGAGAATACTTGACACTCAATACAGAACCTATCTCAGTACCCGAGAATACTTGACACTCAATACAGAACCTATCTCAGTACCCGAGAATACTTGACACTCAATACAGAACCTATCTCAGTACCCGAGAATACTTGACACTCAATACAGAACCTATCTCAGTACCCGAGAATACATGACACTCAATACAGAACCTATCTCAGTACCCGAGAATACTTGACACTCAATACAGAACCTATCTCAGTACCCGAGAATACTTGACACACAATACAGAACCTATCTCAGTACCCGAGAATACTTGACACACAATACAGAACCTATCTCAGTACCCGAGAATACTTGACACTCAATACAGAACCTATCTCAGTACCCGAGAATACTTGACACACAATACAGAACCTATCTCAGTACCCGAGAACACTTGACACACAATACAGAACCTATCTCAGTACCCGAGAACACTTGACACACAATACAGAACCTATCTCAGTACCCGAGAATACTTGACACTCAATACAGAACCTATCTCAGTACCCGAGAATACTTGACACTCAATACAGAACCTATCTCAGTACCCGAGAATACTTGACACTCAATACAGAACCTATCTCAGTACCCGAGAACACTTGACACTCAATACAGAACCTATCTCAGTACCCGAGAATACTTGACACTCAATACAGAACCTATCTCAGTACCCGAGAATACTTGACACTCAATACAGAACCTATCTCAGTTCCCGAGAATACTTGACATTCAATACAGAACCTATCACAGTACCCGAGAATACTTGACACTCAATACAGAACCTATCTCAGTACCCGAGAATACTTGACACTCAATACAGAACCTATCTCAGTACCCGAGAATACTTGACACTCAATACAGAACCTATCTCAGTACCCGAGAATACTTGACACTCAATACAGAACCTATCTCAGTACCCGAGAATACTTGACACTCAATACAGAACCTATCTCAGTACCCGAGAATACTTGACACTCAATACAGAACCTATCTCAGTACCCGAGAATACTTGACACTCAATACAGAACCTATCTCAGTACCCGAGAATACTTGACACACAATACAGAACCTATCTCAGTACCCGAGAATACTTGACACACAATACAGAACCTATCTCAGTACCCGAGAATACTTGACACTCAATACAGAACCTATCTCAGTACCCGAGAATACTTGACACACAATACAGAACCTATCTCAGTACCCGAGAACACTTGACACACAATACAGAACCTATCTCAGTACCCGAGAACACTTGACACACAATACAGAACCTATCTCAGTACCCGAGAAACTTGACACAATACATAACCTATCTCAGTACCCGAGAATACTTGACACTCATACATAACCTATCTCAGTACCCGAGAATACTTGACACTCAATACAGAACCTATCTCAGTACCCGAGAATACTTGACACACAATACAGAACCTATCTCAGTACCCGAGAATACTTGACACTCAATACAGAACCTATCTCAGTACCCGAGAATACTTGACACTCAATACAGAACCTATCTCAGTACCCGAGAATACTTGACACACAATACAGAACCTATCTCAGTACCCGAGAATACTTGACACTCAATACAGAACCTATCTCAGTACCCGAGAATACTTGACACTCAATACAGAACCTATCTCAGTACCCGAGAATACTTGACACACAATACAGAACCTATCTCAGTACCCGAGAATACTTGACACTCAATACAGAACCTATCTCAGTACCCGAGAATACTTGACACACAATACAGAACCTATCTCAGTACCCGAGAATACTTGACACTCATGCAGAAATGACAGCAAAGCACCAACTAAATACTCTATAAAAGTATGCAAATGCAAGACATCCAGTGCGTTTGTACTGTATCCGAGCAAGCCATCATCTGTAATTTCCCCCAGTCAGTTGTTGTATAGTCAAGTAATGAAAGGACATTCAAATAGTTTACTCGGATAAAGTAATCCTTATCTCACTGATTACCCTCCCCTACATTTGAACGATATCCCCATTAATATTGTGCAATTACATAAACATCTTGGTGTGTATTTCTCTGGCGATGGTCACTGGTGGGATCATGTAAACCATATCATAACTGGCGAAAACTTCTAAACTTAACATCATCAGAACCTTAAAATTTCAGTTGGATAGGCAAACCCTTCCAACTATATATGTCTCCTTCATACGACCAATTCTTGAGTATGGCGATATTTTATGGGGAAACATACCTAAAGAATTCGAGGGAAAAAATAGAAAAAAATCAACATTGAAGCCGCTCGCATAGTATCTGGAGCAACTAAATTAACAAGTATTGAAAACTTATTTCGTGAAGTAGGATGGACAAGTTTATTTGATCGAAGACAAAACATAAAAATCACCCACTTCCCCAAAATGTTTTACCAACATACACCTATGTACCTATCCAACCTAATTCCTTCCACCGTCTCAGATGTGCATAGATATGAAACTCGGAACTCTGATCATACATTCATTACCCTAATTCTATGTAAATCCATCTCTTATAAAAATCATTTTTATCATCCACGATAGACCACTGGAACAAACTTCTAATATTAGATCGAACCCAACTACTTCAGTATTCTCACTTCTTATTAGAATGTACTAGGTATGACGAAGTTCGAACACGATTTATACGTTCCATTACCATATACTAATACTGTAGGTCTTCCTCTGTTTGGGAACGAAACACTATCTGTACACGAAAATAAGGCAATCTGCATAGCTGTTCACAATTACATTCTTAAATCCGGTAGATTTCAACTACTGTTTAATTCAACTTTGTCTATATATGCTATTTTAACCAAAACCCTCCCCCCTCCCCATTTTTTCTCTCTAAAATTCCTATCATTAAATCCTATTTATTTTACTATTTCTACCCATGTTTCCCTAGAAAATTCTTTTCAATTTATTAAATTTCAATATTTTTCAAACTTTCCATGAGT
This sequence comes from Argopecten irradians, assembly GCF_041381155.1. Taxonomy (NCBI): domain Eukaryota; kingdom Metazoa; phylum Mollusca; class Bivalvia; order Pectinida; family Pectinidae; genus Argopecten; species Argopecten irradians. Next base: position 24,938,453 of record NC_091134.1, read on the forward strand.
AAACTTTTTATATGCTGTCTTATCAAGAATGTATTAGTAAATTAATGTCAATGTGATAGATTAACATAAGTGTCTTAGACACTAATTTCTATTTTCACTCATATCAATTGTATACTATATTGTTGTATGAAGAAATTAGATAAAGAAAGTTTAAACTAACTCATATGAGATTCAATTAATCCACTTAATTTTAGTAATTTGGATTTTTTTCCGGTTCCGAAGAGGTCACATAAATTTGAAACTGATATTGATTGGCAAAACATACATACATATTCGTATGATAAATTCTATAAGCCAGATATTATCTTGTAACCAATTGATTTCTTTCGTTTTGTCTTCCAGGTGAACTCGGGACCTAAAGTAAAACTACAAAAGGCTAGTGATTAAATGTTTTGAACACAAGCCATTCTTCAACATGAACTATTAAAAAAGCATTACACAAAACTCCATAACATAAGGGTATGGATAAATAAGAAGAATCAATAATATAGGAATTGCTACTGATTTTGAAGGTATTGTTAAAATCCCTACACAGAAAGGATATATGACTGTTGTTATGTATGCGAAATTCAAAAATTCGTTGAATCATTTTTTGTTTGTTTGGTTGTGTTTTACAAAAGTCATTTAGGGCCAAACTACAAGTCATGCAGCACTTTCAAGGACAGAAGACCAGTAATACATGTATCTAAAAGATTAGGATAAGACACAGGCAAGTAAGAACAAAAACACAGATAGTAAATTTCGATTTTATAAAAACATTGTATGGAATAAAATAGTTTTGGCTATCAGCCATTACGGTGCTTCAGAGTAAGACATCAGCTTCTATGAATTTACTATCTAATTAGAAACTAGGAAATATCGGTGTTTACTGCAAGAAGACCGAACACAATGTATTTGTTTCTTCCACAATACATTTTATCATATAATTTAACATGTTCTAAGACAATCAAAGTCGCTTTATGTTCATAAAAATTCTGTCCACTACGAAAATGTAACGTTTATTTCAAACCACTAATGAAAAAAAATCATGGATGCGTTCTTGTTTGCTTTACGCACAGCATACATGTGCGCCAAATTTGCAAACCGATATCAGGAAAACTGCTGTCAAGATAACACTGAAGAAATAGTAAAGCTCCTATGCTCAATATTCTACAAACAATTGAATGAAGAAAGTACATTATTTTGTATATCGTAATATGAGACTCCTTGTATGTGTAAATATATCATTACGTTCTAATAAACTGAAGATGTTCTATGGTTTCATAAAACAAGTCAAATAGGATCATCGTTGTTTTCATTTAATTTCATCTGAACCTCGCTGCTGTTTTGGCGGGAAGAATCAGCGGGCTGCCATTCACGAGTGGGCTTCAACGATTGAGAAAGTCTCTGAAATGATACACAAACAATACGATTAAAGCGATGAGTGAAATGAATAAAAAAACCAACAACTATATATTTATAAGCATGTCAAATTAAATACAATATCAGCAATCAGTTCATTGGTTAATCCCAATTGATCGTTTGGTTGGTGAGCTGATAAACGTCCTGATGCTAACAGCAGGGAAACGTGTTTTTCTACTCTCTTTATGCTGAACGCTTGCGATAACGAATATCTACTCTACAATGGTGTATCGGGAGAAATAATATCTTTGTTACTTTATCATACTTTATTAACAGCCAGTGTCATTTAAGGCCTTCTATATATCCGGAGTTTTTCGTATGTGAAGTGCGTGGTGCATTTTTTGTCTTCTTGTAATAGAAGAAATATTGTCCTTTTTATAGTGCTATTTCCCAGAAAGAAGTATGCAGCCGAAGACACAAATCAATCGCACTCCATCCGGTCCCACTGGCAACGGGCAAATCGGTCGTCCAACTCCCTTTTTATGAGTCTTCACGAACATGGTTGCCAGTAATGCCATTGGGAAGATCGATACCTTTTCTTTCAAAACATTACAGATAAATTTTCAAAAAGAAGTCTTTATGGCGATACATATCCTTTTCAACATAACTACAATATGTACATGAAATCGACTTCGATATAGTCTGTGGCACATTTATGAGCTATCCCGATATTCGCATCAATCTCGTTGGCTTGCTAAAAATAATAATAATAATGTACCGGTAACAAAACAATAAGAAATTGTTGTGTCCTTTTCCGTTAACCTTATGGTTTTATCGTTGATATCGTGTATATGCCACTTTTCCAAAGTCCTATCAAAGATATACTTTACTTTTGGTTGAAATGGGGGTACTAGGGTGCCAGATAATATGACTGCCGTAAGCCTCTCGTAGGGGTGGACGTTTAACTTAAGGCCAAAAGCAAAGCACTATCAAGGGAGACATTTGGAAAAAGAAATATTTGATGTTAAAAGTCGTCTTTTACAATTAACTGCAGTCGGGCAGCAGGTAGGCCTACAAATCTAACGACACATATTGATGTTATATATTTCAATGGACAACTATAACTATACATAGTTATATTTTGTTCCTTACATCGACATATCAGGAAAGGCGACTAAATTTTAGATATTGTCTTTCACCTTCTTCTCAACTAACTTTCTTCTTCCTTACACCTCTCTTGACACGGTCTTACTTTTGGCTTCGATTTCACCCATTTGAGGACTTCATACACGCAACACACCGCATACACGGGAGGCCGTCCTTAATTGACCCTGATTGTTACTAGGATATAATCAAATTAACAAAACCCAGAGCCTATTCATAGGAACAACGAAAGATCAACAGTGAGACGGGGCAAGGGAGATATTGGGTAGAAGACACCAGATAAGATACAAAATTAGGTCGTTTTTTCAGATCATACAGTTATGAGGAAATTAAAGTCTTACGCTTGACAGATTAGGCTGACCACAGGTGAGTGGTTCGAGATTAACTAGGCTATTTACATTAATGCATTAGTTTGTTTAATAAATTAACTTCTATTAACAGCTAAGGTCATGTAAGGACGGCCTCTAATGTATGCGGTGTGTTGCGTGTATGAAGTACAGATGCGTGTTTTGGGAGACTGCGGTATATTCATGTTGTGTCTTCTTGTATAGTGGGACACTTGCCCTTTTTACAGTACTATATCACTAAAGCATGCCGTCGAAGACACCAAGCAACTCACCTCGCCCGGTCACATGACACAGACAACGAGCGAACTAGTCGTCCAATTCCCTTTACGCTGAGCGCAAAGCAGGAACAGACTCTTCCACTTTTGTTGATCTTGGAGTTTGTCGGCCACGGGACAGATCCCACAGACTTCACGCAATTAGCACAAAGCGAATTACATTATATTTCTACGAAACGTTGCCATCGAAATATTTGTAATAAAGCATGATGCTTACCTGTCTTAGAGATCCTTTCTGACGCTTCAGTGTAATTAATACCGTGAGTGGTATAGGGATGAGAGGTAGAAGTGCGATAATCCACCCAATTCCTATAGACCAGCCAGGATAGGGAGTCGAACCGTACGCCACCGGCTGATGGTTTATCACACCTACTAGCCATAAACACTGAAAGGCAAATTATAAACGAGAAGTTAGAAACTCAAAACATGTTGCATGCTTTTACTCTTCTGTCCTATTAAAAACGAAAATAACTATCTACAATTTTAAGGTTTTGGAAGTTGAAGACGAATTATTATGGCTTGCACTTGAAACTTAAAAACATCTCAGGGGGTTGAGGGTTTAAAAAGAAATTCTATAATTTACCAGTATTTCATATTCGATACCATATTTTTAGAATTACGCTAATTCATTTACATAAACTAAATAATATAACAATAATTACTAAATAAAAGTATTATAGGTCTTAACTATAAAAAGGGCAACAGTTTCACTATACAAGAAGGCACAACATGAATATACCGCAGTCTCCCAAAACACGCACCTCGCACAACATGCACGCAACACACTGCATACATGGGAGGCCGTCCTTACATGACCATAGCTGTTAATAGGACGTTAATTAATCAAACAAACAAATGATTAGATAACAGGCTAAGCCTATATAAATCTTCTCTATATATGCAGGCATCTTCATGCAAAAATGTTTTGTGATTCAGTACATGTTTTCTCAGGAAGACTCAAGACAAACAAAAAGTCCTCTCGATGACGTTATAATTTTAGACTTAGTTAAGCAACTTATATGATGACTTTACACGTTATATGTAGCGCGTGCCTACTGACTTGCCTACCTGATGTTAGATAAACTAAAGTTTTCCATCCAAACTACCAGAGGACGATTTCAATGTAGCTTACCGCGTAAAGAATAGGCATGATAAACTTCCAAAGTAACATCCATAGTTTCGTTGGCTTGTAACCGATCATGGCTTCAATATCATTGTAGAGACGGTCGGCACCTACAGTGAAACAATACACATTGAATCACACCTAGTTCAAGTCAAACATCCCAGAGAGATGTATATATGTATTTATATATATAATGTAAAATATTTGTTTAACAATAGATGTGAACATTTGCTAGTGTCGATTTCTATTCAACGACAAAACAAAAAATTACCACCTTAATTTTTTGTCGGATATCTTAACTGATTTAAAATTTAAATGGAAAGGAAACTTTAAAATGTATCTTGATTGAAGGAATACAAGGAAAATGAGGAGTGGAAATAAAAACGCTAGACAGTAATTTGTTACAAAAATCAGATGAATTTCTACTCTTGGGGTACAGTACTTAATGCGTCTAACATTCCCTCAAACGCGTTTTAGATTCGTTTGCGTTTCTTTCGTTAAGTTTCGTTTGCGTTTTGTTTCGTCGAGCGTTTTTCGTTCGTTTTCGTTTAACATTTCGTTTGCGTTTTGCGTTTCGCGCTCGTTTCGAGGGAATGTTAGACGCATTAAGTACTGTAAGAAACAGATCAATTCCTGGCTTCATCAATCATATAAGCTACTCGTTTATCACTGACGGAATAAAACTAAGGGAACTGGTGGACCAAAAGGATCGAACTGGACAAAATTGTCAGACTGGAAAGCACATTTCGCACTTCATACCTAGTTATTTTTTCTAGCACTTACAAGTCATTCTAAATGCCTAAAATGGCGATTAAAAACACAAAGAAAGAAACCAGACTGGTGTAAATAAAGAGTATTTCATGTATTAAATAGAGATCCTAAACTCTGTCATCTCCTTTCATTTCAACTTTGTTTTTATATTTGTATAAGTGTTGCCTGTTATTCATTACCTTTCACTATAACATATGTCAATAACACGCGAGGCATACAGAAAGCTTCAATGTATTTATAATGACAGAAACGAACATATAAATACACAGATGTGATCTATAAATAAAATTACAACAACCATCACTGCGAATGAATTGTCTCTCTTCAGCTGTAAGTTTGCACAAAGCTACCATTTGTTAGAAAAACAAAACGCTGTTATAAAAATGAGATCTCTTGTAGACTTTAGACCAATACTATATACTGTAATACATTGATGTAACAAACTGTTTGTTCGCGGATATTACATTTTGCTTATCAGCAATATATGAACGACGTATTCGAATTTACCAAACCCGATTAGTCTATTTAAGATCTGAACGAACAAGGCGTTCAACAGTTTAATTAATTAGGGTTTTGGGAAGAAATTAAGTTAATCTTTATTATGGAAATTAATTATTGTGGTAATTTTGCCTATTTTTAAATTTTAAAATTTTGTATGGATATTATTGTTTGAAGTAGTGCTGTGAAGGACTGCAACTTGCAAATGCGTACATTTACAGCAGCCTTAAACTCGTGGCAATGTAGTGAAGGGCTTATCGTAAAATTCACTTGATCTCTGGTAATATCGTACACTCACACGGCTATGGCACCACGTGATGGGAGTATGTGTATTTGATAGAACATTACGCAGGTTCAAGCATTTTAAACACGCTGAGCCTCCACGCCCCGTAATGGCAATACGTACCGTATACCCATGCTAGAGCTGTGACTTCTGTACCGACCAGAACCATCAGTGATATACTGGAGAGATACCAGTCCATCAACTGAACAACATACATTCCACCCTGAAAGCGTAAAGATGCTTATATTTCAGAGAAGCATGACAAAAAGTGATGGAATCGTCGCCGTTATGACGTCATTCAACTGTTTTCAACATTAAACAAGAATTGGGTGAAATCATCTCGCACCTAGTTCGTGTAATAGCGTACACCTACCTGTGTGGTAAATATAATTCCAATTAATGTTGATACACTGATGATTCCTGCTACTGTTAGTAGTTTGTTCCTGCCGAATATCTTTGGCCAGCTATCTGTCAATCCAATGTACAGTAGCTGTATATGTACGACCTTAAAAGAAAACAGGAATTTTGTGATGGCGTTTAAATTCAACAGCATAAGCAATTATGTAGAATAGTCAAGGTTTTATATATACGTCCATGGGAATAGAGGATGCACTTACAAATAATTAATTTTTCTTTGTTTTCATACCAAATCCGGCTTTCTGATTGGCCAATATTTTTTGTATGAAAAAATTAAGAGTATGAAATTAATTATAAGTATTGATGCCACTATTTTTTAATTTTATAGGGGTATGAAAAAAAAAATTGTTTGCAAACGCAATTTTTTTTTCATACCCCGATAAAATTAAAAAATAGTGACATCAATGCTTAAATGGAGTTCAAGAACCATTTACATGTTTTAGGTCCCTTTAATATAAATATATATTGAAAAAATAAAACTACCTCATACCATTTAAATTTAACTGATAGAAATATCTTCAATGCTGTATTTGCAAATTAAAAACATACAAAGGTGCTAAGGTAAGTTATAAGTTTTTCGACCATGACGAAACCATTTATTTGGGGTATTTTCTATAACACTGTTACGAGGGAACAAATTGAAGTTGTTGCTATAGAAATCAATTTGACTGATGAGACATCATTAAAGACCCCTTACCTGGGAGTCGAGTCCAACAGTAAAGAGGACCAGGAAGAAGATGGCCGACCATAGTTGCGGAAATTTGAGAGTGGCGAGGGCCTCGGGATACACTATAAACGCTACACCGGGACCTGTAGAACATTTCATAATTTCTTGAAAAGGGCATAAATAATGAAATTACGCCAAAGGTACCAAATCGAATCCAATCCTCTGTATAATGACATACGTAACGGTTACACTTTATTCTTTACATCTTCTTTTATGTTTGGTAGCATACCTTGGTCCACTACTTCCTTTATTGACAGGTTCGTCTGATCTGCCATGTAACCTAGCGTTACAAACACAACACATCCGGCAAACCAGCTGGTGAACGCATCACATATTGTAATAAATATAGCGTCTCTGTAAATAAGAATTGAGGTAGGTCCATACTTTTGAAAACCAAGCCAGTTCATATGACGCGAAACCGGAAGCTGCCGAAGTTGTTTTGAATTTCAGAATGGTTTCCGATACGCTACGACATTCTGCTTGGATAATTTTTAATAGGTGAAAATTATCTACGTATAATATTGAATGTTTCAATCATTAAATAAATCAAATGAAAGCACTGAAGTGAATATTAGATGCTATCTCTGAGGTTTGTGTGCTCCCTGTCGTAAATGAGAATAGATTTTCCAATATCTCATAGGGTGCATTGCGGTCTCCATAAGTTCACCTCTGTAAACGGCCCAGCGTTTCAAGATTCTTGAAACATGTATTTCTGACGCATACTATTTTTTTAATACATAAAGTTTCCTTTTGTATCATTTTCCTGTAAACGACTGTCAGTTATGACAAAACATAATTTGATCATTCAATATCAAACCAAACAATAATGGATTATTTTGCGGATACATTAGATTTACTTGTAAGGAAATAGTCGGCATTTGAATACGCCGTCCGCCGTTTAAAAAACAATTACTTTGACGTCATGTATATACTTTTTGTATTTATTAATGTAGTTCGAGAACACCCATTTTTCTATACAGTTTTGAAATATGCATGAAAATTCATGAAAATAAGACTTAACAGAAAAAATGACATGGGTTTTCCCAAAGGTATGGTGCTACCTTAAGGGTAGATTAATTCAGTGATCGTCTCAGAATTCAAAGCATTTTATGCAACATATTTAACTACCACTTCCAAATGTAAGAAATGAGAAGACCGACCGTTTTGTTTTAGCCTATCTTCACTGCTACCTGCAGCCATGGAAATTGTATTCGCGAATAGGACTGAAAAAAGTAGGATTCACAGTCCATACCTGTACATGTTGTTATGGAATTTATTATGACTGGCCAAAGCAATTAGAGCACTTGAAGGCAAGCCGAGAGAGTATATAGTCTGCGTGGCGCCGTCAACCCATACCTGTTCGATAAAAGTTAAAACTTTGACAAAGAAAATTAATTCATATATCGAACTTAATTTTCAGAGTATGACACAAAATTGATGTTGAACAGGTTAACACATTGGGTGTATGGTTATACAACAATATAATTTGAGTGCTAAATGCCTGCCTAAATTATGGTTACCGATACATTTTTTTACCGAAAATTTAAGGAGCTCTTCCCATCTCGGCACCATGTAGTATCGAAGTCCCTGTAGGGAGCCCGGAAGTGTCAGGCCACGGACTAGGAGAGTTATCAGGAAAATATAGGGGACAGTCGCCATCACATACATCACCTGAAATATAAACACTAATGTGTGCATTATCAATGAAGAAAATGATCCGCATTACAATAGGCAATACCATCAGATAAATCCTACAAATGCAAATGATGCTCCCATCCAATAACAATATACCGACTTTCCCACTGGTTAAATACTCAAATAACGGTGCGCCAGATATAAACAGCCTAATTTACGACCCGGCTTAATTTTGTATGGTGTATGTTCCGACATTGCCTAGTTGCACGTTTTACCACCTGGCGATTCGTCAATTGTAAAATACTACTGAATTTCCTTAGTTAAGCATTCAATTGCTATCGGTAATAATAAAGTTTCATCTATATTGAATACCATTTTCATATAATATACGACATGACCCAGGTGTAAAATGGCTGATCATTTGCGAAGAACAGAAAATTATGTTTTCTGCAAAAGACGGTTAACATTTCTTTTTGGTTCCATTGATGGTAAAATATCATTGCAAAGGCCGCCGAGAATGAAACGTTGAATATGCTAACCTAATTATTAATAAATTGAGATAAGAACAAAGGAACTCATGTCGTGAAATACGTCTTATGCCGCTAAGAAGAGTCATACATAAGAGACTATATGTCGAGAAATGGCGCACGTAGCACAAAGTATGTGGGTGTTGTGTTATTTATGGACATGCATAGTATATAAACTGCCAGGTTAAAGTCCTTTAACTCGATAGTACATTACCTTTCCCGAGGTATGTATTCCCCTAATGAGACAAAGAAATATGATGACTGACGTGACCAACCCACACAGGAGCAATGGCCAACGGACCGTGCCTAGGGTTTGGATGCTCTCTGTGAGTTCTAGGACATTTTTCCTGTAATAAATATAATAGCGAGTTATTATGTATGATTATCACTTTCTACTTTATCGGACGAAATGTTACTGGGGAAACATCAGGTGGGTGTAAAAAACACACAGGACATATCAATATACACAAAATTACGCTTCATTTACCTTCTGAACCAAAATGTTTAAAAGCAGGAGTCTGTAAAAATGAGTAAGAAAACAGTTATTAGATAGAACATAATTATTGATTTCTTACTCCCAGAATTCTTCGGGGGGTGTTTTCAGTAGTGACCCATTTGCGTACGTGTTGAGAGTGGAGTTCAGATAATTCGCTTGTATGGTGAAGTTTCCAGTATCATTATAATTCCCCATAGTCCTGGCGAAGCACAGTCGTGTGTTCCAGTGATTATCGCACGTTGACCATGGAATGGTGGACGAAAAAGACATACCGAAATAGTACAGCGTCCACGAGATGATGACAGTGTAATATAACCCCAGGACGGCAGTGAGCGTCATCATACCGTAGCCAACACCTGCGAAATTTTCAAGATTTGTTTTATAACTATTTTACTAAAACCAAACAAAAATATCAGTCGTTTGGGATTTTCTGTAGTTATTCGAACGTATATTTCAGTAAGACTTTAATGAATCCATTCATAAAGACTACGCAGTTTTTCTTGCACACACGTTTCGCATACATATGATGCTGTCATTATATGACTTATTATGTCCATGTCTAATGGCCTTAAATGCTCGCTTGCAAACTAAATGAAATGCTTGTTAGACATCCGAGATCATCACTATTGTAATAAATACTTTTTAAAATCTGGTTGATGCAACGAAAGAGCATAACACAGCTTTGTTCCATGTCAAGATTGTGATCGAGTGTTTATATCATATTGACATTCAAATAAACACACAAACCTTTGAATAAGGGACAGCATTCCCAGACTTTTCCTGGTCCTAGATTTGAGTACTGAGCATATGTAAACTGTAGGAAAACACCCGGCGATCCAATTATAACAAGGAACAGGAAATAGGGAATGAGGAAGGCACCTACAATGAAAATAAATTACACCGGATACCGTATTTGGTTATCTGTAAAGATATTTGTTTAAGTGATATAGCGCTATAAAAAGGGCAACAGTTCCATTATACAGAAAACAATACATGAATATACCGCAGTCTCCCAAAACACGCACCTGTCACAACATACACGCAACACACATGGGAGGCCGTCCTTACATGACCATAGCTGTTAATAGAACGTTAATTAATCATACAAACAAACAAATTAACCGATTCACATCATAAGTAGGAATCATATGGTCCTTACATGAACATAGCTGTTAATAGGACGTTAATTAATCAAACAAACAAACAAACAAACAATCGTCTCATGGTTTAATTCAACTACAAAACATGTTAGTATTCCTATTCATTTTACTTAATTAATAGAATTAGTTCATTTGATTTGAAAACATGGAAATATTAAAGTCCATGAGATTTGTACGTGTGAACCAATTATATGAACACAGTAATAGCATATCTCCGCTCACTTGTATGTTGTGAAAGTTACAACATACGTTAAATCCTGAGGAAACAATCAGTACATATATTTATTTCGGACGGTTAAGGATGATAAAGACTAGGAAGTTTTCTTGTCAACAAATGTATTTCTGTTTCTCTTGGGTCATATTGAAATAGACGTGTTTAGTACTTTTTAATCGCCGGTGTGATTCAGTATTTGGACCCCAGTTATGTTTGGTAATCTGACTTGTATGCTAGTTATCAATGAAGCAGTGAACGTCTACTCTTTTGGAACACATGGTGTCATGCTCCTTTTAGAGGGTCTGTTCAAATCTATATTTTAATTGTTCTCAATTTCGCAGCTAGACTATGATTATATTATCTGTAGATGCACTTTTTATAGTTCCATGCGAAAAAAAAAAAAAATACAAAAAAATCTCCCGGTACTATGAAATTTAAAATCCTAATCTATGTTTTGTACAAACATTGATAACCTTTGGTTCAGAGAGATTACAAGACATCTTTGGCAGCAGTAAAAAATAATGTTTAAGTTAACGATTACATAATGATAAAGTGGTGTAAAAGTTTTATACAGATAATTTTCGACTGAAAACCGAAGTGCATGTTTTCCAAATAGGTGTTTGATATGCATTCGCTCGAGATATTGTCGACCGCCTGAGGAATTATAAGCTCAAGAAAATAGCTCGGCTGCAGATGTGATTTTTAACACAAAGATATTTATGATAGAACATGAGATTTTGTATGTCCTAAATGCACCACCGTACATTTGTCAGTCACTAACAAAGGAACTATTATGTACAATTTGATATTTACATTCATAACTATATGTATGTATATACTATTTAGCTTGTATGAAAGATGTCCCACCGCCGACAGATCATACACAGTAACCAAGAGGTGGATAATAATCGATGTAGAATCGCGTATAGATATGTATAATTAAGACAAATATAAATTAATTTTGTTATCTGCGCAATCAGAAATTCAATTATTATAGGGCACAGTGCCGTGGATTTTTTTCGGAATGCAAATTATCGTTTTAAATTTTCTTATTCCGAATTTAAATTAGAAGCTAAAATTTTCCAATGATGGTTATATGTATGAAGTAAGTAACTTTTGTTACCGAAGAAAAATACTTGTCTGTCTTGTTGATAATGGAAGAAATTTACAATTGGTCGGTGGTACATGTAGAACATATCTATGTTGTTGATATAATGTATTTGTTGTAAGAAACATATCTAAAGGTAGTTTCAATCGTCAACACTATATGTAGGTAGAATGCATACCAGAACGAATCCTACTTAAGATAGACATTACACTAGATCTTACCTCCGCCATTTTTATAACAAATGTAAGGAAATCTCCAAATATTTCCGAGCCCAACAGTAACTCCAATACACGAAAACAAAAACTCCAATCGGTTCGACCAGTTTCCACGGGACGTGTTCGCCGCCATATTGGAATGCGCGTATCAGGGTTGCCACCAAAGGGATATCCCTTGAAAGATAAACCTTTGACCTCTATATCAAATGCATGTACCATACTTGGTATTATTTTTTAATTGTTTTATGTCATATCATGATTTGCTTCGTCAGCTTTAGTTTTATCTTAAGGTCCACTAAGAAGGTAGGATCAAAGAAGACTTCTCCATGTGTCAAGTTGTGTGCTCCTTCTTAAAGCTGACGATTCAAGTTGAAAAATATACATTTGAGACTTAATAAATAATAATAAAGTTTTTTCCCAAAATTCTTTTCCGAGACAGCCCCTTGCGTTTCTAAGGACGTACAGTTTGACCTCTACTTGGATAAAATATGCCTATCGTTAATCTTGAGCCGGTCGAGTGTTTTTACACCTTGCACAGCGAGCGTTAGACTGATTGCACTTGTGTGTGGTTCACGCACTTTATATAAGGGTCGGTACCCGGTTTTTGTATTCAAGCAGAGTTAAAACAAAATGGCGACTGCAAGTCCTTTGAAACGGAAGTGGTTGTGTAAGAAACAGATTTTGTGAAAAAATCCCTATTTTTTTAACTCAAATGTATACTTAACTTCCATGGTCAGCTTAAAGCACAGTGGTAGTTTCATCTCCTGCTTAACGCTCAGCATTAAGCATTTAGGGAGAGGGACGACTGGTTCGCCCGTTGTCAGTATAATATGGCCAGATGTTGTGTGTTGCTGGGTGTCTTCTGCGACATGATTATGTGGAATAACACCATAGAAACAACACGGACATACCAGTCTCTCAAAAACATGTCCCTCGCACTTCAAACACGCAAGGAAAAACATACACGGGAGGATGTCGTCGTTAAATGACCCTTGCTGTTATTGGGACGTAAATATAATTAACCAAACTAAATGAAAGTTAGCTTTAGCATTGGTGTTATTATACTTCCTTTGTCGTCCTAGTAGCGACAATTACATACACATATTTTCTATATTCTCACGATATTTAAAACAGCTTTCTAGACGTCTTCTCAAACAGTTTCATTTACATACCCTAACTTCCTTAATTTCTTCCGTTTTTTCAACACGAATACCTACAGACATCCAAACACAGCAGCACATTGTATACATGGGAGCCGTCCCTGGACGTTAATCTATTATACGAATCAAAACCAAAATCCTTACCTTTTGTAATGCTTCTCAATGGGAAAAATTAATTAAGAATATAACGAATTGGTTTGGATATGGATTTATTATATTAATGTCCTAGCCAGGGTCGTGTAAGGACGGCCTTCGATGTATGCCATGTCTTTCGTATGTGAAATGCGAGGTGGGTGTTTTTGGAGACCGTGGTATATTCGTGTTGCGTCTTCTTGTATAGTTGAATCCTTTCCCTTTTTAAAGTGCTATATCACTGAAGCATGTTGAGCGCTAAGCAAGATCAGAAACTACCACTTTTATAGACTTTGGCGTGTCTCGACCAGGGGACAAAACCCTTGTCAAGAGAGACAATAGAAAGAAGAAAGTTAATTAGAAAGGAAGAACGGATAATATCCTAAATCTAGTCGCCTTTTACAATCACGCAAACGGGGCAGCAGGTAGAATTCTATCGCCCTTCCTGCAGGGACAGAGGCCAGATTAATCCCTGGTTTATCTTTAAGTCTGTGGCATATACCTACATGTATTGTCGTTTAAGTTATTTTTCTTGCGAATATCGATGCAATACAAATCGTATACCAGAAAGAGCAATTAGTAGTGTGTTCGAAGATGTATTACTTACCCCCAAAACCTCAAAACAACGACTAGAAATCCTAGAAATCCTAGAAATCCTCAGGGCTGCTGTGGCCGAAAAGTGAACGTATCCAACCTGTTACTCCACGTAACATAATAAGACATGTTATGGTGTAGTATAAGATATATATAATGATAATAATGAATGTACAATATACCTTTGTATCAGCGTGATGTGTATTGCATTCCATAACAAAATTTAAGTACCTATTATTTAAGTATTTGTTTATGGTCAGAAAGTTTAAGTACCAAGTATTACTATATACCGGATACGTGATACTGACAACGAGCAGTCGATATTATCATTCCTCTTCTTCCTAACTGACTTTATCTTTCCTAATGCCTTCCTTGGAACCGTCTCACTGTTGCCCTTGAGTTGAGCGTCCGTCCCTGTGAGGAAGGCTCTGGGTTCTGTCCCCTAGCCGAGACACATAAAAAAACTATAAAAGTGGTAGTTTCTGCTCCTGCTTAGCGCTCAGCATTCAGGGAGTGGGGCGACTGATTTGCTCGTTGTCAGTATAATGTGACCGGGTGGGGTGTGTTGCTTGGTGACTTGGCGGCATGCTTTAGTGATATAGCACTATAAAAAGGGCAACAGTTCCACTATAAAAGAAGTCACAACACGAACATACCGCAGTCTCTCGAAACACGCACTTGCACGCTACACACATGGAAGGCCGTCCTTACATGACCCTGGCTGTTAATAGGACGCTAAGATAATCAAACAACAATCAAACAAAAATTCAACACAATTTGGTATATTGCTTTATATCAATTGCTTGATACTGGTCAAAATCCATCAATATTTGCAAGAGTTACGGGACTTGATGACTAACTGTAAATAGCTATTTTTTTGTGATGCTGTGCAGGCGACACATCAACTCTTGTGGAATTCTTGTGTCAATTATAAGATGAAAGTAAAGTCAAATGGCAATGCATTTCTCTTACGTATATATTGGTTTATTATGTATAGTAGAATTTTGCCAGGTATATATATCTTAACAATATTTTCAACTCTAAATACCTATTTTTTGTGATGCTGTGAAGGCGACATATCCACTCTTGTAGAATCCTTGTGTAAATGATAAGATAAAAGTAAAGTCAAATGGCAACGCATTTCCCCTAAGTACATAGTTTTATCATGTATGGTAGAATACAGATATATGGCCTTTTAATAAAATGTTAACACCAATGGGACCTGCTGCCCCTATTGCATGATCGTAAAAGGCGACTAAATTTAGGAACTTACCTTTTCTCTTCTTCCTTAGTGACTTTATCTTTCCTAATGCCTCCCTTTGCACCGCCTCACTTTTGGCCTTTAGTTGAGCGTTCGCCCCTGTGAGGAAGACTCGTGGTTCTGTCTCCTGGCCGAGACACATCAAAGTCTATAAAAGTGGTAGTTTCTTCTCCTGCTTAGCGCTCCGTATACAGGGAGTGGGGTGACTGGTTTGCTCGTTGTCTGTATACTGTGACCGGGTGGGGTGTGTTTTTTGGTGTCTTCGGCGACATGCTTTAGTGATATAGCTCTATAAAAGGGGCAACAGTTCCACTATACAAGAAGACATAACACGAACATACCGCAGTCTCCCAAAACACACACCCCGCACAACATACACGCAACACACCGCATACATGGGAGGCCGTCCTTACATGAACCTGGCTGTTAATAAGACATAAATTAATCAAACAAACAAACAAACCTTTACCCAATAGCTCTTGCCTATCTTTGGTGGAAAATGACAGCTGTTACATCATAGAGAGCACAACAAACACATATGGGTGACTTTGCTTATACCAATATAAAATTTATCTATGATTTGATATTTGATCCTGGCAACGCTGAGGACTGAGGGACGTTGGTTGTCTTAACAACTAATATTGTACACATTCTCATCAACGAGAGAGTATCGAAACATATTCCAAACGACTAACGTCGAAAAGATACGTAGGCGTTCAGCAAGGTTCAATTCTTGATCTTTTATATTTCTTTTCTCAGATGGTTTACAATGAAAATAAAACGAATTGTGCCGTAGGTGCATTTCCAATAATTGTTGAATGCATGTCAAGTACCCGTGTAACAATGAATATAGCTTGGTCATTGGAGGTCAATTTCTTTATTTACATCGGATCATTTGATTCTTTGTTACTGTGTTAGTCTGACATGTAATACTATAGAGCAAAATTTCTAGCGGAAAAGAGAACGAAAATATCAAGGCGGTTAAATGTGATTTATCAGCAAAATTTAATTTGTTTTTGGTTTTGGAAGGCCAAAACCCCCTACAGGTACAGCGTTAGAATTGTACCAGCTACCCCAATTGCATGAAGGTAAAAAGCGACTAAATTTATGATAAGATCTTTTCTCTACTTCCTAAGTCAGTTTCATCTTCCTAATATCTTCCTTGACACCGCCTCACTTTTGGCCTACGGTTTAACGCTCGTCCCTGTGAGGTTCTGTCCCCTTGCCAATGCCATAGTCTTTAAATGCAGTGGTTTGTGACCCTGATAAGCGTTCAGCATACAGTGAGTAGGACGAAATGTTCGTCCGTTGTCAGTATAATGTGAGCGGTTGGGGTTTGTTGCTTGGTAGGACGAAATGTTCGTCCGTTGTCAGTATAATGTGAGCGGTTGGGGTTTGTTGCTTGGTAGGACGAAATGTTCGTCCGTTGTCAGTATAATGTGAGCGGTTGGGGTTTGTTGCTTGGTGTCCTCGGCGACATGCTTTAGTGCACTATGAAAAGGTAAAAGGTTCCACTATACAAAAGGACACATCACGAATATGCCACAGTCTCTTATAACACGCACTAATGCATGCAACACCTCTTTTAAGGGAGGCCGTCCTTACATGACACAGGCTGTTAACAATTAACCTTGTAGTTCATCGATTATAGGTATGAGAGTTGTGTTGTGATCTTTAATTTATCAGGAACAGATATTACGACAATTAATGATGACAAATAGATAAAATATGCTTGTTTTCCCGATTTCAAGTAAGTTATGATATTTGTGATATGCAATGCAAAGTCAAGATTTTCGTTGGAAAATAAACAATAAATCAACCAGATTCCCAAGACACGACCAAGCTCAATATTGATGCATGCCGTAAGCATTGGAAGACGTGTTAAAACATTTGATTAGTGCATTTATGTTCCATAAGGTTCTGTTTCTTGCCTCGTCTTTTTAATTTCAAAGACGACATCAACACTGTATTTGATGTAAATAGATATTGTCACGTTTATGCGGTGCCCCTTTGTCAGTATAATGTGACCGGTGGTGGGGTGTGTTGCTTGATGTCTTCGATGGCATGCTTTAGTGAATGCCCCTGATGTATGCTGCTGATGGCACTAAACTGAATTCATCACATACTTACAATGTATGTACTAAAAATAGGTGACCAACGCGTAGGTTTCGAATTTTCATTGCTACTTTACAAACGTGCAACGCATAATATTTCACCTATTGATTCTTTTGATTTATCAAAACACTGTTAATCAATATCATGTAAAAATGCGGTTATTCCATGGATCCGATTTCGTGAATAATATCTTTTGGTATCTTGTCACGTTATTGAGCGCATGTTAGCGATTTTGTAAACTTACCTTAAGCGTTGCCATGTGGTTTCCCCTTTATCGCTGAGTAATGATTTGTGTGTTTCATGTCACTTCATCTCCAGCAATGCAACATGCTTACATATCACGTTTCCCTGAGGCTGACATTTCTTAATCCATTTTCGACCTCAAATATTTAAATGTGTTCCGGCTATGATAAGGACACTGGTGTGAGTATGATAGCAACTGCTAATATTCATTACCTTGTACACATTTTAGACGCTAATCGTTGTTTTGTTATGATCCGAAGGATAGTTTTGCATTTATGTTTCTAGATACATGTACCTTACAAACTTGCAAATATTCTAATTTATACGTATTACTTTGATAGTTGAACTAAAGACGGTATACCTTCAGAAAGGCTGGCGTTAAATCTACACTACTATGTGGAATGAAACATATACATTATCTGGCTCTCAAATGTGCCATTACCAGAGGAAACCGTTTTTGATTGTGCCTCGAAAGCTTCATACTTTTAGCTTTAAACAGAAAATTCACTCGATATAAAAAAGCAAACATCAGGATTTTAGATATATTTTATTTCTATGGATTTGTTGATTTAAGGATAACCAAAAAAATAAAAAAACCTGACATTTTTACTTTCGAAATTCACTCGGAACCCTGTGATCACCAACTATAAAAAAGATTGATGGCCCAGGATGAGCCCAGATAGAATTTTAACCCGGCACGCTGTTTGGCTGGCTAATTATGAATTTCCAAAAGTAAAAATGTTTTCTGACAGGTAATTTATTCCTAGATAACCCATGATTATGAATTTTGGAAATTCCTTATGAAGATTTAGGTTACAAAATTTCAACTGTTATGAATAGGTAAAAGCTTTAGAATTTTAGGTAGTGCAAAAATGCGCCTGATTTCAATTATTGATATGCACAATGAAATAGTTTTGTCCTAATTTATGTTACTTTAGTAAGACGTTGCATGATAGCAGGATGCATTTTTTTTTAGTGCGAATGCTAATGACGCCATAAGAAGGAAGGCTAAATTTGCGGCTTTTATCCCCAGACCGAGTCATCGTAAAATTGAAATATTGATTATTATCAAAAATAATGTGATAACTTACCACAGTCTCGAGACACACAGTGCTCGCAAAAGCTTACCACAGTCTCGAGACACACAGTGCTCGCAAAAAGTGGGAAATATCCTTTTAAAAAAAAGACTTTTAAAAGCTGAAAAAGGACGTAATCTGTTCTTATCCTTGTTCTCCTTTCAAGTATAGCATTCAACTAAATGTTATATTTTGTTTACGTTTTTTTTTCAGTTTTGAGCATGGGAAACATTCACTATGCGGGTAATAAATGTTCTCCAACGTATGAGAAACAAACGAAATTTGTCTTGTGTCAAATGTGTTTATTTGATAAATGTTCTGTCAATAATTTTTGTGTCTGTTACAGTTTCGTTCTGCCGAATATCTTTGGCCAGCTATCTGTCAATCCAATGTACAGTAGCTGTATAATGTACGACCTTAAAAGAAAACAGGAATTTTGTGATGGCGTTTAAATTCAACAGCATAAGCAATTATGTAGATATTTGAATAGTCAAGGGTTTATATATACGTCCATGGGAATAGAGGATTTGCACTTACAAATAAAAAATTTTTCTTTGTTTTTCATACCAAATCCGGCTCTCTGATTGGCCAATATTTTTTGTATAAAAAAATTAAGAGTATGAAATTAATTATAAGTATTGATGTCACTATTTTTTAATTTTATCGGGGTATGAAAAAAAATTGTTTGCAAACACAATTTTTTTTTCATACCCCGATAAAATTAAAAAATAGTGACATCAATGCTTAAATGGAGTTCAAGAACCATTTACATGTTTTAGGTCCCTTTAATATTAATATATATTGTAAAAATAGAACTACCTCATACCATTTAAATTTAACCGATAGAAATATCTTCAATGCTGTATTTGCAAATTAAAAACATACAAAGGTGCTAAGGTAAGTTATAAGTTTTTCGACCATGACGAAACCATTTATTTGGGGTATTTTCTATAACACTGTTACGAGGGAACAAATTGAAGTTGTTGCTATAGAAATCAATTTGACTGATGAGACATCATTAAAGACCCCTTACCTGGGAGTCGAGTCCAACAGTAAAGAGGACCAGGAAGAAGATGGCCGACCATAGTTGCGGAAATTTGAGAGTGGC
Source organism: Argopecten irradians (assembly GCF_041381155.1). Lineage (NCBI taxonomy): Eukaryota > Metazoa > Mollusca > Bivalvia > Pectinida > Pectinidae > Argopecten > Argopecten irradians. The sequence goes on from NC_091134.1 coordinate 24,958,443, forward strand.
GAGGGCCTCAGGATACACTATAAACGCTACACCGGGACCTGTAGAACATTTCATAATTTCTTGAAAAAGGCATAAATAATGAAATTACGCCAAAGGTACCAAATCGAATCGAATCCTCTGTATAATGACATACGTAACGGTTACACTTTATTCTTTACATCTTCTTTTATGTTTGGTAGCATACCTTGGTCCACTACTTCCTTTATTGACAGGTTCGTCTGATCTGCCATGTAACCTAGCGTTACAAACACAACACATCCGGCAAACCAGCTGGTGAACGCATCACATATTGTAATAAATATAGCGTCTCTGTAAATAAGAATTGAGGTAGGTCCATACTTTTGAAAACCAAGCCAGTTCATATGACGCGAAACCGGAAGCTGCCGAAGTTGTTTTGAATTTCAGAATGGTTTCCGATACGCTACGACATTATGCTTGGATAATTTTTAATAGGTGGAAATTATCTACGTAAAATATTGAATGTTTCAATCATTAAATAAATCAAATGAAAGCACTGAAGTGAATATTAGATGCTATCTCTGAGGTTTGTGTGCTCCCTGTCGTAAATGAGAATAGATTTTCCAATATCTCATAGGGTGCATTGCGGTCTCCATAAGTTCACCTCTGTAAACGGCCCAGCGTTTCAAGATTCTTGAAACATGTATTTCTGACGCATACTATTTTTTTAATACATAAAGTTTCCTTTTGTATCATTTTCCTGTAAACGACTGTCAGTTATGACAAAACATAATTTGATCATTCAATATCAAACCAAACAATAATGGATTATTTTGCGGATACATTAGATTTACTTGTAAGGAAACAGTCGGCATTTGAATACGCCGTCCGCCGTTTAAAAAACAATTACTTTGACGTCATATATATACTTTTTGTATGTATTAATGTAGTTCGAGAACACCCATTTTTACGGTAAAACTTGGTTTTACCAGTATTGGGATCGCAATTCCGGAACTAGCTTTTTACCCCCCCGGCTGGTGTCGTGAAGAATAAACTGAATAACCACACATTTGTGGTATATGTAGTTGTAATTTGCACCCAGATACAATATAAACTAGTTTAGAATCATTCTGTAAACTTATTCAGCAGCATCAATATCATTTTAAGTGGATTGCGAAGAAAATAAGAAAATATAGTGAATTGCATTTGATTATTCAGTTAATAATATTCCCACGGCATTCAACAGATACAAGTGGTGTCGTGGTAAGTCCTGAGCTTTCTATGCTGACGGCCCGGGTTCAACCCTTATTGGAGGCAGATTGTTTTTATTTTTTTTATTTCATATTTTTATTTGTTGTTAATTCACCATGCTTGAAAATATTCTTTTATTTTGTCTTTATATTTATTTTTGTTTTATTTTATTTTTATTTTCCAAAAGTTTATTCCAAACATAGACATGTACTGTACATCCCACTATTACGGCCACTTATTTTCATTTCCGATTTTTTTTCTCTTCAGAAATACAATCACACCGCTATTCCGTTTTACGACCGATTTTCATAGTCCCAACGACCACTAAATTAACACTAATTGACCCTTTGATTATGACCACAGGCACATGTGACTTCACACCTCGCTGTGCCTCACCTTCCCGCACGCAGCAACCCGTGAACAACTACCCGCAGGTACATCAGTCAGTCTTTTGTTTCCGTCGACCTAATTATCAGATTATCTACCTGTGCTAGGAGAGTGTTAATCGCCATCATTTGCATACTTGTGACTGGCAGTTGACGTGATCGAAACCACAAGTAATGCAACGTTCTTTCGATAGCCCTGGTGGCGAAATCGAACGATTTAGGCAGTTCTTTCTATACGTGTAACGCCAATGGAATTAAAATTCTTTAATGTATGAGATATATTGATCTTATTTCAGATATTTATGAAGTACCGTACGTCAATCATCTCATTTCAATAGATGTGTCATCTATTTTGTTGCGGTAAACAATCGGTGTTTTGCATTAGTTAAAAGTACGCTTGACTATTGCACAGTAGTCTTTCAAACACTTTACCGATTGTGATCGTAAGTTATTATTTGACCAATCATTGCACATGGCGGGATAATTAAAATCGATTTACGTAAATATTAATAATAATTTACACAGATCAATACCAATTTTAAAACACATAGATTCTCATTTACCTCAGGTGATACTATGTGATAATTAAACCAGAGACATAGATAATTTAATAACTATCTAAATCTCTGATTAAACTAACGATATGTATTTGAATTATAATTAAAACATAATAGAAAGTAATGTCTAGAAAAAGTATTTTCATTTAGATTGTCAACAATTACTTCAGTGAAATTCAGTTTAAGATTTAAATAAGCACACACCATTAACTTTATTTAATGAAAAAAAATATGTCTATGCTCTAGAAATAAATGGTATAGTCATTATATGTCCCTAATTTATCAAACTTTAAAAAAATATTTGTAAATTATTGGTTTTGATTAGATACGCATGCATTAAAATATGATATGATTAAGATTCTAATGGCCGACAAAACTAATTGATCAAATATAGTAATTTGCAAATTTATCTTAACCAAAATATATCAAACTGGTTTTTTCCCCACACGTACATGTACATACTCAGCATGCTATGTTATGTTTCTTATGTTTTTTTTTTATATAAATGTAATGTATATGTCATGTCAAGTTTATGTTGATGTCCCATGTATTTGTAAATGTGTTAAATGCAAAAAATTGAACAAAAAAATTAAAAAAAAAATATATATATATATAATATACATTTATATATACATGTATATTGCATTTTTCATAAAATTTCAATTTTGAAACAAAAATACAGTACATATATTATGTACCGGTAAGCTAGGATACAGAGTTTCTGTTCTTGATCGTCATGATCATAGAAGAAACCTGGTCCACCTCAGAATTAAGACCACCTCGCTATTAAGACCACTTTTACTCAGACCACTGGGTGGTTTTAATAGAGGGGTTTTAATGTAAATACTGTTATACATATTCTCAACACATGTTATATAATGTTTCTGACGTCCCTTGCTCATACACATTTTCATTTACAGCGGTTCGGAGCGGTAGGGAGCTGGGTTTTCGAGAAAAATATTTCAAAGATTAAAGGATAGATAACCACCCCATATATACATCTCTTCGTATCTGTAGCAGTGTGCAGCCAAGCGTGAAGGTGTGATACATTGATCATGACCACATCAAAACAATAAGCAGTGATCTAGAGTTGGCTGTTCTATTGTTTTAGAGGATTAAGTGTCATTTTATAACGATATCTTATCGTTTGGTTGTTTATGCAAATTAAATGAAAAAAATTCGGAGGTGTTTAAAATATAAATGAAATTGTAATACATGTACGTACTATTCTGTACTAGGCAAATGTACTTATATAATTTGTAAAACAATGTGTTTTTTTCAGAGTAGATTATCATGTCAAAGTAAAATTGCTGAGTGAATCTGCTATAATATATATTGAAACCACTGAAGCTTATAATTTTCGTTACTGTAAAGGAAATTTTAGAAATATCAACCCATTTCAAATGATTGGACTGAACTAATTAAGTCTTCCCATCTTCTCCTCCCGGTAGGAGTATGTTATTTTTTCATTACATTGTACAGATCAATATGAAATATTTAATGTAAGTAGGAAACAAATTTGACATATTTCAGAGTCAGCCTAATTCAGGTATTCTCTGATAGCAGATAATAAAACCGTGATATTCCACAAAATTAGTACTAATCTGATAGATTTGTATCAATTCATCAAAACAGTAAAAAGTAAGCGTGTCACTATCCTTCATTAAATCATATACTACAATTATGTTTTTCTTGAACCAAGCCTTATAAGAACTGTTTTTCTACCAATCAAAGTAAATTATCATGTTCAAGCCTTATGAAAACAGTTTTGGAACCAATAGTCAAACTTCAAAGTAAATTATCATGTCAAAGTAAAATTTCTGAGTGAATTTGCGATCCGAATTTTGGACCTATCCTTGCTCCAAATTTTGCTGAACAACTTTCCATAATGTTTAATAAGAAGATATTTACAAATTGTAGTTAGAAAAGGACACTGATTACAATATTTGTCATCTAGGTAACTCGTGCAGTTACCGTTTGTTAGAATATGTGTTGTAATGTACTACAAACTTGATAGACATAGAGAAAAAATATTAACATGTTTTGACAAAAAACATCCTTCGTGCCATTTACATGTCGTTTAGTTAATTAACTCAGGTTATTTAGTTTTATAGTTGATATATATACATTCATGTACTTGAAACTTGATAAAGCATATACCGGTAAACAGCTGATAGCTGACAGAGATTTTTTTCTCTCTTTCCCTCTCTTTCCCCTCTTTCTCCCTGATATGTTGTCAAAGTAGTATTAGTGAAGTTATGAAGCATGAAAGTCATCCTTTATGACAATATACGTTAGTTATATATGTTACACGGTCTGACAACCATTAATTTTTGTAGTTATAGATAGTATGGTGTTCTTAAACTTGCTAGATACATTTTTGTTAAACAGGAAATCCTTGATGTCATTCATATTAGTCATTAAAGGTCAAATACGTGTACGGTATTGCTTAAACATTATATGAGATTTTATATAATATAACCAGTAAGTTTTTTCTTGATATCTGAAGAATGCCTGTTTAGTTTTTAACAAAAAAAAAAATCAATTTAATTTGACATTACAAGTCACCATAATGCTGAAACTTTTCTTTATATAAACTTGACAACATAAATACTTCCTATTTGATTGAAGGTTCTGCACTGAAATGCATTATGTGTATTTAGAATAACTTGACCTGTACAAAATGTGAGAAAATAAATCAATGTGATAAATTATTACGACCAAATAAAACAACAATTATTTGTATTAGTTTTTCAGCCTTAGTTTAAGTCCTGTTTTCTTTGGATCGTTTTCCAATTTGCAGTTATACTGATAATATAACCATTGACTTATCAACCTTTAAAACACTCGAATCAACTCCTATCATCCAGAAGTTTTACCGCAGCAGTACTTTCAGTACTTTGATTCTATACAGTTTTGAAATATGCATGAAAAATGCAAGAAAATAAGACTTAACAGAAAAAAATGACATGGGTTTCCCCAAAGGTATGGTGCTACCTTAAGGGTAGATTAATTCAGTGATCGTCTCAGAATTCAAAGCATTTTATGCAACATATTTAACTACCACTTCCAAATGTAAGAAATGAGAAGACCGACCGTTTTGTTTTATCCTATCTTCATTGCTACCTGCAGCCATGGAAATTGTATTCGCGAATAGGACTGAAAAATTAAAAGTAGGATTCACAGTCCATACCTGTACATGTTGTTATGGAATTTATTATGACTGGCCAAAGCAATTAGAGCACTTGAAGGCAAGCCGAGAGAGTATATAGTCTGCGTGGCGCCGTCAACCCATACCTGTTCGATAAAAGTTAAAACTTTGACAAAGAAAATTAATTCATATATCGAACTTAATTTTCAGAGTATGACACAAAATTGATGTTGAACAGGTTAACACATTGGGTGGTATGGTTATACAACAATATAATTTGAGTGCTGAATGCCTGCCTAAATTATGTTTACCGATACATTTTTTTACCGAAAATTTAAGGAGCTCTTCCCATCTCGGCACCATGTAGTATCGAAGTCCCTGTAGGGAGCCCGGAAGTGTCAGGCCACGGACTAGGAGAGTTATCAGGAAAATATAGGGGACAGTCGCCATCACATACATCACCTGAAATATAAACACTAATGTGTTTATTATCATGGAAGAAAATGATCCGCATTACAATAGGCAATACCATCAGATAAATCCTACTAATGCAAATGATGCTCCCATCCAATAACAAAATACCGACTTTCCCACTGGTTAAATACTCAAACAACGGTGCGCCAGTTATAAACAGCCTAATTTACGACCCGACTTAATTTTGTATGGTGTATATTCCGACATTGCCTAGTTGCACGTTTTACCACCTGGCGATTCGTCAATTGTAAAATACTACTGACTTTCCTTAGTTAAGCATTCAATTGCTATCGGTAATAATAAAGTTTCATCTGTATTGAATACCATTTCCATATAATATACGACATGACCCAGGTGTTAAATAGCTGATCATTTGCGAAGAACAGAAAATTATATTTTCTGCAAAAGACGGTTAACATTTCTTTTTGGTTCCATTAATGGTAAAATATCATTGCAAAGGCCGCCGAGAATGAAACGTTGAATATGCTAACCTAATTATTAATAAATTGAGATAAGAACAAAGGAACTCATGTCGTGAAATACGTCTTATGCCGCTAAGAAGAGTCATACATAAGAGACTATATGTCGAGAAATGGCGCACGTAGCACAAAGTATGTGGGTGTTGTGTTATTTATGGACATGCATAGTATATAAACTGCCAGGTTAAAGTCCTTTAACTCGATAGTACATTACCTTTCCCGAGGTATGTATTCCCCTAATGAGACAAAGAAATATGATGACTGACGTGACCAACCCACACAGGAGCAATGGCCAACGGACCGTGCCTAGGGTTTGGATGCTCTCTGTGAGTTCTAGGACATTTTTCCTGTAATAAATATAATAGCGAGTTATTATGTATGATTATCACTTTCTACTTTATCGGACGAAATGTTACTGGGGAAACATCAGGTGGGTGTAAAAAACACACAGGACATATCAATATACACAAAATTACGCTTCATTTACCTTCTGAACCAAAATGTTTAAAAGCAGGAGTCTGTAAAAATGAGTAAGAAAACAGTTTATTAGATAGAACATAATTATTGATTTCTTACTCCCAGAATTCTTCGGGGGGGTGTTTTCAGTAGTGACCCATTTGCGTACGTGTTGGAGAGTGGAGTTCAGATAATTCGCTTGTATGGTGAAGTTTCCAGTATCATTATAATTCCCCATAGTCCTGGTGAAGCACAGTCGTGTGTTCCAGTGATTATCGCACGTTGACCATGGAATGGTGGACGAAAAAGACATACCGAAATAGTACAGCGTCCACGAGATGATGACAGTGTAATATAACCCCAGGACGGCGGTGAGCGTCATCATACCGTAGCCAACACCTGCGAAATTTCAAGATTTGTTTTATAACTATTTTACTAAAACCAAACAAAAATATCAGTCGTTTGGGATTTTCTGTAGTTATTCGAACGTATATTTCAGTAAGACTTTAATGAATTCATTCATAAAGACTACGCAGTTTTTCTTGCACACACGTTTCGCATACATATGATGCTGTCATTATATGACTTATTATGTCCATGTCTAATGGCTTAACGCTTGCTTGCAAAATAAATGAAATGCTTGTTAGACATCCGAGATCATCACTATGGTAATAAATATTTTTTAAATCTTATTGATGCAACAGCTTTGTTCCATGTCAAGATTGTGATCGAGTGTTTATATAATATTGACATTCAAATAAACACACAAACCTTTGAATAAGGGACAGCATTCCCAGACTTTTCCTGGTCCTAGATTTGAGTACTGAGCATATGTAAACTGTAGGAAAACACCCGGCGATCCAATTATAACAAGGAACAGGAAATAGGGAATGAGGAAGGCACCTACAATGAAAATAAATTACACCGGATACCGTATTTGGTTATCTGTAAAGATATTTGTTTAAGTGATATAGCGCTATAAAAAGGGCAACAGTTCCATTATACAGAAAACAATACATGAATATACCGCAGTCTCCCAAAACACGCACCTGTCACAACATACACGCAACACACATGGGAGGCCGTCCTTACATGACCATAGCTGTTAATAGAACGTTAATTAATCATACAAACAAACAAATTAACCGATTCACATCATAAGTAGGAATCATATGGTCCTTACATGAACATAGCTGTTAATAGGACGTTAACTTATCAAACAAACAAACAAACAAACAATCGTCTCATGGTTTAATTCAACTACAAAACATGTTAGTATTCCTATTCATTTTACTAATTAATAGAATTAGTTCATTTGATTTGAAAACATGGAAATATTAAAGTCCATGAGATTTGTACGTGTGAACCAATTATATGAACACAGTAATAGCATATCTCCGCTCACTTGTATGTTGTGAAAGTTACAACATACGTTAAATCCTGAGGAAACAATCAGTACATATATTTATTTCGGACGGTTAAGGATGATAAAGACTAGGAAGTTTTCTTGTCAACAAATGTATTTCTGTTTCTCTTGGGTCTTATTGAAATAGATGTGTTTAGTACTTTTTAATCGCCGGTGTGATTCAGTATTTGGCCCCTGAGTTATGTTTGGTAATCTGACTTGTATGCTAGTTATCAATGAAGCGGTGAACGTCTACTCTTTTGGAACACATGGTGTCATGCTCCTTTTAGAGGGTCTGTTCAAATCTATATTTTAATTGTTCTCAATTTCGCAGCTAGACTAAAAATGATTATATTATCTGTAGATGCACTTTTTATAGTTCCATGCGAAAAAAAAAAAAAAAAATACAAAAAATCTCCCGGTACTATGAAATTTGAAATCCTAATCTATGTTTTGTACAAACATTGATAACCTTTGGTTCAGAGAGATTACAAGACATCTTTGGCAGCAGTAAAAAATAATGTTTAAGTTAACGATTACATAATGATAAAGTGGTGTAAAAGTTGTATACAGATAATTTTCGACTGAAAACCGAAGTGCATGTTTTCCAAATAGGTGTTTGATATGCATTCGCTCGAGATATTGTCGACCGCCTGAGGAATTATAAGCTCAAGAAAATAGCTCGGCTGCAGATGTGATTTTTAACACAAAGATATTTATGATAGAACATGAGATTTTGTATGTCCTAAATGCACCACCGTACATTTGTCAGTCACTAACAAAGGAACTATTATGTACAATTTGATATTTACATTCATAACTATATGTATGTATATACTATTTAGCTTGTATGAAAGATGTCCCACCGCCGACAGATCATACACAGTAACCAAGAGGTGGATAATAATCGATGTAGAATCGCGTATAGATATGTATAATTAAGACAAATATAAATTAATTTTGTTATCTGCGCAATCAGAAATTCAATTATTATAGGGCACAGTGCCGTGGATTTTTTTCGGAATGCAAATTATCGTTTTAAATTTTCTTATTCCGAATTTAAATTAGAAGCTAAAATTTTCCAATGATGGTTATATGTATGAAGTAAGTAACTTTTGTTACCGAAGAAAAATACTTGTCTGTCTTGTTGATAATGGAAGAAATTTACAATTGGTCGGTGGTACATGTAGAACATATCTATGTTGTTGATATAATGTATTTGTTGTAAGAAACATATCTAAAGGTAGTTTCAATCGTCAACACTATATGTAGGTAGAATGCATACCAGAACGAATCCTACTTAAGATAGACATTACACTAGATCTTACCTCCGCCATTTTTATAACAAATGTAAGGAAATCTCCAAATATTTCCGAGCCCAACAGTAACTCCAATACACGAAAACAAAAACTCCAATCGGTTCGACCAGTTTCCACGGGACGTGTTCGCCGCCATATTGGAATGCGCGTATCAGGGTTGCCACCAAAGGGATATCCCTTGAAAGATAAACCTTTGACCTCTATATCAAATGCATGTACCATACTTGGTATTATTTTTTAATTGTTTTATGTCATATCATGATTTGCTTCGTCAGCTTTAGTTTTATCTTAAGGTCCACTAAGAAGGTAGGATCAAAGAAGACTTCTCCATGTGTCAAGTTGTGTGCTCCTTCTTAAAGCTGACGATTCAAGTTGAAAAATATACATTTGAGACTTAATAAATGATAATAAAGTTTTTTCCCCAAAATTCTTTTCCGAGACAGCCCCTTGCGTTTCTAAGGACGTACAGTTTGACCTCTACTTGGATAAAATATGCCTATCGTTAATCTTGAGCCGGTCGAGTGTTTTTACACCTTGCACAGCGAGCGTTAGACTGATTGCACTTGTGTGTGGTTCACGCACTTTATATAAGGGTCGGTACCCGGTTTTTGTATTCAAGCAGAGTTAAAACAAAATGGCGACTGCAAGTCCTTTGAAACGGAAGTGGTTGTGTAAGAAACAGATTTTGTGAAAAAATCCCTATTTTTTTAACTCAAATGTATACTTAACTTCCATGGTCAGCTCAAAGCACAGTGGTAGTTTCATCTCCTGCTTAACGCTCAGCATTAAGCATTTAGGGAGAGGGACGACTGGTTCGCCCGTTGTCAGTATAATATGGCCAGATGTTGTGTGTTGCTGGGTGTCTTCTGCGACATGATTATGTGGAATAACACCATAGAAACAACACGGACATACCAGTCTCTCAAAAACATGTCCCTCGCACTTCAAACACGCAAGGAAAAACATACACGGGAGGATGTCGTCGTTAAATGACCCTTGCTGTTATTGGGACGTAAATATAATTAACCAAACTAAATGAAAGTTAGCTTTAGCATTGGTGTTATTATACTTCCTTTGTCGTCCTAGTAGCGAGAATTACATACACATATTTTCTATATTCTCACGATATTTAAAACAGCTTTCTAGACGTCTTCTCAACAGTTTCATTTACATACCCTAACTTCCTTAATTTCTTCCGTTTTTTCAACACGAATACCTACAGACATCCAAACACAGCAGCACATTGTATACATGGGAGCCGTCCCTGGACGTTAATCTATTATACGAATCAAAACCAAAATCCTTACCTTTTGTAATGCTTCTCAATGGGAAAAATTAATTAAGAATATAACGAATTGGTTTGGATATGGATTTATTATATTAATGTCCTAGCCAGGGTCGTGTAAGGACGGCCTTCGATGTATGCCATGTCTTTCGTATGTGAAATGCGAGGTGGGTGTTTTTGGAGACCGTGGTATATTCGTGTTGCGTCTTCTTGTATAGTTGAATCCTTTCCCTTTTTAAAGTGCTATATCACTGAAGCATGTTGAGCGCTAAGCAAGATCAGAAACTACCACTTTTATAGACTTTGGCGTGTCTCGACCAGGGGACAAAACCCTTGTCAAGAGAGACAATAGAAAGAAGAAAGTTAATTAGAAAGGAAGAACGGATAATATCCTAAATCTAGTCGCCTTTTACAATCACGCAAACGGGGCAGCAGGTAGAATTCTATCGCCCTTCCTGCAGGGACAGAGGCCAGATTAATCCCTGGTTTATCTTTAAGTCTGTGGCATATACCTACATGTATTGTCGTTTAAGTTATTTTTCTTGCGAATATCGATGCAATACAAATCGTATACCAGAAAGAGCAATTAGTAGTGTGTTCGAAGATGTATTACTTACCCCCAAAACCTCAAAACAACGACTAGAAATCCTAGAAATCCTAGAAATCCTCAGGGCTGCTGTGGCCGAAAAGTGAACGTATCCAACCTGTTACTCCACGTAACATAATAAGACATGTTATGGTGTAGTATAAGATATATATAATGATAATAATGAATGTACAATATACCTTTGTATCAGCGTGATGTGTATTGCATTCCATAACAAAATTTAAGTACCTATTATTTAAGTATTTGTTTATGGTCAGAAAGTTTAAGTACCAAGTATTACTATATACCGGATACGTGATACTGACAACGAGCAGTCGATATTATCATTCCTCTTCTTCCTAACTGACTTTATCTTTCCTAATGCCTTCCTTGGAACCGTCTCACTGTTGCCCTTGAGTTGAGCGTCCGTCCCTGTGAGGAAGGCTCTGGGTTCTGTCCCCTAGCCGAGACACATAAAAAAACTATAAAAGTGGTAGTTTCTGCTCCTGCTTAGCGCTCAGCATTCAGGGAGTGGGGCGACTGATTTGCTCGTTGTCAGTATAATGTGACCGGGTGGGGTGTGTTGCTTGGTGACTTGGCGGCATGCTTTAGTGATATAGCACTATAAAAAGGGCAACAGTTCCACTATAAAAGAAGTCACAACACGAACATACCGCAGTCTCTCGAAACACGCACTTGCACGCTACACACATGGAAGGCCGTCCTTACATGACCCTGGCTGTTAATAGGACGCTAAGATAATCAAACAACAATCAAACAAAAATTCAACACAATTTGGTATATTGCTTTATATCAATTGCTTGATACTGGTCAAAATCCATCAATATTTGCAAGAGTTACGGGACTTGATGACTAACTGTAAATAGCTATTTTTTTGTGATGCTGTGCAGGCGACACATCAACTCTTGTGGAATTCTTGTGTCAATTATAAGATGAAAGTAAAGTCAAATGGCAATGCATTTCTCTTACGTATATATTGGTTTATTATGTATAGTAGAATTTTGCCAGGTATATATATCTTATCAATGTTTTCAACTCTAAATACCTATTTTTTGTGATGCTGTGAAGGCGACATATCCACTCTTGTAGAATCCTTGTGTAAATGATAAGATAAAAGTAAATTCAAATGACAACGCATTTCCCCTAAGTACATAGTTTATCATGTATGGTAGAATACAGATATATGGCCTTTTAATAAAATGTTAACACCAATGGGACCTGCTGCCCATATTGCATGATCGTAAAAGGCGACTAAATTTAGGAACTTACCTTTTCTCTTCTTCCTTAGTGACTTTATCTTTCCTAATGCCTCCCTTTGCACCGCCTCACTTTTGGCCTTTAGTTGAGCGTTCGCCCCTGTGAGGAAGACTCGTGGTTCTGTCTCCTGGCCGAGACACATCAAAGTCTATAAAAGTGGTAGTTTCTTCTCCTGCTTAGCGCTCCGTATACAGGGAGTGGGGTGACTGGTTTGCTCATTGTCTGTATACTGTGACCGGGTGGGGTGTGTTTTTTGGTGTCTTCGGCGACATGCTTTAGTGATATAGCTCTATAAAAGGGGCAACAGTTCCACTATACAAGAAGACATAACACGAACATACCGCAGTCTCCCAAAACACACACCCCGCACAACATACACGCAACACACCGCATACATGGGAGGCCGTCCTTACATGAACCTGGCTGTTAATAAGACATAAATTAATCAAACAAACAAACAAACCTTTACCCAATAGCTCTTGCCTATCTTTGGTGGAAAATGACAGCTGTTACATCATAGAGAGCACAACAAACACATATGGGTGACTTTGCTTATACCAATATAAAATTTATCTATGATTTGATATTTGATCCTGGCAACGCTGAGGACTGAGGGCGTTGGTTGTCTTAACAACTAATATTGTACACATTCTCATCAACAAGAGAGTATCGAAACATATTCCAAACGACTAACGTCGAAAAGATACGTAGGCGTTCAGCAAGGTTCAATTCTTGATCTTTTATATTTCTTTTCTCAGATGGTTTACAATGAAAATAAAACGAATTGTGCCGTAGGTGCATTTCCAATAATTGTTGAATGCATGTCAAGTACCCGTGTAACAATGAATATAGCTTGGTCATTGGAGGTCAATTTCTTTATTTACATCGGATCATTTGATTCTTTGTTACTGTGTTAGTCTGACATGTAATACTATAGAGCAAAATTTCTAGCGGAAAAGAGAACGAAAATATCAAGGCGGTTAAATGTGATTTATCAGCAAAATTTAATTTGTTTTGGTTTTGGAAGGCCAAAACCCCCTACAGGTACAGCGTTAGAATTGTACCAGCTACCCCAATTGCATGAAGGTAAAAAGCGACTAAATTTATGATAAGATCTTTTCTCTACTTCCTAAGTCAGTTTCATCTTCCTAATATCTTCCTTGACACCGCCTCACTTTTGGCCTACGGTTTAACGCTCGTCCCTGTGAGGTTCTGTCCCCTTGCCAATGCCATAGTCTTTAAATGCAGTGGTTTGTGACCCTGATAAGCGTTCAGCATACAGTGAGTAGGACGAAATGTTCGTCCGTTGTCAGTATAATGTGAGCGGTTGGGGTTTGTTGCTTGGTAGGACGAAATGTTCGTCCGTTGTCAGTATAATGTGAGCGGTTGGGGTTTGTTGCTTGGTAGGACGAAATGTTCGTCCGTTGTCAGTATAATGTGAGCGGTTGGGGTTTGTTGCTTGGTGTCCTCGGCGACATGCTTTAGTGCACTATGAAAAGGTAAAAGGTTCCACTATACAAAAGGACACATCACGAATATGCCACAGTCTCTTATAACACGCACTAATGCATGCAACACCTCTTTTAAGGGAGGCCGTCCTTACATGACACAGGCTGTTAACAATTAACCTTGTAGTTCATCGATTATAGGTATGAGAGTTGTGTTGTGATCTTTAATTTATCAGGAACAGATATTACGACAATTAATGATGACAAATAGATAAAATATGCTTGTTTTCCCGATTTCAAGTAAGTTATGATATTTGTGATATGCAATGCAAAGTCAAGATTTTCGTTGGAAAATAAACAATAAATCAACCAGATTCCCAAGACACGACCAAGCTCAATATTGATGCATGCCGTAAGCATTGGAAGACGTGTTAAAACATTTGATTAGTGCATTTATGTTCCATAAGGTTCTGTTTCTTGCCTCGTCTTTTTAATTTCAAAGACGACATCAACACTGTATTTGATGTAAATAGATATTGTCACGTTTATGCGGTGCCCCTTTGTCAGTATAATGTGACCGGGTGGGGTGTGTTGCTTGATGTCTTCGATGGCATGCTTTAGTGAATGCCCCTGATGTATGCTGCTGATGGCACTAAACTGAATTCATCACATACTTACCAATGTATGTACTAAAATAGGTGACCAACGCGTAGGTTTCGAATTTTCATTGCTACTTTACAAACGTGCAACGCATAATATTTCACCTATTGATTCTTTTGATTTATCAAAACACTGTTAATCAATATCATGTAAAAATGCGGTTATTCCATGGATCCGATTTCGTGAATAATATCTTTTGGTATCTTGTCACGTTATTGAGCGCATGTTAGCGATTTTGTAAACTTACCTTAAGCGTTGCCATGTGGTTTCCCCTTTATCGCTGAGTAATGATTTGTGGTTTCATGTCACTTCATCTCCAGCAATGCAACATGCTTACATATCACGTTCCCTGAGGCTGACATTTCTTAATCCATTTTCGACCTCAAATATTTAAATGTGTTCCGGCTATGATAAGGACACTGGTGTGAGTATGATAGCAACTGCTAATATTCATTACCTTGTACACATTTTAAACGCTAATCGTTGTTTTGTTATGATCCGAAGGATAGTTTTGCATTTATGTTTCTAGATACATGTACCTTACAAACTTGCAAATATTCTAATTTATACGTATTACTTTGATAGTTGAACTAAAGACGGTATACCTTCAGAAAGGCTGGCGTTAAATCTACACTACTATGTGGAATGAAACATATACATTATCTGGCTCTCAAATGTGCCATTACCAGTAGAAACCGTTTTTGATTGTGCCTCGAAAGCTTTTATACTTTGAGCTCTAAACAAAAATAGTGAATTTTGATTTATATGGCCATGCCCGATATAAAAAAAGCAATACCGGTTGTTAGTCAGTAGATGATATGGATATTTTAAATTGGGGCGTCTCTATGGTATTCGTTTATGATTTAAAAGAGTAAAAAAATAATTTAACCGAGCAGATATTACCTGTACTTGCCTCATTTTTACTTTCAGAAATTCACTCGAAAACGAACATGGGATTTTAGATATATTTATTCGGATTGTTATAGGGATCAACCAACTAAATAAAAAAAGACCTTCGAAATGGCCCCTGTGTATACAAGATTGAGCCCAGGATAGAATTTTAACCCGGCCGCTGATTGGCTGGCTAATTATGAATTTCAAAAGTAAAAATGTTTTCTGACAGGTAATTATTCCTAGATAACCATGATATGAATTTGGAAATTCATATTGTGATTTAGGTTCAAAATATCAACTTTGATAATGAATAGGTAAAAGCATTAGAATTTTAGAATTTTTTAGTGCAAAATGCGCCTGATTTCAATAAAGCTACCATGGTTGGAGTTTGAGAAGAAGGACCCAAACCGTTTTTTTTCTATCTAGTGTTATATGAGAACCTAGACTTTAATTATAGAACACAATAGCTAAATAATATTCCTTTGTTTTAATAATACAGTACAAAACTTTAACAAAGTTTAACACTGTGGTCTATGTAAAATTATTTAGTTGGTTGCTCTCTATACAGCGTGGAAGAGTAGATGGACGATTCAATGATTCCGTCTGTGTCGGGTTCGTTTGTCAATGCAATAAGAAATAAGATTTGTCCTAAATTATGTTATCTAACAGGTACGACGTTGCATGATAGCAATAGGAACTAAATTTAAGATTGTATGCTTTTATTTTTGGGTGTCGAATCTAATGACCCATATGAAGAAGGCAATAGGGCTTTATCCCCAGACCGAGTCATCGTAAAATTGAAATATTGATTATTATCAAAATAATGTGATAACTTACCACAGTCTCGAGACACACAGTGCTCGCAAAAGCTTACCACAGTCTCGAGACACACAGTGCTCGCAAAAAGTGGGAAATATCCTTTTAAAAAAGACTTTTAAAAGCTGAAAAAGGACGTAATCTGTTCTTATCCTTGTTCTCCTTTCAAGTATAGCATTCAACTAAATGTTATATTTTGTTTACGGTTTTTTTTTCAGTTTTGAGCATGGGAAACATTCACTATGCGGGTAATAAATGTTCTCCAACGTATGAGAAACAAACGAAATTTGTCTTGTGTCAAATGTGTTTATTTGATAAATGTTCTGTCAATAATTTTTGTGTCTGTTACAGTTTCGTTCTTGGTGTTTGAACCGTTATATATGCCAATTGTAATCAATGAGGTGCATATAAGGATTGTATCAAGTAAGGACATCGTCTATCTGGAGTTCTACTCTGTAGCATAATAACGAGATATTTGAATTTGTGATTAACTCTTCGCATAATAGATTTGATTTGAGATCATTAGGAAATAAAAAAGTTCAAGCCTTATCTTTCAATGAGTTTTGTACTCACCAGGCAGAAATATAATGCATGTTTTATCATTTTGTTCCGAGTTGCCCCCCTTAGACCTTACATTTACGTTCCTTATCTTCATGTTCCAGATGCTGTATTGCCGACAGATAATGGACATTTATCTAGAATTACTATCTCCGCCTAACAGAAATGAGTGTGTGTGTGCTGTTAGTGCCTTATTAATAAAGCTTTATTCAATAATTTTATACTTTCGACTTTAAAGATGAGAACCTAATGGGGAAATTATGTAATTTTGGTAATATATTTTCGGCAGTATATCACATTTTAGGATAGAACTGTGTTTCCATTGTTTTGAATATCTTGGTGTTAATAATTTTCTTCAATATTTCACTAAAATGAAAAAGACCTAAAATTTTGCATCATTTATTTATTTACAAACCAATTCTAGCATTTAAAAATATTTGTCCATTCATTACACTCAATCCAAAATATCCACACATTTTCCTATCTGCTAGAGCACAAAAGTGATCTAAGGTCTGCCCGAAATGACATGTTCATAAAGGCATATATCACTGGATTCGCAACGTTGTACAGGAAGTACATATAGAAAATTATTGGACTATATGGTATCCATCCATGCGCCATCAACCAGGCTGGCAAAAACGCCAATAAGAACACAACTGTCACTATAAATAACATGGCAGCCGTTCGAATATTTGCATAGAAATTTTTGTCCTTGATCTGTCCAGGATGCTTTTTCTTTACGGATTTATCTGAGGAATCTGCATTATTTCCAACGTTGTTTCCATTTAACGCCGTCATTTGTGTTTCGGCCATTGAGATTTCAGCTGCCGCCGGAAATAGGCTTGAGCGTTTCCGTTTTGCCTTTAGGGCTCGGCGTAAGTGTATCGCTCGATAGATAAGTCCATACAACACAAACACGATCAAAAATGATAACAAATAGAATCCCGCGTATATTTTCTGATATACATATATGAAATACTCTCCAAAGATAGTGCTAAATGGGCCACATACACCAGTCAGATCCTCGCCGCCCTGTGGTGTGTCTGTAACATTCGGCGTAACGGTAATATCGTCACAAAGTTCGACATTTGATAAAGATGTGTTATAAGGCTGATCACTAGATGGCGCTGTGTACAAACACGTTATGTTAGATCCAGTTGTAGAGTCGGACAGAGGAGCTGGATAAATAGTATACATCATTGACGTCAAAATGCCAAAAACGCACGCAAGTGCCGCCATTAGAAGCACAATGGCTTTGGCACGCGGAATGTTAATGGCGTGTAAGAAAGGATGACATATGCAAAAATATCTGTCAAAGGCTATAGCAACCATTACAAAGGCAGAAAACGGTACATTACACGTCAAAAGAAACATATACAATTTGCAGAAGAAGTCAATTTCAAGACGATGGTCCAATCCAAGCGCCACAATATTGAATGGTATCAGAACGAGGCACGTTAGGAAATCTGTTCCCGCAAGGGTCAGGATGAATATGTTGGATGTGGTTCTGTCACGTTTTCTTGTATATATGTATAACACTAGAAAGTTTCCGATGGTGCCAACAATGCTGAACACCCCTAGAATCGCCATAATGATGCAATGTTCTGTATCCACCATGATGACGGCCGTACATTGATGTCACACAGATCTGAAAAGGATAAAGCGATTTTGTATTTAGATGGAAGTATTATATTCAAGTCTAAGGCATTTCTGCAAAATTCAGGCCCTTGATGCCCAGGCCTGTTGCCGCAGTTGATGCATGTCAACTTACACTTTAACTTCGACTTTCATTAAAATATTATTGAATAACATTGATTGCTTATATATTGTACATAATAAAAAGAGAATGTCCTTTTAGATGACTGTTATAAGTTTAATGAAGGCGTATCGCGTACACATTTTCCCCACCCTGTATCTATTTCCGAATTGCTGGGAATATACAGAACTCACATGTTTGGTTTGTGTACATATAATATACAACCAGGGTATCCCGATGTAGTACTGTTTACTTGAGAGAAAAGACACCAACTACCCTATCTATTTACTAGCTTTATAGGCTAGCTAGCAGTTGAAATTCACACAGTTTATAATATGCTGACACAAAAGACACAGACACAACCATGACCATGTTGTTCATTATTAGTACATTGTAATTCGAAAACGTAAATGTTTCTGATGGCTAATACATCAGGCGGCTCTTGTGATCCAACTCATTCCGCATCTTGGTAAATCTAGAAGCCAAGTTCTAAATATAGTCTCAAACTAACAAAACTTTTGAAAAAATTTGAAATTGAAACACCTACAAGTGAAATGCATTAGTTTTTGTCATAATTTGTATGTTATAGTACATATGTAAAAACAATGTATATCGTTATCGACATGGCAACAACAAAGAAGCCATTTGCGCAGGAATATTACAACATAGTTTTTGTTCACTTATAAGTATTTTTAAATAAAACAAAAATAATGGATCATTAAAAAGCTATTTCCCGCTTCATTAGGTTTTACACTCATTTGAAATCATAATAAACGATAAATCGCGATAAATGACTGCCACAAATGAATGTGATCTTTGACGGCAATCAAAACGTAGTTCAATTGGTTGTTTACGGTAATTATAAAGACACTATTTTTCCAAAAGTAGAAATATTTTTGATTGAACGAACGATACAAATGTAATTATAAATTGTAATGTCAAGTTATGTCTTATTTTAATGGTTTGGTCGATTGCACAAGTTATGGAGGGAAAAGTAACACTTTTTTCATAATTACAAGGATATAAAATACGTTGAATTAACGTAAACTGCATCCTTTACTGCAGGGAATATTCCTTTTTTTCAATACAAGTATCCCACTAACATTAATACTAGGGCTGTTTTATTTTTTTGTTGTTTCTAAAATCAGGTTAGTTGGAAACAGCGGCATGGTTTAATTAGGTCAATCTGTATGACCGTCCTCAATCATTTTTGTCATTAAGGAGCACATGTAAGCGGTACTACATGTCACAAGGTATCAGAGAGAGCCGCCGTTTGAGCCACATCGCACTGAACTGTAAGCATTCGGAAGTATTTGAGAGACACGTTGCTGTAACTGTTGTTTCATCAAATAAACACAAAGTTTTTATAACTGTCGAGGAAATTCACGCGGTTCTAAAGATTTCTCTTGGTGACGGGAATATTATTGTGCCATGTGTAATTTCAGGTTTAAAGCAATTCATCTGCCCGTTTTATATGATTACAGGTTTTTTACCTAAAATATATTCATTGGTGCGAAACATGGATAACGTCACGTGAGCCCATGGGGCAGGGTATTGAACACGAGGAGTCGTTTCCTATCAGGGCTAACCCTTCAGTTTGATATCCCTCGGGGAGGAATTGACCTGGTTTATTTTACAGCACCCTGACCGAAGGGAAGTATTACCCTAAAGTGAGGTAAATCAGGACTAGAAATGTGATCATGGGCACACTTAATGCACTGTCATATATTAACTTGGTCGGTCCTTTTAATGATATTAGACGAACTGGAGACCAGTACAAAATAATGAATACTGGGATTTTGATTGAATCAGAGGCTGTCAGCAACTTGTGCCTTGTGTGTGTAATCTTACAAATAGATGGCATCGTACTGTGTCAGTTTAATGACACACCAGGTCGAATTACAAAACAAGTCTATAAATTATATTAATTGAAGGACAGACAGGATTATTTTACGGTTCTACATTTTGTTTCGAATTATTAATTATGAAATGTCCACGTTTTACTCATCAATATGGCACAAAACCAGATATTATGATTCATCACTTGCTTCTGCTCTAGATGTAGCTATAGTGCGAATGTATGTATGTGATTCATAACATTTGTCGTCAAGAAACAAATCTTCAATTGGATTTCTATTTTGAATTTCTTCCCAATATTAATATCTAAAAATCGACTAAACGGAAATTCAGCAAATAATGTGAGAAAATGACGTAAAAGAGATGAATACTTAGTGAACATGACAGAAAGGAAGCGAAAACATCACAATAATTGAATAATTTGAAAGGTAATCCTTATAATAGTTCGGAAAATATAGAGACATAGCAACAGTTTAGGGAATGTCGTAAAAGGGAAATATCTTCACTTAAAATATTCCGAATTTGCATATTACAGAGTTATCTGCACTTGCGGGTAGGTATTGATTGTGACGTCATGTGTGTGCGAGCGTAACGTCATACCTTTCGGAGAAAACGACGTGAATTTCGCTCACACAATAATGACGTAACAATCGATACCTACCCGCAAGGGAGCTAACTCTGTAATATGCAAAGACGGAATGATCAATCGGCTCTCTCACTGCGCGACTCCAACCGTATCACTTCTCAGTGTTTCGCTAAGAGGATACTGATATAAAAGGACGACAGATATCGAATAGTAAATACTTACCCTTGGCATAGATTGAGGGGGACATTCCATCTGAATATTAAAGATGCTCAACCGCCGACAGAGCATAAATAATATTCATCTTTTGAACGATAATTGGTGTTTAATCGTGTATATATATGCCTAATTAACACAAAAAATAACATAAAATAAGTTATTTCACCTTTGGTGCATGTGCAATCATTACTTCATTCCATTTAGGATATAGTGCCATGGAATTTTTTCGGGATGCAATTAATTATGTTTCATATTTTTAACTTGAAGTGAAATTAGAAGCTTAAACTTTTCAATGGTGTAATGGTGTACAGTAAGTAACTTTTGTAACTGAAGAAAAATACTAAATCGTCTGCTCCTGTTTTTGATAGTGAAAAAATACCAATTTATTGTTAGCGGTGGAGCATCTTTAAGAATGACAAACTAACAGTAACATGCTCAATATTTCAGCTTTATTTTATGAAAACAAATATTGAATTTATCAAATTAATCAAACGTGAAAAAAGCTATGGAAGAAAAAAAATACGGGGCCTGTATCTGAATGAAACATTCGTTAACAAGAGAGATAAAGAGGTCAAGAATATGGGACTTGTTTTTTCTGGTTATCGATGGTTACTCAGATTGGGCAGAAATCGACCTACCGGTTCCTGATACACAAATAAGTCATCTGAAATTCGTTGTTTGGTTACTTTTAGTATTTAGCAGTAACGACTTCAAATACTGTGTAACTCGGTTGAGTTGTTTCGAATTCTGATTACTCAACGGCTTGATTTAGTTTGCAGATCCTGCCCAATTCTTTTATTCTTTGATTAAAAATCCCGAACGCAAAATGCATGAAGCTGTATGTTTTACAATGTTTTACAATTTGGCTTGGCAATATGACATCTTCAATTGTATCTTGAGTAAACTAATGGCATTGTTCAATGATGTCACTGTGACCGGACCAGACGTTTTGTGTTACTGAAAGAAGTATCAACTCCACAGAGATATCCATTATACTATAACAGTGTGATCGTCACCCCAGGGAATGATTCTACACCAATTATGTAACTACAGAAAGGAGTGTCGTAAACTAACAGTACTCTCCAGGATGAAAATGTGCGATAACGGTGAAAACCCCACATTTCTTATACTGGAAGTACTTTACCTTACTTTACCTTTTTTTACTTTAAACCCAGAAACGTGAATGTTTAGCTGTTTTATTCTGGTTGTCATGAAATGAGAAAAGGCCGCATATATTGTAGGATTATTAGTATGCCCGAACCGCAGTAGTTCCAGGAAAGTTCGTGGTATAGACATGAATATTTTTTTCTAAATTTTTAACTAAGTCATGTGTATTTTCATGTAAAGGTAAACAGACATTGGCTAATATACGAGTACAAATCATTACTAGGGTACTGTTTAGGTTCATGATATATGATAAACAAGTCCTTACAATGATCAATGTACAACTTCTGGCTCATCGGTCAAGCCTATAGGTATCTAAACACTATTTGTATCACCTGTCGTTGAATAATCGAACTTAGATGTTGTGAACCATATGGTCTCCAATGTAACTAGGTCATCTTCTGTCAATACCAACTTGGCCGCCATGGAGAGCTCTCCACAGCACCGTCAATAAACTTGCCCACCAAGCAGGATAGTTTTAATCTATACACAGCCTCCCACACCGAAAAATATTCAAGCGATAACAGTGATCAACAATGTCATTTTCTCTCTGTGAAAAGTATTGTTTATTTCTGTCATACAAGCTTGAATAGGTTATCGATTATCTCCCTTTCTTATCTATATCCGTCAGATGGCACCCGATATCTTTATCTTAGAAACACGTAAACTGCTCCGGGTAACCCCTCGTTTGTGAAACTGGAGAAAGGCACCAGAGGTTTACTGAAATAATGTAAACAACTATGGGCACGTTGCGGTAAAGAAGTGTGGTAATATGTAATCATTTCTGCTGATCACTGGATCACTTGTAAGCAAAGAGAGAACGAGTTAGCTTGTATCGATTTGAAACTGGTGTTGAGAGACATGGTGAGACTTCTCAAGACAAAGTACATCACTTGCAGTTTGTGCCCGGTAATTACCAGGGGTGACCAGGTCTTTTTTAGTTACTCTGTGAATTAATTACAATGGCGAAAAAACGGTTTTCCCAAAATGATGAATTTACAATATTGTACTGCTAGATGTCAGAGTTAACTTTGATATGGCCCTGCAGGTAGGGCGTTAGAATTGTACTTGCTGCCCCTATTGCATGATCGTAAAAGGCGACCAAATTTAGGATCTTATCTTTTCTCTTCTTCCTAACCGACTTTATCTTTCCTAATGCCTCCCTTGGCACCGCCTCACTTTTGGCCTTGAGTTGAGCGTTCGCCCCTGTGAGGAAGGCTTTGGGTTCTGTCCCCTGGCCGAGACACACCAAAGTCTATAAAAGTGGTAGTTTTTGCTCCTGCCTAGCGCTCAGCAAACGGGGAGTGGGACGACTGGTTCGCCCGTTGTCAGTATAATGTGACGGGGTGGGGGTGTGTTGCTTGGTGTCTTCGGTGGCATGCTTCAGTGATATAGCACTATATAAAAGGGCAATAGTTCCACTATACAAGAAGACACAACATGAATATACCGCAGTCTCCCATAACACGCACCTCGCACAATATACACGCAACACACCGCATACATGGGAGGCCGTCCTTACATGACCATAGCTGTTAATAGAACGTTAATTAAAGAACCGAACCGAAGATATAATTCTTTTATATTCAATACAAGGCTGTTTCCGTACTTAACTTATTACAGAAATTTTTTTTATCCTTTTTCAAATAGCCTTTCGATTAATTTGTACAGAAATAGTTGTATTGATAACTCTTTGAATTTATTCATGTGCTAGAAAAATATCGCAGAAAACTGAAACATTGACGTGTTGATAAAAATATCGGTCATTGCCTCAAAATATGACTAATTAATCTCCCCACATATTATTTTGGGCAAGTCTTCGAAATTGTTGTTATTCCATTTGACTTGATTCCCTCTCTGATTTCAAAAATGAATAAAAATGAAATCAAAATGTCCCGATAGGGTTAGGGGAACGGGTAATACGTGTCCATCGTTATCTTTGCCGTACGCTGATTGTAGGTATCAGTATTTATAATGTATAATAGTGACACGAGTACACGGACCTTACACCACAAAAGATATTTAAATGAATTAGAGCGATATGATTTTGTTAAGTGTTGACTAAGCATTTTATAGGAATCTTATAGGAACAAACATGGTATATAACTTAGTTATGTTTGGAAATAACACAGGAAATTAGATTCGTCTGCAGTCTTATATCCGGTGTTATACGGTGATAACACGGACATGGACCAGAATGGTTTGGCTTAGCGGTCATAATTAAGACTGGTTTGCCTGTTTCCAGTATAATATGACAGGGTAGAGCTTGTTGCTTGTTGTCTTCGGCGGCATGTTTTAGTGAAATAGCTCTATAAAAAGAGCAAGAGTTCTACTATACAAGTAGACTCAACACGAACATACCGCAGTCTCCCAAAACACGCAACTCGCACTTCACACACACCGCATACACGGGAGGCCATCCTTAAATAACCATGTCTGTTAATAGGTCGTAAATACAATAAACCATATCAGATACTTTTGAAATATATAAATTTTAGTGTAGCATGATAGAACAATACATAGACCGATTCTACTGTTATGAAGGTGGTGAGGAAATTACATGAAGCCGATATATTGTCGGTAATGCACGGTCAAACACCTTGTTAAAGATAACTTTCGATTGAATTAGTCGTGAATGTTCAGAAAAAAAGAAAAAAAAGTCTTAAGCTAGTAATTATATTGGTAGCTGTAATTTTAACTTTAGTTGAAAACTATTTAAGTGATGACGGGATGATTGACCCCATGTAAATTAAGATAATTTCTAAAAAATACCGTCGTTTAAGCTTGACGTGGCTATTTATCGGATTATAGAAATAATACTATGTTTAGTAGCACTGTTCCCTCATAACCAAACAAATAGTCCACAGATTATGGTGTTGCAGCGCAAATGTAAATCGAAAATCCCATTGGCATATATACATTTTCTTACGTCATTGCACAACACGGATATACCTCAGCCTAAAACATACAGACATTCACAATGCAACACATTAATCTGATCACCCCAAGGTATCAACTGTTTCGCTGTTCTCAAACATTTCATGGTAGGTGGGTTGTGCAATTTCGCGGTTTAGAGCGAGAAAATAGCTCAATTACACCAAAGTACTGACTGTTTAGCTCTAAATGTTTAACAATGTGGTGTGTAAATATGTTGTGTCGCGTTTCCGGACTTCAACAGAGTGAAAGTGTCAAAAACAAGTAATTAAACCTTTCCTCAGAAGAAAGACTCAACTCCTTGGTCTGTCCTTAAACTCCGCATTATGTAATTAAAACTGAAGGTACATCCAATAAGTAGATTACTGAATTTTACATGTTCACGATTTCCTCTGGGACCTTCAATTTAATTTCCTCTCGAAAACTAATTATCGGGCGGGTAGTGTAAATCAGATAAAATAAAAGTAAATTCCATTCTACGTATTATGGGATTTGAAAAAATGTTGTTTTGTAATATCCGGAAACACTTAAACTCCCTTAAAACTTTAACGTTCCCTAAAATACAAAATTAATCAAAGTCTTGTAACACGGCACTTGTAGAATCAACAGACATTAATTGCGAGCACCTCTTGCAAACGTACCTATAGGAAGAAAGTTAAGGATATATATTACATTAAAAGTACAGGGGATAATCTAATCGCGTGATAATTCTATTTACATTACGACCCCGTATCTGTAAAGTTCATGACACCTAACTTGTTAAATGGTACCATCCGCATTGACGTGCAACATCCCCTAGCTTTCAATCAGATATGGAACAGAGATAGGCCGTATTTATTAGAGAAAAGGAAACAGATCAAAAGATACTATATAAACCAATCCAGTGTTTGATTAACAATAGACAACATTAAGAAGCTTACAAATGTAAATCAGTTCCTTTTAACTGATGAAATAGTGTGAAGAATGTAAGAAGTCTGCGGTTTCAAAGCGCAAGAATTAAGCATTGCTTTCATTTAACATTATAAGAGTTCTTATAATAGTTGGTGTTTTAAAACTAAACGAAACCAACTGTGGCTGGTTTGTCAACATATGGTAATGTGTCTGTCTAAACAGGCGGTAGTATTTCAAGGCAAGATTGATAGGTAACGCTTGGCGCCAGACCGGGCCGACATAGATAGAGTAGAGGGATATATATATATATATATATATATAGATTTATTTACAGAAGGTCATATCTTGTGAAATTTCTGTTTGTAGGTCATCAATTTTCAGATATCATATCAACGCTTAGGCTAGTTTATGTTTAGATTTGACTGGTTTTTAATAGGACGTTAAACTAACCAAACTAGGAAGAAACGAATCGACTAAGGACTATATATTGGAATTAGTGTCCTTATCAATCGCTCTAAATACTATAATATTCAGCTTTCAAAACACCTAAAGATGTTGTTCTTGCAATCTGTGTCTTGGACATTTAAAAGTCCTGTAGAACATACTAATTAACGCAAAGACGTTTTTTATTGGATTTCACTTATAGAAATTGCCGAAAAGTAAAAAGATATGATTCAGATGTTTCAGATTATGATAAAGAATTCTTTATGTCATGTAAAGTTATATTGTTTTAAAGCAATACAATTATAGTTTGATTAATTTCAACAGAATATGATAGGATTTAAAAGTATTAGCGGACATGGAACAACTTACCAGAGAGTGTTGTGTGTGGTAAGAAATTAAATTGTTTTAAAAATGAACTGGATAGACATTGGAAAAATATCGATCTATTTTATGATTTTAAGGCTAATTGACAACCTGAAGTGATATTACAATCAATAACTGCATTCATAAAGTATGTACAGAATTTTGAGTCTGGTGTAGAGGATACATTATCCTGTACCAGAAATTTGTCATTAAATGCTTTAGTAGTGGCAGCGGGGATGATTTCGTAATGGTGACAGGAACGAATGATTACAACCAATATCGGGCCAAGGGCCGTAGGCATTGATACAATGAAATAATCTGATAGACCATGCCTCCCAAAACACTCACCGCACATTACACATTGTATACATGGGAGGCCGTCCTTGAATAACCCTGACTATTAATAGGATGGAAATTCATCAAACAAATCTTGCAGAGTGAACAAGACTCCAGTTTCCATATAAAGTAAAAAGTGACATCGTCTCGACTGTATTGTACATGAATCAAAGATATAAAACATATTTGTGTATTGGTAATATTATACGACTTGTTCATATGTGGGTTTGAAGGATAGGGGTTTTTCCTAGGGTCACAAAATATGGTAAAACATAAATTTGCCGAGGCTTTTTATTACATTCTGTAATCTCAAGGGTAGAATATCGCTACCGTTCATAATTATATACATACAAAGGAACACTTTTTTTTCTTCTCGTACTTTGATGTTTACAATTGAGATATAGCCATTTTGAGATTCTACAATAATAAGTTTTAAACTGCGACTAAAATCAATTATCCATACAAGAAAATCGTCCGATATTTCACATGTAAATCCTACTGTTTGCCTCTGTCAGTGTAAAAATACAGCCTCGGACCATACGAGTGTTTTGCATCGGATAGACCAGTATTAAATCATGGGTATAGGAGAGAATCGTATAAGAGCTATAAATCCCGTCTGAAATCCGTATTTTTACCAAACATCATTAGACAATGCATGCCGTATAAAAACTAAAATTTTCATCTTTTGATGATGCAACCCGATTACCAATTGATGTGTGTTTCCCTTACTTCTAAGTTCAGCTAACAGAAGAGAATTGCTCGTATATAAGATACATAAAGTAAATGTGAATGCGTATTTAAGGAATAAACATTTCCTTAAAAAACGATTTCGCTGCAGACGATTTCGAACAGATCCATTTCCTTATTTCACATAAATGTAAAAGACTACATGCGTCATAATGCCGCCGAAACATGCGGATGGATTGCTTTCTGGCGTCACACGGTATTACGTTAAAATATTCTGATTTCACGTAAGACACAATACCGAGCTATACACACAGAATATTCTTTTTGCAATAAAAAGCATGACAAACATGAAAGTCAAATTGATCAAGCGTGTAAAAAATAAAGATTTCTATATATTGTGTACTGCGTAACCGTTTGAATAATTCCAAGCATTCCCTCGACGCGGAACTGATATACAGAGAGATCGCACATCGCTAAGTCATCTTGATTACTAATGTCAAATGCACCCCATATCGTGTGTATCAAATGGATCGATTGTATCTCTCTTATATCTATATACCATTAAATGAGAAAAAGCTCGAATTGATAAGAAATGTCAATAGTCACATCACGCATCAGTAACACTGTGTGTATAAACAATGTATATGGCCCATATAAGACTTAAATAACTGTATGGGTTCGGATACCCCTTGATTATATAGTTAGAAGAACGCTAAAACCGAATAAATGACATATCGTCGAGTATCGTATCGACTTCAGCGCGTATCCCCTTAGATGTCTTCAGTGGTATCTCGCTAATGTCGCCATCAAGTTTAGATCCGTAGTTATCTATTTCCTTTCTACCCCAAAAGCTCAGAGTTAAACACAAATGTGCAGATTGATTAATGACCTAAAGTAAGACAACATCAAAACTTTCTAGTTATTTTCGATAACTGTCTCTGATTAAATACTGTCTATATCTGGAAAGCAGTATTTCGAAAGGAAGACTAAGTTTCTCAGATAAAAAGCTTGTTTTCATCTTTGCGATAATTCATTGGTGTATAGCTGTTTTCCATTTTTCAACAGTTTGAAAAACGAAATGAATATATGGGATTCTGAAACAAGATAAGAGTATACTGTACTTATACACATGTATTGGTTTCTTTTATCTGTGTTTCGATTGTCCCTGCCAGATGCTCAAAGTAAAATAAAAAAAAAAAATGAGTATGTGCATTTTAGCACAGAAATTGGGGGTATGGAGAGAAGGTTTGGTGAATGGCAGTCATTTAAACCTTGTGACCAAGTGCGAAAGAAGCAAACATATACCGCTATTTGATCATGGTCTGCTACGTAAAATAGCTGAACGACGCAATAGAATTTCGAAATAAAATGAATCAAAGATTAAAAACTGGGCTGGCATGCTCTATACGACTCGAATTAGGCAAGGCGTTAAATGTCAGACTGATAAAAATAAATTCTCTCAAATCAAATAATTAATTTATAAAGTCAACTGAAACTTATTTAGATACTGACTTAAAAACGGCTTATAAACACAAAAGGCCTATTACGGCTGGATAGAACATCTATTTATGCCAGTAAGAGGTTATCTAAATTGCTTAGCAAATACGGTGATCCTGATAATTAATACAAAAACAGTCTAATATATGAAAGCACTATTTGACCTTACTGACAGTAAAATTGACATTGTCCATATATTACTTCACTAAAGCGGTATTTAACACAACGGTAACATTGCGATTAAGGCGGATGTGGCATTTGAAACTGCATGCCAGGGTCACTTTATACATTAAGGTGCTTAATTAGTGTTTTATTTCAAATACCACAGTTCCTTACTTTATACCATTACCACCATTGAAAAATTTGAGCTTCTTATTTTAATCCTCCAAAGATAAAAAAAATATTTAGAAATAATTAATTGCGTCCTGTAAAAATCTATGGCACTATGCCCTATATGGAAAGACGTACTGATTGCGCATGCAACAAAAATAAAAATAAATTATTTTATATGTATATGTGTTAATGAGACAAACATACACGAGTAAACATAAGTTATTGTTCTGTTTATACTCTGTCGGCGGTGGAGCATCTTAAATGAAAAGACCTTTATGGTGTTTATCCTGTTTGTAACTTCTTTATCTTCTCATTCTACCAGTTTGACATAAGTGGCGTGACCGATAATAGTCTTAATTTAACGTAATCGAAGTATGATTTGAATTAACTGTCAATCAAATATTAACTACTGGGGTGTGTTGTTTGATGTCTTTGACAGTATGCTTCAGTGATATAGCACTATAAAAAGGGCAAGAGTTTCACTATAAAAGAAGACTTAACACGAACATACCGCAGTCTCCCAAACCACGCATCTCACACTTAACACGCGCTACTTGTCCCTGGCTGTTAGGAGGACGTTAATTAATTAAACATACACACAATCCAGGGATACCTCACGGTCATCTGGGCGAGTTTTAAGATTCATTGACCTTTACAAATACTTCTGAATCAGTAGTTTATAGTTTTGGTGTAAATCTCAGGCAACTGCTCGTGAGTATTGTTATTTATTTATAATTTCGTTATGAATATATTATATTCTAATAATATTATATGAAACGTAATGGAGATAAAAGTAAAACTTAGTACTGTTGCAAAATCATCATGGCAATACAATAAAGCGAAGAAGATAACATATACAAAATAAGAAGATAACATAAACGAAATATTCGTATCCATTATTGACCTTCCTTGATAGAACCCAGTGGCGAAATACCATAGTGACCGATCCAGACACTTAATATTTTGTATAAAATGAAATATCTAGTTAAAAGGATGTGAATACATTATATTTATCATTCTAACAGATAATTAAAAAAAGGAGAGAAGTCATCTCAAGGATTCACAGCAATCTTATGATTATGGCAATTTATCATCCTACATAGGCACACATAAAACTGGACGAAGCCACCAACACGCGAAAGATAGTCCATTTATATGTTATCAAAATTCGGTTAAATAACCACGTGAGCGCGTGCCCTCCACGCGATTAGAAGTCCTTATCTACAGAACACGTTACTCTAATAGAACGTTGGGAGATACGTACGTAAGTTAATGTTTGTAAACAGTGGGGCTAATCACGTTAATTGCCTCCACATATTTTGAGAAAATTTGCCTCAGTTATTCACAAGAGCATAAACAAGGAGAGTAATGAGTTATACTATTGTATCACCGTATGGTGTTAATGAGCGGAAAATGAGCGAACGATTGTATCAAACTCTAGTACTATTGGAACGAAAGAAATCGGTTTAACTGAAGTCATTGAATAAAGAATTCAACATACGTCTAATGTTAAAAGCTTAAAATGATGCTTGATTGGTGGTCCAAACACATTTTTACTAGGAAACAAATATTATTTTAACTATGAATAGAATCCATACCAATGCAATTAGTAAGACAAGGCGCAAAAGTTACCTACATATATGTAATATTATGTTTTTCAGTATCTGCTACTGATGACATGTTAAGTTAATTGATAGGTTGTCTCTCTACAAGAAAGGTTCCTCTTTAGTCTATCGACCTTTTGGTCATTCCTTTCTCCAGAAATCTTGTAAAATTGTGCGAAAAGTGCATTTGTACCATAGATGTTTTCATATCACGGAATTCTTAAGGGGTTACTAATGATAATCTTATGTAGGTATATTTGAAAGGATGATTCCTATGTAATTCTAAAATGTCTAATTTTTTGCAAGAAATATTTCTTTAAAGTTGCAAACAAGGCGTTGGAAACATATGCGTACAGTAATTAACATTCTATTTACATATTTTTAACAGACAAGTATGTTCTTAACGTATACCGAACTTTGTTGAATGTTTGCAGATGTTGAAATGCATAGACATTTGCATAGAGATCTCATAAAAAAGAAATAGAAACCTTTTGGTTCCTTTTTTAACCAGAAAATTCCTGAAACCTGTGAAAACTTCACACATCACTTTCGACTGATAAATTAAATCCGCCTTTATGTGTTTATACATAATGACACCTGATAGAACTACCTTAATATTGCTCCAATACCGCTAATTCCCTAACTAATTAAATTGATTCAAGAAAGTGTTTTAAAAGATAACTGACGCCAATGCTGACAACGACTGGAAAGGTCTGAGGTTCATAGTAAACATTTGGATCTTATTCAATATCCGCATGGGAAGCTCTGTAACGAAAATAGGTATCAATAGTTGTATTCTATGCTGTTTTTCTTGCATTGCCCATACTCCTTACAATTATTCGAATATTGTTTAACCGTTCGGTTTAACAACTAGGCTTTTGTTTTATCTCTGATCGTGTCATTTCAACAGTTACAAAGGGGACATACTACATGCTTAAGCAATAACAATACGTGTGTGCTTAAAACAACTAACTGTCTTAAAGCATCTTTCACTAAAAGATAAATGCAAATCTATAACAAAATACGGCCTTTTTAAACTCATAGAAAGGCAATCGATGAAGGATTTATGTCTATTCTGTTTAGTATAGATTAACATCCTTTTGGTAGCCAGAATGATTTAAATATGGCCTCAATTGTTGTGTGTGGATACCTGTCTGTTTTAGGAGGCTTAAAGTAAGTATTGTGGAACTCTTGTCCGTTTTATAGTGCAGTTTCACTGAAGCTTGCCGACGAAGAGAGCGAATAAAGCACATCTCCATCAAATCAAATTATAACGACAAACTACTCGTCCCACTCCCTTCATGCTGAACGCTAATCAGGAGAAGAAACATTTACTGAGTTTTGTTTGTCTGTAGTCAAATAGGAACAGTAGAAAAAATATTCCAAATGTTGTCGCATTACATGCTCATGCAATAGGGGCAGCAGATACAATTATAACTCTTTACACGCAATTATTAATTAAATGAAATTATATAATAGTTTTGTCATAGAAAAACAGCTACCTTCAATTCAATCATGTTGAGTAGCCATTAGGGTCAATGAAAAGTTATCGAAATAACATTCAGTTTGAATTCGTTACCAATATACTGTGGTCATCTATTATATAATGATGACAATCAGTCGTTTCAAAAGTGTATAGTGAGTCAAAATAATGAAAGTATTTTACACTACATATCACATTTGCATCAATGCAACACTCAGATTTACAGACATTTCTAAAAGTATGAAATCCTGAAAGTAACGAGAATCTTACCGATCTGTTACAGTAACAGAGATAACCCACAAAATTTATTTAATCTGACCTTGTCGTTAATTTTCGTAATTCCGCTAGGCATGCTGATTTGTAATGTGAATCTGTGGGATGGTATCGGAATACATAACCAGTAAAATGTTCATGTATGCATCAGTTCAGATAATCATTATCGTAGTGTATCCACTAACCAAATGCACATATCACAGAAAGCATAACAAGGACAACGTCTAAAATGTGAGAATAACAAGGACAACGTCTAAAATGTGAGAACAGCTAAGGTAAAAGCACACGAATATTTTTACTGCTGAATATTTATTCATCTATGAATAAAATTTGTGTGTGTTATTTTTCATCTTGTGCTGTTCATAAGTGATGCAAAACAAATATATTGAAATGGCTGCAAAACAAAACAGAAACTCCGTAGAGCAATTGCCGCAAACGTCCAGATATCCGTATTATCAAGGTATCAATGTTTGCCAGATCTACACTATCTTATAAAGGCAGTAAACAGACGTCTGGTCAATGTTTCCAACGACGTAAAGCAATAAATTTGACGTACTTAGACTTATTGAACTGGTCATGAAAGATAACTGCGGACATTCTGCAGGTATAATCTCTATCAGGAGGCCAATAGTTCTCAGATAAGTTGATCGGATTAAATATATCAAGAGTTGATCGTGAAATAATCGTCCACCTAAAGCTGTAATATACTGTCTACAGAGACGAGGGTCATCTGACAATTGACATAGAACGATAAATTTGATAACAATGGCAATACACAGAAGGAGTAATTAAAGGGGAGTTTGTTCTCCAAAGTTTTTATAAAACATTTACCAGCATCAAGTTAAACAAAATAAAATGAAAAACAAAATGTCGAAATAAACATATATCATGAGGGTGACACTTTAAATAATCATATCTAACACATACCATTAACCTAGTTAAAATGAAGAATTTACAAACAAAATCATGTTCCTTTATGAACAAAACCATGTATCAATGACCGGCTGAAAAGACGTAGTTGTTGTTTCTTACTTAATTTAATTCTTGTTTGATATTGTTACCTGACCCGGATTTGACTCACTTTTTGTTGTCGATGAAACGTACAACAATTGCTCTCCTGGGACGTCTGGTTCTTTTATTTTAATCCATAGCCTTCTACAATATACCGCCATCCATCCACACACGCAACACCATCAATACATGAGCGGCAAAATAACCCTAGCCATTATATAATTAATTGGACATTGCATCAATAATTAACTGTAGTGGGATTGGACTGGGTCGATCATCGGTGACCAGGTAGCTCAGTCGGTAGAGCACTCGGCAAGTGTTAGGAGGGTTCCGGATCCGAATCCCGGTCTGGCCACTACATTTTCTCCTCTCCTGTTACATAACTAACCACCTATCTCCTGTATTCTTAGTTCATAGTATGCGACCAATTATGATAAATGTGAGAAATGTCAAATAAAGCGTTTGGTTCCTTATGATATTTGGCTTTTCCCACTTATGCTATGCTTCAAGGACATGTGTGATGGGTGGTGAAATGAATTGTAATTGATCAGTTTACGTCAGTAAAATAACTGTAAAATATGTAACATACAGAACAGATGCTGCTAACAAACTTCTGACAATTGGAATTTATTGTTTAACGCATTTTTTATACAGATATCTTGTATTATTGGTACAAAGTCTAAAAACCAGTAATTCAGTTTGAAAAACGCATCGTTTTGCATACTTACGTAAACCTGTTAGAGAAATGAGAAAATCTGTTTTGACAGAACTTTTTAAGATACATATATTGGATTATTAAGCTAGTAGCAACATCTTCTCTCAGCATTCTGGGAGTGTAACGACTGGTTCGCCCTTTATCAATATAATTTGACCGGGTGGGATGTGTTGCTTGGTGTCTTCGGCGGCATGCTTCAGTGATATAGAACTATAAAAAGGACAAAAGTTCCACAATACAAGAAGACATAAGACGAGTATACCAGTCTTCCGAAACACAGACTCGCACTTCATACACACTGCATACCGCATACATGGAAGGTCGCCCTTACATGACCCTGATTGTAAATAAGACGTTAATAACAAAACAAATAAACACATTATCTCTCTTAGCAATTACTACTTCACTGAATTTATATATTGTTTTGTGAACAGCGTATCATAATTATCATCATTGACAATGAAAAGTCACAACAGCCGGTCAAGTCAGTTAATTCTAATGGAATTTTATGGCCTGTTAACTAATTAAGTTTATTTCCGGTTGACAGACCACACAGCAGCCTTAACAACTGGTCATACATTTTTCAATGTACACTTATAGCAAATCTGCGCAGCTGGATTCTACATTTCTTACCAACAATACAAGTATGAAACAGCCGTCCGTCACTCTCAATGGCGTCATCTATGACGTCTTAACGATGTATCAAGCATTAATCCTAATGAAGATGGATTAACTAAACTTAAATGCTCTCTTCTCTCTAATTAGCCTAATAACGTCTCCCTTGCAATCGCCTCATTTTTTTGTCTTAAGTTGAGCAGTCGCTCCTGTGAGGTAAGCTCTGGGCTATTTACACACCAAAGTCTATAAAAGTTGTAGTGTCTGTTCCTGCTTAGTGCCCAGCTGTAAAAGGAGTGAGATGGCTGGTTCCATCCGTTATAAGTATAATTTGACCGGGTGTGATATGGTTGTTTCGTGTATCTGGCACCATGCTTCAGTGAATAAGAACAATAACAATTACAAGAGTTCCACTGTTACAAAGAGACACAACACTAATATACCGCAGTCTCCCAAAACACGCATCCCGCACTACACACATACAGCATGCCACATTTACTGGAGGATGTTAAAGATGCTCCACCGCTGGCAGCGCATAAATGATATTCATTATATGAACAATAATTGGTGTTTAATCGTGTATATATATGTCTAATTAACACAAAAAAACAATACAAAATGATTTATTTTGCCTTAGGTATAATCGCAATCAGTACTTCATTCCATATAGGATATAGTGCCAAGGAATTTTTTCGGGATGTAATTAAATTACTTTTCATATTTTTAACTTGAAGAAAAAATTAAAAGCTTAAACTTTTCCATGGTGGTAATGGTGTCAAGTAAGTAACTTTTGTTACTGAAGAAAAATACAAAATCGCCTGCTCTTATTTTTGATAGTGAAAAAAGACCATTTGTCGGCGGTGGAGCATCTTTAAGATAATCATCCAAGCATTCAACAATTAACTCTCAACAATGAACATGCACATATGTATATTCCGACACTTCAAAATACAATGTCACTGGACGTATCCCTTGATAAAGATGTGTAATTAAGACTATTTAACAAAAAGAAAATAGCAAACATCGAATACTTAAAATGAACTCTGGGTCCCAAAATGCGCACTGCATACTACATACACGCTAAACACCGGATACATGGGAGACCGTCCCTACAAGACTATAGTAATATGACGCTAAATGATCAAATAAACAAATAAAATAGAACCTTCTAAATCTTTGTAGGACACTAAATGTTTGGCTGTTGAAAAGACGTAAGAGACTCAATATATGAAAGAGGAGTGTTCTAATTATTTTAACGTAAACTATGAAAAATTAGTGTGTCTTCATCCGTTTGGTTTATTTGTGATATTTTTAACCTTATTTATTGGTCATTATGTGTTATGAAGCGTTGTTCGCCTGAAAATGACAAAGTGGCATTGATTTATTTATGATATGTGTTTGATCTGATACTGCTCCTGTACCAATATAACCGTAACGCGACAGATGATTATTTCATGCCATATACACCTTGTCGTTCTGATGAAGGCTGAACTTCTATACACTCACAGACAGTACGTCTAGTGATACCATTGATAAAGGAACAGCTCGAATACAAGTCACACAAAAGGAAACAGACACCAACGTGGGTGACATTGACGTCTGTGCTTCCTGTTGATACATCCCTGCAATATATAACTGATGTGGTTATCTGTGGTAGCATTATGTTTGTCTACATGGGCATCAATATCGTAAAGATATTGGGAAATGGTGACATCTACTGCGTGAATTGATAGACAGCCCTTATCAAACAATAGCCTTGGGGCCAATATTTTCTACAAGCACAAATTACACGATAAGTGGTTTATACCACCATAAGCGCTCTCTTAAGATCCACATATAATAGCTAAGGCTGGGAAATACACCAAGTGGTTCTTATTCATTGATTTCTCAAACGAAAACCGGATTTCTATATTAAGAGTACACGATATTTAAGCTCTTGCAGTTATGTCCTGTAAGGACTTGTTTCAAAACAAACCGCATTGAACACTACCCGATTTGGAATCAGCGGGTGTTTGTTCTTATCGAATCCGCTCACACCTCGTTATTGGTCTCAAAAGGGACCATCACGGACGGAAAGAGGTTGATATGGGAAGACGATTTGCTGCTGTGATGTGATTAGCATTTGTCGACACATTATGCAAGGTGTTCTGTTGTATTTAACCATATCGTGACTAAGTTAGGCCGACTGCGTGCTCGGTGATAACATGACGCCAATACAGAGAAGTGGGAAACAAAGATAAGCAAAGAAAGTGTCAAGAAGACCCACGTTAAGAATTAATGTTTTGATAATTCACCAATGAAACCAATCGCTACTATACAGCACCATTTAAAGACTTTAATCTTGTGTGGAACTATATAGGGAGCAACCAACTAAATAAAAAAGACCTTTGAAATGGCCCCTGTGTATACAAGATTGAGCCCAGGATAGAATTTTAACCCGGCCGCTGATTGGCTGGCTAATTATGAATTTCAAAAGTAAAAATGCTTTCTGACAGGTAATTATTCCTAGAAATTCATATTGAGATTTAGGTTCAAAATATCAATTTTGATAATGAATAGGTAAAAACATTAGAATTTCAGGATTTTTTAGTGCAAAATGCGCCTGCTTTCAATAAAGCTACCCTGGTTGGAGTTTGAGAAGAAGGACCCAAACCGTTTTTTTTTCTATCTAGTGTTATATGAGAACTTAGACTTTAATTATAGAACACAATAGCTAACTAATATTCCTTTGTTTTAATAATACAGTACAAAACTTTAACAAAGTTTAACACTGTGGTCTATGTGAAATTATTTAGTTGGTTGCTCTCTAAAGAAATTACTCAGTCTTAATACTGGAATAGCATATATTTCTTTTCAACTATTTGCATTGTATCGGCGTTGTAGAGTTTTCTCTGTCAATGCCCAAATATCATAGTCTAAACGGAAGAAAGTGAGACAATGCAAGGCATATAAAAATACTGTTAAAATTAGTTAAGTTGAACGTCCTACCAACAGCTATGGCCATAGACTCCTTGGTCATTTTAGGACGACATCAGTTATAAGAATTGCGAAACACGTACTTAAACGGGTCATGGGTGGAAATAGTTGAGGATATATCCTATTATTTAGTACTAATTGTTATATCACCGAAGCATGCCGCCAAGGACACCAAGCAAGCACTATCAAAAAGGACAACAGTTCCACTATACAAGAAGACACAACATTAATATACCGCAGTCTCCCAAAACACGCACCTCGCACTTCTCACACTCTATACACTGCATACATGGGAGGCCGTCCTTACATTACCATAGATGTTGATATGACGTTAATTAATCAAACAAACAAACAAACAAATAGTACTAAATATTAGTAAGAGTATATTGTCAAATACAATGAACAAAGCTATACTCCCTTTACATTGATTATTAAGGAGGTGCAAAAACTATCGCTTTTTATAGGTAAAAAACTATGACATAGCTCAGTCATAGGCGCAGAAGCATCAGTTTTCCTTATAAGGACGAACGTAAAAGTTCAGATAAAGTTAGACGGTGTCATGGGATACACCAGGCGAAGGGAATCCATTTACAAAGAAGAGAAAAGATAAGGAAGGTTTAGATGCCGATGAAAACCGATAGAGATGGCGTATAGCATTTGGATGTCCTACTTGTAAAGTACGGGAAAGCCATAAAGAACAACGCGATAACATAGTCAGTTACAAATACTACGTGGAAATCCCTAAAGAATTATACTGTCTGATTAAACTGCATGTTATACTTATGCTTTATGCTTTGTACAGTATATGGACATCAACTTGTATAGCATTCAATCCCTGGTCTTTGCTATTGCAATGACACAAGCATTAAATTCTACTGTTCCTAGATGTAATATTTGCTGCCAATTTTGCTAGTTTATCAACTCCAGGGAAACCATTAAACAGCGACTGTTTCGCTTAAACACCACTTTAATCAATCTGTTGCGTAACACATTCGTTTTAATTGGTTGACCTTCTGACCTGCAGAACGTGCCGGATTACACATTGGCGCCATTTCATTATGTAAACCGTGATTGCTTGTTACATGAATGACACCGACGATGCGAAAATGGATGTTCTTTTGCTATCGTGTTCCATAGCTTGCATGATTCAAAATTACTATTCTGAAAAAGAGTGATAGCCTGACAGCAATGCCATCGGGCACTGAAACGAGAACAAATGACTATTGTGGTTTCCAGGGTAACGTCTGCCGCCATCGAAACAAATCCATGTTGTTTTTTAAATAATGCCGGTCACAGTATTGCACTGAATAACTTTTATTTTGCTGCAAAAATGTAACGATATGACATGAATACATTCATTTCCATGACGTCTTCCTAATGGTGCCACATACGATATCGGGTTTTTTATCTTTTTTTCTTTTTTTTTTTTTTAAGTTTTGGATCATTCGGTTTAAGAACTTGGAAGAATGAAGACTCACTTTTAACATAATGTAATATTTAATCTAATATGATTTATACGAGTTTTTTTTTTATTAACACGATAAAGCCGCATTATAATAATGTAACAATATAGCCCAGCTTTTTAAATCTTCACCATCTCCACATACGCTGTACTTGCATCTGACACTGGCACACATTTAATAAAGGCAAAAAAAAAAAAAAAAAAAAAAAAAAACCCAACCCACTACAACTACACTACTCCATTTGTTGAATTGAACGACAATATATCTTTGCAATGTTTGAAAACTAGGTTTTTGTTTGCTAAAAGAATGTGAAGAGTGAAAATCTCGTTAAAGCTTTTAATCAAGCATATTTTTTCAGATTTATAATACTATGTTGTTACAGATATGGAAAAATTTGTTGTACCAATAGTGAGATCTTACTGCAGAATACACTCGTTGACACTGAACGGAACATTCCAACATTCATATTTAACTGACAATGGCAACAGCATTCCCACTTTGCGGTACGTAATGCTAGGTTTACACTATGTTCCCGGCGACCACGGTAGCCCCGTTTGCCCGGAACGTGGTGCGCCGTGGAATTTTGGCTATTTTTGTCTCTGTATTCAAGTTGAGCTAGGTCTTGTAAAGTTTTGCCACGGTCTTTTACGGATTACGTGGTAGACCGTGGATATAGGGGAAAGTGCTGTTCCCGGAGGTTAAAGGTACACTACGGCTTTAGCACGGTCTATCAAGGATACCACTACGTTCTCTATAGGCCTGTTACGATCTGATGAGGTCTGCCACGTTTTACACGTTTTGATCAAACTCCGATACGTTTTTTCAAGGTCCGCGAAGGCTTACTAGGGATGAAAGTCTGATGCAGGGCTTTTTTGGAGCAAATGAAACAATATTTATTGCCGAAAATGTCATTTCAAACACGTTTTGATTACAAAATTATAATTATCATAGCCAAGTGTTTCTACGCAAATATTTTTTTTCTGAAATGGTTCTCACTTAATCTGCCTTTTGAAATAATAGCTTTGGTATAATATGATGGTTTAAATGTGTTTGATAATGACTATTTCTATTTATTAATACAAATTACTCCATGAAGTAGCAAATATGTACCGGGCCAGGGCAATCATATATTGCTTGCAACGCAAGACCGTAATAAGACGCAACACGCCGTATCACGTCGGGCTTTCAACCGCTACAAGCCGTGATGACAAAGCATCGTGCCTTGGCTTGCCGTCAAAGCCTTGACAAACCTGGACAAAACGGCACAAAACGTGCAACCAATCTGCATCAACCGTGATAAAACGTGGAAAAAACTCAACAGAACGTCACAAAACTTGAAATCACCGTGAGATTCCGGGGAACATGCTTGCTGCCCGTTCCACCACGGACCGTGTGGACGTTTTGTTACGGCCTCGTACGCACTGTTAGGTTTTGTTACGTCAATCCCGTTTTATTACGTCCTGTGGCGTTCACCATCAGTACCGTGACTACCGTGGCAATTTTTTTGACAGTTTAAAAATCTGGCACGGCATCCACGGTATTCACGGCCGCTTACGTTTGTCTATCACGTCCTTCTGCGATGTCTCACGTTGTATCGCGGTCACCACGTTTTGTCCACGGTGGTCTGAAACGGGGCTGCCGTGGCCGCCGGGAACATAGTGTAAACCTAGCATTACAGCAGAACTTGCTGCTTTATAGACCCAAAGTGTTCCCCGCTCTGGGGACAGAACCCTAATATTCCTTACAGAGACGAACGCTCAGATCAGAAGCCGAGATGACTGAAATTGTTAGTAAGAGAAACGTATGATCTCGAATCCAAAGTCCAATGTGAGTAGGACAATATAAATGTATCTGCTGCTTTCAGCACTTGATCTTGAATCAAAGGTGTGCACTACAAGTTTTGTTGTAATATAAATGTAACATACTTTGTATTAGATTGGTTATGACACCATGATATCAATTCAGTATAAAGTGTAACTTGCGGTACAGAAGATGCGAGAATCGGTACATGGAACGACCTGTTTATGAATTTACGTACTGAAGTCAACGTTATCGAGAATTTTGCACATGAACGTTAAAACGATGTAACATCTTTGGCAGCTTTAATGTTTCTGAAATACGATGATGCGAATTGTACTGCCAAGGGGAATGCATACAGAGAAGACATGCCTGAGAAATACACGTGGTTGCACTATATCATTTTTCATTTAGAAAAAGTCGGAGGCAAAGCGGTTTTAGTTTGGTTTAGTAGATGTAGGTTAAAGTCCTATTCAGGCCTGTTCATACCTGCGCTCTAAGGTAGCAGAACCGTACCGAAATGGTAGCGTAGAATATCGTCAACTTTATCCGCCGTCATGTACCTACACGTACAGAGTCGCCTACTTCAACCCCTAAATTAACCTGCGTTTTAACGTAGCGTGTTTTAAAATTTTGAACATGCACATAAATGTGGTACGTTAGTCGAGGTTTGATAAGAGCATAACGTAGAGTAACGTAGAACATTCAAGGGGTGCCTGCTATGTGTCCGATGTGTTGCGGCAGTGTGTCGATATTGCGTGTTTTGTTTGAATAATTACCCGTGAGAATGTGTTACAAGTAACACACACAGACAACCATGAACAAAACGAAGGTTCATGTTTAAATATTTAAACTAACACACAATATGCCAAGTCAACCGTGGCTAAAATCGATGAAGCTGCCGGGTAGACATTTCTTTACGTGGTATCTGCGAATCTATATCTTGTAGGTGTTATCACCATATATTTCTTATAGAAACCTGCATAGAAATCATGTACACTTGAAAGCGTAATGCAGTTTTCTTTGTGGAAGACTCGGAACGAATGTCATATGGCTTGGAACATGTAGCATTTCATAATCAGTAGACGTTATTGAGATCTGATCATAATGCAATACTATTTAATCGTAACTGGTGAGGTGTCTGATATTCTATCAGCTGCTTTTCACTTCCTGATCGCAATATTTAGGCCATGGTTGGTAGTTGTCGGGTAACATTTCGACAATTTTCTATGAGAACTCTCATTTGCATAATTTTTCAAAATATGGTGCGATGAAACAAAGTTTTAAATCATCGTATCATCAAAACGTAACAATAGCAGATGATGACTACGATTTAACACAACATTATGATGATCAATCTGACTATATCTCATTGAGGGAAAACCAAGAAATGTTTCTATCATCATTTCACCGAATTAAACTGATTTTAAACCGAATTATAAGTGCAGCTGCTTTTGAGGATACGGACATGAAATTAAGAAGCCTGTATTACCATAATGCAAAATTTGTGCAATCTTACCTTTTCAATTAGAAAATTATAGCTGATTCTTTCTCCTGAAGTTGATTATTCCATAAGCATTTTCTGTAAATCGTTTCATTTGTTTTCAATCTTTATCCAAATCGTAAGGCAGATTTTTTAAATTTGTTTAGAAATGTGTCTTTATCTCAAAGTTGATGCATCACTGTATTTGCATTAGTCTTATTTGGTCTCTGCACTTTCAGTGACGAATACTCATTCTCAAAGAAACGCATAGAATATCTCCAAAAAGGATAATAAAAACCCTGATGTCTGAACTTCTCCCAACTTAGTAAACAGTCAAAAGACTAAATAAGCATTAGAAGTAGGATCTTTGAATGCACATTAATTCTGGTGGAGAAAATATACAGGTATGCTTGCATGCACAGGTACTTTAAATCCATCTCATACGATGCAATGAGCCATGTACATCAGGTAAGTGACATGTTGCAGTATATAATTTATAGGCAGTAATCAATTTCGTGTACATTGCATATAACGTTTATAACGAGATTACAGCGGAGCGGTCGATACGTTACACACCAAGGGTCTCAAGTTGTGTATGGCATAATAACAAGGACATAATTCAAGTAGAGCGGGGCTGCAATTGTTGAATCAGGTATACAGCCTTGACATTTATATTAGACTAAATACACAAAGATGGGTGGAGTTTGCAAAGTAACATTTACCATTTACCATGATATTTTCAGCAATGTTTCCATGGTAACGGAAAAAGCGCAAAAAATGAAAACCTAAAAATAGCAAAAGGTACTACTAGACCATAAAAAGAATGTGTCTATGAAGTTTCGTGGAAATATCTCTGCTGGTTTTAGAGTTGTGCTCCGGAAACGGTTCTTACACAAAAATCTGCCATTTTCAGCTATGTTTCCATGGTTACAGAAAAAAGTACAAAAAGTGAAAACCTTAAAATAGCAAAAGGCACTACTAGACCATAAGACCAATGTGTCTATGAAGTTTCGTGGAAATATCTCTTCTGGTTTTAGAGTTATGCTCCGGAAACGAACCTGGTACAAAAATATGATATTTTCAGCAATGTTTCCAT
The DNA here is from genome assembly GCF_041381155.1 of Argopecten irradians. Taxonomy (NCBI): domain Eukaryota; kingdom Metazoa; phylum Mollusca; class Bivalvia; order Pectinida; family Pectinidae; genus Argopecten; species Argopecten irradians. The sequence continues at coordinate 25,002,984 of NC_091134.1, forward strand.
GGTTACGGAAAAAATGCAAAAAAAGAAAACCTAAAAATAGCAAAAGGCACTACTAGACCATAAGACCAATGTGTGTATGAAGTTTCGTGGAAATATCTCTACTGGTTTTAGAGTTATGCTCCGGAAACCATTCGTACGGAAGGACGGGCGGAACCCATTTGTATATCCCCCGCCAACTTCGTTGGGCGGGGGATAACTAGACGGAAGCGTCAAACTACTGTTTTATCCGTGCCCTTCATCTAACCTTGCACAAATGCAAATGGCGTCATTAAATTATATTGACTTAATTGTTTATAAGGTTTCTGAAGAGATTATTTCTTATAAATGTAATAAAGTTTATCTAGAATTATAATTTTTATGACTGTTCAAAATATCATAGCTTTTATCAGTAGTCCGTATTGACTTTTATCAACATACGTTTGGATTTGATTTCTTTAAATCTATACTTTTATAATTTTATTGCATTTATTAATTTTTATATCTATGTATTTTAGTTTAACAACATATTTACCTAATTTCAAGGCGTGAGAAATTTACTGGTACAGACTTCTGCAGGTCATATAGACGTCTCATGAAAATTGATTGCAAATGGTTGGCACTTTCTATTCAAACGCCTCCAGATTAATATCTGGAGGCGAAAATATGAACAAGTAAACAATAAGAATTCAATTAGATTATATGATAATTAATTTTTCAATTGTTCCTTACAGGACCCCGAATTCCACTCCTCGTGGCATCAGGGACAAATATTGACAGTAATTGTGTTAGAAAAGTATACAATTACCGGCAATATAAGCGACAGCTGCCGCGTCGATAATTATTCCCAGACTCTTGTTGTTTCGATTGTATATCATTGAGATTGAATTTAATAGACAATAAGAAGGTCGAACCCACAAATAATTATAATTCAACAATTTACTGTTTGAGAAGGGTAACTTGTCGTTTGTGAATAACTGAAAATTGAGCAATAGCTTATTAAATCATTCATCTATGTGGGTGTGAATCGCTGAATGTACATTTTGTTAGCAGTGGTGTGAATGGTCAAATAACGGTCGGTATTTAAAAACGGAAACGAGTACAAATCTAATTATTAAGTTTTTAACTCTAAAGACTTGTAAAAGAAGTCCTTCCTGATACAATGAATTATAATGAATAGTTTATGTTTTTGAACTATAACACACAATTCAGTGTAGTCTCATCATAAATAATCAGAATGCATAAGGAATTTCAGTGTAATATATCTCCTGACCTTAAAACATTACATATTAAGTTTCATCCTTACAATTTATCTCATCCCATTAGTTTGCAGTCATTCTATGACGATACAAGAGATACGTTAATACTACATGCATTTGTTATAATCATAAGTCTTGTAATCATGAAGTGGAAGCAGATCTTATAATAGTCAGTTCGTGTGACTTAAAGACCTTGTCTCCAGGCCGATGTATCTTGTAAGTAGAGCGGCATTAATTGCATCAAATATATCAATATCTATATAATGTATCGGGTCCAATATGTTTGACACTGGGTTTGACTTTCAGTATGGCACATCTAAAACATTAATGACCCGAGATATAAAAATGATACCTAAACATCATGAAGTGTAAAATGGTTATTGATATGATATGTAGAACATAAAAAAGCACTGTCGACGAGCTCTGTAACTAAATTAGCTCTTGATGAATGTTTAATTAGCTATATATCCGGATGGTAGAACGTGACGTCGGGATGAACCGAAATATCATGAATTGAATGTATACGTAGTGATGCATACCATTGTTTAGGAACTCGTTAATGTAGTTAATTTGCCGTGTACATGTAAATCATAAATCATAAAAAATAACAACAGTGTAATCTGGCTTGAATATCTCTCTTTGTATATCCCCACATGTCAGCAACAAGTGCAATCGACATTTATTATCACATTCACCCAATGCAATATCACTTTATGATACATTTATGAGTACAATGTATATGGTTGATCGGTAAGGATATATATATATATGCACAGTATATCGAAGTCGTCTTGAATAGTATCTTCCCTTTTAGTGATATGTTCAATGGACTATGATCCTAGACATTCATTATTTAAACTGATTGCATCAAATCAAAGGGAAACTGTTGAAAGTGTTCATATTTGATTAAGTGATATAATATATATATATAGTTTTGGCTAGAAAATATTAACCCCTCGGGGAAACTAGTGTGTATTTTCACTCTCTATATTGAGAAATATACACTATACAAAACGCCATCAATCGAATGGAAATCATCAAGGGACATGTGATGGAGAAAAACAGGAAAAATGTCACATTAACAACTCGACAATAATTGTGTTTCATTCCTTACGATAGTTTTAATAAATCATGTTGCTTTTTGAAATATTTTCTGACGCATGCTGCTTAATATAGAGAACGGTAACACATTCCTAAGATATTGGCGACGAAAGCATAAGTTCTGCATTTATTTTGCTTAATATTATGCATGTTCTATTATACATGTACATTCTTGCATGTACATTATTATGGTCGACTATTTCAGAATAAACGCATATTTCCCACAGGTAAAAGGGAAACTGATGACGAGTCGTTAATGTAACCATTCAGTAGTGATCCTTCCTCGCACATATGGTTTATATTTACCAATCATAATCATATCTCGCTGAGGAAGATAACAGGAACTACTTCAGCAATAACTATGATGTTAATAGTGTACCATTTTTTATCCAAATCAGTGAAAACATAAGGTATTCCTTCGCCAGCATACCCATGACAATGTCGATCACGGCTACATTATCTGTGATACGGCATACTGCAGTGAGATAGCACTATGAAAAGGACAAAAACTACAGTATTTCAAGAAAATGCAATCAGAATATATCGGGGTCTCTCAAACACAGGATACCGGAGAGGTCTATCTTATATATCCTTAGCTGCTATTAGGAGTTAAGCCTAACGAACCCCTAATCAACCAAACACAATAAATGTAAACAAAATAGGACTTTGTAAGAAGGCTTTGTTTGTTTGATTAATTAACGTCCTTTTAACAGTCAGGGTCATTTAAGGACGGCCTCCCATTTATGCGGTGTGTAGCGTGTATATAATGAGAGGTGAGAGTTTTGGGAGACTGGAGGCTCATAGAGAATCCACTAATAGAACCACATTACAAGGTTTTGTTGGAATCCTCAAATAAAACCACATTACAAGGTTTTGTTGGAATCCTCAAATAATACCTCAAATAACAACATGTAGACGTGCCAGGTTTGTTGGTGGAGAAACGGAGTACCGAAAAAACACCGACCAGGTACAACGCCCCAATGGGATTCGAACCCGCATCCAGAGGTTTTGGTAAATGTTGGAATCCTCAAATAAAACCACATTACAAGGTTTTGTTGGAATCCTCAAATAAAACCACATTACAAGGTTTTGTTGGAATCCTCAAATAAAACCACATTACAAGGTTTTGTTGGAATCCTCAAATAAAACCACATTACAAGGTTTTGTTGGAATCCTCAAATAAAACCACATTACAAGGTTTTGTTGGAATCCTCAAATAAAACCACATTACAAGGTTTTGTTGGAATCCTCAAATAAAACCACATTACAAGGTTTTGTTGGAATCCTCAAATAGAACCATATTACAAGGTTTTGTTGGAATCCCCAAATAGAACCATATTACAAGGTTTTGTTGGAATCCTCAAATAAAACCACATTACAAGGTTTTGTTGGAATCCTCAAATAGAACCATATTACAAGGTTTTGTTGGAATCCCCAAATAGAACCATATTACAAGGTTTTGTTGGAATCCTCAAATAGAACCATATTACAAGGTTTTGTTGGAATCCTCCAATAGAACCACATTACAAGGTTTTGTTGGAATCCTCAAATAAAACCACATTACAAGGTTTTGTTGGAATCCTCAAATAAAACCACATTACAAGGTTTTGTTGGAATCCTCAAATAGAACCATATTACAAGGTTTTGTTGGAATCCCCAAATAGAACCATATTACAAGGTTTTGTTGGAATCCTCAAATAAAACCACATTACAAGGTTTTGTTGGAATCCTCAAATAGAACCACATTACAAGGTTTTGTTGGAATCCTCAAATAGAACCACATTACAATGTTTTGTTGGAATCCTCAAATAAAACCACATTACAAAGGTTTTGTTGGAATCCTCAAATAAAACCACATTACAAGGTTTTGTTGGAATCCTCAAATAGAACCACATTACAATGTTTTGTTGGAATCCTCCAATAGAACCACATTACAAGGTTTTGTTGGAATCCTCAAATAAAACCACATTACAAGGTTTTGTTGGAATCCTCAAATAGAACCACATTACAAGGTTTTGTTGGAATCCTCAAATAAAACCACATTACAAGGTTTTGTTGGAATCCTCAAATAAAACCACATTACAAGGTTTTGTTGGAATCCTCAAATAGAACCATATTACAAGGTTTTGTTGGAATCCCCAAATAGAACCATATTACAAGGTTTTGTTGGAATCCTCAAATAAAACCACATTACAAGGTTTTGTTGGAATCCTCAAATAGAACCATATTACAAGGTTTTGTTGGAATCCCCAAATAGAACCATATTACAAGGTTTTGTTGGAATCCTCAAATAGAACCATATTACAAGGTTTTGTTGGAATCCTCCAATAGAACCACATTACAAGGTTTTGTTGGAATCCTCAAATAGAACCACATTACAATGTTTTGTTGGAATCCTCCAATAGAACCACATTACAAGGTTTTGTTGGAATCCTCAAATAAAACCACATTACAAGGTTTTGTTGGAATCCTCAAATAGAACCACATTACAAGGTTTTGTTGGAATCCTCAAATAGAACCACATTACAAGGTTTTGTTGGAATCCTCAAATAGAACCACATTACAAGGTTTTGTTGGAATCCTCAAATAAAACCACATTACAAGGTTTTGTTGGAATCCTCAAATAGAACCACATTACAATGTTTTGTTGGAATCCTCCAATAGAACCACATTACAATGTTTTGTTGGAATCCTCAAATAGAACCACATTACAAGGTTTTGTTGGAATCCTCAAATAAAACCACATTACAAGGTTTTGTTGGAATCCTCAAATAAAACCACATTACAAGGTTTTGTTGGAATCCTCAAATAGAACCACATTACAATGTTTTGTTGGAATCCTCCAATAGAACCACATTACAAGGTTTTGTTGGAATCCTCCAATAGACCCACATATAAATATATACAAATGCAACTGGTTCAAATTCCAAAGACGTGTAGGTAGCTTGTTGTTTCTTATATTTCTTTCCTATCAAATTGCTATAATTAAAAGTCGTATTGAAAACAGATGATGTCATATCCCCTTGATTGTTTTTCTTTTTATTTCCCACAATACACATTTTCAATGGATTGTTTGTTTGCTTGATTAATGAACGTCCTATTTACTTCAATGGAGACAGTCTCAACATTAACATGCTTTGAAATAAGAAAAGGGAGTTTGATTAATCAAATAAGCATTTCTTCCAAAACATTTAAAATTTTTGAGTCACTATACATAAAAGTGATTGATTTAATGAATATGGTTCTTGTCCTCTTGACGGGGCTTGTTATAGAATTAACATGTCAAGGAGAGGGGTGTTTATGTATCAAATTATTAGCATAACTTTACAAACGAACGATAGAAGTAAGGCAGCACGAATAATAATTGAACTAAAGTATGTATACCCAAGGGATATAAGAAAATGTTTGCTGGTCCACGTAGCACTTTCAGAACGGAATCTGATAGGTCTAGATATAGACGTTCCCCAACATTTGACTGTGTTATTAAGTTGATCAAACTCGAGATTAATTTTCAAATAAAGATAACCTATTTTCAGCTAGAAATAAACAAACAATTAATCTAACTAAGCATTACATATTACAGAGTTGCCATGAAAGAGAACACGATACATTTTAAAAACTAATGTGGCACCTGATACTATATAAACAGCCTGTTCTGATATGAATACTCATACGGACTCAAATAATGTTACTGAAATTATAGGCATAGTTGAAACAGATGATTGTTTGTTTTATCTGTTTTATTGTCTTAAGTCATTTATAAAGGGACTGTGCAAGAAAAGATACGGCATGTTGAATGGACATCATATCAGTAGTTAATGTAATATGGATAATTCCATCAACCATATAGGATGTCACTAGCAGATGGAAATATATATACAGATAAATATATAGATAATTAAAATAACACATGCCATATATACTCCGATTTGGTAGACAGATGTATCAAATCCAAAATGCGTTGAGAAGATGAAACAAGATGATGATAGGATTTGTATGGAATATATTACAGTAATTAATATCCATTTATTTATATTTCCATGTATAACAGATTAATGATGACACATGATGATGTTAGGTCCTATATGGAATAAATTACAGTAATTAATACACGTATATTTATATTTTCATATATATTGAAGATATTTCAATTATTGATGCATCTGTTTCCAAGCCATTACGATGAGAACATATCGGTTTTACCACCCAACGCGATGTCCAATCACACTTTTTAAACATTATTACACAAAACATAAAGTCACCAAATATTTTGCGCACTGTATGGATCAACATGCTCTCTGAAAGTCGTAAATAAAAGGTCAAAACAAAAAATATTCATCATTATCATTTTAAATAAGCAGTTTAAACTTAAAAGGCAAATACAATCTGAATAATGACGCTGATAGTGTCGATTTTCAAAGTGAAATATGAAGGAATGACCTGCATACATTTGACACATTCCCTGTAGTTTATTGGATTACGTATATGTTGCTTAGTTTGTCAAATTAAATCAATCAGTTGGGGACCAAAATGCCGAGTACAACAATATAAAACGGGCGTTATGTATGATGGTTAACATAAACATGATTTAACGCAACTAAACAGAAATAAATCAATTATTGCTGAACACATTACAAAGCAATTTTGTCATTGCAAAATAACATGATCTTATATTTAATCCAAACATAGGGTCTGCCCCATGATCAGAATACATAAAAGCGTATGAAATCTGATAACGAGCCATGAAGGTCGTAAAAGTCTATTAAATTTTAGATATCATATTTAATATTATCTAAAAGTGTAACCTCTTTCGCGTGCCTAGCCTGGTGTAAGAATATGTTCGGCGCAACTAATCGAGTCCTATCAGAGCCTATAAAACAGTTCCATCTTCTTCCTTGTGCTCAGTATTCAGTTTGATAAATCAACGTCCTATAAACAGCCCGGGTCATGTAAGGACGGCCTCCCATGTATGCGGTGCGTATTTTGGGATACTGCAGTATAGTCATGTCATGTTTAATTTTCTTGTATAGTGGAAATAAAAAATGGAAGGTCTGCAATAGCAAAAGGAACAACTTGGGCATTTGTTTGATGTATACAGAGAGTTTCAAGGAGCTGCGTTGAACGATTTTGGAGTAAAAGTCCGGAAACAAAAGGAAGCAGTAATTTTGTTTTTTTGACCAAGTTGCAATGGTACCGAAAAAAAAACTTTCCAAAATGAAAGGTCCGAAATAGCAGAAGGCGCAACTCGGACACTTGTCTGGTGTATATAGAAAGTTTCAAGAAGTTTCTTTGAACGGTTTTTGAATTATAGCCCAGAAAAGAATCTCTGACGGACGGACTGAGTCCAAAACAATATCCCCCTTAAACGCGTTTCGTAGGAGATAAAAACAATATCCCCTTTAAATGCGTTTCGCAGGAGATAACAACTCTTATTCAAGCGACTGTAGATTGTGCCAGATTTAGCCAAGTAAAATTAATTAATCAAATCTAATTGTTTTAAGATGATATGAAGATGGTTGGCACAAGAAAAGAGAAAGCAATATGATTGGAAGTCGTCACTTGCGTATAAATCAATAGCACTTCAATGGCGAAGGATCATTGTTCAGGAAATAATTCCAGACAGAAGAAAAATATTCTCTCTTGTTTTGTATCAACTGATACATTAGATTTCAGTATTAATAATGTATACTATATATATATATATAGTGATCGAAGTGGTAGTAAAGTCACGGTTGGCGTTTCATCAGCTTTCACAAATTTCATACCTGTATGAATTATATATGCATTTTTAAAAAACAGAACAAGGTTCATAAAAGTTGATATTAATATCCCTGTCGTCAAAGTAAATGATTACGATCAAAATAGCAGTTTACAGAACAGAAATGTCTTGGGTGCAAAGTACCATGGTTCAAATTACATGGAATCAGTATCACATATCAATATTAATGATTTGATAAATTAACATGAGATGCAGTTTTATGAAACCGGTGGTTTTAGCAACCTTATTTACATTCAACCATTTCCAAATCTATCGTTTCAATTTCATATTAGATTTACATTAAAAAAAGATTTGTTCTTTAGACATCATGTTACATTGTAGTGTGATCTAAGAACCTTGGATGACGATATTTCCTTTTTTTATAAATACTTCATTATGATTATTGATATTGACAGTTTAAGACCACGTACGTGCCTGATATAACGACGTGCATGTAGCTTTGAACAGTATGTTTGTAAGGAAAATACTAAAAGAAAGTTTAAAGGGATCAATGTTAGAATGAAATTTGCTGATACGGTTTTAAGAATGGGTAACAATTGTTGTTCAGCGAAGTCTGAACTAGTCTTGGAATTAGTACAATATTTAGTGGTATCCTCCATGCGTCCTAAACAGACAACGAATCTAATACTACATTAATTATCTGTGCTAAACAAGACCTGATGCTCATTGGCATAAACGCCTATTGTAAAGAAACAAAATTATGATTGCTTGAAATACGTTTTTCTGACTTGATACTTATTACTATTAATCATATTTGCAGAAAGTGCTGGGCCACGGACATCTTTGATATGATCTAAGTGATGGCGATTTTGAGTAGTCTAAGATACATTACTGTAGTATCCACTGCCAAAAAGCCGAGGCCATGTGAAGATATTAACAATTATCTTATTGCAAGATGTACGTACGTGTACTTAGATAATATAAAACTTCTCGAGGTTAAAAGATACCCGAAAAACAATAAATGTCTTTTGAACAGAGGAGCCTAATAATCTTAAAACCCAAATCGTCTTTAATGATAAGAGGTCTAATTATCTGAAAACCTAAACGATCAAGTAGTATAATAATATAATTAACAAATAATAACGTTAAAGTGCCTAGATTTACATTTGCTTTGTGATATAGACAGTACACAAGAACGTTGTTTTAAGAGTACGGATTCATTACTGTAAACATTTCTTGTGTCTATTACAAAATTGTATTTTCTTTCTAAATTCCGGCCATTTCAGACACTTAGGAAGGAAACGAAAGCGAAATAAAGCAGTGCTTGATGATATAAGTTTCGTATCGTGTAGTCTCCAACAGCTTATTCAATCCTTCTTGATAGCGAAAAAAAAACCTAATTCTTTGTCGTTGTGTTAGAATCATATGCTATTTACATCTAAGAAATTTTTTTGTGGAATACATTATAAAGCGTTTATAATCATTGATTAATATCGCGACGCATTCACAATTACAACATTCATAAAGTACCGTTGAGATGGCAAAAGAACGTCGACTGAAGAGTACTTTCGCATTTGACTTATAATTACACTCCTAGGTTTGATCGACCAAAATACATTATAAACTCACCTCCTCTCTTTCAGTTATTACAATTCTATGCCGCACAACATATCCATCCAGCTTCCGATCGGTGTCCTTCAGCACCGTTGTATATTATCTTTATCGCTAGCATAGCTGTATATGTTCTGTTTGATGTTCTCCTTAATTAAGTTTGGCGTTAATTGATTGAAGAATCAAATTAGTTCCAGTTTAATTTTTTACTTTGTAAGTGCGATCGTAAATATGATGTATTCTTATTTACGTGTTACTCCATAACATCTAGGTCCAGAAGACGCTTTGACTTGTACGTCATAATCAGCTTATGATACGATTATGACGCTGAGTGGGCGAGCGATGCTATTAGACAGCGGGTGTCTCTACCACTCTCCACATTATCACGTCAGTGACAGCGAGACTTAACCGAGGCTAAATTGATAAAAAGTAGTCAACTAGGTAATAATATTGTTGAGTATTCATTTAGGTGCTGTCATCCAGAAACTGAACTATTGGCGAAAGTATCAATGTCTTCATATTTGCCAGGTATGATTTAAGTGAAGAAAGTCTACTCACTGGTTCGTAATTAGCGTGAAGTACATGTCTTGCTGTGTTTTAACTCAGAGACATTTGATACATATGTGAAATATCAGGTCATTCTTTCCATATATAATTACCCAAGCACAAGATAAAACCGATTTTTGGCAGTGTTCTTCAGGGACATGATAAGCTGTAGTTTGTTGACTGTTACTATTGTTTCCATGGTTATTATTCTCACTATCAGTGACATTAAGAGTTGTAATAAAGAGCTAGGGAAAGACGTTTGTATAAGATTTGAAGATTTGAAAACCTTATGTTAATATTATACAGTTGTTGACTGGGGGTGAGGGAACAGATGATTTGTTGGACCCGAAGACAAACTGTTGCCCGAGGCTGAAGTTTGTGTGAGGGTCCAACAAATCATTTGTCGTCCGAAAACCTTGTTGATAACTGTTTTGCTAAACCCCCATTGTGACGTCACCCCGGTCCAACAGCACATTTTAACAGTTCTTTGACGGAACAGTTTATTAGCGTTTTTGTCAATAGAGTTTATATAGGAAGTTTTTATAAGGGTATAACAATAATGAATATTGGCTATTGTTGTTATTGATTTGTCGTAACCTTCAGGTTATATGTTTGACATTCAAAGAATGTCTTGGATAGGTTGGCTTTGAATACAAGACACAGTAATTAATCTCCAACCTTAGTCTGCGCTGCACTAAGCTTCACCAAGACTCATTATAGTTACATTGTGTAGCTTATACTCTGCTGCCTACATAATACAATAAGTCTAGTAATGCCTTGTCATAGGACGGGGAATAAAATTACCCATCTCATCCCGTCCTGTATTGGAATGTAGAGTTATTGTATTTGTCTTATAGTTACGAGTTTTCCTCTTGAAGCTGTGTATGCTTACGGTATTGCCATCGACTTTTATTATCAAAGAAATGTTTTAATACATATAAACTCTCTTAGGGACTTATCGTCCATATACAATAGTACTATTGTTTTAAGCTTCATATGGCAATGAGGTCAAAAAGCAAAACATGGAAAAGGTTTTCATATTGGTCATCAAAGCGGAAGTCACAGTCAATTGTACATAATATATGTAACGGGACGGGCCTTAGAGAATATATACTAAAGTTAGGGTTGATGACATCTTAGAACGGTACTTTCTAGACGCTATGATTGTGCATGCATGCGTGCTTTTGGAAACTGGAATCTTCATATTGCCTATCGATATTGGTTAGATAGACTCTTATCTGTTATATAGTGCTAGCGTACTGCAAAGACACCAAGCACCACACGATCATAAAATAGTAATTATAGAATCAGTCATCCAACGCAGAGAATGCCATAGGCAGACGTTATTTAAACACAATATAGAGGTGAAATGTAATGCTTCGAAATGAGGATTCTTCATGATTTAGGTACATTTTTACGCTAAAAGGAATGATCATATCAACGATATATTCACGTGTGACTCATAATTCAGTTCAATTGTTACAAAAATGTAGACAAGTTATCAGTCCCATACAGTTATAAATTGAGATAAAATGTTCTGCGAAAATGAAATTGTCTGCAGCGTATAGCTTGCTTCAATGACTCGTTAGTTATATAACATATTGGAATGAAAAGAACACAACAAAAGCTAATTTTTACTTTGTGTTACATCTTTCTAGCACCCTCTTTCCACAAGAAAACATTATACTGGTACAGTCGAACCAATCATCTCATTGTTTATATAATCTTCTATTATTATCTTAGTACAATGAAATATAAGTTCATAATGAACAGAATCCTACGACAAAACCCCGTGTTACGTTCATCCTATACAATATAAGAATGGTTGTGTTAGAACGATAGAATAACTAACAACATTCACCGTCCTTATTTATAACAGCAAACATGCCAATGTCTTTACATAAATGCAATGCTGCACATGGTTTAATTAAAACTTAGCTATTGTATTAGTTCTGTTAGACAGCTTATATTTCCATGGGATCTATACGAGTACTGGGTAGACGAAATACTATAACCCTATAATACTTTACTACAGAGAAGGAAGACTTCATTAAATATTTGTTCTTATCCTAGCACAAATACTGAACTAAAACTGTAATTGATTTATCGAGAAAGGAGGTTTACCTAGCTCACATATTAACATATGGATCCTCTAATACCGTTGGTCCACTTGAGACATTTGTTTGTCGCTTATAGTAGATAATTACAGTGATCAAGGTGGTGTTTGTTTCACATCTCCATGTAATACTATCTGCGCCGTAATCATCGCCCACTGACGCTTAAAATAAAAAAGTGGGCACTTATTGGGAACCAAATGTTAGTTGCAGCCAAAAAAACTACATTTGAACTATTTCAGCAGGTGTGTTTACTTTTGTTTTGAATAAAGTATTCGGCACTTTAGTTTAAACCCATGTCTGGAGCATGCATTTCAATTAAAATGTGATAAAACAATGAAGCATCGGATGGGAACTAGAAGTCAGGGGCGTTTATAAAAGGACTCGTGATCTGTTTCAGTACTGTACAATACATTTCAAATTGGTAAAGAAACTCGCAAAGCATATTGTGTAGTTTCTAAAAACCTATGTTCTTTCGATTACCAAACGGAAGAATGCAAATACTATTGCTGTGCATTAAAAGTGAATAATTTATTAAGATAATAAATATACACTTTGCTTTGCTACCTGGGTGGCTGATGATATAACAACGATAACTCACCTGGGGTTTTATGAGGACAGCGAGTATAAATGCAGCGATAAACCATAAAATGCCGTTTTCTGAATCATTACATATCGCCTACCATTCGCGTCCCGAATGTCCAATAAGAAGGAGCCGTGAAGTGGGGGATGTGACCATATAGTTACCCATGTTCTGTCCTGTCTACATACATGTTAAACGACTTCTTAACATCCCACGCCATTTATGAAATAATCATTATGTTTGTTGTTCACTGGTGTATGAACGGCATATTTTTTTACTACATATTTTTAATGACGCGTATAGATTTTAAAATATCAGTCTGGTTTTTTCATTCGCTACAAATGCATTCCTTCGGGTCAGAATTACGTACAAACAAAATTTAATGTAAAATTTCGTTGTAACGTTACATAGGGAACACACACCGGAAATGTAGATATATAGGCAATAACAGCAACTAAACTAAAATATATCAATTCAGACGTTAAATTTTAAATTTTAATTACTAGAGAAAAACATTATAACAATAACATATATCTACATAGTGAAAAGAAGTTATATCTTTTAGGAAACGTCAATATTATATACGACTCTGATCTGGCCTAGTTGTTAAAGTGTCTGACATTCTATCACCAACGTCCATATGTGGATGCTGAGAAAAGCCCGAAATAAAGAGATAACTCTTAAGTATGGCAAATGCAGTTTATCATCTTTAAATAAGCTAATACCGAATCAAGGCGTGTGTAGGTAGACGAGTCAATGATATTTCTGTAAAGGTCAGTAAACTTGCATTCATTGTCTTCAAAATCACGTGATTTCTAGATAAACACAAAGAGAAGTCACGCTGGCTTTACGATGTTTAAAGAAGACCATAGGAGCAGATAGACACAATGCGGTTTTAATATATTCATCCTTCAAGCAATTTAGATTTGTATAAAAAAAATCGAGAAAAATCATGTATCAAATGTTTGTTTTTCGTCTAATTAACAATTATTTAAAGATGAATATAGCTCATGTTCCCTGAAAAAAGTTACCGATCTACGATCTAGGACTTGTGGTAAGATGTTGGGATATCTAACCACTCGGCCATTGCGATTCTAAAAATGTTAAAATAAAAAACTTAAAGCGAGTAACTAACACAAACAATATTAAATCGAATGCCAAAGCTAGACGAAGTACAGTCGCAATACTTTTTATTTATTGATTGTGTGCGGAGGAAAGTACAAAAGTTTTTTATGTTCATGTCAAATGGTGACGACTTTACATGAATGAAATTCATCCTCCGATAAGTACATGTGTTATGAATTCTATATGATGTGTTATGTCATTTGTTCTACACTGTCTAGTTTATGATCCATTTTATAGATAGGTAGTTATTGCTCTGACGGCTGTTTGGATTTCTTTTATGTGTATAACGGCTGTCGATTCCCATTGTCAGTAACACCTTTCAAGGACATCAGATAAAGTTCTGTTCCGTCAACAGCATTCGACTAATAGTATTATGGATAATTCAGAGAAAACTAGCGAAACATCTGTAGGAAATCCTTAAAACATAAAATGTTTTAACGATGCATAATTCATATAGGTTATATTGAGCATTAAGAGTTAAAATTAACACCCAAACAGAAGTAGAGTTTGATGCATTCTCCAAACCGATTAAGCAAGCATGGAAAAGATGGATATTTATCTATGAAATTGAACAAATGCTGAAGAACAGTACTTCATTACTTTTTAGTGTTCTATTGTATTACAGTCCATTCATGGTGTGTTAAGAAAATATCATATATATATATCATGTTCATACCAAGATAATTTATTCGGATATAGTTATAAGCATGATATCGTATCGAGATTTTAGGGATTTGTGTTGCTACAATGGACTACCCAGTCGCCTTACTCCCTTTATGTTGACCGTTAGAGAGGAGAAAACAATACCACTTTTATAGACTATGGTGTGTCTCGGCTACGGGACAGAACCCAGAACAATGCTCGTAAGGGCGAGTGCTCAACCTTTCGTAAGGTATAAGCGAATCCAGAAAGTAATGATATAATGCTGTCAATATACTATAATACTAATAATAGTGTTGTTGATGTACTGGACATATGCACTATCCGCTTTATAGTTCCGTCTAGCCAGTTGATCCCAGATATTTAATAATACCCCGTTCCAGTTTTAAAGCAGGAATAGTTCAAATGTGTATTGAGGGGTGATTATTGGTGAATACTTATAAAAATGTGTCAATCTTGGCTCTTTGCCTGCCGCGGCACTTGTAAAATTTACAAGACAATATACAGTTTGCGAAGAGAGACTTTCAAGTCTAGGCTATCTGCCTCTTGGAGTACCGCTTGTTGGATTTATTAGACAATTTCCCCAGCTATCTTCATACGTATCTGTTGGCTTTCGAAGAATACTACTTGTGAAATTAATAACTTTTTCCTATGCGCATATTGATTATTATCAGAAACTGTAACGCCTGGCTTTGCATTTGTACAGTTACTTTAAATTTCATTCTTACATAATACATAGTGATATTAATCGAATAATGCACAAGTAACGCTAAGCAGGGGAGCAAAAAGAACATGAATAAAAAAGAAACATCAAGAATCATATGAATTAAAACACATGAGATATTCTTAGAGAGTAAATCGTATTTTTGTAAAGAAGCGACGCGAAATAATATTTTTATAATGATCTTAGCTCTATCAATGACTATACATTTCAAGGGGTTCCTTATATCACTCTACTTGACACGCTGTATGATTAGAGTAGAGAACATGTCTATACTGATACGATGGCGGTGTCACTGAGGGGATATCATTATTATTTCACTTGGTATTGCTTACATCGCCATAAACGGAATATTCTGTAAAGATAACTAGTTTTAACCTTTTACCTTCGTCTGATACTGGTTTGCTTAAATCGCCATATATGGATTTATGTTTTTATAATCACTTTCAAATGAGAAGTGTTCTAATATTCTATCTGAAAACATTCCTTAAATTAAACATAAAACAAAGTGTAATCTGCAAAGCAAAATGTTGGCTGATAAAATTTGCCGGCTTAGTTTAATGAAAGATAATACCACAAACAATTATATCTATTAACAAGAAATCTTCTTCAAAGTAGTAGAAATATATAAATTATATTTTTTTGTTGAAAATAAGATTTTGCTTATCTTGACGTTACGTTATATAATACCTGTCAGAAAAGATGTAATTGAGCGCATTTGAGAATTTAAAATGTATGTTGTTCACGGTTACATATCAGTAGGATGATAGTGGCAGTAAGGTAATGTAATGCACCTGATTCGCATACTTTATGATAGAAAGTAGTGATTAAATTCCTGGCTTCTAACCCCTGGTAAAGGCGAAGTATGGATAGAAGTCGTATCAAATTGGTTTGATTCGGTTATTAGGCCTAACGTCCCATGTAACAGCCAGGGTTATTAACGGCCATGCCACCTGTGTGCAATGTGGTGTGATAGCGCGTAAACCAGTCGTTTCACTTCATCAATAAGCGCTAGACAGGAGCAGAACCTACCACTTTTATAGACTATGGTGTGTCTTGACCAAGGGACAGGACCCAGAGTCTACTGAACAAGGCGAGTTCTCACCAAAAGAGCCGTGGTGTGAAGAGAAACATTAGAAAGTCAATTAAGAAGAAGAAAAAGATAAGATCCTAAATTTTGTCGCCTTATATGATCATGCTTATGGGGCAGCAGGTGCACTTTTAACATTAACCTGCATGGCAGCAATTATATTTAAACTCTGCAGCTATTCAAACAATATGTTGGTCCAATGTCGGTATAATAAAACCTAAGCATGGTGAACAAGCTTAAAATGTGATAATTTGTAGTGGAACTGTTCAAGTCCGTATTTGCTTGTTTAAGCCTCGTCTTTTATTTTATGTAGACGACTAGTTCTGTTCGGGTTCTATAACGGATATCTTTGCTTGTGGCGTCCCCGTCAAGGCAAACATGTGTGGGTGTTTGCAATCGTGTAACGACTGAATTAATGGTTTATTAAAAAAAGATTCACATTTATTTTTTCACAAATTTTTGTACACTGCAAACGCAAAATGAAATCAGTCATGATAAGAACATTACAAAAGAGTTATTACCTATTATTTACTTCGATTTCCATATTGAACAATATTAATTGATAGTTAACCTACAGAATTGTACCGGCTGTCCCTATTGCATGATCGTAAAAGGCGACTAAATTTAGAATATTATGTTTTCTCTTCTTCCTAACTGAATTTATTCTTCCTTGCATTTCCCTTCACACCGCATCGCATTTGGCCATCTGATGAGTGCTCGCCCCTGTGAGGTAGGCTTTGGGTTCTTTCCACTGGCCGAGACTATTTTGAGGTGCTACTTAACTGGAATTCTGATATCCTACAACGCTGTGACCTGTTTGCATATTCAGTTAAGAAGATAAAGATAAACATGTTACGACAACTACAGAATATCACCAAATGAAAGCATCTTCATATATAAAAAATACACTGTATCGGCTTAAACTAAAAAAAAACCATTAACCGATCTATCTTTGTTTTTGAAAGTAATTCAGTGTTTTTCAAAGCAAAAACAAATGTATATCGCCGTGAATCGATTTGGTAAATTGGAAAAAATTATTAGATAATTTATCTTCAAATATCACAACCAGACTGTAACATGAACAAATCGGTCTATTAGGGAACATAAATATCCCTTAATCTTCTCATTTACAAACGATTTAGATATCTGCCGACTAATGAATGGTTTCAAACGTTTTCAAATGAAAAGTGAAGTCTTTATCCGAGTTGTATGGGAATGCTTTAGGACTTCTGAGTAGTTTAAACTCCCCGGAGTCTCTCGGTTCGTGCAGCGATCATTTAACAGGAGTGATTTACATACAATGTGAATTAGGTCACAGATACAAAGCGGAGGTTTACACCCCTAGGCGCCCAGATGACTCTATTGCTATCTTTCAAATATAGTTATACCGGCAAAACTTTTTCTTGAAATGAACTCATCAGCATATATTCATTAACTATTTACAATTTACGAAACAGAATTGATTGATGTATATTTAAGTTCCTTACATACCGGTTCCTTAAACCGATTAGTCAACAAGACTGCAGGGTTCTCCTTTGTTGAAAATCTACACTATCGACCTAAGACAACATAGAATGTGAATAATTACCTTGATGGTATTATGGAAGTTATCACAATGTCACTTCACATAAGCATAATTGAAGTTGTTCACACTGCAAATATGGAACAACGATAACCAATGTGTAAAATGTCATTTTCGTAGCTATCTAAAGTTTATAAAGCTTGAACTGCCATTTCAGCGATAACAGTAAACAATCTGCATTCTTAAAATACCCTCTTATACCCACTTATAGTGTACCGATGACAATATTTCTATTGAGTAGTCTCCAAGAATTCAATAAAAGTAAAGTGGCGAGATGATCAGCAAGCCCTCTTCTTTACTATCACACTGCCGTTACACGAGTGCTTTTATGAATCGGTTCTTTGTTTCAAATTGTGAAATAACAGACAGTTGTTTTAATTTTACATGATATAAGAAGCAGAATTTATCGTACAGCTGTAGTACAATATTTTATTCAGTCAAAATTAACTTCAAAGTTAACTTTTATTTTGTAGGTTTTTTTTAATTAAATGGCTATTTAGCAATAAAGATAATGATGTATCTAATATATAAAATCTATTCCGTCCCTCGGGACACGTGTCAGATCCATTTGATTGATAATTTCCCTCACCTTTCACTTTCGTTATCATGAACAAATTGCTTAAATGAAACTGTTTTCTTTCAGGGCTGAGAGAGAAACTTAACATCTGGTTTATATAAATATACACCTGGGCAGAAGGCATTAAACCAGCACTTAAATAATGGGTTCTGTAGAAGCAACTAAACAATTCACGTATCTATTAAGAATTTGTGTCAAATTTGTACTTTACCATAACAACGCAGAGACATCAATATTTTGATTTAAAATGTTCAATTGATAATTCAATTGTACTCTGAAAAATACATCGTTGTTGGAACAGACGTTTAAAATGCAAAACAAAGTATAGGCCGACTTACAAATAGTACATTTAATAACGAATGCTCGTTTTGTTTCTTTATTACTGTATTTGCTCTGTTTTCTCTAATTATGGTGGCTGATTTGTAATTGATACAATACATGCTACTAAAGAATATCAGTGATATGTGATGAACGACACCTTTTACTCAATACAATGTATGCGTTAATAATGAAATAAGAACAATAAAATCATTCTGATATAAAACATAACTATGTTGATATGTATTTACACACAGCAATACTTACATTTTAATTCGCCAGTAAAGCTATATCCCAGTGATGCTCTTACACGGGTACACACGTTATCAAGGAAGTGCACTTTAGTCTGCCCAGTGTTGTGGAGGGGTTTGACACTGTCCAATGTACTTGTCAATTATTCTTGAAGTTTGCAGCATCAAGCTTTATATAATCACAACTAATTGCTACTTTTCAAAGTTCGATATGTATATCTTGTAACACAATGTCATTTCCGGTTTTAATATGCTAAAAGTATATCATTTTATACGGATAATTAATTTCCGATCAGAATCACATTATCATAACGCTAATTGCTATGGTGTTTAGAACTTTCGGAGTTCAAAAGATACACGTCACTAAATAGTGCAATAATACTCGTTCAAATGTCTTATATTGAAACTTGCACGATGTAAAGATGACAGTCACTTCAAGAGAGTTCTCCGCGTGATGATAATTAATGTTTATAACAACTCACCGTGTCACGTTCTGTAGACCTATAGTAAGAACAGCGTTTCCGCGTTTCTACCTTTCCAATGACCAGAGTACATTATAGATGGACCACAGTCGATCGAGTCCCTGGAAGGTGAGGTTTCTACGTTCGATAATCACCCTATCCAGCACGGCGGTACTATTGATGGCACTGCTCGTCAGCAGGGTAGCGTGTCCTGTTTGTAGGCTGTGGGAGTTACATGTTTGTATACACCCCACGTAGCCGTTTGTATACATCACCCTGTTGCTGCGAGGCTTCAGCATCCATATCCGGGAGATGATAAGCTCCTTTAACTCCAGCAATCAACACCGATCTATTCAGCCGATCGATCTGTCGCTAGTCTTATCTACCTTTGCATCCAACAGTTACGTTAGATCGACACTTCCAATAATAAATTCTAGGATTACATTATAATCGGATGGAAATCTATATTAACAGATTAATAATTTCCACCTTCTCCTATTCATCGGCATGTTCATAAATAACAGTAATCTTGTCATTTTTCTATTTTTGTGCCAACATGCCGATTGAAAGAAGACTCTAAAAAGCATATAAATGTACGCTTGGTTACTGAAGAGTATTGATGTAAGAGTTCGTTACAAAATATGATATACAAGGCAAGCTTATCATGGATTCCAAAAACATAACATACATGTACTATTACATATTTATTATCATTTTAATTAAATCAGCAGTATATCAAATGGTACAACATTAAAATATAACTTTGCAGATAACGGCAAGATGGCATGAGATTTCAGATAATGAAATACTCTATAACTTACTCAGCTTTTAATATGTTGATATGAATATATTTTAACATTATTAATGCTCAAAAATGCTAATTATATTATGGTGACGCGCTGGTCCTATTATATAACACCCCCAGCGACCAACTCATTTTAGATTCGTATTTGGTTTTTCGCAGAAGCAGGTCTATATATCTATCTTGAAAAATAAGAATTAGTGTGCATTAAAACACGTTTTTAACTAGCATGTTTACTACGAATCCATGATTAAAACAAGGAAGGTTTTTTTCCGTCCGGATTCCTGTAAGATGTTTGTAATATGTCTATGACAATTTATCCATGCAAGGAAATGATGTTGACGTTCGTTATAACCGTTGTATATTTTTTGTCCGTCCAGTGTGTTATATATGCTATTTTCTACAATGTCTGTACGGAAAGGCTTTTTCGCATTCAGAATTCGTTTCCTTTAACTATAATGCGACTGAGGTACATGTTGATTCTTAACTAGTATAATACAATACTACGTATGTAATGAAAGGTGAATACCCCCTGTATCTTAGAACTAATTATCATCCATATTCCTAAAATGCACCGCACACAGTCAAGTTATGCTTACGACAGACAGCCCATACGGCCCATCTGTGCTGAGTTACAATGTAGGTGAGAACAGAAATCAAAGATCTACTTCGGCAAAGGAATGGAACCCAAAAGGGATGGGATGTCAATGGAAACAAAGTAAAGTCATTAACAAAGAATAGAATAAAATATGTCTTGAAATAATTTTCCTTTACGACGATGGAGCTTAATGCAGCTCCAGCATCCATATCCGGGATATGATAAGTATATATCATGACGCCTTACATGAGGGACAGACCGAAAAGAATTGTGAAGTTTTGATGAACCCGAGCACCGTCATTTGCAAGAATATAGTTGTCAAATATAATTGAAATAAACCAATTAAGCTCATATTCTTTATCGGTCAATCTGTTACTTATAAAGCATTTCTACAGACGGTTAGATAAAATGCCATTTTGTTTATGAAATATTGTATTACAATTTATCAAGTGATATGTCTCAAACGAGAACGGTTAATAATGACCTATATCCTATCTTTACTTCGGTATAATTCATCTAAACCGTATATTATCGGGACAACCATATATATTTATATATATATCAATTAATCATTTATTTCATGAAATAAAAAGGCAACAATTCCACTATACAAGAATACACAACACGAACATACCGCAGTCTCCCAGAACACGCACATCGTACTTCACACACACTACACACTGCATACACAGGAGGTCGTCCTTACATGACCCTGGCTGTTAATAGGACGTTAAAATAATCAAACAAACAAATTTAAAGATTAGTACAAAGGTATGAGTTACATGCACATGGACAATCTGGTGAACAGAAGTACAATTGTACACTATCTATCACATTATCTTTTCTTTATAAAAATATCACTGCGTGATAACTAGTCATTGAGACATCACGATTCATATTCAGGTATGTACCGGTAGCGTGGTTGCAACGTTTGAATCATAAAGTTAAAAAAATACCAATAATGAAGCAGACCTAAAACCTTGTACAAAGACAGTCTGAATATGCTATTTCTTTTCAAACACAAAATTCTCTAATAAAAGGGACCATTTTTATTTACCTAATCATTTGACATTAATTCTTAGTTAGGATATCGAAAACCGGAAAAAAATTTGACAAGCTCGTTAGAAATAAAATCTTTATAAGAAGAAGTTCATTGAAATGACTGGAAGCACGAACATTCCACTGTTTGATAGACACTAGGTTCCCGTCCTTTGGATTATATCAAACCTTCCGTAGAGGAATCCAACTTGACAGTATATTCGACTATAATGTTTTATTATTTGAAAAATGTTGATGGTAGTATACGGACTGGTAAGGTCACAGGTCTCCAAAATTCTAAACATGTTACACGTTACACTTGTACATCTTCTTGCAAATATCAATCCTCATTTTCGGACACAATATGCAAAATACAGAATCTTTTTATTGGGTGTTTGGCAAATATAAACAAACATTTGAATATTTCAATTTTGTTTTAAGAAGCTTGCATGACCCTGGCTGTTAATAGGACGTTAATTAATCAAACAAACAAACGAATAAGTTTTTATCAAATTATTTTGAAATGCAATAGTACATGTTACAAATCCTTTCTGAAGCTTTTCTTTGTGGTGATATTCAAAGTATTAGAACTTGCACGTGACAATTCACACGACTTAGCTGTATCTTGTATCGATGCGTATTTGAGTAAACGGACAACCCTTTATGCTATTAAATACCAAAATCTTTGAACAGTTGTCGAACGTAGCTTACACACGATATGAATGGAGTATCATGGTTAGCTTTATTAATCCGCGTCATGAACGACAACAGGAAATGATAACATTTGGGCAGATACATTTTCAACATTACGTCCTTTGATCTATTTCGCAGCATTTATGGATAACAGAAATGTGACAAGCATTCATGAGACAGGGAAATAAGGCAGAAAGTTATGGTACAGTAACATTTATAAAAGCGATACAAAACTAATGTAATTATGGCTTGATCTTTACAGTAAAAGCAAAAGTTACTTTGATGGCCGATTCGCGTGTTGAAAGTGATATTTGTTTTACGTTAAATTACACATAACTACAGGTTACCATTCGAGTTGATAGGTACTTGACTATAAATCCACATGCACTGTGTGTATAATAGGTAAGATAAAGGTCGAGCTTTACTTTTTGATTGACAGAAATTTAGTATTCTTTGACATTGCTTAATGGAAAACTTTAGCGCTGAGTGTTTTAATGAAAACCATAGCTGGCTCAATCTTAGTTAAATTACATTTAACATCCGAAGTTGTTTATCTAGCGATGTCGAAATGATTCCGGAATTAAATTAATGTTAAACGGGCACACTTATCCTTACATTGTTCACAGTTAGTTGAACCACATCAGCGTTTCCAAAGACATAAACTCCATAACACGATTTAATGTAAAAAGTATAAAATTTAAAATAAAATTGTCTTTATCCTTGAATAACCAGACGGATATTAAGTACGCATAAGTCACGACATAACTTTCCTGTGGATAAACAAAATAAAAGATGTTAAAGGTTTTAAATGCAATATAAATTACGTTTTCCTTTTCCTCATCCATTTAGAGACAAAAATACCTCAACATGTATTATAATATGACAAATTGTTTGAAAATACATGATTCTAAATGAGAATAGAAAAAAGTGGATATAATTTAAATATGCTATTTTAATAGAGCATTAATGTTAATCTTCGACAATTGTTCTCTGTATTTATCAATATTGCTATTTTAATGCTGTCTTATAAATTAAACTGCGTGTAACACTACCACTTTCAGTGGTGATTTTTGTTTTTGCCTTTTACTGACTAGTAGAGAACTTACGGAGACGTAACTAGATCTAAGGCCGGTAATCCAGTCTTACAATACAGATAGACGCCATTCCGTGTTAGACAGGCGACACAGTGGTGTGACAGTGGGTATATATTCTACAGATTTTCTCTTTATCTCATAATTGCTAGTCTAATAAGCGAGTTAAAACGGACATGTTAGCTAAATCCAGTCATTGTACAGATACATACGATCATAGTACAACACTGTAAATAACAGAACGTTTGTTTTTACGTAACTTTACTGTAGAGGTATTACGGACACTGTTACGTGCATCAAAGTGACTTTGATGTTAAGTGTAGAACAGCTCAAAGGATTTGAAAAACGTTGAAGTCTGTCTTTGATCGCTAGTTGTTTCTTGTCTCCAACTAAT
Organism: Argopecten irradians; assembly: GCF_041381155.1. NCBI lineage: Eukaryota > Metazoa > Mollusca > Bivalvia > Pectinida > Pectinidae > Argopecten > Argopecten irradians. The sequence continues at coordinate 25,027,294 of NC_091134.1, forward strand.
GCACATCACCAAAATGCACTGTTAACAATTACGCAATACTCTTTTAGTCCTTAACATTCAGTGATGATCATTTGACGTCACGTAAACTAAAACCGTAAAACGTATTTGAATGAAATACTAATGGACACCGGATGTCATCCCTAACGATTCGGTCATTTACCTGGTTATGTGCTGAATTAGAAAATCAGTGTGATTATCAAAACTGCTAGGTTTAGTGTACTAATGTTGGAGATGATATTTAACATTAAGAGTTTACATTATTGTCTATTGCAATTTTCTATACAATATGCAAAATGGAAAGTAACATCAATTAATCATAATTGATGTATACACAAATAAAAAGCGTCAATACATAAAAAAGATTAGAATAAAAACTGAAACTTTTGTATCAAAATAAATAATTGCATGAATTAATTATCCAATTACACCTTACTCATGATAAGTCGTTAAAGTCCGAATATGGTGATGACAAAATAAAAGAAGATAGTGCAACAGATTTAGACAATTCTATTCGTTTAAATATTTTATATGATACTATTTTATACGCTATATGAATTGGTTCCCTTTTAAGTATTATTAATAATTTAGTTAGACAATTAGAATCTATATGATTTTTCCTTTCCCGTATATCTCATGACATCGCTCCACTTTTGACGTATGACTATGAGTGTTTGTCTTTATGATGCAGAATAATAGAATCTGGGTCTGTCAAGTGGACTGACTGTCTACACGAAGGTCGAGATATCCCTGGCCACGTGACAGATCCATGTTTGAATCTTTTTCTCCCATACTTATTAGGGAAAATATGAAATTCTGGTTGCTTTCCAGCTTTTTCATAGCGTCATTAACACAGGAACGTCGCTATGCGTCAAAATTGATGACGTCACCTACAATGCACGACGCGGCTACGCCGCATTTATTGATGACGTTACGTTATTGTCTAGCGCGTGTGAGCTGTCTTACACCCTCATGTGTAAGATAGAGTTATATTTTCTTCCTCTTGCTCCGCGTAGAGCACATATAAGGTGGCTGGTTTGTCCACTGTCAGAGCAATATGATAGGACTAAGTCAGCTGTTCGGTCTCTTTTGAAATAGAAGTATAAAATTGGCAATATTTCCCACATTGACCTGACAATACAACAAACTCTCAAAATAAGCAGGTACTTGCAATGCTCCAATGCGTGCAAGAGGATACGTCTGGTCCGAAACATGTCAAACCAATGAAGACGACGTAAAGCGGTTGTGATTCAAACTAGTAAATCGTTCTGTTGATAGAATAGTAGCTTATAGAGTGAATGTTGAGATTCGGTTAACAGAGTATCATACAACGTCAACACACACGGAACAACGCTACTGCCAAGCAATCTCAATTTGATCTTTGCCAACCATTTATAACATTTTAATTCATTTTGTGGCTCTTTTAATGATCACATGTTTACAAATGGGAAATATCATCAATGTATTTCGGAAGTGAGAATGACAAATCGCTGTGTTAGTTTACCCTGACGGATCCACATGTTTCTCTATCACCTCATTACGTAGTCCCATAGATACATTTAGGATATACTGACTAAATATGTAGGCAAATAGAACATGGAATGAAATTAATGCAAAATGATGATGATGTTGATGATAAGCATGACCTGTATACTTTTTAACAACACATTAGAAATTGAAATCTGCACGCTTGGTGCGATTACGATACCAATAAAATAAACTCTAGCCGGGTTAAGCATCTCAATTTATTACTAATAGTGCACCATATACATCAGATGAAAGTCTGTAAATGGCTATTCATCATCCTAGATCAAGTTAACTACCTCCAATACGACAACTGCTGTCTAGAACACCCGAGGATACAATTTTAACATCCTGTTAGGAGAAATATCGTCAACTGTAGAATCGTTAACATATGTTTTGTGCATCTGAACGTTTCTAAAATAAACCAAACGTATGTTGATACGATATCATTTTATTGTTTGAAATCTCTTAAAGCGTACGTTCGCAAGGATGATTGGTTTTAGAGTGCAACTTTGTGTACCACCCAAGAGTATAATAACGTTTACAAGTACAATGCTACTTCAAAAAGATTTTACGCACTTTTGTAAATGAAGTTTTTTTCATTGGGGTCAAGCTTACTTTAAGCGCTATTTTAAGTAACTATAATGCAATGCCCCTCTAAATGACACTAATTTAAGGAGGCAGTCAAAAATCCATGAAGGCTAATTAAGATTCATCAAGTACAACCTATATCATTACAATGATTCATTCCGAACATAACAAAAAGCAATGTAAATTTGGTGTGCTGAAATTATAGGGCAACACGAATAATATACATGGTAATTTTATTTTCATCTTCATTTAAATCACCATGGAAATATGTTAATAGGATGAAACAATTACAAGACATGCTTTTTGCAAAATAAATCTGAATAAATTCCAATATCAGTTCCATATACTTCAAAAGTCAAGCAAGTTTCTTGCTTTCATATCGAGTCCTGATGACCGTTGTTAATGTATCTGATATTCCCTACTTGTCCTCCAACTCTTGAATGTTTTAACCTGTCAAGACTCGAGTTTTTTTTATTATTTGTCTTCCATACAGGTATATAAGATAAAGGATGGAAAATTTAGTTGTTTTTAAACATTTTCATCGCATCATCATCACAGAAACGTTGTTTTGTATCAACAATTTGAGCAGCATGTGATAATGACATCAAATAATTGCGCGTTAAAACATATTCTCTCTATATAATGTATAAACCTCTGGATAATACATTTAACCAGATACACAATCAATCGTATTTAGCATATGCTTACTGATATAAAATCGAACGGAATAGCCTTTCGGACTTACTCATGTGCATTTCCGTCGAATAATAATAAAAGGAAATCAATGATATTTGAAAGCTCTTCACATGCACACATTAAAAGCTTCAGCGCGTCTAACTTAGAAACTTTGCAGCAATATGATGGGCAGGTTGCAATAGTAACGATGTTATGTTCGTACTTTAAGTCCAGATAAAAGCCAGAAAGTGTTTCCTAGAATTACTTTAGAGTTAAACTGTGTTATTTACATTTAATAATGGGGGTTTTATGTTGTGCAATTCAAATAATCGTATGATTTTATTTATCATGTCGATTCTCAACAACATTGCCTAGCAGATCCCAGAAATCAAAGTGGGAACTAGACTCGGTGATATAACCATTCGAATGTATCATTCAAATGTCTTCATGCTAGGTTTAAATCGGGCGGGATTAATCAATGTAAATCAGTTTCCGGAATGCGTACAGTTTAGATAATTGCAATGGTAAACATTCAGATACAGTCGAACTACTGGTTATTCAAGTTCTTGCTTAACCCAAACACAGCTTCACATTCGATAAATATATATAACATCAAAAGTCGATTTAGACAATAATCAATCGCGATTCACGAATACAATCGTAACTACCACCAAATATCGAAAACAACCCAGAAAATCAAATGTAGATTTGCATGAATATAACATACAAACAAGTGTAAATTCAACAAACAAGAATGACGCAAATTAAAAATAAGACGCTATCGTGCGTTTGTTCATCCATTTAAGAGCAACAGTTGTTAATTACTGATGACGAAGGATCTTTTCTGAAACTAAAATCGATCAAACGCGATAAAAATCAAAATAAAAAAAATTGATGATGAATCGGAAAACGGAATTCAAAGATTTCAATCAAACACACCTTAAAGGAGTCTTCTTTAATTGCATTTTGATTTGCTATCCAATCGTTCTATACATTTCACCCATTGTCTAATAGATTATGGTGCTAGGAGGTAAAACCACTGGATCACTAAAATGTACTAGGGTTGCCATACACAAAATGTACATGTCCTCTTTATAGACTCATGTGTGTTAAGTTTCTCACACACGTTGAGGAAAGATAATGAAAATGCAGTTGTTTTCGAGCGTTATCGTCACGCCATCCTAACAAAAGGGACGTTTTGTGTCAATATTAATGACGTCATCGACAATAAATGCTGCATGTATTGATGGCGTCACATAATTGTTGTTTCCGTGTAATCGCGGAATACCACTGAAGTATAGGAGGAAGATAATTCTGCTGCTAACAATGCTTCAAACCTTTCCGCGTATTCCATATTCAATTGAGAGAAGTGTGGAGGACAACTCTAATACCTCAACCAGTGTGTCGGGCATCAATCACTGGTAGACAGGGCGAGGCGGCAGATCCAGGCAACACAAACCACACATCCGTCTTATCACTGCAGTAACGACATACGACCACTCGAGGAATTATTATCAATTATATTTGCGACGAAGGCCGGTTCTCGGCACAAACTACTCAAAGAAAAACGGGATACATTTAGTGAATTTATTGGCGGATCAGACTTTCCCACAGTATACCAGCGATGGCTTATAGAATTACAAACTGGGATCATGAGTGTGATAAATTTCAACCTAATATTATAAAGCTGAGCGGACATGTGACACGATTTGTTTGGTTTATGTTACAATCTCCTTATGTGGGGTTATAAAACATACGTACTGGACAAAGTGTATAACCTTCTCTAGTTAAATCACCTAGATTTATTTAAAAACAATAGTATCTTCACTATACATTTATGTAAATCAATCAGCAGTGTTGCCGTGATAAACTAATTCAAATGTTCTGATACTTACAGAAAATGTTTGAAAAAAGTAGTAAAATCCGGTTAAAATACATATTGTTATTGTCACTCCATATTCTGGAGGATCTGCATCCATCCCGTTAGGGATTACTTTCTGATGACCTTTGAACTCATTGTCTTTGTCCAACTGCATTTTCTCTCTCTGGCTTCAGACACTGAAAATAACATTTCTCACAACATAGTTTGTAGTTATTTCAACAATAGATCACAATATAGCTATTGACAGCTCTGCAGACCATTTCGGTCTCGTCGGGAAATTTGGAGGCGGTAATTTGATTGGTCAATCCGAAAGGTTATATGAACATATCCCCTATTGCGATGTTTTTATATCATCTACTGTCCATGTGAGAATAAGGATATTGTTTTAATCAGATTCGAAATAAAAATAACAGTTATTGCATTTTCATTTTTGTTTTGTTTTGCCACAAGGTTGACATTTATATGGTACATTCAATTTCTTTTATTTTATACATTATCATCATAAACTATTAAAGTATGTTGATCTAAATACAATTATTTAAAGAAGTTAAACTATGTTTCTTAGTGTATAGTATTACATTAGTAGGGTAATGTGATCGCATGGTGTTTGATGACTGTGAGATACAGAGTGTGTATTGTTTGATGTCTGTGAGATACAGAGTGTGTATTGTTTGATGTCTGTGAGATACAGAGTGTGTATTGTTTGATGTCTGTGAGATACATAGTGTGTTTTGTTTGATGTCTGTGAGATACAGAGTGTGTATTGTTTGAAGTCTGTGAGATACATAGTGTGCGTTGTTTAAATTTGATGACTGTGAGATACAGAGTGTGTATTACATGTCTGTGAGATACATAGTGTGTGTTGTTTGATGTCTGTGAGATAATACATTATGTGTGTTGTTTGATTACTGTGAGATAATAGTATGTTTGATGACCGTGATATACATGGTGTGTGTTGTTTGATGTCTGTATGAGATACATAATGTGTGTTGTTTGAAGCTGTGAGATACATAGTGTGTGTTGTTTTATGTCTGTGAGATACATGGTGTGTGTTGTTTGATGTCTTTGAGATACATGGTGTGTGTTGTTTGATGTCTGTGAGATACATGGTGTGTGATGATTGATGTCTGTGTCTGTGAGATACATGGTGTGTGTTGTTTGATAGCTGTGAGATACATAGTGTGTGTTGTTTGATAGCTGTGAGATACATAGTGTGTGTTGTTTGATAGCTGTGAGATACATAGTGTGTGTTTGATGACTGTGAGGTACATGGTGTGTGTTGTTTGATGCCTGTGAGATAAATGGTGTGTGTTGTTTGATGACTGTGAGGTACATGGTGTGTTGTTTGATTACTGTGAGGTACATGGTGTGTTGTTTGATTACTGTGAGATACATAGTGTGTGTTGTTTGATAGCTGTGAGATACATAGTGTGTGTTGTTTGATAGCTGTGAGATACATAGTGTGTGTTGTTTGATAGCTGTGAGATACATAGTGTGTGTTGTTTGATGACTGTGAGATACATGGTGTGTGTTGTTTGATGACTGTGAGATACATGGTGTGTGTTGTTTGATACTTGTGAAATACATGGTGTGTGTTGTTTGATGTCTGTGAAATACATTGTGTGTTGTTTGATGTATGTGAGATAAATGGTGTGTGTTGTTTGATGTCTGTGAGATACATGGTGTGTGTTGTTTGATGTCTGTGAGATACATGGTGTGTCTTGTTTGATATCTGTGAGATACATGATGTGTGTTGTTTGATGTCTGTGAGATACATGGTGTGTGTTGTTTGATACTTGTGAAATACATGGTGTGTGTTGTTTGATGTCTGTGAGATAAATGGTGTTGTTTGATGTATGTGAGATAAATGGTGTGTGTTGTTTGATGTCTGTGAGTTACATGGTGTGTGTTGTTTGATGTCTGTGAGTTACATGGTGTGTGTTGTTTGATCACTGTGAGGTACATGGTGTGTGTTGTTTGATGTCCGAATCTAGCTTGACCTTTTTTTTCTAGATTCTAGTTACGTATATAGAACGAATATACGTACCCGGCCTACTATACCTTTCGGCCGGGTACGAATTGGTCCCTATGTGTCGTAGTGGAGCACTGCCTCCGAAAACCACTCGGGCATAGTTTTCTATACTTTTTTGTAGGTTTCCAATTATTTTATGCGTATACATGCATTTACATATTATTTTTGTCCAAAACAATCATAACTACCATTCTTAATATCTACCGTACCGCTCACAAGACGTCAAATTCACAATTTGTGGACTTACCGTATACATTCCCTTCAGAAATACCTTCATATGTATTATGTAAAAAAAATAATGCCTCGATGAGAATTTGATATTTCATGTGGTTCAGTTTTATTGCCTAGAAGGTAAGCGATATCAAACAAGTACGATAAAATGCAAACAAACGTTTTATTACGGTTTGCATAATCATTACTTTGCTCCATTAGCAGTAATAGGCACCAATTGTAGCTCTAAAGACGACATCATTTTCTGTCAAAAAGTCTTTTGAGCTACAATATTGCAGCTAGTTACGTATAGTGTGACGTTAGAAACAAATAAATAAGCAAGTCGTTTTCTATATTTGTTTACTTAATAGGTCAACATCTTGAAATAACTATCTGACACTAGGTGACAGTTGGTATACAGTCACCCATCACGACACTTCACCAGCTGTCCCAGCGCAACATCTGATAGATTTTACATCATATGTAACCTGACACGATGTATTGGTAACTATTGTCTGACAAGTTATCAAAATACAACCGTTTACGGAACAATAGGCAACCCGTTATTTACGAGGTCAAATAGACACGTGTCTAAATGAATATCAAAATCAAGATGTCACTTATGATAATTCAGTGCTACTATTGTTGGCGAGAGGAAGCTGTGGGGACATGAATCAGATAGCGAGACACGTGTTCAGGGTTTTAATTACTTCTGCTGTGTTGATAACTTAGTTGCTATATGGCTTCAGATTGGCTGACCGCTCTTTGACTAACGTTAATCACTGCCTATCACAAGAGTCTACATCCTCATGTATATCTAGGTCTTCGGGTAATGAGGAATTTTAGATTAAACGAGTACACAATTGTTTATATTTCGGTATCTTATGTCTGGTAAACAAAATCGAAACTACATTCTACAAACTATAATTCTAAAAGGTCTTATCAACACCATGAATAACGTTGCTAAGCATTTTTTTTTCAAATCGACGAGTTAAAGAGACAACAAAATCATTAAATGATATATAGCCTGTTAGTATGTATGCGATGGATATTGGGGTTTTTTCTGTGTTTTTTGAAGCTAAAATTGTTCACCGGAAGTGAAAATTCAACCTTCAAAAGTGTTCCAGTTATTACTTCAGATGTTCCTATTGGCGATTGTCTGTACTTTTGATATACAGTAATGGGATATTTTCGTTTTAACCTTACACTGTAAGAACCATTTCTTCTTAATGAACACTTAACGAAATAAACAGTCTCGGAAATAGGTTTTAGGGTAATAATTTTGAAAATTTTCATTTTAGGGGTCGACGCCTGCAACATAGCTCACGTACGTAATTTTAGTTCATGTGAGTGATTGCTATAGGTAAAAAATGTTTTATAGAATGACGCAAAGCATGAAATTACATCCAGACATGAAGCTAATCGGACTGACAGAATTTATAACCAAATCCCGTTATTGAACTTAATCTTCATTTGGCACGAACCATCGTTACTGTTTGTCTCCTATCTATTTCCTGGTGTCTGGCTAGAGCTACGGGCAACTTGCACTCTCATATGTCTTTGAGGAAACACATTCTTCAATTCAGAGATGTTTAAAGTTTAAAGAGGTTTACAATGCGCTCGCTGCTAAATAAGACACACAGTATAGTGAAACTCCTTACAAAACGACAGCTTAAAAATGTATTATCGTGTTTCAGGACTCCGCTGGAACGTTGTTTACTAGTCTATTGCAAAGACATTAGACTGGTCACCAGACCCTAAGTTGTTGGTGAACTGTCTCGGCAGAGTCCTTTAATAGATTATCTCCCCCTAGTTTGATACTTAGACAGTAGAGAGAAAAATAATCAAGCCAAATTTTAGAGATTTGTTTTTCAATATTCTAGAGACTGGTGGCCAGTCTACAAAGACACATGCACCAAGAAAATACAATGTCAAAGCAGAATTAACCACAAACTACATTGTAGCACACAGTAAGAAAGAAAACCTTGACAGAGAGGCCAATATCCTAGCGTTGACTAGTTGTTTATCACATTCTATTTTTTAAGTTTTCTTTACGATAACCACCCCCTTCGTAGGTGGTGAGATCCAAGAGGTTAACATCATCTAGTATATACAGATCATCCTGGCGGATACAATTTATTCTTGCACAACTAATTACAGAACAATATTTGTCCATGTATCTTCGCACTCAGATATATATGTTCATTTGGTAAAATACATTAACAGTACATAGTTGTTATCCTTTAGAGTTCAACATGGGCGCATGATTAATATAAGGTACACAAGTTAGTGTGATAATGTTTTATCAACCTTCAAACGCACCGCATGACATTTCATCACAAGAAACATAATCATTGTAAGTGAACAATCTACAAATATCATGCAACCGTAGAAGATGTTTGCAAAACACGAAACACGGGTTGTAATAAAAACAATCCCAGTAAATCTAACCGTACAATTTTGAGGATAATATTTATTGCTCCGAGAAACTATTTGCTGCAGTGATCCTTATTTCGATTAAAAAAACAATCGAGTGAGAAACATTCTCTAGGGAAATATACTCATGCCGCCTGAGGCATGAGTGGCTACCCATGCAATAAAGCCTTATGACGTCAAGGTGTCAAAGGTGGTAACAAAATTTCTATTTCCTCGGTAAAATTTTAACATTTTTTCACAAACTTGACTGGTTTTACTTTTAAAGAAGCACACAACGGAACTTTTGTTGAAAATAACACGTAATTTTTCATGTATGAAAAATTGACTTTCAGTCGTGGATTTCTTCGAATTTATTTCAAAATGTCGGGATATTATGGTTGTAAAATTGCAATAAAACGTATTCTACCCTCGGGATCACAAAATGTTGCAAAACCCTCGGATTTTACTACATTTTGTTACCCTCGGGTAGAATATCCCTATCCTTCATATACATGTATGAAAGATTCTTATATGATTAACTATTAAGTAATACATTCTAATATACAGTCAGGTTTAATGCACCAATAGTTCTGAAACACTAAATATCAGTAATACACTACATTGTGTCGTGTTCAAATTGAATACGTGACACAATCTCACTGAGCTCCTAGTTTGTCACCTGCGAGTCGTCATATGTTATAGACATAAATAAATCTACATGGGATTTCACGGGGTGATTTATATAGTATGAAAAATTCATTAAACATTACTAGAACCATTTTATAATCTCGTGTGTAGTTTTGTCAAGTCAGTGCAGATACCAATATCAATATTTCAACAAAGCACTTCCTCAGTATGTTCCGATATAGCTCTACATGCTTAGATTTACTTAAGTGTGACAAAAGCGCTCACATAGAAAGTCTTTAGAGATTGCATATATCTAAACAAATTAATTACAAACTTAGATACGTCACATAGTACATAGGAAAGAATAACTCAAATGCTTGCATAATACATCTACATTTAAACAAGTAAAATATAAATATTTCAGCTAAAGATAGTGTGACTTTGACATTTTCTTTGAAGCTTTCAACACGTATAGTTGTTATTGGTTGAGAAATAGCTAACAAATTGTAAAGAAAGTATCCATTTCTTAAAATTCAATTTCCAAAGGCAATTTAGGTTGTTCTGTTGGAATGTAAATTGAAAGAATGACAAATGTGGCATTAAAATATCAATGACACAGAATGCTGACACGATTTTCAATGAAAATGTAAACTGTACAATATATCCAAACCGGATGTTAATTCTTAGAATTATCTTCACGTTTAAATGAAGTTAAAAAACAAACTTACGGTCTTGTCAGAAGCACTACAAAAAACCTGTTAAACATTATTTATATAAGAATTCGCAATGCGTGGAAAATTCTTCTTTGTTGTATTGCCATCAATAGTTGTGCTTTGTGTTCAAACGGATTACCCACACGACATCAAAGTCTTCCATACGCGAATTCGTCCCTTCGTCAAGGTTTCCCGTTTGTTCCAATCATGTACACAATCTATGAAGATTATAAAGGACCAAAAATGGGGTATAACCTGTTTTCCATCATACCTACTGGTGTCATACTGGCTGGTCTAGGGCAATACTTTCATGCCGCCTGAGGCTGTATTGCATGGCTACCCAGCCTCGTGATGCAATATAGCCTCGTGACGCTTTAACATTTTTTTCACAAACTTGACTGATTTTACTATAAAAGATGCAAATGTATGAAAAATTTACTTTCAGTCGTGGATTTCTTCGAATTTATTTCAAAATGGCAGGATATTTTAGTTGTTAAATTACAATAAAACGTCGAGGTATGAAAGAAAAATACTCAAATACTCTTTCATAAGTGGATATGAAGGATAGGGATATTCTACCCTCGGGATCACAATTTGTTGCAAAACCCTCGGCAATCCTAAGGTTTTACAACATTTTGTGACCCTCGGGTAGAATATCCCTATCCTTCCTATCCAAAAATGAAATATAATCTGCCTGACTATTCTTTTAACCTTTTAATTTGAATATTTCAACTATCTAAAATTTGAATAACAATAAAGATATAATTGTGATTTGAACAAAACAATAATTTGGATTATATTGCTCTTAATTTAAAATAGAGGGTGGTTTTTGAGAACATAAACGCTCTTTTCGGGAAAAAACAAAATTACGTGTGTGTTACATTAAAATTAAATATGAACGTAGTTTTGCTCCACAAAGATATCTAGGAATATACTTCATTTTGAAAAAGAAAAAAAATATCTACAAATAAAATTTCATTTTGGAGCACGACTGACCTTATATCTAAAAATAAAATAAAATATCTAAAAAGCCGATTACTCCAGTAGTCGAAACGTATAGTATGACCCAGTCATACACATATTTTTGCATTGTGCCTTTGCCTAACAATCGGTTCAATTACTTCGAATTTTATATTTAATTTACAGCTCATATAAGAGCAAAATGTATTATGATAATAATAAAAAAGTATATATTTAAAAAAAAATTCGTTATATAACGGAAATACACCCGTCGAATCAATATTGATAATTGTATAACAAAAAGACAGAAGAGATATGGCTTAATTCAGGCACCTTGACTTACACGAAAATTCACCAAAGAGATAAATATCTCGCGCAAATGTTCATATCAATTTAACTGTCGCCTTTTAAAAAGGAAAATATTACGATACATATTGGTCTTAAAAAGGCTCAAAGGGAGGATATATGTTCGATAGATAAGGAAACACAGCGTTGTATGGATGATTAATATCTCGTATAGATCATTTGCCGTTTAACTTCTTATATTATCAGCTATCATTTTAACAATAAATAACCAAGAAAAACAAAAACATAAAATAAAATCACACAATCTGATAAAGACTTTAAGATGCTCTGACTGCTTACCTATTTAAGCTTCCAAACCTGTCTTTGTTGCATGTAGTGTCCACTGTGTCCAAAGGACGTGGCTGCGTTCAGATCATGTCTGGAAGAATAAAATTATGCTGACGATGATTTTCAAAGCTCAAGTCGACACCAGAAATCCCATTTTTATATCAATAGACGTGCGCTTTATATTTGATATTCCATGTGAATAAATATCACATTTAACATGATTTTTATTGCTTCAGAAACACATTATAATGAAATTTGAAATTTATAAGTATATAGTATACACCTCAGAGACTAGATATCACCTTTCGTATTATGTGTATATTGTGGGTAATCGATAAACTGTTGTATATGTTTTAGTTTTGTGAGGAATACTCTGCTGACATCGCACTCTAAGAGTATGATACTATCATTTACAATGAAATAACTACACTCATAATATCACAGATGATAAAAGAGAAATTTCCCGTAAAATTTGGATTTTAAGTGTTCTGGGTTGCGATATTCCCAAATTGATATTTTAAACTATATTTACTATTTAAATCTTACAGAACCTCAGCGACAGATCAGTAAGATTTATTTTTTATCAATAATTCATACTTCCTCTCTTGTGTTTCCCGGGTAACTTATACTGTAATACTATCTATACGGATTTAATCGAGGTTTGCATCAAAGGATTTTCTTTCCAGTGTGCATACCGGAACAAATGATTATTAAATTTTCAATTTAGACTTTCAATACATTTTCAGAAAGACCATTACAGATAAAATATCTATTTACAAGAATTCCTTTGACAATTTACTTAAGTTTCGCTTTTACATTTCGTGTTGGGTTGTGGTACTGGACTAAGCAGTCTATGTCTCGTTACAACTGCTTATTCATCAACATGTTCTGCTTCACAGTTTTATTCCTAGTTCCTGGGATATGACAGGATAGAAAGGGAAAGAGTATCATTATAATCCTTAAAGTCATAGTAGTAACTTTCTAAATATTGTTTTATGATGGGTTTACTCATTCACACTATATTTGATACAGAACAGTATATACAGAACACCATAGGAGACGCTTCGTCCAATGAAGCGGCGGAATCTATATAATTTTGATTTCAATATTCACTAGTGCATATGTAATTAATTTATTTTGTTCACGATCGTATTACTGTGTGTTAGATCCATGTTTTATGATTGCTTGAAATGGTCACGAACAAATTTTTGTTCATGTATCGGGAAAATTTTCGGGAACGAATTATATAATTAATTTATTTTATTCATGATCGCGTAGGTGTTTGATTTATTTTGTATTGTTGTTTGTAATGGTCACACACAAATTATTGTATCGGGTAACAAATTCGGAAACGAATTGGAATGAAATGAAGCCATTTTGTCTATAATCATATAAATAATATTATCTACAAATGTAATTTAGTGATTCGCAGACAGTCTGGTATTAATATCGAAAGAGCATTGAATGTAGACCTATCACACAGCTACAATAATGTAGACCCATCAGTTACCAAATAGCCTCATCTTAGTATTTTTTTTACAAACGACCTTATATGCTATTGAGACATTTGGAAGATTAAAATCTTGGCGATGAATATGTCTTTGGAAGAGCTATATAGAAATAGAAGACAAAGATTGATTTCGAACTGCGAAATGAATCAATCGAACTGTTTCCATTTGTTGAATGTTTTGTCATCACCCTATAGACAAGATATTGTCTAGCTCGGTATAATAAAACCATTGTTGTAAAATTATTTGTACCCTTTCAAATAGTAACATGATTTGTTTCACCGTACAATATTTGTCCATTAGCTATTTGATATAAAAACGCCTCTCGGGAGTGTTGTACGGTAGTCGAAGATATAAAGCACTTACGTAAGGGATCCTAAATTGATTTTGATTACATTTATATGAAGCTGACACGCTGTTCCTGTTGAAATATAAAAAAGGGGTTCAATGTCAACCAAACAAGACGTAACTGTTACACAATCTCACTGACAAGTGTCGGAATCCTTAGTTGACAGGCGACAATCTACGACTTGTGATTGGGTGGCTGGTTATAATTTCAAAACATCCTATAATAACAGCTAAGGTAATGTAAACAGGACCCCATGTACGTAATACATTGGGTGTGTGGCTGTTTCGGTAGGCTGCGGTATATCCGTGTTATGTCTCCTTATGATAGTGTGACTCTCTCCCATTTTATAGTGCTAGGGACTGCAATGCATCATTATGGATTTCTATTTCCATCTTATTATAATTGTCCCCTTTTCTATTTCTCTTATTATTGCCGCAAAATTTATTTCAATTCAATTCATTCTCTCCAGACACAAAGTCCGTGTGTAACAGGATTTCGATCAAACTAATACATTAAGATGACGGAACATAGATAGATAAATTGCATATTCTACATAACTATCATAACTATACAGGATTACATTACACACCAATGTAATGTACTTGTAATCGTGCACTACATAAATACTGTCCTACTCTATCTTGCACAACACATAATAATATTTGTAAACACTTTTGTTCGAAAGCACACAAGTCATTTTCGTTCATATTTTAACATCTGTTGATAACGTCTAGCACTTACTTTGCGAACTTAAGCAAGGTCGGTACAAAATCTACGAATCAAATATTGGATTACGCACGCCCGAACTTCTTAACATAACATTTCCATACTGTTTTATACTTGTAGGTCCTAATATGGCTATTATTATCATCAGAAAGTATGTTTAGGTCACATGTTATTGCAAAAATCTCAATCTAATTCTAGATTTCCGAATATTAAAGAACATGGTTTCCTGTGACAGAATATACAAGTTTCATAATCATCGGATGAGAAGGCGGATACATTCAACATTGACAAGTTCATTTTAAAGGAAAGTATCTTAATATTTCTTCATAGGGAATTGGAAAGAGTAGCTTTTACTGAGTATGCAAACCGTATATATATCATTGGGTACTTAATAGTGGAGAAATCGCACCGACATGTATTTTCTTGTAAATTAGCACATTTTTATGGGTAACTGTGTTATAGACGTAATTAAAAAAAGTGTTAAAATGCATGAAGCCCAAATATTTTAATTATTTAGTATTTTTATTTTTGGCACTTTCGTGCACAAAGTGCAAAGCACTTCTAAGGTAACAGATACACGAAAATATAAGAAAAAAACACAATCTTCAAAATTCAATCATACACACTGACAGCTTCAGTTTGCGGCCGCCAATTTTTTCATACATATGGGGAGGTGTGCGTTACTCCGGTACTGCTCTCCCCAGTAAATATATATTTAACTAATGCAAATGCATAACAGGAGTAATTAAACACTTTATTTTACTTTTTAAATAATATTAGTAACACTTTGATAATTATAAGCTATGGAATGCAATCAAAATATCCACCAAGGCGAAGAAAATCACAAGGAATCAAGACGTCACATAACGTCAACAAATGGCGCGAAATCATAGGATTCGCAACGCGGCACTCCAGGTCTTGAATGGACACAGATAAATCCGAATATTTGTGATTTCGCCCGTGTAATATTTTTGCATATGTCCCAAGTATAACATGACATGGAGCGAATTTCATTGAATGGACATTCTTTGCGTCAGAGAGAAACAATAAAATGAAGTTAGGATTACGAGAACGGCGGGACAAAATGGCGGCCTTTGGTGGATTTTCGGAATATATTTGGACGTGAAATTCTTTGTTATGTAATATTTGTAGTTATGTGATAAAAAGTATCTTAAATTTGTGTTCATTTCATATGAAATTTTATGAAACTCTTCTCGAAGTTTTAATTTTTGCTCGCCGAGGCTCACAAAAATAAAAACTTCTTAGACTTGTTTCATAAAATCTCATATGAAATGAACACTCATATAAGACTCTATATATATGAACAAACACCGCAAGTATCGTTGCATCTTTGTGTTTGCAGATCATACGTCGTTTAAAATGTTTCATTTCTCCTCTACGGGCAGAGAGGCACACCTTTAGTTGTGTCTGCCTATCATTCTCAGTGTTTGACGAAAATGTGTTTCCAAGAAAATCGGCATCTTAGAAACGCTTTTTTATCAACGTTATAATGCATGTCGCATTCAAACGTTTAGACAGATCGGTCAATCAACTTATACAAGTCGATCATTGTTTTATAGGGGGTCACATGGGGTGCCGACGTCTAATTTGATTGACGAAAAAAGCAAGAAAAATAATAATGTCTGATATTTGTGTGCAGAGAACAACGTCAATAACGTCCTTTTTTCCGTCTTGCGAAATTTTACTAGATATGACGTCACTATCACGTTACTCTTCGGAAGTCCTTTTCTACATTTTAGCAAACTAGGCACATATGTTCCTATAGATATATGATGTAAAAATCTTGAACCGTGCAATGTATCTGAATAACCTGCAACAACGTTTTATTGATAATAGCTGAAAAATTATTTTCCTTCACACATATTCATTTGACCTTGGTGTAAGGAAAGTTTGCAATAAAATGCTAGCCTAGGCCGCGTAAAGTCAACCATACAATCCTTGCTGGAGTTATCACAGTGCAAGAATTCGCGGCTTCGGTGAAGTGATCTGACATTTCGTAATAAGTATCCGACGTTTCGATTAATACTCGGTGAGCTGACATTTGGCATCGGGTCATTGGTCTATAGCACACTCAGTATGATAGGCCCGATGTCTTGCCTTGCGGTGCTGGAAAAGAGGAAGGAAATGTGCATTTCTGTTGAGTGCCCTGACCTGGGATCGAATCAAGGTCTCCGGTGTGATAAACCAACAGCTCTACAGACGGAGTAAAAGAAGTATGCATTGTCGGATAAGTTACGGAGGTTGAATTTACCAATGCGTACAATTAAGCTTCTCCGATCATTTCTCCATATACATGTATTGTGTGCCTGTTGTCTCAACCATTTCAACAACTTTTATAATTTTGGTTCTGTATTTGGTTAATATGTAATTTTCATGTAGTTTCTACATACAGGTTTGTTTTTTAATTTAGGCTAAGTTAAAAAAATCGTTCGACGGCCTTTTAATTTTTAATTTCAATTACATCTTTTCTTTGTTTAAAGGCAATGAGTTGATCGACATTTGCTTTGAAAAGGGAGTGCTAATCTGTTATAAATGAAATTGTACCCTTCACTTGACAGACAATAACTATGGTCCTTATTAGGTGATCCGAATCGACAAAGTACGGGCTTTCACGGACTGAGAAATTCTATGAGACAAAAACCATGATTAGTCGATATACTTCCTCCTCCAGACGTACTAATTTAGGTGTCGCAGCCACCCACGTGCTCTCCAATAAAGCGGTCTCTTGTGCAAAAATTGTTTCTGTCTTAAAACAAGTTAAGAGCAAACCCGACCAAAGATCGAAAATGCTATTGCATTTACTTCAGAAAAGTAGACATAGGGAACGATGAAATACGTGTTTTGTATGATCTAAATAGTTTTAACAGTGTTTATGCTCATGTAATTATGCTGCTTTATAGGGAAGTTAATATGATATGATTCCTTTGAGTAGTGGCTTGCTGGTATTAAAAATATCAAACAGGTCAAAGTAGGAAAAGCATATTGGACAAGTCATATTGACACTCAAGTGTGTTTTTGATTTGTTGTACCGAGTGTTGTTGACTTTACATAACATGCAGGTATAGGGCGGCCTTCACTGCATATTTGCCTCTGACGGGGTTAATAATTTTTGGGAGACTGGTATATGGCTCTGTGTCACAGAACGATTAGCATATCGCTACCGATGACGTCACACTGAACGGACAAATATCTAGTCCATTTAGGCTAATCGTTACACAAAGACACCCACTACCAATTTAAGAATAGTGTGTTTCTCGGCCAGTAGAAACCACGATACCTTCCTCAAAGGGGTGAACACTGAGCTCTCAAATCAAAAGAATGATAGTATGAAAGTTAAAAGTATGATAGTCTAAAAGGCTTTTTTAGAACACGAGAATAACGGGTGCTTATACCGTCTGCGTACATATGTGCACTTTTCATAATCAAATAACCTGAAGATGGATGGTCACGTTTAGATTATGACAGCGTTTACATCAGTATGCTGTGTTAAAGCATGTTTATTGTTGAATAAGTATACCACTATTGAAATAGGATCGTTTAGTCCATATTTCGCGTTAAAACGTTAGATAACCCCTGATATACCTTAAGGACATTTTTATGTCGGATTCCTTCAGGAAAGCAAAGTCATTCCTTTGGTCAAGAGATTATTTTATTTGAACCAATTTTGATCACTGGAATTTGTGTCTACTAAAATTAGTTTTAGGCAATGTAATAGTGTAAAAACCGTAAATATCTTAATCTATGGCAAATCGTTAAATTCAAACCAGAGAAAAGTAGAGAAAATGAAATTATATTTAATTACATCTTCATCTAAAAGAGTAACGGTTCTATCAATTAAAACAAAAACAAACAAAAAACAAGCAAATTACAAAACCAATTTGTCTGCCTTAGGTTAAATTAATGCACATGATGCGCAATGCTTGAGTTTGGCACGATAAATCATTCTGAAAAAAAAGATAACATTATGAAGAAAATATTTACTTTAGTTTGGTCGTTTCGTAATTTATAACTTCATCAAGAGCGACAGAAAAGAACGATAATAAATCATTGCTAATAATTAGTTTGGAGGCATTATTAGAAAGTAAACAGTTAGCTCGTTGACAGATGATCTTCGCGTGACGGCAAACACCTGTCATAAATATCTTCTTCTAGCAAACATCTCCCAAACATGCAGGTTCCATGACAGAACACACGCGCGCTCGTGTTATAGATTGGTCATTTCATTTGACCTTGGCATTTTTGGTTAGCCATACATCAACTTTGATAATAATTCACGTCCAAAATGTCTGGAGTGCGTCGCGATAAAAGTACAACTTGGATACTATCGCAGTATTTATTTGTTTACTTTCCATTTTTTTCATGGCGTGTCCCGTCGTTTACATGCAAGACGTAATGACTTATGACTTGTTCATCCCGGTAAAATAGCTGATGAGGACTTATGTTTACTATGACTGTAATGATAACAAAAAACAGAGCTGTACATTATGTAGACGTCGACCTATGAACACATACAGTAGTGATAATTATAGTTCAATCTTTAAATCCATTACAAGTGTGCTTATTAAAAAAGCCAACATTGTTTGTTTATAATATATATTTATGAGCTTAGGTTTTTTTTAACATGTAAATGTAAATTGGATATATAAATGTAAAACCCATAATCTATTATTTTACTCTCTAACTTTTGTGAGGTAAGCTCTGCGTTCAGTCCATTGGCCGAGACACACCAAAGTCTATACAAGTGGTAGTATCTGCTCCTGCTTAGCGCTCAGCATAGAGGGAGTAGAACGACTGGTTGTCCCGTTATTAGTATAATGTGCAAAAACATATGTCTATGTGCTTGTTTCCGAGCTAGTGTCGTTCAAAGATACATAGTTGACAAAATTTTGGATTGTATGTGAATTTTCACTAGAGATTAAGGCCATAATTTCCTAATGAAGTGTTTGATATGTATGGATGGTTGTAGAATTTATTGTCCAGTACTTCTTTTACAAATAGACCAGTTATGATTAACAAGACTCAACTTTTCTCTCAGAATAATAACACATAGTACCCCTACCAATTAAGTTCGAGCTACAAAATACACCATGTTCGGTCATTTTTGCCAAATTTAACCTTAAATAGAAAACGTTGTGGTATGAAACTTTTGTCATTTTTTGTATATCAGTAGGGAAAGAGTTGTTCTTTATTAATCTGGCACAAACATGGGGGTTTGTATGCTTATGTTTTGTCCCATTTAAATATTTGTTATTTTTCAATATTTAAGAGTAAAAAATAAAAATGCTTTAATTACAATTAAATGCAATAATAAAGTGACAAAAGTGTATTATTTCACATATTAATGATCAATGTTTTAATTATCACAAACCTAGAAAAGAGTTACAGAAAAATTAGCTCATACAGCAAAAATTGCTGGCGCAGTGATGATTAACGTAAACACAATTTAAGTAAAAAATGGTAAAACTGGCTCAACTGAAAACAATTTTAAAATTGCTGCGAAATTGGCTATTTCTTAAAATCACTGTATAAAAATCTATAAGAATAGAAATGTATTTTTTTTGACAAAATTTGAAACTGGCAACTTGCTACAGATATTAATACATTTTAATTGAAAATCTCATTACTTTTTTATCTAAGTCAAAGCAAGACTCCAACGGGACTGAAACATCAGAGGAATACATCCTTAGTAAAATTATCCGTTTCTGATTGGTTTGGATTGTTAGGCTACATAGTGGGACGACTGCTTTGTACGATGTAAGTACATTGTATATTGTAATTCAGTGGAATACTGAGTGTGGTTGTGTGGTTGACTTCGGCGGCATGCTCCTATGAGCGAGCACTATAAAAAGGGCAAGAGTTCCACTTGTTCCACTATGACAAAGAGACACACGCAGCCATCAAAAAAGTCAACCTCACATCGCAACACATTGCACACATGGGAAGCCATCATTAAATGTTTTCAATTGTAAATAGGACGTTAAACCTAAAACACCAAATTAAACACATTGTCTATATAGTGAATATTATATGAGTTGGAGGGGAAACAACATTCCTCCCCAAAACTAAATATTTAGCAAAAAATATAACCGCTTAACCTTTTGCATGTCTATCTCACATTATTAGACTTGGGCTATATCGTAAATGTCATCTGTTTCCAGATAACATATCATGTAGCCACGTATTTGACCATATAATAACTAGTTTAGAAAGGTCATAACCTTAGTCTGGCGAATGAGCAGCATTTGATTACCAGTCATAATATAGAGATTATTGCAATTCCGTCTCCGTAATCTGGTTCTGAGGACAATAAGTCAACGGTGTCGTGGCTAACGACGTAACAACACGGCTAGAATCGAATTATCGCTCTAATTATCGTTGTATGTAGAGATGGGCTCGAGTAATGGACATGTATGTCTCATTCCATACGGCATGGCCGTTTGCATGTGAGATCCTAACAAGTATACAGAAACAGCAGACCTCCGTCATTGTGAGGTAAATACAACGCACGTCATAGTTCAGAGACGTGAACGTAATTAGGAGATGAGACGTGAACGTAATTAGGAGGTGTAAAACCTCCTAATTATTCATCATTTGAACAATCGGTATCTTAATATATCAGTACTCCATTCCATAAAGGATATGGTGCCACGGAATGTTCCGGACGCAATTAATTATTTGTAATATTTAGAAGCTCAAACTTTTCTATGGTGGTAATGGTATAAAGTAAGTAACTTTTGTAACTGAAGAAAATACTTATCCGTCTGCTCCGGGTTTTGATATAAGAATACCATTTGTCAGGGGTGGAGCATCTTTAATAGTTCAACACGATAATTAGTAATCATATTATAAAACCTATGAAAAGGTAGCAAATTATTCCCTCTGCTTAGAATCAAAAGTGGTGGCATTGAATGTATTGCTATGATACAGGGTTCAGATCCAACCCCATGCCCGTTTTCAGATGACCTTGAGTTGAGTATGCTTACTTACGAAAGGCTACCGTTCTGTTCCTTGACTCTCCCACTGAAAGTATACCTTCACCATAAGTGAGTTTCCTCTGGAGAGAAGATGGTGTAACTTTGTTGTTATTTGAAAAAACCCTAATAGAACATATCCGCCCCCTCGCATAATGTGTACTTCACCCTTGAAAAAATTATTGTTCTTGTCGAAAAAAAAATTATTCTGTTGGCCAAAAAAGGTATGTAGGTATTTTAAAACAGCAAAACAAATTATCTAGATATTGCTATCTATATATCTATTGGGCATTCTTAAAAACAATGGGTGAAATGAACCAGTTCAACTTATTTAATACTTTATAACTGACAAGACATGTCCTGGGAGAAGAAGTTAATTATTGATTTTAATTAATCTAAAACTATGACATCTACTTTAAATAGAGATCGCTATCCAGTTGAGGTCATAGACGTATTTTGCTTTTTAATAATGTAAGTAAAGGCTTTTATCACATAACTTGTCAACCTAAGTACAATTGTCCCACTAATGTCAAAACGTTCTGCAAATGCAATATATTGATCAGAATTGTAAGATATATCATATATTTATCGGATGTTATACTAATTTCATTAGATGTTAACCATTGGTTTTTTTTTGGACACAATCTTAAATAAGAATATTATCTTTTTGAATTATTCATATATTTCTCTCCATTTATCAAGAATTATGATATTGCTATTCTCAAAGGGGACCGCTGTTCCTATCAAAACCATGCATCTTAGCATATATTGCTCTCATTTAAACGCCTTGCTACCAACCTAACATCAAAGCGAAAAAAATTATATTGAATTTACGAGTCATCGTTAACACGATTTAAGAGTTATCAAGTCGTCTTTGTTTAATGTAAATTGGTAATGAATATACTTGTTACGACAGAATAACGTATAATAAGAAGTGACTTTCTCGAATGAAAGTGCAAGGCAAGTCGGAACATATTCAATTAAGCGCCAATCCTGTACAATGTATGCGGAAGTGTATCGGAGAGTGATGAAAACCATTGTTCCTATGGGATCTCCATTCAGAACGGCAACTCTTGATTGTATCATCAGAAATTTATGTTTATAGCGATACCGACCCTTATTTAGCTTTGTATAAGAATAAATTTATCAGATTTTTCTTAATTGCTTTATTTTTTGGTTTATTGGTTTGTTTTAAATCACAGTAATATCAATATAAAGAATTGTAAACGGTTAGAAGGAAAACTTTGACTAGCAAGGGTCATTGTACATAATTATTAGTCAATTCAATTGGCATATAGTCATTTTATTATCTCTGCAAGGCATACTTTTTCCCTTGAATGAACACTTTGTCTTGAAGGGACAATAAAAGAGTTATTTATAAGACTTCAATAAACAAATGTATTTTTTATTATGCCACTAAAAACTGACCCTGTTGACGGTGTCTACCCTTTGGGTTAAGTTTATTTTTTAATGTCGGCGGACACGAAAGACCACTGCCCTATATTCGGGAATCCAGAACATGCTTGGGATTTTATGTATTTGGGCCCAATATAATAGTGGTAAGGGTTTTTAGTGGTCTGAATAACATATTGTAAATATATTTGTCTTAGGACAGCTAAAGAGATATAATTCTCTTATACCTATGGGTGTAATACTGGCTGGTCTCAGATAACCAGTCATGTCGCCATGCAATAAAGCCTCGTGACGTCATAGCTTCAACAAAATTGCTATTTCCTCAGTACAATTTTAACATTTTGTTTTAGAAACGAGACTGGGTTTACTTTAAAAGATACATACAACGGGATTCGCGTTGAAATAACACGCAATTTTCATGCATGGAGAATTGACTTAAAGCCGCTTTTTTCAGAATTTATTTTAAAATGGCGGAAAATCATAGCAGCAAAATTGCAACGCTGAGGTATGAGAGAAAAATACTCTAACATATGTTGATATAAAAGATAGGGATATTCTACCTTCGGGATCACAAAACACTGTAAAAACCTCGGCAAGTCTTGTTTTTTATGACACTCGGGTACACTTATCCCTATCCTTCATAGAGTCTTATATTATGCATCCTATGGACAAGTCATCTGTTCGTCTACTTATATGATTCTGGGATGGAACAGAAGATACTTTTATTAGAGGCATATAACGTTTATACATTATCTAGGAAACTGAATATAAAACATTAATATCACAAATAAATAATTGTTATTAAATATCATCAGTGCCCTTTCAACGACACATAGGTTCATTGTATTCGACACATGCTATTAGCTACGTTTGCTAACCCTACTACAATATAGAATATTAGGTCTACTATTCCTAAATTTGACTTAACGTTATATGTTCCGTAATTTTCATACTTAAGAATCAAGAAGGGGTTTTAATATTTTATTCACAATCACAAATTACAAACATATTGAGAATAACAATACTTACAATGCATAGGTTTTAATGGTGTACAAGAATAAATAATTATCAAGAGCTAAAAGTAACTTTGGTCCTGCCAAAAATCATTATATCTATACCTTCATCACTGTGATAGTAAAATGTCTACATAGAAGACCTACGTTGTGGTCTACTCTTACACTCCACATTTTTACAGGGTTATTATTAATTGTAGAGTAATATATGCAGGCATGTTTCAATTTAAACATACATTAGGCATAAAAATCAATAATTTTACAGTACATAGATTTAGTGTTGTAAATAAAGTTTGTAAAGGTTACTGAAGAAAAAATAGCATGGCGAAAATGTCGCCAAGTTACAGCACATATAACTTGAAGTAAATTTATTATCATAGCTTGTACTCAATGCAAGACAGACGAGTAAAAGGGTGTAAGATATTCACAGAATGTAATTTACCAATCATTTTAATTATTAAATTAAATCATTTCCTTGGTTCCACATAGGCATTGGTATTCGTAAAGATAATTAACAGTAACATTGCGAAATAGAAATCTTGTTTGTTTAATTGATTAAGTTAACGTCCTATTAACAGCCAGTGTCATATAAAAGACGGCTTCTCATGTATGCAGGGTGTTGCATGTGTTAAGTGCGGCATGTTGTGTGGTGTGAAACCATTTGAACCTGAAGACAATTATGTGACGTCATGACTTCATACGGTGTGACCATGGGGTGCATTGTCGATGACGTCACCAATATTGACGGCAGGCAACGAAACTATGTTCATGTCGTGGTGAAAATACTTCTTTTATGTTATTTTTTCTTCCTTCTCTGGTATATGAGAGATAACTTGAAGTAAGAATAATTCCTACCTATGAGGGTGTGACAAAAACAAAATCACAACCCTCGGGGGAAATCCTGAATGTCAAACCCTTGGCAAGCCTCGGGGTGGACGTTCATGGACAACTCCTCGGGTTGTGATTTCTTTGTCACACCCTCTAGATAGTGACGGATTCTATTAATCATTAAGAAATACGCTTATTAACATGCTCTCTCTCTCCCCCTCTTTTTTCTATGAAGAAATGTTTTTGATCAATAATTGAAACATAACACAAGACAAAAGTCCTTTTAAAATGGCAATTAATGTGAATGTTCAAAACTAGAAAAAAAATATATTCATTCGCTAAAGTCAACAATTGAAAAACAAAAGTCAACCTCATGCCGTGCGTTAGAATCATACTTGAGTCAGTTAAAAAGAATGTCCACGTTGATCATTGTTCTTTTATTCTGATTTAGTCATTTATTGTTTGGGGCTGTAATGCTAATGGCTTGCATGTCCGTACTGGCGCGTCCTTTGGATGTTAGGACAACTATATCTTGCAATTGTTCACATGTGCTCATATATATGTAATAGCCCGTAAAATACAAAACTGGTAACTACTTAAATTACGGGGCGCCAAATGGGACACTTGTGATTTTTTACACGAAATCCAATATTGTGTAGACAAAAATGAATTCAGATTAAAAAAAAATTATAACATATTAAAAAAAAATTATAACATATTACAAAAATAAGTTATGTTATACAAACAATCCTTCAGTGGACAAGTCATTACGAAATTCAATTATGTGAACACAAAATTGAATTCTTCGTAGCAAAATCACTTTCGTCTTATATAAAAGTTTGTTTTATAATAGCTTCATTTCCGTTATGACAAAAATAATTTTTGTTAAAGAATCTTATCTTTCAGTGGACAAAAATAATTTTAGTTATGACAAATTTCATTTTTGTGGACATAATTCATTTTCGTCTCGACAGAATTCATTTTCGTCAGTCAAGTATGCAAATGAGTCCATGTTTGACCTTTACTTGTAAGCTGCTAACCGATTGGCTGAAACGCTTACAGTTCGCTCATTCTTTGGCGAAGGGTAACCAGACTTAGAAGTTGTGATAGTGAACGAATATTTGTATCCATTTCTGTATGTACGTAATCGGCCTGTACTTGATATCGTAATCTCCTTCCCCTTCTACTAGGCATAATAAATGATATTCTTGAGCATGCGTCTTTCACAAGATGTATATTAAACATTCACGAGAATGAAACGGATGATACAAACACAGGTGCTTGCAGCCTATCCAACGGTCGTGCACGTGCCATACCAACGGTCACCATATCCGATCAGAGGCCATGTTACAAAATCGTGATAAGACAGTTCATTTGTATATATCCATATTTGGATTTGGCGACAAAATTGACTTTTGTGACACAAAATTGAATTTTGTGTTCAATTTTCACTTTTGTCTAACAAAACTCAATTTCGTCCACAAAAATGAATTTTGTGTAGACAAAATATGAACTTTTTGTGGTGGAAGATAATTTTCTAAGACGTAAATGATTTCGTTATGACAGAATTCAATTTTGTGTACACAAAATTGATGTAGATCATAAATGAATAAACATTATTATATGGGAGAGGCTTAACCTGTTGTTTGAATACCTTTCATATTTTTTTATGAAAAAAATTGTTGAAATTGAATAATACGATCTGACTTTTGGGTAAAATGATATGTCTGCAATTTTAATTGTCCTCCAGCATGTTATTGTGTTGTACGATTTATATGACATTAACTGAGGATTCCTGAAATTTGAATATTTCTTTAAAAGGTTTATACATTATTAATGAGACACACCAGGATTACCTTATATCACTTTAAGGAGAACTATGAATTGTTAGGACACGCTTGGTGTTATACTGAGTAGTACGATTTGAGTTTGAATTCCCATATCCAATAGATCAAGGGAAAACATTCTTTTATGGATACACGTTAAAAGCTTTTCGACTCGCATTGACAATTTCTGTCTCCAATGCAGAGACACGTGGTATAACTTGATAGTGTTGATGATTCGAATTTATTATCTCGTAAATTTTTCATAGCTTCAAAACGACAGCACCAATTCCAGACTGACGGGCATAGAGTGTTTACGTCATTTTACGGAATAATATAATAATTTTGTGTTTATTCTAAATAACCGATACCGATACATTTTTAAATTACAGGTTGGGGGTTTGATGTCTTCTGTGGTATACTTTAGGACATAGAAGTACATAAATACAAGCAAACCATATTCTTCGTCTAAACACATGTCCACTCAGTTCATGCAACACTATGGATGCGGGAGAGGTCATTCTTAATTGACAATGCCATTGGTCACAGCGTTGTCAATGCGTACATATGGATCCAAATATAGTATTCCTTAAATGCAACTGTTCAAGTTTGTTACCGCTTTTATAATTAAAAATATATTTCCTTCATGAGGTAAGCCATATTGGTAAGTTATTATTCGAACCTAACATTAAGTGAGATACCTAATTGATTAAGAAACAAATGTGGGATGAGATGTGTCGTTTTGTGTTTTGTTTATTATATTTACGTCATATTAACAGCCAGCGTGTGTGAAGTGCGAGCTCGTACGTCCTATTAACAGCCAGCGTGTGTGGAGTACTAGGTGCGTACGTCCTATTAACAGCCAGTGTGTGTGGAGTACTAGGTGCGTACGTCCTATTAACAGCCAGCGTGTGTGGAGTGCGAGTGCGAACATCCTATTAACAGCCAGCGTGTGTGGAGTAGATGCGTACGTCCTATTAAAGCCAGCGTGTTGAGTGCGAGGTGCGTACGTCCTATTAACAGCCAGCGTGTGTGGAGTACTAGGTGCGTACGTCCTATTAACAGCCAGCGTGTGTGGAGTACTAGGTGCGTACGTCCTATTAACAGCCAGTGTGTGTGGAGTACTAGGTGCGTACGTCCTATTAACAGCCAGCGTGTATGGAGTGCGAGCTGCGAACATCCTATTAACAGCCAGCGTGTGTGGAGTACTAGGTGCGTACGTCCTATTAACAGCCAGCGTGTGTGGAGTGCGAGGTGCGTACGTCCTATTAACAGCCAGCGTGTGTGGAGTGCGAGCTGCGTACATCCTATTAACAGCCAGCGTGTGTGGAGTACTAGGTGCGTACGTCCTATTAACAGCCAGCGTGTGTGGAGTGCGAGGTGCGTACGTCCTATTAACAGCCAGCGTGTGTGGAGTACTAGGTGCGTACGTCCTATTAACAGCCAGCGTGTGTGGAGTACGAGTTGCGTACGTCCTATTAACAGCCAGCGTGTGTGGAGTACGAAGTGCGTGGTATATTCGTGTTGGGTTGCCTTGTCATAGAGGAGTTTGTCTTTTTTTATCATACTATTTCACTTAAGTATGCCGCCGAAGACACCAAAAAATACACTCCACCAGGTCAAATTATCCTGACAACGGGAAAAAACCAGTCGTCTGACTCCCTTTATGCTGATGATGAATGCTAAGCAGGAGCAGAAACATTTTAAATTTATTGACTATGGTGTGCCTCGGCCATGGTGAGCGCTCAACTGCAAACTAAACTTGAGGCGGTGTCAAGAGAGTCGTTAGGAAAATGAATGTCATTTAGGAAGATGAGAAAAGATGACATTCTACATTCAGTCGCCTTTTACCATATCTTAGTGTCATTTCACGCCTTACCTGCATTGCATCGATCCTAAAAGTTAACATGACGTTATGTCAAATAAACTGCACCGCCATTTTATAACTGTGTCTATACATAAATAACGATAAAATACTTTTTCACCAACACTTCTTACCTTGTTAATGTTTTGTGAACCTTATCAAATAATATTCAATAGCGTAATTTCGCATCCGTTGAAGAGCTATAATTCACCGAATGTTCTTGTCAAAATTGGATCTAAATGGGTAAAAATGTATGCATGTGTAGGCAGACATATGTAGGTGGACCGTTAAAGAGTTAGTAGCATATTTCCAGGCATTCATCATTTTTCAATAAAATCCAAAAGGTGTAATAATTTTCCTTACTAATTGTACTCATCAACTATATCTCATTGCTTCATGGCGCGTTTTGAGAGCACTTACTTTAAAGCGGACGATCTTGATTATTGGGTTATGTTTGATACATCTGTGCATTCATTGATTCTAGAACATCTATCTTACTTCAAGACTTCGTATCAACTCATTAAAACGACAGGAAGAACCTGTAACCGTTCTCTGCTAGTCTAGTGTATTCTGGATCTTTGAGCAAAGAGATTGAATTTGATCGCTTTCAATTAGCTCACGGATGCATAATGTGCATTTATGCCGACATTTGTTCCTTTGATCATTAACGTTTGTTGAGCTATTACTGAAATATCAATGCAAATCAAGTAATATGCAACTGATGTGCAGTCTACCAGACATCCTTATTAATTATTCCGGCGTTATATCGCAGTAAAAACTTGTGCTTGATCAAACAATATTTTCCAGTGAAAGCATATCATTCAAGACGAAATAACTTATTTCCAAATCAAACTATTGCAGACATATAAATATGAAAATAGCAAAGAAACATATATTATCACTGACCGTCAGTAAAATGATAGCCAGTAATGAATAAAACACATTTTTATTGATATCTCAGATGATATACAACACGGAAAGTTCCTTTTATAGCATTTTTCAGGTTAATCTGTCGCACATTTAAAGGGAAAATATAGTCAAATAGTACATTGAAATCTCTATTTATATAGAAAACAAACCTGTTCTAATGAAAGTTGGTGTAGTAGGCTAAATGTATACCATGCAAAACTGGCTCGCTGTCCGTCATTCCACATTGGTGGGGCTGCATTGTTCCTCGAACCCGAAGCTGTGCAACTGCTCCATTCACTCTTACATTAGAGTATTTTACCATTTTACATGTTTGGTAATGTGTGGAAAGTACTTTTTGGTTACAAAAAAGATGATTAACAACTTAGCTAGGTAGCTATTTCTTGCATTTGCGAAACTTACGAGATTCTGACTCATTTATCGGTATAGCGTACACATCCGAACCACTTAATCGTATTGATATACGACCAGAATTTAAATGCTATCAGCATCAATTAACAGTCTTATCAATAACATGCGATTCTTCATCTTTATTTTTTGTCATTTGTTTGTTTCTGTTATTAAATTAACATTCTATTAACAGTCAATGTCTTGTAAGGACGGCCTCCATGTATGCGGTGAATTGTGTATATGAAAGGGTGGTGTGTGTTTTGGGAGACTGTGGTATGTTTGTGTTGTGTCTTCTGGTATAGTGGAACTATTACACTTTTTATATTGCTATATCACCAAAGCATATTGTCGAAGACACCAAGCTACATACCATACCCGGTCACACTATGCTGATAACGGGCGAACCATTCTCCAACTTTATTTTATGCTGAAAGCTAAGCAGGAGAAGAAACTGCAAATGTTATAGATTATGGTGTGTCTCGTCCAGGGGACAGAACCCAGAGCCTTCACATGGGGCGAGCGCTCAACAGAAGGCCAAAAGTGAGGAAGTGTCAAGGGAGACGTTAGGAAGAAGAGAGTAAGTTAGGAAGAAAGAAAAGTCGCCTTTTGCGATCAGAATACAAAACAATATTTTTATGTAACATTTGCTTCAGAAGCAATGCCTTTTTACGTGCTTATCACGACTGAACACACTGTCCATCTACACCACTAGTATTGTTATGTTAGGGAAACGATTTGTAATATAAGCTCTGTACCTAAGCAGTCTACTGCATCGTTACGAATTTAATAGACTAGCGCTTGGCCATGTCTGAATTGACCTTATCTAATCGTACTTAATTCTGTGCCAATTGAATTGTGATCAAGGTCAGTGGATCCAAAATTTTCCTTAGATCAACAACATCGTCCGTATACGATAAAGCGAGAGTATGATCCGTGTGTGTAGTCTGCTTATGGAACTAGTAACGTTTGTGGATTACTTAATACAAAACAGTTTGGTTATATCCTGCATTTTGGTTTAACTTTTTAAGCATAAAACACAATTAATAATTGGAACGTTTAAGAACGACTTCCTCAGTATACAATGTATAGCAGGAGATGGTGTCTGCATGTTCTGAGAGAATGTAGTACTTTTGCCCGTTTCATAGTGCCATCTCCCCTTGACGCATACCGCCGAAGAAACCAAACAATACATCCCTCCTGATCTCATTATACTGTCAACTGGAAGGCACTCTTTCCATACTGTAATGCTGAGCGCCTAGCAGGAGCAGAAACTACCACATCCATAGTCTATGGTGTGTCCTGGCAGAGCTTTCAGGGGCGAATGATCTTTGTAATAGCAGCTCCTACTGCAGTGTCATCTCGCTGAAACGTACAACCAAATACACTCCATCCTTGAATCGAGGCAGGTAGGGCGTTAGAATTGTACCTGCTGTCCCTATTGTATGATCGTAAAAGGCTACTTAATTTAGGATATTATCTTTTTTTTTCTTCTTAACTGATGTTAAGTTCTTATGTTTCACTTTTGGCCTTTAGTTGAGCGTTCGTCCCTGGGAGAAAGGCTCTGTGTTCTGTCCCCTAGCCGAGACACACCAAAGTCTATAAAAGTGGTAGTTTCTGCTCCTGCTTAGCGTTCAGCATTCAAGGAGTAGGAAGACTGGTTCGCCAGTTGTCAATATTATGTGACCGGGTGCGGTGTGTTGCTTGGTGTCTTCCGCGGCATGCTTCAGTGATAAAGCACTATAAAAAGGGCAACAGTTCCACTAAACAAGAAGATACAACAGTTATATACCGCAGTCTCCCAAAACACGCACCTCGCACAACATACACGCAACACACCGCATACGTGGGAGGGCGTCCTTACATGATCATAGCTGTTAATAGGACGTTAATTAATCAAATAAACAAACAAACAAAAGGAATCGAGGCATTGGCTTCTTCTTCAACATCAAACTGAATGCAATAAAACCTAAATTTATATATCTTGTATGTTCGGGTTAAATACCATGTTGCTAGGTGCTGTCGTAGGTCAATGTTTTTTTCTGAAAACCAGCAAACCTTCCTCCAACAATATTATTCGACTCCATATACCGTCAAAGTTTGGCAAAACCATATTCTAAATACGGTGAATGAAATCGAAATCTCGGAGCATGACATAATACTCAAGTAGGTCAATTGGCATCAAGGAGTAAAAAGATAAAGATAACACATGACCATTGCCTTGAAATATAAGGAATAATTGTGGCCTGGCTACGAGAGAAAAAGTGACTCGGATCATGCAAAGTTTTTTTTATCTTGCAAGCATGCATAATAAGTTGAAAGAAGCTAACAATGTTGCAACCATTTCCGTCTTTCAATACAGTATTTCGCTTTTGAATTAGGTCAGACGAATCTGCCCACGTTCTGAAATTCTAAAATAAAGGTCAATGCCGCATACAGCAATAATATGGTGGTAGTAATAAAGTGGTAGGTGTATTCCAACAACAACAATGTTGGTTGCAGGATGAAAAGATAATCACGAGCGTATTATGGGAATATCATATGTTAAGAGGAAATGTCTTACTTTAAGGTACTTTACTTGATCAATTGAACATCAGTACTTGGTTATCACTTTTTATTAAGGATCACGGCTTTATTGAGATAAACTATCTGGAGTTAAGTTGCTGTGGCCATGGACGCATTGAATTTGTGTATTTAATACGTTTTAGTTATTCATCAACTAATAATTACCTCGTTGCGTCGATAGATTTATTTTACTACACATTGCCACATATTACCTCACCTTTTTCATCCTTAAATCCAATTAATGACTTCGCATTAATTTGGTTGATTTAAATAACCAAGGAGAAAAAGATCGAGTTAAGCCGTAAAACTGCGAACGCTCCGGTCAACATCGTGAAAAGGTAGCACTTCCTGGATATTGACACAAATGAACTCCTGGTTGAGTTCACTTTTGCTCCATGCGATTAATCGCCGCTTTTGCCGAGAAGCTAACGACGTTCGATCGAAACGAAATAATGACATGTGAGTGCTGAAAACATACGTTTCACATAGTTAATTCACGTAAATGGGAAATATGACTTGTTAGGTCCTTGATGAAGTGAAATTTGTTCGAGTATTAGAGCGACCTTTCCCGCCGTCATTGTGTCCAGCGATAAATGGCCTTATTAATAGGAGAATTCAACAGGAGGGAATGTCCCGTCCGTGAACTAACTGACCAATACCTATCAATCACCATTATAATGAAAAGCCTGACCTTTGTCTGTCATCCAGGCGGATGATTGAGGAGAACAGAAAGCCCACACTGGCCAGACTTACGTCACAAGTGAGTTTGGGTCACCAGAATTCAATCTGTCATCCGTTAGTGATTTTGTCACTTAGATAATGTTTAACTGTATCGGGACTGACGACGCAGTTGAGTATGATATGGAGTCTTGCAGCAATGCTACTATCTATGTATAACGCAACAATGGCGATATCATAAGTTTTAATTTAGATTTCTACACTCGATAAGACTGCTTGGCCGTCGAAATCTCTAAAAGTATATATTTTTTACCAGTGATATACCAGTGTGAAAATAGAAGTAAGGTTCCGATGAAATGTAATTTCA
This sequence comes from Argopecten irradians, assembly GCF_041381155.1. NCBI lineage: Eukaryota > Metazoa > Mollusca > Bivalvia > Pectinida > Pectinidae > Argopecten > Argopecten irradians. The sequence continues at coordinate 25,060,993 of NC_091134.1, forward strand.
ATGGGATGGTCGTTGATGGGCTAATGAAGGGATACACGAACATTGGTTTGCAGTATTGTTCTTTCCATTGGTATATTGAGTAGAAGTAGTTAAAACCATCCTATAAAGATTGGTGTGTAGACATATCAGAACTGAATATCACGCCCGAAATCATTTAATCCGTATTAATACAAGGTTTAAGTTGAGTTGGAATATTCATGAGGGATCGACTGATTTGTCTGGCCGGTCAGTTATCTGTAATGGATGTCTAGATAATTACCGGTTCTTCTCCTACATCCACCACTGTTACAGAATCAGTATTTCACTCGGACTCTGTTGCCAACGGGTTACTGATTTAAATGTATTTTTTAAAGCAATTACAGGAAGTTTAACTTCATAGAACTAACAATACAAATCAACGCCACAAAACGTTATTTAATTACTGCATCGACTCGACATATACAGTTTCGAATTTTGTCACATAGTTGTGATTTAATGATAACAGTAGTTTCGTTTACCTTCGAATAAAATCATAAGAAAACGGTTGCCAGCCAATCCAATTTTACAGTGATAGGGACTTTCACAATTTTCATGTCTTGTTTCAATACATGTCTAACACGTTGAAAAAAAATCGTATCGATTCATTCCTTGATATTATATTGAAATCGGGCATGGAAAGTGATGAGAAGTGATGCTTTTCATCAAAAGTTGAGCACCGTGGTATAATTCGGTATTTTACAAACAGATCAGTTACATGTAGACTAACAACGAACAGATCAGTTACATGTAAACTGACAACGAACAGATCAGTTACATGTAGACTAACAACGAACATATCAGTTACATGTAAACTGACAACGAACAGATCAGTTACATGTAGACTAACAACGAACAGATCAGTTACATGTAAACTAACAACGAACAGATCAGTTACATGTAAACTAACAAGGAACACATCAGTTACATGTAAACTAACAAGGAACACATCAGTTACATGTAAACTAACAAGGAACACATCAGTTACATGTAAACTAACAAGGAACACATCAGTTACATGTAAACTAACAACGAACACATCAGTTACATGTAAACTAACAACGAACACATCAGTTACATGTAGACTAACAACGAACACATCAGTTACATGTAGACTAACAACGAACAGATCAGTTACATGTAAACTAACAACGAACAGATCAGTTACATGTAAACTAACAACGAACAGATCAGTTACATGTAAACTAACAACGAACAGATCAGTTACATGTAAACTAACAACGAACAGATCAGTTACATGTAAACTAACAACGAACAGATCAGTTACATGTAGACTAACAACGAACAGATCAGTTACATGTAAACTAACAAGGAACACATCAGTTACATATAAACTAACAAGGAACACATCAGTTACATGTAAACTAACAAGGAACACATCAGTTACATGTAAAACTAACAAGGAACACAATAGTTACATGTAAACTAACAACGAACACATCAGTTACATGTAAACTAACAACGAACAGATCGGTAAAATGTAAACTAACAAGGAATACATCAGTTACATGTAAACTAACAACGAACAGATCTGTTACATGTAAACTAACAACGAACAGATCAGTTACATGTAAACTAACAACGAACAGATCAGTTACATGTAGACTAACAACGAACAGATCAGTTACATGTAGACTAACAAGGAACACATCAGTTACATGTAAACTAACAACGAACACATCAGTTACATGTAAACTAACAAGGAATAGATCAGTTACATGTAAACTAACAACGAATACATCAGTTACATGTAGACTAACAACGAACACATCAGTTACATGTAAACTAACAACGAACACATCAGTTACATGTTAACTAACAACGAACACATCAGTTACATGTAGACTAACAACGAACAGATCAGTTACATGTAAACTAACAACGAATACATCAGTTACATGTAAACTAACAACGAACAGATCAGTTACATGTAAACTAACAACGAACAGATCAGTTACATGTAAACTAACAACGAACAGATCAGTTACATGTAAACTAACAACGAACAGATCAGTTACATGTAAACTAACAACGAACAAATCAGTTACATGTAAACTAACAACGAACAAATCAGTTACATGTAAACTAACAACGAACAGATCAGTTACATGTAAACTAACAAGGAACACATCAGTTACATGTAAACTAACAAGGAACACATCAGTTACATGTAAACTAACAACGAACAGATCAGCTACATGTAGACTAACAACGAACATATCAGTTACATGTAAACTAACAACGAACAGATCAGTTACATGTAAACTAACAACGAACAGATCAGGTACATGTAAACTAACAACAAACAGATCAGTTACATGTAGACTAACAACGAACAGATCAGGTACATGTAAACTAACAAGCGAACAGATCAGTTACATGTAAACTAACAACGAACAGATCAGTTACATGTAAACTAACAACGAACAGATCAGTTACATGTAAACTAACAACGAACAGATCAGTTACATGTAAACTAACAACGAACAGATCAGTTACATGTAAACTAACAACGAACAGATCAGTTACATGTAAACTAACAACGAAACATCATTACATGTAAACTAACAATGAACAATCAGTTAACTAACAACAACGAACAGATCAGTTACATGTAAACTAACAACGAACAGATCAGTTACATGTAAACTAACAACGAACACATCAGTTACATGTAAACTAACAACGAACACATCAGTTACATGTAAACTAACAACGAACACATCAGTTACATGTAAACTAACAACGAACACATCAGTTACATGTAAACTAACAACGAACAGATCAGTTACATGTAAACTAACAACGAACAGATCAGTTACATGTAAACTAACAAGGAACACATCAGTTACATGTAAACTAACAAGGAACACAATCAGTTACATGTAAACTAACAACGAACAGATCAGTTACATGTAAACTAACAACGAACAGATCAGTTACATGTAAACTAACAATGAACACATCAGTTACATGTAAACTAACAAGGAACACATCAGTTACATGTAAACTAACAAGGAACAGATCAGTTACATGTAAACTAACAACGAACAGATCAGTTACATGTAAACTAACAACGAACAATCAGTTACATGGAACAATCAGTTACATGTAAACTAACAAGGAACACATCAGTTACATGTAAACTAACAACGAACACATCAGTTACATGTAAACTAACAAGGAACAGATCAGTTACATGTAAACTAACAAGGAACACATCAGTTACATGTAAACTAACAAGGAACACATCAGTTACATGTAAAACTAACAACGAACAGAACAGTTACATGTAAACTAACAAGGAACACATCAGTTACATGTAAACTAACAAGGAACACATCAGTTACATGTAAACTAACAAGGAACACATCAGTTACATGTAAACTAACAAGGAACACATCAGTTACATATAAACAAACAACAAACAGATCAGTTTGTCCTCTATCTTATTTCGTTGTACAGTCATATAAGCTCCGTCGGTCCTGCCAGACACGCATTAACTACTTGTAAGTAGTACTTCCTGAAAGATATGTTCTTGGATTCCGTTATCAATTTATGTAGTCAATTTATCATGAAAGCATTGATATTTAGGTCGCTTCAAATGTCGGTGACCATCCTCTATTCGCCTATTGCATTGACGGTAAACGCTTCGTAAGGGCTACTTTAATGTGTCAAGCATTCTTAATTAAAGCAATACTTTCGCGACTGACCAATCTAACAAGGCCTTGTATAAGCATGAAGGTCACGCTGACAAGTAAATTTCGTCCTTTCAATCACGCACGTTTCCCAATTTGGCTTTAATGCTAGAGTCAATTGTACTAGGTCTGTGTCTAACGGTCAGCTATTGACCTGGTGTCTAAAACAGGAAATTTGATGGACACGCGTTTATGTTAAAGTGTGGTTAAAGTCGCTTACGTTGGTATGAAACCCATTAGTAAGAAAGGGATGATAAATCGCTCTGGCATAAAAATAATACACAGACTTGATACATTTACGCTTTGATCAAACTCTCTCGTAAAAGCAGCACTAACATTCTTCCCTTCTTCGACCAATGACCCGTTTTTATTTGGACAGTCGTGAATTTTGTTTTCCTATAGGTCTGGATCATACGAGTTAAGTAGACTTTAGGTCAGGAGGTAATGAGGCTTGTTTCTCCATCGCTATACCGACACTTTTCGGTATTATCCTGTTTTACTGATTTAATCACCTACAATTTGATGGTTAGACAACATCTAAATAAATTCTATGTACTGTACTTTTATTCTTGTTTTTGCAGTGCATTTTTTATACAGAGAGTTTGTCTTGTTATAGCGAGAAACTCTCTATATACATGACCATAACTCTATATCTATAACCATACTGAACGGTACTGTCAAATACTAAATACACTACACTTTCCTCTTTAAATAATAATCTGTATTCAGGAGAATGTAGCATAACAAAAACAGGTTTTATCAGACGAGTCTAAGATTTAAGAAAACATAACTTCAGAAAAGTTCATATAAAATGAACGCAAACTACATTCAGACCAAAGGAAGTAACATTTAATATCTGTGAATAGTATGGTCTAGTTACTATTCTATAAAGCAAGAATTGTGTAAATGCAGGACTTAATACCATCAAATATAGCTGTTGAAAGATATTTTAGAAGTGCAATAGATGAATCTGCTTATTCATCTACACTTACCAATCTTTAATCGGGGTACTTCTACGTTAAAGATGTTACACCACCGACGAATGGTCATATTTATCGATCAAAATCAGAAGCAGATTAATTAGCCTTTTTCTTCAGTTACATAGTTATTTACTTTTCACTTTTACCATTATTGAAATGTTTGAGACTATCATTTTACTTCGATAATCATATTATTTCGATAATCTTTTATGAGAGTTATTTAAACCGATTGCAGTCCCAAAGAAAATCAGTGACGCTATCTCCTATACGAGGAACTGATTGTGCAGACAGTTCGTCCCTGTGAAAGAGGCTCTGGGATCTGTACCCAAGCCGAGACACACCAAAGTCTATAAAAGTGGTAGTTTCTGCTCCTGCTTAGCACTCGGCATTAAGGGAGTAGGACGACTGGTTCGCCCGTTGTCAGTATAATGTGACCGGGTGGGGTGTGTTGCTTGGTGTCTTCGGTGGCATGCTTTAGTGACAAAGCACTATAAAAAGGGCAATAATTCCAATATATAAGAAGAAGACACAACACGAACATACCGCAGTCTCCCAAAACATGCACTACGCAATTAATACACGCAACACACATTATACATGGGAGTCCTTCCTTTATTAGACATATATATATATATACAGATTGATAACAATAATTCTTGTTCAAATCATAAATGTTTTTGCTTCGTCGGCGGTGGAGCATCGTTAAATGGACTATATATGAAAAACAACATTAACAATTGTGAAACGTACCTTCTTACAATGTCTTCTGTACCACCTATCGTGGTACACATCTCGATAACAATGACCGATTTGTGTCGTCATATGCGGAATAAAAGGGCATATGCTGCCAACTTCGCAATCAAGCTGTTTCCCGTCAATGAGCTATTCTCTCTATTCAGATGATTTTCTATAATGATGGCATTAATGATTAAGACAGTAAAACACTGATAGCGATCTGCTGTGTTTCTGTTATTTTCAGATATAATTTCATCGTCGATAATAGTGTAATTTGATGATTTGCAGTAATTAAAATCAAATAAATCTCTTGTTAAATTGTTCTTTGAAATCGTGTTCATTTCACCTTGCGCCATAAGTGATTTCCGATAACGGCTGTGCATTCTTTGGTAATTGTTCTCATCTTTCAAATTACGGAGTTTTACATTTGAACTGTATGAAAACAACCAATGAACCGTAAAAAGTCAACTGAATATGGCAATATTGGCAAATGGCTAAAATCAACAACAATCATTTCCTCAATATGTTCTTTGTCGATGCATTAATTCGACTGAAATGAGAGAAGAACTCAGTGTAATAATTATATTATTGACGTCAGAACTAAGACAAACAACGGTCAAAGACACGGTTAAGGTAACGTTAGCTGACCACAAGTATTAAGTAAATGCTAGTACATTATTGTATTCAATTTAGCACGCACTATGAAGATTTTCTGCAAAGCTCTTGCATCTACTTATTAATTGTTGTAACAACAGAGGAGAATTAACAACACAATAATGTAATGAAAAATGTCGAAATACACAAGATGTCATTACATTGTTTTTACGTAGGTAACTAATTTATCACTTAAAATACGTATAGCTCAATCGACCAGGGATCGAACCGTAAGTGATAAACAAGGGGTTTAATAACGTACGGAACCAAAAATAACTGACTTTACGACAAACTTGAACAACATTTAAACATATACGTGAATATCTTCAGAAGATTATATAGGTAACCTTCTTTTCATCATTATATCCTGTTTAAGATGTTTCACATTATTAATTCAGCCTTTCTAAAGGTTAAATGACTTTCAATTTCACGACGCCTGCAAAACAAATCGTCAGATAATGGAAAGACACCACTCATAGATAACCATAATAAACCTTTGTTAAATACAACAGATATTTAAGAAAAGAGAGTTTCAACCTTAGGCGATGCTCCAAAACAATCCCTTCTCCCCAATTCCTTGTTTGCCCGTTGTCGGTAAAATGTAACCGAGTGGGGTTTGCTTGTTCAGTGTCTACGGTGACATGTGAGATAGCACAACACTAATATACCACTGCCTCCCTAAACACACTATCACAAGGAGACACAACACTAATATACCACTGCCTCCCTAAACACACTATCACAAGAAGAGACACAACACTAATACACCACTGCCTCCCTAAACACACTATCACAAGGAGACACAATACTCATATACCACTGCCTCCTTAAACACATCATCACAAGGAGACACAACACTAATAAACCACTGCCTCCCTAAAACACACTATCACATGGAGACGCAACGCTAATATACCACTGCATCATTAAACAAATATACCACTGCCTCCTTAAACACACTATCACAAGGGAGACACAACACTAATATACCACTGCCTCCCCAAACACATTATCACAAGAAGACACAACACTTATAAACCACCGCCTCCCTTAACAGAGACATCACAAGTGCACGCACCTATACACGATATTAAACACATACACGAGAACTATCCACAAATGACACGCAAAACTATCTAACCATGCACTCATGGATTTTTTTTTTCGAAATAACTTGTAAATAGTAAATCGTGTTACGGGCAGATATCATCAATACCCGTTTCATTGAATATGCCATCGTACCAATCCTTTCAGTCAGGAACATTAGATTTAGCACGCGAGGTGTTGAGAGCAAATTTAAACTAACATATTATTTGATAACCAAAAAAATAATATAATTTCTGGCGACGAATATAATACGAAATCATTAGGTTTTAAACCTCATCTTGGCTTTCTTCAAACTTTCATCAAATGAAGGATAATTTCAAATGCATTTTAATAGATAAGTTATATGGGTTCAACATATTTTACTATCTGTATCAACATATATGCATTCGATTACTTATAAGGAGGGTTCATTGTTATGCATTACGCACGATTGTAGTGATTGTTTGAGTGATTTGGAATGGAGAGACATGTACTTTGTTGCCCCCTGATGAAGAGAGATATGTATTTCGGTGGGCACCTGATGAAGAGAGACATGCATTTCTTTTGCTCTCTGATGAAGAGAGACAGGTTTTTCTTTTGCCGCCTGATGAAGAGAGACATGTATTTCTTTTGCCTCCTGATGGAAACTGGTTATAGGATAAACTGTGTAGTGTTTCTATACATGTACAGATGAACACCGCTAAAAACAAATAGATTTTAATGCAGAAAGGTCACACCGGTCACATAATATACTGCTTATGTTGACAAAGTGGAACCATGCAGACCATTACCTACAACTGAGTATGGATCATAACTGAATATTCAAAAACGAAAACGAGGATATATGACTCTCTTATATGATTCATAACTCGCCGCTTAATGTATATAACTGGTATGTATCATTATCAATTCAAATGTACGCATTCACGTATTTATATGGTATTATATTATCCTTTTATGTAGCATCAATAGTACGCTATAAAGATCTTGTATAACGGACACTCCAGTGTATATAGATGGTATATCTCAAAGCCATGTTCTAGCTTTGCACTATCTCAAAGAACCCTACAATATCGCTCATTTTCACCATTAGCGATTTATTGCTTGTCTTTACGCTATTTCAAACAACTCCCTCAATACAGTTCATTTGATATAAATGACGTTTTATTGACCTTTTACCGCCCTTTTGAATATTCCGACTATTTACATCACCGTTTTTCTAAGTACCTAACTACCAAACGGACAAAATTAACTATTCAAACCTTTAAAGCAGTTTTTCTTTACGACTCCTCTTGTAGATGGTTGGACTTCCTTCCAGAACATGTCACTAAGATGTTTAATGTAAGAGAAAAATGTCAGTAAATTTGACATTAAATTGCAAAGATTGCGTTTTGTCAGACAACTTGACCATCAAGCCATCCTGACCCAGTTGTAGTCTAAAACTTCTCATTCACAAGAAAATGTCGGGTTACCTAATGGTTAAGACGCTTGGGCTACTGGTATCTGTGTAGAATACATAAAAAGCTTGTATCGATAGGAAATATGGCAATGGCTTATTGAAAGCTTGTCTTAATCGAGAACATATTAATGGCTTATTGAAAGCTTGTATCGATAAAGAGCATGTCAATGGTTTATTGAAAGCTTGTTTCGAGAGAGCATGTCAATGGTTTATTGAAAGCTTGTATATATAGAGAGCATATAAATGGTTTATTGAAAGCTTGTATCGATAAAGATTATGCCAATAGCTTATTGAAAGCTTGTATCGATAAAGAGCATGTCAATGGCTTATTGAAAGCTTGTATATATAGAGAGCATGTAAATGGTTTATTGAAAGCTTGTATATATAGAGAGCATGCCAATAGCTTATTGAAAACTTGTATCGATAAAGAGCATGTCAATGGCTTATTGAAAGCTTGTGTATATAGAGAGCATGTAAATGGTTTATTGAAAGCTTGTATCGATAAAGAGCATATAAATGGTTTATTGAAAGCTTGTATCGATAGAGAGCATGCCAGTAGCTTATTGAAAGCTTGTATCGATAAAGAGCATGTCAATGGCTTATTGAAAACTTGTGTATATAGAGAGCATGTAAATGGTTTATTGAAAGCTTGTTTATATAGAGAGCATATAAGTGGTTTATTGAAAGCTTGTATCGATAAAGAGCATGTCAATGGCTTATTGAAAGCTTGTATCGATATTATATTAGCAGCGTTTTACCGCCATAATCAACACTGTTTCTCCATAAGAAATCCAATTCTAATAAATCGCCGTTAATGATCTCATTCATATTTAACCATTCTTATACTTTTTAAGTGATGTGGTAAAGATTTCGTTTTTTTATAACTATAGACATAATTATTATTACTTGTAAAACTGCTGTCATCAGGCTTTTTGTTGCTGTTTTTAAAAACATTTTTATAGTGTATTATAATCATATTTTGCTTTACCTCCTTTCAGATAATTCTGAAAACTTCTTTCTAATTACTGAGTTACTGTCCCTTGCTACAACAGCAAACCTGCTCAATTTGTGCCAAAGGAACCACTGTCTAATCTAATTCTGTTTGATCATTTTGAAATGATTATATTACAAAGAAGAGAGATGTTCATCTCTCGGTAATGGAAACTATAAGAAAATGTGATTAATTTAATAATTTCTGATACCTGCGTTTTCATTGGCTCAAACATAGTTTTCATTCTACTACATACACAATGATTTTATCGTCACGTTAACAACGTCTGTCACTTCGGATAGGCAGTAACAACAACGGACTATTTTAAGAAATACAAAATGTAATCAATCAAAATGAATCGACGCACACATTTTGAATACAATACTAATAAGTGGGTGACTGGCACAAAAGGAGAAGGGAATGAGGAAGGCAAACAAAAAGACGTGAATATTTATGTTAGGGAAATGTAACCATCAGTGTCTTTAAGTTTTCCTTAGTTTCGTACATCTGAATGTGGCCTCTCGGATTGCAATTCCCTTGTATCATGTCATTTTTTATACAATACTCACGGAAGCAGTGAGTGTGTGATTATCATAAAAGTCGTTTTAGTAGTGCTGTTTGGCTCTCAATAATTTGTCCATGGGCAATTAAATAATACATATATAAATATCAATAGTGAATATAATCAAATAATTGTTATAATGCACCTCCTAAATTGGATCGGTTGGCTTAGACAGATACAATATCTTCACCTTATTAATGTATCAGCACAATTGTATCTATTGCTTCCGTCGACAGCAATAACTATTAGGATCATGCCGGAATGGAAATGGGTGAGATGGGTACGATATAAATTGTATACAAATATGCCCTAGTAACCTTGGCCTACATTATTGACCAGTCAATCCTGGAAATGATGGAGTGATGGGCACGGATAGTAAATCTACGGTATGTGTATACAGGGTATTCCCGATAATCCCTCGTAAATTCTATTGTTATTAAATGAATAACCGGACCACAGAGGTCTAGTGACGTCACTATAGAACCGACACAAAGGAATCGCCGATATCCGTATGGAGTTACATAACACATCCATTTCTCTATCAGTAAATGGAGTCCAAAAGGAAATGTCATCATATTTTGCTTACTGATGTAACATTGAATTGAATTATAAAAATTACCTTTCTACATTAGTGTAGCTAATAGAATGAAGCATAGTTCTTTGGATACTTTCCATCCTTATAACTTGAACCTTTCTGTTTCTTTAGCCAAAACGAACCGGTAGTAGGTGGAAGTATTGATTTCACCAGATGAATCCCGTATTTATTGATAAATAATTTGGAATTTTAGATATAAAAAATTGCCAATTATATGGCCGATGTATATACCAATACTTGTTATATATTATTTGCAGCTAAGATACGTAGGAAAGTGGTTTTATTTCTATAATGGTGAAATTACAGTGTGTAGGATTATGGCGACAACGAAGTTAAAGAGATTTATTGGACTTGGCGAAAGTAACCATTCCCTGTGAAGATGGTGCATAACATGGTGATGTGCGGTATGGAAAAGTTGAAGTAAACTTCATGACGAAGACTACATATCGCTGCCGTCTTAAATGAGAAACAGAAGGTACACTTAGTATATGTTATGTCCTGAACTGGCCTAAATATCGCGATAAGATTATTTTCCCTTCATGTTAGATTCAAAGAATAACTAACGGATTGATATTCTGATATTCAAAGTAAAGTGATGGTTTTAAGTTCCCAATGAAAATTCAATTTCACCAACATCCTCGTCACAAAACAGGAGAACTAGAGTTGACAGGAACGAAAAGTTGGAGTGATTCAATTTCAGCCCATGGTTCGTAAATCAAAATTAAAACTCCATCGTAACCAGTCCCTTGTATATGAAAATAGGAGGGATGAAGACTCGAGTAGGGGCTGCAGCTTAAATCTTGTTTTTAAACAACCAAATCATCTAAGGATTTGTCTGTCAAACAGTTTATGATCATCAAAATGCATGCTCTTGCAGTTTGATGTGATGTATCAATAAATACGTAAATCAGGTATGTTTATTTCATTTGCTTAAGTCAGTTGTTTTGTGTAACAATCTTATGTATTCTGTATTAACATATATATCGCGTCACAATGTCGTTAAGACTTCAGCTGTAGCTCAGGGAGCACAGGTTAGTACACTCATGGCTTACTGATTCCTCTATCTGTTGTAAAGTGCAATGCAATGTTTTTTCTCGGTCTAATGATGATAGGCAGCAGGTAAACAAAGTTTGAATCACGAGGCGTAAACACTAGTTCTCATGAATTACTAATGCAATATACGCAGTTTGGTAGAGAAAAAAGCAATCGTTAAATGTTGGCTAAGAGTGAGTTTTAGTTGAACGTTCACTTCTGGGAAAAGGTCTCTTGCACCTACTGGCGGCAAAAAGTTCAAGATGCATTACCAATATATGCTGAATTCTCACTTTCCAGATGTGATGATAAAACTAGTTTTTCCATATAGCGTTCGCGTGCTGATACGTGTACAATAGGCCATTTATTATTCAGAACTGATGAATATGTACTTCTTCCCACTGTGATTTTGGTATTGCTACTTCTCTGATAACTTATGCATCTGATTTCAGATTCGAGTGCACATTGCTGTTTATACACATGTATATGATTACACATGAAATACAGACAGAACATATCACACATCTTAAATTATATTTCATTTAAAAAAAAGAATAATAAATATTTGTGTCTTCGATGTACCATGATGGATGATATCTGGTATTTGAATAATATGAATACGCACCAGCGTCAAAAAGCAGCACCGAAAACCTTTGTACATTTGAATTGCACACAGAAAATAACATACTTAAAAGTCTTTGTAGTTACCATATAAGAATTACAAAACGAAATATTGGACGTTGTTTAAAGACCAATCTGGTGTGCGAAACACCATATGTTTAGTTTTGTTAGAAGTTCAACTTTGGATCCAACTTCAGTAACTTCCTTATGACTTAATTAAAACGTCATGTATTCAGCAACTCAACATCTCATTCATCTTAATCCTCAAAAGGCTGAGTGCACAACGTTGTAGCGGGGGTGTGTGGAACAAGATTGGATAGATTGAGATTGAAAACATCACAATATCTGATGTCAATGTGTTAATGGTTCATTAATGGACTATCGGACTTTTCTATAACATTTCAGCAATCAGTTGGCTTAATTATTTGTTTAATGATTCTGTCACATCCACAAATGTTAATTTGTGTTGAAATATTTCAATCTCTGTCATTTCTCGTTCTCTTGCAGCCAAACAATAAAGATTCATTACTTCCTTTTGTTTGCAAGAATTGAAACCCTGGCTGTCGCAATGAAAGATGAAACCAGCGAATAATTAATCATAGAATGCAAATTTATTTTTAACAGTATTTGAATGGGACTATTAAATTTCTACTCATTCTATTCAATATTCTATTCATAACATGTTCAGTAAATGGTGTTTTGGGGTACTAGAGTACTAACAGTTAAGTAACAGGCGAAAGAAATGTCATAGATGGCGACACTTGTAGAAAATAGGAAACCTTAACCTTTCCACAAGCCTGTGTGATTCTTAACGCGTTTGATAAGATAACTGAGCAGAACTTTACGACATAAGGCAAAACAAAAGTAAAGGGACGATATAAATTGTAGATTTTATAGCCTTTTGGTCATTATACGATGTCAAATAGCTGGTTATTTTCGCACGTCAACCATTTACCGATTTATACGAAAACTGGAAACACTAAATTTACAAATAGTTTTACCCCAATAATACAATCTAGTGAAAAAATATGAATAAATGTCACCGGACATATCTAATATCCTAGTGATTGGTAAGGTAGGTGCGGTCAAATATTTTGAACTTGCCCTGTTCATTTAAAAATCAATACATGCACTGCCCTCTAAAAGTCGTGTTACACATAAATATTTACAAATGTAGATTAACAATGTATAGAAATATGTAAAACCTGTTATTACAGACATCAGTATATATTATATATCAACTCATTGTTTTATAGTTTACTTAGCGATTTCAACAAAGGTGGGGTTCCAAAATCTGCTTACGCGCCGATTTTTTTTTTTTTAATTTTGCAGTGTTAAAGGTCTAGGTACATAACGACCTTTCATGTTTTTTTTTTATTTATTTATTTTGTATTATTTAAAAAAGCATAAAGGGCCTAAAATGATGTTTTCTAAAAATAACTTCGGGTATGTGGCAAAGGGACCCCTTGTGTCCATCTTTTGAACATATTTTTGTTTTTCTAATTATTTTCGTTAAAGATGCTCCAGCGCTGACAAATGGTATTTTTTCATTATTAAAAACAGGAGCAGACGATTTAGTATTTTTCTTCAGATACAAAAGTTACTTAATTTACACCATTACCGCCATTGAAAAGTTTGAGCTTCTAATTTTACTTCAAGTTGAAAATATAAAAAAATAATTAATTGCATCCCGAAAAAAATCCGTAGCACTATATCCTATATGGAATGAAGTACTGATTGCTCATGCACCAAATGCAAAATAAATTATTTTATATTATTTTTTGTGTTAATTAGACATATATATACATGATTAAACACCAATTATCGTTCAATTGATGAATATCATTTAAGCTCTGTCGGCGGTGGAGCATCAATAAAATATGCATATTTAATATACATTTATAATGATATTTACGAATATTTTTTTAAGACAAATTGATTTTCAAGCAAAAAAAAAAAAAAAAAAAAAAAAAAAAAAATTTCGTCAGGATAAAAATTGAGGGTATTGGGTTTGCTCGAAATATTTTGCATGTGATCGATTTTATCCCCACTTTTAAATCATTTTAAAAGCATGCTAAAATCTTATAACAGATACTTTAAAAAAAAATAAAAATCTGGGAAAATAGCATTTCATAGGCTGAAATGTAGCGAGGGTTTTTTTCTAAAAAAAGTCAATATTTGCCCTAGATGACCGTTAATTCAAAATTCATAATAAACACTATAATAAAACGACATGTACAGTTAGTGATGTTTTTTATGAGAAAACATATGTGCTCTAAAATTATTGCATTTTTATTCTTGCATTTTCACTAACAGTACAAAGAGCCTAATAACTAGATATGCTCTTGGGTGAAACACATATTTTCTTTTTTAATATTAGAAATCAAATTATTATTATAAAGAAGTTAATTTTCGTTAGCAACTCAAACTCGAAAGATACAATTTAGGATTATCCATCCTTTTATGTAGATAAAAACTATTTAAAATTGAATTAAAATGAATAAAGAAGGAAACACAGTTACATTTGATTTTCAAATAAATATGTAATGCATAATTTAAAAAATATACCACCACCACAGAGGCTACAATCTTAACTTTGACCGAACAGAGGACTTTTTTTTCTATCTCACTAAAATTATTACTGTACACTGAATTTCACGTACATCGGTCTCTGGAATTATAAACCGGAAATGTACAACTAGGTATACTAACTAAGAAGTGGTCCGTTGCTACCTGTACTCTCTATTTTTAAGTCACTCAAAAACTGTTTTCTCGGATTTCAATTATGAAACTAATTTACACATAGACAGAAAATGCCATGGGAGTATTTTATTGGGGATAAAATTGTGGACAAAACCTGTAACAGGGTGAAATGAGATGACAAAGAGCAGTGTTTCGTTGTCGATTTTTACAAAAAATGTTAATTTTTTCGTAAAAAATTTAGTTCAAACAAAATTTTCCGTTAGAAATTTAAGAGAAATGACTTAGATATAAAGTATATGATCTACTCAAATGATTACAAATAAAAAATGTAGAATATTTAACAAAGGCTAACCTTTTTGCATGCTTGTGCATGTAGTTTTAATGATAATGACTACGAATGATTAAGGCCCTGTGGGCCTTTTTAAAATCACAAAAGGAAAAAGAAGTATCATTTCAAAGGGACAACTAGTAGTAATTTCAATAAGCAAAGTTTCAAGAAACTTGGGTTGGTTGGAGTTTCTATTGGATTTTTAACATTAGCTTGAACATCAACTTTTAACATACGTAACTGATCTATTGGAGGGCAGTAAATATTTTTTCTCCAAATTCAGCTTCATTCTTCACACGGGGTTGACAACAGTTGAGTTCAACCAAATGGTGCCCATGTGTATTGTATTACGGTATGTGAATGTACTCTTAGGATAAATACAGTGATGTCTTGGCTGTGTTATGTATATTTAGAGTCCACAATGACGCTGTCGAGGAGTCAACTTAAACAGATAAAGTCTTATTTGGTCAGAAATGTAGCGTTAAGTAGCTATTTTAGGATGATATTTGTACTTCTGTTTGTAGCCATTACTTCCAGAATAGATCCTAAAATAACTATTCATCAATTGTATTTGTAACTGTACTGCTGCTGATTAGCCTATTCAGTTCGTGTTTACACTGTAATGGCTTGCTGTGTCTGTAGACAATTAAGACTGGACAATATATGTCATGTTACACAATCGTCACACACCATAACGTGAAGAACAAGCAGGTCATTAATGGGATTATTATGACAATGCACAACTTAATTACAGATCACAAACACACCTACTGCTTATGTTAAAGGTCAAAAACGAAGCGGAAGCAATTGGAAAAAAGACAGCGGCAAAAAGGACAATTTCTAAAACTTTAGTCGTCATTTATAATCATGGATTATTACTGCAGATTCATGATTTTTGTTCTACTTTTGGTCCGATAAGATGTGACACTTTATCCACACTTTGGTTTTCAAAAGAGAACACACAAAAAACAGCAATAGATTTTGTATCAACGCTTGAACAGCTAGTGGTAAATAATGATACATAAATAATTCATTACAAATGATACTGAATGTGAGAAGTGGTAGCTGATACGCTCTTTGTACAATTATCTCTGGAGCTTTCGATATTTAATAATGAAAAAACTATAACTTGAACACACGAATCATTTTATGTTTCGACAATGTACCTACACTACTTCCGTGACAGATAAGTATCGGTTCTCTTTAGATACCATCTCACATAGATAGTAATTATAAAATATGTCTGACTCCGTTGGGGAATTTTACCAAACTGTCATCAATACGTTAAAATTCTGAGCCTAACTGATGAATGCCTAATATACAGGACGTGACTTAATAGAAATTGTTGACAACTGTTTCATGTATTCCCAAGTTGGTGTTTGATACAAATGCCTCCCATTTGAAATACAACCAACAACACCCTGCTCTAGACAATGTCGGAAATATGATATTCACAATGATATTTACACTTTTTTGGATACCTTCTTAAATTCATGATGCCATAATGTTATATACGTATATATATTATGTAAAGGATATCAATGGGCTAGTTTATTAGGCGTAACGTCATATCAACAGCTAAGGTCATTAAAGACCGGCCTTCTCTGTATGCAATATGTTGTGCTTGTGAATGTGTATAGGGCGCTAAAATCGGACACTTGAAATTTTGTACTCAAATTCAATTTTGTGTTTACAAAAATGGTTTTTGTTCAACAAAACTGATTTCAGATTAACAATATAATACAATACCCAAGGCTTGTTAGAAATTTTTAGTTGTCAGACAAAATTGACTTTTTGAAACTATCAAACTATAAAGTAAACCAATTTTGACATACAAAACCAAGGAGTAGTATAACAAAATCAATTTTGTGAGACGGAATTGTTTTTTTGGTACAGATTTGAATGTCGAACAAAATCCCACAAGCGTCGTCATATACTATTTGTGATGACCAAAACAAATAATTTTATTATAGACAAAATACGTTACCGTGAACAGAATTCATTTTCGTAAACAAAATTGAAAATGATCCTCTTTCTGATATCACATTGTAATCTGTTTACAGATTAGTTGAAACGTTTAGATTATCTCATTTTCAGGAAAAAGCGATAATAACGAAAATAGCAGTTCTCAGTCCCCAGCGCTGTATTTTGATCGGAGGGATACGGGCCTTCAGGTGACCATCCATCAACACCTCACCATCGTTTGGGTGATTATATTTAATCTCCCTGACAATGTCTACGATCTCATCATCATTGATATTTGAGAATGGTACTGCCACATGCCTACAGCTCTTCATCCTGCTGTATGCCGTTTTCGTACAAACATTTCAGTATTGCGCGATCGGTGTGATCGTCACATCTTCTTCAATAACCTCTTGCAATTTCACGCCATCAATA
The DNA here is from genome assembly GCF_041381155.1 of Argopecten irradians. Lineage (NCBI taxonomy): Eukaryota > Metazoa > Mollusca > Bivalvia > Pectinida > Pectinidae > Argopecten > Argopecten irradians. The sequence continues at coordinate 25,078,870 of NC_091134.1, forward strand.
TCCATGATACTTGTTATAGAACGGCCCTGCAGGTAGGACGTTAGAAGAATTGTACCTGCTGCCCCTATTGCATGATCGTAAAAGGCGACTTAATTTAAGATCTTATCTTTTCTCTTCTTCCTGACTGACTTTGACTTTCCTAATGCCTCCCTTGGCACCGCCTCACTTTTGGCATTGAGTTGAGCGTTCGCTCCTGTGAGGAAGGCTTTGGGTTCTATCCTCTGGCCGAGACACACCAAAGTCTATAAAAGTGGTAGTTTCTGCTCCTGCTTAGCGCTCAGCATACAGGGAGTGGGACGACTGGTTCGTCCGTTGTCAGTATAATACGACCGGGTGGGGTGTGTTGCTCGGTGTCTTCGGCGGCATGCTTCAGTGATATAGCACTATAAAAAGGGCAATAGTTCCACTATACAAGAAGACACAACATGAATATACCACAGTCTCCCAAAGCACACACCTCGCACAACATACAAGCAACACCGCCTACATGGGAGGCCGTCCTTGCATGACCATGGCTGTTCGTGGGGCGTTAATTAATCAAACAAAGTTATAAGATGAGATATACCAGCGCTCTGTCATATTGTCCAATGAGCTTCGACGAGAGGGTTCATTTGCTTATTTGTAACTAATTTGCATACACAATTTACACAAAACAATTTTGTAACACAAAATGAATTTTGTAACTGGATTTTGATATACAAAATAATTTTGTTACACAAAATTGAGTTTAATAACTTGATTTTGTGCTGAATTTTCAGTTTTGTATACTTTTGTTTGTTTGTTTGTTTGATTAATTAACGTCCTATTAACAGCTATGGTAATGTAAGGACGGCCTCCCATGTATGCGGTGTGTTGCGTGTATGTTGTGCGAGGTGCGTGTTTTGGGAGACTGCAGTATATTCATGTAGTGTCTTCTTGTATAGTGGAACTGTTGCCCTTTTTATAGTGCTATATTACTGAAGCATGCCGCCGAAGACACCAAGCAACACACCCCACCCGGTCACAATTATACTGACAACGGGACAACCAGTCGTCCCACTCCCTGTATGCTGAGCGCTAAGCAGGAGTAGAAACTACCACTTTTAAAGACTTTGGTGTGTCTCGGCTAGGGGACAGAACCCAGAGCCTTCCTCACAGGGGCGAACGCTCAACTCAAGGCCAAAAGTGAGGCGGTGTCAAGGGAGGCATTAGGAAAGATAAAGTCAGTTAGGAAGAAGAGAAAAGATAAGATCCTAAATTTAGTCGCCTTTTACGATCATGCAATAGGGGCAGCAGGTACAATTCTAATGCCCTAACGACACAATCTCTTTTTGTATACACAATTAGTTTATGTTCACAGAATTGAATCTTGTATTTTACAAAAATAAATTTTGTATACAAAAAGTAATTTGTCTTGACAAAAATCATTTTTGTCCAATGAAAGATACTTCTTTAATTAATAACAAAAAGTTATCGTCCAATTTAGTGCCTGGTAGGCTGTGTGTACGTATATTCGTATTGTGTCTCCTAGTAATGCTGGGACTGTTGTAATCCACATAGTCATTGTAGTGGTGCTCATAGTGTTCGGGATAAATAGAATTAGTCTTAAACATGTGCAAGGGATTCTAATACAATTGTTAATATATATAACAAATAGAAGGAATCTATAATTGATAATTTGTTTGCGTCTTCCTACCTAGAACCACGTATATATCGATGGAGGCATGTCCTTAATTAGGTGTGCTCTTGCACTGAGGTATACTCCACTTTGTTTCCTTACCATATATAACCTTTGTATAGATATTCCACACTGATTACGCTTTCTCTGTGCGTACTCATTAAGGAACTCTCTAAATAAAGCCTAGACGTACGTAATACTGTGTATCCTACTGTTTACATTGGCTGAATACTAATATACTTTTTGTCTTCTGTCGTCTTGGTATCCCTGCCTTTAATGAATTTATACTAAATTAACGGTAAACAATGGCGATTAATCAGTAACGATAATCCGTTATAGGTGGCGCCACTATAATTATATCCATATTTAATAAATAAACGTGAATCAAGTCACCACACTATGAACAAAATTGTTATGGAAACCAGTTTGGTGTGATCAAAAATGGAGAAACGTGATTTACATCAAATTTATTTCAATAAATACACTGTCACTAGTGTGTTTTCATAGACCAGAACGTTATTAATATCTAATACAAATCATAAGTTGATCAAAGAAAAAATATATATATATCTTTTAGAATTTTTTGTTTTTGTCAAAATATTTACATCGATAGCTTACAATAAAATCAAGATACCAATGTAATGCAGATAATCTTTGCAATAACCTATAATAAACCATGCTTCTTTACGTGACAATAACGACACGGGAATAAAAATTATATAAAGGATAACCTGTGCTATGGATGGTTTCCATTTAAATGCATCTTTTAAGAATTTTGAAAGTGTAGTATCAGCAAAAATCTTGTACCTTTGGGATTTAAAATTACAAAACTAATTTAACTTTTACATATTTCAGTTGATACACTGTATTGTAATTGCACATAAAACCACTTCGTTAAAGGCAAATATCATGTGCTTCTTTGGATCAAACCTGCCAGAAACCGGATCAAACGTTCACTTTATGATCCTTTTTGCTCTCTTTAAGAAGAAATCTATCAATTAGGATGTCGATTATATCACAGCAAAACTACACATTTGCTATAAGATACGGACATTATCATCCCAATAAAAATAGGCGGCATCCGCCTTAACCATATTCACAGTAGCCACAAGCAAATATCTCTGGAGTTGTTCCAAAATGTCCAAACTTGCTCAGGCAAAACAAAACATGCACCATTGATTATTCCGATCTTGTTTCAATGATGACAAAGCCGCGTGTCTTTATCAGCAACTCACATGGAAATATCGTCTTGGTCAAACCGTATAAAACGCATTCTGTTGTTTTTTCTATTAATCGTTCTCGTAACCCTGTACCTTTTTTAAACCCCTGCAGCCAATGGCAAGGGCTTACATTGTGTAACGGTAAGACAAAACGAGTTGTGATTGTAAAGGTTTGAATGACATCAGCAGGTCTTCCTTAACCATGAAGTCAAGCGAACTTCTGTGTTATTCTACGTAGTTGATGTATACGGAAGCCGCAACGATTATTGTAGAAACACAATTATATTTAAATACCCCACCTTCATCTACACTTCCTTATGTAATAAACTATTATACAGATTATTTATGACTTGCATGGTGAATTAATCCTTCTCCCTTGTCTAGTAATCAAAACGAGTAAAAACAAAACGTTAAGAAAATAGCATTAGCGATGGTAATATCGCTTTGCATTGGAGTTTACGTTCGTCCAATTGGCAGGCATTAATAAATAGAGTTATTTAAGGAAGGCCCAATATGTAAATAATATATTGTTTGTGTGAATGCCCGTATGTTGTATGAGGCAGCGGTACACTCGATTTGTGATTCCGTGTAATTGTGAAACCCTTGTCGACTTTATAGTAATATATCATGAAGTGTTTGTATCTAACTGAAGCAAGCTGCCAAATGCTGCTATCACACAGAGCAGCCCACCCGGCTGACAATGGAGAAACAATTCATCCAGCTACTTTTTTATTGAGCGTTAAGCAGAAGCAGAAACAGCTATTTTTATAGACAATGGTGTTTTTCACCCAGGGGTTGGAATCCAGAGCCTTCGTCACTTGGGAGAGCGCTCAACTAAAGGCCAAAAGTGTAGCGGTGTCAGGGGACGTTAGGAAGAGGAATGTCAGTTAGGAGGAAAAGAAAAGTCAAAATCAAAGTATATTCTATTATAAGGATTAAATTGAATAGATTTAATTATGTTATGGTCGGAGATAGAAATCAACATAGACTTTCCTCACAAACCGTAACCGAAGTGTATACTCTGATGTTAAAATCTTCATAACATAAAACAAAATGCAAGTTAATCCTCATTATAAAGACGAAATAAAAACCCAACCACTAGGTCAGGACGATCCCTAAATACAGCTTGACTAAGTGATTTATTAACCGCCTAAATACCACAGCCTAATAGGTTGTCTAATTATAGAAAAGAGGTGTATTAGAATACGAATGTACGTGCAAATGAAATACTGACTGAATTTGAAAATGAAATTATCTAAGATTTACAACCATAATCTTCAATATACTATAACATAAACAGTCACGTAAGAATAAACGTAAGATGCTAAGTCAATTAAACAACCTGACTGCTTAATTATATTTGAACATAATATTGATGTATATTTGGTGTTGAAAGAACCTTGTGTAGCTAATAACATCTATTATCAACATTACTCTGTGTACAAATACACCAAATAAATTAAAAATTAGATATAACGAAAATATTAAGTCTTTGACAGATCCTCTCTCAGGAATTTATTAATTGCTACAGCCAAAGATTTCAGAAACATATGTGAAAAATTTTAGTTGTAGAGTGTTTTCGACTACGGGAGTGATACGATATCTTATGTACATTCAACTTAAAGATAATTCAATGCAATGATGATACAACCAGTCCAAGTGAAGTTATAAAATACCTTTTTGATTATAAGCATAATAGCTAATGGATACTGGTATACTCTATAGTGGGGGAGGAGAAATAGGTTCCCATGTACCCCTCTGGCAGTTTTTCGAAACATGTTTTTTTAGGAGCGATATGATGTCTAGTTTCATTTTTATGCTTGTTGCCATTGACAACTGATGTCCCATGGGGGTCATATGGCGGCCATCTTGGATTTCAGGTATCAAACATGGCCAAAATGACACATTCGCATATATGCGCATAGATAGAGAACCAGACAACATTCAGAGGCAAATAAACACATTTTTCGATATAATTGATACATGCTGAATACGATTAAATCATAATAATGACGTTATGTCTTGTCATTTTTATGAAATGACGGAAAACAATAAAATTTTCAGCTTTTTTCCTAAAATCGATAAATGTCATAATTTTTATCACAAGGCTCGCCGAGGTTTCTGACCCAAAATTCTGTACCCGAGGGTGGAATAGTTCTATCCTACATAATTTACATATGAAAGAGTTATTTTCTCACATTGCTTGTCGAGTTACTTGCACGAAAGGTGAGGCAGCCATTTTGTTACAAAATCTTAACTTCTTAAATAATTGATCGATTTTAAAAATAAGAACGCCATTCGAAAGAGCTCATCAAAGTTTGGTTTATATTAATAAATATAAACAAGAAATCTTAGGTAAAACGGTTTGAAATGCAAATTAAACAAATGAAATGGTAAATAAATCCGGCAAATCAATCGAAATAGAAGAAAAATGACGTCAACTTTGGCTGATATGACGTCATTTGATTGTTCGGCAATTGTGACGTCACAGCTATGTAAGATAGATTTATCTTACATAGCTGTCTTTCATGGGACAACTCTATCTTACATGGCTAGCTATGTGAGAAAGTGGATTATTACGGTTCTAACCACATTCTAGTTATAATTGGGGCCGCGATGGCCGATTGGTATGATGTCTCGACATATTACCACAAGCCCTCCACTTATGTGTAGCTAGCTTGTTCGAATCTACAGGGGCAGTTGCAGGTATTGACTGCTGGCGGTGTTTTTTCTCCGGGAACTCCGCCTTTCCTCCACCAATAAACCTGGCACATCCTTACATAACCCTGGCTGTTAAAAAATGTAATTGTTGTTTGGAACTGTCTGAATCATAGATCAGGAAATATGTAATTTATGAAATAATAGTTATGAGATTTGTTTTCTCTATGAGTAGTGTTGGGAGGGGGATGTCCACGATTCTTCTGCTAAAAAACATAAAATCCTTTTAGAATACACGTATGTTTACACAAGGATAAGTGCAATTCGAAATGACTGGTACAAGGTGTTTTGTCCATCAATTGTTTTACTTGCGATGTAATTATGACATTTATCGATATTTTAGGGAAAAAAAGCTGAAAATCTCATTGTTTTCCCGTCATTTCACAAAAATGAGAAGACGTAACGTCATTATTATGATTTAATCGTATTCAGCATGTTTCAATCATATTTAAAAATGTGTTTATTTGCCTCTGTGTGTTGACTTGTTCGCTATCTATGCGCGTATATACGAATGTGTCATTTTGACCATTTTTTGATAATTTTTTATGGGGGGAGGGGTTCCTCACTTTTTCCGACCTCATTGATGCGATCTATCTTTTTTATAGTACACATGTGTTTACACTAGGGTTGGGTCAATTCGAAATGACTGTTACAAGGTGATTTGTCCATCATTTATTTTACTTGTGATAAAAATTATGACATTTATCGATTTTTTAGGGAAAAAAAGCTGAAAATTTTATTATTTTCCCGTCATTTCATAAAAATGACAAGACATAACGTCATTATTATGATTTAATCGTATTCAGCATGTATCAATCATATCAAAAAATGTGTTTATTTGCCTCTGAATGTTGTCTGGTTCTCTATCTATGCGAATGTGTCATTTTGGCCATTTTTGATACCTGAAATCCAAGATGGCCGCCATATGACCCCCATGGGACATTAGTTGTCAATGGCAACAAGCATAAAATGAAACTAGACATCATACCGGTCCTAAAAAACCATGTTTCGAAAAACTGCCAGAGGGGTACATGGGAACCTATTTCTCCTCCCCCACTTCTATCTTTGAGTGTCTTGCCGGAGTTATTAGATATAACATGGGTCAGTCAAATGACAGCAATTTCTTTCATACCTACGGGTGTAATACTGGCTGGTCTAGGGCAATAAACTCAGGCCGCCTGATGCTGTATTGCATGGCTACCAGTGCAATAAAGCCTCGTGACGTCACAGCGTCAACAAAATTTCTATTTCCAAACTTGACTCGGTAAAATTTAACATTTCTTTTCACAAACTTGACTAGTTTAACTATAAAAAAATGCAAACAACGGAATTTTTGTTGAAAATATCACGTTATTTTTCATGTATGAAAAATTGACCTCTAGCCGTGGATTTCTTCGAATTTATTTCAAAATGGCGGTATATAATAGTTGTAAAATTGCAATAAAACGTCGAGGTATGAAAGAGAAATACTCTTTCACATGTGGATATGAAGGATAGGGATATTCTACCCTCGGGATCACAAAATGTTGAAAAACCCTCGGCAAGCCCCGGGTTTTACTACATTTTGTGCCCCTCGGGTAGAATATCCCTATCCTTCATATCCACTTATGAAAGAGTCTTATATTCTTAACCAGAACAGAATATTTTGTCTGGTCAACACGTGGCTTGCAGACTGTTACAGCAGACATCTCACTCGAAAGTTGAAAGATCCCTGTCCACTTACTGCAACAGGCGTTTGGTTCTATAGACCTTTTCTCTATATATATGTAATAGTGTGTCAAGGTCTATAACTCGGCTGACCAGTCAATGCTACCCGAATTCAGGAAAATGCATAATTATTAACAAACTATAAGATGTAACAATGGGATACTCTCCATCGACAGACAGATCATTTATCTTTAATTTGTTGTATGATACAATGTATCATGCCATATAAATGTCACTTAATATCCCAAAACATAGGAAAACGGCCAGATTCCAACATCCCGGATATCGAGACGTCCTTCGATAAACATGCCAGGGGTCTGATGGGTACATCAAAACCACCACGCTTCAACACATCAGCCCACCCGTAGACGTAACTTTGATGTGAATTCCATTAATTTCTGCTCATGATATGACACAATAAAAACAATGCTTAAAAAATCAAATTCCGTCGTCTTTGAGGAAAAACTGGTGTTGCCATCTTGATATAGATTATCAATCATTTCGAATTTTTGTCACATTTCAAAATACCTCAAAAGTTATATCCAACCATTTGACAGTCACATGTAAAATTATATTAAATTATTATACCATAACACCGGACTTAGTAATATTGTCATAGGCACCAAGGAACAACTCCCACTCGGACATACTTTTCCAATAACTCATTATTTCCATATTCTGAATGCAACGTGGGAGCAGTTGCAACAGTATTTATTGACTTTGACAATCATATAGAAGAAGTCAATACGTATGTTATCATATAACAAAAAAAGTTTCAGTAATCTCAAGAGATACTTCTGCAACAGGAAACGCCTTGTAATACTGTATAACGGACTATTTTCATGACTCGTAAAGTTCACCATGTAATTTTCGATGCTCACGGTTAGATCGACTACGTATACATATTATGTGATATAAGCAAACATAACCATACTTTTAACCATCAAGACACTGGCAAAAAAGCCCGGTATCCGGTGAGTTTAAGGGCAAAATAAAGTAATGAACCGTTTCGACATATTATGACGTTGGAGCTAATTAGGGACACAAATACCAACACCTGAAATGACAGTCAACTTTTAAAGTTATATCCCTCCAAACTATCATTGGACCTTTACTTTCTGTTCATGCAAATAAAAGTAAATCCGAATTCCTTGAACGATTTATGTCTCTATCACCAATATTATGATTTATTCAATTTGGAAATACAAAAATATGTTAAAAGTAGAAAAGAAGATAAAAATGTTATACTACGCCTGAAGTTGAACAAAATCTTATTTGTGTAGTAGAGTTGACCCTTGAAGATTAAAGAGTATTTTTTATGAACCCACTTCAATCTCATAGTCTGTATGATACATTAACAGTTAACTAATCTGAGATATGGTTATTCCAACTGCATAGATTACATTGTCGTTGCTTGATATCATAAAGAAAGTACATTTCCTGAATTTCGATTTTTCGAACTTTTAATGAGATATAGAAAAATAGTAAACATTAAAATTTTGTATGGGTCACTGTAGTATATATGAAGGTTTCAAATATAATTTAAGAAATTCACTTATCAGAAAAATAATTATTTGGCTTTAACACTTTCATCTGTATAGTACTAAAAGTGAGATATACCTGTACATGTAGGAAGTCCGTTCATTTGTCAGTTATACATTAGTTCTGAATGTTGAATGTTGTATGTCGAGCTGCACAACATTCAAAAGTCAGTTCATATGTCAGTTATATGTTTTAAATGTTGAATGTCGTATGTCTATCTGCATAACATTTAAAATTCATTTAAAATTCCGCTCGGTGGCCAACGATATATGAAAAATTTGAATGTCGAATGTAGTATGTCGAGCCAACTTCACACAACCAGTGGGGTAACTTTATATGTAGAGATGACGTCAAGTAACTATTTAGCGTAAGTGTGTAGTTTTACAACTCAGCGTGTTAAAGGTTGATCCGTCACGTAGTATCCCTGTGAAATAAGATAGAAATCATATCTACAGTTCGCACTAGCCTCATATATCTATCTAAGATAATACTCATTCAACATACATTTATTTCTGGTCCGTTATATAATTTCAATATATCGTCATATTTATATCTTGTTTTTTACAAAGCGTCATATTGTCTCTAAAACTCAACATATAGTTGTGGGTTATGTTGATAATAGTAGCAGTGTCTATACCTCATCGATTCAATATATACATTATAGTAGCTATTAATAGTTTTCTGCAGACACTGTAGTGGATTCAACACCAAACAATACCGAAAACGTCTCATAAACACAATTTCAGAATGCCGTAAAAATGTTATATACACTATGCCTAATGGAAACAAAAAAAATCAGCCTGCGGAAGTGCAGTTTTAATTGATTAACGACTGAAATGTTGAGTTTCTGCTCCGTAAAAGGAGAAAAAGCTGAAATATGTCCTGCCTTTCTATGCATGGGATCATTGTTTAAAAGAACTGTTTCGTGCAAAGCGATACGTTTTCTTAATTGCTGCATCATGAATAATCAATAAAGCCGAAATATCCTCAGACATTTTTAAATGTTCATTGACGAGTTGAGTTGCCCAATTGTTTCATTGGAAGGCTTAAAAAATATTGGTCTCACAGAAAAGCACTATGCATTTTCATCTCAACGAATAAGGATATTGTATCAATACTATCTGAACTACTGGAAGATTAGAACATAATACAATGTAGGTATAGGGGGTTGAAATTGAACCTGTTACCGTCATTGCATCATCGTAAAAAGCGACTTTATTTAGTATCTTCGATATCCAAGAGTTACAAGTAGACACTAGACGAATATACAGCAGTTTCCCAAACCATACATTCACACACGCAACGCATTGCTCATATGGGAGGCCATCCATAAATGTCTAGATGTTAATTGCATTAATAAAAATGATATATTAATATCAAAGGACTATGAATATAATTTTCTCTTTGGCCCTCGTCGTTTTTAAGCACCAAGATATTACTGTCTATCAAAACAAGCACGTGTTTCACACTCTCATCACCCCGCATACACGGAGGGAAGCCTTCTTAATATGACGTTAACTTTTAAGAGGTTGTAAATTTAATCATTTTGTCCATTCAAAGTAGCGTCGCAGGAAAACATAGCAGAAGGCTTGTATCTGCCCGGGCACACGAAAATCGTAGTGAATGGCGATATGACGCCTCTTGGAATCCTATGAGCATAGTTTAATCAATTCTTTCAATCAGATTATGTTTAATGGTAAACACACTTTAATGCGTATTAACAACAGCAGTAATAATGACGTGCGTGGGACTTATCGAAAAGTATCCAACCCTTACTTGTTTATCCAAGTTTACGTCGTACAATGTATAATTACATTTCACTACCGCCGTATGCATATCGTCTTATGTCAACAGGAATTTCGGATTTTCTACACACTAAACCAATATAACTCGAAAAATTGGATATGTTCCCTAGTAATTGTGTTGATAGAGCCTAGAGATAAGTTTTTATCAGAGTTTTTTTTTCTTTGAAAATCCATGTTCTTCATGAAAGCGGGCATGTAAAACTCATCGGAATTTTCTTGTTAGAAAATCCAAGCTCTTTTAAAAAGTTGACATGTTAAAGCATATCTGATTAATTGTTTCCTTAAATAAACTGTTGAGACTTGTTTCGTAACCTGTCGCATACGAGTACATATCATATATTTAAGCCTTCTCTTTGATTCTTTTCTTTGTCAGTTTGGCATGAATTTTGAATACAAGTCTGTACATACAAGATTGTCTTCCAGTGATATCATAGCGTCACTAATTTTCACTCACACTCAACTATATTCTGCAGTCTCCATCCATTTTTTGTTGTTAGGCACATCATGTTGTAGAACAGGTTGCTAGCAGGCACAAGCAGATATTTGCAAATGTAACTTTTATCAAACCAATTGCAACTACCTGCTTTAACCTGCCATAACCCCATGCTGGTCCTGTATATGAATGGAATAACCCCAGGTTCGCCATGTTGTATAGATGCCTTGTACGGAATGAAAACAGAAAAACGACACGAAACTATGATAGATAAGGCGCCATCACAAAATGACAAATATATACCGGTACAGCAAAACATCAATTCGGGATCGCTTAAATTCAAACCAGTTTTATATCGAAGTTACCATATTATCAATCATCAATTATTTTCGTCAGTATGATGACTTCACAGTTTAACTGCGAGGCAATACTATGATGGCGAAATTGTCATCCACGAAATATTGAGAAATTATTGAGTTAAATGTTCCCAGAAAGCTACACCGTAAAATTATTGAATATTCAATATACTCTCGTAAGGTTTAAATCGCGCAGACTTTGATCACTAATTCGTGATATTATTAAAAACGAGACCTATAACTGCCAACGATAGTATTAATTTGAACTCAATCAACTTATAATTACAAAGGAAGAAACATTTTATCATCACGTCTTAATTTAAAAGGAAACATAATTAAACAATTCTAAACAAGTCTGCTATAATTTGACAGAACTAATTAAACCCATCTGAATAGGTACAGTATATCAATCAAATAGACAATTAAGATGATAAAGTATCACCTGGAGAACCTGTACAAGTGTTAATACAATTTCGGTTTGTTGGTTCGTAGAAATTTGTTTAAATAATACATAAAACCCAATTTATAATTGGTGACAATTTATCTTGCAAATTGGTGGAAATTGTTTAAGTTCATATACCTGATTATAACGATGTATAGCCGCACTGCAACAGTTAAATCATGGTGACATTTCCATTTACCAGAAGATAATATCGTTCAGCGACATAGTTGCAAAATATGTTAAGTTGTAATTACTGTTGGATAACTCAATCTCAACAGGAAATTAAGTTATTTGTTTTTAATTATCTTCTATGACGAAGTAAATGTTAACAAAACATTAATAATAAAGAAGCAAACGAGATGTGATGTGGAGTACGTATAATGACAGTGTACTTCTCAGTTCCGTTTTCGTGAAGATCATATTTCCGCGTATCTTTAGACATTGTAACTACTCCGAACATTAGAGCACAAAACATTTAAGAACAGACACTCAAGGTTACATACACACGTGTTTTTCTGTTAATTGTCGGCCTAGTCATCTGTTATTCATTTCATGGTGTTTTTTCTCTGATGTTATATCTCAACACCCTATTATCGATCATTACTTATTCATTTATATGATAAACAGCGAGTTAATGTGTCTTTAACATGGTCTCGTTTATTACCCTCATGAATAATTATCAGTTTCGTTTCATGATCAAAACTTGCGAACAGCAAATATGTCTTATATCGTTTTGATTAGCACTTACAATTCTATTTCTCAAATCCTTGAAACTATCTTAATTTTTGGTTTTATGCAATTCCTTGCGATCGATGTATTTATAGTTAAGATACATTATGCATGCTTTCCCACATATCGGTTGTATTTTTGCTGGTCTTGTTAAAAATTTAAGATACCAGTGTTAATTGAAGCAAAACGATTTATGAAGGTTTGAGATTTACTGCTCATTATAATATTTTATCTTTCTTTAAAATAGTAAGGTTACTTAATTAAACGATTGCCGTGAAATACAGAACATAATGCTCGTACAGGCAGATGTTGGTAGGAAGATATCACATTTAAACTGTTTTAAAGATCATAATTATACCTAACTCCGTGGCTATTGCTTTACTGGAATATTTAATGTGCAATGTTGTATTTAGTTATAATATCTAGTTGAAATAATAAAAAAAAATATAGTTTATAAACGCAGTAGTTTCTGCTCCTACTAAGCGCTTAGCATAAAGGGAGCGAGACGACTGGTTTGTCCGTTGCCATTTGATGTGACCGGTTGGGCGTGCTTTTTTTGGCGTCTTCAGTGGAATGGGTCACTGCAATAGCACAATGAAACTGGCAAAAATACCTCTATTACAAGACATAATACGAATATACCGCACCCTTCGAAAACACGCACCACACACACTAAACACACCACATATCGAATATATTCCTAATCAAACAAAACAAAATATTTTATATAATGGCTCACTTGTTACAAAACTACCTCTTTTATAACTAGTTATGACATGTTAAAGAGAAATAATTCTATCAAGGTTTAACATTTGCTTTGTTTTGGTCTATAATATTTACGACTTGTTAAAAGCAAGAGTCATTTAAGGATAGCATCCCGTGTGGTGTTCAATGTGTGAGCTGCAAGGTGCGTGTTCTGGGAGACTGCAGTATATTCATGTTGTGTCCTTGATAATTATGTTGTGTCCTCTTGAATAGTGGAACTCTGCCCTTTTTAGTGCTATATCACTGAAAGATGCTGTTGAAGATAACAAGCAACTTACCCCACACCGTCACATATACTGCAACGGGCGAACCAGTCGTCCCACTCCCTTAATACTGAGCGCTAAACAGGTGCAGAAACTATACTTGGCCAGGGAAACAGAACTCAGGGCTTACCTCATACGGGCGAGCGTTCAACATAGGAAGAAGAAAACTGATTTAATCATGCAATAGTGACAGCAGGTACAGTTCTAACTTTCTATCTTAATATTAGGACACTTACTTAAAGATGCTCCACCGCCGACAGAGCATAAATGATATTCATCATTTTAACAATAATTGGCGTTTAATTGTGTATATATATGACTAATTAACACAACAAATAATAAAAGATAATTTATTTTGCCTTTGGTGCATGCGCAATCAGTACTTCATTCCATATAGGATATAGTGCCATGGAATTTTTTCGGGATGCAATTAATTATTTTTCATATTTTTAACTTGAAGTCAAATTAAAAGCTCAAATTTTTCAGTGATGGTAACGGTGTAAAGTAAGTAACTTTTGAAACTGAAGAAAAATACTTAATCGTCTGCTCCTGTTTTAGATAGTGAAAAAATACTTTTTGTCAGCGGTGGAGCATCTTTAATAAAGAACAACATAATTTATAGAAACTTGTCATCCAACGATAATTCAGACGCATTATTTGATCCTGATCAAGGCTTTGGTGCTTCAGTAATCTTTATATTGAAAATATGGGGACAGATTTGTAAATAAAAAACTGAAAATAAGTCAGGGTCATGAAAACATGTCATGTGTAAATAATCATTGATCCGGTCCAGCGCCAATACTGTCTAGTTGTTCCGGTAAATGGTTTGTGCATTTTAAAATAGACGAATCAAGAAAACAGGTTCTAAAACAAGTAAATGTTAAAGAAAAATATCTATTAGGTTGACCTTTGGAATATGGATGTAACGTTACGGAGTTCTAAATTAACTTAAATGGTATAATTCTGTGTAAATCTTAACCCTGCTAGACACACAATATTTACAATTAGACAAAACAATATATATATTTTGATTCATCACAAAACCTCTTTTGAAATCTGGTTTTGGTATTAACATTTAGAAGTATATAACTTGGTAATGGGAACGTCGTCTATTGCCTTGTCAAAAGAGGTCAATACAATTAAAAAACACCTTTCAAAGTCTTTATCTGATATAAGCCAAAGTGGTTTTGGATTTCTTAGATTTTGTTTATGCTCTTATAATCTCTATTTGGTGACAAGGTTTTGTAACCGTATTGGTTACCATTTAAATGACAGATTCACTAAAAACTAGGTTTGGTTCTGAAAAAAACCACGTTTCATGTAAAGGGTACTTAACACGAAATATTTAGCTGAACAGTAAAACAACGTGCCATTTTAAACAAACAAAAAGGTTGTAATGACCAAAAGAGGGAACAACTATGGAATCACTCGCTGTGTGTCTAAAAGTCATTAAACCGGTGGTTACATTTCTTTGATTGCGTAAAACAACATATCAGTTTTAGATGATTATGAAGTTTCACTTTAACATCATACTATCATGATTCAAGCTATATTGTGCTGCCTATAATAATCTTTTTTCAAAGTTGTATTACTTTAATTAAACAATTAAAGCGGGTAAATAGATGAACAGCTTCTATTTGAGGGTGTCACTCCGACGACGGAACACAATTTAAATTTTACAACAGACAGTCATATTAGAACGTCGTAGACACTTGACAAATTGCAATGAACACAGAACATGATGACAAATGTTTCAAGCAACACTACCATATGCCATACAAACCTTAATGCTGATTAAAGCCGACATTTTCAAAAGAGGTACATGTGGGATTAAGGAGTAATGGTAACCAATGGATCTCACAGTTTTAAAATCTGATGGTTCAACAGCCTTTAATATATGTCGTTGGTTTTATACCCAGGCACTTTACTGTTATATGATAAGATAAGATAAGATTTATTCTGGTTCAGGACTATATGATGTCCTCTATACTAGACTCGTATAGATACATACTACATAAGTAGAATACATTAATGATATATAACAACTTATACTAAATTATGGTTTTCTATTATATTGTTGCTTCGTAATGGAAAACAAATTCCCGATTTCTCCAATGATTATCTAACTTATTATTAATTGCCGATACTACATGTTCAGACAGTTCATTCCAAATAGTTACAGTTCTATTCGAGAAATATTTCTTTCTGAGTAAAGTTGTTGACCGTTTAGGGAATATTTTTTCGTGTGTCCTGATGCGTGTCTTCAAAGTAATATGGCATTAAAGCCTTATTTATCATAATTATGACTCCTTATTTTATATAGTTCAAGCATATCGCCTTTGATTCTGCTGAAAGCCAGCGTTGGTAGGTTTAGCTTCTTCAATCTTTCTTGGTAGGCCATGTTTTCCATTTCTGGAAGACACCTGATTGTTCTGTTTTCAACATGTTTCTTAAGATATTGTGCCCATACAGGACTAGCGTAATCGAGCTGTCATATTGTTAAACATTTGTTTTCTATAAAGGAATAAACAACTCTTTATCCATAAACTGGAATGTTCATCTGAGAAGTTCGAACATCAGTTTACTTTCTTAACTTTTTCTGATATATGTTCATCCAATGTTAATTCTGAGTATATAATAACTTCTATGTCTTTTTCCTGGAAGTTTTTCTGCATGCAGTTTCTGTTGAGATAGTTTACTTGTTCGACTTCATTGTGATTCCTGCTACTTCCTCTGCCTGTCCTCATATGCTTACAATTTTCTGGGTGCATTTTTAGTGTCAAGGTCTTTCTGAAGATTTAGGTTATTTTGATCACTTTCAATGATTTAAAATATTTTTGTATCGTCTACAAATAAGTATATTTCCGAGTCTACTGCTTCAGTGAGGTCATTCACGTAAATAACAATCTTTTAAGGTCCTAGTACTGAACCTTTTGGAACGTCTGATGTAACGCTGGTCCATTCGGAATCTGCACCGTCCACAGATAATTTTTGCTGCCGACTAATAAGAAACGATGATTAGAAAAATTATAAGAATGTAATTTGTTGATTAATCTGCTGTGAGGGACCGTATCGAATGTTTTTTGGTAACCCATATAAATGCAATCTATAAAGTGTCCTTTATGCATAGCTTCCGTCCATTTATCCATTACATCTAGTAGCTGTAAACATGTTGAACGCCCCCCCCCCAGATATAAAACCATATTGCCTATCTGAGAAGTTATTTGACCTTACGAATTTAGTTATACGTTTTTTATGATGCACTACTACTGATGTTAATGAAACTGGTTTATAGTTGCCTGCATCACTTTTGTCCGCTTTTTTGTATATAACAGAGACTCGAACATTCTTCCAATCTTCTGGTAGTGTTCCTGTTGATAGTGACTGATTTGATATTGTGGTCAGAGGATCTGATATTGACTCGGCAATGTGATGTAGCTCGTCTAATCCTGGTGATTTTTCTGATTTTAGGTTAGTTAGCATTTTTGAATACCAGTTCCTTGTTGACAGTTAACCTTGCCATTTCCTCGGTGACTTTCTTAGGTTTTAGTTGTTGTGTTTCCTCTGAATCTTCCTCTACAAACACACTGCTGAAGAATGCATGAATGCTGATAGCACCTTAGCTTTTCCTAAGTTTGTTGATACTTTAATCGAGTTCTTGTCTTTTGAGTTTGAATATAGATCTCCGATGTTGGACTTTGATGTTGATTTAGATTATATACACATCCAAACAACTTTTGGGTCAGTTTTTGCTTTTTTCGCTATGTTGTGCTCGTACTCTTTTCTTAATTTTCTTGTTAGTTTTCTCACTCTGTTCCTTGCCCTGTGTATTGAGTTCTTACTTCTAAATCTATACGTCTTGAAGCTTTTCTAAATTAGTGTTTCTTTTTAATTTGCCTCCAAAATGATTTGTTCTGCTGGGAAGCTATGCATGTTGTTCCTGCCAACTGTAATTAATTTGGTTGGTCTGTATCTATCTTCTATTTCCTTTAATAATCTTTTGAAAGTGATCCAATATTCATCGACTCCGAAGGATTTGTTTATCTTTTCGTTCCAATTTATTTTGGTCAATTCGGCGTTGATTATTCCGTAGTCAGTCTTGTTGCAACAATTTCTCTGTTTAGTGCGTATATCAATTTTTACATTACTTCTAATATAAGGACACAATGATCTCTTTTTCCGAGTGGACTCTGATATTCTATTTCAGACAACCAATGTTCATTCCTTGTTATCATAAGCTTCATGATAATGAGATTTATCTATACCTCTCAATCTTCATGGCTCATGAACGCGCTGAGAAAGAAAGCGGTCTTGTAGCTTTTGTATAAATTTGTATTCTTGTTTTTCAGTGCTCCCCCTCTTGTATTCCACGACTGCCAGTTAACTCCCGGGTAATTGAAGTCCCCCATAAATAATAGTTTATCGTGTCCCTTTCTGTTCGCTTCATTTATTATATCAAGTAATTTATTGCTACTCTCTGCACTCTGAGTTTTCAAAGTTTTTGCTTACGATTTTGTAGTTCAAGTTACTATTTACATCGTCTTCTGTTGCATTCATACTTTGTATTCTTGGTTTTGGCTTTACTTTCCAATCATTTCTGGTTTCGTGTCAATGATTCTGATGTTTAGTTCTGTTAGTTTATTTTTGAGCTGGTCTGCGTTTGTATACATACATTTAATGTTTTCAAACATTATTCCTGACCACTTTTTCACGGCCAATAGAAAGATTGTCTGCGTTAGTTCGTAAAGAGAATAGACCAGCGTCAGTTATATATGATTCTTCTTCTCTGACTGGAATTAACTGGTCTTACGATCTTCCTTGTCCACGGAGGCCCTATTACTCTGTATGAGAATTCTTCCGATTTATTTGTTGTTTGTTTGTTTGATTAATTAAAGTCCTATTAAAAGGTCATTTAAGGACGGCCTTCTATGTATGCCGTGTGTTGCGTGTAAGTTGTGCGAGGTGCGTGTTTTTGGAGACTGTGGTATATTTATGATGTGTCTTCTGGTATAGTGGAACTCTTGTCCTTTTCATAGTGCTATATCACTGAAGCATGCCGCCGAAGACACCAAGCAACACACTCCATCCGGTCACATTATACTGACAACGGGCGAACCAGTCGTCCCATTCCCTGTATGCTGAACGCTAAGCAGGAGCAGAAAATACCACTTTTATAGACTTTGGTGTGTCTCGGCCAGGGGACAAAACCCAGAGCCTTCCTCACAGGGGCGAACGCTCAACTCAAGGCCAAACGTGAGGCGGTGCCAAGGGAGGCATTAGCCCCCGATTTGTCCTGACTTTGTTTACCCTTAGCAGTTTCCCATAAAGCCGTTTCCTGTTCCCTTTCCTGCTTTGTTAGATCGTTGCTTATTCTATATCATTTGAACAGAGTTAATAGCAATTGTCTTCTCGCACACGTGGCTGGATCCTCGTCTGGTTCATTTCTGCGCTTTCCGAGTCTTATACATTGGTAACCACAGGTACATCATCGCTCAGTTTAACACAGCATCTTCTTAGGATTTTATTTGTTTTCTCGATATCATGTGTTAATTTCTCCTGTCTTTGATTTGATTCAATTTCCAAAACACAATATTGTTTTCTCTAGACTTGCGGTCGTTGATATCTGTTAGAATGCTTTTTACGTTAGTCCGCGCTTCTGTATTCACATTCTTTTTGCAATACTGCTGCCCAAGAGTTGGTGGCTTTCTCATTGCTAATCAGTTGGAGATCATATGAAAGTTGTACTCCTCTGGAGTTTTTTGTAAACATACAATACAGTAGAAGAATCTACATTTTTCGCATTCTAACAGTTTTCCTTTGAGATCCGTGATTACGCCACTACAATCTCTGCGCTCAATATAACTCTCCTCGCGCGTCTTCGCTTGCCACTGGAGGTTTGAAAGCAATGTCCTGCTGGCTGTCGCTGTTTATAAAAAAAGTTTTCGATCCTGTTGAAGAAGTGACTTTTGACACAGGTTTCGCCTTAGAAGATCTTGCTCTGTGTGTCTTTGGATCGTCGCTAGCTAGGGATTTCGCTATATTGTTTACCCTCGTCGGACCCATACCGATTTGAAAATCGGCCGACGTTACCGTAATTCTTGTTTAAGTCTCGTTTATTAGCTAACAAGAGGTAAAGCCTTTTGTAAGTTGTACTCTTGTATCTACTCGGCTATATCCTTTGATGCATTGCGTTAAGAAATGGCAAAAATCTGAGGTTCTCCTGCCTCAGATTGTTTTCCAACCGGCACTTATGACGTCACAAAAGCTTTTCAAAGCCGATGACAATGATCTATGCAGTACAGATATGATCTGATATGGCCTCTAAACGCGACGGATATTGAAGGGTATTAGGCGATTGTCCTTAATCGTTCGGACGAGAGTCATCTCTTACATACAAATATAAGGTATAAAGCACTGTACTGAACTCATCCTTATAACATTATGTATAACAACAATCGTCTATATAGACAGACTGTATCCATTTCTAACCAATCTAACGACTTTTATTGTAATACAGTACCCTTCCAGTCTTTTGTTTCTCAATGTATCGATATCGAAATTATAGTGGAATCTTACGTGGTTTTGAGCGTTCATCCGCGAAAGGTTTTCCCGAGGGACAGAATATCCCTATCTCCTATGTATATTCATAATTCATATATCTATGTTACTAAGAGAAATATTACAATTAAGACCGTTATTGACAAAAACAACATATATTAATGACGTCATGTGTTTTAGTACATGTGCCTTATATTTGCCTATCTTATTAAAATATAGTCCTTTCCCAACTAAAGACAGATATTTGACAGTATCCATCTATTCCTTACACAATGTACAACTTTAATCTGATAATGAAATGAATAGAAGTTTTTCCCTGGATTTACATCATATTTACTAAAGGCCGGACTTTTTAGATTCAATCGTTTAAAAACCGATCATATGTTACAAACACTTCGTTGCTAGCATAATAAAAAAAACCATGTGACGAGAAATGTTGTACCTACACGAGTCTGCCGGTAAGAGTTACAAAACCAGGACAGCATCTCGAGTTCATGGCCGAATGATGCTGAGGGAATAAATTGACGATTACTTGTGTTCACGATTTGGCCGTATTTGTAATTGATTTCAAGATGTTATTATTTCCTTCCATATTTGTCAGTTACGTCGTAATTACTTGATATCGTCTAGACGGTCAAACGGTTTATGACTGTGAATTGCTGAATATTCCCTCAGTGAAATATATCCATATTGAAAATAACAGTCTGAAAACGTATAAGAGAAAATAATTGTCATCGATTCAGCTAAATTTAGGCAATTTTGTTTTGAATATAAAAATAACGAATACTACAAAACGGCAAAATTACTAATCTATACCCACAATTGATTATACCAAACATTGATTAAACGAAGACAAAACCCAGAAATTGGTTATAGTAATAAGCCGATTGATAAATTGATCATGGACAAAATGCAAAAGTAATACTTCGAATTTACAAAACAATCTCACAACACTGAAAGCAGTCGGTTTTTTTTTATTTGGAATAAACGAAACAAAACTATATATGACTATAGCATATTGACTAGGTGTTTCCATTTTTAGAAACACCGAGTTAATATTCCTGTGTGAACTTCATTGCCCAAAAGCTGCTTTTTTCCTTATGATTGGTATATACATTAGAGATTGTTTTTGACATTTGTGCATGACATTTCATATCTAATATAAAAATCAAGGACTTTGTTTCGGTCCGTAAGGTGTTACATGTACATGTGTATATCGCATTTGTAGAATTTAAAATAATGACCGGCCGAAACAAAGGTCCATAATTAATATTTATATAAAGTATTCTGATTTGGTGTTTTACTTTCATTTACATGTTATCGCACTGTTTGAATCAAAAACAGAAATAATCATCACCAAACTCCAATCCTGGACAGAAACAATCATCACCTAACCCCAATTAAGGACAGAAACCATAAACATCCAACCCCAATCCTGGACAGAAACAATAAACATCCAACCCCAATCCTGAACAGAAACAATAATCACCAAACCCCAATCCAAGACAGAAACAGTCATCACCTAACCCTAATTAAGGACAGAAACCATAATCACCAAACCCCAATCCAAGACAGAAACAATCATCACCTAACCCCAATCCTGGACAGAAACAATAATCACCAAACCCCAATCCTGGACAGAAACAATAATCACCAAACCCCAATCCTGGACAGAAACAATCATCACCAAACCCCAATCCTGGACAGAAACAATCATCACCCAACCCCAATCCTGGACAGAAACAATCATCACCCAACCCCAATCCTGGACAGAAACAATAATCACCAAACCCCAATCCAGGACAGAAACAATCATCACCAAACCCCAATCCAGGACAGAAACAATCATCACCCAACCCCAATCCAAGACAGAAACAATAATCACCCAACCCCAATCCTGGACAGAAACCATAATCACCCAACCCCAATCCTGGACCAGAAACAATAATCACCAAACCCCAATCCAGGACAGACACAATAATCACCAAACCCCAATGAAAGACAGAAACAATCATCACCTAACCCTAATTAAGGACAGAAACATAAACATCCAACCCAACGACCCAATCCAGGACGGAAACAATAATCACCAAACCCCAATCCAAGACAGAAACAATAATCACCTAACCCCAATCCTGGACAGAAACAATAATCACCCAACCCCAATCCTGGACAGAAACAATAATCACCAAACCCCAATCCTGGACAGAAACAATCATCACCCAACCCCAATCCTGGACAGAAACAATCATCACCCAACCCCAATCCTAGACAGAAACAATCATCACCCAACCCCAATCCTGGACAAAAACAATAATCACGAAACCCCAATCCTAGACAGAAACAATCATCACCCAACCCCAATCCTGGACAAAAACGATCATCACCAAACCCCAAATCAGGACAGAAACAATCATCATCCAACCCCAATCAAAGACAGAAACAATAATCACCTAACCCCAAATTACGGTCAGAAAAAATAATCACCAAACCCCAATCCAAGACAGAAACAATAATCACCAAACCCCAATCCAGGACAGATACAATAATCACCAAACCCCAATTAAGGACAGAAACCATAAACATTGAACCCCAATACAGGACAGAAACAATAATCACTAAACCCCAATCCTGGACAGAAACAATCATCACCCAACCCCAATCCTGGACAGAAACAATCATCACCCAACCCCAATCCTGGACAGATACAATAATCACCAAACCCCAATCCAAGACAGAAACAATCATCACCAAACCCCAATCCAAGACAGAAACAATCATCACCCAACCCAAATCCAAGACAGAAACAATCATCACCCAACACCAATCCAAGACAGAAACAATCATCACCAAACCCAATCCAGGACTGAAACAATAAACATCCAACCCCAATTCTGGACAGAAACAATAAACATCCAGCCCCTATCCAAGACAGAAACAATCATCACCAAACCCCAATTAAGGACAGAAACCATAAACATTCAACCCCAATCCAAGACAGAAACAATCATCACCTAACCCCAATCCTGGACAGAAACAATAATCACCCAACCCCAATCCTGGACAGAAACAATCATCACCCAACCCCAATCCAAGACAGTAACAATCATCACCCAACTCCAATCCAAGACAGAAACAATCATCACCCAGCCCCAATCCTGGACAGAAACAATCATCACCCAACCCCAATCCTGGACAGAAACAATCATCACCCAACCCCAATCCAAGACAGAAACAATCATCACCCAACCCCAATCCTGGACAGAAACAATCATCACCCAACCCCAATCCTGGACAGAAACAATCATCACCCAACCCCAATCCAAGACAGAAACAATCATCACCAAACCCAAATCCAGGACAGTAACAATCATCACCAAACCCCAATCCAAGACAGAAACAAGAGGCCCAGAGGGCCTGTATCGCTCACCTGGTTTTTTGTTAGTAATTATCACAAGACTCTGACAATTAGAATAATAAGCAAAATTGACTCCCAAAGTTTAATTTTGAATCACAATCATACAATGATGCTATTGATACCATACAAATATGCTATCCAATACATAAGTTCAGAGATAAAGTAATTTATATGAAAGTAGTAGCCTAATTGACCTTTTTGACCTCGCATCTATTGTTGTCTAAGGCCCCGGGGGTCAGCCCTATCATTTGTACAATTTCAAATCCCAACCCTATAAAGATGCTACCATTGCATTATAAGTGCTCTTCCATTCTTAGTTGCAGAGAAGAAGTCGTTTATATGGAAATAGCTAAATTAACCCCTTTTGACCCCACCCTTCAGGCCCCCGGGGGGTCAGCCCCATCATTTGCAAAATTTTGAATCCAAACCCTATAAGGATGTAACCATTGCATTATGAGCGTAATCCCATGTTAAGTTGCAGAGAAAAAGTCATTAATATGGAAATTGACCACTTTTGACCCCGCCCCTCAGGCCCCCGGGGGTCAGCCCTATCATTTGCACAATTTGGAATCCCCACCCTATTAGGATGCTACCATTGCATTATGGGTGCTATACCATGCTTAGGTGCAGAGAAGAAGTCATTTATATGGAAATAGCCAAATTGACCCCTTTTGACCCCACCCTTCAGCCCCCGGGGGGTCAGCCCCATCATTTGCAAAATTTTGAATCCAAACCCTATAAGGATGTAACCATTGCATTATGAGCGTAATCCCATGTTAAGTTGCAGAGAAAAAGTCATTAATATGGAAATTGACCACTTTTGACCCCGCCCCTCAGGCCCCCGGGGGTCAGCCCTATCATTTGCACAATTTGGAATCCCCACCCTATTAGGATGCTACCATTGCATTATGGGTGCTATACCATGCTTAGGTGCAGAGAAGAAGTCATTTATATGGAAATAGCCAAATTGACCCCTTTTGACCCCGCCCCTCAGGCCCCCGGGGGGTCAGCCCTATCATTTGCACAATTTTGAATCCCCACACTATAAGGATGCTACCATTGTATTATGGGTGCTATACCATGCTTAGTTTCAGAGAAGAAGTCGTTTATATGGAAATAGCCAAATTGACCCCTTTTGACCCCGCCCCTCAGGCCCCCGGGGGGTCAGCCCCATCATTTGCACAATTTGGAATCCCCACCCTATAAGGATGCTACCATTGCATTATGGGTGCTATACCACGCTTAGTTGCAGAGAAGAAGTCATTTATATGGAAAAAGCCAAATTGACCCCTTTTGACCCCGCCCCTCAAGCCCCCGGGTGGGTCAGCCCTATCATTTGCACAATTTTGATTCCCCACCCTATAAGGATGCTACCATTGCATTATAAGTGCTCTTCCATTCTTAGTTTCAGAGAAGAAGTCGTTTATATGGAAATAGCCAAATTGGCCCCTTTTGACCCCGCCCCTCAGGCCCCCAGGAGGTCAGCCCCATCATTTGTACAATTTTGAATCCCCACCCTATAAGGATGCTACCATTGCACTATGGGTGCTATCCCATGCTTGGTTTCAGAGAAGAAGTCGTTTATATGGAAATAGCCAAATTGATCCCTTTTGACACCGCCCTTCAGGTCCCCCGGGGGTCAGCCCCATCATTTGTACAATTTTGAATCCCCACCCTATAACGATACTACCATTGCATTATGAGTGCTATCTCATGCTTAGTTTCAGAGAAGAAGTCGTTTTTATGGAAATAGCCAAATTGACCCCATTTGACCCCGTCCCTCAGGCCCCCAGGGGGTCAGCCCCATCATTTGTACAATTTTGAATCCCCACCCTATAAGGATGCTACCATTGCATTATGGGTGCTATCCCATGCTTGGTTTCAGAGAAGAAGTCGTTATATGGAAATAGCCAAATTGACCCCTTTTGGCCCCGCCCCTCAGGCCCTCGGGGGATCAGCCCCATCATTTGTACAATTTTCAGTTAGTAGCCCATAAGGATACTACCAGTCAAATTTTGTTGAAATCCGACCAGCGGTTATGGAGACGAAGTCGATTGTTGACGGACGCCGGACGCTGCGGTATCCCATAAGCTCACCTCGGTCCTTCGGACCAGGTGAGCTAACAATCATCACCAAACCCCAATCCAAGACAGAAACAATCATCACCAAACCCCAATCCAAGACAGAAACAATCATCACCCAACCCCAATCCAAGACAGAAACAATCATCACCCAACACCAATCCAAGACAGAAACAATAATCACCAAACCCAATCCAGGACTGAAACAATAAACATCCAACCCCAATCCTGGACAGAAACAATAAACATCCAACCCCTATCCAAGACAGAAACAATCATCACCAAACCCCAATTAAGGACAGAAACCATAAATATCCAACCCCAATCCTGGACAGAAACAATAATCACTCAACCCCAATCCTGGACAGAAACAATCATCACCCAACCCCAATCCTGGACAGAAACAATCATCACCCAACCCCAATCCAAGACAGTAACAATCATCACCCAACTCCAATCCAAGACAGAAACAATCATCACCCAGCCCCAATCCTGGACAGAAACAATCATCACCCAACTCCAATCCAAGACAGAAACAATCATCACCCAACCCCAATCCAAGACAGAAACAATCATCACCCAACCCCAATCCAGGACAGTAACAATCATCACCCAACTCCAGTCCAAGACAGAAACAATCATCACCCAGTCCCAATCCTGGACAGAAACAATCATCACCCAACCCCAAACCAAGACAGAAACAATTATCACCAAACCCAATCCAGGACAGTAACAATCATCATCTAACCCCAATCCAGGTAGTTTACAATAATCACCAAACCCCAATCCAAGACAGAAACAATCATCACCAAACCCCAATCCAAGACAGAAACAATCATCACCCAACCCCAAACCAAGACAGAAACAATCATCACCCAACTCCAATCCAGGACTGAAACAATAAACATCCAACCCCAATCCTGGACAAAAACAATAAACATACAACCCCTATCCAAGACAGAAACAATCATCACCAAACCCCAATTAAGGACAGAAACCATAAATATCCAACCCCAATCCAAGACAGAAACAATCATCACCTAACCCCAATCCTGGACAGAAACAATAATCACTCAACCCCAATCCTGGACAGAAACAATCATCACCCAACTCCAATCCAAGACAGAAACAATCATCACCAAACCCAAATCCAGGACAGTAACAATCATCATCCAAGGACAGATACAATAATCAACAACCCCAATCCAAGACAGAAAAAATCATCACCCAACCCCAAATCAGGACAGATACAATCATCACCCAACCCCAATCCCTCAAAAAGTTCAATTCCCTCCTATGAGATAACGGGACTTTGTCATAACTTTCCATCACTACATTAAAGTACCTCACTGAAGCACACTATCTGTGTATATTGAGACTCAATGCTAGTCATTTTTCCCCGCAACTGGCCTTGCTAAACGTTGGTCTCGAACTTGAAACCAAAGACGTTGTGTATTAGAGATAATAAGTTGAAATATCTTTACCATTGCACGTCTACAAAGTTTTTGGAGAAGGTACTTCAAAAGTGACCCTGCAGGTAGGTCGTTTGAATTGTACCTGATGCCCGTATTGCATGATCGTAAAAGGCGACTAACTTTAGGATCTTATCTTGTTTCTTCTTCCTAACTGACTTTATCTTTCCTTATGCCTCCTTTGGCACCGCCTCGCTTTTGGTCTTGAGTTGAGCGTTCGCCCCTGTGAGGAAGGTTCTGGGTTCTGTCCTCTGGCCGAGACAAACGAAAGTCTATAAAGCGGTAGTTTCTGCTCCTGCTTAGCGCTCAGCATACTACAGTAGGAGTAGGACGACTGGTTCGTCCATTGTCAGTGTAATGTGACCGGGTTGGGTGTGTTGCTTGGTGTCTCCGGCGACATGCTTCAGTGACATAGCACTATTAAAATAGCAACAGTTTCACTATACAAGAAGACACAACACGAACATACCGTAGTCTCCCAAAACCCGCACCTAGCACTTTATACACGCTACACACTGTATACATGGGAGGTCGTTCTTGCATAACCCCGGCTGTTAATAGGAGGTTTAAATAATCAAACAAACATATTTCAAAATTGTTTTTTAAACAAATCCATCCTCTGTACGGAATATTCCGGATTATGTATCCTAGCCAAGACACACCATAGTCTATATAAATGGAAGTTCCTGTACCTGCTGAGCATTCAACTTTAAGGGAGCTGGGCAACGGCCTGTTCCTGGGTGTACGTATAATGTGAGCAGGTGTTGTGTGCTGTCCGGTGTCTACTCCGGTGTGCTTCGGTAAAATGGCGCCATTAATCGAGACAGAGCTTTTGAAAATGACACAATACGAACATACCGCAGTCTCACAAAATATAAAGACATTCATACCAACACCTTAAATGTCCCTGGATGTTAATAGGACTTAAATCAAATAACCGACCAGCTCATAGTTTCTTTGTACTTTTTGTCATCACGATTTGTACGTCCTGCCCCTAATCGACACTTCATATAATCGGTGTGAACACTTTAAATCAATTGTGTTTTCGCCTTGAACGAGACAGCATAGTGATAACCACACGTTGATGCTATAACTAGTTAATATCTCGTATTACGGATCAAATTATACAAATTGTTTTTCAGCCATTATCTGTTGAGCTGAGAACTAATCTCAGAAAATATCCTTTTTTCTCCGGGAAATCTGAAATTTAATTCTTGTAATTATATTCCATTCAACTACCATTTATCACCTCTCCGTGAATATGGCATCTGGACTTTACTAAAATTCTCTCTTCTGGACATTTACGATAACATTTCTTCCTTTTCAGCAAATCTGTATTTAATTGACAATTACAGGCAATGATTTCTAAACCATACCACAAGCGGATTACCTCTAAATCTGCGTCAAATTAAAGCATTCGTATAAAGGAAAATGGCAAATTTCTGAAGCATAGGCACAGAATATTCCAATATTATTCAACTAAAACTTGCATTAAGAATTTAATACTTTGAACATATTATCCCTTATCCCACTCCTGCAGAGAACACGCCAAGGCTATGGCAAGACCGGTGTCAAGAGATAACAAGAGAAAAAATGTCGTAGTACATATTTTGCTGTATTTCAAATAGACATTTTTTCTGCATACGATTTTGCACGCATGTCGATTTCGTGGGTTTTGATAACTACGAAAGTTCAAACTATGACAAAGAAATATTTCACGAACATTCCAGTCAGGATGAACCTCCATTTACAGAACCGAGCTGTTTATAAAGATAGGAAATTGATACCGGATTGAATGGTTAACTTTTACCAGTGAGTACTGGATCTCCTTACACAATATTGTACCAACCAATTGAACTGTCTTCGGTCCATAACACGTTTATATACACTATATTATGACACTATACCTACTGTATGGAAAAATGCTTCGCCTTTGCAATAATTATTTTGGACTGAAGCGGTGATATTATAGTGCATTGAAATACCTATCTTATTAAATAGTCTACATATATCACAGAGCATTTACAAATCACTTACTTCGTATTTTTTTTGCCAGTTCTTGGTGGGTAGTAAAAAACCAAGAAAAAATTCTGGAGAAATAACAGTAAACTTTATTTAAAATGAACTGAAAATAGTTCAATGAAACATTTCTGA
Source organism: Argopecten irradians (assembly GCF_041381155.1). Lineage (NCBI taxonomy): Eukaryota > Metazoa > Mollusca > Bivalvia > Pectinida > Pectinidae > Argopecten > Argopecten irradians. The sequence continues at coordinate 25,108,190 of NC_091134.1, forward strand.
CGAACAGGTAGTCAAATTTAAAAACGATCGTTCGCGAGAAAGAACACAAGCAGCTGTCGAACAATGCTAATTGGCTGTTTATATATTCAGTGATACGACGCTGAAGGAAATATCACTCTAGTTAAGAGAGTTGAGAAGAAGACTACATTTGAGAGATGCATGTACATTTTTATTGTACATGAATATATGGTATTAATACGGCAACACATAGATACATTTTTTCTTTCGAGATAAAGCAATGAATGGAATAATACATACATTTTTGAGGGGAAAATCAATTTTTATAACGGGCAAACCAATCGCCAATAGCCTAATTATGGATATCGCATGAGTCATGAAGTAAATAATGTTTTATAGGCATATTGGAAAACACATCACAAATTATCTGGTATTACATAAAATATGTAGATTTATTTGAGTAAATTACGAAGACAGCGGTAACCTACTTCTGTCTTTCTAAAACTTCGCCAAGTGGAACTAATTCTTGAACAGAAGTTGTCCGAAAATTGGTGTCATCAATTATTAGTATTGCCTATTCTATAGTGCTACCTCAATGAACAAAATAAAGCAGAAAGTTATATGGAAATGTATCCAAAATGAATACAATGAGTGGCGATATAACGTGACTTCAGTATAGTAAGGCGAACCGTAACCGATACTAAAAATTTAATCTACTGCAGGATAACATTCTTATGTCAAATTAATTTAGATAGATCCAAGCCATTTGATCAGTATCAAAGTCGTTCCTTGGAATCAGAGCAATTTGATTTTAATGTCATTCAATCCTCTCTATGTTAGCGCCAGTCCTCGATATCAACCTAAGGCATTGGAGTATTACCTTTTCTATTGAAACACGCGAATATCTAAGAAAAAGCCAGCGGTTTCCTTGACAACAAATCAAGTATTTATCTCGGTTGAGAACTCGATCAGATAGCAATCCAACCGCAGGCATGCTTGTCAACACGTCTTACGCTCTTATTGAAATTGTGCAAACCCTTCATGAGAATTAGATCGATAGATTGGAATCGTCGATATCAGTTTTAATGACAAAATTGTCAACAGTTTTAAAAATTTTTTACTTTAAAATTAACAGAAACTTCTCATTAATTTGTTAATAATCAACATAAAATGTTCATTTGCTGCTTAGCATGTCATGTTTGCAATATGATGGTTCAATAATATTTTGTTCTATTTCTTTCTTTGCTCCATCTCTTTTGTTTTCATTTTCTTCCGTTAATTACGAGTCACGACCAAATATATTTTAATCTAGTCGTCACAAAGAAGCAGATGTCGTTCGTCACATACAAATGACATTTATGTATTTGTCAATGTCGTCTTGTAACAGGACCCCGCATCTTCACTTACAATCACCATGTCTGTCTGTCTGCTCATCTATAAGTGATTTCCTGAAATTTACTCAAAACAACTTAGCCGATGGTTTTAAAATTAGAAACAGGTGAATATGTAAAAACGCAACAGAGGGTTAAATAATTCCTTGTAAAAACCAAAGTGACCACCGTCACCCATTAATGGACTAAAAGCTTTGAAGGGGTGTACAGAAGTGTTCTGGATATCTGCATAAGATTAAAATGGTTTTAAATGTGTAAATGGCTGATAGCATGGCACTCTACCCAATTTGTTAATATTCAATTGAATTAATAAAAAGAAAACACGTGATCATTATAACAGTTTGGTTCTAAATTTCGATTTGTTGACCCTTTTTACGGAAAGAAAGCATCACATTTTACCGAAAGTTGCCTAACCGTCACCGCTCATGGGTCATCAAAGCAAAAACCTTCGCATGAAACATACTTTGTATACACACATATACACATGTATGTAACTTTAAAATGAATCTCATAATAACAGTTTAGCGGGCACATACTAAATTCTGGATTGAGGATCCATATTTTTTCTGGTGGTTTGTGATGCGTTTTCTACAAAGCTTTGTTTAGTAAATAAATACAAAGGTCGCAGTGGGGTTATACAGTGACGCATGAAATGGGGCAAATACATACTTACGCATCAATACACGACGGCCGTCGATACAAAATGATATACATGTAGGTATGAGAAATACTGAAAATGATTGTACCATTGTTGAAAATCGTCATGATAAGAGTCACCATTTCTTAGTACTTGAGTCAGTATGCAGCGTTTTTGGTTCAACTTTAGCCGGGACAGATCCCTTTCTGAGTAAGTGATGATTTGTTTGCTTACCGCTATGAAGTTGCCTTTGATGAGCTTTATATGTCGAGTAATTATTCTCTTCGCTCTCACCGGACCGCTTAGACAATTTATATCAATGAGATGACCTTGGTTATCTTAAACTGTGCTTCAAGTCTTATCAGCTGCTAATGAATAAATATATTGCATCTCAAGGTCTTAGCTCAGTCATTCTGTCTTTGACACTCACAAGTAACAATTTAAACCCTTTACAGAAAAAAATAGCATATATGTATTTAATGATTGATAAACCAATTAGTCTACCATAACTGAATAGGATAGAAATATGAAAACCAGTAAGTTGCGGTGTTCATAACGTCAGTAATAGATAACGGGCTGATGAGAAATTCAAAATATTCCAACTTAATAGGACCGATGTACGGTCTGTATTAAATACTTGACCTTTTATATCCACCCTTCCTAGTGTTGGCTCTATCTTGCTGTTTGAGAGTTGAATGCTACTTTAACAATAAATAAATGTATACTCGTATATAATTTGACTTCATGAACGTTAAAAGCGGTGCTGAGTCGTGAACAAAAGTGCCTTGAGAATGGTTTATCATGTAAATGGATATTACTAAAGAGTTCATAAGATAGAATGTTAAAATATATAGCAGACAGTAATTTCCTGACGTGAAACGCAGTGTTAGAAAACGGTTTCTGTACGAGAATTATGCACGGTATTTATTCGCAACTGAGGAAATTAAGATTATTCTAAGCTCGACATTTTTTTGGTATTATTTTACCGGACGTTATTTCTCTTGAACATAAATATGATATGCATATGTATATTCGTATACAAAAAGCAAAAACGTTAAAATGTGTTTGACACTTACATTAATAGATACAACATAGATCAGAACGGTTTTCAATGAAATAAATGGTTTGTGATGTTTCAATACATATTCTTTCCTATATGAATACATTTGAACTTCTTGTGCTACTGTATATTCCCTGATCAAATTCATTCTACTATGAAGCAAAATACATACGGTTACGGATGTTAACTTATAAATGTATTAAATTGACTGCCTATGAAATTCCAACCATTGTAAAGTTTGTTCTTATGCGTTGGTTACTTTCATATAAACTGGTGATTAAAGATCATTTGTTTGTTTGTTTGTTTGATTAATTAACGTCCTATTAACAGCTCTGGTCATGTAAGGACGGCCTCCCATGTATGCGGTGTGTTGCGTGTATGTTGTGCGAGGTGCGTGTTTTGGGAGACTGCGGTATATTCATGTTGTGTCTTCTTGTATAGTGGAACTTTTTATAGTGCTATATTACTGAAGCATGCCGCCGAAGACACCAAGCAACACACCCCACCCGGTCACATTATACTGACAACGGGCGAACCAGTCGTCCCACTCCCTGTATGCTGAGCGCTAAGCAGGAGCAGAAACTACCACTTTTATAGACTTTGGTGTGTCTCGGCCAGGGGACAGAACCCAGAGCCTTCCTCACAGGGGCGAACGCTCAACTCAAGGCCAAAAGTGAGGCGGTGCCAAGGGAGGCATTAGGAAAGATAAAGTCAGTTAGGAAGAAGAGAAAAGATAAGATCCTAAATTTAGTCGCCTTTTACGATCATGCAATAGGGGCAGCAGGTACAATTCTAACGCCCTACCTGCAGGGCCACTTTCATATAAACTGGTGATTAAAGATCAAAACCTAATAGATTTTTTCATTTGTGGTGAACAATTCTTCCTGCGATATTCGCTTTTTTATCAGTACAATACCATACAGTAAATGTTAAAAGTATAAATGTAACAAACATTGTTCAAATGAACCAAAATTGTAAGTGATTTTTCAGCCTACCACGTAGCATTTGTTATCAATAAGCTTTCCGTCATCTTACGTACACTATTGAATATTCAGACTATGTAACTGCAGTCTACGCTTTGGATATGAAAGTAAATATCTGATGGCAGAAAACTATTTTGATGTATTGATTGTGTTATCATCTAATTCATGTAAGCATTGAAGTCATAGTTTTGGATATAAAAGTAAATATCTGATGGCAGAAAACTATTTTAATGTATTGTTTGTGATATCATCCAATTCATAAGCATTGAAGTAACAGTTTTGGATATAAAAGAAAATATCTGATGGCAGAAAACTATTTTGATGTATTGTTTCTGATACCACCCCTTGTCCGTACAGTTATTGTCCTTATCTGATATCATGAAACACTTTCAAGATCATGTTTTTCCCTGAAAGTAATTATTGTACTAATTTAGACCTTATCAGTGGACATTAATTATGACCTGCCCACGTCAAAAGAGATTTGTTGCTTTGACGTTATGACATGTTCCCACATCTATCTTCGTAGATACATTCACGTGAAGACGAATTTGAAAATTTCTCACCATAGCTGTCTATGTTTTTTTCCGTTTATTTCCCTACCGTCTGACAACATTCATCAAAACCTAAAGTTACCAATATTTAACAGTGCTGGTGTCGATGGACTTCATGTAATGTATTTTGGAGGCTCAAGAGGTAGTCACACATTAACACCGGAATCAGCCGCAAATGGTGGTAAGCAATAACATGGCCGGTTTTATGGGGGCCTGACGAATTTGGTGTAAAACCTCTTCACCCCAAATACACTCATCATACTAATGCTAACGTTTTGTAGAGTGCAACTTCGCGAACTTAAGTCGGTTTCAATCAATTAACTACAACATGGTATGATCGGACTAAAGGTTACTCTTGACAAATTTCTAAGAAAACGTTCATTTGCGTGTCAGATATCCGCTGGACCCATGGTATCCCAAGCTGATAACGTATTTCGGCTTCTTTAAGTTGATACAATGGCAGCAGTCAAAAATGTGATTCTAGGAATCTAGGAGGATGGACAATTACTGATTTTATACGCGATGATTGACAGTAGAAATGTGATTATCAATTATCACAGGATCGTAATATCAGGATTGAAATTATACGAGTGACATCAGGGCAAAAACTGTTGACATGTCAGTTCCATCGGTAATTTAATTGTGAATTTTTCAATTCAATAAAAACTAATCGTTTTCGCGAATTTAATATTCTAATCTTCGGTGCTTTATCGATACATCAATCATTCCATAATGCTTCAGATATGATGATGGATTGACCGTTCAATCTAGACTAGTGAACCGTGTTCCAAAGATTGTCACATCTAGATTCGTTATCAACACAACAATGTACATGTACTTCAATATTTTAAATTTCCTTGTATCACCTTTCCAATAATCGAAAAAGGGACAACATAGGACGAAATGCTGAAGTTGGGCTTTGATTTTAGAAAGAAACCGATACCGTTATTGGAAAACATCATGACAATATAAATAAAAGCGAGACTATAATTTCAAAGTGCGCATTTCTGCGATCTGCATAATAAAATGATTTAAGGGTTAAAATGCGCGATTATTAAAACGGATTTACATATTTACACTTCATTATTATATATACAGTCAATTGCACCCAATCTTTGTATGTCTTTTTTAACATTTTAAATGTATCTTTCTCTCATCTGCCTATCACCTTTATAATCAGCTTTATAACATGTCCATCAAATTTTGGCAATTCCTCACAATGGTTTTTCTTCAATTATACAGGTTATATTGCATTTTTGTAAAACAATCTGGAAGTATAATATTGTCAAATTGGTTTTACAATTATCTAAATAGAGGTAACACAACGACTGGTTGATTGATATGGAATTCATTTCACACGAGTGAGTTATTTTTTGAAAATTACAAAAGACACGAGCTTTTGCAATTGACTCTTGACCTTTTAAAATATAACTTACAAATGTATAATAAATCCTTATCCAATAAACTCTAGTGACAAAGTAATACCTACTTCCCATTAAACAATTGCATCAACCAATTTAAAGTCCAGCCTAGGTGCAAAAACCACCCAAGGGTCTTCGTACGGCAAGATATACACTTAACGAAAAACAAATATGAATTTGGAGTCGATAGTATATGCTACCAATGAGAAAACATAGAAAGATGGAAGCGAGTAAAGCAACATGACGTCATTCGATTAATGATAACGTTTAAAACAATTTTTGACGTGAGAATGAGAAAAAAGTCAAAGTTTAAAATCTCGACCCATCGAAAAGACAGGACGGTGTTATTCCACTAGTAGATACAAACATACCATACATGGCTTAATTTTAGTCACATTAACAGTCCCCTCACTCCGAATCATTTTTATCGTGTAATGGATAAATGTTAGCTATATTGAGCGAGTTTCTTTACCCATGTTATGTACTGTAGTGTGATTTCTGTCCAAAAACAGTCTTATTCATCCATAAGCTCTCTCCCTCTTCCACTTCATCCACGCAAAAAACGAAGAAGAAGAAATTGTTTTTGAAAACTCCTGTATCAACCTGAGATTTTTGATTGACCGCACTATTAAAATTACTGATCTTGCTGTATGATAATCTAATGTGGAAAGACAGATGAATTCGTACATATTTATGCATGCTATATAGAAGCCCTGACCTATGGTCGTCGTTGAACATATATGGGACAATAGCGTTGATCGTATGCCACCATAAGACCTAAACATTACTGTTTAATGATAATTGGCGAGGTTTGAACTACCATTGTGGACAGTGTAAGGTTTGAACTACCATTGTGGACAGTGTAAGGGGAAGGCACACGAAAAATATTGGGCAATCCTTGTAAATCAGATAATTATTTTTGAGTGACTGCATCAGTCCGTCGTCTGCTTTCCCGCTTTCGTTTCCCAATTGCCGGTGATTAGCCAACGTGCACTGTACAAACACCTGAGCCACGCGGTACTGATAAGAGTTTGCAGACAACAATCGATCTTTTCATAACATGATTATTGGCTTTGATTTGCTTTCTGGTATAGACGAATTTTGCGACAGTAGAATTTACATGTATTTGCATTTAAATAGTAGAAACAATTAATTTATTAATTTATCAATTGTAGAAAAACATGTGATACTTTTCTTAATAGTTTGCCTTTAAGTCGTTGATTCCCAGGTAAGCAGGTAAGCAGTGTGTGTTTTTTTATCAAATATTGAGATATTCAGTTGATTTAAGTTGTTATGGGTTCAACGTATAATAACTTATGTCGGATTATCTAAGTGTTCCAAACACTTCTAATAGATATAACTTTATACATATACATGTATAATTTTATCAAATGGAAAAAAATCTCTACTATCACTTATCACAAAGTAATTTGTAGCAAAAGCAAGAATGAAATGCAAATATTAGTTATTTACTATACTTATTTCTGACAGGTGAAAGTTTGGAAAATATGTATGAGTAAACTTATACTACGCTAATTAATTCAAGGTTAAAGGTTAAACGTAGATGATGATATGTTTCACATTTAACGGAACATATGTCCATTATAACGGAATACAATGACCTTAAAATCGTTAACTGGATTTCTACGAAAGTTCAAACGACATTTATGTTGTGTCGTAAACGATAAGAAATTTACTTAAAAGTTAACTTAGTGGCAAGATATCGTGAACACCTGTAAAAAATGATTATTTCAAATATGGATTTTACTGTTAAAACAATAAAAAGATATATACTTACATTGTCAAGGTGTCAACGACACAGCAGGTATCAGTTGTGAGAAACAAATTAGGTTCTTGTTGATGTCTCAGATACAGCGAAATAGGCGCTCAAGTCAGCTTGGATGCCGACTTGGAACCTTAGTCGATCGATAGGGAAACACGGGCTTGAATGACAGTAACAGACTGAGGGACCATATATCAGAAACAAATTAATATGCAACAAACACTCAAGGAGTGGCGTGTAAACACTTCTGTAAACTAATTGAAATGCTATCTTTGTAAGAAATATCAAAATAATTGCAAGTTAAGGTGATAATATTGTTCTTTCAATAACATACGATCTTAATAATCCAACAATTTGTTCAAGTTTATTTTACAACCCCACAATAATTGACACATTTTCTATTATTATAAAGTGGAATAGTAATTGCTAAAACAAATCTAAATACGTTTTTCAATAATAGGTATATTAATGGCTTTGGTGTAGTTCATCAGTTTTTAAAAGACATTTATCACAGTTAAGTAGGTTGGAATTAACTTTGTTTTAGAAAAATACAATAAGCAGATGATATGTATATGATTGGTTCGTTGACTACGATGTACGTCTTACTAACAGCTTAGGTAATTAAAGGACAATCTTTTGTCACCTTGAAATACTGCAATTTCACGACAACACCCAAACAGCACCCCCACCCTGGCCGCAAAAGTGGTAGTTTCTGCTCCTGTTCTGCGCTCGGCATGAAGGAAGTGGGGTCACTAGTTTTCTCGTTGTCGGTATAATATCACCTGGTAAGGTATGCTTTTCAGTGTCTTTGGTGGCATGCTGCAGTGAGATTACACTGTAAAAAAGAGTCCCAATATCACAACGACACACGCCATGAATATATCGCAGCCTTCCAGACATACTGATATTCATTCGTACAATATTGCATACAAAGAAAGACGTTATTAGATTAGCCTTTCCTATTAATAGGACGTTACGTCTTAACAACTTCCAACCTAGAGAGATTGCGATATATTGTCTGGTCTTCTTGTATAGGGGAACTCCTGCCTTTTTTATAATACAATATCAATGAAGAATGCTACCGAAAACACCAAACAAAATACCCAAACCGGTCACATCATACTGACAACCGGCGAACCAGTTGTCCCACTCCTTTAACGGTGAGCGCTAAGCAGGAGCAGAAACTATTACTTCTATAGACTATAGTGTATCTCGGCCAGGGGACAGAAGCAACGGCCTATTTCGCAAGAGAGAACTCGTAACTGAAGGCCAAAAGTGAGGTATGTCTAGAGAGACGTTTGGAAGAAGAAATGTAATTAGGAAGAGGAGAAAAGATAACATTCTAAAAATCGTCTTTTGGGATCCTCAACAATGGACAGCAGGTACAATTTTAACGCCCAAGCTGAAAAGCAATACATAGTTTGAATAGACATGAACTTTGTATTAACGATAAAAATGTAAATAATTTAAGCTCAATATGATCCAGTTCTTGACATATGAACCTTTAACTTTGAAAAAGTCATGATGTTTTGAAATATAAGACACCAAACAAAACTTGATTTCTAGAGTCAAACTATTTGATGAAACTGAATATCTTTCATTATTAGTGAACATAGACTAAGGATACGAAAATACATTTAATATTTATTAAATTTTTACAAAAAATAATAATTGATCATTCCAATTCTTAATCAAGCATATTTGAGTGCTAACATGTTCTCCTTTTGAATATGAAAATAAAATCAGGTATTTATCTTAAAAAACCGTTCAACCAATCTTGCTAGATATTGACAGACGTCTTATCTTATTATACCATCTTTGTCAATAAAACCATTGCTTAAAATCATAACATTATCTGTTTAAGCTAGTTTTCAGTTTTTTATTCCCTAAGACAAGTACTTGTACCTTTGAAAAGTCAATGCTTGCTCAGTTGAAGGGCACTGAGGGTTAGGTTGGTTGTAGAGTAGGTGGAAGTAATTACAAACAAAATGTGGCGTTCATATCAAACTCTAAATATCATATTTAAACGGAAATAGTTATAACCCGTTAGCAATTTATGCAATCAATTTAACACGGGGGCGGTACGAAATGATTGAAATGTCAGCATCAGTTTAAATGATAAATTATTTCAGATGTCCAGGAAATAGGACAATCAAAAGATTTTTAGAATATTTTACCGGAAACTACGATCAGAGTACTGTTAACAGTGAGCACAGAAATACAAACGTCGTATGGTTTGTATATTATTGTATGCCGATCAAGTGCCTGGCTATTCTGCTTACAAAGCCAAGACAAAAAGACATGTGATCTATTATCAACAATGCATAAACTTCACACTGTATTGTCCGTGCTAGAAGGCAAACTAAGTTGATCTTTTATTTATCAGCTTTTGTTAATGTATATATTTTTATCTTGAGTGTACTGTAATATTTACCTTTGATGCTCCTCGAAAGGCGAGGAATTGAGTCACATTTTCCCCACGGTTATAGATTTGCTTCATACATAACATACATAGGCCATATCACAGAACCATTTTTAGTCCATCTTAAATATGTTTGGCGTGTTTTTCAGGATCAAGGAATCATACATGATCACAGGCATTCCTATTAGCACGCTACAGGGTCGGTATAAGATCACTAAGTGTTACATGAGTTGTTTGTTCCTTTGTTTTATTCTTCATTACATATAAAAAAAAGAAATTCGTCAAACCAAACTAGCAGTGATGCCATCACGGCCATGTTAGATATTTGATCGATATAATTGCTACTGTCACGCATATGTGAAAAGCCCTAATTATACAGTTAAAAGTTGCTGAAAAACCGCGTATCCTGCAGAAATAATTTGTTTTTGTTACTATCAGTAAATGAATTGTTTTACAATCCACTTTTGTTGATAACATTAAAAACTCGCTCGTTAACATATCAATGTATATTATGTTAACATATCAAAAAAATTATTGACTTGAAGAGAAAGTCTATGTCAATCATATTCGGAAGAAAAGCCAAGAAATGCTACACTCACATGAACGCATATGATATATTGTAAAAGCTCTCAGATGCCAGACTATCCCCGAGACTATAATTCATTATATCAGTGTTAAACTTATTATCAACGCGTGGAAATTACGACCTTTCATGTATTGGCTTTTCATTGATACTACAGGTCTTATTGATGGGCGTATCTGGGAAATGAATACACAACAGACACAGATATATTTTATTACAAGTATTCGTTTTCTATTTGAGAAGCCAGTTGGTCGTTAAGTGTCCGATTTCATAGACTGATCATTGTCATGTTACCTTAGAGCTTAGACATGCTCAGATCAAAGACTAACTGCGACATTTATATGAATTAACTTTTCAGGAAATATTTTACAGAGCAATAGGCTTAATAGGTTGGTGAAGTAAACTGTATAACAGAGCTATATCTTTATTCACAGATGATAGTTTTAGTGATAGTTGTGGTTTGTTTGATATTCTCACTGCCAGACAAAAGAACTATAAAACAGGCATTATGAGGCGATTCTTTCATATAGAATGAAATGTTCGTGTAAAGAGACACAGCACCGGTTGCATGCAATTTACTTGTTAGCTTCAAATTTGTACATAAATTGTGCCGCATTATTAAATTCGATGCCCTCACCATGTAATGAATGTATCTAGTCTTGAACAAGTTTTCGTCATCCTTACCTAATAATATTTAACAAAAGATATCGAACAATGGACATTGACATCGATATGTAGTTGAGTTTATGTCTTTGAAATAGAATGGCCGTTGAAAGGATTATGCATTCACATTATTCTTTTCTAATTCAAATCAAGTCTGCCCTATTTATACAGAGTCTAATTCGTATCTATTGCCATTGTGTAGTATTAGGACTGACCTTTAAAGCTTAGGCGTGTCTCGATCCCTTATCATGCAAGCACGTGGGAAACTAAGGGACATCTCATGGACAGACAGGTACTTGTCCACATATAGAAGCTGTCTCTACAATAACATGTAACAGGGGTCAATGGATGTACAATGTATGGTCGAGTTAGAATGTTTTGACGTTCTCAAACTTGTTCGTTCACACCATCAAGTATCATAGTATATGGTATTTACGTCCTTGGAATATTAAATTGAAACTCGGCTTATTTAAAACCTCTTCCTTTTTTGAAACAACCCATTCAAACCTCTTGTATGAATCAAATTAAATAAAATAAAATAAATAATAGTTTAAACCGTGTCTTTCAGTTACTCTATCTGCATGTATTTCAAATTATCTGTCGTTTATCACAAGTTCATTATTTTTTCCCCAAACATCTACGACTCATTATTTAAAAAAAAAACGCACAAAATTTTTAACTGACCATACATTTTTACACTGATGTCGCGGTCACAAATCTATGTAAATAAGCAAGTATTATATACAAGAGTCGACAAAGAACATTGTTTAACAAACATTTTTATATAACATTAGATACGGGAGTATTGACTATATAACATTTCAGACATTGCATTTCAATTGGGTCTTCAAAAAGTACGATTTGTTTTGTATTAATTGGCCATATTCACTGGATCGGATCTCTAAGAATCATTTTACTTTCGTGCTTTCCTCACTTTGCTTGTTAATAGCTATTCAGAGAACGTGTTGTTGCTATCTAAGTTCTATTTGAGTTTAACATTTTCTCCAATGAGCTCATTACTGTACATCGCCGAGTACGTTAATGCCCTATAATAATGCTGGATAGCCGGTATTTGGATCACCTCCATTAAAACATTAGGTGTGATCGTGTGACCTTCTTAGAGCTAATTAAAAAACATTTTACAGTCCATATTTTTTCAAGTATTAAATTTTTAGATAGGATACATTGTCTCAAATGGCTAACAGAAACTGCAAAAGCTATATAATTCCATGCGCAGTTTATAGACGTACAGGAAATAATGTTGTACATTAATGTTATTGCTGTCATTGAAACTATAAAATATGATAATGTATAACTGAAAGACAATACTGTAATTTAGCGCAGGAACATGGAGACCCGTTTTTAGAAGATGGTTCTCTGCAAATTGATTAACGAGATATTCGTTCTGCTATATATCTAAATGACATATTATGATTACCATATGATTAGATTTGGGCCGTATAAAAATATTTAGTCACCAAAATGTTAATGATTCCTTTTGACCATCTCACCCAAAGGGTTGGGATGATCTTTTGTCATCATGCACCGTCCGTCGTCGTGCGCCGTGCACCGTTCGCCGTGCGTAATCTTTTTATTTAAACGACTTTTCAATAACCAAAAGGCCTAGAATACTGACATTTGGCCTGAAGCATGTTGGGATAAAGGGCTACCAAGTTTGTTCAAATGAATGACTTTGACCTTCATTCAAGGTCACAGGGGTCTAAAAGGTTAAAATATTTAATCGATTTCTTCTCAAGAATCAGAAAACCCAGAGTACTCAGGTTGGACCTGCGGCATGCTGGGATGAAGGTCTACCAAGTTTGTTCAAATGAATGACCTTAAATGAATAGGGTAAAATAGGCAAAAAACTTATAAACGACTTCTTGTGAAGACCTAAAAGGCCTTGAGACCTGATGTTGGGCCTGTGACATGCTGGGATAAATGAAGGATCTTTACCTTCATTCAAGGTCACAGGTGTCTGATAGGCTTAAATCTTTAATCAACTTTTTGTGAATAAGTTAGATGCCTAGAGACCTGATATTGGGCCGTGTTATGCTAGGATGAAGGGCTGCCAAGTTGGTTCAAATAAATAACTTCTTTATTCATCAAATATGAGCCTGAACTTCTCCTTATAAGAGAGTTATTTTGTATTGCCTTAATTGTATGCCACAACTATATTCTTTGAGGTGTTGTATTGTGCAAATAATCAGATGACCGTTTAGGCCCATGGACATCTAGTTTCGTCTTTTTATGCCTTCTTTGTTTTCATGTCTGATCATTTCTTGAGAATCGTCTAAACAAAACTAAACAAAACCCCCGAGTTTGGATTTTTATCCTACAGGCCCAAGTGGCAACATACTTATGTACCAGGAATATATTATTTTGTACACTTTACCTATGTGGTTTTAAACTGTTACGGTGTAATGACAATATGCCTCAGTTTTACATCAAAGACATTGGTGCCATTAAGTTCAATCAAAATGCCAACTTTCAAGACAGCCAGAAAACAACATTGTCTGGTTGGAAAGATTGTCTAATAATATGATATTGCTTAAACCAGAACCACTAAGAGAGGTGAAATTAAACGATAAATTTCGTTTACGCGGATTTCTAAGCTATATACGATTTTCACAACAAAACGTTGCCTTTTTGAATAGTTGATTTATTCTCTGGCTCGTTACAATACACCGCATACATGGGAGACCGTCCTTACATGACCATAGCTGTTAATAGGACATTAATTAATCAACCAAACAAACAAAAAAGTTCAGTCGGAGATGTAGTCCTGTAGAGATACTATTAACTCGTGAGGAGATATCACAATAATATAGATTTTGATCACTCTCAGTTCAAAGGAAGTGTTGACAATGGCATGGATCTTGTTAGTGCAGAACATTCTTCCATGAAATAGTAAATAATTAACAGTTCTATCGTCAGATGTATTCCAAACTCAAGGAGCGCAAGTGTCCCTTAGAGCTTCAGGTTCTTTTACAACGCCTTTAAAGATACTGTACCTGCTGCCCCTATTGCATGACCGTAAAAGGCGACTAGATTTAGGATCTCATTTTTTCTCATCTCCTTAACTGACTTTAGCTTTCCTAATGGCACCGCCTCACTTTTGGCCATGAATTGAGCGTTCGCCCCTGTGAGGAAGGCTCTGGGTTCTGTCCCCTGGCCGAGACACATCAATGTCTATAAAAGTGGTAGTTTCTGCTGCTTAGCGCTCAGCATACAGGGAGTGGGACGGCTTGTTCGCCTGTTGTCAGTATAATGTGACCGGGTGGGGTGTGTTGCTTGGTGTCTTCGGCGGCATGCTTCAATGATATATCACTATAAAAAGGCAACAGTTTCACTATACAAGAAGACACAACATGAATATACAACACCTCGCACAACATACAAGCAACACACCGCATACATGGGAGGCCGTCCTTACAAGACCATAGCTGTTAAAAGGATGTTAATTAATCAAACGAACAAATAAACAATTGAAAGATACTGATTTTTCGTCTTGTATAAACAGAAACTTTATCAACAATGTCAATCGTATTTCAACTGCGTGGAGTCAAAAGTTAAAAACATCCCTCAATTGCTTAAGTTAATTATGTTTTAACAGCCTAGTAAAAAACAATGGTCATTTAAGGAGGAGCACTTTATTGTATCACCTGGAACATAGGTCGTGGTGACCTATTGCGATAGCCTTTTGTCCGTCGCCGTGCGACGTCCAACGTCCGTTAAGATTTCCTTGTGAACGCAATAACTTGAGTCTGTATAAACCGAGCTGAATGCAACTTTGTATGTAGACTAACATTGGACATTGTGAACACGATAACTTGAGTAAATATAAAGCGAGCTTAATGAAACATTGTATGTAAACTAACATTAAAAGATCTCGGGTGATTTCGAAATTCAGCGTGATACGAACGTAAATTACGGAGTTTTTGCCCTTTACACTAATAATTATTATTGGACATTGTGAACGCGATATCCTGAGTAAATATTAAGCGACCTTAATGAAACTCTGTATGTAGACTAACATGAGAAAGATCTCGGATTAGTGTGAAAAAAGCGTGATTTGACTTAAATTTACGAAGTTATAGCCCTTTGCACTAATAATTATTTTTGGACCTTATGAGCAAGAAAACCTGAGTATATATAAACCGACCTTAATGAAACTTTGTATGTAGACTAATATTAGAAAGATCTCGGACAAGGTCGAAAATCAGCTTTATGCGATTGTAACTAACAGAGTAATTGTGCTTTTCAATAATAATAATTGAACCTTGTGGACACGATAATTTGAGTAAATATGAACCGAGCTTTATAACTTTGTATATAATAGACTAACATTGGAAATATCTCGGACAAGTCGAAAATGAGCTTGATTCAACAGTACTTTAAGGAGTTATTGCCCTTTGCACTAATAATTATTATTGGACCTTGTGATTAAGATAGCTTGAGTAAATATGCACCCAGCTTAATTTAAACTTTATATGTAGACTAACGTTAGAAAGATCTTCGCGAGTTCAAAAATGAGCTTTTTTCGACTCAATTACTTTAACTTAATTACAGAGTTATTTCCCTTTGCGATAATACTTTTTGAACCTTTTGAAGTTAATAAGCACCAATCTTAATGAAACTTTATATGCAGATCTATTAGATATATGTTCCTATTTAATGAACAATCAGTTGGCTAGTAAATGACATAACTAATAGTTATCAAATATCAGACCGTTAAGGCCCATTGGCTTCTTGTTCACTATGTTGTGTCTCAGCAGGGGAACAGAACCCAGTGCCTACCTTACAAGGGCGGGCGCGCAACAGACCAAAGGCTAAAAGTAAGTCGTTGTCGAGGGAGATGTAATGCAGAAGAAAGTTAGTTAGAAAGAGAGAAAAATACAATCCTTCATTAATTCGTCTTTCACGATTCTTGATGGAAAACAAAAAGAACCCGTTCATTCTGCAAGTCTTGTTTAATGACGTTATGTGTTTATAATGATGTCATAATTAATGTTTAATAATGACATGAATGAAACACAGTAAAGGTATACATGTTTGTGAAGAAATAACCTTCATTTTCGTTTATTTTCAATAAATGGTCTGTAATGAACATCAAGCCCATGTAATTACACTAGAGTTATCGTCATAAAATGGTTTGCTGCTGCAGCCAATAAGATAAGGAGACTAAGGAAGTACCTTCTCGCTTTGATTATACGTCTTTACGTTTGAAATTGATAGTCTAGCTACTAAACCCAGGAAAATAATGATAAATGATTAAAACTCTGGACTGTTCTATTAATTCCAGTTAAATACTCTAATTGGAAAACATTATGTAATTATAAGAGAGACAATACTTCCTAGTTAATCTAAGACAGCCTAAGTTATTTTGGTATTGTGTTATTCTATTCAAATGTCCTATAACTAACTAAAGTCATTAAAATCCTTTCCATTGTTGTATATTGTGTAAATGGTATACGTTTTGCTTGTGACTTCTGTCTAGATTACTTATGTACACGACCCGATCCAATACCGCTATATCGATACATTAGTAACGGGTGATATTGGTAAAGCAGGATATGTTTCTGTTTTATGTTTGTTTTGGCCATCAAAATCCACATTTGTTATTATTTTATTTTACGCGGGTAAAACTAGTAAGCTTTAATGGCCATTTTTGTTTTCTTTATGGTTTTCGCTGTGTAACTATGTCAGAGATCCTTTATGGATTGTTAGCACACGCAGTCGCCGTATGATCACTTTGTAACTTACTCTCCTTCAGGCGGCGATATAGTTACCTGCATTAAAATATTTTTGGATTAAGTAAGCCAAATGCTATTGGCAGACAATTTTATCCTAAATGCCTGATGCATTACTTCCGTTCTTCCGTTTTATTTGATGGATTAGATAGAATAGTGCTATATCGTATATCTTACGTGTTGCCTTAAAAATATCAACACGGTTCCGCCCCCTGAAATAAATAATTGCATTTCGATTAGATTTAACACCTGTCTGGCTTCTCGATTGGTTTTTCCTAACTTCATATAATGTCGAAATGGACTGAATTCATATCCAACAACTGATTAATATCTCGTCGCAACACCGCGATTATTAGGTTAGTGTATTAAAGCGTCATTACATAATAGAAATTACGAAACATGAACACCAATAACACTTCCTTATTGGCAGCAAGGTTTCTTCATAGTATTTCTATCTATTCCCTACACAATTACAGATTAATTCATGGTTGTGTATATATATCATAAATACATTAATCTTAAAATGGTTACATTTTAGTAATTTAGTTTTCTTTTTTTTTCCAAATAGTAATTATCTTAAACATTTGATGAGTGTAAGAATAACTTATTATAACAAATAGTAGTTGTTATATATTTTCCGTTTATTTTGTTGTAATTAAAAGCTAGAAACGCGAAAAGGAAATCAATCTTTTATTTTTCTTTAATTGAAACACAATCCAGTGCAAAATTTCCAATTTGTAAGCCGACAGCCACAAAAACACCATTGTTACATTTGTATGTCCTGCTATCGAAATTCCACGACACTCGTCACATCTTACACAGGAAGAAAACGTTCACTTTACCTCATCTAAACCTGTACACCTTAGATTTACCTGCTTACCCGATCTCCATCTGATATTTACCTAAACGTTACATGAATTATGGAAAAATATGTAATTGTCAGGCAAATATCAGATAATTTTATGTGATTTTGACCAGATCATCAGGTACAAATTATGTGACTATCTAAACTCAGGTACGGGTATTTTGACTGCAGCGTACAACATGGTAATCCAGACAATAGGAACCATATGACCTTATTATGCAAAAAAACCCAGAGACACAATAACATGTGGAAAAGGAATGGTTCCACATAAGTTCATGTTTTACTTGTTATTTTATGTGTGTATTTTTTTGATGTTTTTTGTTTTTTTGTTTCAGCCACCTCAACTTGTAATACATTACCCCATCACATTATATGGTCATCTTAGTATGTAGTCTGCAGTGGATTCACTTTTTTCTCGGGAACGATATGACTGATTTCTAACAAACTCTCGAAACCTAATACCTGTAGTGTTTTTATACTTATTGATAAGCTCAAAACATATTAGTTATTATCTTAAAAAAAGTGTAACTGAAGTAAATATGACTTTCAAATGAATTCATAATTATGAACGTTGTTAATTATATATCTTTGATGAGCAGTGGCGTCACTAGGAAAATAAATCTTATTTCTAAAGGGATCTGGTGTGAATGTATCGCATTCAAAGAGAGGTAACTCCTGTTATAATAACTCTTGAATTAGTTTTGCTCCTACCGTTTACTGATTTGTTACTGGCTTTAGCTGTGAGATATTTCTCTCTCAACCACTAGAGTATGACAAATTGCACGTTTAATCTCTTAAACCTGAAGAAACAATTAGCTGACGTCATGACTTAATGCGATGTAACCGTGGTCTGCATGATATCATTAATTTTGAAGTGCAATCTACAGAACCATATTCATGTTGCGTTTAAGGCTTAAATTATCTTAGCTTTTTTTGTATATGGGAGACAATGAATCCTACTTCTAAAGAGTATGAGAAATAAATCACAACACTCGAGGTAATTCATAAATGTCCATCCCACGGCAAGCCTCGAGTTGGACGTTCATGAATTACCCCTCGGGTTTATGATGTCGTTGTTATACTCTCTAGGTAGGGGAAAATTCTATTATAACATGTTGTATATTCAAATTGTCTACACTATACAGAAATGCATTATTTTCAACCCAGGGTATTTTTGGTCTTTGTATGTTTATGTAATCGTCCGAAACGTGCATTACGTAGGGCATGTTTCAAATTTCCGTGCATTTTTCACCAATAGGAACATCATAACATTAGGTACCTTAAGAATCTCCGAGACTGTTTAGTCACATACTCAACGATAGGTATGAAAAATCGGAAAAATTTCAAATAATATTTCCACTATACATTGTGTTTTATTTGCATCATCTGACACACACATAAATATGTAAACAATAACAAAACTATCTTTTTATTATTTGCCAGCGTTGCGGTTTGCACACGGTGGCACTCCATTTAGTGGCTCTAGAATAGAGCTTAAATTTCTACAGTATCGGTGCAACGTTTTTAAAAACTGACAATTGACATAATACTCATCAAGACAGATACGACCATACTATGTATACTGGAATGCACTGAACCATTAAGAATGTTACCGTTGACATTACGACCGACTGCTTACTACAGTAATGTTACATTTATCCATTTGGTGGTATGAACAAGATATAAAGTTCATAGTGTCTATATTTTGAATTTATAACCAGAGTAAAATGTTCATTAAAGGTTGCATTACATATTTATAATCATTTATAATAACTTAAGATTGTACATGGAATGTCCATATTATCAACCATTTAAGTCTGTTCTTTTTGTATGGTAGACAAGGCAGAATTTCGTCGAACTACTTAGTAAGTCTCCAAGAGTGTTACGTGTATACAAAAAGATAATGTGTCGCTTTTATCGGTTAGAGATAGATTTAATTACCCGTTTTTTATGTTGATTTGCTGTGATCCTTTTTAGTCTTATTGTTAGTCTGTCCATGACCTGATTTATACAAGGTCATATTATTAACTGTTTGATGTTAAAAAACGTTCGACTCATTCTAATCACAATCTTTTAATTACCTTTCTCTGCTGGTTCTGACGAAATTCTGGCAGACGTGTTAGTGTTATATTACGTAAATACATTGTTGATTGTCTTTTATGGGTTATAGATATACCATCTGTTTTCTCAGAACCATATTTATATACAAATACTAGCTGTCGTCTAAGGTTGACAAGAAGATATACACACAGGAAACACCTTTTAAATGCTAATGTTAAAATGCAAGTGCGTTGATATTTCATGTAGTTATATTAACTTAACATTCAGGGCACCCAAAGAAAGATATTACGATGTCATAAACTCGAATATGGATATTTTTCAATGTCAATGCAGATATGATCGATTATGATATTTTTGCAAAACTGCCCAACCGATGTCCATCACAGCGTTCTCACCATTACAGAAATATTAGTGTATTAAGGCTTTTAGAGTTTTTTTTATATCGTTTAAGGATTATATGCATTATACATTTTTATATATTTAAGGAGTTTTAAAAGATGTTGTTTAAACAAAATGGAATTAGCACAGTCTACTTAGATATAGTTGATCTTGAACAAACACAAATGTTGTGATCAATCATTATAACACTTATAGTTTGTACTTAGGTGACTGTGATTTGTTTGCCAGTGTACGAATGAATATATCCTTGATCTTCTGCCAAATATATAAGGCACATTGAGACGACATCCTTCGTTGACCTGATTCAGATCCTAGCTATGCATGCTATTTTAAACACTGCTAGCTCCTTTTTCTATTTACACATTAGCAATAGTATGTTCTTGGAGTGTAGTATCACTTGTTCTCTCAGTAAGAGTCTGCCAGATAGCAATTAAAATGAGCAAGATGTCGACTATTTCCATGAGATAAAACATGGTCATACCGCAGTCTGTCAAAACACGCACGTCATATATACAGTCAGCACATAACAAACACAGGAGGCCGTCCTTAATTTACCATAACTGTTATTAGGACGTCAAACAGTTTATCGTGTTAACTCACTGAAGCATGCATAATTTCATTTCTTGGTTTGTTAACAGCAAAGGTAATTTAAGGACAGCCTCCCCTGTATGCAATGTGCTGCGTGTGTGAATGTTTTATATTTCGCGAAAGGAATGATAGAATTGTACCTATTGCCCTGATTGAATGATCGTAAAAGGGGCTAGATTTTAAATTATATTTCCCTTATTGATTTTTTTTTGAAGTATCTCTTCACACCGACTTATTTTGGTGTTGAGTTGAGCGCTTGTGAAGAAGGTTCTTAGTTCTTAGCCTGTATGTATACAAATATATACTTTTGATCACGCTAATTTCGACTAATGCCTGTACATGTATGAACAAAAGGTGGCGTGCTTCAGTAAACATAGCACCATAAATTTGACAAGAGTACCACTATCACAAGGAGACACAACACAAATATTCGAGTTTTAACAGAATGTTTATTTCACAGAATTAGGTTTGGGAATAAAAAGTACACTTGGGGTACTATGTCAGTAGCAAACTATATACTCGGGGTACTATGTTAGTAAGGTATACTCGGGGTACTAAGTCATTAAGGTATACTCGGGGTACTATGTCAGTAAAGTATACTCGGGGTACTATGTCAGTAGCAAACTATATACTCGAGGTACTTTGTCAGAAGCAAAAGGTATACTCGGGGACTATGTCAATAGCAAAAGGTATACTCGGGGTACTATGTCAATAGCAAAAGGTATAGTCGGGGTACTATGTCAGTAACAAACTATATACTCGGGGTACTATGTCAATAGCAAAAGGTATACTCGATGTACTATATGTCAATAGCAAAAGGTATACTCGGTGTACTATGTCAATAGCAAAAGGTATACTCGGTGTACTATGTCAATAGCAAAAGGTATAGTCGGGGTACTATGTCAGTAACAAACTATATACTCGGGGTACTAAGTCAATAGCAAAAGGTATACTCGGTGTACTATGTCAGAAGTAAAAGGTATACTCGGGGTACTATGTCAATAGCAAAAGGTATACTCGGTGTACTATGTCAATAGCAAAAGGTATAGTCGGGGTACTATGTCAGTAACAAACTATATACTCGGGGTACTAAGTCAATAGCAAAAGGTATACTCGGTGTACTATGTCAGAAGTAAAAGGTATACTCGGGGTACTATGTCAGTAGCAAAAGAATACTTTTGAGAGAAACGACACTATCGCTACTTTGTTTGTTGCCATAGAGTATAAATTGTGAATTTCATCACATTTATTTCAAAAACGAAAAGAATCAAACAACAATGTCTGTTTTAGTTCTCCCCAGATAACAATGAGTATACACATGTGATTTAACAAACCATTGGTATATATTATTGAGTATTGATTAAGTTTTTTTTCTTAAATGAGGACTATAGTTAAATTTTTAACTTAATATCATTTGTGCTAATTTTTTTCGGAATGTTCTTGAGGAATATAATGTGGTAACAATGACTGGAATTCACATATGATATACATAGCTAACGTGTCCTTAATGGTTTGGTCGCCATTGGTCGTCCACCCATGTAATATAGGAGACTATCATGGTTACCGTAAACGTAGTTATTAAAGCGCTGATAAATTGTAGCACAAAAAAATTATTTAAATTAGTTACCTTTTCTTCATGAATAAGTGCTTCAACGACAACGCTGAAATGAAACTACAGCTGAAATGAAGCTACCGCTAAAATGAAACTACTGCTAAAATTAAACTACCGCTGAAATTAAACTACAGCTAAATGGAACTACTGCTTTAATGAAACTAGCGCTGAAATGAAACTACCGCTTCAATTAAACTACAGCTAAATGAAACTACTGCTAAAATGAAGCTACCGCTAACATGAAACTATCGCTAAAATTAAACTACAGCTAAATGAAACTACCGCTATAATGAGTAGGTTTACAGTATTACAGCTTTAACTACATATCAATTATAGACCTCTTTTGAGGTCCATATGGTGTTATATCACCAGAGTAGATAAATAATGAACGAGGTCATTATCTTAAATTCTATAAGGGCAATATTATAATATATTTCTGTTTTATATTGTATGCATTTTTTAACGTAAAACGTTTTGTTGAACTAGATAAAGAAACGACTTAAGGTCATTTTCAGGACTCTCGCTCAGTTATTCAATATCCGTTTCCTCTGTTTCTTCCACTGACACTGGTTTAGGGTTTGGCAAAAAATAATGATACATACAACGAAATGGATAGGTCAATGTACCTCTGATAATCTCGTAGTTAGTGGCGATAGCAGGGTTTGGTAGGTCACCGATTGTGACACTTGATCCGCTTCTGATTCTTGCGGAGATACTGTCCTCAAGTTTTCGATCTGTTAGCGATATCCATAAACTTAATGTTTGACCTTCGTAATAATGCTTCAGGAAAACAACGTCCTTCCAAAGAACGATGGGCGAATACACATGCATTAGTTGATCAATGTTATCAACAACAAAAAGGAACGATACGACTTTCTTCTCGTCCATCCCGACCGTGCTAATGACCTTCGTGGTGATCACTGTCTCTCTTCTGTAGTAAATATCATCCAGGCACAGGGATAGTTGGTCCTTAATCGTACACAACGATATCGACCAGTACATGTTGCGTTGTTTATGAAAGGTTTTTGATTGCTCGTTAAGGTGGAACAGTTTCATGGTTATCAACTTGCCGGATTTAACGACTCTATATGCCTTGGCAATGTTAATGTCGATGTCAAGTACAAAATATGTCTTGTTTCTGTCTAGTAGATCGTAGTGAAAGATATTAAATGTACATACTGTTCTGTGGGACTGCTTCTTTGATAAACTCAGGTTTTGATAAACCTCCGTCTTAGTACGGGGTCTACATAACATGTTGACTGAATTCACTGTAACACAAGAAACAAGACTTTTTGATAAGAAACATTGTACATGGAGTTAGGTGTAATACTAAGTATTAACTAGTGTTTTCTAAATTATCAGCAGTTTTTATCATTTTGCACTGGTAATAAACAAGTGGAAAAAGAAATAGGTTTTTTCAACTGGTGTGTTATATACATGTAATGATAATAATAAAGTCAATTAATCAAAATGAATCAAGGAATCAAATAACTTTTGGTCAAGTATACATAAAAAAGTACAGTATTTACAAGTCATAACATATCACACAGCATAAATCATAGTCAAACTATAATGAAGATAATACAAGGCAATAATCTATTAGAATGAGTCCAGAAAAACTTCTCTGCACTTTGTTCAAAAGATAAAAATGATGTGGCATTCCTGACATGGTTACGTAAAATTGACAGGTGTTAGATAGGTTAATGAAATAAGGTGATAAAACTGAATGGCCTCTATCACTCAAAGTATAATTATCAAAATGACGTCTACTATTGGTAATTTTGGAAAACTTGCTGAAATTATCAGGATTATACATATACGTAGACAAACTCACCTTCATCGAATGGTAGAACCATATGGGCGGGCAAGCTAGGAATAAAATATCCTAGAGGGATGAGGATCGCTAGGAGAAGCACAGAAGTTACAGAACACCAAGCGGCCCAACTAGCCGCGATCCCTGATAGTAAAATCAAAAGACGACTTTGTGTAACACCATCTACCAGAGTTTCGAATGTGATCGGAACTATTTCGTCAGAAAGCAGTCTCATTGCAGCCAAACCTTGTTGTCTTTCTTACTTTTAAGTAAAATGATGACACTGAACAGGTTTGTGTAATGATGAATTCGTGCATTGGCATCGTCATATTCGCTTTATACAAAAATTGCTATTAACGCAAAGTTACTAGTTGGAGAAAGTGCTAAAATATAATTGCCCATAACGTAAATATGTACTTTATATTATAAATTTACAGTATATTACTTGAGTAATATAGATTTGCCTGCAACAAGCATTTCCATGGAAGGAGACAATGACATCGCTGTTTGTAACGTCGTTTCCTACTTGGTGATATATCGGCGTGATGATTTCATAGCAAACATAAAAATCACCAAAATGAACTTTGAAGAAGCGGTTATTTAAAAAAGATTGAATGTTCCACATTTCTACTGATATAACGCTATATGTATAAGGATTAACATTATTATCTGTTTATGCTAAGGAAATATATATTCAAATTGATCCTTAAACATGGTTGGTACAGGCCTTGAAACGCCTTTGAATTTATATTTTTAGCCTTGGAAGTCCTTGAAATGCACAAAAAGGCAATGAAAGTCCATGAAAAAATACATTTATTCTAAAAAAGAATTTTGATTACCCATTCAAAATTCGTATCAAAGCGTAAAATTAAAATGAAATTAGATACAACTTGTCGCGGAGGTATTGTGGAAGAATCAGCCTGATTTTAGATGTTTAATTCCAGACTACGGACCCTGTTTTTGTTTTGATTTAGACATACCCAGAACTTCATTTATTGGACCATTTCTTTGTTCATAATCATCAGTGATGATGGTAAATTCAATAATTATTCCAGAAGTTGTAGCTGACAGAACATTTGAATTTTGTATCGATTGAATCTAAATTGATTTATATGGGGCCTTGAAAATGACAAAAGAAGGCCTTGAAAAGTTCTTAAAAAGCTCTGGATTTTTTTTTAATTCAAAACCATGACTTTGTTCATGAACCATGAACCATGTTCATTGAATACCACCCTATGTGTTCACTCACTACTCACGTATAGGTTCTTGTTTCTGTTCTTCTTCTGCATGTTTTCGCTGTGGATAATGCTCCACATCATTGATCAGAAATAGCGGCCTTCTGTTCTGCTGAAATTGGACTAGAAGCCCTGGAGCGAGACGAATTGTCCCTTAAAATATAAACGAGATACAGTTTGATATTTTATAAGGTCTTACAGTGATATCTTTCATTTTGTCTTAATATATTGCTTGATTATTGGCTCAATACTTTTTGATTAAAGGACAGCTGAGCTAGGCAATGACATCAAGTTATATGAAAACCATCACTTTCTCGAATTCCTATTTATCATATGATAAAAGTTTGAGAGGAACAAAACCACTGTATGTGACGCTTATATTTTACCGTTTCATTTATTGTTTTGAACATAAACACCTTTGTGGATATAATGTTAACCAACATATGTTTTGCATGGGTTTATGGTTCTTGTATATCACGGATGCTAAATCGCAAGAATGATTCACCGCAAAGGTATTTTAAACACTTGGACAATAGACGAATGAGTTTAAATGACGAAATGACAAATCCCTGATCAGTATCTCGTCCGTGCTGATCATTATATCCCTTATCTGGGCCGTACTGATTAGCGTATTTTTCTTCAGTATTGCAACGGAAGTAAATTGTTTACATGAACTCGTATAAACCATATAGTTTACAATTTGCGTTTGCGGATGAACCATTAGCATTTCACTTCTGATTGTTAAGACAAGTTCTGTTGATGTGGTGACAAATTTACCCTTCGAGCATTATTATGAACACAATATGGGTACAGGACACCATTACGCAGAGTGGTTTATAGATTTATCTATGGATACATTTGATTTGTTTTCATATTTGTATTTGTATAAACAATTACATTGTGTTTTGTTTAGATCTGCAACAAATAGAAGCAGTGTAAACTACACAATAATATTGATGGATATCAGATTATAACAAGATTACTTGCGCAATACTTATCACTATCATGATAAAATTAAAACATGAGATTATAAGATTAAAATAACATTCTGCGCTTCAACTGATAATCGTAAAACTGACCTGTTCCACCATATCAATAATTTCTTTCTTTATTGAAGGAGTTTTTTTTAATTGTTTGTTGTTTACTGGTGTGTAAACTGCATTTTTATGCAGATATTTTAAATGACACGCGTTAGCGCATCAATGCAGTTTACACACCAGTAAACAATAAAAATAATTCCTTATGTTTACATTTCCAATGATCATTTCATTTAGATTAGGTGTTCAAATAAAATAAAGCTCTGTTGTTTTTTCAATGTTGTACGATTGTTGGAACAGCTGGTCAATTGATGGAATCCCGGAACAGCTGGCTTCAATTTGGCGGGAAATGGTGTCAAACACAAAATATAGTTCCACATTAACTTTATTTTTTTTCTATCTCATTTACACATATTTGTAAAAATATATTTGCTGATATATGCCTCTCGGATGCGCATTCACACTACTTGCGGAAGTCAGTGTTCCGGTTTGTGTATTCTTGCGCGTCAACCACTGCGTTTACGCAAGTGTAAATGATTTCGCAGTCGGTAAGGTTATATAGCAAAGAGAAAACGGGAATGTAAATATCTAACCGTATACACAACTACCTACAAAATGAGTGAACATGAGTATATGCAACTTAGATATTGAAATGGCTGTTGATCATATTAAACGATTTTCCGACATAAATAATACTCACGGATTTGTGTTTTTCTCAATTGCAACTGCTGATCACCAAATTCCTGATCAGTATCTTCTCCGTGCTGCTCACTAAATCCCTGATCAGTATCTAGTCCGTGCTGATCACCAAATACCTGATCAATATCTCGTCCATGCTGATTATAATATCTCTGATCTGGGCCGTACTGATTAGCGTATGTTTCTTCAGTATCTCCTCTTTCCGCCATTTTGTCAATGATATTGAGACAAAGGATGCGTTTTTCTTGAAGAGGACAAAAATAATTTTCGTTATTTTGACAAGGTAGCGTAAGTAGAGATGGGAACAATTATAACAATTGAGTTATGCCTAAAAAGTACTTTTGCAAAGCGTTATGTCGATATAATGCAAATATATTAGCTGTTTACAGTTGGGACCAAAATATGCACCGGGTTTTACCAGTTTGTAACCACATTGAATGATAATATCTCGTCAGCCATACCTATCCATTTAAGATTTTTTTCGCCTTTTTTAATAGCCCCTCATTGCATTGTCTTATTCTAAGTTGCAATACAGATGTACAAATGTATTAACTGAACTTTACAGCATATAGCTATTGTTTAAATGTGTTAGTATGCAATATACCTATCATGCATGCAAAACAGTTCATTGTTAACAAGCTGCAATTCCTGATTCCTGCACTTCATTCAACAGCTTCAAATAATGGTCAGGTGTATGAAAGATTGACCAAGTATTAGTAAGGAATCGTTCGAAGTTTTAAAAGCTTGTCAAACCTATATCGAATAGCTTCGTCGTCTCCTTACCAGCAGGTATTTTTTATAAGATTGTACAAACGACTTACATGGCGGGCATGTCAATATGCTGACAAAGGCGTATATGTATGGCTGTCATTTAACTATCGACTTAATGCCCGGATCATACCGTGTTACAGTTATAAGTATTAACGGAGATAATTATATTGTCTGTTAAAAGTTTGTTAGTGACAAATCCCTCATAGACCCTAAACGTAATTATACACACATTTAAGACCTACCTGGTTAATATCACAGCAATATCACGGAGACTAAACAGTGAACAGACTTATTATTAAAACAATTATATAACATACCTCACGAATACCTCTACCAATGAATGCCTATTTAAGTGCTATCTATACATATTAAAAACTACACTACATTTACATTGACTGATCCCGACAGCATTTATGAACAAACTGCACAATATATGTCTGATGACCATCTGCATGATTATGTACTCATACAATGGAATGACGCATGCTGATTTAAAATGCTAATTTGCATTTATTTTTTTTACGAAAAGTTCCTGGAAGAAGACGTTTCCACGAATATTTAATAGACTTAATATGTCCGCCTTCGAAATATAAACTTTAGGTCACTACATGATCGACTGGGTGGCTACCAAGGGTATGAGTCACCTGGAGTCAGGCAGGATAGAATGTGTGACCAGCTCGTGTTTACATTGACTTCTTAATGTTTAGTGATACAATAAAAGTACCTACAATTTCGGAGTGAAGTGGTAGGTAATTTCCAATCGTATCTACTCTGAAACCAAGAACCCATTTTAAACTTGCTGCTACAAAATAAGCCACGGTTACAACAAGTGTTTATGGATGTTAAACGATATCATAAAGGAATTCAAATGAGCAACAATACCCTTGCAGTTGTCTTGTTGTCCTATAGATATGTAATTGGCGATACACATTTGTAACCACTTAATGCATACACGAATGACCTTGAAAGAATATCCGTCACTTCCTTAACATTTTGTTTAGTTTATAATGTGTCTGGGTGGGGTCTGCTGCTTGGTGTCTTCGGCGGCATGCTTCAGTGATATAGCAATATAAAAAGGACAAGAGTTCCACTTTACAAGTAGACACAACAGAAATATACCACAATCTCCCAAAACACTCGCACCACGCACTACAAACACGCAACACACCGCATACAAGGCCTTAGCTGTTAATAGGACATTACCTAATCAAACAAACAAATTATACTGACAATGGGTGACGCCAAACGACAACAAAAACTTAAGACAAAATGGCCGAATTTTCCTATTTTCATAATAAATGCATATTTCAAGTGGCTATCATGGCAACTAAATCTGCAATATTAGAAAACTATTATTATAATTCATTCTGGGATGTACTAAATATTAAACAAATTAATCACTCAATAATAGTCCTGAAAATATGATGAATTATCATCAGCTAGCCCAAAAAAGCCACACAATTGCTTTTATAGTACAATATGTTCCATATCTTCATTATTGAAGTAACATTTTCCAATACACAAGTAAAATAATTGAGCCGTTAGAAACTTTATTTTATTAATGACTGATACAATATTCATTGTGTACCTAACTATGTTTTGCTTTGTGAATAGCATTTATAGTTTGATTCACTGAAAGCAAGTCAGATATTTATACTGCACTGTTTTATTGCGAGCTCAAAGTTCCCGCGGGACATTTGCCAGACCTGCACACACACCGCGACATAACATTAGCACTGATAATTGATATGATTGATATAGAATATTCTCGCTTGTTTGACGTCAGAATTGGGACCAAAGTGTAATTGACATAGGATACAAATGACACCGTTCTGTGTTCATTAGTTTGATATCTATATCTAGAGAAGGAAGTCTTTTGTAGTATAAAATCTACCCAAAAAGTCCCAAACATTTGAAATATTCACTAAAAGTTGAAATGAAAACCAGGCAATACAGCGTTCAAAACTTTAAAAACAATATTACGAAGGAACACAAAACGAATATACCACAGCCTCACAAAGATGCATGTACATACATTATAAATAACCTCAACAAGTAATCTTTATTTACCCATGTACATGAGATAACAAACAAATTGTGGAGAGGTAAAATATGAACTTTATATCAATACCAAACCTGTAAGGTGATTTGCTATATGAGTGATGTACTATTCATTAGATACTGCTATGCATTGTGGGTTTAAAATAATTCAGAAAAAATATATATATTTTTACAACATCCAATTCGATTTACCTGAATACCTTAGTATTAACGCAAAGTTCATGACTTATATAACTTAAAAATAGTATAATAATGAAATATGTTTGCAGATAATGGAAATTGACCGCAAAGATAAACAAATCACAAACATTGTGACAAATCGAACTTCAATCTAAGATTTCATGTATGCATGTTCTATAATTACCAGCTTTACTAAATAGACAAATGATGTGGAAAATTATGAATCACTAACAATGATAATTTCTGAGTACCACAGTTGACAAGGTATCAAAATTGAAATATACCTTTTTCCAAGGACAGCGTGATATATACACGATACTGTACAAATGTGGTTTGATGTGTATTAATGTTAAGGACCTAATGTTAATCAGTCTTAAAATAAATACAAATACATAAACTATTGAAAAAAGACCCATAGAGCGTAGTATACCGTTCAATAACGCATATAAGTACATGTACAATGTTCATTGTGTACTTCATACACGCTACACACGACATCCATGGGAGGCCTGACCTTGGGAGTTAATAGGACGTAGATTTAATAATTAAAAAAACAAGTTTACATTTCACATGTCGACAGAATGTAAAATAGGTGTATACGATTACTTTGTTTCATTATCGAAAGGATCACGGAATTCAAAAAAACTATTTATTCAACACATTTATGAGGATTATTTGTTCAATTTTCATAGGAAATTAATTAACCTTTGTAGGAATTATTAGCCTGAGATATCATTTGAACATCATATCCAGATTGGGCCTGTCTGACCCCAAGGAGCCAAATGGGCGGGGCCAAACTTAACTAAAATTTCAAAATCTTATTCTCCATTTGCAGATGTGGTAAAATCAAAAAGTCTTCTGAATTCACAGATGTAATAGAATTAAATGTTCCTCATAGATTAAAATGCCAAATTGATAAAATCACTGCCTATCTTCAAGAGTCTGATGAGCCAATGTATATAGTGTTTATGTGTCTTTGTCTTCTGTTTCCGAACTCGGGTGACAGTTAAGAGCCATGTGCCTTTTGTCATAATTGAAAACTACACTTCCATATATATATTGGTACATATGCATGTCAGATTAATATATATCTGGTATGTGTTGCATAGTTTTGCATTTAGTACGCGTTAGGAGTACACTATGTCATTGTTTGAAGAAACTTTAATACATCTCCACAAGCTAGTCTTAGCTTTCCAACGATGTCAAGTGAGCGAATACTGAGCGAATAAATAGTCAAGATGAAATGGTTAAAAGACATACCTTTCATCGACTATTTGCAAATTAAACTTAAAAGTACAAGAAATGAAACCGGTGCATTTATTTGAAAGCAAATATCACGTGAAATGTGCTTACAATTTTTGTATCTCGTAATTACGATTGTATTGTCTCGAGATAACGGAGCAATAAACGAAGTCGTTGTAATAATGTATAGAGAAGGAAGCTTGTGGATATTGGAGAGAAAGAAAGAGACGACTGATTATTTTTTGTATTTTGCATATTAATCACATAATGTTAATTCAAGTTGGAAAACTTACCTTAATTACCACTTAGGAAAAATACTGACGAGCTCGCGGTACTATCGACTTGGCTGTGTGTTAATATATATATACATTGTATATATATATATGACAAACGCAAGATCGTGTGTTTTCCCAGAATGCTATTTATACATGTATATCGTCTTATTACCTCAATCCGACGTAGTAAGCAAACAAACCATAAAACATATCACAGGATCCTGATCACTAATGTTTTCTTTAACTTTAAACATATATAAACGTCAATAGCCTATTATAAATCATAATATAATGCTGCATTAGCCTGTGATACTTTGCGTTGTACTTATAAATAGATAAAAGGTCGTACTATTTTGGAAAAATAAATGGCAGGTACCATTATGGATATTAGCTAATAAGCATGTTTAAAATCAATCATTGTATCGTGCAATGTAGCGCGTTTACTGGTATTTCAAAGTCAGAATAAAGATATGTCAAGGAATGAATAAACTTTGCCGTAAACTGAAATGACAAGCTTGGGTAATATAATGTTTATGGTATGCAGGCTACTGCATTTTCACCAATATCATTTTTGATCGATTTGTGGTCAGTTGACATACTTTAATATTGGAAATCAAATATTCTTGATACACGTGACAATTACTACTTCACTAAAGTATTGTTATCCCGATCAACAACGTATTCTTCCATAAAATGGTTCCGACTTTAATATGATATCCTTGCCAAACATTAAGTTAGTTCATAACACAAGACTTTACTCATACCTTATTAGACTGTCGTTTTAAGCTTAAAAAGTCGCCTCACACATGGTCAATACAGAAAGGAATGAAAACATTTATGGTATATACACCGCAAATGACATGAACGACCTGACTCTGAAGCTATCGTGTGGGGTGGAGGATAACGAATGTATTCAATGGAAAGCTAAAAATCACTCCATAAAAAGGTCTTATACAAGCGCGGTACATTTTCTGATGAGGACATCCGTAGATCAGCTCCTTGATATTTCATTTTTAAACATAAAACTTCTAAAGGTATGTGTATAGTGAGTTAGTAAAATACATTTGAATTTTACATTATGATACGTATATTGATGGATATGACATATATATATCGGTAAATCAATTCAAAATCCAAATCAATTGAAAATGGGTTCATGTTGTTAAGTGTTTTGTACATTAAATATATACATTAGCTATATAAATATTTTTACTGAAAGTCAGTAATAATGCAAGGTATTGAAAAATTGAAAACTCACAATTTTAAAAATTATTTTCTATTCATTTCTGAAGGCACTTCAACTTTGCAATGTTCATGTTCGTACCATCACCACGACTGCCGCACAGTTACATAAATCAAATCTGATCACTCATAAAGTGTTTTCCAAAATGATTGACCAATAAATACCAGTATTCCTCACGAATTTCGCAAGTTTTAAAGAAAAAAACAACATGTTTGATTAAATTATAGCATCCTATTAACAGTCAGTGTCATGTAAAGACAGCCTCCCATGTATGCGGTGTGTAGCATGTGTGAAGTGCGTGAAACTGCGGTATATTCGTGTTGTGTCTGCTTGTATAGTGAAACCCTTGTCCGTTTTATAGTGCTATAGCCGCCGACCACATCAAGTAACACACCCCATCCGGTCACATTACACCGACAAAGGGCGAACCAGTCGTTCCACTCCCTTAATGCTGAACGCTAAGGAGGAGCAGAATCTGCCACTTTTATAGACTTTGGTGTATCTCGGCCAGGGGACAGAACCTAAAGCCTACCTCACAGGGGCGAGCGCTCAACAAAAGGCCAAAAGTGAGGCGGTGTCAAGGGAGACGTTAGGAAGAAGAAAGGTAGTTTGTAAGAGGAGAAAAGATAAAACCCTAAATTTAGTCGTTTTTTACGATCATGCAATAGGGGCAACAGTACAATTATAATGCCCTACCTGCAGGGCCATCCACAATATCAACTGATACTAGAGAAGTTAATATTTGACATTTTCAATATTTACATAATTATGGACATGTGCAGATATTTTAAATGACAGATAATTAATCGTATTGTGAATTGCAAACAAACACGGCGATATTATAATGTAGGTTTTTTTCTGATTTACTTACATTGCAAACCGCCTCACCTTTGGCATTGTTTGAGCGCTCGCCCCTTTAAGAAAGGCTCTGTCACCTGGTCGAGACACACTATTGTCTATAAAAGTGGTAATTCCTGTTCCTGTTCAGCATACCTAGTCCGAATAGACGATATCATTAACTGTCTAAAAAGTCTTTTGAGCTACAATGTTGCAGCTAAAGGGGCATTGGACGACTGGTTTGTCCGTTGTCAGATTACCGGTGTCTTCGAAAGTATGCTTTATGGTGAGAAACGCTATAGAATGGACAAGAGTTTCCACTATTACGAAGAGACACACAAAATACTTTTATGGTATTTTTATGGCATTTATGGTAGGTAGTCTTCATTGTTGTAAAAGGTGATTAAATTTGGAATCTTATTTATTCTCTGTTTCATAAAATGACTTTTATCTCCCTAATGCCTCTCTTGTCTCACTTTTGGCCTAGAACTAAGCACTTCCAAGCAAGGAGACTCCGGGTTCTGTAAAACAAAAAAATTGTAAACTGATTTGCCCATTCTTAGTATTATTTTACTGGGTGGGATGTGTTTTTCGTTGTCTCTGGTGGCATATGCATGTGAGAGATGGAACTACGAGATATAAATTCTAAATATCAGCACAACAAGTTATTTCTATAATTATACAATGAATATAGTTTTCAGTGTTTTTTATTTACCGGATACTTCACATGACCTCCAGGTAGGGCATTAGTATTGTACCTGTTGCAACTATTGCAAGATCATAAAAGGCGTCTAAATTTAGGATCTTATCTTTTTCTTTCTTCCAATCTTACATTATTCCTTCCAATGTCTCTCTTGACACCACCTCACTTTTGGCCTTCTGTTGGACACTCGTCGGCGTACGGTAGTGGGTTCTATTCCCTTGTCGAGTTACACCAAAGTATATAAAAGTGGTAGTTGCTGCTCCTGCTTAGCGCTCAGCATAAAGGGGGTGGGACGACTGATTTGCCCGTTGTCATATGAGGTGTGTTGATACATGTCTTCGGTGGCATGCTTTAGTTATATATAATTATATTTCACTGTAAACAGGCCAACATTTTTGCTATACAAGAAGACACAATACGAAAGTCTCCCAAAACACACCTCGCACGTGGGAGGCCAAAGACGTAAACTATGGCATGTTGTTCCACACATCAACTATGAGAAAAGCTTATTTTCTTTTCCTGAGATCAATCTCGGAATGCTCACCTTGTGAATAATTACCAAGAGAGGTATTTTTTATATGAATTGTGATATTTCATTTTGTACCTTTAAAGGCCAGGTGCTTATGTAGCTTTCCGAGACAAAAAAAAAGGTTCCCTAGAACAATAATAATATAAGAAACTTTATGTTAGTGACTAAGAATGAGGTTACAGCGTTAACAGCAAACAAATGCAACATTCCATGCGTAATCACTGAAAATTAATATTTCGCTTTTCCGTTTGGCGTAGTGCTCGTGGTCATGATATTAGTCAATTAATGAAGCTATGTACAAGTAAATTGGACAACTGTGGGAAACATAAGATGAATGGCCCGTGTTATGAAAAATAACATTTATTTCATTTCAATTAAATTGTTTAGGAGTCGATAATACATGTAAGTGTAGTAATAACATTAAGCTAATAACTTCTGCGACACTGAAAAAATATCAAACTCGTTTTTCAATACCATTTTAGAAATAAAAAAAAACATGTCGGAAAAGTGTATGTAGTGTTCTTATATCCAATTTGTCACTTTTTATTGAAAATTATTTTGCATCGAAATTATTGAAATTAATTTAGAATCTAGTCATATTTTGATACAAGAGCTCGTACATGTACGTTCAAAATATTTGTATTCTGTAAACAGACAACAAAATATCAAATTAAAATAATTTATTCTAAAATAAAACATGAAAAGTATGGTTATTGTACATGTAACATATTACAATGTCAATGTGGTGATCTAGCCATGCATACTCAAGGTATAAAAATCCGGAATATCTTTTCCGGCTCGATTCACAATTTATAGCTCCGGTGTCGACTTCCGGTCAAAGCAAAACGAGAAACCGATCGCGAGGGAAATGGACCTGTTTGGTGATTTACCAGAACCAAGTACTTTAAATATTTTATCTAACGCTGTTCACATGACGAGACATTAACCGCTTCGTTTCCTGTTAACGTTGATTTTTGCGCCTTTACACAATGATCATGATTTCTAGCTAGGTCTGTAATATGGCTAGCTACATGTATGTTAGTGTAACGTTAGCTAATGTATATATTGGTACATGTATTTTACAGCAGCTGTCACCACTTGCACTGGACTGGTACCAGGAACAGACGGAGATGTTAGTCAGACACTTCAGACAGAGGAAAGAGGACAAAAGAGAAAAGAAACAGATGATGATCTTATCCATAACAGATCCACCAGAACAAAGGCTTCTGGTATTAATTATATTTATAAGTTTTAAATTTAATCAAGGACGTATATGAGAAGGATAAGTCACACTGGGTTTTGGGGAAGGCCGAGGCAGGCGCTTTTGTGTTTGTGCACTGACCGTGACGTTGGGCGACGACTGATTTTCCTTTGATATCCGCCGGCGCTGCCTTTGATGTAGCTTGCGGGTGCGAGGGTTACCGTCTTACTTTCTGAAGCGGTGCTGTCATTTCATGGGCTGTCAATTTTTTTTAACGAAAATTTAAGACATATCCCCTAAATATTCCGTCTTTAAAGCAAGTTATAAACGTCGTGAAATTTAATAAACTCTACAATGGTGTTTCGTTTGACTCGATAAGACAAGTATTTGTTGAAAAAAACGGTTTTTATTCCCGGTTCATAGGCGTCTCGCGTGGTGTTTAGTAATGTAAAGAGACAGACACGAATCCTTCTCACTTATAAATCCTTGATTTAATATTTAGTTAATGCATGGCAGCTGCATGTACTTATACATTTTTGTCTTCATTCGATTTAATGGACATACTAAAAGAATTGAATACATTTGTCCCTACAGTGATATTGTGAATTTAATGAAATGACTATATATCTGTAGATAATTATATTTAATTTATTGTATAAGAAACATATTATATATGTATAAGTAAGATTACTTAGTGATACATTTGTTGTTTAACTTAATAAGCATTGTAACTGGGGAGTAGAAAATGTAGCAGCCAGACCAGGATCCGAACCAGGGACCACTGAACATAAGTTGGAAAACTCTAACCAACTGAGCTAGATGCAGTTCACCAATCGCAATGCTCAACCCAGTCAAATTTAGTTACACAATATATATCAATAATGGTTTGCATTAAAGTTAATTATATGTGCCATATTTTTCATATTCACAAATCAAGAAGAGCTTATAATGTGTTATTCAACACCAAAAGTTAGCAAAATTTTGAAAATTACTTAACTTACAATGCAATGTAGATTTTAATTGTACAAATAATCAAGGTAATATAATTACATACTACAGTGTAAAAAATAAGTACGTACAATTTGAACTATGAAGGAAAGTATTATTTAGTAATTGTAAAGTGATTTCTGCTGCAGGCACAATGTATGTTTCCATATTAACATATACATAAGGCATAAAAAAACTATTTTTACAGCTAGCACATACATGTAATGTCTTGTGTTGTAACTAACATTTATAATCCATCATGCATGTTTGTTCATTGGACAGAGTTTCAAAGCTTAATTCATAAATCTTATGGTTTTCAATAGATTATTTAAATTGAAAATTACTGAAGAAAAATTAACTTGTCAGAGTTGTCGCTTCAATTATATTTTACTGGTATACGTAGTTACTTTTATAATAAATAACGAGACACAAACTATTGGTTTGCATTTTGGTATGTTTTCAGAGTTACATGTATATCTGAAATTATATATGTTTGTCTTGTTTAGTTCAATTCAGACTGAAGGGCTACATGGCGGAGAGGCGTGGAGAGAGAGATGAAATGCAGGATGCACATATTATGTTAGATGACTTTACTTCAGAGTTTAACAACTTGGATCCTTCTATGTAAGTATAAGCATTCCTTACTAACTAAATCCAGCCAATAAAGTTGATAAATGTGTGACCTATAGCACCTAACTGTCCGTAGGTATGGTTTTATTAGTTTAACGTCCTATTAACAGCCAGGGTAATTCAAGGATGTGCCAAGTTTGTTTGTAGAGGAAAGCTGAAGTACTTTGAAAAAAATCACTGTGTCACAGTCAGTACCTGGCAATTGCACATGCCAACATGGAATTCAAACTCGCAACCCAGAGGGGAGGGCTTATGGTACCGGGAAAGTGGGGGGAGAGGGGGTGTAATATGTCACGACATCTTAACAACTGGTCAAATGCTGCCCCCTATACCTCATTATATGCTAAGCACATATATCTGTAAAGTTACGAAATACAAATCATTATACTGATATCAATATTTTTACTTGTTGATTTATTTTGATGAAGTCACTGTGGTTTAAAAAGTGAAAATATCCTTATACATTCTGTCTCTAATCTATAAACAGTTACACAAGCCTATGTGTTGTGAGTTTGAAGTCCTCTTGTAACAGTTACCAGCTACTGACCATACTGGCCTGGTAGATGAGTTCATTTTGGTGATGGGCAGGGGTAAATTTAATTATAGCGGTATCCTTGCTTTACTCCATCTCCAAAACGTGATTATATTTAAGCATTGAAGTCACTATTTTTTAATTTCATTGGGGTATGACAGAAATTTTGTTTGCAAACTGTGTGAATCAGAGTAGTGGATTCTCACAAAAATTTGCAAACAAAATTTATTTCATACCCCGATGAAATTAAAAAATAGTGACTTCAATGCTTATAATTAATTTTCCGGTCTACTTTATAAAATGAAATACGTTTACATGTATGATTCCATTGATTTTTCAAGAGATTATTTTTGCCAAATCAATACGCAACGTAAATGTTTCTATTGTGACGTCAAGTTAACGTCAGATGTCCGCGCCATTCCCGATTTTTTTTTTCATCGTGGAATGCAAAAAATGAATAGGCCACTCAGAAAGCCAGAAACAAAGAAAAATTATTTATAAATCTTTAAATGATCCGCTGGTTCTCCATAATATGTTGAACAAAAATAAACCAAATCATGTTTATCACATCACTGTGACCAGAATAATAATATCATATGATGTGCTTTGTAATTTGAACAAGAAATATTTCAACTTGTTCTGAACTCAAATCAATGTGCTGTCACAGGAGTGTAAACATATGGATCTGCCTGTCACAGCCATAGCAATTTTATTTCCTACTGTACATACTAGTATATATAAACCTTGTTGTTTGCATGAAAGAAGTATATGGCAATTGTCTTAGTTTTGAGGATAAAGGAATTACCTTTTGAATAAGACAAATTCTGTTGAATGCTGTCATGATTCCATTCCAGTGTACGCATGTCACTTTATGCTGTCTTCGACGGTCATGGCGGAGCTAGGGCATCCAGGTTTGCATCCGAGCATTTGCATAAAATTCTGCGAGATAATTTTCCTAAGGGTAAAGTATAATGAGATGAAATCACACACTTCTGTGTTGAATGAAACTGATTTTCTCCATGTTAAAATGGCCTTTAAGGACATTGTTTTGATATTTTATTGTTAATTATTCAAATATAGTTATATTGTAACTCATGCTTTATTGGATAAAGTCAATGCATTTAAGAATAGTGAGGCTGTATTTTGGTAATTTCAATAAGATCAACACAAATCTTAAGTTATAAATTTAGATACTGTGCCTGATATTTTTGAATACATCATATTGTATAAGATTACAGGGATTACACTATGACCTTTTGTATTGTACCGCTTTTTATGTTACATTAATATTAGCTATTAGCTATAAAGCTACCCGGTAATCTTGGATTTTTTGTGCAATATTTTTTTTGAAAGCATTGGCTTTATTTTTAGTCATTATTTTTGTTTCAGGAGACATAACCCAGGTTGATAGAGAGATCAAAAAGGCTTTTGTTGAAACATGCAAAAAAATGGATGAGGAATTTCTAAAACTAGCAACTAAAAGGTAGGTATACTAGCTAGCACTGGTATCATGATTATTAAATATATTTATTATGATATTGAAATTTCCCTTCTTGTGAGAACTTTAACAAAGATCTTTGGTAATACTGCCATGTGTAGAATGATTGTTTAATCAGAGTTTTAAAAAAAAATTGTCAGAAACATCCTTGGGGAAATGTGAACTGATTTTGTATAAACTTTAAACAGTATAAATATCTCTTACACAAATTTTTGGCCTGTTGGCCATCTTCAGGTACATAGAAACACAAGAAAAGCTAGGTGAAATCCATTTTGAACCTTTTGATATGATGCTGTAGGACTAGTATTTGGAAGGTGATTCTGTATAAATGATGGCTCTGACCCCTCTGGGGCAGGAGGGATGGGGCCCAATAGAAGAAATTTTGGTAATTTTTAAAACGCTACTAGTCATAAAATTCTCATTGAATTTTGACTAAATTTGGTCAGAAACATCTTTTGGGGAATATGAACAGATTTTGTATAAGTGATGGCTCTTACCCCCTTGGGCAGGAGGGATGGGGCCCTATAGGGTAAATTTCGGTAATTCTTTAAAACACTACCAGTCATAAAGTTCTCATTGGATTTTGACCAAATTTGGTCAGAAACATCTTTGGGAGAATGTGAATTTTGTATAAATGATGGCTCTGATACCCCTGGGGCAGGAGGGGCAGGGCCAAATAGGGGAAATTGAGGAAAATTCCTTCAAAATGCTACAATGTCAATAAGTTTCGAAAGAATTTCAACCAGATTTGTTCTGAGATATCTTTTTACGAGAAGGGGAACAGATTTTGTATTTACGAGAAGGGGAACAGATTTTGTATAAATGGTTACTCTGACCCTCCAGAGGCAGGAAGGGCGAGGCCCAATTGGGGAAATAGAGGAAAATTCCTTCAAAACACTATTAGTCATAAAGTTCTTATTGTATTTTGACCAAATTTTGTTAGAATCATCTTTGGGTAAATGTGAACAGATTTTGTATAAATGATGGCTCTGACCCCACTGGGACAGGAGTATAGAACAGTATAGTAAGTCTGACCAACACTGTTGTTTTGGTTTCTATTTCACCAAATATTTGTTTTCCCTCCCTCCAGTTATAATTTGTTGGAATGATTTTCAGATGACAGTTTAGGCTCATGGGTCTCTTGTTTGTAGAAACACCTATTTCTGTATTTCTGACTTCTAAAGTTTTGTCAATTGGATTCTGTTTCAGTGAGAAATTGCCTCAAACTATTGTTTCTTTGATTATAATTTAAATTTGTAAATGGTATCCTGATAATTTTTAGTATGATATCATACTATAGAAGTTGTAGTATACACACATATAATGTGTTATTGTTGGTAGGTAATTGTTGAGGTCTATATGTTTTATTTGCAGTAAACCTTCCTGGAAGGATGGTACAACTGTGTCTACTGTTCTGGTGGTCAACGACACAGTGTATACAGCTAATCTGGGCGATAGTCAGGTTTGTCCTCTGATCTCAACACCAGTATGGCATTTGTTTCATTGTGTCTTATATTGGTCAATTTAAATATAGTTTAATTTCCATGAAGTTTTTTTATATGGTCATTTTCATAATTTTGATTCTTATAAATCTTGTGATGTTAATACAAGGTTAGTATTAAATTTAATGATGATGTATTGACATCTAGATGGCATAGTATAGCTGGTTGTACTCTACGTATACCAGCAAACCTATTTTATTACCAGTAAAAGTTTAATATTTTGTATTACATTACTCAGGTGTTCCTTTGTCGTCAGAAAGATGATAAACATATCCCAATACATCTAACCACTGTACACAACCCATCAGCTTACGAGGAGCGCATCAGAATCCAGAAAGCTGGTGGATCAGTCAAGTAAGAATTACCTCCCCTCATATGGGAGTCAGAAAGCTTTGCGTCATATAAAGTAAATTAAAAACCTTGTTTGCCTAAAATATTTTCCTCATATGTTACACTAAAAACAACATCACTTAACTTGAACATCTAAACCACTACATTGTTAATTAGACTTTGAAATGATTTTTATAAATTTAAATGTATATTTATAATGTAGCTTTTAGTTTGATTAATGTTGCAGAATAAACAGATTGCATGATCAGGGTCTTACTAATTTTGAGCTACTCTTTTGAATTCAGACTACCGGGTACATTGTATTAGTTTAGATGTGTCTTGCCGCCCTAAGTAAGTCACACTTCTGTTTCTAATGCTTATACAGTGGAGACTGTCTGAGCGACCCCCTGTATGTAGCGACTCCCTGTCTTATGTGACCTTACTTGAGACCCCCAACATATTTTGCTATATAATGGGTCTGTTTTCAGCGACTCCCTGTCTTATGTGACAAGCGGCCATGTTTTTACAACCCACACATCATAAAAAGTCTGTCTTGAGCGACTTTTTAGCCCACCATCATCAGATGGTGGGCTATTCAAATCGCCCTGCGTCCGTCCGTCGTCCGTCGTCCGTCCGTAAACAATGCTTGTTATCACTATTTCTTAAAAACTGCTGCAGGGATTTTGTTCAAACTTCACATGGAGGGTCCCCTTGGTCCATATTTGTGCCATACAGATTTTGAGGCTGATTGGAAAAACAAGATGGCCGCCAGGCAGCCATCTTTGATTTTGGCAGTTGAAGTTTGTTATCGATATTTCTTGAGAACTACTGAAGGGATTTTGTTCAAACTTCACATGGAGGTTACCCTTGGTCCCTAGTTGTGCCATACAGATTTTGAGGCTGATCGGAAAAACAAGATGGCCGCCAGGCAGCCATCTTTGATTTTGGCAGTTGAAGTTTGTTATAGATATTTCTTGAGAACTACTGAAGGGATTTTATTCAAACTTCACATGGAGGTTACCCTTGGTCCCTAGTTGTGCCATACAGATTTTGAGGCTGATCGGAAAAACAAGATGGCCGCCAGGCAGCCATCTTTGATTTTGGCAGTTGAAGTTTGTTATCGATATTTCTTGAGAACTACTGAAGGGATTTTGTTCAAACTTCACATGGAGGTTACCCTTGGTCCCTAGTTGTGCCATACAGATTTTGAGGCTGATCGGAAAAACAAGATGGCCGCCAGGCAGCCATCTTTGATTTTGGCAGTTGAAGTTTGTTATAGATATTTCTTGAGAACTACTGAAGGGATTTTGTTCAAACTTCACATGGAGGTTACCCTTGGTCCCTAGTTGTGCCATACAGATTTTGAGGCTGATCGGAAAAACAAGATGGCCGCCAGGCAGCCATCTTTGATTTTGGCAGTTGAAGTTTGTTATCGATATTTCTTGAGAACTACTGAAGGGATTTTGTTCAAACTTCACATGGAGGGTACCCTTGGTCCCTAGTTGTGCCATACAGATTTTGCGGCTGATCGGAAAAACAAGATGGCCGCCAGGCAGCCATCTTTGATTTTGGCAGTTGAAGTTTGTTATCGATATTTCTTGAGAACTACTGAAGGAATTTTGTTCAAACTTCACATGGAGGTTACCCTTGGTCCCTATTTGTGCCATACAGATTTTGAGGCTGATAGGAAAAACAAGATGGCCGCCAGGCGGCCATCTTGGATTTTGATAGTTAAGGTTTGATATCCCCATTTCTCAAAAAGTGCTGAAGGGATCTTTCTCAAATTTACTATGTAGGTTCCCCTAGGGCCCTTGT